>NC_052080.1:8852383-10232325 GCF_015852505.1 Tachyglossus aculeatus
CTTTGGGACAAGCTCTTTCCAAAGGAATTATAATTTTTCACCAGAGTCCACCTGAGGTAAGGCCATAGAGCTGTAGAAGCAAACCAACGGCAGACACAGGGTGGGTTCTCCCCCTCTAGACTGTGAGTTCATTGTGGGCAGGAAATGTCTACTAACTCTGATATATTTTGCTCTCCCAAGCCTTTAGTACAGTGCCCTGCACAAAGTAAGCACTCGATATATATGATTGATTGATTGACTGATTAATTGCTCTTCTGATAGATGTAGACAGGCTCCCCTACTTGTGGAGGCTGGTGCCTTGCTCTCCTTCTGGATCTCATGTTATGCTGAACACAGCTGTGGCAGTGTGTTTCTGTTTAAACTGGCCCCGATTTCCTTTGGCTGAGACCCACCTGGTCCACAACCTGGCCAGACCCTTGGACCTCAGCTCATGTAGACATACCCTGATCCTTCTCTGCCCCTCTTGCACCCAAACCCATGGCCATCAGAGACAAGTTGAGGTGAAAGAGAGACTGAATTGTGTCAGCATGTGGCCACTCCAATATTGGAAGTCTCTCCTTTATGTTTTGCTCAGATGCTAAGACACTATCAGAAACCAGCACTCCCCTTTCTGAGTTAACTGTAGAGTACTTACATAGCCCATTAAGTTAATATTGACATTGGTTTTTAACAAGAAACTGCTTCATTATAGAGACTGGGCTCAACCTTAGGAGAAGAGCCTCTTAGGATCAGTTAATCCATGAAGTACAATACTAATATTTGGAAAACGGTTGAACTTGAAGTGTTACCCGTACTGAAATGGTTATTCTTTATGATTCCAATTAAAGTAGGCTTTTACCCACTGGGAATGGGGTTCGGGTTATTGAGATTTGATATGGAATGGTAAATAAAACCTGAAATACTTGAGTTGTGAGCCAACCTTTTCAATATCCTTATGCATGAATTTAATTTAGGTGCTTAGAAAAGCATTACGACATAGCTCATTGTGAGTGAGCTATGGATATTGTTGTTCTTATTCACTAGCCTATTTCATTAAAAATTGAAATTATAAATATTTTATAATAATTGTTTATCATTTAAAGCCTAGTGAATTAATCACATCTATTAATTTACGTAGATTTAAATTATAAGACACTCAGAAATCAATCAGCACTGTACTACGTGCTTGGGAGAGTACAATATAACAAAATTGGTAGACATGTTACCTGCCCACCAAGAGCTTACAGCTGAGGAGAGGAGCTTACAGTCTATTAAAATAGCCATTAAAACTCCAATTCCTATGTTTATAATGCATTTACCACTTCTTGGAAATTGAAGACTGAAACGATCACAGAGATATTTTGGAAATCAGATGTTACTATTAAGTGGTTTGAAATGAGGAAAAAACTCTTTGAAAGTTAAAGGAACGTTTAGGAAATTGGGAAGAGAAAAGGCAACCTACAAAGTCACAGCCTTTTATTGCCAGTGATGACTGTTACTCAGCATTTAGCAAGAGTTCATGGTGTTCTAGGGCTGTTGGAAATGTATTAAGGGCACCCTGTTGGCTCTATTCTTTATTAGATGCTGAAATTATAGAACAAATGCCCATCAAACATTAATGGCTCTGAAAAGAATGAAATATTTTCTTGCAGATGTAAAGAACTTGAACTAAATTAAGCCTTTATACAAATGATTTAATATCAGCGTGGCTCAGTGGAAAGAGCCCGGGCATTGGAGTCAGAGGTCATAGGTTCAAATCCCAGCTCCGCCACTTGTCAGCTGTGCGACTCTGGGCAAGTCACTTCACTTCTCTGGGCCTCAGTTCTCTCATTTATGAAATGGGGATTAAGACTGTGAGCCCCCTGTGGGACAACCTGATCACCTTGTAACCTCCCCAGCACTTAGAACGGTGCTTTGCACATAGTAAGCACTTAATAAATGCTATCATTATTATTATTATGCTTCTTGTCTTGTCTTACTCCATCAAGTTCTTTCTGACCCATAGCGACGCCACGAGCACATCCCTCCTAGAACGCCCCGCTCTCCATCTGCAATCATTCTGGTAGTGGATTCATAGAGTTTTCTTGGTAAAAATGCGGAAGTGGTTTATTATTGCCTCCTTCCAGGCAGTAAACTTGAGTCTCTACCCTCGACTCTCTCCCATGCTGCTGCTGCCCAGCACAAGGGAGTTTTGACTTGTAGCAGATTGCCTGCCACTGACTAGCCACTGTCCAAGCTAGTAATGGAACGGATATGCTACTGCTTGACTCTTCCTCCCGTAGCCAAGACTGGTAGAGTACTGGAAACTCTCCCGCTGCCACACTGAGAGGGGAATATATGCTTCAGCCTTTAAAATTTTTCCCAAGTTAGGATTTTAAAATAAGAACTTAGGTTGCAAATAGTTTGTTTCATGGTTTGTCAGAACAAGGGATAATATAAATTCCAAATTTGCATATTGATGTTTGAAATGGACTGTGGAATGGATAAAGCAATATCGCACCACGTTTACCTAAAGAAAATGGGTTCTATTGTTTAAGCCTTTTAAGCAGATATCAGCAACCATCTGTTTATAATAGAAAAGCTGCTCCACTATTTTGTAGCAAACACAATAAAGACTTCTAAAGGGCTGTTTAAAGAAAATTTGAATAAAGTTAATGCTGTGATTCTAAATAATTTCAGTAGTCAGGGTTAAAAGATAAATAGGATTCTTTCCTTGTTTTGAAATTAAGGGATGCAAAACACCAAGAATACTTCGCTTTTAGTTTTCCAAATGTTGATGCTTTAAACTCTTTTAGGATTTTCATATTCCAGAAGTTTCTTCTGACATTGGCAGCTTTTGAAATAATTGTTTATTGTATGTACCCCATTACAGTTTTTAGAGCAGAACACTGTACTGAGTGCTTCGGAGAGTATAACAGAGTTAGTAGACATGCTCCTTACCCATATACAGTTTACAGTCTATTGGGGAGACAGGCACTAAACGTAACATCACATAATTTGAATTCGTAAGTATACAGTGGTGTTATATCTTAACCAACTTTCTGCACTCACCCGAAGTTAGTAAATTCATTTAACTTCCAACGAAATCCCCCAAATGTACATGGTCTTTACTTCACTCAGCTATTTTTTATCTAGAATTATCTAAATTTGTTCATGTATGAGTGTGTTTTATGCAGCTCTACTTCCAGGGGTAAACATAAATGTTCCAGTTTTATTATTATTGCTAAGACAACCACAGGCAGCATTCAGAAGTATTAATGAGTATCCTCTTATCTCAAATTTTCAAGGTATCAACACAGAAAATCTGCTATTTAATCTTTACTTTTTCCTCCTCCTCCCATTTGTCTACAAATTAAGTTTCTTTGTGTCTCAAGAAATGTATGATCCTATACTATGACCTTCATTGTGGTGGTACAAACTGAAACTATATGTGTTTGTCATTTATGACTAAATGCTTTGCCCTCCAATTTTTAATTTTCGAAGTCTCCTTTAGCAAAAAAAATAATTTTGGTGTTCTTAGTCTACGTTTTAGCTCTTAAAAAGCTTTTACCCAGGATTATAATGATTATAAATCCTTCAAGTTGTTTAAAGATTCTTTGAACTGAACTAATTATTTGTACAAGGACAAGTTTGAATTTTCGGGTAAAGGAACATGGTATTTTAGTTAGTGGTTGCAGAGCATAAACAGCTGTATGTCTGCACAACAGATTTGGTGGGAAAACATCTTGGCTGACACTAACAAAACAGCCTGGTCATTGGTGGTGCTGTCCTTCCTGTCGGGAGAATACAGCATCTTCCTGATCAGATATTGTAATAGTTGAGCAGAGCAACAAATCGAGTTCTTCTTGAGGAACATTAATCTCAGGCAGCAGATGTGAGCCACATGGGATAGTTGGTTTGGTCAGAGCTGTCTGTTCAGTGGGATAGTAGTAGTAATTCTATTTTTTTAACGGCATTCGTTAAGCACTTGCCAGGCACTGTTCTAAGTGTTGAGGTAAATACATTGTAATCACGTTGGACCCTTTTCCTGTCCCATGTAGGGCTCATTGTCTTAATCCCCATTTTACAGCTGTGGTAACTGCGGCACAGAGAAGATTCCTTCATTCAATCATATTTATTGAGCCCTTACTGTGTGCAGAGCACTGTACTAAGCACTTGGAAAGCACACGTCAGCAACGTATAGAGACGATCCCTACCCAACAACAGGCTCACAGTCTAGAAGGGGGAGACAGACAACAAAACAAAACATGTAGACAGGTGACTTGCCCAAGGTCCCACAGCAGGCAAGTGGCAGAGCCAGGATTAGAACTCAGGTCCTTCTGACTCCCAGTCCCATGCTCTATCCACTAGCCCAGGCTGCTGCTTTATTAAGCGCTCATGATGTACAGAGCATGGTACTAAGCACTGGGAATGAATGCCGGCCTTTATTTCCAATCTCCCCAACTCACGCTAATTCTAGGATCCAGTTTGTTCACGACTTGGGTTTGGAATGATGGATCTTGGACAAAATCACTACATTTTCCAGAACAAAGGAAAGGCAATTTAAGCATAGTATCCTCCAATGCTGATGGTACTCAGAAGTACCTTGTACTAGCAGAATAATAATAATAATAATGTTGGTATTTGTTAAGCACTTACTATGTGCCAAGCACTGTTCTAAGCACTGAAATAAGAACAGATGAGAAATAATTTTTTTGTTTGTATGTTGTACTTGTGACATCTTACTGGGCCCTGTCCCCTTGAATTTTTACATATAATTTTAATCTAGTTTCAACCTTCAATTATCAGGAGGCTTATTACTCAGGGCTATGACCTGTATCACCTTTCCCCTCATTTTCCTTCAAGCCGTTTCCTGACAATAAAGGCGGCACAGAGCATGGAAAAGGAAGGCCAACTGAAATCTGGCTCCCTTTGCTTCTTAACAACAGCACTGGTCAAGAATTTCAGGAGAAAGGTTTGAAATGAAGCCTCACCAAGGGTCTTTATCTAGTGCTCACTGTGTGTGGAGCACTGTACTAAGTGCTTGGGAGAGTACAGTACAACAGAGTTGGTAGATGTGAATGGCTAAATTGTAAGCTAATTGTAGGCAGGAAACGTGTCTACCAACTCTGTTATGTTATACTCTCCCAAAAGCTGAGTGCTCTGCATACTGTAAGTGCTCTATAAATCCCATTGATTAATTGGGGATTATCTCTTGATTTAATTTTTCTGTATTGTCTATCTTCCTCAGGAACATATTTAACTCTGAGTTGGCTGTGGTTATTTGTGATTACCAAAAGCGGGAACTGGGAACTCATCATCAAGTTAGAGTACAAGCCTTCCTAATGCCAAACGTTTACTAGACAGATAAATTAGGTTAGACCTGGGAAGAGAAATGAATCATCTCCTGAAATTGGTTCACTCTTTCTGTTGAACCAATTGGGCTAGAAATATTTGTTTAAATCAGTTTTGCAACAGTGCTTGTCACAAATGTGGTTTGGGTTGATACACTTTGTCTCTTTTATTAAAGTTATTTTCTCTCTGGGGAACTCATCAATCAATCAATCAATCAGTGATAAGTACCACAATACATAGGTGATGTGGAAGTCCTGAATTGGTAGTTCTGGGGAAAATAAATTGTGGAGAGTATATAGATGGAGGGAGTTCCAGGTAGAAGGGACAGTATAAACAAGATTTCGGTTGGCAGAGATATGAGAATAAAGCACAGATGGTATTAGAGGAGCAAAGTGGGCCAACTGGGTTGTAGTGGGAGAGGAAGGAGGATAATTAGCAGGAGAGAGTTGATTGACTGCCTTGTACCTAGTGCTGAGGAGTTTCTGCTTGATGTGGAGATAGATGGGCAACTCATGGAGGCACATGAGGAGTGGAGAGACATGCACAGGGTGATTTTTTTTTAGAAAAAGATCCTGGTATCCAAGTGAAGTATGGACTGAAGATGAGTGAGACAGGACACAGGGAGGTTGGCAAGGAGGCTGATGTGTGATTCAAGTATAGATGCAACTTTCTTTATAATACCTTTTTCATTCCCACTGAAAATCTTTCTCAGCTCCCTCTTATCTCAAAAAAATGGCTACATGTGTTCTTGCCTCTTATGCAAAGAAATGAATTCTGGCTTCAGGCTTCATAAGATAAAACCAGCTTTCTGGGAGTTTTCCTTCTTGGAGTTTCAGCTGTTGAATAAGAAGTACAAGATGTGTATCCTCCACAGTGAAAAGCAAACAGCAGTTTCAGCTATTGTAAATAATGGTGTCATCTGTTTATGTGGAGTTTAAAGATGCATTTGGGTAATCAGCAAACAATCCCACTAATATTTGGCCTTCTTGGACCAGTCAGGTGGCAAGCAGAGGTATACTATTTAGGAACTTAATTAGGTGGCATTTTCCAGGATTTGGAGGAGAAAACTTGTATTAAATAGTTGCTCATGCTTGTGACTTATTTTTACAAGTACTGAACTGTTTATCTGCCTTTAAGTTGAGGAGTACTGAATGGAGGTGCGTACTGAACTTGCACAGAAACTAAATTCCAGACAGTTGAAATTCTTTGACTTTCCTTGCTTCTTCTGAGTCCCAGGGATGCTGCATTCCCAGGGTGGGTCACTCCCATAAAACAATCATTTTATACTTGGGAATCTGCCATTTACCTTCTGTGAAACCTTGGGCAAATCACTCAACTTCTCTGTGTCTCAATTTCCTCATCTGCAAAAGGTGGCTCAGGTACCTGTTCTCCCTCAATCAGTGTATTTTTTTAGTGCTTACTGTGTGTAGAACACTGTACTAAGCTCTCAGGAGATTACAGTATAACACAGTTCATAAACACATTCCCTACCTAAAATGATTTTACAGTCTGACTGTGAGCCCCACATGGGGCCTGATTATCTTGGATTTACCCCATTCCTCAATCCAGTGCTTAGCACATTGTGCTTTACACACTGCACCATTATTAATCCACTGGAACATTTTCTACCACAGTGATAACGAGCTCTGCTTAAATGTCCCATTTAGAAATTCCAGTTAATATGGTTCTGCTCACCATGAAGAAGTACCAGATTTGAGGTGGGAGCAGTTTTGAATTGAGAGAACATTTTCCAGCCATTACTAACACCCAAGCTCAGCAGATCTTCGGTAAGGAAAACAAAAGACTTGAGAATGTGGAATTCCTTGATCGAAGCCAGTCTGAACAGAATAGTAATGGGACTGGTTTACTTGTTTTGATGTCTTCCCCACCCCCCACCCCTTCTAGACTGTGACCCCATTGTGGGCAGGGATTGTCCTGTTGCTGAATTGTACTTCCCAAGCGCTTAGTACAGTGCTCTACACACCGTAAGCTCTCAATAAATATGAATGAATGAATGGATGAATGACTGATGAACTTCTGAGTGCAATGCACCAACTGTATTGGAAGTTTAGAAAATTCCAAAGAAGCAAGTGGCATGTTTCCTGACCACAATATAATGTTTCCAAATGATAATACGGATGTTTACCGTTTCATTATCAACTCACATCTTGTTACTTACCATGTACCTAGCCTGAATCCTTTCCTAAATTACATGTTTTAAACTATTTTTCCCAACCCTGCTCCACCCAGCAATTCTTTAAAATTCTTTTTTTGAAAGAAAAGAAAGACTTATTCAAGGATAAAGTTGAGGAAAGTTCAAGGAGGATTTAAGTAGATAGATCTCTGAAAGGATGTTTAACGGCACATCTAGAGGCTGGATATTAAGATATAAAAGAGCCACTATCACACAGGTCCAGCATTCTCTGATGCCACTATTGGAGGGAGAATGCTAGTTTGAATGCACCCCTGGTCTAATTGAGAATATCATTGCTTACATTCTTAAGGGAGGGTTCCTGATCTGAAAGCAAGATTTTCTTGATATTATTCTCTCTCCTATCTTTACTGTAATAGTGAATGGCTTAAATAATTCAGGCATTATTGGGCACTTTCTCTGATTGGAGCCTGGTCAAGTTGCTCCCTTGGTTCTCCCCATTGAATCTTCCCCCTTCAGAGATTATTCATCTGTGAGGTCCCAGCATCCATTTAGGGCCCTGGTAGCCTGGAAAATACACCTCCAAAATGGGGATGATTTATTTCTTCTCTACTGACAACAGTGTGTAGAACTATATTCAATATGCTTCTTTGATGTTGTGCCAGCAACTGAAGTTGCTGGAGAAAGTTTCAAAATGTATGTAGGCAAATGATACTTCCAGATTTCCTATGTAAACAGTGCGTGTTCACGGATATGTTTATCCAAGGGTGAGGAGGGGGAGCTGTTTGCTTTTCTTTGCCAATACCTGTCTCACAAAACTCCTTAAACATTGCTGTACTCAAGCAAACAATCACTGAATGGGAAGAAAAATATTGTTTTTCTCTAGACTCTCTGTAACCTGTTGAAATGCGAAAGAAGTTTCAGAAGGGAGCAAGGTCTATACCGCTGTCATTCTTCAGTGACAAGAATTTTTGAGAAAATTCTGTGTGAGTGAGTGAGGGAAGGTGTGTCTGAAGTGAAACCCTTGTTGGGGGTAGGAGAGGAGGCACATTGTGGGAGTGTAGCAGGAGTGATAATTGCCCTGATAGAGAGTTCTTGCATATTGTCTGCCCTTTGGAATCATGAGTCCAGTATTTCTCCCTTGTTCACAGTTGAACACTTCAGCTGAATTAAACACTTGCCTTTGTAAGTTTATGTATCGCTTCATGCTACGTATTAAATACAGCTAAATAGAGGATGCAGAAGAGACAGATTCTTTGTGTTTTTAGTTGGGGTAGACATCTGCTTTTCTTATAGATAAGGACTTTCTATAAAATGTATGTTGTGGAAGGAAGTCTTCTCAAGCATAATGTAAGACTGCCCCCCATAATTATCTTAGAAGGTCTTTGTCTTCTGGAATGAATCCCAAATTAAAAGATATGTGAACGCCAGATTTCAGCAGGGAAAGAAACGGGCTATCACACAGACTCCAGATTTCTTCTTGTTTTAAAGAGAGACAGCAGGAAATCGCAGTCACCCAAAGGGGAATTTCTCCATATTCTAGGAGCCTGGACTGAGAGGACATTGCTAAAGCAACAAGAACCCCAGGCAAGGAAACCTAACGAAATCACCAGAAGCCTGAAGCTCATGGAGCTTGTTGTGGGCAGGGAACGTATCTACCAACTCCATTGCATTGTACGGTTCTCTGCACACGGTAAGCGGTCAGTAAATGCCATTGATGATGATGTCGAGGTTGAGAGAATAGGTTATATCCTACTTGAGGTAGCTGAGTAATACTTCTAATATCCTCAAACTATTGAAATTTTAGTGTAGGGTTAAGGCTTGCTACTGTTGACAACTTGTGAGGCCCATTTGTTAAATGAATATTATAGCTTCATTCTTTAACTTACTCGAATGGTTTGAGGAAAGGACTTCACCTCCATTTCAATAAAGATATGTACCCTACTTATAACCACATCTCCATGAGATGAAGCAGAAAGTCCTTTTAAAAAAGCAGCTATTTTCAGGCTTGGGCAAGACTTACTGAATCTCAGATGTTTCCAGTGTAGGTTTCAGGGTACATTTTCAAGTCATCAGAGGCTGGCAGGGAGAATCTTGTAATCTTGGAGTGCTCTAGCTGGGAAACACTCCTGAATTACCAACTCTGTCTTATTGTACTTTCCAAAGTGCTTTGCACACAGTAAATTCTGAATAAATACCACTGATTAACTGGTGAACTGTCATTTTGATTTAGACCTTCTTAACATACACCATAAACTGAGCTCTGACAAATTTCACTTTAGTAAATGTTCAGTGGGCTTGGACACTCAGGAGAAAATATGGATTAGTTAGGTCAAACAGAGAGCCCTGTTCTATTTTCAGAAAAATAGAGGAGGAGAATAATAGCTGACTTTCTCAGATTGTTTCCCTCCCCACGATTTCCTTCAACTAAATTAAAGTTTCCAGGGAAGGATGCTAAAAATCCTGCTCTCAACACTGGATGAATAGTGACTGAATAGAGAAAATACAAGGAACTGGTTTAGTCATCAACATTTTTCAATTAAAATAACAGGGTTTTCCTTTGGTTTCTGTATTCAGAATTGCTCTGAAAGAAAGTATTACTTGTGAGAAAATGACAGAAGTAAAGAAATCAGTTTTATAAGTGAGTGTAACTGAAAAAATGGAATACATGCTTACTACAAGAAAAAGATTTTTAAAGTGACTGTAAGAAGTTTTTACTTGTTACCGATCCCTGTGTGTAATTGAAATTGACAATGGAACTCCGGAATTCTGTATGAGAAAATAGTGTAAGTTTTGAATTGACCCTAGCTTCCTGACATCAACAATCCTTCTAGTGATAAATAAGATTGTAAAGTTGAGGAGCAATCAGAGTGGAGAATATGCCATTAAAATGAATAGAGCATGACTAGTATTGTGGACAAGGCTAATTTGTAAATTGATCAAGGAGCATGTATAAGCTGCCATTTTCTTTTGCCAACGGACATGGCTAGTTTGTAAATTCATCAGGAAACATGTAAAAGCTGTCATTTCCTAGTGCAGGTTCACATTATAAGCACCTAAAGTCAGTACTTAATACATCCATTCATAACGCTGTAAATGCATGTTGAGTAATCACATAACGGAGGTAGAGAATTTATTTGCCTTAATAACAATTTTCCCACATTATATAAAAGGAAGATAGCCCAAAGCTTTCAGGGAGTTTCGGGATACATCGAATCTCCCAAGTTTATGCAACCCTGCATAAAGTTAATGGTGCGTCAGTGGTGTCTAAATAAAATTCATTTCCAGCCTCCCGAGGATTGGGAAGCATACCAACAGGGACTTTAGAAAATTCATTGTAATCAAGAGATTTAGATCTAAATGGATAGTTTTTCAGAAATAAGCATATGCCAGGCCTGAGGCCCAGGGTCTGTGTCAGTCTTTGGAATGTGAGAGTCATTTTACTGAGAGACCCCTGTCCACAAACAGTGAGAAGCAGCATGGCCTAGTGAAAAAAGCAGGAGCCTGGGACTCAGAGGATCTGGATTCTAATCCCAGAAGAAAAAAAATAATACATTAGTTTTTGGTGACAGATGCAGAAAGGAGATGATCTGTTATCTGCTGAAAATTTGGAGGCCACACAAAGATGCTTTGTTTGGGGAAGGCTCAGATGAGATAATAGCATAGGAATTAAGTGATCGTCTAGGAGAACTTCCTTGTTTCCTCCTGAATTCGGGAGCGTTTGTTTGAAAATTGTTGAAATACTGCAGATTTTCTCCTTAGGATCTCTCTGCAGATATTTAAAAAATAAATGTCATAGAATATTATAGAAAAAACAGTAGAATACTTTTTCCTGTTGTGTCGAGGGAGCAGAGATCCTCAACATTTACGTGCTGTATGCATTGTTGAAAGGAGTCGGCAGCCAGTTTTATTTCATTCCCCTTTTTTCCGACTCAGAAACCAAGTTTCAGGTCATATTGGAGAGTTTGGAAATATGTAAAATGAAGAAGCATGAAGCAGGAGTGCAGATTGGGCAGAGCCTTCCTCTGGGCCCAAAACAGTTCTGGTATCACTCCTGGACGGCAGAAATTGTGCAATGAATCTGCCCTGATGCAACTAATGCTACAGAGCATTTTTGAAGATGACACTTCCGATATTGAGATCTGATCCATGCAGGTGGTGTGACTCACTGGTAAGTGAAGCAGTGTGGCTTAGTGGAAAGAGCACGGGTGTGGGAGTCAGAGGTTGTGGGTTCTAATCCGCCACTTGTCAGCTGTGTAACTTTGGCCAAGTCACTTCACTTCTCTGTGCCTCAGTAGCCTCATCTGTAAAATAGGGATTAAGACTGGGAGCCCTACATGGGACAACCTGATGACCTTGTATCTACCCCAATGCTTTGAACAGTGCTAAGTATATAGTAAGTGCTTAACACATACCATCATTATCATTATTATTAATTGATGTCTGTATAGTGTGCACATATTGTTCCTTGCCTTTATTCTTGCCTCTATTGATATCCCGAGTCCGTTAGGCTCCCCTCTCCTTGTGTCTTTTTATTCTTGTGTTGTACTCTGCACACAGAGCTCTGCACACAGTAAGCGCTCAATATAAATATGATTGAATGAATAAATGAATGAATTTTTCCCCACCTGGCTAGAGTGTCTGCTCCTGTTGCTTCCCAAAAGTTCCCAGTTAAGGCAGGACTTCATGATATCTTTGAAAATAATTGTTCCACTCTCCCTATTCATGTATTGGAGGGCTGTGTGGCTGATTGTTTGGAAACTAAATTAGGGTCCGGAATGACAGTGCACACTTACGAGCCGGGGGGGAGGGGGATGCTATGTCATAATAAGAGAAGACAAAAGGGCAAGTTGTTTCTTCATCATTAGAATTTACCTTTCTTTCATCTGCTACATGTTTCTTTAAATTCCCTGTGATTCAGGTAGTTGAAATGTAGAGTACAGTTCTGCCTGCGGCCTGATGGTAACTTAGAAGTGGATATGTCAAGTGTTACGCAGAGTTTGTCCATGTCCTGCAGGGCACAGTGACCTGCTAGCGGGTTGAAGCTCACTTTGTGGATCTCAAATTGCGTGCCCCATATTGCAAGGATGCTGGGTAGGAGATTTGGTCCTCCGGCACTTTCTCCATTGGTGATGTGTTGAAAAATGAAAATCTGTGCTCTCTCTCCTTAATACAAGATGGAAATGTTATGTCATTCCATACAAACCCCTGTCATCACTTCTCTCAGTAGAGTCAACATTATTTAATATAGCCGGGGCTTTCAACTAGTGTAAACTTCCACAAAGGAAAGCATAAACTTCCATCAAGAGAAGAAAACGGAAAGAACCCAGGTTGAACTGAAGGGATCTAGGGAGGGGGGAGCAAAAACTCCTCACTCTCGGCTTCAAGGCTTTCCATCACCTCCCCCCTCCTACCTTACCTCCCTTCTCTCCTTCTACAGCCCAGCCTGCATCCTCCGCTCCTCTGCCGCTAACCTCCTCACTGTGCCTCGTTCTCACCTGTCCCACCGTCAACCCCCGGCCCACGTCCTTCCCCTGGCTTGGAATACCCTCCCTGCACACATCCACCAAGCTAGCTCTCTTCCTCCCTTCAAAGCCCTACTGAGAGCTCACCTCCTCCAGGAGGCCTTCCAAGGCTGAGCCCCCCCTTTTGCTCTCCTCCTCCCCATCCCCCCGGCCCTGCCTCCTTCCCCTCCCCACAGCACTTGTATATATTTGTACAGATTTATTACTCTATTTATTTTACTTGTTCATATTTACTATTCTATTTATTTTGTTAATGATGTGCATTTAGCTTTAATTCTATTTGTTTTGATGACTTGACAACTGTCCACATGTTTTGTTTTGTTTTCTGTCTCCCCCTTCTAGACTGTGAGCCCGTTATTGGGTAGGGACTGTCTCTATATGTTTCATACTTGTACTTCCCAAGTGCTTAGTACAGTGCTCTGCAAACAGTAAGCATTCAATAAATACGATTGAATACAGTTAAATACGATTGAATGAATGAATGCATGAATGAAGGGCACGGAGGGACAAGGTGCCAGAGAAAGACAAAAACCTAACCATCAGACCATACTCGTGTTGGCACAGGTTGCTGGGAAATTAATTGGGGAAGGCTTTTTGGAGTGGGTGGGATTTTTGGAGTGAGTTGAAAGGGGGGAAAGCTGTGGCCTGTCGGATCTAGGGAGAGGGGGAGCTCCTAGCCTGGGCCCAGCTGCTCCCATCCCTTTCCCTCACTGTGTAAATGTGGGCTAGCTTGGCCTAAGCTTCCTAAATGTCCCCTAGGCAAGCACAAGCTTCAGGCTTCCCAAGTCCCATGCTGAGTCATTTTGCACCCATTCTGGTGCCTTTGAAATTTCTTGACATTGTTGGCAGGGAGTTTGTCTACCAGCTCTGTTGTATCATACCCTCCCAAGCATTTAGTACAGTGCTCTGCACATAATAAGCACTAAATAAATGGATTGTTTGAGAGAGTCAGTATTAGACGTGTAAATAGCAAAATGTCTCTTAAGGTTCAGGTTAACTCAAAGACTTCTGCACCCCCAAAACTCATGTACAGGATAGCCTTAGTTCCACCATTTAGGCCATTAAATGGAGTGTTTTGGCAAGGCAGAGAAACTTAAGGAGATGGAAGTATTTGTGTCTTCTCTTGGATATTTATGATGTCTCCACAATGCATAATAAATGGTTTTGAACTGAATGATTTAGGAAACAATAGATCTTCTGAAATGCTGCCATCAGTCATGATCTAGAAGCCCTCCTCCTTCGAGAATCTGAATACCACATTATAAAAGTGAAGTCGTGAAAGTCAAACTGCACATAAGACCAGTTGCAGGTTTTTTAAAAAATATGTCATTTGAACATTGTTCTTCTATGGTGTCTTTAGTAGAGATTGTGCTGTTGCCATGACATCTGCATTTAGAGTGCATAGCAACAGAGTGCATTCTGAGATTCAGTTTGATAAGAAAGGAAATGATGATCTCACCATTTTCTCATCCTCTAAAGCAGGGATACTCAGTATACAAGTGGTGGAGCTGGGATTAGAACCCGGGTCCTTCTGACTCCCAGGGAAAGAGCCCGGGCTTGGGAGTTAGAGGCCATGGGTTCTAATCCTGGCTCCACCACTTATCAGCTATGTGACTTTGGGCAAGTCACAACTTCTCTGGACCTCAGTTCCCTCATCTGTAAAATGAGAATTAAGACTGAGCTCCATGAGGGACAACCTGATAACCTTGTATCTACCCCAGTGCTTAGAACAGTGCTTGGCACATAGTAAGCACTTAACAAATACCATCATTATCATCATGATTGTTATCCATGAAGCCATGCTGAATAAAAACAAATCATGATGAAGAGGGTCATATAAGGAAATATTTATATCCATCCCCTGACTTATGGGAGAGAGCCGTTGAACTTCCAAATGTTTCATACTTGCCCATTTTTAAAATGAGTCCTTCATTCATCTGTCCTTTCAAGACATGGGACATGGTAACTGGTGTTTTTGAAGAGGTGTGGCCTAGGGGTGGGGCGGGGTGGGGGGAAAGAGTTCAGGGATTCACACAAGATGACCCTAGGGCCTTCCGTTTGGACACATGCCCCACTGGACTGATGGATAAAGCAGCCCCAGTTTGATCTAGTGATCTAATTTTTGAGTCATCTGGCAAATGGATGGTACTAGTTAGGCATTTATTGTATCACATATATACCAGCCTTTATATGCATAATCCGTGTTGATCCTGATGTTTCATTTTTCATAAGAAACCCTTTTCTCTTTGAGGCTGTAGAACCTACAATCAGTGGTACTTACTGAGTGCTTACTGTGTGCGGAGCACTGTACTAAGTGCTCGGGAAAGTACAGTACAACGGAGTTGGCATTTGCGATTGCCCCTTTTGACAATTCCAAGCAGCAAGTTTGTTTTTTGTCAATTTGGAATCTGGAAACTCAGGTCTGGATACAGACGTGAGCTTCCTGAGGCCAGAAACATTTTGCCGCCTCTCTAGGGTGGTTGCCTCCTCCTGAGAGTGTGGTTTCTGTACTGCACTGGACACATGCACTATACTGGTCCCAAACAATGCCATATGTCTTCATACTGAAGCCCACCTGAACTTGAACCTTTGGCTTCCACCCCATGTAAATTCTGTCCCAAAGGAGTTCCCTCTTCCATATTTTCTCCTTCCCCTTCCGTGACACCCCTCATATCACTTTGTGCTCCAAAAGCATGGCCACTTCAGCCAGTTGAGGCCAGGAATACACTTTACTCTAGACCCCTGAAGGTGAATGTTCAATCCCCATTATAGATTTCTGTAAACACTAATAAAAGGTGTCCAAGTACCTCCATTAAATTATTTTAAACCATTTGCTGAGCCTTTTTGAAGTTCCCTTTAAGGTGACTTGGATGGACACTGGTTTTGTTTCCGTAAATATATTCTCGGCTTAAGGTTTTAGGAGCCCAGATGACAGGCCCACTTCCAATTCCTTCATCCTGCTGTTGGAACAGTCACCTTGAGGAACCTAAAGAAAAAGGTTAATCTTTTATTTAGATCCACAACCCTTCAAGGAAAAATTCCCCACTTTGGAATATTTTTAAATATTTTTATGTAAAAAAGGCTAGTACCTAGAAGATGGTTATTTGAGAAATGGTCTAAATGTTTCAGTGTTCTTTTATTTACTGGGAATAACTCATTCAGATGAGTTTTTCATTTAGTCTTGTATACTTTTTTTACAAAACAGTAATTAAGAAAAAAATGGACATGTACTGATTTATTGAGGCACAAAATACAGTAAGGAAGAAGCATATTATTCATGTTGCTTTGTATGATTTGTAGTACCCTGAATATAATTCAACATTGAAAGCAGTAATCTTAGCGGTGAAGACACACATCGTGTTCTCTTTTTCCCCTTTTAAAAGACTCATTCACGTCAGGAAGGGATGGGATCACAAGTCAATTAGAAAGCGAGTCACAGTATTAGTCACTTTAACCAGTGAACAGAGGAGAAAATGGAAAGGACCTTTAAACCTAGGATGATTGCCTAGACAGCCTCAAAATAGCAGCTCCCAGATGCAGAGTAACTCAGGACAGACAAAGCGAGTGTGTTTCACCAAAAGCACAAGTTTGTTTGAACTCTCATCACCTAACCATAAATGTGGAACAAGAAATCGGTGAAAGATTGAGGCTCAAAAATGAAACAAAACTTTTATAATGTGTTCCAAATCAAAATGGCTCAGCTCCTACTGGGAGAAGCCAATTCTTGCTGAGTCTCCTAATTAATTATATTATTTCAGCTTGTGATCACTGAAAGAAATGCTGGACCATTGCAGATTGTGAAGTGGGCCTCCACTATTTGTTATCCTTAACACTAGAAGATAGCACTTCTTTGGTTGAATAGACAATTTTATAAAAGGGAGGAGGACTGGTCAGTGGATGGCCTGGAGTTTATAACAGACTAAGCACTTGTTAAAGCTTCGGTGTTTCTGTTTGAAAGTCTTATACTGTTTTTGACTTCTGTATTGTCATTACTGAGAATGACGTCCCATTAAGCTGCTTCTATCTTGACTACTCTGATTTCCAGGAATTCCTGGGTCTTGAGCTTCGAGGTGTGCCTCAGTGCCTGATTGCAGTGTTTCCCTTGGCCATTGATTTGAGAGTTGCCCTGTTGTAGTGAATCATTCTGTTGCCATGCAAATTCCTTTCACTCCATTGGACTCATTGTTTCAGCTGCACTCTCTGAACATCTGGACTACTCTGTGCTATGTAAGGACAGCTTCAAGACTTCGTAGAATAACTGGTCTGGAAGTTAAATGTGTGACTTTGCTAAGGTCAAGTATTTGTCTTTTAGAAGGTGAACTAAATTTCTGGATCGACTTTACTGTTTCCTTCTCTATTGGTTCATCAGTAGACTCTATACTTAGTGAAGTTAACTTTCATTTTGGAATGACCAAGAAATGCTTTTGGTAGTCATTCAATCAATCAGTGATATTTATTGAGCACCTGTTGTGTGCCAAGCACTGAACTAGGTGCTTGGCAAAGAGTAAAACAGTAGTGTTGGTAGGTAAGTTCTCTACCCACAAGGAGCTGGGAAGAGTTTCCTTTTTTGCGTCTTGATAGATATGTGCCTCTAGATTGCGAGCTTCTTAATAATGATGGCATTTGTTAAGATCTTACTGTGTGCAAAGCACTATTCTAAGTGCTGGGGAGGATACAGGGTGATCAGGTTGTCCCATGGGGGGCTCACAGTCTTAATCTCCATTTTACGGATGAGGTAACTGAGGCACAGAGAAGTTAAGTGACTTGCCCAAGGTCACACAGCTGACAATTGGCAGAGCCGGAATTTGAACCCATGACCTCTGACTCCCAAGCCCGTGCTCTTTCCATTGAGCCACGCTTCTTGAGAGCAAGGATTCTGTGTACTAGTTCTGTTGTACTCTGACTGGGTGATTAGTATATTGCTCTGCATGCAGCTGTGCTCAAAAAATTCTATTGATTTTGAGCCTCATGTGGGGCAGGGACTGTGTCTGATCTCCTGTACTTGTATGTTTCCCAGTGTCTTAACACATAGAAAACACATAATGAATAAATACCATGACATGGACCGCTTTAGAATGAACATTAAATTGCAGCATTATGGCAAGTACTGGTCCAGAATGCATATACCTTTTCTTGCAGGTGATGTGTAGGCCCTGTCATTAGTATGTTATCCTTTTGGAGTAGGCGGTAGGAAGATGGAGAGTATGTCTCAACCTTACCTGGCATGACAGTTAATGGGAGCATTGGTGTTTTCACCCTGGACATTGACTCTCATTGCTGGTTGACTCTAGGAAGGATCAGTCTGCTTGACATAATAACACTATAACACTACTTTCCCCCGTGGCATTACCTCGGGAAAACTGAAAGAAATGGGTGGAGAGAATTCCCCGACATATCATCTTCTTTAGGCTCCAGAAGCCCTCTGGATAGTGGGCTATTTGGATTAATTAGTAAGTGTTCGTCAATGACTGTCTCTAGAAAATTGTAGGAGGGTGAAGTGGAAGAATTTCTCCAAAGACTAAGTACAATTTTTGACTTGTTTCTTGGTTCATTGTAATCTTCTCGAGGTGGTATCCCATGCTTAATTTTATTTAGGGAGGGTGGGTGCTCATTCAATGGAAAGAGCCTAAGACCAGAAATTAGAAGGCCTAGTATCTGGTCCCAGCTCTGCCACTGGCCTTCTTCCTGGGTGATCTTGGGAAAAATCATATAACCTCTCCATGCCCCAGTTTCTCCATCTGTAAAATGGGGTTAGAAAAACTACTCTCTCTTCCTTTCTGATTGTGAGTCAGGACTGTATCTAATCTGTATATTTGCTATTTTACCACATTGCTTTGGAACCTAGGAAGTAATTGATATATAGTATTATTATTGTTACTAATAGTAATATTCCAAAGGAAGAGGTGTCTCAAGATGACAGCAACTCCAAAATAAATAGCCATTCTTCGAAAAAATAGACTAAAGACCAGCTATATTGGTCAACTGTTATCATCATCGTCAGTGATATTTAGTGAGCGCTTACTATGTGCAGGGCACTGTACCAAGCGATTGGGGAAGTACAATACACCAGACGTGGCAGACACGTTCAATCCTGCTAATTAATTACAAGAGTCTGAAACTGTTGAGATTTGGCTTAGATTAAAGAGGGAAAATCCAAACTTAAATCCCAATCTCACCCATGTTGATTTTCTAAACTGAGCGATAACAATATAATTACACAGTAGTAAAAGAGAGGTTCTATTTATAAGTGAGATGGTAGCTGGATCAAATGAGCACTTTAAGAATGAGGCAACTGTAAGCAATTGTGCTGCTATATTATCTCATAAAGTCGTGGAAAGATGGAGTTGTTTGTATAACACTGGTTACATTTAGTTTTAATATGGTCTCTGAGGAAGAAAATGTATCTCTGTATTTGATAACAGGAAAAATGCTTCTCCAGTTTATCATTTGAAGGTTAGCTATGTTGACTTCTTTGTTGTCTTTCTCTCATCATGCAGATAGTTCTGTTTTCTCCATAAAGGCAGGACATTGGCTCATCAACTATTCTATCTTGCTGCTCAAATATGATCCCTCAGTCAGTCAGTTGTATTTATTGAGCACTTACTATGTGGAGAGCACCATATTAACCACTTGGGAGAGTAGAGTACAACAATATAACAGAGACATTCCCTGCCCACAGCGAGCTTGCAATTTAGAGGATGGACACTTGACACCACACATTCACTGGAAATTTTAACTCAAAACTTTCCTGAGAATAGGCTGCTTGACCACAGAGGCCCGTTAAAATTCAATGCAGAAAATAAGTAAGTTCTTTGGAGGTACAATTAATTGTCCCTTATCTGCCACATCTTGATTTTAATTCCGGGAGCAATCTGCCTAGTAGATAGAGCACGGGCCTGGGAAGCAAAAAAAGCTGGTTCTACTCCTGGCTCTGTCACTTGTCTGCTGTCTGACCTTGGACAAGTCAGTTAACTTCTCTGTGCCTCAGTTACCCCATCTCTAAAATGGGGATTAAGACTATGAGCTCTGTGTGGGACAGGGACCATGTCCAACCCAATTATCTTGTTATCTATTCTAGCGCTTAATACAGTGCCTGGCACAAAGTAAGCACTTAATAAGTACCATTTTTCCCCCATCTAAGTGTGGCCCTTGGGAAGACTCTCAAGGAAACCCATGGACTAAGTTGAATTCCAGTGGCTTGAAGGAGTTAATACAACTTCAGAAAAGGCTTTAAAACTTGAGAAGCTTAGACTCTGCTCAGATATCAGGGATTATTGAAGTTGCTTTAATAGTGTCTGTACAAGTATTTCCTGCTGTTGAGCAAATTTAGCCGATGTTTGCTCCAACCACCTACCACCTATTATTGCTTGTTGGACTTCAGTAGGAAAGCATTTGATTGTAGTTAATTGCAGCTGGATCTTGCAACTAATCCTTTCAAGAACTTACTGCAAACAAATTGTTTATATCAGGTTTGGCATTCAATCAAGCCCAAACTCTAGTTAATGGGGAGTGTATCAGTCTCAATTAGGGGACCAGGAATATGTTCATAGATGGACATCTGACTCCTTCTCTGATTTTTTTTCCAGCTGTTTATGGAATTATAAGTTGCTTCAACAAAAGAGGTTTGTTTATGTGATCCTGGCCAATTTTGAACTAGGCTGTCTTTGTGCCTTCAGTATTTCTAATCACAGCCTTTGGAAAGTATCTGGCATTATTCTGTTGTAAACACCTAAAAGCCAAATTTCTCCTTGCCATTGAAAACTGTAGAGAAGCAAGATGTGCTTCACTTTTCTTTTGAACATGGAGAATGTTTTGGCTTTGGGCATTTTCTATCTTATCTGGTGAGAGTCAGAAAGGGAGGATCGGAATTAGATCAGGGATGTAATTTCTACAGGTGTCTAATGTGCTGACTACTGGAGCTGCTGCCGGAAAGAGCTCCTCAAGTTCAGTAGTGGGTTTAGATGCAGGGCTTCATTATAGCCAAGTCAGCAACCAGGAAACTTTTAAAGTGAATGTTGTAGGGCAGAGACACTGCTGCTACGTTTCACTCACCACCGCATCTTCCAGCAGACTTTAGCTGCTGCATTTCAAATTGTCAGAATTCTAAGCCTTTTTTTGACAATTGTGGAGATGGAGGTGAAGGGTGGTGAAGCCACCAGCCCTCTCCCTTTTCTTGAGAGACTCTAGTGACTGGAAGGGAGGGGTATGACCTGAAGCTATTGGTATGGCCAGAAACAGCTTCATTTTAGAAATTAAACATGGGATGTATGCACCGCTCCCTCCTCCCTCCCCCGGGGAGAGAGAGAACACACACACACACACTCACACTCACACTCATGCTCACACACATACATTGCTTTGGAAAGACAAGTAGCATTGCCTAGTGGAAAGAACATGGGCTTGGGAGTCAGAGGACCAGGCTTCCAGTCCCAGCTCTGCCACTTTCCAGGAAATCATCCTTTAGACTGTTAACCCTCAGGTGGGTAACGACTGTTTGCCAAACACTCTACAAAGTGATGGGGTAGATAAAACACAGTCAGGTCAGAAACAGCCCCTGTAGCACCTGGGGCTCCCATTATTTAATCACTATTTTACAGATGAGGAAACTAGCCCAGAGAAGGAAGGGATTTGGAGAACCAAATTTCTTTTCATATCTTGAAATTCCAGCTTGGGCCAGAAGGGAACTGGAAGGCCACTTCTTCCTGCCTTTGGTTTCAATTCTATTAACTCTACCCTTTGCTATATCCAAATATAGCTAACCCACAGTCTCTGCTGCTTGCCTTGACTTTTCTTTCTATCAGGCCAAATAGTTCTGTGCTTCCTCTCTAAGGAAATGAGTATCAACTTTTCTCTGGGATGTGCATATTTACTAAGAAAGGAGGATTGTTACAAATGAACTGTTCAGCAAGGAGACCAACTTTCCAGTCTGGATTCTTGAACACTTTTTTGGCCTCGATGTAACATTTAAAAAATCCTGAGATAACAGTTTGATATTAAAAAGTCCTTTGTGATTTCTGAAAGCTAATGCCAATGATAAATGAAAAGGATCTATTTAGAAACGCGGGAGATGAAATTTGTGGAGAAAGGAGTACTTTTTACCAGTGAGAATAAATGTAAAGTAATAGAATCAATATTCATATATGTCATGTGATCTCCAGCATCTATTTATAACTCTCAGAATGAGGATTAATTAATCCCTGACAGTTTTCCTTAAGAGATGTTTTGTGAAAGGTAGATGGTATGTTTTAATTGTCAGAGATGTGCTGTGACATTCATTTTCATGGACCCAGAGTAAGATCACTGTAGAACTATTTGATTAATCAATCAATCAATCAATCGTATTTATTGAGCACTTACTATGTGCAGAGCACTGTACTAAGTGCTTGGGAAGTACAAATTGGCAACACATAGAGACAGTCCCTACCCAACAGTGGGCTCACAGTCTAAAAGGGGGAGACAGAGAACAGAACCAAACATACCAACAAAATAAAATAAATAGGATAGAAATGTACAAGTAAAATAAATAAATAAATAAATAAATAGAGTAATAAATATGTACAACCATATATACATATATACAGGTGCTGTGGGGAAGGGAAGGAGGTAAGATGGGGGGATGGAGAGGGGGACGAGGGGGAGAGGAGGGAAGGGGCTCAGTCTGGGAAGGCCTCCATTACTCGATGAAAGGTGAGATGCTTTTAATGTCGCTCATAAATAATTCTCAAAGTGATTTCACAGACTCTTAGATCAGTATAGAGATCTCTACTGACGCAGTCTATGCAGAGATGCCATGATTAAGCAGAATATAAATGCTTATAACAAATCTTACCGACTCTCCCTTTCAAACCCTCAAGTCAGGGTCAATTTATTTTGCTATAATTGTTTCTGAAGGTAATATGATACTTGACTTCTGCTTTCAAAAGACTGCGACACCACTGATAAACTGACCCGGCCCCTGTTTCTAATATGAAGGATTGATAGCCCTGGGAGTTTTTCAAGAGCCTCAGATTTTTCCATGGTGTTTTGACTGTCTGTATCAGAATCGGTGGTGGCCTCGTCTGGTCACTTCCGAACACTTAAAGAGAAAAGCAGGCCTTTGTGCTCGTTCTGTTCTATTCAGTCTGTATTGTGCAGCCATACATAAACCAGACTTAAGCCTTACAAGTGACCTGGAAGCTGATATCAGACTATCAGGCCAATCTACGGGAAAATTAAACTTAAGGGGATCATACGAGAGCTCCTCTATGCTAAAGACTGATTTTGAAAGCACAAACAGAAAGTAGAGAGATTCAGAATCAGCACAGCACTGTGGATAGATCATTTAGGCTGAATATGACTGAGGTCACATAGCTTGCATGTAGCAAGCCCTGCGTACAACATGGAGCACTGGGGGAGGATCCATTAGTTTGTCTAATCACATCTTTCCTTTCCAACACTGAGAAAGTATCGAAGTTGCTATGGTGTAAGTGCCTGAACACATGACTGTAGGAGAAATTTCAGAATCCTAACTCCATGATCAAGTGAGATCATGATTTCCATGACAGATTCATTTTATTCAACAATAGAGTACAGTACAGATGCTACATAAGTTGTTTGGGTCTCCTTAATTCATATATATTAAACCTACCCAATCACATTTTGAGATTTTGCAACCTTACTAGCCATAGCAGAATGTTGAATTTTCCATGTAGCACATTTTAGACAAAGGAAATACATGTCTTCCTCTAGCTTGAGGGAATTGTGGCAGTCAGATGACATTTTTTTTCCCTTTTACATTCAAGAGTTTTCCCTGTCTTTCTAGTTCAGTTACTGTTCGAGTTATCGGGACTAGAAACTCACTGCCAACTGTTAAACATCAAATCTTTGGCATCACATTATGATGGATGAAATGGGTGAAGAAGATACTGCAAAAAATATATGATAATGCAGTCATCTGGAAGAGAAGTGTCTGGTTTCTGGAACAATAGGCTTAGAATCTAGATAGGAAATAAAAGGGTAAAGGTTAAAGGCCACTTCGGGGATGAGAAATGTAAATAGTGGCCCAGGTAGCATTGCTGCCAGGATGGGTTTTGTTTAACATTTTTCTACATGGCTTGATGTCCACAGTAAGATCTTTATCCTTAGCAGTGACCCTACAGTACAGCCTAGTTGATAAACCTGGGAGTCAGAAGGACTTGGGTTCTAATCCCAGCTCTGCCATTTGTCTGCCGTGTGACCTTGGGCAAGTCACTTCACTTCTCTCTTCTTCAGTTAACTCATTTGTAAAATGGGGATTGAGACCATGAGCCCCACATGGGACAGGGACTATGTCCAACCCGATTTGCTTATAACTACCAAAGACATTTTGAAGTCATTGGCAGCTAGTCCTTCAAATGATCTGTTGAGTGGTGGCTTCATTTTCCATTATATACAGCCAGGGAACTCCCACTTCTGGATTGTTGCATACAATTTTTGTTGTATCTTAGGAAATTACACAGAGAAGGGCAGCACAGGTGGTCAGGGTGGAAAACTTTGGAATGTGGGGAAAAAAGATATTACTACTCTTCCGATGGAAAGATGAGGACCGAGAGGGCACACAATTGAAGTGGGCAAAATGACAGATGCAGCAGACCGAGCGAACACTGAGAGATTGTTCATCAGATCCTCCAGCATCAAAATGAGGAAACAGCCATTGAAGCCTGAAGGCGAGAGGGTCAAAACAAGCCGAAAGAAATACTACTCTCTTCAGCCTGTACTAGGCATGTGGAATTCATTACCACAGGAAGTTGTGCAGCCCTAAAATGCAAAGAGACTCTAGAGGAGTGTGAATATAGTAACATCTGAGCTCTCCAAAGTATGATAATAGAAGCGAAGTTAGGATTATTTGCTGGCATAAGGCATTTGTACCCATTAGAAGGGCTATCAAGAAAGGCTACCCTCATTTTGTCCTCCTGCCGTCCTTTTGCCACTCTTAATACTAGGCTGCCTCGACCACTGTTCTCGTCCGATCTTACAGACGTAAAGCAAAGAGTTGTGTAGTAAGAGGCAGCGGCTCTTTTTAGCTGCACTCAGGAAATGTTTTTACCATTATTATATTCCTGATTTTGGTTCAGGCGGACTTGCACAAAGCTTTCCATATGCTGTCGTCATGCTGTGCCGTTTGCCTGGATTAAAGCCTGCAGTGTCATGTAGGTTGGGGAGGCTGCCTAAAGGAGAGGGCGGCAAAGTTTCTCCCTCCTCAAGGTGACTGACTGAATGCCTGAAGTCAGCCCTGTTCTTCCTCACTTAGTTGACACTCTGTAGGATGGAGGGTCAGACTTATTACAAGATCCAATACAATTGAAGTACCGCAAGAAATATAGTTGAAAATGAGGGGCCACAATAGATTAACCTTTTAAAATCAAAATTTAGAAAGAAGGGTGATGCCAAGATGTGCTGACTATCTGACTTTGAGTTGCTTATTTCTGTAGTCCCTGGCCACTTCCCCAGGAATCTTATTGTCTTGAATGATTGGATGATGATTTATTTGAATGATCTGTCTTTACTTATCACTCCTGAAAACAGAGAGAATAGACCCCAGCAGTACGTGAAATATTATATATGAATTAACCCCAGATCAAAAACCCTGACAAATCATTTGACCACTACATTCAGTCCTGAAGCATCAGAATTTCTCCTGAGTTCCAGCAATAGTGTTTCATACAAGTCCAAGTGACTTGCAGCTGGTTTAACAAAAACTCAATAACATCAGGTTCAGATGGGATGTCCTACAAGATTGAAGATATCCCCCAAAAATGAACTTCTGTATGTGCAAGGCACACACCCTGAATTTCAGGGAGAGAGAGTTTGGGAAATGAGCTGCATCTGGAGCAAGATAGGAGGATGTGAGAAATTGGATTTTTGAGCATATGACATCATAGTTTTCCACTGTAGGTTTTTCTGAACTAAACCAGACAACAGGTGACAAGTGCTAAAGGGTGGTTTCTAATTAGATATAGACTTGTGTTAGTCGTATACAATACACATTTTGGAAATGGGGAAAAATCTCAGTCCGGTTCCCTTGATTTTCGTTAGCGTCCGTAGACTTTCTCCAATTGTTTCTCTCTGTGCCACCCACCTGGAACTTTCTCTGTGTTTCTATGGCAATGCCCCCCTGACTTTTCTCACTGGCGTATTCTTGCAGTCTCTATGAGCAGATCCTGGTACATATTTACAAACAATCGCTCCCGCTCGAGGCAGGTAGCCACAAGAGGCAACTGGTTCAATGTGTGTTTACAAGCTGCTGAGGAATCATTAAAAAGGAATCATTAAAAAGTCAACTCTGTATTCTCAAGAGGGAATGCCAAAAGGAGAGGATGACATTCGAAATAATGGTTCTTTGCACAGTGTGGGAGGTAGGTCTTGTGGGGACTGGGTAGCTATTTGGAGTCCTGAATTTTGAGGGACTTCAAAATGG
Source organism: Tachyglossus aculeatus (assembly GCF_015852505.1). NCBI lineage: Eukaryota > Metazoa > Chordata > Mammalia > Monotremata > Tachyglossidae > Tachyglossus > Tachyglossus aculeatus. The sequence continues at coordinate 8,878,809 of NC_052080.1, forward strand.
GCTGTGTCAGCCAGGGTGCTGAAACCTGAGCATATGAGGAAATGCAGTCCTTGAATTGTTGACCATTTTCAAGATGTTTGGTGGGAACTGTATAATCCCAGAAATTTGGGGGGTATAGACCCTTTCCCAACACCCCATTCCACTCTTCAGCTACCCTGAGGCCCGAGAAGAATGACTAGAAAAGCGCTAACTTTTAAGATCTTTGGCTCGAGCATTTGATAACTTGGCTAAGACCTGACCCGACTGGATTCGTATTTCAAATTAGAAATGGCAGAGAGATTATTTTATTCAGGATTATTCAAGTCCATTTCAAGTCAAAGTGATTCAAAGTGAATCAAAGTTAGAAGATTGAAAGATAGAAAAATGATTTTTTTTCATTGTTTTCCTTTTTTATCTTATTCCATCCTTGAAAATCAGCAAAAGAAGAATATGTAAGCAGTGATGAAGAATTAGATAGTTTTTCTCTTTCTTTATATGTAGTGCATATCAATGATTTTTTGAGTCGCAAGACTCTAAAATCCTAAACCTGGTTTATGGGAAGCAAGGTAGGAGAAGTAAGTGACTCTCTCCTTCCTTCCCTCTCCCCTGTTTTCAGAAATGGCCTCTCCATGTTCACGACACACAAGATTGCTTGAGGAAACACAATTTCTGCTTTCTAAAAAGCTTTGTACAGCAGGGTTGTGGTAGACAAGGGAAATTGCAAATGAAAGAATTAAAAGGAAGTTAAATATGCTGGGTTCTACATTTTCGAGAAAAATGACAAACCTCTGATATACTTAGATAAGTATATCGCCAGATCAATTTCTGATCCCCGTGCAAGGAGATCTTGGAGTTGCTTTCTCCTTGGTTTGTAAAATTACACTGGAGGGGTCACAGCCAGTTGGACATATAATGTGGATATTCTTAGACTGTGAGCCCACTGAGGGACAGAAGATTTGTCAAATTCCCACCTGTGCATTCTTTCCCCAGCACATAATGCAGCACTTTGTCCATTGTGATGATAGTTAATCCATCAGTGGAACTGGTCAAGTGCTAACTGTGTGCAGAGCACTGTACTAAGTGCTTGGGAGAGTACAATATCAAAGAGCTGGGAGACAGGTCCCTTGCCCACAGAGAGCTAATAACTACTATTATGACTACTGACAATTCCTGACCCTGACACCGAAAGAAACCATTAGGAAAATGCCCTCTTCCCTCATCATCTAAGCAAACAGTTGTGAATGTGTTGCTGTTTGAGTATCTTAAGGTGGGAACTCACCTTAGAAGAAAACTGCCTGATTTTCTCAGTATGAAGAGGGAGAATGAGATAGAGAAAGACACAGATGAGAGAGGCACTCTGCAAAAGAAATTGGTGTGGCCCAATTTCACACTCATTGGTCTCAGAGGTCACTTCCTCCTCTTCCTCCTCCTCTTCCTCCTCCTCTTCCTCCTCCTCTTCCTCCTCCTCTTCCTCCTCCTCTTCCTCCTCCTCTTCCTCCTCCTCCTCTTCCCGAAATCCCTTTCACACTCAGGCGGGTACCCACACCCTCCAAACCCACACCCTCAACAGACAATTGTTATTATTCCACAGAAAGGTGTTATTGTTCGGCAGGATATCATTCCTTAGAAAGGTGGGTTACACAAAGAAGGAGAGAAGGAAGGAGGGCCCCAAGGTGGAACTGTTGCAAGGAACAGGCCATCACTGAGTGTTCAGCAGGCCACACTTCGATTTTCCGAAAGGAGGAGAGTGGTCTGATTCCTGCTTCAGTGCAAACCGGAGGCCATTTGGGGAGTTTGTCCTGTGTCGGAAGCAAGCCGTTTCCAAGGGCTGAAGGTGGTGGGAGGAAGGCTGCCTGCCAGTGAGAGTGTTCCCTAAGGGCCAACCCTGGACTGGAAGCAGCACTTGGTATCTCAAATCCACTCCTTTCTGAGTAAGGAGTACTGGGGATGGGAGCGGAGGCAGGGGGCAGCAGGAACCGAAGTAACCTGTTTTAAAGGGTCAGTTTTAAAAGCTGGGACATTCTGGGTGGGATGGCCCCGGACGTTTCATGATGACTGGCCGCAACCATCAAATAGCACTTGCCCAGTTTGGCTATTTCTCTTCATTCCCATACGCAGGCTGGAGTTTGGCATGAAAATTGGATCGGAAAAGATGCTTCTTTGAAGTAAGATAATTAACTTCACTTGCGTGTCTGCATTTAGTATCAACTTTAAGAAGTACAGCAGCTTTAGAAAAATTGGCATCCTATTGGGTGGGTTTGAAACTGGATAAAACCCTGGAAACAGCTTTCACATTTAGGGACTTTTTTTTTTTTCCCCAAGACCGAGCCACTTTTTCCATCATCACACAGGTTTCCTGGTTTCCAGCCAGTTTCCCTCCTCCTGCTTTAGAAGAGCTATTTCCTGGTTTTCCTTGTGCAACTTTGAACTTAACTTGTGTTGAATGGCAAAGTTATGTATTTGAGAAACACCTCATGCAACCAGATTTGATCCCACTGTCCTCAAATACTGATTTGCATCTTCACAGGTGTCCTGCTTTAGACACTTTTGTGCAGTTTGATTTGGGGGGAATACCTGGATACTTCATCAGATATATTTACGGTGCAAATTGCATTCATAATCAAGAGTTTCATCTGGTTTGGTATCCAATCCCATCTCACTACAAATGCAGAATATAGTTCTGCTCATGGTTCTCCCAATTTTTTGCTTGCACACCTACTGGTAAGAGAATAACAAGAGCTAATCCCAGTCAACAGGAGCCTAGAAAGTAGAAGATCCTGAAATGCAGAATAATGGGAAGATTACATAATGCTTCCTAAATACAAAACTACAGTTTATGCATTGTTTTAAGTAACATGCCACTTTGCTGACTCACAGTCTGCTTAGTACCCACCATGACCCCTATTTCCTTTGGATTGGACTTCCACTGAGCAAGTCTTTCCTAATCTTGTATTTATGCAATTTTAATTTTCCTCCTTGTTCTCATCTCAACTGAACGTCAGGGGGTCTGTTTCTAATTTATCAAGATCCCTTTAAATCATATTCTTATTTTACCAGCTTAATGGGCATTCCATCATCGTGGTCACTTATGACAATGTTAAATAACCTCTGGCTCAGGCCTCCCCCCCCGCACCGCTCATCAGTTGTTTGGTTCTCTCTGTTGTCACTGATTCATAGGTAGCAACTCTATTGACCTGACCCACTGACAGTTGGGTCTCTCAGCCCCTCCACTTTCTGTCCACCCCCAGCCCCTCTCCACATTTTCAGAGCCTGGATGGGATATGACTCATTGTGTCACCTTTGGGACTGTAATTTGCCTTTGGAATTTGCAGATTTAGACTTTGTTCCCTGCGAAGCTCAGTCTAATGATCAATCTGCCCAAAGAATAATGCTGAAACTCACTGTTTTGACCACAAAATATAGTCTCAAGGGGATTTTAAGTTAGTTGTTCTTGCAGACACACCCCCTGACAGCCAATCAGGGGGATTTCATCTGTGAACCCAACCAAAAGTGTCACTGAAATCAGTTGGCCAACTTTTAGCTGGAAAACTCCCCTCAAAAGATCAGAAAGAAAGGAATGTGTGGGAACATTGGTTGGTTGTTATGTGAACACATTCCATGTCATGTGGTATAGATTCAAAGGCATTGAGAAGGGGGTGCTTCTATCCCTTCTCTTTCATCTACCTGGCCTCAGTTATGTTAAATTAATGTGCTAGGATACCACCCTTTGGAAGCCTTGCACACTGTTACTTGGGATGAAGTTGTCTTATAGTCTCAGTCAGTCAATCATATTTATTGAGCACTTCATTCATTGGTATTTATTGAGTGCTCACTATGGGCAGACCACTGTACTGAGCACTTGGGAAAGTACAATAAAGCAATAAACAGTCACATTCCCTGCCCACAATAGCCTTCTCTTTTGCTGTTGAGTCATCTCTGACCCATAGCGAAGGTCCCACCTCCATCTGCAATCATTCTGGTAATGTATCCATAGAGTTGGTTTGACAGTACCAAAGTTTTATAGCACAAAGAGTATTATGGAATTGGCAACTTCTGCCATACTGATGAAAAGCGTAACTGCTTTTCAAGAGAAAATAAAAACCCACAACAGTCCCAATCCATCACTTAGAATGTTGTTCAAGATACAAGGATAAATAGTTGCAGTAACCATGATCATCTAGTCCCGGCTCCACATCTCACCCACTATACAACCCAAACAGTCTTCCTTTCTTGCATGCCTTTGTGGTGCAGGGAGATGGTCTTTTTCCTTGTTAATTTTGTTTTCTTTTAGAACATCCAGTGCTTCAGCCTTCTCTAGTCTTTTCCTTTTCTTCATGAAACCTTAACCGCAAGATGTCTAAGCCTACTGAAGTCTGCTTTCTAAATGAATTAGATTTGTTTTGCTAATTTCCATTTTGGGAGTTTTGAACCCTTAGTAGTTTATGGTCATTTTTCTTAAAGTTTCTTTCCCTATTTAGGGCTTCAACAAATTCTTTCCGGTGGGTTTACATGGCACTGCGAGGAGGGAAAAGGGTAACTGTAATCTCTTTCCATTTTCCTGCACTACAAAATGTCTCTGGTTCTTCCTCTCCACTAAGGGTCCTCAAGCAGCATGGTTTAGTGGATAGAGCATGGGCTTGGTAGTCAGAAGATCCTGGGTTCTAATCCCGGCTCCAACCACATGTCTGCTGTGTGACCTTGGGCAAGTCTCTAAACTTCTCTCGGCCTCAGTTCCCTCATCGGTAAAATGGGGATTAAGAGTGTGAGCCCCATGTGGGACAGGGATTGTGTGCCTCCTCATTGACTTGTATCTGCCCCAGTGCATAGAAGGGTGCTTGGACATAGTAATTGCTCAACAAAGAGCATAATTATTAATTATGACATTATTAAATGCTCACTCTGTGCTAAGCATCAGGGTAGATACAAATTATGAAATTGGACACCATCCCTTTCCCATATGGGGCTTCACAGTCTATTCTATCCTCATTTTATAGATGAGGCAGTTGAGGCCCAGAGAGGTTAAGTGACTTACTGAAGGTCACACAGCAGTAAAGTGGCAGAATCAAAACTGGAACCCAGGACTCCTGGCTCCTGCGCTTTTTTCCACTAGGCCGAGCTGCCTCTCCAATTAAAGGTGGTTTAGGGCTACTGCTGCCCATAGCAGTTTCATCCCCCATGATGCTGTTCCGCAGTAGCAGATAGCATCAGGTTTGAGTTGGTCCTCCAGGTTCTCGATCCAGCCTCTTAGAGCCTGCAGAACCACTGCAATGATTAATAATTGTTGTATTTGTTAAGTACTCACTGGGTGCCCAGCACTGCACTAACCGCTGGGGTAGAAAGAAGCTTAACAGGGCAGATGTGGTCCCTCCCTCTCATGGGACTGATAGTCTAACAAGGAGGGAGAATCCCCATTTCACAGAGGACGAAACAATCCTGCAGAGGTAAAGTGACTCACCCAAAGGCACCTAGAGACAAGTTGCTGAAATGAGATTAGCACCCACAGCGCCTGACTCACGGGTCAATGTGCTTTCACTCATTCATTCAATCGTATTTATTGAGCGCTTACTGTGTGCAGAGCCCTGTACTAAGCGCTTGGAAAGTACAGTTCGGCAACAGACAGAGACGATCCCTACCCAACAACGGGCTGACTTTCCACTTGGCCACGTTACTTCATTCTCACCCAGAGAATCTGGTTAGTCAGTATTGGTTTCTAGGGTGAAAAGATACTGTCGTAATTCTTCAATGGCTATTACAAAGGATGTATGATCCAAGATACTTTCATGTCAATACAGAATAACTCTGTTAGTGTCATTCAGTGGCAAGAGCGCATTTTCATCGTCAACTCAATAAGTGAATTCCAGATGTGAGCACAAACTCTCTATTTCCCCCCCGTCCATGTTGTGCCTAGAGTTCCAGTTGAAGTCTAAAAGAGATCCTGGCATCCAAACCAAGAGAGATCCCCAGGAGAGATCTCTTTTGAAGTGGAACAAAGGGGCAGGACCCTTTCAACTGAAACCAGGTGATTGGATTGTACCATTCCACTTAGGTCAACAAATAAGGGACCCCTCCATGGTGAATTCCTTGGCCAGCTCTGAAGCATGTAAAATACATCAGGGAGAAAAAGAAACATTGAATCAGCTGTTCTGGAGAACATTGCCATTTGAGAATTCAGAAAGAAGTACAGAAACGGTCTTGCTGCTGCACTGCTTTGTGGAAAAGTTGGGGCTAGAATCTTCAGGATCGTTTAGACCAAATATTATGTCACACATTTAAACTAAGATTGCTTGGGCTCTTAACTACTATTGTCCAGAGAAAGCTCTCTCTGTGTAGCACATACACAATGTGAAATCAATTAAAGGCAGTTTTTTGGTACACTAATTAATGCATTTGCCTCATACAGTGATCTTTTTTATGGCACCTTGAATCACAAGACACATTCGCATTACTTATCTTCCTGATCTGTGTCTGTTTTTGAATCAGCCTCTTGGAATCCTGCTCTTCAGAAACCTTTGCTCAAAGCAGTGCAGCCTAATGAAAAGGAGATCTGGGTTTTTGTCCCAGCTCTAACACTTGTCAGCTCTCTGACCTTGGGTAAGTTATTTCACATCTCCGTGTCTCAGTTTCCTCACTTGTAAAAATGGCTGTAAAATGCTTGTTCTTCCTCCTTTAGTTTGTGGCGGCGCTTGTGGGGCAGGGACTGTATCTTCTGTGATTTTCTTGGGTCTAGCCCAGGGTTTAGCACAGTGCCTGGCAAATTGAAAGCCCTTAAAAAAATACCAACTCTTTGAAAGAGAGAACTTCATCTCTCCAGGCTGGTCTGTCTGCTACAGTGGTCTTCCATCAGTCCTTCATGCTGCGCTATAAGAAATTAACTATTTAAAAGGACAAACCAAATCTTCATACCTCATATAAGGATCCAGGGTGGGTTTGAAGCATTTTGAAAATAAAATGGCATAGTCTGATTTTTCTTCTTTCAAGGACTTTCAAGTACAGAGTAGGGGAAGACTGAATAATACATAGTGATGAGTACTCATTACCATTTTGTAGTTTGAAATTTAAAATGTTGTTCTAGCCCTTTTAAATGTTTATGAGTCCTCTAGTTTTTCCTAAACATTTGTGGATCTGGGCCTTGGGTTTTCCTGGGTTTCCTGAGGTTGTTGATTCTTTGATCCATGACTAAAAATGGTCATAAGCATATTCTGAGGGTGTCTTTATTATAAAACACTTTGTTAAGGAAAATTGCTGTGTAGTACTCACTCGATCCATTGCTGTGCGTATGTACACGTGCTCACAATCCGTTCCTTTGGCCAGGCCATCAGACATTCAGGTTCTTCCTCGACCAGCTTGTCTTCTCCCGGTTCATATCCTCCCATCTACCACCCCACAGTTTTAGCAGGGAGTCTTAATCCAGGAAGTGTTACTGATTGGTACCAGTTTTGAGAGCCTAGTCGATCAAAAGAATGCCAATGGCTGATTCACCATCACCACTTCCTGAAGGACTTAGATGGTCTTGGGAATTTTCCATTTGGATGGCGACCTACCTTGACCCTTTGTAGCAGAAGGGACTCTGACAGGATCCCAACACAAGGTGGTATGGCTCTAAGCCATATTCTGCCCCTTGTTTTTATGCTTTGTTTTATATTCAGTCCTTCCTCTCCCTTCTCCCATCTCCACTGTTGTTCTTCCTGCCTGCTTGTCTCTCACCCCACCCATTTCATTTTCTCCACCTTCTCCTACCTAGATCTAGCCTTGGTGATACCACTCCTTGAGTGCCCATAGAATAAACTTGAAACAATTGCATCTTTTACCTAAAACATCTGAAAAATGGGATCCAGCTGGAATTTGCTCGACATCTAGATACTAAGAACTAAGGGGAGCTAGAAGAGAGTGAAAGGAAGCAGAGAGGCACATGTGTCCTGAGGAAAACAAAGAGGTAGGTTTCGATCTAGCTAACTGGGCGATGCGAAATGATGCATGAGGGTATGTTACGTTGAGACTCTCAGGAGGAAGAAAGAGGTTCCCAAGAGGGCGGAAAATTCTTCTTGTACTTGATAGACAACTGAATTCACTATCTAAGGTAGGCATTTCTTGTATTTAGAATTTGTTTCCCTAGGAGATTTTAGGAATATTTTTTCCAGTGAAAGAATTGAATACGGGTAGTTTCTATAATTCGCTATCTTAGAAAGTCACTGGGCTTTAAAGGCGGTCATGGGGGCATTTAGCCATGGTAAATGTGAATATGAAATTCAGAGAAAAGAATTTGAAATTTTCAGAGTGATTTCGCCACTCTTAAAAAGGAAGAAGGATGTTATTCATTTTTCTTATAAAGGAATTATGCTGATGTAGCAGGCAAAAGTCCAATGTCTATTGGTCACATTAGTATCATGTTTAGTAGCTCTTCAAAGTTGTCATTTACAACATAGATTTTTACTTAATTTTTTTGTGTCTTTGGGCTTATTATTTTCATTGAATGGAGCTATCAAACCTGTGTCTCCCTTTGTCCTTCAAAACGTGCTTCAAGACAAGTCCAATTATGCCAATTTGATTTTTGTTTGCTAAATGTTAACTGAAGACAGCCAATGTACTAATATAAGCATTGGTACTCTTCTCAGAAAATTACCACTGCTGCTGCTACTGCTACTACTATTTTATGTCAATAATAGTATTATCATAATCACACTAGAATTTGTTAGGCAGATAAAACTCCTTTGTGGGCAAATTCATTTAAAAGAATTGATGGTGCTGGATATTGATTGATGAGTGTCTAAATGGGATTTAAGTTGTGATGCATGAGTATGTATAAAAATATTTAAGAATCTTATGACAATTTAATAAAATTAATCTTGCCTATTTGTTTCAACAGTGGTAACTTTTATTTATCACATTGGCAATTCATTCACTATGTGGAAAGATTTTGGTCAGTGAGGATAATGTAGTAGTGCAATAAAAGATATTCTGTAAAATGAAGATGTACATATCACTTATAAAGAGTTTCAGGTCCAAGCTGAGTTTTTAATATAAGTATCCTATAAGCAGTTTATCCTCTACCAATGTAACGAATTCTTCCACTAAACATCCCTCCACTCAGTTCAAGTTCATACAAGGGCTAAATGTTGTCTGGGACCTCTTTTAAACTACTCTTTGTATCTTGGGTGTAAAATGCCATTTATATCAATAATCTATGACATTATAGCATTGCTCTCTTAAACATAGAATTGTAAGTTTCAGTAAATTGAATACTGAATTCTGTCAGTGAATTCATTCCATTTCTGAGTTAGTTCCGGTGGGTTAAAGTTTTCAGGTTCTTTAGTCAACCAAAAACTCAAAAGAATAATTTTTTTGAACATTGTATTGTTTGCTAAAAGAACATTTTTAGTTAAAGAATTCACCCAGAAGTAGAGTTAGTGAATGCATAAACCGTTGATGGTAGTGGATGGGTTGTAGTCATTCTTGAAAGGAAATGAAAATTCCTAGCATATGTCTTCCCTCTTTGGATTGTCTGGTCTCCTTAATCCTGAAATGAAACCCACGAAGAGAGTATTAAATGCTAGGCTGTCCTATATCCCAACAAGACAGACAGACTATTTTCTTTTTCTACTTTTAATCCTCAATAAGAGCACGTGGTCCACTGCCCTGCCCACAGCAGACAGTCAACAAATACTATTAAGAGAATGACTGTCACTCAGGTTATGGGAAGAATGGGCCTAGAATTCCTTGAACATCAACAACAGGGTGGGAGAGAGAAGACCTGAGCCTGTGCTGGACGTGGCGAGGCTGTGGTGCAGAAGTGGCGGGAATGGGGCGATCCCACTTGACCGTTTGCTTGGGGAGGTCACCGGGAACGAGAAAAGGGACGACTCACCACTTCCTCTCGCTTGGTCTTGTCAAGTTGCCGGCCATGGCTCCAGGGGCAGGTCTGGCAGCAGCGGGGGCAGAGGCTGCAAGGGGAACATCGGAGGCAGCTGCGGCTGTGGCATCGGTGGCATGGGGTGGACCGGGGCCTGGGGCTGGATTGGCCGATGAGTTGGCTTCTGGGGAAACTGGGGCTGAAAGGGTTGCTGGCCTGGCTGAGGGAGGTTTGACTGATGGTGCTGTGTTGGGGTCACGGAGTGCTGGCCTGGCATCGGCATCATCGGCTGCGGGGGCTGCATCGGTTGTTGGGTGGCCATGACGGGGATGTGGTGGTGGGACTGCAGCGCGTGAGTCGGGGTTTGTGCCGAGACAGCACGGGGATGATCTGGTGGTGAAGCCATCTGCCCATAGGTTCGTAACCATAAGAGGGGGACTGGTGAAAGAGACGGGTCTGGTTTATTGAGTGTTGATGATGATGATGAGCGTAATAATACTGATGGTATTTGTTAAGCACTTACTATGTGCAAAGCACTGTTCTAAGCACTGGGGGGGTTACAAGGTGATCAGGTTGTCCCATGGGGGGCTCACAGCTTTAATCCCCATTTTACAGTTGAGGTAACTGAGGCACAGAGAAGTCAAGTGACTTGCCCAAAGTCACACAGCTGACAGTTGGCGGAGCCAGGATTTGAACACTTGAGCTCTGACTCCAAAGCCTCTGCTCTTTCCACTGAGCCACACTGCTTCTATAGTGATAATGGTATTGGTTATGTGCCGAGCTCTCCGCTTATTACAGTATTATCGGATCGGTCACAGTCCCTGTCCTACATGGGGCTAACGGTCCAAGGCGGTGGTTGAGGCATCATGACCTAGTGGAAAGAGTATAGGTCTGGGAGCCAGAAGGCGCTGGGGGGTCTAATCCCAGCTCTGCCACTTGTCTGCTGTGCAACCTGGGCAAGTCATTTAACTTCTCTATGCCTCTGTTACCTCATCTGTAAAATGGGGATTTAGACTCTGAACCTCATGTGGGACATCGACTGTGTCCAACCTAATTAGCCTGTATCTACCCAAGCACTTAGTACAGTGTCTGGCACATAGTAAGCACTTAGCAAATACCGTAACTCCCCTCCTCCAGCCCCCCTCCCCCAAAAAAGGGCATTATGTAATCCCCATTTTACAGTTGAGGAAACTGAGGCACATATAAATGAAGTAACTTGCTCAGGGCCACACAGAAGGCAACTGCATTTTCTCTACTGTTAGCTACCTCTCTAAAATGGAGACTGGAAGCACGTTATGGGCAGAGAATGTTTCTGTTATATTGTTATATTGTACTCTCCCAAGCACTTAGGAGAGTGTCTGTGATTAATCAAATTCTCCCACCTGGCCTACGGATAGTATTTAGACCTGAAACTTTCTCTTAGGTTTCAACTTTCCTAATGTAATTGATCTCTGTGGCTTCTCACCCAATGATGATTTGCCTTCCTTGATATTTCCTTTGATTTCCCTTTTTTTGTTGGACCGACCCAATATCTCATCCCTGTATTAGTGTTGGGATCATTCTAATTTCAAGTGGGTGATATTCAAGGAAATCCATCTTTTGGGTCAAAGAACTTAATGAACTGCTAAGGTCTGCTATATTGTAAGTTTCTTGAGAGCAGCATTTGAGTCTAATTATCATTATTACTATTACCATTATTGTGGTATTTAAGAGCTTCTAGGTGTCAAGCTATGCTCTCAGGACTGGGGAATATACAAGTTAGTTTGAAAACAGTCCCTGGCCCATATGGGACTCAAGGTCTAAGTGCTCAATAAAGAGCTCAGAGCAGAGTAAGTGCTCAGTCAATATTACTGATTTTTAAAGTGATAAAACACCCCCATCCTGGAGGTCTCTAAAGAAACCTTTATCCTGGATGGTTTTCTCATTCATCTCTTTAGAAGTAGAAGGCTGGTTCCAGAATGCTACCTGAGATCTCTTCTAGCTCTGTAAGTCTTTAATTCAGTCACACAGACATAAAATCATTGCAACATCAAAAAGAACTGTACCTAATTTAGTGCCATAAACTGGACTTATTACACTCTGACATTTGTACTTCCCAAGTGCTTAGTACAGTGCTCTGCACACAGTAAGCACTCAATAAATATGATTGATTGATTGATTGATTGACACATAAGCCTGAACTCTATCCTGCTCATTTTTAGGAAATCTGCTTCCTAAAAACCTGTTCTGTAGACTGTAAACTTGCTGTGGACAGGGAATGTGCCTACCAACACTGTTGTGTTTTTCCAAGTTCTTAGGAGCGTGCTCTGCACACAGTAAGAGATCAGTAAATACCATTGAGGATGATGACGATAATGTTGCTAGGTAAAGTTGCCTTAGAGAAAGTCTCTCAAACCTCTGCGCTCTAGTACTTCTGATGCTCCTGACCTCTGAATCAACAGGAGATTGAAATTCTGCCAGTGGACTCAATCAGTCATATTTATTGAGCACTTACAGTGTGCAGAGCACTGTACTAAGCACTTAGGAGAGCACAACACAACAATTGAACAGGCACAAATCCCTGCCCACAGTGAGCTGACAGTCTAGAGGACTGTAAGAACTTGAGGTTCTCCCAAGGGCCAGTCTAAATGTCTTCTCAATGGGGAATGAGTGAAAGGAAATTAGACACAAAAAAGAGGTCTTGAATAGAGAGACTGTACTGTAGACTCTTAGGCAAAAATAGTGTTCAAAAAAGTCACCCCTTTTCTATGTATAGAAGGAATACTGAAGATTTAAAGTAAAACCAGCCAATCACCGTAGCAGTGTAAGGGAAGGAGAAAGAACACACTTGGCTGTAAGAAATTTTCTGCAGAAAGTCAATTAGCCAACAGAAAATCCCTTTTTCTGTTACGTAGTCTCGCCAGTTCAAGCTAAGTGTGTGGAATTAATGACCAGACTTAGAATATTGTGAGAAGTAGATTGGGGCCTCTCAAAAAGCAATCTTCTCAGGAAACTCTTTTAAACTGTATCTGACCTTATGAAAGAGAAAATTCAGAATTCGATACTTGATGGGTGGCAGTTTTACCACCCTAAACTTAGAAAAGAGATACTATGTTTATGAAAAGACTTATGTTTCACAGGGCCTTTTTGAAACCAAAATAAAGTGGTGGTTTTCCTTGTTTTCTTTCATGGGCTGTAGCAATTAAAGAATGTCTGTTTGAGCTGCTGCTCATAACAGGGATCTAGCCGGGGACTCATCTCTAAATTGACTTAACCCATGTCCTTTATTAAAAAGAACTCACTCAAAATATTTTACATTGCTTTAAGCTTCTCTGTTTACTCCTTGGTTAATCTAGCACTTTGGGTGTCCCCTGACCACTTTTCCCCGTCTCATTACGGAGTCCAGAGACTCCAAATTATAAACAGTGACAGGCACTGCAAGTGGTAAACACATCGGTGCAGGAAAGGACAGTCTTCATTGGCACATAGATTGTGAGTCACTCGAGTATTTTCAGCCCCCGTGGCATGCTCCCATCGAAAAGGATGGACAGGTTTGGGTCTTGAAAATGGATCGGAGACTGTAAACTCGTGAGGGGCAGGGAGTGTGTCCGCTAATTCTGTTGTCTTAATAATCATGATGGCATTTGTTAAGCACTTACTATGTGCAAAGCACTGTTCTAAGTGCTGGGGAGGATACAAGGTGATCAGGTTGTCCCATGGGGGGCTCACAGTCCTAATCCCCAGTTTACAGATGAGGTAACTGAGGCACAGAGAAGTAAGTCACACAGCTGACAATTGGCAGAGACGCAATTTGAACCAGTGACCTCAGATTCCCAAGCCCATGCTCTTTCCACTGAGCCACGCTGCTACTCTCCCAAGTGCTCAGTACAGAGTTCTGTACATAGTAAGTGCTCAATAAATGCGACTGATTGATTTCTTGTACAGCACCACTCACACTCCCCTTGTCCATGCCAGTTGTGTTCCTAACTTGGTCCACAGAGTTGGCGGGCTTTGATAGAGCAAGGGTGAGGTACATGCGAGGTGGGCTCTGAATCCCTAGAGAATTGTACACATAAATAAACCTCAGGATACTTGGATTCTGTCCCCAAATATATTTCAAATGCGCATTGTGCCCTGGAGAAAAATCACGAATCTCTCTGTTCCTTAGGAGTCTTTTCTTGCTCGGTGCCAACACTACCAAGAGGTATTTTTAGCATGCTTCCCAGCTGTCCAGAAGTACTCTCAGACTGCTTACAGTTGGACTGGGTTTAATGTGCCAGTTTGGCTATATAGTCTGCTTGTTCTTCCTTATCGGGTTAAAATCCCTGGATTCTCAGAGCACTGAGAAACCTATTATGGACACCAGTCCAATGAAGGCTGTATTTAATGATTACCTGGCCCAGTGACAATCAGGACATGTGGACAAAATAGAGGAACTACTATTTTCTAAAGTATCATCTTTTAGTCATTTGTAGGGGGGTAATCATTTCTAATGTTATAGGATAAGATAAAAAATGGGAAAATGGTCCTTTGGAAGGTTTTGATGCTCAGTAATGGTTGGTGTTCAGTGTAATTCTCTGAAGGAGTCCAGTTCTCTGTCATGTGGAAGAGGAGAACAAAATCACTTTATTCCCACAAGAGACACTCAAGAGGCTTATTCCGACTCTGCTCTGCTGGGAGAGCAGGACTCTTAAGACACAGTCCTTCACGCCTGACAGAGTGATAGAGAGACTGGGCCATTTGAGGGCAGTGGCAGAGACAGGGTGGTGGTCACATACTTCTTTTGATTTGACTTTTTTAGGTCACCATTATTTTATTTTATTTTTAATGGTATTTGCGAAGTACTTACTATATTCCAGGCACTGTCCTAAGTACTGAGGTAGAAAAAAGGTAATCAGTGTGGACACAGTTCATATCCCACATGGGGCTCACAGTCTTAATCCCCATTTTACCGATGAGGTAACTGAGGCACAGAGAAGTGAAGTGAGTTTCCTGAGGTCACACAGCAGACCCAAGTTTTAGCAGATTAAAACCCAGTTTCTTCTGACTCCTAGGCCTGTGCACCATCTACTAGGCCACACTGATTCTCATTATTGCTCCGGTTATTTTTCCACTGATCTAATCAATCAATCAATCATATTTATTGAGCACTTACTATGTACAGAGCACTGTAATAAGCGCTTGGGAAGTACAAGTTGACAACATATAGAGACAGTCTCTGCCCAACAGTGGGCTCACAGTCTAAAAGGGGGAGACAGCGAACAAAACCAAACATACTAACAAAATAAAATAAATAGAATAGATATGTACAAGTAAAATAAATATATAAATCAATAGAGTAATAAATATGTACAAACATATATACATATATAAAGGTATATATCTAATGTGAACACTTCCCAAACTCCTCTGACCCAGAATTCAGAATGTATTTCTTGACCACCCAGGGAGTGATTTTCTAAGGTTTGGGTTTGCAAGCTAAACCGTAGAAGCAGTGCGGCTCAGTGGAAGGAGCACGGGCTTGGGAGTCAGAGGTCATGGGTTCTAATCCCAGCTCCGCCACATGTCTGCTGTGTGACCTTGGGCAAGTCAGTTAACTTCTCTGAGCCTCAGTTACCTCATCTGTAAAATGAGGATTGACTGTGAGCCCCCGGTGGGACAACCTGATCGCCTTGAATCCCCCCAGCGCTTAGAACAGTGCTTTGCACATAGTAAGCGCTTAGCAAATGCCATCATTATTATTATTATACTGGGGCAATGGAGGGCGGGCAGAGAAGAGAGGCTGCCAAGGCAGGTTATCTCCTATTTCCAGCACCTGTGGACAGCGTACTCCTAGAGCCTCATTGTCATCTCACCAGGTCACACCCTCCCTCCTTTCTGGAACTCTCTCACCCTTAACAACTGACAAACGACTGCTCTCCTCATCTTCAAGCCCCTTTTGAAATCGTGTCTCCTCCAGAAGGCCTTCCCCAATTCGTCTCTCATCTCCCCACCCTACTTCTCCCCCTTCTTCCACTTCAGCACTTCTACATCAGCTAACACTTGGGAACTTGCACTCCCCCCACATCCATACCTTTATTCTCCCTTGTATCCTTCTATGTGACATTTCTTTAAGTGTCTGTCACACCTGCAAGCTCTCCTTGAGGGCAGGGACCATGTCTTCCAACTCTACTGCACTCAGCCAAGCACTTAAAATGGGGGCTCTGCACAGCGTAAGCACCCAATAAATACTACTGATTGATTCCTTATCTTGAAGTGCCACTTGGCACATAGCTCTCGACTCCTCAAAACTCTCCATGGACTTCCCATTTCTCTTTGCCTCAAGCACAAACTGGACACAGTTGGCTTCAAGCCTTTATATCAGCTTGGACCTATCTGCTCTCCTCACCCACTACTTCCCAGCTCATGCTCTTCATTTCTACGAAATTTAACTTTCTGATTATAACTCATTCATGCTTCTGTAGCCTTCATCCCCTTTCTCATGCTTTGCCTCCAGCCTGAAATTCTATCCTTCCCCAAATATGATATACAGAGGATCATCCCTTATTCAGAGCCCTCCTAAAATTATCCACCTTCCAACAACAAACTTTCCATTACAATTCCCCCATAACCCAAACTGTACAAGTCCACTAGTCATTTCTTGCACTTAGGTAAATCCTTTACATCCATCCTCAGGACTTTTGCATATGTTTATTCAATTGTACATTTATTTGCTTTGATAACTCTCTTTGTAAGTATTTTCTGTCTGTCTCCCCCATGAAAGTATAATCACCACATTGCTTTTCTATTTCGAACTTCCCAAGGGCTTAGTACAGTGCATTGTACTCCTATTACAACTCGGTACTACCTGGTTATCAAAGTCTAACCACCTTTCCTGAAATCCTTTCTAAAATTCCATTGCATTCCAAGCCGGCTGCCTCTGAAGGATGCACTGTTAAAATTATTTTGCAATTCATTTATTTAATTCTAAGATGCACAAGCAAATATGGGATATTTCATCATGCGGGCAAATTTGAAACTTCCTGGGGACATAGTATATTTTAATTATTTAAGTTGCTTTTATGAAATTCTTTCCATCAAGGATTTTGTGTCAAAATATGTATCTTCAAAAGATTTCTGAAAAAAGAATAAGAATAGGCCTCCAGAGGTTTTGAATTTTATCAGTGTTTACAGTTGTGTATTTGAAAATTGTTATTATTGGCCAGTGTAACTCCATACTTTATTATGTTTCCTCCAACTACAGTTTATATCATGAAACTGGAGTATAGTAAAGTAGATAAAAGTGGCAATCCTTTCATTTAATCAAAAACAGATGGAGTGAAATACTAACAATTTCATTAAAAGTGTGCTCTCCACAAACACTAATTCACATTTTGCATTTTAGGCTTTCACATTCGTTCCATTTTCATCATACGCATCCACAGGCTTTCTCTTTGCACACACACGCACACTTTTATGCATCGTATCTGGCTATGTATTGAATGTCATGCAGTGAATGGATAACCTGGGAAATGGCATCTTTCCCTTCCCTCCTTGCCCCTCTCCCCAACTTTTGATCCCCCACTGACTTAGCCTTAGGAAGCCAAGCTCAGTTTAACCTAAATCCAGGGTGTGAGCCCTTGATGGAGATATTCTGGGGAATGGTGGTGGGGTTATAGGTGATCCTTTTCCTGTCCAGAACTGAGCCCTCGTATTTTCTTGGTCTTTCTCTACATTCCTTAGGGAAGCTGAGTCAGTTCCAATGCATTCTTGGCGTTTCCGGCCTAGTGTGAAGTTAATGTGTCCCTACACAGGCCTCAGAATCCCTTTACAGTAAAACTGAGCTCCGGGGTCATCCAGAAATTGTCTCTGGTTTGGGGAGAAAACAATAGTAATAATAATAATAATGGCATTAAGCACTTACTACGTGCAAAGCACTGTTCTAAGCACTGGGGAGTCTACACGGTGATCAGGCTGTCCCACGGAGGGCTCACAGTCAATCCCCATTTTACAGATGAGGTAACTTAGGCACAGAGAAGTTAAGTGACTTGCCCAAAGTCACACACTGACAATTGGTGGAGCTGGGATTTGAACCCATCACCACTGACTCCAAAGCCCGTACCCTTTCCACTGAGCCACGCTGATTCTCTAATGTCACCAACCACTCCCTCTTTCCTGGGCCTGAATTAAAGCCTCATTTCAACACCGGTAACCTGCTGGGGACCCATCTCTTCAGTCTTTTGTTGTTATCTAGGATCCTGTAGAAATTGGCCAAGGTATTCTGGTTTAGATGCCGAACCTAATGAAAAGCAGAATCGTGTACTTCCTTACTTGACTTTTATGGTCATGATTACATAAGGATGAGAGATGGGGGTGCGGGGTGGTCTTAAAGCACAGATGGGGAAAAGAAAAAGTCATTTCTGACTAACAAGTCAGTTATTCGAAAACCACTTATCATAGTCAAACTTTAAGAAATGGTCACGGTTCTCACCTGCAGGATTGTGAAGGCCTCCTTTGGAAGAGAAAGAGTCAAAAAATCCCCAAAGGCAAATTTCCAAGAACTTTTGAACACTGGGCTCGTGTCCATTAATGACAGATTTCTGGGGAAATCTGGAAAAAATATGACCTCAATGTAATGCAAGAAAAAATTGTCTTAGTAGTTATGCGTGCTCCATGATGCACCCCCAGATTGGAAAAATCCTGCCATTTCAAGGTTCACGGACAAATTGGGATTTCCTAGGGAAAGTTAAATTTCGGCAGCACAGTTACTCAGTTCTTTGTAATAAGCTTAAAAGTAGCAAGAAACTAGTCCTCAATTCTTTCTGAATGCCCTTATTGCTTGTCCTTATCCTTAAGGAAACAGTGTGGTCTAGAGGAAAGAGCACAGGCCTGAGAGTCAGAGGACTTGGGTTCTAATCCTGGCTCTGTCATGTGTCTGCTGTGTGACCTTGGGCAAGCCACTTAACTTCTCTGGGCCTCAGTTCCCTCATCTGCAGAATGGGGATTAATTGCTTATTCTCCCTCCTACTTAGACTGTGAGCCCCATGTGGGACCTGATTATCTTGTATCTACCCTAGCGCTCAGTTCAGTGCTTGGCACAAAGTAAGTGCTTAACAAATACAACGGTTGTTATTATTATTATCATAGTTATTATTACCCATATTATAAGAGGACTAGCTTAGTCATTTGTTGAAAAGACAATATGTTCGTTTGCTCCATAATGCTTAGGGAAGGCCACAGTCTAAATAACATATGATTTGTGATACTATAATGAGGTTTATTACAGGTTTCGATGATGAGTTTTATCTCAATGTAAGTCTTTTGAGAAATATTATTTTTAGTGATTATTTGTTACTTTCTGACAGGATTGGGTTTTGCAGTTCAGATTTAGAATCATGCTCAAGGCTTCATTGTGAGTGGCCTTCTCAACAAAAAAAGTGTTAAAAATCATATGCATTGAAATAATTATAGCAGAACACCTGCCTATGCAATGTCAGATTTCACTTATGTTTCCATGACTAACCCTGAAAATAACTCTGGTTTGTTTAACTTAGCATAAGTTACTTTTAAAAAGTATTTCTCTCTCAAGCAATAAAAGCCCCCTTTTGATTTTGATTTTTAAACACCATTAACATTAACTGCACAATATTATTTGGTGGTTATAATTTATGTAGTAGATTGCATCTAAATCCAAGGTGTTTAAATAAATGAAAGGGAATAATGGGGAGCGGTGGAAAGTGAGAAAAAGCAGGGAGCGGCCACCCAACAGAAAAGTCACCGCAAGTACTGGCACTTCAATGACCAGGTACCAAAACAATAATAATAATTTTAATTATGGTATTTAAGTGCGTATTATGTGCTAAGTACTGTTCTAAGCGCTGGTGTAGATACAGGGTAATCCGGTTGTTCCATATGGGGATCACACTTATAATTCCCATTTTACAGATGAGGTAACTGAGGCACAGAGAAGTTAAGTGACTTCTTAGCAAGCAAAGCCCTTGCTTCCTAAAGCCATTGCATTTGGGAAAGTACTGTGCTCAATCAAGAGGATTTACTGAGTGCCTAGTGTGAGCAGAACACTGTACTATGAACTCCATTGGACGAGTAGTAGACATGATGAAGCCTGCCTCAAGGAGTAGTGGGGGAAACAAAGTCTGAAGTAAGGAGGAGGAAGGAGGACAAACCTGGAGTCATTTCCCTCCCCTTTCTCCCCTTCTTCTGTTCCTCAACATTCAACCTTGAACTCCTGTAAACATTCCAACATCCTGGCACTTTTCTCCTTTCAGGGAGGAAGAGAGATGCATGTGGAGATTGAGTTTGAGAGCATGAAGCAGCCTCATCCTTATCTTCTTCTTCCTCAGGCCTAGTAGGCTCTGTATGCTAAACTTGTTTATATTTATCTTAATGGTGTTAATTTCAGGGAAATCATCAATCAAGCAATCGATGGTAATTATTGGGCACTTAGTTTGTGGAGGAGCACTCTGTCAAGTAGTTGGAAGAGTACAACAGACTTAATAGATCCCGGCCCACAAGGGGCTTACGATCTACTGGAGGAGCAGAAGCAGTATACTGTAAATACCAATGTCCCTTAATTAAAAATCTGCTCAGCTCCTAGTGGGCAGGGATCATGTCTGCCAACCCTCTTGTATTGTACACTCCCAAGCATTTGCTATGGTGCTCTGCACACAGTCAGCACTAAATAAATACCATTGATTGACTGATTTGCTTTCTGTTTTTAGTTGACATACCTTTGAGAATAGGATTCATTCTTCTTTCCTGAAAATGATATATTTCCAGAAGCAGCACTTATTTTAATGAGAAATAGAATTGAAAGTAGCCTTGGATCAGCTTATCTCTATGTTTGGGTCAGGGGTGGTGTTTTGGAGTTTTAAAGGGAAGATATTACAAGATCAGTAGTTGAATCATTAATTTTTGAGTATTTCTTCTGGGTGAAACATAAAATCAAATTTGGGAACACTTGTGTTAATTAAAAATGGAATATTTTGTTCCCTTAGCCTTCACCAACCTGTCTGCCTGAAAGGGATCTTTGTCTGAGCATCATGATAGTCCATTTGTATTTATCTGCTAACTCTACTTAGGTTTTGTTATCGCAAGTGGGAGAGGAATGTGTTCTGAAAGTCAAATGAATTTTCTCTATTCATCTGCCCTGTCTTTTCTTGGGACTTTGCCAGAAACTCTCTGGGATCATGAGTCTGTTTGTTATTTTTCTTTTTCTGAGTGGGGCACAGGTGCTGAATTCATAGTGGCTGAGCACAACTTTTCAGAGAAGCTGATTTATTCCTGTTTGTCCTGTTTCTATTACACATTATACCAAAAATTCTCAGGAAATAACTTCCAGGCGTGGTGTTCATTTCCCCTCCCACATGTCAGTCGTTGATATGCATTCTTTACGTTGTTATAGTGTATAGGCATAGGGTTGCCAGACATCCGGTGGCTACGAGGTTGTCCCCTATGTCACTAGCACCTTCCATTTTCCCAGAAAGACCTGAGTGGGAAAGGGGTGTCGGATCGATATTCTGTCTTTATGTGGCACTGAAGTGGAGGGCAGGTGAAGGTAGGTTAAAGCTAGGTAGGTCCGATTTGTTCCTAAGAGCAATCTGGTAACCCTGTGCACGTACTCTGTTACCATTTGCAAAAGAGGCCAGGCTGAAATTCCGGCAGTATTGCATAATGGTTATCGGCACACTGCCCCCATACGGGAAATTTTTCTCCTTCTTTTTGGAGGTGTTGATATTTCAGAGCCTTTGGAAGAACAGATTTTCAGCTTCCTGTCCCATGGTTTTATTTTTAGCTATGTCTCCTGCCATGGCCCCAAATCCAGGCTGTTTGCTGTTCATTTCTTACTTTCCTCATGAAATCCCTAAAGGAAAGCTATATGGGGAATAACTTCTACGACTCCCTCCACTGTTGAATTAGAGATTGAACGATGATGGCGATATAAATTGAGCAGTTGTTGCAGCCTCCTGACCCAGGTCTTGTCCAATTATTTGATGGGATTGGCTTTGGGCCATTTAAAATGGCAAAAGAGAGACATGGCGAGGATGTCAGCAGAGCTTAGTTGGCACTGGAGCCGAGGCCCCGAAAGAGCAGCTTTCTCGTCTTCATCTTTACTTCCAGTTTACTTGCTGACGTTGTTTTCACGTGCTGAGATGGTGAGCCTGGCTCCTCTGTGGGATGACTATCGAGAAGCGCTGTAAATGAATAGCAGCAGTTCCCCCTTAGCTTTCAAATCAATTCTATTTTTAAGAAGTGCTTCAGGGAAGCCTGTTACATTTGTCATCTAGGTCTGTGGGCAACTCTGAATGGGCCCGAGTAAAGGCTGCCTGCTTTGAGCAGAGGACCCAAAGTCTGCAATAGAAAACTCATGGTTATGTACCCGACTACCAATTTGGAGTGAGATGATGCCCGTGAAAACTTTCCCAAAACAATCGTGAGCCTTGCATGGCTAAAATTCATCCCCCCTGGCCTTTCCAGAGGGAGCCCACACCTGTGCTGAAAACACACCCTCTGCTCTCCAGTTTTGCAGTGACTATTTTAACCCAGATGTGTGGTGGCAGAGGGACAAATAGGGATGATGGGAAAAGACTGTGGATGAACTCTTAGAACCGGCACCACTGACTTTAAAGCACTCAGTCACCTTGTCCACTCCTATCTCACCTAGCTACTGTCTCACTGCATCCCATCCCGCACACTTTGCTCCTCTAATGCAGATTAATCCTAAAGAGGATTTCACTGAGGCACTTCTAGTGCCGGTTCGTAATCTGGTTTGTAAGTAAATCGTCTTTCTTGTCCAGTAGTTTTCAGTAAATGGTTTTTCATCTGCGTAAATGAGATATCTATCTAACCTCAGGGCTTGTTTTATTTCCTTTTGACTGGCAACTATCTGATTTTGGATTTGGTTCCCTAGGTTCTGGTAATGGTGCTTAAGCATTTCAGTATTCTTCAGTTATTTTTCCTTGTGGTTTTGCTTGCTCAGATAAGTCTACTCACTTGGTAGTTCAGGATGTCATTTGAATTTTCATTGATTATGCGTGTTTAGAGAAGCATTCATTCATTCAATGGTATTTATTGAGCTCCTACTGTGTGCAAAGCATTGCACCAAGTGCTTGGGAGTGTACAGTATAACAATAAACAGACATGTTCTCTGACCATAACGAGCTCTTGAAGGATCTTTTCCTTGAATTCAGCTGCCTGACTAATTCATTATTCATTCATTGAATCGTATTCATTGAGCACTTACTGTGTGCGGAGCACGTCCTAAGCACTTGGAAAGTACACTTCAGCAACAGAGACAATTTAGTGAGGCCTTATGCTAGAGATTTTACATTGCCCCGAGAAATCTAATAGTAATAATAATAGCTGTGATATTTGTTAAGCATTTACTGTGTATCAAGCACTGCACTTAACTCTGGGGGGATACAAGAAAATCAGGTCCCATCTGGGGCTCAAAATCTAAGTAGAAGGGAGAGCATTAGGTATTTAATCCCCATTTTGCAGATGAGAGAACTGAGACACAGATAAGTTTAGTAACTTGCCCAAGGTCACACAGCAGGTAAGCGTTGGAGCCAGGATTAAAACCCGGGTCTCGGAGTTTCAGGCCCGGGCTCTTTCCATAGAATAAAGTATAGATGTACCCCATAGGGGAAGTTATTCTTTGCCTTTGTCAAGCGACCTGGCTGTGCTACAAATATTGAAACGGCCCCAGGAAAGAAAACAACAGAGTGAATATGGCATTCTTGTTCCTTTTATTTACGATCCCACCGTCAAACCATTTCCCCAGGCTGTCACACTTCCATTGAAAGATTGGTCAACTTGGGTAGCTGTGGACTAATTAGAGGAATTTACAGTTTATTGCAAACAACCAGTCAGTAGTATTTATTGAGCACTTTCTTTGGGCAAAGCACTGTATTAAGCTCTTGGGAGAGTATAATAAAGTTAGTCGACATGATCACTGCAATTTAGCGAGGCTTCATTGATCTACCCACTATTTGGCTCCTTTGCTTTATGATTTAGAATCACTTTGAAAAAGCCACCCATGGTATGGTTGGAATTTATGTCCAATATTTTTTTTCCTGTAATTTGTTAAGCACTCATTGTGTGCCAGGCACTATACTAAGCACTGGGGTAGGTATATGCTAATCAGGTTGGATATGGTCACATGGGTCTCACAGTCTTAACCCCCATTTTTTAGATAAGGAAACTGAGGCGCAGAGAAGTTACTTGCCCAAGGTCACACAGCACGCAAGTGGCAGAACTGGGCTTAGAACTCAGGTCCTTCTGACTCCCAGAAGGACCTTCTCCAGACCAGAAGGACCAGAAGGACTCCTCTTCTATCCACTAGGCTAGAAGAAGAAGAGGCAGGAAGCTTCTACTCCACATCCCTCCAGCCAGGGTTGCAAATCTGCGGGGTGACACCTAGAAGCCCATAGAGGCTGATGGGATAGCCTTGTTAATCATGAAATTAGTTCCTGCATGTTCTTCCAAACAATGAATACCCTATTTATAGGATTTGATTAGCAGCAATGCCTGGGATGGCTAGGACTTTTGCTCTGAGTGCGAGCCTTTTAGATAGCATATGCCTCCCACATTGCCCACAGTGGTGCTGGATAGCTCCACTCAGTCACCTGTCTCTGTCCCCTGCTAGAATGAATGTAAGCTCTCTCGAGTCGTGGATCATGTCTACTGACTGTATTGGACTCTCCCAACCTATTAGTAAAGTTCTCTGTGCAGACTAAGCACTCAGTCAATACTACTGGTTGATTGATTACCTAAACAATCTCAGCTGCGCATGCATGTGTGGATAGTGGTCGATCACTTGAGCTGCACTTTATCATATTCTTAGGTTTAGGGCCTCTGTTTCCTCAATGACACTGACTGGAAACTTTCTTCAGCCTTGAATGGTGGTGTAGGAGGGAGTGGCGGTCAGTTTTTAGACTTAACTTAGTCCTGAAGTTTGCAGTCTAGAGCATTTTGGAGCAGTCTAGATCACTGAGATGTGGAAGGCACCAGCAATTCATCACTTAGTGGTTGTTGAGACTTGCTGGAGAAATCTGGGATTCATTCCCAAAGATCTCTCAACTCCATATCAATAGAAGCAGCGTGGCCTAGTGGAAAGAATATTGGCATTGGAGTCGAGAGAGCTGGCTTCTCGGCCTAGGTCTGCCACAGGTCTGTTTTGTGTGTGACTTGGGTAAATCGATTCATCTCTCTAGGCCTCAGCTCACTCACCTGTAGAATGGGGATAAGAATATTTTCCTTTCCCTATCTCATGGAGATGCCCTGAGGACAAATGTTGTAATTAATTTGAAAAGGCTTTTGAAAAGTAAAAGTGCTATATGGAGCAGGTCCAGCAGTAATCATGATTGTGGTATTTGTTAAGTGCTTACTTTGTGCCAAACATTGTACAGGGTATGGGACAGATATAGTCCCTGTCCCACGCGGGGCCTGAAGTCTAAGGGGAGGGGGGAAGAGAGATTTAATTTTCATTGAGCAGATGAGGAAACTGAGGCCCAGAGAAGTTGAGCGATTTGCCCAAGAGGTCACACACAGGAAAATGGCAGAGCCGGAATTAGAACCTGGTTCTCTTGACTCCCAGCCCTGTGCTCTTTCCACTAAACCACATTGCTTCTTATCCACACTTCTTCAATCATTGTAATTATTGATTCTTCATTTGCCTCAAGTAAATCTAAACAGTGTGCACTCGGGACGAGTGAACAGTCAATTACTGAGGACCAGCAGAAACACTGTTAATTTTAAGAAACATAACTTTTTTCCTTTCCATTGCACCTTTCCCATTTCTAGTCCTATACCCTCAACTTCTTACAAATGCCTTTTTTAAAACTAAAATTTAAATACTTCCAAATCTCTCTCTCAGTCCCTGAGTACCACCAACAGACCGTACATTACCTCCTATAGCCTGACATTGCATTGGGGGTTGGAATTTGCTTCCTCTGTACGAAGATGACTGTAAATGTAATATGAATTGGCCCTTTAAGGGGAAACAGCCCTGAAATGCTGTTTCCTTTGATTATCATTTGTTCCTGGGAGGAAAAGATAGATACGTTTCAGAGGCAAGAGGAAGGCCCATACATTTTCTCCATCCACTTTGACATCTCTCTTAAGGGAGAAAAATATGTTATTGGTTGTGGACTAAATTTTGCACATTTTCTGTCATTCAACCCCAACTCTCCTCTTTACTTCCTTCTGCTGTTTTTCCCAACTGCTGTATCCTTTCTCATTGCAAATATGCTTTTTTCCTCCCAACAGCACGGCAATGGCCTTAGTTGGCTTTAGTGTGACATTCTACGATTTTTACGGCAATTTTTAGTTAGCTTATTTTACTGCTTATATAAGAGGTGATTTCAAAAATAAAATTTGTGAAAGCTGAAAAATGCTCATTCCAAATGGAATTTTCAGATGGAACTGGAGTTCTGTTTCATATTGTTTTGAGGGAGGAGCTCAATTTCTAGCCTAATTTCTATGATCCCACTGTTGGGTAGGGACATGTTGCCAACTTGTACTTCCCAAGCGTTTAGTACAGTGCTCTGCACACAGTAAGCGCTCAATAAATACGATTGATTGATTGATTAGGAAGTGGACCTTTATTTACAAAATACACCCTTGGCAATACTACTTTTAAACTACCTTTCACATGGGCAGTTGACCTCAGGAGACAGAACTCTCCTTCCCACCCCAAGTCTAAGAAAAGTCTGGGGATGGCAAACTTGGCCCATGGGACAATTTGTTCATTTTTTAAAAAGCTATTTTAGTGCTTACTATGTACCAGTGCTGGGATAGATACAAGATACTCAGTGACTTGCCCAAGATCACGCAGAAGACATTGCAGAGTCGGGGATTAGAACTGAGGTCCTTTGAGCTCCAGGCCTGTGCTTTTTCCACTGGACCATGCTGCTTCTCATTTTTTCTGACTTTGGTGGGGCCACTTTGCCAACACTCAATACCCAGAGCAGTATAGTGGCTCCTCTATAGCTGTGAAAACCTGAAAGTCTGCCTTCCCATACACCCTTGGGCTCCTGAGGTGGCGGCTCCCCGGGGTGGCTGGGTGTAGCGTTACCAGCTGAGCTGCCCAAGTAAAGTGCTCTGCACACAGTAAGTGCTCAATAAATACGATTGAATGAATGATGTCACCAGCTAGAGATACCAGGGTCTGTCGCTGCCACCCTTAAGCCCTTCCCCCATCATTACAATTCCCTCCTCCAGCCCTGTCTCGTCACCGTGACACCACCCAAAAGAAGCGCCCACCCCTCAATTCAGGGAGAATCAGTCTTGTCCATGCCTGGAATCTAGTGTCAAATTGATATTTTCTCCGACTGGAAGCCATTCTCCCCTGATATTGTAAAGACCGCACCTGATGTTGGGACTAGCTTGGCTTTAAAATTTAAGTTTCTGTGTAAAGCGCACACGCGCGACCCCCCCCCCCCCCCACACACACACACATGCACACAGAGTCCAAGGTCATTGAACATCTATTTATCCTAGTTTGCTAGAGGGTAAAATTGGTGCAATCCAGCACAAGTGTCCCCTGATAAATGTAAGGGTAAGAGCAAGGATGCTGGCAGTTACCCTGAAATTCCGAAGTTGGAACCTTCTGACTGAAACATTGGCCAATGAAGAAAGTGATGCTTTTTTTTTTTTCTGAGAGTCTTTCTGGCTCACAGAATTGTTTCCTGGAATGAGCATCCGATTACTTCCTGATACATTTTTTCGGGGCTATTTGGGTGACTTTTTCTTGGCCTGACTTCTGGTAATTCTGACTGAGTTGATATTTAAATCAGGGAGGAAAACATATAAGTGAATTCCTTGTCTGTGCTATTTGTTTTTCTAGTTTATTCCCACATCTCCAAAAAATAAAAAATGAAAAAAAACAACTAAGGGAATCCTTGCTTACTGATCTCAGCATATCCCCCTATAGAACTGTCTCGGCATCATTGTAAGAAGCAATGAGTTTCACAAGCCTAATGAGGAGATAGTATCTCGGAATTATTGAAGAAAGAAATACCAGGGTTTATTCAAAATACCAGTTGCATTTGAAATATGCTTCTTGGTCAAAGAGTCATTAGGACTGTTCTTTATCTATGCTTATTGCTAAATCTGTATCTGGGAAATTCACCAGGCCGCTTGGGAAACTATGTACTTGTCTTCATCTAGTCGTTCAAAATGATAATTATAGTTGTGGTATTAGTTAAGTATGTTCCAAGCACTGTGCTTAGCCCTAGTTGGATACAGGATAATCAGATTAGAGTCCCTATCCCATATGCATATCTGCATGAACTGAAAATAGCACTTCATGTGCCAGGTTATTTGGTTGCTCTCTGCACTGTCCCGTGTTGGGTTACTAATTTCATGCCATTATTGATGCAGCCACTACAAACGTAATATCTAGTTGAAATGCTTATCAAACCACAATGAGAATGAAAGGCAAGTCTTCGTTGATACACCTAGTGCCATCTCAACAGCGGTTAAATTCATGTGTCTAATTAGAAGAAACAATTTGCACACATGCACATTACTACTCATTTTTTATTAAACTAGTATTTTTCTGAAACTCATTTTTTATTTACCTCAGGTTTAGGTGGAAGATCTACCTGGAATTTTTTTTTACCCTCAACTTTTCCTTCTGCTAAGTAAATAAGAATGTGTGCAAAGGAAGTGTCAGACTGATCATTCTAATTGAATCTTGATTTAGAAAAGTGTTCTTATTCCTTTATTGCTACAACAGAGAAGTTTCTGCTGCTAACTGACATTCTGTTTTATGATTTGTCATCACAATGATTCTTTTGTTGGGAGAGTTAGTTCACAAGACATTCAGAGAACCATAAACTTATATCTACTGGAGAATAAATGTGTCATTTAGTGAAATGATTTACTGAATTTACTTGTGGGACACCACTGTTCTGTGTAATGTTAAGAAGTTGGTTTTTTTGTTTTTTGGTTTTTTTTAAAGCACTATCTCACCTCTTCTCTTCCCCTAGCTCCACCTCCACATGACAGACAGGGCAGCCTTATTCCTCATGACCCTGACAGACTGCTTAGGAAATAAGATATTTTGCAAAAACTGTTGTTTGGCTGGGCACATATAGTAAAGTGTATGTGTGGCGCTTGAGTGTAAAAGAGAGGGAGGCCATTTTTTCTGTGCATCGAGACAGTTGGAAGGGAATTGAAGGGGAGTGTTCTTAAAATTGAAATTAGGGATAGATTAAATATATTTGAAGGGCAGAGGCAGCACCAAGTGCTCTTTAGCCTGCTCGAAGGGATTTTATCTGAAACTTCCACATTCTTTGGTTGATTCCTAATAAGGAAAGTTTGCACAGTTGCAGTTTAGTTACAGTTAGTTGAGAGCCATGTGAAAGAGGATTTTTAAGAGTCCCTCTCTTAACCACTCGTTTCTTTCCAATGACATAAGTACAAAATGCAGTTTCAATTTCCCTGTATCCTTCCCATTTTCCCTGTTTTACACGCATACACACACTTTTTCACTCGGTGACACTGCTTGCCATTGTTGCTCGTGACAAAAATTAGTTCGAAATAGTCAAGTGAAAAGATTTACATTTTTTTCCCGTGCCAAGATTCACAGTTAGTGGAGGACTCTGACAATCAAAGATATCATGGGAATCGTAGCAGCTCCAGCTGGGCTATTTCTCAGTCACTTGGTACGCAGCTTCAAGATAACCGGCTTTTTTCACAAAAGAATTAAAATCAGCCTCAAGTTCTTGCTCCAAGTCTAGTTTGGTCAAATTAGGAAACACATTGATGACACAACTGGATTTAGTTAATGGGTAAGCAAATCTATTGTATATTAATTCATTCAATCATATTTATTGAGGGCTTACTGTGTGCAGAGCACTGTACTAAACATTTGGAAAGTATATAGGGCATATGTGGGCATATATTATTGGGTCTGTGCCAGATTATTGTGATAGCATTTGTGTTCGAACAAGATATTTCTGCGTTGATTTTTATTCTGTTGAGAAGAAAACAGCAGAATAGCGGTAGTTGATATTCACTGCCAGCTGAGCTGTGAAATATATACCATCAGTCTGAAATGTCTAAGTTTTTCATTATTGGAAAATTCTTGTGTGTGTGTTTGTGTGTGAAAGAAAGTATTGGACATAAGAAAAACTAATATAGTGGGACTGGAATTGACTAGTCAAACTAAATTGTCTAATTGGAAGACTTTGCCTCAAAGTGCCACCTCCTCATGGTTTTAAGGTCCATGATATTAATCGGACTTCTTTACTGTCTAAACTTCTGTGAAAGCAGTACAACTTTTTAGACAGTTGTAGTCATGAGAGGCATAAATATAACAGCCTGAAAACAAATCTACTAGATAATCATAATAAACTTTATGTGCTTGGTGATCCAAAGAGGAAAGTTTAAGCTTCTGAATTTTTTAATATTGGTTAAACTGCCAAGATGGACCTTTGTTCTTATCCACAAAAATGAACTGTAGCAGTAAAGGCAAATTATCGACTGTGGGCTATGTCATTTAGGAGCTTGTAACTCTAGCAATTGTTTCTGTTTTCCATAACATGGGAACTTTATGGACTATTTTTCCCCAATCCCTGTCCAAAATAAATGTGTAACTTTAAACCAAGAATGAAATTTCAATGTAGGCAGTGAGACTTTCTTTGAATTTGGGGTCTTCTGAAATATAAAGGTGGTTCATATTAATGACATTGATCTCTGGAGGCTTATAACTATATAAATTGTATTAAATAATAATTATGTATTTGAAAAATTATTCCCATCTCCCCCATCTGAAAGGTCAGTCCTCCGAAAAGCACATATGATGGAATTAAGGAGATTCTTATTAGTTTAAGGGCAGCCAACTGAAAACTTCAGCCTAGTTCGGCATGATGGTTTTATTGAATTTTTGGAGTTCTGTTCTGTAGCTCCTCGGAGGATTTCCTGGAAGGAACAACCTTACACAAGCCTTAATTACCAATAGCCACATGAACACGACCAGATTAATTCATGAATACTATTTATAAAAATATCTGCATCATCCCAATTATTTGCTAAAAGAACTACCTTGTTCGTTGTGATATCAGAGGGGGCTATGCCCTGAGGCAGCCAGATTATGTGGAAAACCTGATGTGGTTGTATTTATAAATTCTTCTAAACAGGTGAATTAGCCATGATGCTTCAAGAGCACAGTCTCAAATGCCTCTTTTGGATTAATATTCACGAAGGATAAGTTGATGCTCACCTGCACCCCAGGACAAATTCTACAGTCCAGTATTATCCAAGGGGTGTCTGTTATTAATCAGGCTGTTATTAGGGTGTAGGGTGGAATCTCCTCAAAGTTGCATCGGTCATATTTATTGAGTGCTTACTTGGTGCAGAGCACTATACTAAGTGATTGGGAGAGTACAACATAATAGAGTTGGTAGACACACTCCCTGCCCAAAACCTGCTTACAGTGTAGAGGGCCTATTGATGCCCTACCTGTTGAAAGTTGAAGAAGCAAATTAGAATTCTGTAATGCTTCTGGGTAGAAAATGGGACTCTTTGGTTTGTATACTTTAGCTATTATAATGAACTCTCTTTAAGGCCCCCCTCTAATGAGGAACCAAGAGGCCTACTGAGCCCTCAATCCACTGACTAGGGTTTTGACACGATGTCATTTTGGAGATTTACTTTGGAGCATTTACTGTTTCCTCGTAATCCCAGATGGTCAGTGATCTTATATAATTTTGCTTAGAAAAGTAAGTAACTTCTGATGCAAAAGAAAAAGCAACAGTCTGGAGTTTATGAACAAAATTGCATTCAGGGATATCTTTTAACATTGCCTGAAGCACTGCAAGCCATGTAAATATGCACAAGCCTCTGTTACCTACCCACTCCCAACTTGGCAGAATTTTACCCTGTCAATTCAATTTTCCTCCTTTTGCTTGTACTCTGTATGTTTTCTGGGCATACTTTCATTTGGAAACTATTCCGCTTCTCTTAAAAAAAAAAACAGGGGTTATGGCTCACAAACTCTGCATTCAAGAAAACTTATGCTGTAACTAATATCATGTCCTATACCACACACATATGATCAAGCGAGTTATTCCTGCTGTACACTGACCTTTAGGATTGCATTGCTGGGCAAATATTACTATGTTCAGTAACCATGTTCTAGCCTAAATATGTAGTGAAAACCTTACTTGTACTGCCTGGGAAATCTAATATTGAACATATATTGTGCAGCATTGTGTGTGCGGAGAGTAGATGAGGAGCTCATCTATAGATGAGGAGCAATGAAAACTTCTCCCCCTGAATAAATCAACCTGCTGTTAAGTGTGGAAATTGGCTCTACCAGAATAATTCCAATTCCCATTGTAATGATGGCTTAGTCACTGACCTGTCAAGGACCCAAGCCATGGGCATCTTTTGTTTTTGTAGATTTTTATAGGGTCTGTTTAGTCAAAAATGTTTCCCTATCAGTTATTGAGCTGATCTGTTTTTCTGTTGTTGGTGGTGGTGGTTTTTTACGAGGTGGGGTAAATATCTATTTGACTTAGTGCAGCAGTTATTTCATCATGTTTAGATTTTATCTCTTTCCTGCCTTGAGTTAATCAACAAGTATACAACTTGCCTTGGGTGAGTCATTTAACTTTTCTATGGCTCAGTTTCTTCAGTCTGTAAAATGGGCACTTAATACCTGTTTTCCCTTCTACTTAGACTTTGATCCCTATGTGGGACAGAGACTATACCTAGCCTAGGTATACCTGGCAACATATAGACAACATATACCTGTTGTCTATGCCAGATCTTCAGACAGTGCTCGGCATAAGGAAGCACTTAACAAATATCACTATTATTATTTTTAAGTATATTTTGAGAAGTACAGGGTGTCCAGTATTATTAGAAAAGTGGGTAATCTGTGTTAAAGAAAAGATCTGATCCTGTTCTCAGGCATTTACTATCCAAAAGGGCAGACTAGAAACCTTGTGACCAATCTTCATAAGTGAAAATAGACACAGTAATGACAAAATAAATTGAAAAGCGAGGCTAGAGTCAAGTTGAGTTTGTGGTGTTATTGCGTAATAGCTGTTGAATAATTATACTAAAATCTGAATGTTCCTGTCTGGGATGCACTTCAAATACCACTGATTGATCAATCGATTCATTCATTCATATGAAATGAGAAAACTGCATCTTTGGTCTCAGTCTTTGTTCAGAAGCAGTTGCACTTTCCTGATCTTCACCTGGAGAAGCAGAGATTTATGGACCTTTAGGATTGTAGTGATCTTGAGAAATGCACCCCTTTTTTGTAGAAAATATAATGTGTGTCACCAGAAGTCAATTTCATCTTCTTTAAAGTTTCAGGTAGGGCCAAGTCTAATCATAGAAATTACAATATATATTCTGAATTTGTAGCTATCTGAAAGTGTGAAGTATGAAACTCATAGTGAAACCCAAATATGTTTCCTTTCTCTACATATGCAGAACAAACGAGCAACCCATTTCCTTTAGCTTGAGCTTCTAGGTCATTGAGGCCAGGGGATGAGCTTTACATTTTGCTGATGTCCCCAAATCTTTCATTTCTCCCGTTGGCCTTAAGGGAGCTAAGGTAATCAAAGCCTGCTCAAAAACTATGATATTTTGTCTCATTACTAAAAGATGTATTTCTGCTGTGAATAATATGAGGATTCCAGTGTCTTCAGAATATAGTCTTGCAAACAAATATTATCCCTCTTCCATCCTTTGCCTATCTGTTTCTGTTCCCCGTCATTATTAATGAGAGGGGAAGATAAAAAAGAAGCGTGGTGTTTTGTTTTTTTTTAATGTTAGAAAGTTGTCCCATAAAAGCTAACTAATGTTCAAAGGGCTTCAGTAAGCAGCAGATCTCAGTAGTTCGAGGCTAGATGACTTTGAGTGTGGAGAGGGCAGAGGAGGAAAGAGATGGAGAGACAGAGAGAGTCATAATAAGGGACAGGTGCATTTGTAATTGGGATAAATTTGGCAAGAGGAAAGATTTTTTGGAACCCGTTTGTCACAGTGATCTCCAAATTGACTTTATGTGCTCCCAGGATAGTTCTACAATCTGGTGACAACCTGCCAGGTATATAGGGAAAATTCATTCATTCATTTATTCAATCATATTTACTGAGTGCTTACTGCATGCAGAGCACTGTACTAGCACTTGGAAAGTACAAATTGACAAAAAATAGAGACAGTCCCTACCAGGGAACCACCTAAAGGTAGGGTAGGAAACAGAGGGGATAAGATGGATAACCATGTGCTGTAAGCTTGTAGAATCCCACAATCTACATCTGTCTACAAACCCAACCCCTTCATAACTCAGAGGCCACTTGATTTCCAAGTTAGGAAACCTAGTAATGGACCTCACAATGTTCTGTATTTCACTGGAAATTCTCTTCATGAGGGAAAAATCCTTGGGTCCCCCCTCACAAGAGACTCACTTAAGGACTAATTGACCTTGGCAGTGGATTTGTCATCTTTTCTTAAATGTCCCATTAAGGGTGGCCCTGAAGAAGCATATTCATAGTCCTGCATTTGAAAGTTCTTTCTGCTTCTGCTGCTTCTCTGCTTCCAAAAAGTAGCTGTGATGGCTGTTTGGCTTCTAGAGGAAGGGCTGCAGTTTGTTTCCTGCTCCAGTAATCTACTTGCTGCTACACAGATTTGAGCCTTTTTAGATGAAGAAAAGCCAAAGGTAGCTCAATAATATCAAAGCAACAGAGTCATTTAGACTGTTCAAACTGAGTAAATTTCAAACTTCCTTAAGAGAGTAATTGGACCCCTTGGCCATTACAGTTTACACGTTAAGTATACGTTAACAGAAATCTGAGACAACATGCTCGTATTTTATTATGCCAGTGTACTGGTTTATGAATGGATAAGTTATACTTTGGGTTGTTGAAAACACATTTAATTGCCTTATTGAAATCAATGGATTAAGGAGAACTTAGATTAGACAGAATTTTATAGGACCACAGATCCTAATAGACATCAGCTCCAGGATGCTTTCTGTATTTTTAAAGCAATTTTAGCCTATATTGTCGTGGAATGGAGAAGGGACTAGAAAATCGGGAGCTATGCCTGCAAATGGTGCAATAAAAGAAGGATTCAATATCTGATCATGAATGGGAGCTTTAGACAAATATTTTTGGATTGCTCTTTTTAGGGGTCAGACAAGCGAATCGAATCAGACACTCAAGAGATATTATTTTAAAAGTGCGTGTTTGTGTCATTTGAAACTATCTTTGTGACGAATGGTCAGTGGCTCAGAAGGATTCCCTGTGGTCATTGAGAGAACCAAAGGAAATTATATGATATGTAGCGTATTTAATATTACAAGTATTTACGTAAAATTACCTTTGGTTCCCTCAGTAACTACAGATGATCCATCTCACTCGCTTTCTGTTATCTAGGAATATTGGGACCGTTCCCTCTGGGAATCATGATGATTCCCTCACAACACAGCATACCACATTCAGCTACAGGAGAAGTTTGTCTGATCCATTCCGTACTTGTAGTGGAGTGAAAAAAAATGTCATGGAGTAACTGGAAAGATTCCTGTTGTATTCATACTATGCAACCGTGAAGAATGCCATAGGAGTCTTGGATATTGGCATGAGAATGGGCTTTAGATCTCATGGGAAATTCTTCCAAATCAACAAGAGATCATCTTTGAAAATCTTAGAGATTAATGGCTCAGGGATGGACTTGTCTTTTTGCTATTCACCAGCATTGAGCTTTGCTGCCCTTTAGTATTTTTTAATGATAAAGTCTTAATCGTTGATAAAAACATCTTTGTCACCATTGGAACTTTGAAAGTAAAGCCCCAGTTTTCTCACCTGTAAAATGGAGGTTAAAAACCCGTTCTCCTTCCCCCTTAGGCTGTAAACCCTGTGTGAGATGGGGACTGTGTCGGCATGATTATCTAGTGTCAACTTCAGTGCTTAGTACAGGGCTAGGCCATAGTAAGAGCTTAACTATTACCACGATCATTAAGGGTGTAATCCTCTCCCTCTCTCCATCCCTGCCCCAATCCATACCTGTGCAAGAATGTCTGCAGTCTCTAGAACCAGCAATGAAATTTACTACTTTTACTCCAAGAGTGAACTAGTCTCCCCCTTCTAGACTGTGAGACCACTGTTGGGTAGGGACCATCTCTATATGTTGCCAACTTGTACTTCCCAAGCGCTTAGTACAGTGCTCTGCACACAGTAAGCGCTCAATAAATACGATTGAATGAATGAATGAATGAAACTAAAATAAAATAAAATAAAAAATCCAAACAAAACAAAAAGCCTGCTGTGTTTTTCTTCCAGATAAATAGGAGCGAATGTTGACTGAACCAAGTGACACTTCATATTTTTCCCCCTTGGTCTCCAACAGGGTGATTTTACTTGGAACAGCATGTCTGGGCGCAGCGTTCGGCTGAAGTCGGTTCCGGTGCAGAGCCTCTCCGAGTTGGAACGGACCCGACTGCAGGAAGTGGCTTTTTATCAGTTGCA
Organism: Tachyglossus aculeatus; assembly: GCF_015852505.1. Taxonomy (NCBI): domain Eukaryota; kingdom Metazoa; phylum Chordata; class Mammalia; order Monotremata; family Tachyglossidae; genus Tachyglossus; species Tachyglossus aculeatus. The sequence goes on from NC_052080.1 coordinate 8,915,106, forward strand.
GCAGGACTGTGACCTGAGTTGTCAGATCACCATTCCCAAAGGTAGGCACTGCATCCGCCATATCATTCTGGAATGTTGAAAGTTAAACATCTGCTTGGCAAACCTGCAGACTGAACATTCGCCACAAGCCCCTCGTTAACATAGGAAGAAGAGTAGCGGGCCTCGGTGTCTGGCTGGCATTTGTGTATATTTTGAAATTTGTGTTCAGACAGAACAACTGTTATGTCAGCTTATCTGTTTAGCCCAAGTAAAAGGGCAGCTGGAAGAAATAAAATGGAAAATGGAGTCTTGAGGTTGGTTGGAGATGAACCGGATGGTAAATATCTTTGATTTAGAAATTGTGCAACAGTTGAAATGGGTAAAACAGAAGAGGTTGTTTAGAGGTAAGGAACCAGTGTTTACTGCTTGGGAGTAAACATTGCCTCCAGGGTGTTTGCCAAAGTTCTGCCTTTGCTAAATTGGTTGTGCATTGGCCAGTTTGTGCTTGCCACTTTTCTGCTGTGTGACCGTGGGCAAGTCACTTAACTTCTCTGGGCCTAGGTTATCTCATCTGTAAAATGGGATTTAGACTGTGAGCCCCACGTAGGTTAACCTGATTACTTTGTATCTACCCCAGTGCTTAGAACAGTGCGTGGCACGTGGCAAGTGCTTAACAAATACCATCATTACTATTATTATAAGACAGTTGCAGTTTAGTCAATGAATGGTATTTATTGAGCATTACTGTGTGCCCAGCACATCACTAAGCACTTGGGAAGCAGCATGGCTCAGTGGAAAGATCACAGGCTTTGGAGTCAGAGGTCATGGGTTCAAATCCCAGCTCCACCAACTGTCAGCTATGTGACTCTGGGCAAGTCACTTAACTTCTCCGTGCCTCAGTTGCCTCATCTGTAAAATGGGGATTAAAACTGTGAGCCCCCCATGGGACAACCTGATCACCTTGTAACCTCCCCAGCTCTTAGAACAGTGCTTTGCACATAGTAAGCGCTTAACAAATACCATTATTATTATTATTGGGAGAGTACAATACAGACCTTCGGTTTTCTATCTCTCTCTCATTCGATTTCTCTCTCTCTTAACTGTTTGACAATTCGGTTGCCCAGTTCCTACCTGGATGTTTATAAAGCTCCAAAATCCAGCCTCCTGGATTTCAACTACAGCTTCTAAAAAGCAGCACAGAATTGGTATTGCTTTGCCACAAACGCTGGAAACCTTTTGGAATAGTCTGTTGTGGAATAAATTATCAAGCACCTGTCAAGGAAAACCAGTGGTTTTGTCCAGAGAGGGAGAGGTGTGATTTCAGTGGTGGCCAGGGAGTGTCTCACACCTGTGAAATTTTACAAAGCTTTGCATCCAGTAGATGTTTCATCAATACTGTTAGTAATACTTCTACTACTACTATTACCTGGTGTTCTCCACTCACACCTGCTTTCCACTTGAGAGCCATGAAGGTAGAAAGAGAGAGAGAGAGAGAGAGGAACTGATGCATGAGATAGTGGGTGGGGGGAAGTGGCAGTTGAGACACAGGGAGTAGCCTCTCTCATCTCATGCAGCTTTTGCCCCCCAGAACTGCATCTGCTGTTAAGTTGAGAATTGGTCATAAGGAAAAACTGTACATAGGAGGGGTGGGGGTAAGAGGGAGAGAAGGGATCCTCTGAAGAGAAAGGTTTGTGCTCTTCCTATTTACTCAGACAATGCTGCAGCCCTCCTGAAAGCCCGGAGTCATTTATGGAGGATAACCTTGCAAGCTGCCCTGCCATCAAGAAGGGAATGGCTCTCTTTGAGCAAAGCTTTGTGTAGAAAGAGAAAACAGTGTCAGGCACTGCAAAAATTATGTAAAACAACCCAACAAGGAAACCACCTTTTTGTGTCCAGTATAGAAGGGATTTTTGGATCCCGCATTAGCCTGTTCATTCTCACATGCCCTCAAAGATAAACTTTACCATCAGTGGTATCTTCAAATACAAAGAACAAATATCTTTCTCTGTCTATGTATTTCTATTTATCTATCTATAAGCTCTATTAGAGAAGCACTATGGCTTAGTGGATAAGGCACAGGTCTGAAAGTCACAAGGACCTGAGTTCTAATCCGGGCTCCTCCACATGTCTGCTGTGTGACCTTGGGTGAGGCACTTATCTTCTCTAGGCCTCAGTTACCTCATCTGTAAAATGGGGATTAAGAGTGTGAGCCCCATATGGGACAGGGACTCTGTCCAACCTGATTAACTTGTAAGAGAAGCTGCGTGGCTCAGTGGAAAGACCACGGGCTTGGGAGTCAGAGGTCATGGGTTCTAATGCCGGCTACTGCACATGTCTGCTGTGTGACCTTGGGCAAGTCACTTAACTTCTCTGAGCCTCAGTTACCTCATCTGTAAAATGGGGATTAAGACTGTGAGCCCCATGTGGGACAATGTGATCACCGTGTATCCTCCCCAGCACTTAGAACAGTGCTTTGCACATAGTAAGTGCTTAACAAATGCCATTATTATTATTATGATCTAACACAGTGTTTAGAAGAGTGCTGGGCTCATAGCAAGTGCTTAACAAGCACCATAATAATAATTATTATATATACATGTGTATATAATGTAATTATATATACATGTATAATCTGTGCTGTTGCTTACTACTGGCTTTAGGAATTAATATTTTGCAAATAATACTGTGGCCTGAGGCATAGTTACTGTTTTAAGAAAGTGTGCATACACAGTCCAAAAGAACAGTTCCTTGACTGCTGAGAATTGCTCAAGTACATGTCTTACATGTAATGTGGCCTGAGACCATAGTCCCATAGGCAACATAACACCAGAGTAAACATCTCAATGAAATCGAGAAAATGATGTTCTTGCTGGGCCAACAATGCAGTTGAACCTCAGTATGTTGATTTAGAAAATAAAGGGCAAACTGGGAAATAGAGAATCACATATGGGTGTTCCTGTATGCGTCCTGGTGGAAAATAAGGGGAGCATCTTCGACTCTCCTGACCCCGGCAGTTCCCCTCTCCTTCCTATAGAGAGCTATTGGAAAGGTCAGATGCCATAACCGTGTGCTTCAGTCAGTGCACTCTTGTGGTGGGAAAAAATGTGAGGCAGTTCCAGCATGAATATGTGTTCTTTGAATAAGGTCCCCTGAGGGACCCCCAAAGAAGGAAGGATCCCTACTGTTTCCAAGGAGGAGGAGATGGTGTGGATGAAACACCCTTTCTCCGATTTTTTTTTCCTTTGTGCTTTGTCCTATTTCTGTAGATTCTGAAGTTTTCCCCTTCAGGGATCTGACCAGAACCACCCCCAAATCGTAGGATTTGGGAGCCTGCAGACCCCTGGCCACGATCCAGTGGGAAACTGCCTATCCCAGACAATCATGTGCCAAATCTTAATTCACCAAGGATCTTCTTTCAAATCAGGAAAATAATTTTCTCCCTAAGGCCTTGTCTTCCCTGGCAAAATTTGCACAATGTTTATATAGCTTCTTTGGGTCAGTGATTACCACTGCAGAAGGATTTGGACCCTTGCACAAAATTTTGTCTCTCTAGTCACTTATAAGGGTTTACTATGTATTGAAGGGTTTACTGTAGGCCAAACACTGTTCCGAACACTTGGGTGTATACCGGATAATCAGACTGGACACATTCCTTATCCCATGTGGGGCTCCCTATCCAAGGAAGTAGAAGAACAGGTATTTAGAAGCCATTTTACAGATGAGGAAAGTGGGGAACAAAGGAGCTAAGTGATTTGACCAGGATCACATAGCAGGTATGTGACAAAGTCAGAATTAGAATCCAGACCCGAGCTCTTCTAAAGGGATTGCACTGGGACATTTTCTAACCCATGTTCCTTCTGGTGAAGAGTCCAACACTCAAATAAGGAAGAACGCTACATTCCAGTTTGAGTTTTGAGCTAGGTGCTATGGGCAGGAAAATACGGGTATTCAGTATAGCCATCCCCTGTTATAAGTCTTTTTGGCACTCTTTTGCAAAAACACTGTTGAATTTTAATTCGGGTTTCTTCCAGCACTCTCTCACTCTGAGATAACACTCCCTAGTTGGCCCTGGCTTAAATAACTCCCTTTCCCTTCTCCTCAACCTTTGAAGTACTTTTTGAATGACTTGAATGGAGTGATTTAAGCTGATTTCAGCTTACCCTTAGATAATGCCATCTGCTTAGCATAGATAAGGACATGTCTCTAATGCCTTTTTTAATGGTATTTGTTAAGAGCTTATTATGTGCCTGACACTGTACTAAGTGCTGGGGTAGATGCATGCTAATAAGGTTGACACGGTCCATGTCCCATATGAGGCTCACAGTATTACTCCCCATTTTACAGATGAGGTAACAGAGGCACAGAGGAGTTAAGTGGAGAGCCCAGTGTCGCCCAGCAGACAAGTGATGGAGTTGGGACTAGAACCTAGGTCCTTCTGACTCTGGGTCCATGCTCTATTCACTAGGCAGCATTGCTTCTCACCTTAGCAAAAGGTGTTTTTTTTTGCTGAAGAGGATGTTAGCAACACCTTAATCCATGCTGGTAGAATTTGGTAGGGAAACAATCACAGATATCTGATCACATAGTCATAGAAGCCGCAATGACTGTTTTATAGTCAATCAATCGATAGTGTTTTTTTGAGCATCTCCAGTGTGCCGAGCACTGTGTGAAGAGCTTGCAGAAAGAACAGGAGAATTAGCAGACACAATCCCTGCCTTCAAGGAGCGTATTATCAAGCTTTGTTCAAAAGTCACAGCAAAGAGATCATTTAAACGTTGTCCCTGCCTAAACTGGGGTGGTGCATTTTTAAAAATGCATTCCCTTTCAACAATTTGCCTTAACTTGTCCCAGAAAAGGCTAACGTCAGGTGCCAGTGTAACATTAATGCAGATTGCACATTGCAGACAGGACCTCTGGGAGCTGTACACCACCAGTCTAGGCACTCCATGGGAAATTCCTCCATCCTTACTTTAATTATCTAATGTATGAGCTATCATTAAGACTGCTCAGTTGAACCGATCTTGCCAAGTAGTTTCAGACTGCAGGTAGGTTTGTCCTTTGCAGCCCCGGGTTCTGTGTGGAGTCAGGAGAAGTTTAAGCAAATGAATAGCAATTTGCAAAGTCTCCAATCTAATAAAGTGAATTCATCCTTGCGTAGCCATAGTCCATTCATCTCTCCTTAGTGTCGGTTACAGGCTTGTCTGTGATCAAAGACTTTACTATTCAGAAATTGCTACAGAGAAGCAATTAAAAAATGAGTACAGTATCTTCAAATAATGGGATTATATCCATCTGGGCATATTCAACAAGGGTTACATTCTTGGTTGATTTTCACTCTTTATGAACTTTGAATAATAGTTACCACAGTCCAATCCACAATTTTGTCAATTATTCCCCATTACAAGGAACCAGGCCTCAGTGCCAAATTAATATCACTGGAAACCAGCCGTGAAATTGATTTTATATTCCTACAGGGTGATTGTTTGAACTTGAATTAAATCCTGATTTTAGCTTATTTCATTATTATGTTTATTATGTGTGCTTTATTGCCTTTCTTTTAAAGAGTTCAAGGGAGGAGGAAGCAGTGGAAGGGGAGGGACATAGGAGGGGAAGATAGGAGAAAGATTGCTTTAAAGGCTCACTTCTCTCATCAGCCCACTGCTTACAGACTCCAGTCAGAGTTATTTTCTTAGGTCTGAGATGCCAAAAATCTTTGAGAACAAACTGAAAGCGTCCCTATGATCAGTTGTTTTTTGAATATTAATCCCTAAAAATGAAAATCTTGAAGCAAGGGAAGAAGCTGGACAGTCTCCAAATGTTGTCTGTTTCTCAAACCTCCCTGAAAAAAGTCAGGGTATATAGAGCACTCTTCCCAGGCCACGGGCCCTTTACTGCATGGTGTACCTCTGTATCGACTCTCTAGGTGCCTTTCTTTTGATGTTTCCTTACCTCAAAAAGTGAAGGAAAAAGTCAGAAGGAAATGACTTCTCTCATCCTTAGAACAATGCTTCGTATATAGTAAGCGCTTAACAAAACCCATCATGATTATTATTATCAATTTCTTTTAAATATTGTTTTAAATTTAGTAATAGTGATCAAAATATTTACCATTAATTCTGATCTCTTGAAACAGAAAGTTTGTGTATGTGTTTATACAGATAAACACAAAGATACATTTTGTTGAAATAGATGTAGGGGCCTCATGTTTTTACAGCTTGCTTAGTAGATGTGGGTTACTTCTAAATGAGTTACTTCAGTTTACAGTTGGTCCAACAATCAATCAATGATATTTATTAATAATAATAATGATAGTATTTAGTAAGCACTTACTATGTGCAGAGCACTGTTCTATGCACTGGGGAGGTTACAAGGTGATCAGGTTGTCCCACGGGATGCTCACAGTCTTAATCTCCATTTTACAGATGAGGTAACTGAGGCACAGAAAAGTTAAGTGACTTGCCTAAAGTCAAACAGCTGGCAATTGGCGGGCCCCAGGACTCAGGGGCCTTGTCAGGCCAAGGATAGGGAGAAGCGAAGGTACTAAAAGAGACAGCTGCAGAAACGATCACTTTGGAACTGGCAATGTCGACGCTTTACCCTTCCAATAATAACCAGTAATGAGCTGATTCCCATTGTCAGCACCTGCCTTCATCAGGGTGTTGAAGTAATGCGCCATGGCCCTCTTTGCCGGGACGTGAGCCCTCGCCACCCACAAGGTATACTTAATGTCTAGTAGAGGCCACTCCCCTGCTAACCCTCTGCTTCCTCGGGGATTGGTGGGTGAATGGATGAACGGATGATTGTAGACGGATGAATGCACAAATGAATAGACAAATAATCAAATTTCCATTGGCAGTACTACTCCATGTGGGAGAAGCAAGAGAAAACCATTCCCAAGGAAGTTTCTGAGAACGTGCGGACTTTCAGAAGTTCACCGTAGCCCAAATTTCTTAACAGTTTGGCATGGTGCCACTAATTCCATAAGGCATTTTTTGTTATACTCTATGGAGGGGGATGTTTTATTTATAAATCATTGATCAGTATGTCCAGCACTTTTGAAACATTACAGTGCAGATACCCAGGGCATTTATTTTTTAGTAGACACAGTGGATGACAGAGTATAGAAAGGTTAAAGGGTTTTATTTTCTGTATTTGATGCCAAATTGTCAAGCTGTGCCAAAGATACAGGTCAACACATTGCTAATAATAATAATAATAATAAAGTCTCCCAGAAGCGAGAGAAACTAAGTCTTGGGCAGTTTAAGGCAGAACTCCTAGAGAGCAGATAACATCAACTTTTAGTGTTGAACAACCAAATATAGAACTCAGCACTTTGTATTTTTGGAAATTATCATTACTGCATCAGGCGCAAGATCTCTGCCTTTGGAGTTAATCTTCACTGGAGGCTGATCATGTATATTTTTGAAGCTTACAGGCTCATTCACGTACCAGTCCAAATCTTGGGTTTTAAAATTTTGAATGCCAATGAACCGTAGACGTCTAAATGATGTCTAAGTATCATTTAGCGTGGTTAACTTCTATTGCTGTTTTAACTTGACCCAGAGTTGTCAGCCCAATAAGATTACCTATTACCCTTTTAGGCCTTGATTCCTGCTCAGATCCTTGGCTCCTAAATTACTTTACCAACATCATGAATTTTCCCAGCAAAGCCCTGAGTCAAGTTTGATTCTTTTCAATTAACAATGAGTTAAGAATTGTTACCAAGGCAAAAGAGACTCCTTGCCCTAAGAGACAACCCATTTTTTTTTCCTTTGACACATTGTTGTTTTTGGATGATTAACAAGTTGGGTAAGGTTGTTCCTACCAAGCCAATAGTTTGTAACTGTCATAAAGAGTGGGCCATCTCGGGCAGGGATTCATGGTGGAGTCAGAGAGCTGTTAAAACCTCAGCTACTCGAGGACTTTCCTAGGAATTGAACCTAGTTCTGCTATGGAATTTGCCCGCCCTTCCAGCGATGGGCCCTCGAGTCGGGGTCAAGCTGAGGACCCCTGTTAATTCTCTTCTTCCAACAGTCGAAGGGAGAGGAAACCAGGACATGGGCAAAATATGGATTTTTATTAATATTGCCATCTATTACATTTGTCAGTGGCTTACTGTATATCATGTACTGGACTAAGGTGTAGCAGAAAGTAGCAGCATAATCATTCAGCCAAGGAATCTGGCCCAGAGGGGGCTCACATTCCAAAAGGGGTGATGGAGATGATCGTGACCCTTTCGGAAAGCAAAGGTAGCGTCTGTTACTTCTACTCTACTTTCCCAAGTTCCTCGGACAGTGCTGTACATACAGAAAGTACATTGCTTGACAAAGACAGTCGACTGATTTTTCTAGTAGGATCTCAGGGAAAGAAATAGCAAGAAACAATGAAGAATCGCAGAAGTAACCAAAGCAATGGTATGTTGCTACTGAAAGAAAGTTTCCCGGCTTACCACCCCTCATACACAGTCTTCAGGTTTCTACATTCCTGCTGTGGCAGGGACGAGTCGTCACCCTGACGGCGGCAGGATTTAAAAGTTGACACCGCTCAGTGGACTCCAGGGCTCCAAAAATGATTGCTGTATTCAGTGCTGACTGTGTGCCAAGCATCGTGCAAAGTGAATTCAGTCCATGTCCCAAAAACTGCTCACAGTCCAGGGAAAAGAGGGAACAGGTATCGAATCCCCATTTCGCAGAGGAGAAAACTGAGGCAAAGAAAAGTGAAGTGACTTATCTAGAGTCAACAAGCCCAGCCGCCATGGCTATAGTGCCAGCTTTGGACACTGTGCGTTGGAAATGGTTTAACAGACGGCTACAATAGCCCCCTTCCTTCCCGAGCCCTAATCCTCCATTGGAAAAGGACAGCGCTTCCTTCAGGTGGAGACTTCTGTACCCTGAGCCATTGGTCTGTCCTCCCGCCTTCTCCACTCCTCCCATCTGGCCCTCTGAGGAAGTGTCCCAGGGGAGCTGATGGGAACATCCCTGGAGGGTGAAAACTCATCTCCTCGTCTCTTGCCTGCCCCCGAACAAACTCCCCAGCAAGGTTCTTCAACCCCACATGTAGGCCTTGTGCCAAGACGTAGTTTCCCTGGGAGTAAGAAAGGGGATGTAATCTTCTTCCCCCACTTTAGGACCCCACATGTCCAAGTTGGCTGTTTCCCCTGTTGCCCAGGGGTCAGAAGTGGTCTTTATTACTCTACCCGCAGGAAGATCCAAAGTGGAAAGACAGCACGTGAGACTGCTAGTCAGGGGTCAACGATGGTTCTGTCTTGGCTCCTGCACTTGCCTGCTCTGTGACTTTGGGCAAGTCACTCGGGACTCAGTTTCCTCATCTCCCCACCTCTCAGTCTGTGAACACTATGAGGGTGAGGGCAGGGAAGCGGTCCAATCTGATTTTCGTGTATCTAACCCAGGGTGTAGCACAACGGTTGGTGCAGAGTAAGTGCTTAATGAATGTTATTGCTATAACTATTAATTTCTCTCTCTGAATTTCCTTGCTATTCCTTATCAATTCAGAAAATTTCCTTGGGGAGGGGGCTTCTATTGTTGCCTTCTCCCGAGTGATAATTTCGATAATATGTGTCATTTCCATGATGAACATCAGCATCACTGGATGATAAACTAACATTTCACCAGCAGGCAGTTGGTTCCCCCACAATCACTTACCCACTAAGTCAGCAAAGAAAATGGGACCCTCCCTTCCACCTCTATGGTATGTATGTGTTGGATTTGTCGGTAACGAAAAGTGGATGGCACCTCTATTTCAAATCAAAAGAAATTAATGTTTTTGGGGTCACTTCAGGCCTCAAGAAACATGTTCTGTCATGAGATTATGCAGCACTTAAGATTTCCTCTCTTTTCTTGCTCTCCCCTTCCCACATCCTGTTGGTAAGAGATGACACAGTTGGATCCTGAAAGAAAATGGATGAAGGCTGTTGACAAGCACAAATAAATTCACATATTAAGCTGTTTTTTTATAAACTGGAATAAGATTCTTGTATTACCAGCAGTAACAAAATGGCAATGTAATAATGATAAGCACTTGTTTATGAATGCTTCTCAAAGGGGTAAACTTGAAAGCTGGGACATGTGGAAAGATCAAATAAATCAGAAAGGACATTATTATTGAGTTTAATCCACTTGACAAAAGCAAGTTGTGTGTCTGACGTTATCTCTCATATGCTTGGTTTGGTTTTTAAAATACTGTTGCAGGTAACTGAACCCTTAAGGAAACAATAACTGGAATTGTTTTCACAACCAAAATCTGGTTTTCAGATAGGAATTTGTGTGACTAACTCCTATTCCAAAGAGTGGGTGTTGGGCATAGAATGGAGAAAGTATCACTCAATCAGTCAGTGGTATTTATTGAGCACCTATGAAGTACAGTGCACTCTACTAAGCTCTTGAGAGAATACAGCAGAAGTTACTATTATCGTTTAATCAAAAAAATAATAATAATAACCATGGTATTTGTTAAGCGCTCACTATATGCCATGTACTGAGCACGGTAGGTTTAGACAGATCAGACACAGCTCCTACCCATATGGGACTCAGAATCTTAGCGGGGAGAGAGACTTGAGTATTTAGTCACCATTTGAAAGAGGAAGACACAGAGAAGTTAAGAGACTGGCCCAAAGTCACACAGCAGGCAAATAGCAGAGCTGAGATTAAAACCCCGTTGCGCTGAATCCCAGGCTCTTGCTCTTTTGCACTCAACCATTTACCTTCAAAGGAGTTACAGTCTAATAGGGGAGACAGAGACAAAGTGATGTACAGATAGGAGAATAAAGAGGCCAGCAAGATTCTCAGAAATGCACAAATAGAAAATATGCATAGATGCATATGAATTGTTGTGAGTGTAAAAGTCTTCAGGTTCATTAGACTCTAAGATTCCCCTGCTAGATTGTAAACTCTCTGATAGCAGGGATTATGTCTAGTAACTCTACAATACTCTCACAAACAGAACAGTGCTCTGCCCAGAGTAAGTGTTCAATAGAGCACTTTGTACAGATTTATTACTCTATTTATTTTACTTGTACATATTTGCTATTCTATTTATTCTGTTAATGATGTGCATCTAGCTTTACTTCTATTTATTCTGATGACTTGACACCTGTCCTCTTGTTTTGTTTTGTTGTCTGTCTCCCCCTTCTAGACTGTGAGCCCGTTGCTGGGTAGGGACTGTCTCCATATGTTGCCAACTTGTACTTCCCAAGTGCTTAGTACAGTGCTCTGCACACAGTAAGCGCTCAGTAAATACAATTGAATGAATGAGTGAAGAAATACCACTGATCGATTGGAGTTGGAGAAGTAGCAGTAGTCTTCATTCAGTCATATTTATTGAGCACTTACTGTGTGCAGAGCACTGTACTAAGTGCTTGGGAGAGTACAATACAACAATAAACACATTATTGTAGTAGTATTTATTGAGTGCCCACTTGGGAAGTGCAGAAAAAAAGAATAATAATGATTTTGTTAAATTTTTGCTAAAATAATAATTGTAGTATTTGTTAAACACTTACTATATGTCAAGCACTGTAGTAAATGCAAGAATTTAGTCAGACATAGTCTCTGACAGACACAAAGTGCACGGTCTAAAGAGGAGGAGGAAAGGTATTAAATCCCTATTTTACGGATGAGGAAACGGAGGCACAGAGAAACGAAGTGTCTTGTCCAGGGTAACACAGCATGTAAGTGTCTCAGGTGGGATTGGACCCACATTTTCTGACTCCCAGTTCTGTGCTCTTTTCGTGCTGTTTCCTTAGGAAGGAGAAAATTAAACTGTGGAAAGTCTCCTAGAAGAATTGGGAATTCAGAAGGCCTTGGATTTTCTTCTTCTTTTTTTCTTTCATTCTTTCCTCTGCTTCCTCCTCCTGGTGCTTCCATGTTGTAGCCTGGGTGGACCAGACCTCTATGTACTTGGAATTCTGGCAACCACCCCCTGTTCATCCTTAGCTTAAATGTGAACTGTTTTTCCTCACCGCAGCCATATAACTGTCCTTCGCATTTTAAGGTGACACTCGCGGGGTGAGATTTTAGCCACGAGTGCCAGTGCGGCTAATAAAGCTTAGACAGTCACGATAACCCTTTCCACTCAGAGCAGTGTTGATCTCAAAAGACAAGTATAACAGTGACGTGGGCAGCAGAGCCAAGTATGGACTGAAGTGGCTAGAGACGGGGGAGGGAAGGTCAACAAGGACGCTGATGCACTAATGAAGGCAGATAAAATAAGTTCTTGGATTAATGTGGTAGCAGTTCGGACAGAGAGGACTGGACAGATTTCAGCGTTGTTGTGAAGGTTGAAGGGGCAGGATTTAGTGACAGATTGAGTATGTGTTTTGAATGGGAGAGATGAGTCTCTCAGGTGATCCTTGGTTTGAGCGCCTCTGTTTCTTAGTCATTCCCATGTGCCATGTTGATTCCCTGGGTGTTCCAATTCCCCTTCAGTTAAGATAATTTCAACACTTCCCTCTCAGGGACAGTATATTTCATCAAAGTTATTTTAATTAGGAAACAGACTACCCTGCTCACGGTATAACGTTTGCATGAATGCTCTCTCACACAATTGCAGTTATTTGGCTCTTTGCTCTGAAATACAAATAAACATTCGTAGAGACAGACACAAAGACAACATCGCCCCATAAAAACAGTTACAAGTGATCCCAGTCCAGAGTCGCTCTTCTTCAGTGGAATAGATGAGCTGCGGGTAGGGTATTTATCTCCTCGATAATTCCTTTGCATACTATGCAAAAGTAACCCTTAGTTGTAAAACAAAGCAAGTTTTCTTCCCTAAATGGTCAAGAAATACAACTCACAAAGAAGAATGCCAAATAAATTGAGGGGTTTTTTTTGTCTTTCCCTGCACTTGGTAACCCCATAAGGGAAAGAGAATATTTTCATAGTTGAAATAAGCTGATTGTTACAAGAATACAAATCTTTTACAGGATCACTAGCTAAATAACAAGTGTTGCATCCCATCTGAAAAACAGAATGTCCTTTACTTTTGTGTACAAATGTATATAAGCCATTCTGCGCAGGTGATCTGAAGAGTATTTTACTCGGGACAAAACTATTTTTGATTAGGAAAAGGCAGCTCAAATATTTTTTTCTTAGCAAGTGAGCGTAGCGATAATTGGAAACAGTAGTAGCTTCAGAAGTAATAGCATTTACTGAGGGCCACTTGGTGCAGTGCACTGTTTTAGGTCCTTGGGAAGTACTGAATAACCAACCGACACATTTCCTCCCCACAATATCATATGCTTGCGATAGGGCAAAACTTCTCGAGGGAAAATTTCCTTTGGACCTCATTATGACTGGTGTTTTTAGCCTCGTGACCTACTAAAGTTGTTGTAACCATATATACTAGGTATAAATGAGATCATTTGATATCAGAAGCAATCTGGGATTTTGGGGGGGATATTTGGAAGATTATTTTAGGGTAAATCAAATGGGGACCAGATAAGAAATAGTGAAGATCACATCATTTCTAATGATGAACAATTTGGCTTGTCTGTGGCAGCATTACTTAGGAAACCACTTTAGTCCCTACCACCTCTGTCTCCCCAGGCTTCTTACTGGGTATGTGGCAGGCTTTTATTTGTATTAGGAGCGCTTGATTGGATTATGGCTAGGCTAAGGTGTATGTGTATGGAGTCTCTATGAATCGGAAATGACTAGACAGCACTTAATAATAATAGTAGGGTGCACCTATTCTATCCTTTCTCCACCCAACCGAAGACCTTGATTTACAAACTGCTAATGAGCCACTTGTTGCAATCTGATATGGGAAATTTCAAGTTTTTTTATGGCATTTTGTTAAGAGTGTACTAAATGCCAGGCACTGTACTAAATGCTGGGGTAGATATAAACTAATCTGGTTGGATACAGTCCATGTCCCATATGGGGCTCACAGTCTTAGTCTCCATTTTACAGATGAGGTAACTGAGGCTCAGAGAAGTTGTGTCTTTCCCAAGGTCACACAGCAGACCAGTGGCAGAGTCAGGATTAGAACTCAGGTCCTCTGACTCTCAGGCCGGGGGTCTTTCCACTAGGCCATGTTGCTTCCATATTTGTTTTATTTACACATGCAGTTCCAGTTTATTAGAAAGGCTTCACACTCCCCAGTGGACAGAGCAGTCCAGTAACTGGTCCTTTTCTCTAATTTCCCCTTTTATTTGAAAATATAATTCTACTTTAGCAAAGTCCTTATTCACTCTCAAGGGGGTTAGCAGTGTTTACTGTGTGCCCACTTAGTAGTGCTATTGAGGTGATAGGTGGTCTTTTTAACATTTGTGTTATGGAAGTCACATGACTTCTGAATAAGTGTTTCAACAAACATGCATTGGCAATATTTGCTTTGGTTTTAGAAAACATATTCAGACACCTTATTAGGCCAGGCCTTTGAGCTATTGATTACATTGAGGTGATATAATCCCGGCTCTGCCACTTGCCTGCTGTGTGTGACCCTAGGCAAGTCACTTCACTTCTCTTATTGAAGAAATATGGGGTAGTGGATAAGGCACAGGCCTGGAATACAGAAGGTTGTGTGTCCTAATCCCGGCTCTGCCACTGGTCTCCTGTTTGACCTCGGGCAAGTCACTTCCATTCTCTGTACCTCAGTTACCTCATATGTAAAATGGGAATTGAGACTGTGAGCCCGATGTGGGACAGGGACTATGTCCAACCCAACTTGCTTGTATCCACCCCAGCTCTTAGAACAGTGCCTGGCACATAGGAAGTGGTTAACAGATATCAGAATTATTATTATTATTATTATTATTATTATTATTATTATTATTATTACCTTTTCTATTTGTCCATTTTCCCCTATCTCCCTCTATCTCTGTCCATTTTGTCCCATCCCACTTAACCCCTCTGGGTTTTCCCAGGCCTCTCCCCGTCTTCAAACTCCTTTCTTTTTTGGCCCCATTCACCTTCACCTCATCTGAGATCAGTTCATCATTGAAGCAGCTTGATCTAATGGATAGAGCTCGGGTTTGGGAGTCAGAAGGTCATGAGTTCCAGTCCCGGCTCTGCCACTTGTCTGCTGTGTGACTTTAGGCAAGTCACCTCACTTTCCTCGGGACCCAATTCCCTCATCCGTAAAGTTCGGATTGAGACTATGAGCTCTATGTGGGACATGGACCGTGTCCAACCCGATTTGCTTGCTCCACCCCAGCGCTTAATACAGTGCCTGGTACAGAGTAAGTGCTTAACAAATACCATAATAATAATAATTATTTTTATTTATGTCATTTACAGTTGCCCCAAAGGAAGGGTACTTGGAAGAAATACTTCCTGTGCAGAGAGTAGTCAATCTGGTATTTATTGAGCACTTACTTGTGAAGAACACTGTAAGCGCTTTGGAGAGTACAGTTCAATAGAGTTGGTGGGCACGATCCCTGCCCTCCAGAAGCTTCCAGGCTAGACCTGATTGGATATGCCCAATACATTCAAATTCAAAACAAACTGGAAAAGTTTGATATTGAACTCAGTGTTTATCCATTAAAAGTGAAACCCCTTAATTACTTCCAAATTACAAATTCAGACCAAGAGATATCCCATTTGAATATAACTGTGTAAGGAAAGGTAATATTAGTTAATAATTGCATACTCATTAAGGGCTTGCTATATGCCAAGCACTGTAGTAAGTGATGAGGCTATTCAAGTTGAACACAGCCCCTGTACCAAATGAGACCCACAGGCTAATGGGGAGAGAAAACATATATCTAATCCCCATTTTACAGATGGAGGATCTGAGGCACGGAGTGGTTAAGTGACCTGCCCAAAGTCACACAGCAGATAATATGTGGCAGAGCCAGATTAGAACCCGGATTTTCCTGACTCTGTCCTGGGCTTGTCCATTGGATAATGCATTCAGGGAACATGGAAGACTGACCTAAGTGTGCCACAAAATCCAGGTTGGTTTGTCATAAGCAGCATCCAAGTGACTGTCTTTCCTAATTCATCAGTTTGTACGTGAAGGCACTGAAAGAAAAAAATCCCATATATATGCAGTTTGTACATAGGTAGAATCACTTTTGAAATTCTCTTAGAAACTGCACCATCAGGCATGTGCATGACTGTGCATGTGCCAGTTCCTTTTTCCTCACAAAGAACGAGAAATGATGTTCAAAGTCAAGAAAATCTGAATTGTCACAGAACTAAAGGAATTGTCATCTGTATTTTAGGCTAAGTTGGCGTTCCCTGATATCAAAGTTTTTTTTTCTTTCCTATCTCATCTCCCATGTTTTCTTTTGTTTTTGCTGCTCAGCTTCTGTTCTCTGCTTCATAATTTCATTTACCAATTTTCAAGATACAGTTAGCCCCAAATATTGGGTCCCTGGTCTTTGTCTCTCCTGGATTCGGATGACAACTACATGTTCCTAAGGTTGTGAATGCCAGCATTTTCTGATATCCCAGG
The DNA here is from genome assembly GCF_015852505.1 of Tachyglossus aculeatus. NCBI lineage: Eukaryota > Metazoa > Chordata > Mammalia > Monotremata > Tachyglossidae > Tachyglossus > Tachyglossus aculeatus. The sequence goes on from NC_052080.1 coordinate 8,931,504, forward strand.
AATTTGATGGCAGCTGTTCTCTGGTGGTGAATGGCATCTTTATTATTTGGGAGTTGACCACATGCCTGTTAAATTCTGTACTTAAAAGGTCGATTCCAGCCCATGGTGAATACTGCTTCAGACCTGTTGGAAAATGTTCCTGGGGCAGATTCCTGAAGGAACTCTGTCTGTCCCACCACAGTGGGGTCTGGGAATAACCCAGAGCAGGTCAAATAGGGGTGGTTGCAGAAGCAGAGATAAGCACATCCTCTGTGTGGGTGTGAAAAGTTTAAAGAGATGTACTTAAGGGGAATAGACAGACAGACATACATATATTGTTGTCCTTTGATGTGAGCCTCATGTGGGACAGGGACTGTGTCTGACCTGATCACCTTGTATCTACTCCAGAGCTAATAACAGAGCTTGGCACATAGTAAGTGCTTAACAAATACCACAACTATTATCATTATTATTATTATTAACTTGATTCCACTGGGTATGTTTGTGTGACTGAAAAGGCCAGTGAGATAACCAGAGTCGTGGCCACATTATGTCTATCTGTCCTGTTTTCCCCTTTGCCTCCTTGTCTCTTGATTCTTATGGATTTTCTGTTCAAAAAGAACCACTCCTCCCTTGCCTATATTATGTCATGTATCTCTATCATTGACAATTGACTGTTAGTCTTTGCCTGGGTTGAGACTGAGTTTTATGGTATTTGTAAAAAGTTTCTTCTGCCCTCATTGATTTTGGGTTTCCCGATTTCATCACTCTGTACAGCAGTTGTTTGAGTTTCTTGTTGTTGATTCTTTACATGTGTCCCACCCAGGAGAGGTAATAATAACAGTAATTATGGAATTTGTTAGGGCTTACTATTTGTCAAGCACTTTACTAAGCGCTGGGGTAGATACAAGTTAAACAGGTTGGACACAATCCCTCTCCCAGATGAGGATCACAGCCTAATGTGGAGCGGGGACAGATATTTAATCCACATTTTGCAGATAAAATTCCTGAGGCACAGAGAAGTTAAGTCACTTGCCTAAGCCAGAATTAGAACCCTGTTGGAACCCAGGCCTGTACTAAGCCATTGATCTGTGGCTTAGTGGAAAAAGCTTGGCTTTGGGAGTCAGAGGTCATGGGTTCAGATCCCGGCTCTGTCACTTGTCAGCTATGTGACTTTGGGCAAGTCACTTAACTTCTCTGAACCTCAGTAACCTCATTTGTACAATGGGTACTAAGACTGTGAGCCCCATGTAGGACAACCTGATTATCTTGCCTCTACCCCAGTGCTTAGAACAGTGCTTGGCACATAGTAAGCACTTAATAAATACCATTATATTATTATTATTACTCTTTCCACTAGGCCAAACTGCTTCACTAACCTGTTGTGTTGAGGTGAGCCTAGCTTTGATCCTAATAGGTCTTATGAAAATAGAGGCACATACATAAGAGAATGAGGTAAAGACTCACAGAAAGGAATGTTTAGTCACACACACACACACACACACACACACACTCATTTGGATGTGTGCCCATTTATTCAGTCACATACATCACACTAATTCACAGAGACACATATAACTCACCAAAGAAAATTGCTGTTGGAGCAGTGGAAGGAAGGAATTCAGTAGAAAAAAACATTAGATGAATATTTTTAGTCCCAAAACTTTTGAAATGAAAGTGAGAAAAAAAAACTGAAATCCCAAATCAGGGAAAACCAGACTTTTGGCATCAGAGATTATGATTATTGATTATGAAGTTTATAATCTTTCTTTTCCCTCAATTTCTAAAATTTCCAATTTTTTAATATAGATGGACAGAAGAGAAAGAAATCTTTAAGAAAGAAGTTGGATTCACTGGGAAAGGAGAAAAACAAAGACAGAGGTAAGCTATTTAACAACACTAAAATGCACTCTGCATGTAATCAGTTTTTGGTTTCAGAATCTTGTTAATTGTATTAAGCAGTATAGCATGTATTGTATAGGGCATCCTCATAATGAATATGTATAGTCAAGTGCCCATTCAGTTTATCCTAATTGCTATTTATTTGTAGTAGTAAAATCTGTTAACTAATAATTATGATTTTGTGGAATTTAGAATCTAAATTCATAATTCAAATAGATTTGATAACACTTGAATATTTTTATATAACTTAAAAGATTCGTTATTATCATCACCCTATAGCCTATGGAAGAACAGATGCCATCCCTTGTTCTGTCTGATGTGAATTTGCCTTTGATCAGTTAAGAGGATGGGGCACTTCTTGCTCTATATAAATTGACAGGACATTTAGAATTTTTATTGATCTAGTGCTTTTTGGAGACTTTTTTGTCACCCACTAATCTTGTTGGGAGGAAAAGTGGACAGAACAGTGTCCTAGGGCTACAGTGATTTGTCTGAAGGCTATGTGGAAAGGAGAAATATGACTTTTAAAAAATAAGGGAATCATCCATGACATTCAGTTAGATGTTAAAGAATATCCTTTGAGTATCAGGGGTTCTTGACAGAAACTACTAACCAACCCCTGGCACTCACAAATGTCAAACTAATTTTTTTGAGTTGTATAGACTAAGCTCATCATAGGCAGGGAGTGTGACTGTTTATTGTTGTACTGTGCTCTCCCAAGTGCTTGGTACAGTGCTCAGCAAACAGTAAGTGCTCAGTAAGTATGATTGAAAGAATGAATGGATGGATGGATGGGCAGCCACTACACACACACACACACACACACACACACACACACACACACACACAATATCTCTATTTCTTTTTATCTCAAAGTTATTGCCTGCCTGTTATGTGAAACATTGTGTAAGAGCAGCAGGAAACAGTTTGGCATGGGCCCCATATTTTCATATTGTTTCCTTCCAGTTGTCCATCGACATTCGAGTTCCCAGCAGCTGTGCAAGTAAAAGGGCTCATCATTTTCAGCCAATAGTCAAAGAATAAAAACAGGAAACTCCAACTGAACTCTTTCCCCAGATCATCTAAAAATAAAGCGGGGAAGCAAACTTTGGAGAATTGAATTAGTTATCCATAAATGCTTAATGTATTAAGTGGCTCCTAAGAAAGAGTTAGATTTTTTTGGCACTTTAAATAAGGCTTGTTATAGAAACAATATACCATTTTTCCTGCCACCCACACAGTTAACCACATTTCTGCAGCTATCACTCTGAGACCAAATCTAGGGTTGCTAGTTATTCAGGCAATAATTTTCATAACCAAATAATGGGATTGGGAGTTCCGATTTCCTTTCTGGAGTTACTTATGAAACAAAAATCTGATGTCTTTTTTTCTAAATGTGCAGAAAACCACTAGTGAACCTGATTTTCCTTCAGCCTTTTCAAGGTTGTTGCAGCTGACCCTTGTGAGCTTCTATATAAAAATCAAAGTTACTATACCAAGTTAAGCTCTCCCCCTCTAGACCGCAATCTCCTCATGAGTAAGGATCATGCTTACTACCTTTGCTGTAGTGCTCTCTTCCAAATGTTTAGGGCAGTGCTCTGCACTCAGTGAGCACTAAATAAATACTATTGATGGATTGATTAAGCTAGGCCAAAATATTTATGTTTTTTAATGGCATTTATTAATCGCTTACTATATACAAAACACTGTTCTAAGCACTGGGGAGGCTACAAGGTGATCAGGTTGTCCCACAGGGGGCTCACAGTCTTAATCCCCATTTTACAGATGAGGTAACTGAGGCACAGAGAAGTTAAATGACTTGCCCAAAGTCACACAGCCGACAATTGGCAGCGCTGGGATTTGAACCCATGACCTCTGACACCAAAGCCCGTGCTCTTTCCACTGAGCCATGCCGTTGTTGATAAAGTGGAGTTTCAGTTGCTCTAAAGTAATGAGGAAGAAAATAGTGGATTTTCTTATGTGATTTTGTTTGGATTCATTCATTCAATCATATTTATTGAGATCTTTCTGTATGCAGAGCACTGTACTAAGTGCTTGGGAAGTACAATTCAGCAACAAATAGAGACAGTCCCTGCCCACAACGGGCTCACAGTCTAGAAATGTGAATAACAATATGAATGGCCTTGGGTTTTATCAGAGCTAAGTCGAGTCATTACTTCATGTTTGCAGTCAACATAAAATCATAATTTTAAACAGTAAGTGTTGTCTATGTTCCTTTAAGATGAGCTCATATTAGCACTCTTCCTCCCTTCAAAGCCCTACCGAGAGCTCACCTGCTCCAGGAGGCCTTCCCAGATTAAGCCCCCTTTTTCCTCCTCTCCTCCCCATCCCCCCTACCCTGCCTCCTTCCCCTTCCCACAGCGCTTGTATATATTTGTACAGATTTATTACTCTATTTATTTTACTTGTGCATACTTACTATTCTATTCATTTAGTTAATGATGTGCATATAGTTTTAATTCTATTTGTTCTGACAGTTTTGACACCTGCCTACATGTTTTGTTTTGTCTGTCTCCCCCTTCTAGACTGTGAGCCCGTTGTTGGGTAGGGACCGTCTCTATATGTTGCTGACTTGTACTTCCCAAGCGCTTAGTACAGTGCTGTGCACACAGTAAGCGCTCAATAAATACAATTGAATGAATGACTGAAATCTTATAATTGATCTTGTCTCTCTCTCTCTCTGCAAATTCCTTGCCCACGTCTTCCCTGTAAATGGGTATGATCCCTCACATCAGGGAGCTCACTCTTCTAAGTTTGCATTCGCTCTTTTAGACAGCTCATGAACTTGAATAACTTCAGCTGCCATCTTTATGTAGATTTCTCCCAGATCTACCTCATCTCCAACCTTTCTACTGTTATGCAGACACACATTTCTTCTTCCCTCCACTACTTCTCCCCTTCTTCAAGGCATTGGGAAAAGCAGCATTGGGAAAAGACCTGACTCCAGGTCATCTAGGAGTCAGATGACCTAGGTTCCAATGCCAGCTCTGCCACTTGCCTGCTGTTGTGACCTTGGGCAAATCATTTTATGCCTCTATGCCTAAGTTTCCTCAGCTGTAAAGAGAGGAGTCAATACCTGTTCTCCTCCCTACTTAGACTGTGAGCTCCTTGAGTAGCAGGGACTGTGTCTGACCTGATGAACGTGTATCTGCCACAGTGCTTGATGTATAGTAAGCACTTAACAAATATAAACAATGACAACATCTGTTACCCATGTTACACTGTAGGCATTGCAAAACGGACTGGTAAACTTCTTGTAAAGGAAGATGGTGTGAGGATATTTGCATTCACTTTTAGCTCTTTGAATGCATATTTGTTTTTTGGCCCAACTTTGACCGAAGCACAGCACCAGAATTCACCGTAGGTCATCCTATAATACAAACCAAAAGCAAGCACGCACACATTCGCCATCTTCTTTACCCATTTAGAAGTTGTCCTTATTTGCCACTAGCCTCCTCCAAGTGGTTCATTATTTATGGCTTTGGTATTTATTTTCCCTCTAGCTGTAAGTCTCGCTGCCTGCACGTCTCTGTGCTTTTCCCAGCCTTGCCAGTAGAGAGAGGTTTATTCTTTCCACAGGCAAGGAAGCGTTGATTCATGCTAGGGACCCTCATGATGTCCATCCTGATGACTTGATGTCCTGTCCCTTACAAATTCACTTGGGATTTTGAGGACTGTAGGTCAGAGTTCCGTCTACCTCCCGACGCTGCACTGTTGTGGTATTGCAGAGTGCAAACAGCGACTCCTTTGTCCTCAAGAAACTGCCTCAGTTACCTTTTAAAATGGGGATTAAGACTGTAAATATCACATGAGACATGGACTGAGTCCAACCTGATTAGCTTGTATCTACTCCAGTGCTGAGTACTGGGCCTGAGACATTGAAGCAGCATGGCTTAGTGGAAAGAGCCCGGGCTTTGGAGTCAGAGGTCATGGGTTCAAATCCCGACTCTGCCACTTGTCAGATGTGTGACTTTGGGCAAGTAACGTAACTTCTCTGTGCCTCAGTTACCTCATCTGTAAAGTGGGGATGAAGACTGTGAGCCCGATCACCTTGTAACCTTCCCAGCACTTAGAACAGTGCTTTGCACGTAGTAAGCGCTTAAAAAATGCCATTATTATTATTATCTAAATGCCATCTTCACTCGTGCTTACAGCCCCTGAAACAGCTCTTTAGTATGTGGATTTTCTCTTAACTGCAGAACTTTGCTCAGATGAAATCTGACATGTCTCATTTTTTGAGAGTTCTGAATCTACTGTGTGTGTGCATGTGTGCCTGTGTGAGCATATGATCATATCACCAAACGTGCTAGGGATGATATGTGTGCAAATGCTCATACTTTGGTTTTGGAAAGGCAAAGAAATATAACTGGAGCCACACTGGCTACCAATCCGTGTGGAATTTGCAGAACCTCACCAGCAATGGGGCCTAGAGGAATGGCAAAGGCCTGAGAGTCAGAGGACTAGAGTTCTAATTAATCCTGGCTGTGTGACCTTGGGCAAGTCATTTAGCTTCTGTTTGTGTCATTTTCTTCATCTGTAAAGCAGGAAATAAACACCTGTTCTCCCTCCGACTTGGACTGTGAGTTGTGCCATTAACTCCAGCTATTCTGATTGTATTCTACCTACCCCAGTGCTTAGCACACAATAAGCACTGAACAAATACCATAATAATCAATCAAGAAATCACATTTATTGAGCACTTATCGTATGCAGGGCACTGCACTAAGCACTTGGGAGAGAACAACATAACAATATAACAGAAACATTCCCTGCCCACAGCAAGCTTACAGACTAGAGGGGGATTCGGACGTTCATATAAATAAATACATAAGTGCTGTGGGGCTGGGGTTGGTGAATGAAGGGGGCAAGTCAGGGTGATGCAGAAGGGAGTGGGAAAAGAGGAAATGAGGGCTCAGTCAGGGAAGGCCTCTTTGAGGAAATCTGCCTTCAATAAGACTTTGAAGGTGGGGAGAGTAATTGTCTGCATTATATGAAAAGTGGGGCGTTTTCCAGGCCAGAGGCAGGACGTGGAGGAGAGGTGGGTGATGAGAGAGATGAGATGAGGTACAGTGAGTAGGTTGACATTAGGGGAGTGAAGTGTGTGGACTGTGTTGTAGTAGGAGAGCAGCTAGGTGAAGTAGAAGGGAGTAAGGTGATTAACAGCTTTAAAACTGATGGTAAGGAGTTTCTGTTTGATGCGGTGGTGAATGGGCAACCACCGGAGGTTCTTGATGAGTGGGGAAACATGGACTGAATGTTTCTGTAGACCAGCGATCCAAGCAGCGGAGTGAAGCATGGACTAAATTTAAGGGAGACAGGAGAAAGGGAGGTCAGCAAGGAGGCTGATAGTAATAATAATGATTATTATGATGATGATGATGCCATTGCTGGGGAAGAGATGAAAGTGATTTGTGGACCCACAGCCTGTCCCTTTCATATGTGTTGCATTGTAGAAACTTTGGTATTGAGTCTCAGCAATGTTATGATTTTGGTCTATTTTCAGGGTTGGTGATATTTCCCACCAAAGCCACTAAAATGGGGACATGGCCCAAGTTCCTGGATCCATTCCTTGCCTGTAAAGGTGGATCCTCTCCCTAAGAAAAGCCTTCCCTCCTCTGCCTGCTTCATTTCCCTCAGCCACCTCAATTCATTCCTATTCCCCAGTGGCAACAGAGGTCCTGGGGCTGTAGTTCTGGCCTGTGCACATTGCGCCCTCACTAGCCAGGCCTTAAATGCTGGGTTCCGGGCCTTCCTCATTTCCTTTCTGTGAAAAATGCACTCATTGTCTTCAACTGGTTGATTTGGTTGGCTCCACAAAAATCACTTCATTCAAAAGCATCCATTTTTATTTTGCCCTATGCCAATTCATATTAATGTCTTCACATTAAGTATTCGGGAAGGTCATTGTTGGCTGTAATTAGAACCAAAGAGCCACTGTTTTTCTACGTGTATCAGTGTGATCTTGTCATTCAAAAATACAGGAAATCTGCTTCTTTCATTGCCTCGTAATAAGCCCCCAAATTTTAGAAATAACCACTAAAGCTATCAGGACATTATGTTCCAAGGATTAACTTTAGCAGGGTTTTCATTGCTGGACTTCATGAGTTTTAAAATGATAAAACCTGTGGGATTTCTGTATCAAGAAGAAAAGCTCCAATTTCCTCTAAATCTATGTCTAACATTATGGTTCATCGAAGTGCCTTATGAGAATGGGCCAGTCAGCATTTCTGTGCTTAATTCTGCTTGTGGAATAAAATAATCATAATAATATTTGTTAGGCACTTTCTATATACCAAGTACTGTACTATATACTGGGGAAGATGCCCAATAATCATGTCAGACACAGTCCCTCTTCCACAGGGGGTTACGTTGTAACTGGGAGGGAGAACAAGTATTGAATCCCCATTTTATAGGTGAGGAAACTGAGCCAGAGAGAAGTTATGTAACTCGCCCAAGGTCACACAGCCGGCAAGTGGCAGAGGCAGAATTAGAACCCATGTCCTCTAACACCTTAGGCCCAGGCTTTCTCCTTTAGGCTAGGGTATTGTAACAGGGTGACAGCCTGGGGCAAGCAGAACTGGAATGAGTGAAGTGGCACAACAGAGATGATGCTCAACTAAGATACCATTCCTCCCATTGATCCCAGTTATAATAGTTGTGGTGTTTAGGTGCTTTCTAGTTGCCAAGCGCATACTATGTACAGGATAATCAGGTTGGACACATTCCTGGGGCTCACACTTTTAGTGGGAGAGAGAACAGGTTTTACATTTTACATACGAGAAAATGAGATAACGGAGAAGCTACGTGAAACTGCACAGCAAGCAAGTGGTGGAGTCAGGATTAGAACCCAAGTCCTCTGTTTCTCAGTCCCATGCTCTTTCCATTAGACATTGTGTGCAGCTGGTTTTCATAACCTTTTTTTATTTGAAGGAGAACCGTAAAAAGTCTTCCTCTAGAACTTCAAAATGTTGAAATTTCTGTTCTTAACTTCAAATGTTTTATGCTCCTTTTTTCCCTCCAAATGCCAAAGAAGCCTACCTCCATTTCAAGGGTGTTTTAAGTGCCGACTGTTGTTTTCTAGCACTTCCAGTTCTGACATCATTATACTGAACCGTGTAGTAAAGACGATCAGTGCCCTGCCATTGAAAGCCATCCTCATGCCTTTTGCCAAAAAGCATTTGTCTACATGAATATTTACAGTGCGTTCCAACGCATATTTTATTACGTTTTTGAAAGCGTTAGGACAAGGAACGCTGGAACAAATGGGAACATCAGGTGTGATTTGGAGAATTTTCACCCATTGTCAGTGCTTTCAGGCAATACTTTCAAATAGCATTCTTCTGCCTCTGCTGATCCTTGTGATGGTGCCACTTCCTCCTCTCCCTGCAATGTTCCAGAGCAGGGGAACCCCAAATCTCCAAAAGGTAGTAGCAGTAGTACTTATTGAGCACTCACTGGATGCACCACACTGCACTAAGCACTCCAGAAAGTACACAATAAAGAAGAGACATGTTCCCTGCCCCCAAGAAGTTTACACTTTAATAGAGGAGGCAGACAGAGAAAACACTGACAATCAAAATAACCCAGATAAATAATCGACTGTACAGGTGTATGTGTGTGTGAATTTATATTTTTATATATGCATACATATATATATATATATATATATGTACACATATTTATATATTATATACACAACTGTCAATATACACTTTGTGTGTGTGTGTTTGTGTGTGTACACACGACGGCTGATGATGGGTACAAAGAAAAGCTTAAGTGGTCATGATGGCTGAAAAGTTTATTTGACTTGGGAGGCTGGGAATTAATTGAGAAAGGAGGATGCGGGATTCCAAGAGAGCCTTAAAAGGTAGACGGATAACTCTTTATCTCAATTTGGCCATCTTATCAGCTAGCACTAGAAATCAGCTTGACCTAGTGGAAGAGCTCTAATCCCAGCTCGGCCGCTTGACTGCTGTGTGACATTGAACAATTCGCTTAACTCACTTGCCTCAGTTTCCTCATCTTTAAATGTGACTTAAATATTTGTACTGTATTTCTCTTAGATTGTGAGTCCCATATGGGACAGGGACTGATCTGATTGTATTTAATCTACCCCAGGGCTTGGGACATAATAAGGGCTTAACAAATGCCACAATTATTTGTTTATGGTTATTGTGGACTCCAGAGAGCCATAAGTGACATAACTGGTTATGCCCTAAAATCCTTTCAAAATGATGTATTCGGGGAAAGAAATTGCTTTTTAAGTTCTAATTCTCTGTATCTTTGTATTTTCAGAAATAACATTTTCACCACAGGGTACTTTCTATTTCTCAGAGCAAAGTTGAGATATGCTGTTAGGAAAGAGATGTTTTTGTTCCTGTCATCACTCCGGTTTATAAGCTCAGATTGTGGATTTTGTTGTTGTGTTTTTTATTTTTTGGTGGAAACTTAGGAAATACTTATGGAAACGAAACATTTCTTTTTAAAATAAACAAATCAACACCATCTGAAATCAATCATGTACACAGCTGGCTACAGTTTGAACATGCCAGTAACGTGCGGTAACCATCCATTTGTATTTTATTATATATGCCTCCTTCTGATTCCAGAATTCATACCCCAGGCTTTCGGAATGCCATTATCCCAAGTCATTGCTAACGACCGGGCCTACAAGCTAAAGCAAGATTCTCAGAAAGAGGAGCAGAGAGATGCATCTGATTTTGTGGCCTCTCTTTTGCCATTTGGAACCAAAAGACAAAACAAAGAACTCTCAAGCAGTAACTCATCTCTTAGCTCAACTTCAGAAACACCCAATGAATCCACCTCCCCCAACACACCAGAGCCAGCTCCACGTGCCAGGAGGAGGGTAAGCTTCCTATCCACACATTCTAAGGAGGGTCAACGTATCCAAAGCAGAGTCCCTGGCTTAACTAGCTCTGTGGGAAATTTTAGCCTTAAACCCAGCTAACATCCCCGGTGAAGATAATTATAGAGGGGAGGCGGTGTGGCCAAGTGGAAAGAGCACAGGACTTTAGAAGAGTCGGGCTCTGGTCCCGGTTCCCCCTGCCACTTTCCTGCACTGTGACCTTGACTAAGTCATTTAACTGCTCTGTGTTTGTTTCCTCATCTATTTAATGGAGAGTCCAGTACCAGTTCTTCCTTCCACTGAGACTCTGGCCCGCTATGGGACAGAGACTGGTCCAATCTGATTATCTTTTTATCTACCCCAACACTTAGCACGGTGATGGTCATATAAAAAGTGCTCATTAGATATCATTATTTTAATATCATTATTAATGATAATAATAATGGTATTTGTTAAGCACTTACTATGTGCCAAGCACTGTTCTAAGCACTGGGATAGATACAAGGAAATCAGGTTGTCCCACATGGGGCTCATGGTCTTAATCCCCATTTTACAGATGAGCTAACTGAAGCACAGAGAAGTGACGTGACTTGACCAAGGTCACACAGCAGACAAGTGGCAGAGCCGGGATTAGAACCCTTGTGACCTCCCCAGAGCTTAGAACAGTGCTTTGCACATAGTAAGCGCTTAATAAATGCCATCATTATTATAGCACCCATGGTCATTGCAGTTTAATTGAGATCACCCAAGTGTTATTTTTTTATCCTTCGGTCCACTCTTTACTCTGTGGCTTTTCCATTGAATGGAGAACATTTCTATTAAGGTTGGTGGGTGTGGGTATGCCAACACACTTGCACTGTGAAAAAATTGCCCTTTCTCATGTCACTTTTGCCTGCTGGAAAATGTGGTCTCCTGCAGAAATTGTGCCCAGCGTGATGCCATTGCTTGGCCTTGTTTTGTGGTGGGATGCTGGCTTTTTCAAAAGGCCTTTAAGAAATTGTGGTTTCTCCTTATCCCATTGTAAAATGCAAACACCCCTAACTAAAGCAAGATGTTACTTCACTTTACGTTTAAATGATCCTGAGTAAAAAACGTTTACTTGATTAGATCAGGAGGAAGGTACCTGCTTTTGTTTTCTCATCCTCTATATTGACTCTTTGTGTGTGCGTGTGTGTGTTTTACAGGGTGCAATGTCTGTGGACTCTATTACAGATCTTGATGACAATCAGTCACGACTGCTAGAAGCCCTACAGCTCTCTTTGCCGGCTGAGGCTCAGAGCAAGAAAGAAAAGGCCAGAGACAAGAAACTCAGCTTAAACCCTATTTACAGACAGGTTCCCAGGCTTGTGGACAGCTGCTGTCTGCATTTGGAAAAGTACGGTAAGTGAACCTCTAGGGCCACAATGATCAGATAAAGGAAGCCATCGAGTTGGGTGTGTGTGCCTTGGCCAGATACAAGCCACAACAACAAAATACCAACTTCATTTTTGCTAGCTTTAAAAGCTTTTGGAGAGAAAAAGAAACGCTGCTGAAATGGAATTGAATTTCCTGATCTGCAGTGTATAATTGGAGGGTAAATTGTCTATAAATACATTTGTAGCATTCACTGCAAGGCATTTAACATTGTTCCACGAATTATACGGTGTTTTCAATTAGCCCTGCAATCTTTCATACTAAATGAAAAAGAATTGGGGAGTTTTATTCTCTAACTAGGGTTATGAGCCTTTAAAATGGTGCCTGTTGATTACTTTACAGGACAAATTGTTATTTTGGGATCAATTAGGTCCATCATGGCCATATAGCACACAACTTTGATTTGAAGAATCAGAAGCTACTCAAAATCATGGATATTCTTTATTCTTCACCTTCAAAATAAATAGGTAGCTTAATTTGTTTTGAATAGCTGAAGTTATGTGCAAAAAATGTTTTAGAGACCGCAGTTTTGCTACATATGAGAAAATAGGTTGACTAATTTGGGTAGACACCATCAGCCGTGAAGAATCTTCTCCTCCATTCCCTTCCCTCTCTCCCGTGCCCTCCTTGGGCTGTTTGCTTTGATTCATTTTGTCTTCCAACGGAACTTTCAAGCAGTGAAACAGGGTGACTGTTTTTTGTTCTCTATTTTCAGGCCTCCAGACAGTGGGAATATTTAGAGTCGGAAGCTCAAAAAAGAGAGTCAGACAGGTAAGAAGAAAATGAAATCATGTGACTACATTCAAGCTTCTTGGTAGAGAGCAACCATCCAATGACGCAGGGGAGAGAAGCTTTATTTCTTTATGTAGTGGCAAAGTCCAGATTTAAAAACTCTCCCTCAAGCTGTAAAATATGGAGCCAACCTAAAATAATTATATTTTATCTTGTTTCAGGCAAAGAAATCACATTTCAATAACAGTTTCTGAATGGCTTTGTTTAAATATGGTTGTGGTATACATACATTAAAGGTTTCAAGGTCATTCAAGAGATTGTTTTTAATGCTAGCTCAGGTGTGTGGACTGTATCTCTTACAGAGAATGAGGACCCTGAATTTGGCTAAAACTATGCATTCTTTCCATCCGAAAGTAAACCCAGATTGGATGTGGGTTAGTATGTTAGCACATTCGTATGTGCGTAAATCTAGAGCAATTCCAGCAAATTGCCATACAAAAACACTAATAATGCAAAATCTAGTCAGACAATCATGACTTACTAACAAGGATCTGTCTTACTGAAAGGAATTTGAAGAAGAAAAAAGGTTGGAAGTGTCTCCCAAGCTCTTAATTTTGTAATTAACCTTATTACCATATGACTCCAGAAAAACTGTTCAAGAAATGGTTAGACTGGTTTATTGGGTTAGTGACATCCTTCCATTTCTCTAGTGGGGTGCAGTGCTCAAAGTAGGCCAACCGTCAAAGCTGAAATTTGAGGCTAAGACTTTCCTCAGCTTTTCCCTTGATCTTTAGCATTTGACCATAGATGATGAAAGGAAATTCAGAGACACAACCGTGCTAGTGCAGTGTAGAAACGGAGACTCCTTGGGAGCAGGGAACATGTCTACCAATTCTGTAATATTGTACTCTCCCAAGCACTTAGTTCAGGACTCTGCACATAGTAAGTGGCCAATACATATTATTGATTGATGGGCTGGCATCACCTCCCTGCCCTAAGACTCCACTCACACATAAACTCCTCACAGGTTTGGGAGCAGAGGGGCCTCGTGGAAATAGCACGGGCCTTGGGTTTAGAGTACCTGGGTTCTAATTCCTGCTCTGCCACTCATCTGTTGTGTGACCTTGGGCAAGTCACCTAACTTATCCATGCCTCAGTTCCCTCAGCTATAAAATAGGGATTCAAAAGCCGCTCATTAACCTGTATAACTTGGGAACCCTGTATGGGGCAGAAACTCTATCCCACCTGAGTATCTTGTACCTTCCCCAGCCCTTAATACAGTGCTTGGCACAAAGTAAGCACTTAAAAAAGACCACCATTATCATTATCAGTGTGGCTTAGTGGGAAGAGCATAGGCTTGGGAGTCAGAGGTTGTGAGTTCTAATCCCAGCTCTGCCATTTGTCAGCTGAGTGACTTTGGGCAAGCCTCTTAACTTCTCTGGGCCTAAGTTACCTCATCTGTAAAACGGGGATTTAGACTGTGAGCCCCACATAGGTCAACCTGATTACCTTGTATCTTCCCCAGTGCTTAGAACAGTGCTTGGCACATAGTAAGTGCTTAACAAATATCATCATCATTATTGTCATTACTATTATTATTTGATATTATTATCAATGGTAACTTCAGCCGGGCAATGAGTGCTTAGCTGAGTACCCCAGACATGTCATCAGGGTGAGTCCCTCGTGCCTGATCTGCATTCTTTGAGTCTTTACCCTAAATTTAAATGACTCAAAATTACATTCTGAGATTTTTGCCACCCTAATCACTGAAGTTTTCCCTTTTCCTCCAAATCATGCCCAGAGGGTAAGCTCCCCACCTAGAGTTTAAACTCTTTGGGGTCAGGGATCATGCTGACAAATGCTGACATCCTCTCTCAAGTGCTTAGTCCAGTGTTTGCCCACAGCACGCATCAGTGAATACTCCTGATTGATTGATGATTCAACCTGACTTTTTCCCTCATGGAGATGAGTGAAACAAGTATGATATTGCTGCAAGTCTCACCATCAATATACTTTTGTGCTTCTGAGTCCTGATAGACCTTCTGTATTAGGAGTACCTCTCTCCAAATAGTTTCATTAAAAATATGAAGAAATTCAAAGGCTACCCACCCATATTAATGATTCCCACAGCTTCCTCAGAGCTTTAGGTGATACCTAGTAGTCAACCTTCCTTTTCTTCTCACTCAGCCATATTAGATGCCAAACAAGACCTGTAAATGTGCTTGCTGGTTGGATCTCATTGTTTTACTGTATACAAATATGGTGGGTTGTTATATATGATTTTCCTTTCACAATGGTTTCTTCCAGTTGCGAGAGGAATTTGACCGTGGTATTGATGTTTCCTTGGAAGAGGAGCACAGTGTCCACGATGTTGCTGCTTTGTTAAAGGAGTTTCTGAGAGATATGCCAGATCCGCTTCTCACCAGAGAACTCTACACGGCTTTCATCAATACTCTTCGTAAGTGGGAGCACCCCTTGTTTGGGGGATTCAAAATTCCTCTAATCCCAAGAATTTCAAACACACCTGCACAAAACTCAAGGTGTGTCTCTCTCTCATTTCATTCTTGGCTTTCATCACCGGGAACGTTGTTCTCGACTGACCTGTGGCCAGCCCTTTATTTATACGTTGTGATGGGGAGTTCACAATTTAATTGAGAGGTGGAGAAGTTGGAGAGGGCCTAGCGGGAACGATGAAGATGATTAAAGATTAAAGTACTGAGAAATGCAAGTCAGACAGCAAACCCTCTGGATTATTTTTCCTGAAGAGTAGGCTGAAGGGAGATTTAATAACCACCTACAAGACTATAAAGGTATTTTGTTTAGCTGCTAGTGAATTACTGTCTTCATGTTCATTGAGGTCAAGAACATAGAATCTTACATTGCAAATTGTGGGATTATTTCAATCCAGGCCTGTTCTTTTCTGTTGAGCAATTGCAGATAACTTCATAGACTCAAAATGAAGCCCATATCCAATCCTCTGTTCTACTGATTTTAAAGCTATATGTTATATATGCTCCCCCCACTACTTTCGTGGTATTTTCCAAGTGCTTACTATGTGTCAGGTGCTGTACTAAGCGCTGGGATAGGTACAAGCTAATCAGTTTGGACACAATCCTTGTCCCACTTGGGGCTCACAGTCTTAATCCCATTTTACAGATGAGGTAACTGAGGCCCAGAGAAGTGAAGCGAGTTACCCAAGATCACACAGCAGACAAATGGCAGAGCCAGGATTAAACCTTCTGACTTCGGGCCCATCTTCTGTTCAGTAGGCCACATGGCTACTGATGAGGATTTTTGTGGGAGGTGGTTCTGCATTTCTGAAGCTCCCCCTAAGAGTCCTTCCTTTCCCTCAGAGGGCATGGCATTTATGGATACTGATCTGCCTGGGAATTGTAGTCAGAGAAATCCAACTTTGGTGTTTCACTTTCTACAATTCACACAAATACTTGGAGAATATGAGCTTCCATTTGGTGGCATCTTTGAGTCAGGGGAAGATGTGGGGAAAAGAGCGATGACAAGGATTGTGGAGGTGAAATGTGGGGATTCTGAGGAGCAGACCTTGTTGTAATATAGAACAAAAAATAACCTCTTGTGGGTCTGGAAGGCAAGAATAAAGGAGAATCAGGAGACATGGGTTCTAGTCCTGGCTCTAGGGAAGTCACTGAACTTTCCTGGGCCTCAGTTTCCCCATCTGTAAAAACGTACCTGTTCTCCCTCTCTCAGACTATGAACCCAGTGACTGTGTTTGATCCTGTGATCCTGTATCTACTCCAGTGCTTGATATGTAATAAGCCCTTGATAAATTTTACGATTATTGCTGCTTTGACATGAAGATTGCAATGGGATCTGTAGAGTCCCCTCCCTGATCCTTGAAAGGATGGCACCTGGAACAGTTTTGAATGGTCTTCTCACCTGTGCTTCTTCTCCTTTTAGCTTTGGAGCCAGAAGAGCAGCTCAGCACCTTACAACTTCTCATTTACCTTCTACCTCCCTGCAATTGTGACACCCTCCACAGGCTTCTCCAGTTCCTCTCCACGGTGGCCCGACATGCGGAGGACAGCGTAAGCAAAGATGGACAGGAGGCGAGTGTATGCCCATTAGAAACTTTAATTACTTTAGTTCCTTTGACTATCCAGAGAGGAAACTAGGGGGGTGGTGAAACCATCCAGCTGGAGAAGAATTGCCATCTTTTTGCCCATAAAAGAATACCAAAAAAACAAAATAATAGAAACAATGCTGATACAGTTGAATCAGCATGGCTTATTGGCCTGGGAGTCAGAAGGACCTGGGTTCTAATCCTGGCTCCTCCACATGTCTGCTGTGTGATCTTGGGCAAATCACTTAACTTCTCTGGGCCTCAGTGCCTCATCTGTAAAATGGGGATTAAGACTGTGAGGCCCATGTGGGACAGGGACTGTATCCAACCTGATTAACTTGTATCTATCCCAGTGCTTAGAACAGTGCTTGATACATAGTAAGAGCTTTAGAAGTACAATAATAATAATTACAAGTGCCATAATAATATTAATTGATAGGTCCTGGTTCCTGCAAAGATCCTGGGTGGATGGATCCATGTAAGATATACTCAAAAAGTATTTCCGAATCGGTTTTCACTGTTTCAAGAGATCGTGCTTTCCTCAAGGCTGGGCCTAGCTTTCTCCCACTGCTAGAGAAAGTGGGATCAATGTGACGGCAGAGCAGAATCATCTGAAGCCCCCTCCTTCCCGCTACACCGGACTCTGTGCTGATTTATTTGTTCCATTTTTTTAGCTGCTGATTTTGCTTGCTAATTGAGGGGAGATTTTTTGAGGCCTGTTTGGTCCCCTGAACTAAGGCAATAAGGTGAAAATGAAGAAAAAAATGAAGAAAATGGCCCACTCTGTAGAAGGCAGGAGGGTTGGGCATCAAGTCCAGTCAGGGTCTGCCACCTGCTGGGATGAATTTTAACCGATCTTGGAATTTCTGAGCTGGGAGCATCCCCTTTGGATATCGAGGGAGGACAGGTTTAAACATGAGGATCAACATTAACGATGGGAGTCTGAGATCAAGGGGAGTGCTTTCCTTGGAATGCCCATCTCAGGTTTTTTTTTTTAAAGCATGCACGCTCACACACACATATACGTTAACAAATTTCGTGACGTGGCAGCAGCTGGAATTTATGTGCAGTCATACTGGCCTTTCCGTTACATTCTCAGAATAGCGGCAGGGGAGACACGTAGGGGTACCATATCCCAGGGTAAGCGTTTCTCTACACATACTTTAAAAAGCAAAAGAAAGCATTCCTTTTTAACTTCTCAAACACCAAAGAAACATATGGGGCTTTCGTTGCCATTAACAAATAAGAGCCCAATATCTTGGAGGTTTATGTATTAAGTAATAATTGACCATTAGGCAAAAATAATAATGATGATGATAATTGTGGCATTAACTAAGCACTATGCCAAGTATAATGCAATCGGTTCAGGTACAGTTCCTGTTCCACACACTCATGAAGCCCAATTCCAGGAACAGATTTTAATCTCCATTTTTCAGAGGAGGAAACTGAGGACCAGAGAAGTTAAGTGACTTGCCCAAGGTTACAAAGGTCCCCTGACTCCCAATCATGTACTTTCCACTAGGTCACAATGCTTCTCACAGCGCCACCACTGCCACTTGGCTTTCAGGTTTCTTCGATCCCTCAGTCAATAATATTCACTGAATTCTTATTGGGAGCATGACACTGTACCAAAGACTTGGGAGAATACAGTGCAATAGAGTTGGTAGACTTGATTCCTACCCTCAAGGATTTTCTGGTCTTCTTCCTCTCCTCCACGTACTTTGACCGTGAGGTTCTGCCTCCAGAAAGGCGCTGAGATATGACTGTACTGAAAGAGCTACCTCAGTTTCCCACTGCTTTCCTGAGAAATTAAATAAACTTGCCTCAGTCTTATCCACCTGTAAAAGTCTTGCTTTCTAAAAAGAAGGCAGCCCAGGGGGCAGGCTGGAAATGCCAGGCGAGGTGCCAGCTCAGGCTTGACATTACAGTGGCAGGCAGAGGCTCAGTGCTTGGGAATACCTCCTAGGGCCCGTGAACTTGGTGTTCTGGGCTTGTTCCTAGGATTTTCCATAAGCAGAGGCAGTTCATTCCAGGACAATGAGGAGCATCTCCCATCCCTCAGCCTCAGGTCAGTCCTTAACCAAAGAGCTCTTTTGCTTTTTCAGGTCATTAGTGCTTAGAAAAGTGCTCGGCACATAGTAAGCGCTTAACAAATACCACAGTTATTATTATCTGAGCCAGCAAATTAGCTATAGGCCTAGATCAGCGGGTCTGTAGTAGAAACAGAAGAGAGCTGTCGGATCCCCTCTCTGCAGGGGCTCGATGCAGTCATAGACCAGTGTGGTAGTGAGTGGTAGAATACTAGGTTATGCAGAGACTATTCTGGCTTCCTGAGCTGTGTGATGTTTCGGAGCAGGGACCTACCGACTCCCTGTCTGGACTTGAGTAAGGATTATTATTCAGGCCATTTTCCTCCCTGGGCCCCCTCCATCCCCCTTTCACAGGTGAAGTATAGACGGAATTGGGCTTCTGGGTCGACTTGACCACCTCCAGGTCGACGTAGCTTCGGGTGACTCCAGCTTTCGTTTGGTACTTTTAGATCACCGGGAACAAAATGACATCCCTGAACCTGGCTACCATCTTTGGGCCCAACCTGCTCCACAAGCAGAAGTCTTCAGACAAAGAGTTCTCAGTCCAGAGTTCTGCCAGAGCCGAGGAGAGCACAGCCATTATCGCGGTGGTGCAGAAGATGATTGAAAGCTATGAAACGCTTTTCATGGTAGGTGTCTCTTGATGAATATGAAATCACTGGATATGGCTATAATCCTCTGTATCAAGAAAGATAGTCTAAAGAAGAAGGCCATCCTGCTTCTGACCAAGGGATGATAGTCCTAGGAGTGATTCAGAGTGGCTTTCTTTGCTTACAAACATCTGAAAATCCAGTGCCCCCGTAGGCTGATCTGACCGTTACCGAGCACAGTGACCACAAAATAAGCTTTCCAAATTTGTATCTCTATCTGATTTGGTTGGCGATGTTAAATAAAGACCCCAGTAGACCCCAGTATCTTCATCTCTAAAAATAAAAGTCACTGTACCCGTTGTGTGGAGATGCTTGAAGATCATCAGCTAGAAGATGTCTAGTAGATAAAAATGAGCATTATCCCTTTGGAGGAAAATATTGACCTCTTAAATTTTCTGGCAGTTTTAGGTTGGCCCCACATTGTCCATTGAAATGCTGACCTTACTCAGTCTTGATGGCTAGAGCATGGGCCTGGTAGACAGAAGGACCTGGACTCTAATCCTGGCACTGCCACTTGTCTGCTGTGTGACTTTGAGCAAGTCACTTCACTTCTCTGGGCCTCAGTTCTCTCATCAGCGAAATGGGGATTAAGACCGTGAGCCCCTTGTGGGATGGGGATTGTGTCCAACTCGATTATCTTGCGTCTACCCCATGCCTAGTACAGTGCCTGGCACATAGCAAGTGCTTAACAAAAGCCATTTGAAAAAAAATTGTGGTAAGAAGGTAATCTGAGTTGTACCTGGACATGCTATCAAGGAAAAAGAACTTGTCTCTGAAAACTATAGCGAACCTTCAGTTTGGTCAGAATGAGTAGTATTTTAAAAGTCTCCGTTGTTGGGTAGGGACCGTCTCTATATATTGCCAACTTGTACTTCCCAAGTGCTTAGCACAGTGCTCTGCACACAGTAAGCACTCAATAAATACGATTGAATGAATGAATGAATGGTATTCTTCAAGCACTTAAAATGGGCCAAGCATTGTGCTAAAGATTGGGGCAGATAGAAGATAATCAGATACAACACAGTCCCTGTCCCCAGTGGGGATTTACAGGTTAATGGGGAGATAGAACAGATATTTAGTCCCCATTTTACCGGTGAGTAATCTGAGGCTCAGAGAAGTGAAGTGACTTGCCCAAGCAGGTAAGCAGTAGAGCTTTGATTGGAACCCAGGTCTTCTGATGCTGTCCTGTGCCCTTTTCACTAGGCTGCGTTAATAAAGGAACAGTAGCGTATTTTTCCCAGCCTAGTGCCGAGATGGAGGTATGGAGCTGAACAGAGACTCGTGGGAAAGCAAGGCACTGGGGAGGGAGGTTTCTGTCAGGCTACAGACATAAAGCGAAGATGGGGAACAGAACAAAGTGCATCTGGGAAACTTTCAGTGAGAACTACAAGGAGCAGAGGTCACATAGCAAATCTGTTGATGTGCTGGGATTAGATTTTAAAGTCCATAAGCAAGCTCTCTCTTGTGTTCTCTCTACCCTCTAATTGTAAGTACACTTTCTGCAATTGTTGCCTATGCATTTGGCTCCATACCTTTTAAGCGCTTAATATTCACCGTCCCTCCCTCCCTCGTCCCACCCCAACCTGAGCCCACATCTATGCACTCTATTCTGTTGTACTCTCCCTAGTGCTTAGTACAATCGTCTTCACACAGTAAACACTCAACAACTACCACTGATTGATTCGTTCATTCAATCACATTTATTGAGCTCTTCCTGTGTGCAGAACACTGTACTAAGTGCTTGGGCTTGGGAGAGTTCAACACAACAATATAATGGACGCATTCCCTGCCCACAAGATGTGCTTTTTTTGTGGGGGGTGGTGGGGGGGAGGGCGCATTTGGAGAAGAGATGTTCAATTTTCTCTTTATCTTTTTTTAAAAACTGCCAGACCAGTTCTCAGGTCAGAAATGCGTGCTTTAAGGGAAGGAACTTGATGAGAAATTTTGATCCATGGCACCATCAGGCTCTAACAAGTTGATTAGCCATTTTCTCCCTATTCACATGTTTTAAGGGTTCATTGCATCCCATTAAATACACTCCAGGCATGAATTCAAGTGTTTTAATGTGGAAAGGGTGGGGTTTGAGGGATCGGCTGGTCTGCAGATGGACTGTCTTAATTGTGACAGTTTTATTCCTTTATCTTTGGCGTGTTTACATTTTCAGCTGAAGCAGGGTAGGAAAATGGAAATATTTTTCTTAGGCTTTTGGAACAACTTGGCACATTTTGAAGACACTGAAATCCAAGGAGTTGGGTCGTGGAATAAATGTTTCAGTGGGGAATGGTAACGTCTTCCAGAAAGCCAAAGCTGTTGGAAAGCAGACTTGATGATGAAATGCAAAGCCAGCAAGTTGCATTGCAGCATTGAAACTGAAGTGGAGAAGGCTTTGCGTTTTTTATTCTTCCTGTCAGCGTAAAGTGGCTTATTTGGGGCAAATACTTTCAAGCGTGCTGCTTTGTGTGTTTATTGTTTTTTTGTGAGAATGAGGGTGGAGTGGGAATGATGGAAGAGTTTTGGTCCTGAATTCTCAGGACCAAGAAAGTGCAGGAAGGAATTATTATTATTTTAGTGGCTTATGCAGTCTGCACTGTGACTGGGATTGCATCTGTCTACTCCCTTGCATTATACTCTCCCAAACTTTTTGTAGAGTGCTCTTTCCACAACAAGTGCTCAGTAAAAGCCATGGATGGATTGATTGATATGCTGTCTTTACCCTGCCTGTCATGTCCCCACTGAGGCACAGAATTGAATGGTCACATGTAGGCTCAAATGGTTAATTCTAGCTTGTTGTTGTTAAAACGGTTCTTTTCTCTGGTTGGAAGATTCTATTGGGCAGAAATATAAAGAACATCATGCAGGTTTGAAAAATTAGGATCACACACATTCTCTCCTAGGATTATACATAGGTGGAAACCAAAGTCTGTAAATTTATAGTGAAGTCTGTTCTGATGAATTAAAATTTTTCAAATGTCCAGAGAGAGAAGGAGGGAGAGGTTTGGGTTACTGTTTAACAATTGTGCAATTTTCAAATCAAAGAACATCTGGTGTAGAAGACGGAGTCAACGCATGCACTACAAAAAAGTGTCACTGTCATTGTATTTTGGTTTGGTTTCCTTTACTAGGTGTGGCTGGCTTTAGTAATGAAACTCAAAGAAGATGTATAAGCTAAAAACTTCAGTAGACTAGAAATGTGAGCATTTGCCCAAACCAATATTTATTTCAGTTGGGCTCTCAATTATCAAGTATTTACAAATGCCCTAGGTATCAGAACACATCACAATGAAATCTAGAGACTTCAAGATTTAACTGAAAGAATCCCTGTTATTAATGAGGATAATAATAATAATAATGATGGTGATGATACTCAAGTTCTCTTAGTATGTACCAAGCCCTATATTAAGGTATGGGGCTGCTACAAGGTAATCAGGTTGGACACAGTCCTTGTCCCTTGTGGTGCTCACAGCCTAAGTAGGAGGGAGTAGGATTTAATCCCCATTTGACAGATGAGGAAACTGAGGCACAGAGAGGTTAAGTGACTTCCTCGTGCTCATGCAGCAGGTAAGTGGCAGAGCCAGGATTAGAAACCAGGTACTCTGCCTCACAGGCTCTCTGACTCCAGGCCTCTTCTCTTTCTACTAGGCCACTCTGCTTCTCTGTTACTGTTGATGCCTTCGATTAGAGTTGCCTAGTCTACTCTTCAAACACTCTTTCCTCAGTAAATTATTTTTTATCTGTCTCCCCCAATAGACCGTAAGCTCCTTGAGAGCGGTGATCGATGGAGTCTTTGGCCTCTGCTGTAATCTCCCAAAAGCAGAGTTCATTGCTGTGCACACATTGGTTGCTCAATAATACTGATGATTAATTGATTCAAGTATACCAGTCCTGGCTCTGTTTCCCATCTGATCTAATAGTTCCTTCTACTTCTGTTAATTGGCTGTGAAGACTGCTGTTTATACAAATTCTGCCCTCATAGCCCTGAGGACCATTGTCACCTGGTTCTTCTCGTTGGCGAAGCTGTGTCTCACCTAAAAGTTTTTATACACACAAGTCAGAGAGCTGTGGCAGAACTGGACTCAGTGGTACAGACTTCTTGTTGGCCTCGGTGGTGTTTTATTCCTGATGATTGTAATACTGCTTCATTACTGCATGTACCATTCATTCACTGTTAGATTGGAAAGTCATATCCCCTGCCTTAGGCGCGTTACCATCAGGCATCCTTTGCCATTGCTGGACACAGAATGTATATTGTTCTCCACTTGGGTACCAAAGGATGCTTCGATAGGCTGGGTTTGCAGTAAGTCTGCCCTAGGTCAGTGTTTCTTAAGTTTTACTAATCGAAATGCTGTGTTTTTCTCCAGAGAGGATCTTGGATATTTTGGGCACTGGATACCCCCTGTAATTCTGAGGGAAAGATGAATATTTCACTTATCAATTTAAAGGTAGAGAAAAAGGGTCAAGGTGATTAAATAAATACCAAAAATTCCAGCAAAAATGCTTATTCTAACGAACCATGAAGGTTTGTGTGCATGACTCTGAAATAAACCCAACTTATTGTAGGATCACAAACGGCCATTAAACTTTGGACAATGCTCGTAGAGAAGCACTAATGGAAAGTGCAGGACTGGGAGTCAGGAAGCCTGTGTCCCAAACCCGGCTCCCCTACTTGACTGCTCCATAACCCTGGACAGGTCCTGTAACTTCTCTGTGCCTCGGTTTCCTCATCTGTAAAGTGGGAATTAAATGCCTGTCTTCCCTCCCTACCTCTTCGATGGTGAGCCGTGTGTAGGACAGGGATTGCGTCTGACTTAATTATCTTGTATCTTCCCCAGCACTTAGCACAGAGCTTGAAACACAGTAAGCACTTAAGTACTACTATTATTATTATTTTAATAATGTGTGATTCTGTGGGTTTTGTTCAAGCAAGAATTCATGCTAACAAGTAATTTGATAGTCCTCTCGGCATGTCATTTTACCTCCCATTATACCAAAGGAGTCCTAACAGGACAAATTCAATATTGGATGGACTGGAAATGGAAATCCCTTCTGAAACTGGAATGGCAGCATGCTCTGATAAATAGGATTCAGTAAATCCTGCTTCTCTTTCCAGATCCATTATCGGCTCCCCCTCTGCCTCCCGTATCCTCTGAGGCGGGTATGCTAAGAATCTTTATCTCTCTGTGAGAGAAGAGAAACAGACCCCAAGAGGTAACTGCTTTATTTAAAGCCATATGACAACTCCAGTGCTCAGCTGTTTTTGGTAACAACTAGTCTCAACTCTTCACTCAACAGAACCCTCTCTATCCCCCGTTTTGACAACTGCCTTTGAAATCCTCCGTCTTCAAATAGTCATAAGCCAGAGTTTGGTCTTAGTCCCAGATCTTCCTGGCTAACATATTCTTCCACTTTCCCATGGTTTAGGTTCCTCCGGACCTTCAGAATGAAGTTCTGATTAGCCTGCTAGAGACCGACCCCGATGTGGTGGACTATTTGCTTAGAAGAAAAGCCTCCCAGTCATCGTGAGTATCCCAGCTTTTCATTGTCTTGGTATTTGGGGATTTCTGGTTTGCTTTGGGGAGCGTTTAATAGATGCCCGTTTTCCCACCTTCCCTTGACTCTTTGTGGAAAACGGTAGCTTAGAGTCTCCCACTTGAATTACCTTGGCTGTGCCAAAGTTGGTATTCCTTTCCCTTAAACTTTCTTTACTGGAAATGAAGATGGGAGACCAGTGATAAGGCAGAAGGCCAAGAGGAAGAGACAGCCACTGGTAGAACCTAGCAAGGTGTGTTTTAAAGGCTGCGTTCAAACAGGTATGTGCAGTTAGCCTAATAATGCCCAATCCAGCCACCGGCAACTTCCTCTCTACCAACCGACCCACCTCTGTGAGATTCCAGAAGGAGCCCAGCACGCTATTTTAAAAATGCAGCCCAGTCTCTGCAAATGATGAAGGGGAGGTTTCTCGCCAGGGGAACAAGGAGAGTGAAGAATTGGATCAATTAAACAAATGACCCTGCGCCTTAAGTATAGATATTAAAATAGGGAAAACTGCTTTTTCTGTGAATGAAATGAATCTTATATGATAAACCATATCTGTTTAAGAACTGGGCTTTGGAATATTGAGGAGTTGCACATTAATGTAAACCCTTTTCAATGTAAAAACAATCACTTTCAATCGCAGTAGGACATGTCACTTCCAGGAAATAGCACGTTGGATCCGTGATATAAAAGCTCTGGCTGACAGATTCTTGCTTGAACCACTCTGTGGTTTAATCTAAATTCTTATACCATATGGAAGTCTATCTGTTTAAAGACATTTGGTTTCTTTTCAAATCCACCTTTGTGGTTTGAGAATTAAATAATGTACTGGAAATATTGAAGATACTTTATATAGGAACTCCCTGATAAATACTTTGAATGGGTTCCTGGGAAATGGAGAGCAATGATGGTTCAAATGGCAGGTTTAGGTGTGGCGGCTTGAAAGATGGAGGCAGGAGATGGGGTGGGGGTGAGAAAGATGCATGGTGGGGCAGAATGATGGGTAAGTGTGCAGTGGAGAGAGCACGGGCCAGGAATTAAGGGATTAAGGATTATAGGAAAATAGGGATTAATACTGTGAGCCCCCTGAGGGACAGGGACTGCAACCAACCTGCTTAGCTGGTGGCTACCCCAGCTCTTAGAACAGTGCTTGACACGTAATATCAACATCATTATTATGATTATTATCCCTTCCTCTAAAATGTCTCTACCAACTGGTTCGAGGATGAATAGTGTCTCCCACAACAATCTTGCACTACCTTCTTATCACCCCATCTCCTCCATGCCTTGCCCAGGTTTCCTAAAAAAAAAAGCCTAATCCACTGCATTTAGTATAGGACACTAGGGCCCAGCTGTGACCCACCACACTGACCGCTGTCACTGGAGTTTGAAATCAAGTGTCGAGAAGGGGAAGCCACCGGCAGAGTCAGGATATTTTCACAGAAGAGAGTGCCAACATGTTCACAAGTACACTGATTACCATGGATTCAACCCCTTAAACTAGGATGAAGAGTTGGACTGAGGGAGGGAAACTTTAGGGAAAGGAACATTTTAGGGAGGAAGGTTGGAGGGTGAGCAGAAGCCCAAGCCCAGATGTCTGTGACTCATAAGCCACATGTGTTCCAAAAGGCCAGACTTGTGCAGGTGTCTGCAGATTTGCTATTTCCTTCAAGCCTGTTGGCTTTTTCCTGAGCTTCCTTCCTCTGCAGCCAGGGCATAAGCCTACCGCATAGCTCAGGACACAGACTGTGATGCTGAATGGAAATAGCAGAAGTGGTTATTTGGAGGGGAAATCACACTTTTCAAGAGAATGGAAAACCGAGAATCAGAGCATCTTTTATTTTACTTTCATCGCATCAGTTTAGATTTTTCACAGAGAATTGAAAATTCAGTTTTTGTTTTGGTCCTTTTCTATTATGTACCACCAGACTTTGTAAAGACTTTATTTCTCCATTCGGTGTACTGAGGACCCTAAGATCTTTGCATTCATATGAAAAATATCAGTATTTGCTATGAGTGAGAAAAACTAGGAGTGAATATTGCTCCACCTTATTGCTAAAGGTGCAAGATATTTTCTTGACTTTTCTTTGCATCTCAGATTTTCTTTATTAAATACATATGCTGCTCCAATTCAAAAAATTGCTTTTAAGGGTAATGCTGTGATATAATAGGGTTATTCAAAAAGACCAACATTCTAAAGTGAATAGTTTTGTCACGATATGACATGTGTACCATATTGAATCTTGTCAATTATTGCTTAGGCATGTAATTCAAATATGGATTAGAGGAAACTCCTAAAGGGAACTTTTGCATCTTTTTGAGCTAAATTCTTATTATCTTGAGGAATAAACCCTTGAGGAATAACCTGTGGACAGAGCACGGGTCCAGGAATCAGCAGGGCATGGATTTTAATTCTGGCTCCATCACTCTCTGCTGCGTGGCCTTGGGCAAGTCAGTTGACTTCTGTGCCTCAGTTATGTATAAAATGGGGATGAAGACTGTGAGCCCCGTGTGCGACACAGATGGTGTCCTATCCGATTAGCATGTATCTACCCCAGCACTTAGTACAGTGCCTGGCACATAGAGTTTAACAAAATGTACCATCACACACATACAATTCATTCAGAACATAACTAGTTCAGAATGCAGTCAACAGTCAACCCTTTAGGAGCAGAAAGGGGAGGCATACATTAGAGAAATTGAATATTTATCCAAAAGTCATTTCCCCCGTAGCTTTATTTTCCTGTTCTACCACCCAGTATTTTTTCACTGCTGACAACAAGGGGAGACAGTGACGGATTTTCCTTGCCATCTCCACCATCTCCTGCTATCTGTGGAGGGATGGTTATGCCTGGGGACAGGGCGGTATCCAAGGTAATTTGTAGAATTGGGAGGGAAGTTACTGAAAGGGTGGAGATAAACTTCAAATAAGAAAGCTCCAGAATCACTGCAAGCTGGCTACCGGAATCTTTTACTTAATCGGTGACTTCTAAGAATGGAATGAAACCTGGGGGCTCTTTCAGTTGTCCATCTGTGTGGGAGACAGTTTGAGTGCAGTCAACTCTCATTTTAACCAACACACAATAGCAAACCTATCACTAAACTTAAGTGGAACCAATTTCCATATAGGAGATTTTAAGTCTGTTAAAATGCATTTACAGAATCCCTCATATCATATTCAAGTTAAACTAAAATCTCTGCTGTCCTGCAGAGAAGGATCTACAGGCAAGTCAAAGGAAAGCACACAAACATAAAATAGAGTAAAATTTCATCAATCTGGAGCTCATGAATTTGGGAATTATCCTTTACTTCTCCCAGCTCTTAGAATAGTGCATGGCACATAGTAAGTGTTGAACCAATTATCACTATCGTTATTGTTATTATTATTGTTGCCAATCAGCTAATGGTATTATTATAATTATCAAGATTATTTTATCTTGTGAAAGAAAATGCTCGGCTTCTTATCCCTGGAGAAGCAGCCCCGAGGATGTTGCTTTAAAACTCAATCTTACGCTGTCCTCCTTTTGAATCCCAGCCTTCAAATTTGTGACAATTTGACAGTGGAGTCTCGTGTTCCCCGTGCGACAGGCACTGATACTGATCTAATTGTCCTGTTTCCCCCATTGTCTGGCACACCATACACACTTAAATACAGCTTTGATTATCATGATCATTTTTACTCTCGTGATTATTACCAGTTCCCCAAGCAGCATGCATTTAATTGGATGCTAGGAGGATGTTGGAACAGAATTTAGAGTATGTTTTCTTTTCAGTGCTCATTTGCATTGTAGTTTTTCATATAGGAGATTCTTGAAAGTAATGGCGCTGTGTTGGTCAGAGATTCTGCAGCTCAGATCTTTCACTCATTCACAATCGTCCTCCACTTCCCTGGGCTGCCAAAACCAGCTGGCGGGGCCGGGTGGCTTTGGTAATTATTATTATGGTATTTCTTAAGCGCTTACTTTGTGCCAGGCACTGTACTAACTGCTGGAGCCACTCAGTCTTCATCCCACTCACCCGCCAGAGGGTGAAGACTCCATTTAATGTCATTGGAACAAGGAAGTTCCTTTAAGGAAACGCCTTC
The DNA here is from genome assembly GCF_015852505.1 of Tachyglossus aculeatus. Classification (NCBI taxonomy): domain Eukaryota; kingdom Metazoa; phylum Chordata; class Mammalia; order Monotremata; family Tachyglossidae; genus Tachyglossus; species Tachyglossus aculeatus. Next base: position 8,960,869 of record NC_052080.1, read on the forward strand.
CTTTGAGGCTGTGCTAGTGTCCACGAGGTGAGAAATGATGCGAACCGAGCAGTCCATGAGGACAAGCAGCACAGGATTTGAAGATGCATTCCACCACTTGACTGTGAACGGTGATTCCAAATTAGAGCTAGCCCAATTGGAGGTGAGATTTTTCTGGGAAGGAATTCTCTAGTGGAAAATTCCTTGTGGGATCCAAATAACCTAAGGAAAACCTAACCAAGATCAATTTCTGAGATGATTGCTCTGAGTAGACAAAGGGAAGGAGTCTGGAACTGGAGGTTTCCTTCATGTGCTTCAGAGCCTACCCAACTCACCCTGCTCTCAGCCCATCCTGCCCATTGACTTGATGCTTATTCGGCTTTTCCTGACACACCCCAGCTGACATCCCACTGCCAACCTGGGGGATCCAGCCAAGATGCCCCCAAGCTGGCTTGCAGCTGGTGGGGTTTAGTGCGCAGCTGGCTCCGAGCCACCTCTATTGGAAAAGATGAGAGCCTGGAAGTGTTTGCTTCTCCTGCCATGGCTTCTGTTTTTAACCCTAATGCTACAGAGCCAGGTCTGTTAAAGCAATGCTTCAGTATTCTTCTCTCAAGGATTCTGAGATTCATTCATTCATTCGATCATATTTATTGAGCGCTTACTGGGTGCAGAGCACTGTACTAAGGACTTGAAAGGTACAATTCGGCAACAGAGACAATCCCTACCCAACAACGGGCTCACAGTCTAGAAGGGGGGGGGGGGGGGGGGAGACAGACAACAGAACAACAGCCCTAAGGCTATTTGTTCTTTCATTTGTGTTTATTGAGAGCTTACTGTGTGCTTCTCCTGTTCTGTCACTTGATGCTGGGTGACCTTGGACAAGTTACTCAACCTCCCTGGGCCCCAATTCTCTCACATGTAAAATGGAGATGAAGTACCAGTTTTCCTCTATCTCACATTACAAACCCTGTGAGATGGGGTGTTTCCTCATGACTTGCTAGGCTCTACCTAGCACGTGGTGCACTGCACAAAATGTTTAATCTCGACCAAGATTATTGTTCTGCTGGATGGGATTTGCTGAAAAGGATGTTTACCTGCAAAAACCTCAAACCAGCTCCTGCTGGTGAACGTAAAGGCAGCAGTGTGGCTCAGTTCATTCATTCATTCAATTGTATTTATTGAGCGCTTACTGTGTGCAGTGCACTGTACTAAGTGCTTGGGAAGAACAAGTTGGCTCTGTGGAAAGAGCACAGGCTTGGGAGTCTGAGGTCGTGGGTTCTAGTTCCGACTCCGCTGCTTGTCAGCTGTATGACCTTGGTCAAGTCATTCCACCTCTCCTTGCCTCAGCTACCTCATCTGCAAAATGGGGATTAAGACTGTGAGCCTCAGGTGGGACAACCTGATTTCCTTGTATCCCCCCCCCAGCGCTTAGAACAGTGCTTGGCACATAGTAAGCACTTAACAAATACCATTATTATTATTATTCAACACAAGCTGAGAGGCAGTAATAAAATACTGCAAGTGCAACAGAATCTAACACTCTAACAACTAGCTGTGGGTTTTGTGAGGCCACATGATCAGGCAGATTGGTCAATACAATAGCCACTGGAAGAGACATTCCTCTCCTTGAACAAAGATTTATCAAGGTTTGAGATAAGGTAAGCAGCAGACAAAGGCCCTTTACCAAACCAAAGGATTAGCACAGCAAGGATATATTTTTATCAGCAAACAAGGCCAAAGTGAGTGTTAGTCAGAGTAATAAAAAATTATGGTATTTGTTAAGCCCTTAGGAGGTGCTAAGTACTGTATGTACTAAGCTGCAGTAGATACGAGATAATCAGGTCTGACACAATTGGGCTCACCACCTAAGTAGGAGAGAGAACAGAGTTGAAGCCTCATCTTTGAAAAAGAAGAGCAACTTCAATTATGCTTCACTATGCCTGAGTGATGCAATGCACATTTATATAAAAGGAAATAAGACTGGTAAAGCAGCCCCTTTGCTACCAGAAGGTTTTGTCTTTTCCTTCCCTGAAATTCATGAGCCAGCTTTCAAACACACTTGCATAATGATAAATCAAAATGCTTTAAATGGAATCAATAAACAGATTTATTTCAATACAGACGAGAGGCAGTTGTCAGGTACAGAGCACTGTACTAAGAATTTGGGAGAGTACAATAATGTAGACAAGATGATTTGTGTCTGATCTGATAATGTTATCTTTGTTTAAATCGAATTATCCTATTACAAATATTATGCCTCTAGACTAGAAGCTTGTTGTGGGCAGGAAACGTGCCTACCAACTCAGTTATATTGCATTCTCCCAAGCACTTAGTACAGTGCTGTGCACACAGTTCGTGCTCAATAAATAAGATTGGCTGATTGATTGAGAACCTGCATAAAGCAAATAGGGCTGGTGGTTTGCATACCACCACTCACACACTCTCATTCCTGCCAGTGGTTTATCCACAGGGTAAGTTATCTACATAGCACATCCTAGCATCTTTAACAGATAAGAGTAAAAAGAATGGAAACTCTTGGAGACTAGCTGTCAGTCAGGCATAAATCACACTTGGGTCAGACAGAAACCATATTTGTGGATATAATTGGAACTTGCTGTATGGTGTCACTCAATGCTTTTGAGGACATCCATGCTGTTGGGTGATTAAAATAAAAGGTCCTATGCACAAATATCCTTTCACTGTTAGGTTAGGTCATTCAGTCAATTGTATTTATTGAGCACTTACTGTGTGCAGATCACTGTACCCAGCACTTGGGAGAGTATAACAATATAACAGACATATTTCCTGCCCATAATGAGTTTAAAGTCTACAGGGGGACACAGACATTAATATAAAGAAATAAAATTATAGTTATGTACATAAATACTGTGGGGCTGGGACTGGGGATGAATAAAGGGAGCAAGTCGAGGCGACAAAGAAAGGAGTGGGGAAAAAAAAGGAAAAGAAGGTTTAGTCAGGGAAGGCCTTTTGGAGAAGATGTGACTTCAATAAGGCTTTGAAGCAGGGGAGAGGAACTATCTGTAGATATGAAGAGGGAGGGTGTTCCAGGCCAGAGGGAGGACGTGGACGAGAGGTCCACAGTGAGATCGAAGAACACTGAAAAGGTTAGCGCTAGAGGAGCTAAGTGTGCAGCCTGGGTTGTAGTAGCAGAGTAGCGAGGTGAGGTTAGAAGGGGCAAGGTGATAGAGTGCATTAAACCATAGAAAGGAGTCCAATGTCACTGCAGATATGGGATCTGTATGTTTTTAAAATGAGGTAAATCGATCAAGGGCTAGGCCTTTCATCTCAAGATTTTAACAGCGATTCACGCATCTTTGTAAGCCAGTGTAGCCCTGTAACTCTTTACCCTTCTGCACTGTTAGTAGGCCATTCCTTAAAGATATTAATAAGGCAAGGTCACTGTCAGTTATGAAGACCTTGAAGGACAAGTCTAAATCCACACTTATGCATAATGAAGGGACTAAAACCAGGGTTTCTCTTCTGAACTCCTAACCAAAAATTGTGATATGCTTTTATCCAGGGGTGTTTATTCATGGAGTATGAGTCTCAGCATAATCTGGGATGCTTAGCTCCAAATCCAGTTAGGTATCCATTAGGCTCTGCTGACAATCGGTACGGTAAGGCAGAGTGTTCCGCAATTAGAATCGCCAAACCCCAGCCCATGGGAAAGTTAAAGACGTTTCAGCTCTTCTGTGATGTTCATGTAGTCCCCGAGGACACACATTAAGTGCTGTTTAAATAGAGCAGCGCATAATTAACTGGAAATCCTCAATAAACTCAAAGCTGCTGTTCTGGTGAATTCTTTCCACAGGACAATTAATAGCTTCAGAAAGTTGGTCAAGTAAGTTGAAGTTCCAAAAGGGTGAGGTCTCTGTTGAATCATTACACTAAATCATAAGCAAACACATTTTCGAATCCTCTTGTGAATGTGTCTTTGGTTGTTTCTGCACGGGGCTGGATCGACGGCATGGACGGTTGAACTGAAGTTTTCCATTTATCCACAGAACAAGTACTGTGTTTCCTGCCGCAGTGCAAGCTTCCCCACAGTACTCTGCCAGCGCGTTTATACCCTGATCCGGAGGGACCACTCTAAGGGTGAGAGTGTCATTCAGTGCCCATTCGACCCTCATGCAGCTCCTCTGAAGGGGCTTCTAACAGTGGGACCTCCCATCTAAGAGACAAGAGGACTGAGGCTGTCACACTCATCCCATTAAGAACTGTTTTCTTCCCAGAAGAGAAGAGTCACTCCTAGTTTAGAAACTGAGACCTGAAGGGAAAGCCTTCCTATCCCAATTGCGAAAAGGCTGGTCCCATCAATCCCTACTTGGTTCAGGAGTGGCTGCTTCCTCTTGGCAAAGAAACTCCTTGAGTGCACTGAGAAACTGTTCCGTCCTGATCCTCGAGTGCTGCTCTTGTTCTAGCCTATTTCATCAGGAGAGTTGTTCTAATGGTTCTAATCCCAGCTCTGCCACATGTCTGCTGTGTGACCTTGGGGAAGTCACATAACTTTTCTGTGCCTCAGTTATCTCAGCTGTAAAATAGGATTAAGACTGTGAGCCCTATGTGGGACAGGGTCTCTGTCCAAACCCTGATTATCTTGTATCTACCACAGTGCTTAGTATGGTGTCTGACACTTAACAAAGACCATAAAAGAGAAATGGAGAAGCTCTGATTTATATGATATGGACAGCTTTCCTGTAGGACCTACATCATCATTAAGACCCCAGAATTAGGAAATCTTTCTTCCCTTCCTCGTTGTGCCAGCTTGCCCAAGAGCTCAGATGGACTTCTAAACTAATAGTAGGGATAAGCAGTTTTAGCAGGCTCTTGGTGAGCTTTGACTTCTTAGCCAGCTGGCCTTGGGCTAGTTTTCTTCTGCATGTTTTTCCCTCCCCTGAGTTTTCAGCCGAAAAAGATTGTTTTCCAGTGTCCTCAAGATGTAACTTCACAGCTGTGCCCTATTGTCATGCTTTATTGTGTAGGGCCATGGCCCATTCAGTATTGCTGACATCTCTTGCTTGAATCTGAACACTGAAGTGTTTGGTGTACTTCTAGGAGAGGAGGAGGAGATTCTTTCTTTGGTCATGTTAGTGGGACTCAATCATTTATAGGTCCTTAAATTTGGGAGATGTGATTTCTTTAATCTTCAAAGTGATATGCCTAGGATTCCATGAGGACAACCCTCAAGCCATGTTAGACAATACTCATTTATAGCAGCCATAGGCACATGCAAAATGACAAACTGGAGATGTCCAAGTCAAACTTAGAATCTGTTCGGTTAAGCCAAGGAACTACAGTGAGATTGGTAGCTCCACCTGATGGCATGTATTTGGGATAATGAATGGAGGCCATTGACTGGCCACTTGGATTGAGGTATAGACTTTCTGTCCCAGAATTCATACAGTCACTTACCCAGTCCACCTGAGACATCTTCTTTAGTGACTACATGCATTTTCCCCCATGCAGGTAATGCTACAGATTTACTGGGGAGATCATTCTGAAAATTCCCTTAGGAGTTGAGTGAGTAGGAGTAACCCCAATTTCTAGATTATAAATTATTTCGTGTCTGTCTCCCCACTAGTCTGTAAGCTCGTTGTGAGCGGGGAAGTTGTTGACCAACTCTGTGCTTTGGACTCTCCCAAGCGCTTAGTGTAGTGCTCTGTGAACAGTAAGCACTTAATAAATACCAGTGATTGATTGATCAGTTGATCGACAGATGAAGCAAATGAGGCTCAGAGATATTCTCTCCGGTGGCCCTGAACTCCAGTCACCCTCTTTTTCCCCACTCTACTCCAGCTTCTAGGTTAGTACTTTGCAGCTGCAAATCACTGACAGGTCTTCACTGTAGATCTGGCCTGGCAATGTATTGTACTCTCCCAAGCGCTTAGTACAGTGCTCTACACACAGTAAGCACTCAGTGAATACAGTGGACAATGAATGAATGAATGGATGAATTTCCTCACCAGCAGCCCATCGAGATCGAAGAAAGAGAAGTGAATTTCATGTCTTTTCTCCAGGTCTTAGTTTACCAAAGGACTGGGGGTCTGGTAAACTTTTCTGAAAAATGGTTCCCTGGTCCATTACCATGTACATCAGCTGACATCTGTCAAAACAATGAGGAGAAAAGTGTCTTATTGCTCTTTTGTGGGTAGTAAATTTTCTCAGTTAAAATGCTCTAGAGTTACTAGATTCTAGGTACTTTAGTGAGAGATGAAATGGCTTAGTGGTTGTTGGAAAATTGCGAAAGAAAAATATTTTTCTCTTGTATAGCAGTCAGTGCCGGTAAATTGTGCCTAGGATATGTTTCTCTCTAAAGCAGTTTTCCCTCGCTTTTGCAGCCACACACCCATTTCATTAAAGTAGGATTGCTCCCACATACTGGCCCAAAAGCCTTTACCTGTCCTCTGAGGACCAAAACCTTTCACTTTGAAATTTAAATGGAAAGCCAAAAAGCAGAAGGAGAAATTGAACGTGGGGCGGGGAAGCAGGGTCAGATTTGGGGCCTTTTTCAACTTGTGATCATTTCCTTTTAAGACACGGTCAGGGACACTGTATTGAGAAGGGTAGAAAACAAAGATTATTCAAGGTAAGAAGTCATGTGCCTTCTCAATTTTTTGTTTGTTTGAACATTTTCTTCCTGTTGTGTGTGTTACCTTGCCATGACCGACCTACACATACACCTCAAGGCGCCAGTAAATGATGCTGCTATTTCCTAGGTGGCTCAATAAAGTGCTAAAAACTCATGAAAATGGGCTTGCGAAACATTCTTTTTCTTAAGTCCGGGTCTCCCATAAGTCACTGATGACTCTGCAGAAGGTGCAGGACCGAAGCAGCGTGGCTCAGGAAGCGGCGTGGCTCAGTGGAAAGAGCCCGGGCTTTGGAGTCAGAGTTCATGGGTTCAAATCCCGGCTCCACCAATTGTCAGCTGTGTGACTTTGGGCAAGTCACTTAACGTCTCTGTGCCTCAGTTCCCTCATCTGTAAAATGGGGATTAAGATTGTGAGCCCCCCGTGGGACAACCTATTCACCTTGTAACCTCCCCAGCGCTTAGAACAGTGCTTTGCACATAGTAAGCGCTTAATAAATGTCATCATCATTATTGTTATTAGTTAGATGGTTATGCTAAACTTCAAATGGAATTGGGCCCCACCTAGTCCCGTTTGTAAATCACTTTCAAATTGGAACCGAATTCTGAACATAGTCTTGAAAGGTAAGAATTTTTTTTGTTTTTCAAGTCTGTAGTGGCCTCGGAGGTGTTACATAGACAGCGTTTATTCAGGAATGGAAAGAAAAGGCATCATCAGGACAACTTGGTCAAGATAACACATGGAATTCATTCACTGGTCTGTCACTGCCCTGTCATCGCTGGTACTTTGTTGTAATATCTGTGGAGTCTTACAGCCCTCTGCTGGCCATTACATAGACCCACCTCACCACCTGCCTGTGTGGAATCGTCTCCAAGGTCGTTTGGTTTCAGCACCCGTGTCCATGCCTTATTTCTGACATCATCTGCACGACGTGGAGGGACGCCAGGATCCATCATCATTCATGCCTGGATGTGTTTCTTTTGTTCTGACAGAAGCCCTGACTTGCTGAGATCCGAAGAATCTTTCTCCTTGGAAGGAAGACATTCATCTACCGACTCTAATAAAGCTTCCAGTGGCGACATCTCCCCTTATGACAATAACTCCCCGGTGCTCTCAGAGCGGTCGCTGCTGGCTCTGCAGGAAGACACCTTCCCCGGTTCGGAGAAGCTGTACAAGGTGCCCGAACAATACATGCTGGTTGGCCACTTGCAGTCTAAGTCAAGGGAAAGTTCTCCTGGACCGTGGGCTGGAAAAGGTAAAGTTTGTGATCTCTGAACAGAGCAAATGCTTGCAGTGGCAGTAATCGTATTTATTAAGGGCTTGCTCTGTGTTGAGCGGCGTGGCGTGACTTAGTTCATTCGTTCAGTCGTATTTATCGAGCGCTTACTGTATGCAAAGCACCGCACTAAGCTCTTGGGAGAAGACGGTGGATAGAGCACGGGCCTGGGAGTGAGAAGGACCTGGGTTCTGATCCGAGCTCTGCGTGTATGCTGTATGACCCTGGACAAGTCACTTATCTTTTCTTTGTCTCAGTTACCTCATCTGTAAGATGGGAATAAGAGTGTGAGCCCCATGTGGGACAGGGACCGTGTGCACCCTGATTAACTTTTAGAGCAGTGCTTGGCACATAGTAAGTGTGTAACAAGTACCAAAATTATTATTTATTTGAGCACTGAACTCTGGGAAAGAATACACAGGTGGGGAATTAGACATGGTCCCCATCCCTGAGAAGGCTCACAATCTATTAGGAGAAGAGGGTAGTGGGGACTGGCGGCAGATAAATAAGGACAGATTAAATAAGACTCTATGGAAGCTTAAAGACCAAAACAAATACCAGTATGACATTGTGGCAGGAAGGGCCGAATTTCAGGCTCCTTGTCCACAGTCGACATTGTGGCAGGAAGGGCCAAATTTCAGGCTCCTTGTCCACAGTCGCAAGTGAGGTCACAGTGACCACTACAGCAGAAACCACCCCATCCTTCCCGAGGATTAGTGGCGAAAGTGCCAGGCTGCACCTGCCATTCTCTGTTCCGCCGGGATGGTGCAGAGCGTGCCGGGATGGAGGGTCCACTGTGAAGCAGGGATTCCGGGGAGGATTCCGGGGAGCCGGGGTGGTGGCCCAGTAAAAGGCACACAGAGTGAAAACCATTTAATCATTATAATTATGGTACTTTATTATGATGAATTATTATGTTAATTATAATATTGTATATTATAATATATGTTTATAGTATTATAATTATATAATTATTACGGTATTTGTTCAGCTATTATAATCATGGTATTTGTTCAGGGCTTACTATGTGCCAGGCACTGTACTAAGCTCTGGGTTGGGTACAAGCAATTCGGGTTGGACATAGTTCCCTGTCCCACATGGGGCTTACAGTCTAAATCCTGAACACCTTGTTTTGTGGGTGAGCGGGGCTCACCTCCGGGGGAGTGGCACGGCGAAAGGGCCCAGGCCCGAGCTCCCATGCCTCAGAAAGCAGGCTTTTCCTTCTAGTGTATGCCCAGACATATCAGGCGCCCTGCTCCCCATGAACTCTCTGCCTATCTCTCCCTTAGATGTGTCAGAGGAGTGCTTCAACATCTGGGGCACGTGGCATTCGACTCTGAAATGTGGATCCAAAGACCCGGGAATGACAGGTAGGGAGTGGCTACAAAAGAGCTGCCTCTGTCAGCCAGGCGTAGAAGAGCAAGGGTAGAGGTTTGGCCACTGGGACTTCTTCTGCTCCCCTCATCACTTTGACTCCCTCCCGTTCCCCTCTCCCAGCCCACCCTCTCCATGGCAGAGGGGTAGTTCCTCATCTGTGGTAGTCTAAATATCCCGGCAGCAGCTTCTGTGGTGCCAGGACCCTAGAGGACCTCCTTCCTCTACTGCTTCGCCTCAGTTAATGTTCAGAATTGTCCTGGCAGAGTGGGAGGTGGGTGAGGCAGAGAGGCCCTGAGAGGGACGACTCCACCGTGGAAAATAAGCTGTCCCCCATTCCTTCCCCATCTCGGCCCCACCATCTAGGTTCCCACGGAAACATTTTCGAAAGCAGCTCCCTGCGGCCGGGATACTGCTCGCTCTCCCAGGGGAACCTCTCTCTGAACTGGCCTCCGGGCCCAGGGGGCCCGACGGAATTGGACCGTGGGACGCCGGTGATCCGAAGGACTCAGACCACCGCTGCCATCCCCGAGTGCAAACCCCACGCCCCTGTGTCACGGGTCTGCAGCACCCCCCAGATCCAGGGAAGCAGGAAGAGCTCCGAACCCTCCAGCCCCAGGTCCGAGCAGTATTTGACCCTGAGCAGCGCAGAAGACCTCACGGAGAGCGACTCGGACACGGCCTGGCTCCAGACGCCAGCCAACCCTCCGTATCAGAGGTCGGGAGAGAGCGGCGGAGACGGCAAGAGACTGCCGCCTCCTTACCCCGGCCCAGGAAAGCCAAGCCCGGCGTCCCCTCAGCAGCCCGGCGGGTCTGCGGCCGAGCAGCTGCTGTGGAGACGGCAGAGTCCAGAGGAGAGCCCAGGACCAGAAGGAGGGTCAAGGACCGTTTCTGCCGGCCACTCGGCCTTCGGTCGAGAGCAGCTGGCCCGCCAGAAGAAACTGGGCAGTGCCCAGTCAGTCCCAGCTGGCAAGCAGAACAGTAAAAACCTGACAGAACCAGACTGGCACGATTGGCAGAGAGAGCGATGGCAGATCTGGGAGCTCTTATCCACCGATAATCCCGACGCCCTTCCGGAAACCCTCGTATGATCCCCTTCCCACCCTGAACTGCCACAAGCGCCCCTCTTCCCCCAACTTCCCTCCAGGAGGAAAGGAACGGTGGTTTCCCCACAGCCGGGAATGTCCTTAGTTTTCTCTACACCAACTAGACTTCATTTAAAGGGTTGTCTTTCTTTTTAACTCTGTTCGCTTTAAGACTCTTCACAGCACTGTCCAGGTGTCCATTTATAAATATGTTTCTATTGTGTAGCTGCCAGCATCTAAAGAGAGAAGAATGGATGAAAATTTCCAGTTTAACAACTCCACAGACATCGGCTGGGTGTAAGATAAAACTGTTGCTTTCTTGTAGCAAAACTGTATTTATATAACCGCGGACTTGATGATTGTATATTCTGTATTGGGTTATGTATGATAATCAAATATTATTTGTTCACCAACAGAAAAACAAAAGGAACAATTTTGACTGTTGTATTTTGTTTTTCAATCACCGCACTTATGTTACCCCCGAGGAGCATTGGAATCCTACACCAAATGCACAAGCAGGTATCTGTGCTTTTTACCTCACCTCCTCTAGCAAGAAGCGACATCCTTCTTTCACTGCCTGAAGAAAACACTAAACACGAGTAAATACGAAAAGCCATATTTTGTACAATAGTTGTAGTGACCTAGGAAAAATATAGACACCCAGTACTTTTTCTTATAAATATGATTTTTGAGGAAACTTTATAATTTGATACCGTATAAGAATATTTTTTTAGATTCTATTAGAAACTATTCATCTAATCAATTAAGAGGAAGGCCGTGCCTACCGTAAAAGAAAGATTAATCCAAAAGTTCTCCCTTCCATGCTAGGCCAAGTACGGTTTTATAGAAACAATATATAATATATATATTTATAATGTATGATTTTATGTATTTTTTTCAAAGCTACAAACTGGAATCAAACTACAATCCAAAAAAAAAATCTAAATTTTCCTGTGAAAATTACACAGCGATATGGCTTTTCCTTTTACCCAATAAGCATTCAGTATTAAAAAGCAGTCTAGGGGATAAAGACAGGGATTCAGCTATACTTTTGAAAGAGAGCCTTATGCAGTGTTTTCTGAAATCGGTGATTTAGGAAAGACCCTGGCTCTGTTTTAAATTTCTGCCAAAGGTTGAGGAAATGTGTCAAATGATTTTACGTTGCAATGCAAAAAGTTAATACTACAGTACTCAAGTTTTGGTGTTTTTCAGTTGCAGAACCATTTATGACCAGTATTTTAAGAGATTTTTTTTTTCACTAACGGGAAAGTGTATCATATACAAGATTTTTATAAAACGTGCTAGTCTTAATTTTCATGACATTGATGACTTTTTCAGTGATGTCATCTTTAAGTTCTATCCTGTGCCATAATAATGGAATAAAGAGCTAAGCAAAGTGTTCGATTTAGCAGTTTTGTCGGTAACTGAGGTCTTGCCAATCCTCTTAAAACAGGCTTCCTGATTCCGATTTGCCCCAAATTGGACCATGGAACAGAGTGCCCTCCCGACCCCGCAGAGAAAAGCTTTCTAATTCCACCCCTTTCCCTTTTTTTCATTATTGGAACAGGTCGATGGGTTTAAAAGAGAGCCCCTCCCCAAATTACTGGAACCAGATCCAGTGCTCTTCCCAGAGTCCTCAATGTTCTGCTGACCTAAGAGGTAGCCACCCCCAACCCCCAGTGGCATCGCTATGATAGATCCATTGCCAGTCTCCAGGGTAATTAATTAATTAATTAATGATGGCATTTATTAAGCGCTTACTATGTGCAAAGCACTGTTCTAAGCGCTGGGGGGATACAAGGTGATCAGGTTGTCCCACATGGGGCTCACAGTCTTAATCCCCATTTTACAGATGAGGTAACAGGCCCAGAGAAGTTAAGTGACTTGCCCAATGTCACACAGCAGACATGTGGAGGAGCTGGGATTCGAACCCATGACCTCTGACTCCCAAGCCCGGGCTTTTTCCACTGAGCCACGCTGCTTCTCTAAGGGTAGTCTAGAGGAGTGGGAAGAGACAGACTTCCATCCCTTAATAATAATAATCATAATTATTATTATAATGATAATCGTGGTATATGTTTTGTGCTTACTATGTGCCAAGCACTGTAGTAAGCCCTGGGGTAGATACAGCGGAGTCTGATCAGACAGGGTCCCTTTCCCACATGGCATGGGGCTTACTGTCTAAGCGGAAGGAAGATCAGATATTTATCTCCATTTTACAGATGAGGAAACGGGGACACAGAGAGATAAAGTGATTTGTTGCCAACTTGTACTTCCCAAGAGCTTACTACAGTGCTCTGCACACAGTAAGTGCTCAATAAATACAATTGATTGATTGATTGATTGTCCAAGGTCATACAGCAAGGATTTTAGCGGGTCCATGTTAGAACCCGAGCATAGTGCTCTTTCCACTATGCCGTGATGTTTTCCTAAAGTTTTCTCTCTCCCTTTTCTCCCTTCCTTAGCCTTGCTGCAACCTGATCTTCGCAGCCTGGGGTCAGTGAAAGCTAATGCCAGGGAACGTTTCAATGAAGTCTAGCTAAGACATGCTTGTGCTTCTTGGCAAACAGCCAATGGACCAATGAAAAATCCTCCGACTACAGTTCCACCAAATCAGGTTAACACACGGAAGCATTTGCGAGGCGACACATCTTTTCCAGTCAGTCTGGCAGCGGTATTTATAGAATGCTCTCTATGTGCAGAGCACTGTACTAAGCGCTTGGCGAATATGGCTGAGTTGGTAGACAGGGTCCCTGCCCTGGAGGGAGCTTAGTGTCTAGCAGGGGAGGCAGACGTGAAAGTAAATTATGGGTGGGGGGAAGCAAGGCAGTATGAGGATATGCACCGTAATAATAATAATAATGATGATGGCATTTATTAAGTGCTTACTATCTGCAAAGCACTGTTCTAAGCGCTGGGAAGGTTACAGGGTGATCAGGTTGTCCCACGTGGGGCTCGCAGTCTTCATCCCCATTTTACAGCTGAGGTAACTGAGGCACAGAGACATTAAGTGACTTGCCCAAAGTCACACAGCTGCCAAGTGGCAGAGCCGGGATTTGAACCCATGACCTCTGACTCCAAAGCCCATGCTCTTTCCAGTGACCCATGCTGCTTCTCTGTGGAAGGTGTGTTGGGGGTGACGTGAGAATTCGTGCCTAGCAAGTACAGATCCAAGTGCACAGTTGATTCAGTAGAGAGGGAGAATAAGGTGGGAATATGAGTTGTTAATCAGGGAAGGCTTCCTGGAGCAGATATGATTTTCATTGGGCTTTGAAAATGGGGACAGTAGGGTCAGTGGTCATGGAACTATTTTCCAAAATCCTTGGACTCTGCTTCTTGAGAACATCTGAGTGGATCAGTACAACCAATGGTCCATTACAAACTTTATTTTTCAGTTTCCCTTTACATCATCCATCAATGTACTTCCCAAGTGCTTTGTACTTCCCAAGCGCTTAGTACAGTGCTCTACACACAGTAAGCGCTCAATAAATATGATTGATCAGGGGAAAGAAGTGTGCATGTCAAGAGAGAGACAAAGAAAGGTATAGTATGAATGGACCATTCATCCTCAATGGGTCAGTCGGTGTGATTTATTGAGGCTTCCTGTGTGCAGAGCACTGTACTAAGCGTGTGGGGGAGGACAACACGACAGAGTTGGTCGACCTGATCCCTGCCCACTAGGCCCCTAGCATCCAGACTCATCTTACCCAGTAGGCGTGGCTTAGTGGAAAGAGCCCGGGCTTGGGAGTCAGAGGTCTTGTGTTCTAATCCCGCCTCCACCACTTGTCAGCTGTGTGACTGTGGGCAAGTCACTTAACTTCTCTGTGCCTCAGCTACCTCATCTGTAAAATGTGGACTAAGACTGTGAGCCCCTTGTGGTACGACTTGATTACCTTGTATCTACCCCAGCGCTTAGAACAATGCTTGGCACAAATTAAGTGCTTAACAAATACCATTATTATTAGGACAGGAGGGGGATATCTTGACTTGCATTGCTCAGCTAGTAGTAGGAATGATGCCGGGCTTTACAGGTATTCCCTCAATCAGTCCCCCTAGGCAAGGTTTTGGATCAGTCTCCCTACTGTCATCTTAATAAGATGAACCATTTTGTGTTTTTAGGATAAGTTTTTATCCTTGTGAGAATGCAGTGGCACAGTCACTATTCATTTCAGTCAGTGGTATTTTTTGAGAAGCAGCATGGCTCAGTGGAAAGAGCCCGGGCTTTGGAGTCAGAGGTCTTGGGTTCAAACCCCGGCTCCGCCACTTGTCAGCTGTGTGACTTTGGGCAAGTCACTTAACTTCTCTTTGCCTCAGTTAACTCATCTGTAAAATGGGGATGAAGACTGTGAACCCCCCGTGGGACAATCTGATCACCTTGTAACCTCCCCAGCGCCTAGAACAGTGCTTTGCACATAGTAAGCGCTTAACAAATGCCATCATTATTATTACATTATTATTTTGAGCACTTACTGCGTGCATTTGGGAAAGTGCAAGGCAACAGAGTTGGTAGTTCTGATCCCTGCCCACAAGGAGCTTACAGTCTACAGGGGGAGACAGACATTAAGATGGATTAGGGACAGGGGAAGTAGTAGAGAATATGAGTATTTACGTAAGTGCTGTGAGGCTTGGGTGAGATTGTGGGGCTATTAAAATCTTACCTCTTCCAAGAAGCCTTCTCTGATTGAGCCCTCACTTCCCCTATTTGCCCACCATTGTGCACTGCCTGTCCAATTGGGTCTGTATCCTTTGAGAACTGTAGCTTTCACTCCACGCCCACAGCAGTTTCGGGTATATTCACATGAAAGTTCTGTGATTTTCCATCTGCCCCGCTAGACTGTCAACTACTTGTGAATAGCGATCGTGTCTCCCAACTCTGCTGTCTCAGGCTCTCCTAAAGACCTAGTCAGGTGATCTGTACAAAGTAAGCACTCAAAAAAATACCACTAATTGATTGATTGATTTGATTAGCTGGAACCTTCAGCAGTCCTGTGGGAACATGACCCGCCCACACTGATCACTTTTGTAGGTTTCAGCTCTGGATTCCTGTTTTTCTTTCATCTTTCTTCCCCCTGCTTAGGAGACTCAATGTGGATGTGAGAAGAAGGGACACTAATAGGCAGCATCTTGGGGGAATTTAGAGTTTTCACCCCTTCAGCGATCAAGATTGTGACTGCTTCCCTCTCCAGAGGTCAGTGGAGTTGCAGAGGTCAGTGTCCAGTCATTGCCGGGTGGTCCTTCCTCCCAAAAAGTGATTTGGGGGTAGCTATCGTAGCGGTAGAAGCATTTACCTAGCCCCCGTGGCAGGTGTGGCCTTCTCTTACCGAGGACTTTAGAACTGGGTTGACCCGTTTAGTGATGGTATCTGGAGAATTGGGGTGGAAACTTCAGTGTCACACGCTCGCAGAGAGGGGGTGGCTTTAGGGTCATGTCTGGATAATGCCCCCCACACTGCACCTCCCTGTGCCTAATCACTGGGAATTCAAAGCAAATGGAAAACCCAGATGTGAATTACCATTTCTCCTTCAAACTGAATGCATACACAATTCCTCATATTTTAGCCACTAGATCCTTTGCCATTCTTTGATCTCGTTGACTGCGTTGAGCCCTCAGGCCTTAGCTGCTCCTAGGCCACTGGGAGGGTGAGCTGTGTCTTCCACACAATGTTCTTAACAGGAGGTGATATCGTTTCCTGATATCGAGTTGCAACAGCTTCACTTTGCTCGTGATATTAGATTCCCTCGTAGAAACTGCTTTCTTGGCTCTATGGAGACTTTCTTCTGTCTTGCAGAAACTTCTGGCTTTTACTCATCTCTAATACAGGCATACATGGGTGGCATCTGTTTATGTGGGCATATGTAATAATAATAATAATAATAATGGCATCTGTTAAGCACTTACTATGTGCAAAGCACTGTTCTAAGCGCTGTTCGTATGTATGTTAATGGTATCGGTGTTATATATGTGACTATGATGATGCTTTTTTGTGTGAGTGGTGGAAAGTACTTTTAGGTACTGTCTATTTTGTACGCACGTAATCATAATTGTGGAGTTACCACTTTCAATTTGCCAAGCACTGGGGTAGGTAGAAAAGAGTTCATCAGGCCAGGCACAATTTCAAGGATTGGATCTATTTGCTCCATAGTATTCTCCCAGGTGCTTAGCGTATTGTTTTCCACCTTGTAAGTGCTCAACAAATGCTACCCATTGATTGACTAATCTCCCCCTGCCCCAAGCAAAGCCAGTGTAATATCTACTTCCAGCCCTTGAATTCAGGGAGCTTTCTCTAGAGTAATGAAGATCTTATAAAATTCTCTCCACATGGGCAGCCATCTGCCTGTCCTTCTCACTAGCCCCATCGAGCATCATTGAACTTACAGCATTGGGCAGGGCTGACTCTTTCACTGGACCTGATACACGATGCCATTGGTGTGAGGGAGACAACTTGGAATCGACAGATGATAAATACCAAGCCAAATTAAACTGCAAATACCACACAGCAGCCAAGAACATGGGTATTTTCCACGGAATTCTTGTCTGGTCTCCATTTCTCCCACAACCTTCCCAGGGGATTCTGCAGGCAGAGAAAGTGTGGAACCAGCCTGGAAATCCATAGAGCAGCCAAATCCCTCCTGATGTTGTTTCTGCAGAGATGTTGACTCAAGTGGTGATGAAAAAAGTCCTAAATGCTGTTTTGTGGGGGTTTTTTTTTTCCTTTTGTTTTTTGTTTTGAAGCTTAGACATTCAGGAACTATTAACATGCCCATTTATGTGCCCAGGAGTATAAACTCTTGTCTTTAAAAATTCTCACCCTGGGCTTCAAGGCTGTCCATCACCTCGCCCCCTCCTACCTCACCTCCCTTCTCTCCTTCTACAGCCCACCCTGCACCCTCCACTCCTCTGCTGCTAATGTCCTCACCGTACCTCGTTCTCGCCTGTCCTGCCATCGATCCCCGGCCCACATCATCCCCCTGGCCTGGAATGCCCTCCCTGAGCCCTACTGAGAGCTCGCCTCCTCCAGGAGGCCTTCCCAGACTGAGCCCCTTCCTTCCTCTCCGCCTCATCCCCCTCTCCATTCCCCCATCTTACCTCCTTCCCTTCCCCACAGCACCTGTATATATGTATATATGTTTGTACACATTTATTACTCTATTTATTTTACTTGTACATATCTATTCTATTTATTTTATTTTGTTAGTATGTTTGGTTTTGTTCTCTGTCTCCCCCTTTTAGACTGTGAGCCCACTGTTGGGTAGGGACTGTCTCTATATGTTGCCAACTTGTACTTCCCAAGTGCTTAGTACAGTGCTCTGCACACAATAAGCGCTCAATAAATATGATTGATGATGATGATGATGATAAAAATTCCTGTACATATGGAATAGAGGTAAACTGAGGAATCTCTAAAGCGAGTCTGGGTTACTTGGCTTTCAAGCACATTTTAATATATATCTCTTGGACAAAAACCTCAGTACCAGGACAAATTTTAATAATGAATCAAAACAACATCTCAGGGATGAGGTGGTGTGGCAAAGCAGTTCGGGAGAGGGGACTGGGGAAAGGAACCAAATGGACAAATTAGAAAATGGTCACCAGGAGGGATGTTGGTTAAATCTGGGTTAAAGGTTTAAGGCAAGGATGACTGCTGTTTGGAAAAGAAGAAAAAGGAAAGGCAAACATTGGGTTGGCCCTGACACGTTGGTCCCTGAGCAGGGGTGTTGTCCATTTGCCAGATCCACTGAGCTTCTGCTGGCAAAGTACCACTGATGATGAACTTCAAGTTAGCGGGAAGGAGAGTGTTGCATTCCTCACTCTTTCCTATACTCCCCATGGGATGAAAGCTTCATATGGGCAGAGAATGTGTCCTTTTCTTCTTCTTGTTCTTCCCGAGGGCTCAGTAAAAGGCATTGCACCAAGTGGATGCTCAGTAAATGCTATTACTCCTACCCACATGTCGAACAGGAAAATACATCCTCGTAGCTGATTGCTCGTCTGGAAAAGCCTTTTTGGCTAAATATTCATTTCCGCTAATTTTCATTCATTCATTCATTCAATCGTATTTACTGAGCACTTACTGTGTGCACAGCACTGTACTAAGCACTTGGGAAGTACAAATCGGCAACATATAGAGAAGGTCCTTACCCAACAATGGGTTTACAGTCTAGAAGGGGGAGGGCAAGAAGTGAGATCCCACTCCTTCCTTAATGAGACCAGTTCATAGATGACTTTTCAATCAATCCATGGCAGGTATTTAGGTATTTATTGAGCATACACAGTGTGCAGAACATTCAACTTCCCAAGTTCTTAGTACAGTGCTCTGCACACAGAAAGTGCTCAATAAATACAAATGAATGAATTAATCCTACTAAACACTTGGGAGAGTACCATAGAGTAAGTAGACATGACCTCCGGAAGAAACAGCATTGTCTAGTGGAAAGGGAATGGGACTAGGAGTCTGAGGACATGGTTTCTAGTTCTGACACTTTCTATAAGATCTTGGGCAAGTCACTTAACTTCTGTAGGTCTTAGTTTTCCCATCTGTAAAATGGGAATTGAATTTTTGTTCTCCCTTCCCCTTAGACTGTGAGCCCCATGTGACACAGGGATGGTGTCTGACTGGATTACTGCATGTCTTCCCCAATGTTTAGCACAGAGGAGGCATTTAACAAATACTCCAATAATAATTATTACTACTACTACTACTACCATTATTAGTAATAATAATGTTTGGCAAAGAGGAATAATGGAGTCTGTGACTACAGACTATCCCCGCTATCCATGCCCACTGTCTTGTAATTGCTGTGTGTTCCCAGCACAAATGTGTTGTTGTCCACATGGAGGTCCACCACTACTGGAAAACACGTATCAAGCACATGTCCTGCTGATGATAGGATATTCCCTGGCCAAATTCCATCATGATCAGAGTCACTGTTGTCCTGGCAAAAAGCATTTCATCCATTGGCTTATTGCCTTGTGCATAAGTTTGGATAATCCCTTGAAACTTGGCAACCCGATAAATCAAAGAGCAGTGTGGAAAGGTTGAACAACTGCAGCCCCAGGGAGTAGCAATGTGTGGTTTGTTTGGGAACAATAGCCTTAGCAATTCTGTCTCAAGCCATAATGGAGTTTATGTTGCTGGAAAGAACTGGCAGGGGTTGGGGGGGTGACAAATCAGGGTGGAGGTGGGGGTCTTCATTGGAAATTTAGCCAAAGAAATTGTGGATAATAAAATGCCTTTATTTTGGCCTACACTGGGGTCCATGCTCAGAAAGGAGGAATACACATTCTAGGAAAGCCATCTGGGACCCGCTAGAGATCGACTCAAATCTGGCCCTCTTTGGGTTTCGAACATCAAGAAATTAAAAGACAAAGGAACATTTTATTTTGGAGCTGAACCAGTTGGAAGAGTGCACTGAGCTTCTAATCTACAATTCACTCCTGGCCATCAATTGGGAATTTTGTGCCAGGTCATTCTGCTTTAGCATCTCCTGCAGACTAGTGTGTACTTCCTGAGAATCAGCTGTTTTTGGAGGTACAGTGGTCTGAGTTTAGTAGAAACCAGTTCATTTTTTCAAATTATTAAAACCCCTAACAAGCAAACTGGCCTCAACTATCTAGAAATTTCTGTCCAGAAAAACACTTCATGGCTAGGAAATCTTTATCAGTATGCCTACTTTCATCTCATTTTCAGCATTCGCCATACTTTCTGCATCGATTCCATCCTGATTCATTATACACACAGCTTTGTTTCCCAAAGAGGCCTTTGCTGAACCAGTGAGAAATGGGGCTATAGCCTGAGACCCTACACAGTTATCCTGCAAAACTATCATTTGGTGTCCTAGGAGCTCCACTATGTGCCACTAGTTGATTGTGAGTATTGATCCCTTGGGGTTTTCCCTCTTAATAGGAAACTGCATTAGGGCTGTAACCCTTATTGACTTGTCCTAGGATTTTAGGTTAAAATATATGGTATTTTTTAAGTATTTATTATGTGTCAAACACTGTTCTGAGTGCTAGAGAGGATGCCAGTTAATCAGATTTATATGCATCTCATAGTATATAAGAGTAGTCGGTCCCAGTAATATTCAGCGAAATGGCAGCTGAAAGCTATGGCCATTTCATTTCCCAAAGACAGGGCTCATTTGCCCTAATAAATTTTTTTCATTTGGAAAGCTTTAAAACAGAGTAGATCTGAAAATATCATTTTAAGATTAGATCTGAAAATATCATTTTAAGAGCCATTTGCATCTGATAACTGATTTTAAGCACATTAATGAATATGAAGCAGATAGATGCCCACCTACTTTTGATGTATGATATATTTTATCTGGGACTTAATTTCCTCGGAACTCGGATAGAATACCTAAAAATTAATTTTGACTTGTAAAGAATCTTTGAAGTGTAGATGCTCCAGTTGTGTGAACCACGTTTTGTTGGGCTGAAAGTGTAAGAGTCTGTTCTGAATTTCAAAGAGAGAATTCTCAATACACTTCCATCTGGTTACACTTAAACGACTCAAATCATATAGTTGAATAGGACTGGCATTAGTTTTGAGTTGAACATTGGTACATTTGTTAATTCCACGGAATGTGTAGGAACGATTGTGGCGTTAAATGTAATTCCTGTTGAGCCAATCATAGTGGATTTACATTAACCTAATTGTGTTGTGAAGAGAAACATTTCTAAGTACTAAGTTATGCTTCACTTTCTATATTAATGTCTTTGTTTTTCCCTTGCCATCTGAACAATGCCACGTGTTGGGTGACCTGAAATGAATAAAAAAAAAATCCCCCTAACATTCCATTTTCCACTTTGGCTAGAAAAGATCATTCTATGATACGGTATTAAAATCTAAGGATTTAAAGAACCTGATCGGATTATTGATTAAAGTATAAAATCAGGCAGCAGAAAAAGCAGTAGATAGTTCCCTGGTGGCTTCCAGGAGCAAACGTGCCTCAGTAAGTGCTCACCAGACTCCTGAAGAGGGTCTTCTTAGTCCAGGAGACATTCTGCCTAAGCCTTGGGTCCCAAATCGACCTTGTCAAATGGAAACTGTACATGGGTCTAAGGATAGGATTTCATTATTGAAGATTTCATAGACAAGTAGAGCAGATAAGCAAATCCTTTGCAATTCACTTGACTCCTGCTGACAAACAGTGTATGCCGTTACTAGGGGAAGAACTCTGTGGTTATCTAAGAAGGAAAAGCTTAAAGGGAGGTCCGCTTTTGAAAATATGAAATGAAAATGTTGGCAGAGCCTGGTTGTGAGAAAGTTTGGAATCCCACTTCTCAGACTTCGCCAAGGACTGCATGTCCCATAAATACTTGAGGCCTAGGAGTGGCTTCATCCTTCCATCCCCAAGCTCCCATAACTCTTCCACCCTGGAAATCGTTTTGGAAATAGTTCTGGAGTAGGTGTGGATATTCAGTTGTTGGTTTTGATATTTTCTTTACATGAATTATTGCTTCCTGCACCTAACCGTCTCTCCATATGTCATTTAAGAGGAATCCACAACCACAAATGGTGGAAAGAAAGTTTCATTAGAAATACATTAGCACAAAAGTGACATGTCAAGGAGAGGTGTGGGGAAAGTTCAATTTTTTGGGCTGGATCCCAAGAATAAGAAGGGCATAAATTGTTTATTTCTTGGGAGGGAATTCGTTATTCCCAATTCGTGGGGTCAATTTAGCCCATTAATTCTTCTGATGCAGTAAAGGCCTCCTTATAGCCTTCAAACATCAATTTATCTCTCAAAGCGAACTATTTATTTCTTCTTCACCAATAGCCTATGGATGTTTAAATATGCATCCTAGTTTTTAATGTGGAAATGTATTTTAAGCTCCTTAAAATGAAGAACTAGCCTTCCAGGACTATCACCGGGCATTTTAGAAATAGGGGAGACAGATTTTGTTTTTGAAATTTACATTTTAGTAATATTTGACACTTGTTTAAATATTACACAAGATCAGAGTCTCTCGTTCAATATTTATGAAAAGATCTGTTTGATGGGAGACATATTTTATGAACCGGAGTTCATAAGTGTCCTTCATAAAGAGAACGATATTCATTTTTCCAGATGTTAACTGCTTTGGATTATAGAGTCCAGCCATCTTTTAAGTAGAAATAGTAGTAATAGTATTTATTAAATGTTCACTGGGTACAATGCACTGTATTAGGTATTTGGGAAGAATAAAACAGAGGTGGTATGTTCCCTGCCCATCAGGCACTTATACTCTAGCAGAGGAGATATAAATAAAAATGTTTACAAATATAATAATCTTATGGACTGATCGATTAATCAAATTAAAGCACTGAACGTACATTTGCTGAGGATGGGTATGAAGAATGAAAAGCTGCCCGGGCTGGGAGTCAGGTGTGTTGAGTTCTAATCCCCGCTCTGCTACTTTCCAGATAAGAAAAGCAGTGTGGCTCAGTGGAAAAGAGCACGGGCTTTGGAGCTTTGGTTCAAACCCAGGCTCCGCCAATTGTCACCTGTATGACTTTGGGCAAGTCACTTAATTTCCCTGTGCCTCAGTTACCTTATCTGTAAAATGGGGATTAAGACTGTGAGCCCCACGTGGGACAACCTGATCACCTTGTAACCTCCCCAGCACTTAGAACAGTGCTTTGCACACATTAAGCGCTTAATAAATGCCATTAAAAAAAAGAAAAGAAAAATTCTATGACATGGTATTAAAACCTAAGCACTTAAAGAACCCACAGTTAGATGATCGGATCACTGATTTAAGTATAAAATTGGGTGGCAAAAAAAGCAGAAAAGGGAGTCAGGTGAGTTGGGTTCTAATCCCAGCTCTGCTAGTTTCCTGCTGTGTGACCATGGGCAGGTCGTTTAACAGCTCTGTGCTTTGGTTTCCTTATCTATAAAGTGGGGATTAAATACCTCTTCTCTCTCCTACCCCCCAGATTGTGAAACAACCCCCCTCCATACCCGCAATGTGGGATAGGGACTATGTCTACCTCTGTGCTTTAGTACAGTGCTTGGCATATAGAAAGTGCTTAACAAATACCATGATCATCATTAGGTGCCTAAGTGCTGGAAATGGCACCCCAGGATATGGGAGCTAGCCAGGGAATAAAATTCTAGAAATATAATATTTTGAATGAAAATGGGTACATTTCTCTCAACTCAAATCATACTCCTGGAAATACTCCAGGCTGCTCTTCCTAGTGAATATTTATTCCAGAAAGCATTACTACCTTGGTTAATATCTTGTCTATTTCAGCCCTTCAAAGACTTCTGGAGATAACGTAGAGCCCAAATTTCATCTGTCAACTTGAAGGAGCGAGAGACTTGAGGCAGACCTTGTCTGACTCTTGTAAGGGTCAGTTTTCTGAGTGCCTGTTTTATGTTCAAAAATATATCAGGATGGATATTCGACCTAACTGCATTATGGTGAGCAGATACTTTCCAGGGTTTTGAAGAGGAAGCTCTCCCAGTACTTTTAAATCCTTTGATGTGACTTTCCTTCTGGTTTTCTATCTTTCAGGGAAGCTACATCAAAAGAGATACGGAGTTGGGGAAGGGATGTGACTTTGTGAATATAGAATGAGTCACAACTTCTTTTTAAAAATAAGTGGTACTCTGATCAGGGACAGAGAGAGAGAAAGAGAGCAATAGAGTGAGTTTGCGCAGTTTTTTATTTTCAAAGATGATGCTACTGTCAATTATTATTACTACTACTAATAATAATAATATTGAAATTTGTTAAGTGCTTACTATGGGCCAAGCACTGTACTAACCTCTGGGGTGTATACAAGCAAATTGGATTGGACACAGTCCCTGTCCCACATGGGGCTCACATTCTCAATCCCCATTTTACAGATGAGACACCCGAAGCAAAGAGAAGTGAAGTGACTTGTCCAAAGTCACACAGTAGACATGGGGCAGAGCCAGGATTAGGACCCACAAACCTTCTGATTCCCAGGCCCATGGTCTATCCATACACCATGCTGCTTCTCCATGGTAGTTTTTTCCATGAATACCTGTATGGCTCAAAGGACCATTATTCAACCCACAAACCATTCCACACCCTGTATGCTTAAAAATTGTGTTCCACTGGGTTGATTTGCTTGCCATCTGATGGGCTTATTTCTATTTACAAGTCTCTCCCTTGGTCTTCTGATCTTCCTAGAGCCTTTGCTCCATTAGAGTGTAAGCTTTTTGTGGCCAGGGAACATGCTTCTTCCTTCTCTGGTAGTTTCCCAAGTTCTTAGTACAGTGTATTGTATGCAGTGCACGCTCAGTAAGTATCATGATGTCTACTACTATGAAAAATCCTCACAGAGAGCTTCCCCCGCTCCTGATTGCAGCATGCTAGGTTGTTCTGCCCACTGCAGTTTTATCATATCAGTGTTCTCTCCCTGTCTAATCTTGAGAAACTAGTGGACTAGGAACTTAGGATCTGGTTTGGGGGAGAACTAGGAGGAGGGGCACGGCAGGCAATAAGCTCCTGGGATTCCTATTAAACACACCAGCCGACCTTGTATGTTCATTCATCAGTAACCACTGCATTTCCACAGTTTTCAGAGCACAGTGCTCTGAGGAGTTACCAGTAAGAAAACAAGTCATTATCCGTATCTGCAGCTCTTACGTACCTTTACATTCTATTACTTTATTACTTCCCACGTAATTCATTTATTGTAGCATCTGAGGTGGAGACCTCTAGATTGTAAACACCTAAAGGTCTAGGGATGTAGCTAAAAATTGAACTGCACTCTCTCAAACACTCAGTTCAGTGCTCTGCAGATGGTGGACACTTAATACATCCTAATGATGGATTGGAATCCCTCTACAGCTAGCTGACAAACCTGTCCATTATTGTGGGTGCTGTTTTGCAGCTGGATGAATCAGTGAATGTTTGGAAACCTGCTGTCTATTTCACCCATGCCCACATGAGCCATAGTTTGTCGGGTTAATTCAACAATACCAGTCAGGGGCAGATAAAAGATCCACAGTCCAGGCCCACATGAATAGAAGCCCAGAAGGGATTGTGTGTGGGAGTGGGGGTGGAAAGGTGATGGTGAGGGGAGGTCAAACTTCCTTCCTTCCTATGTGACAAACTTCAAGTCCTCAGGTGTCCACTGACATCCACAATTATAGAATAATATGAAATATTCAGGACCCAAATCAAAGTCTCTAAATATGCCTCCTCTTCTGCCCCAAAGCTTGCCCTTCAAAGGTTTTCAGAGGGCAGAAACAGCAGCAAAGGGAATAGGCTCTCTCACTGGATGTGGAAAAGGAAAGACAAGCCGACCTTACACTGCTGTCCGAAGCAGCATTACTTTTGTTGTCTGGTCCTAAAACAGTAATATTTAAATTGCCATCAATTTAGATCCATTTATTATTAAGGTTGTTAAGCTTTGGCAAATGATTGGAAAGTTTCCCAGTCTTTGGATTTACCTTCATACTGATTTCCTTCATGCCTTGGGCTACCTTCATTAACAGCACAAGAAGCATGTTAGGCTGGTTCTTTACTTCAACTTTGCATTGTCAACAGAAACTGTTTTTTTGTTTCCTATTTTGTCAGGTAAATGTTTATTTTGCAAAGAAATATTAACTGATAATAGAATCATTCAAGAACAGTGACTTCTCTTTCCACCCAAATGAAGCTCTTAGTTTTGTAGAAAAATGCTAATGAGCTCATGGAAGTGTAATCAAAACAAATCCTTTTAGAAATCTTCACAGTAAACTAAAAGCTCATTATCTCTCCTTTCTCCTGCATCCTGAAGATGGAAGTAGTCTAAAGATTTTGATTTCCCAAATCTATTCAGATTTGCAGTCACTTGAATGAATAGCATAGATTTAATTTTGTAAACATTTTATTGCTGTAATTATTAATAGTAACAGAAATTATTATAGCTTCCCTTCAACGGCCCATTATTTTCATAATAAATGGTAACACCGTAGGTTTATAAATCATTTTCTTTAATTACTGACAGCGCTTTTCTTGGCTTAATACATTATGGGTCCTGGAATCTCTTTACGTTGTTGTCAATCACTGAGTAGGGGTGATTGGAATTTCCTTAAGAACTTAAAATCAGTGGACATTTGGTCATCCAAAAACTTCCAATTTCCATATACATTACTGCTCGTAGGAATATTGTTGCTTACATTTGTCTTCTGAAAATAAACAAGATCAGAGTGAGGGATGGCCCACAGAAAGAAAACTCTCTTGTTTGGCACCCTTACTCGGTGAGCATTTTGAGGTGAAGGAAGAGGAAAATTTCTCAGGCCCTTGGGGACCACTCCTAGGTTAGCTGTGGGCAGCTTGCTGTCCTGAAAGGAAAGCTTTCTGGGGTGCATGGGACCTTCCTTATCTTTTCTCTGGCCCCCAGGTGAGAACCCTAATGCCTCCCCGTTCATCTGAGGCTCAGCCCTCTAAATTTAGATTTTGCCATTGATCCAACATCTGAGAGAGAGATTTTAAAGTATTTTTTGAGTGGGAAGTCTCGATCACCTACCTCACCTCCCTTCTCTCCTTCTACTGCCCAGCCCGCACCCTCCGCTCCTCCACCACTAATCTCCTCACTGTACCTCGCTCTCGCCTGTCCCGCCATCGACCCCTGGCCCACGTCATCCCCCGGGCCTGGAATGCCCTCCCTCTGCCCATCCGCCAAGCTAGCTCTCTTCCTCCCTTCAAGGCCCTGCTGAGAGCTCACCTCCTCCAGGAGGCCTTCCCAGACTGAGCCCCTTCTTTCCTCTCCCCCTCGTCCCCCTCTCCATCCCCCCGTCTTACCTCCTTCCCTTCCCCACAGCACCTGTATATATGTATATATGGTTGTACATATTTATTACTCTATTTATTTATTTATTTATTTATTTTACTTGTACATTTCTATCCTACTTATTTTATTTTGTTGGTATGTTTGGTTCTGTTCTCTGTCTCCCCCTTTTAGACTGTGAGCCCACTGTTGGGTAGGGACTGTCTCTATGTGATGCCAATTTGTACTTCCCAAGCGCTTAGTACAGTGCTCTGCACATAGTAAGCGCTCAATAAATACGATTGATTGATTGATTGATTGATCAGTGAAGTCAGTAAAGGCCATGTTTTGATTCTCTATAGCACACCAGCTACTGATTAGCCTAGTTAGAAAGACGTCACCCACACCAAACATTTTCTAATGTGTCATGTGGGAAGGGTTTATGCCCTGGTAGGGAAAAAGGCCCAAAGACCCATCACCTTAATATAAGTCCAGTAAATCATCTGTCCCAAGTAAAGTTCAAAGAGACTGTTGATGATCCCCATGGCCGCCTGGGGGAGATAAAAGCTAGGAAACAGTGTTGCTCAAATGCTTGACCCATTTGTTTGTTTGTTCCACGATGGGGCTTGGTGTACAAACCACAGAGGAAAGGGCAGTCATGGATGGGGTGCACAGCAGTAATTAGGGGGAGTGGGAAAACTTATTTGTTGCGCGTGTGTGTGTGTGTGTCTTTAAAACCTATTCTAGCTTTCCTTTTCTCATTCAGAAACAAAAGAAGCCAAATAATCTGTAAGAAAGCGAGGCAAGCAAAATAACTGGGCTAGGGCCTGTCCCTGTCCCTGCCAACATGAGTAGGCGCTCAGTAATCTCACCCAACTGTTTGGAGGAGTTTTGGCTGATGGACCTAATGCTTATATCTTTCCTAAGAGGCCGGGCCCCCCTCTGTTTGGATGATGTGAGTCAGTTCACTGGTGAGGAAACTGTGCGAGCAGATAGTGAGGGAAAGAAAAACAGCCCCCATTTTTCTGCTGCGTACTAGGCTATGTGAACAGGATGGATCTGGATCCAGATCCTCGAGGGTCCGGGGAGCACCATAATCAATCAGTACTATTTATTGCACAATGATAGTGTGGCCTGGTGGAAAGAACCTGGGCTTGGGAATCAGAAGACCCAGCTCTGCCCCTTGCCTGCTCTGTAACTTTAGGCAGGTCACTGTGAGTCCCAAGTAGGACAGAAGCTGTATCTGTATCAACCACAGTGCTTAGCAGAGCGTCAGGTACATAGTAAGGCCTTAACACACACCACAGTTATTATTATCACTCTTTATAATAATTGTGGTATTAGCATTACTACCCTGTTTAGTGCACTGTGCTTGGGAGAGTACAGTAATGTTCATAAACATGATCCCTGCTCTCAAGAATCTCACAGTCTAGTGGGGGAGAGTCAGTCAAAGGGCTGGATTACAAGGGAGAGGATTCCAGGGAGCTAAAACCGAGAAGGCCTTGGAACCGAAGCAGTGTTGCCCAGTGGAAAGAGCACAGGCCTGGGAATCTGAGGACCTGGGTTTTAATCCTAGCTCTGCCACTTGCCTGCAGTGTGATCTGGCACAAGCCACTTCACTTCCCTGTGTTTCCATTTCCTTATCAGTAAAATGGAAATTCAAAACCTCTTCTCCTTCCTACTTTGACTATGAGCCCCATGTGGGCCTGGGTCTCGATCTGATCTAATTATCTTGAATCTATCCCATTGCTTATCACAAGGCTTGACACATAGTAAAGCGCTTAACAAATAACACAAATCAAAAGAAGCTCAGAATCCTCCTGGCTAATGCCCATGAACATGTGGCAGATCTCCGGGCCCCACAGTCAAGAGAAAAGCCATGTGCTTCCAACAGTCAGCTGGACTCGGGGCCCACCTGTCTAACATGATCCCTGGAATCCTCCTTGGATTTCAGTCCCGCGGGCTCAGCTCTTTGAAAGAGGGCACCAGGATTACATTTGAAGTGCAGCTAAAAGCAAAGTACCACTGGCACCAAGAGGCCCTCCACAGCAGCTGTCTGTACTGACAGGTTGAAGTCAGTCATGGCCTGCTTGAGAAGAAGCAATGAAAGTGGCTAAGAGGCAATTAGCAGCAACAAGTCTTACAGGCCCAGGGGCTTACGGGCCTGGTGTCAGTCTCCGGTTGTCTACATGCCCACCTGCCCTTGTGGATGTGATGGCGTGCCATCGCCGTTGGTAAATGTCAGACATTCATTGAAAGGGGTTGAAATTTATGAGGTTATGAGTTTTACGATTCGTCTCCAAAGGGAAACCATTTCCTACCAGACAGTTGTTTGTGCCACAGTCCAGCAAAGTGTGTGAATTTCTTTTCTCTTGGCTCTTAAATGTGAGCACTAAGACACTGAGCGCCAGCTGGTCTGCATCTCCCCTTTGGATGGAACCAGAGGAAATAGGCTTAAATTTTAGCAACAACAGACTTAGCCATCCAGGAAGTTCCTGAAATGATCTGGTTAGTTGGATCAACGTAGATGCCCCCAAATGGATCATTCAGGCCACCCCCTCCTCCCCTTGGGGTGTTGGGTAATCTTTGCCTGCCTTCATTGAGCAATTTGAAAGGGCTTTTGTTGAATCTCCAGAGAGAGGGCCTGGGGATTGTGAGATGCTTAGAATGAATTTACTGAGTGAGGTTGAGGGGTTGCCTCTGGAGATCTTGGTGAACGGGATTCATACCTGTCTGGGATGGTTTGATCTCGATGGAAGCCCAGAAGATGGACAAGATAATTTTTCAGATTCCCTGGGTATTTTGTAAATTTTTTAGCGGTTGCTCCCATTTGGGTCTAAATTGTTAGTTTCCTCTTTTTTTATTCTATTTTTGATTTACCCCTGAGATTGGGGTACTTGACTGAAAGACCCTAGATTTATTTCTCTTTTTTTCTCACCATCCTCTTCAAACTCTTCAAACTTCCTACTGATTTCCTAGAATTAAGTATTAGTGAGAGCCCAATTGTTTGTTCTGTGGATGTGAGCCTTCTCCCAGCAATGATCAACCAATCGATCATATTTATTGAGCACTGTACTAAGTGTTTGGAAGAGCACAGTATAAGAGTTAGTTGACATGTTACCTGTCCCACAGTAAGCTACAATCTACAGGGATGATGCATCATCATCATTTCAACAAGAATAATAATAATAATGATGATAATAGTGGAATTTGTTAAGCACTTACTGTGACCAAACCACTGTACCAAGCAGAAGGGTAGAGATAAAATAATCAGATCAGACCCAATCCTTATCCCTCATGGGGCTCACAATCTAGAGGGGAAGGAGAACAGGTATTGAATCCCCCTTTTACAGATGAGAAAAATGAGGCATTGAAAGGCACAAGAGGCAAATGCCAGGGTTGGAATTAGAACCCAGGTCTCCTGGGGCCACCGCCCCCCCCCCCCCCGCCCCGCCCCGTTCTGTGCTCTATGCATGCAGTTCTCAAAATTATGTTTTACTTTTTTTTCTGGAATAGGTTTAGGGTTGGTTTTTAGAGAAGATTTAGGCTGGTGGGAACAGAGGTAAGTTACCTGAAAGTATAAGAATTCAGTGAATTGTTCTACTGGGTGGATTATGCAGATTATTAATCTTCAGCACTTCCCTTTTCATTTCTTTGCCTGGAACCAAATAGCCTATTGTTTAATCTTCACTTAAGTACCAATTCTCCTGTGTTTGTTTTTCCGGCAAACAGACAAGGCTCCTGCTTTGTGTTTCAAAGTTTCAGGCTCTGACCTGAATTTATAGAGGTTCTGTTTGCATAAGCATAATCATGTCTGGCTGAACTGAGAAGGTGGTTTTGTGCTATTCCTTCAATCTGTAATTTCGCTCTGACTGTTTCTAGAACCCGAATAGAGGGAATGTCGGGGCAGTCCTTTTTAAGCAGCCATCTGTCCCCAAGAAGAAAATTCTTTATTCAGCCCAAGCTACTGATTGTTGGTGGCTTAGCTGGTTGGACTTTCTTATCCCTCTGGTTTCTAAGTGCCCTCACAGAACTGTGGAAAGCACAGAGCATCTGAAGGCCTGTTTTGATGGATTATGAGTCTGTTAAAACAGATAAAACAATGTAGAGACTCAGTTGAGGGGGAAATGAAATCACGAAGAACTGAGATCACTTAGCAGGTAGCTTGCCCCTTTCTAGTCCTTATTTTCTCAAAGCTGATGACATAGGAGGTGATTACCATAAGCTCTTAGAGGTTCCCAATAGCACACAGGAAAGACAAGAAGAGAAGTCTGTACCTGCTCTACAGCTACAGAAAAGAAGGGTAGAGTGGGACAGGATAGGATAAAGATTGATAAAGTCAACTTTCTCTTTCAACATCTTTCCTTAGAGCTTGTCATCTGCCAACTTGGTTGAAGCGTCTCCCCTTCTGTTTGTTCCATTTTTAGCTGTCTCATTAGCTCTTTGAGTTTGGGACTATAGAATATCACCTGCTTATGTGTGGGTGGACATGAGTGTGTCCATCTAAGGGTAGGACTCTATGGAAATCACAATTGATATCCTGACTGTTGAACTGAAGCTGCTTCAGATGGCTGGACCACAAAATGACCATATCAATCAACAAGCAGAGCACTGCACTAAGCACTTGGGAGAGAAAAGTAGATTGGGTAGACCCAGAAAAGCAGTATCCAGCATTTTCATTCATTCATTCATTCATTCAATCGTATTTATTGAGCGCTTACTGTGTGCAGAGCACTGTGCTAAGCACTTGGGAAGTACAAGTTGGCAACATATAGAGATGGCCCCTACCCAACAGTGGGCTCACAGTCTAGAAGGGGGAGATAGAGAACAAAACAAAACATATTAACAAAATAAAATAAATAGAATATGTACAAGTAAAATAAATAGAGTAATAAATATGTACAAACATATATACATATATACAGGTGCTGTGGGGAAGGGAAGGAGGTAAGGCGGGAAGGAGGGGGAGGGAGAGAGGAAGGTGGGGGCTCAGTCTGGGAAGGCCTCCTGGAGGAAGTGAGCTCTCAGTAGGGCCTTGAAGGGAGGAAGAGAGCTAGCTTGGCGGATGGGCAGAGGGAGGGCATTCCAGGCCAGGGGGATGACATGGGCCGGGGGTCGATGGCGGGACAGGCGAGAATGAGGCACGGTGAGGAGATTAGTGGCAGAGGAGCGGAGGGTGCGGGCTAGGAGAGAAGGGAGGGGAGGTAGGAGGGGGCGAGGTGATGGACAGCCTTGAAGCCGAGGGTGAGGAGTTTCTGCCTGATGCGCGGATTGATTGGTAGCCACTGGAGATTTTTGAGGAGGGGAGTAACATGCCCAGAGCATTTCTGGACAAAGACAATCCGGGCAGCGGCGTGCAGTATGGATTGAAGTGAGGAGAGACAGGAGGATGGGAGATCGGAGAGGAGGCTGATACAGTAATCCAGACAGGATAGGATGAGAGCTTGAACGAGCTTGAACAAGAGTACAATACAATAGAATTAATAGCCCATAACGAGCTGATGGTGTAAAGCAGTGTGGCTCAGTGGAAAGAGCACGGGCTTTGGAGTCAGAGGTCATGGGTTCAAATGCCTACTCCGCCAACTGTCAGCTTTGTGACTTTGGGCAAGTCACTTAACTTCTCTGTGCCTCAGTTACCTTATCTGTACAATGGGGATTAAAACTGTGAGTCCACCATGGGACAACCTGATTACCTTGTAACCTCCCCAGCACTTAGAACAGTGCTTTGTACATAGTAAGCGCTTAACAAATACTATTATTATTATTATTATAAAGCAGCCAGATTCTTGTACTTCCCAAGCACTAAGTACAGTGCTCTGCACACAGTAAGCACTCAGTAAATATGATTGAATGAATGAATGAATTCCTGAGCAAGAGAAAAAAGTGCAAGAAAGAGAGAATGGGAGAGAAGGATAGAAAAGGAGGAACTGAAAGTGAGGATGAATACCATTGTGAGCCTTGATGGGGACAGGGCCTGCGTATGATCTGATTCTCTTGTATCTTACCCATAGTTTGGTTCAGTGGTTTGGCAGAGAGCACGGAGCACTCAATAAATATCAGTAATATTAGGTATTCTTCTTATAGGGAAAGGTAGAAGAGGAAAGCAGGGGGAGGGAGGGAATTTCACTGTAGGCTAGATACATTATGTTTATACCCCATAAATTCAAACCTAAGGAGGCATGTATAAAGAAAACCAGGGAAAATTATCAAGATGATCAGGCTGTGGGTTTAAGGCATTTGATATTGGCTTTGCCTTTCAGTTAGCCAGTTAATCAGTAGGTGCTCAGTAAGTACTGGATGCCGAACATCGTATTTAGTCCTTGGGAGAATAACCTAGGAACAGAAGTTCCAGTCCCTTCCGTCCAGGGGCTATAATCAAATGAGGGAGACAAGCAGACATCAATTATTCCCACTGAATTATAAGATGCTTGACGGCAGGAACTTGAGGGCTCTCGGTAAAAACCAGTGATTGATAATTTACAAACAGAGGGAAAACGGAGTAGGAACAAGGACACGGCAGGTCATAGAGGGGAATGACAGAATGAAATAGCTGAATGATTCTACACATTTACGGAAGTGCCAAAGGGTATAAATACATCACATTTAAGAATGGCTGTTGGGTTAACCTGACGTGAGGTTTGGAGAATTAACCAGCCAAGGCTTCTGGGAGGCGATGGGAGTTTAGGAAGACTTTGAGGGTAGGGAGAGCTGTGGTTAGATTGGTTTGAAGGGGAAGATTGGGGAGAGAAGAAGTACATTCTGGAGGAACCAAGAGAAGACTGGTGAATTAGAATAGTAGATGTAAAAAGAAAATAAGCAAAAAGGAGAGTCTTGGAGTCAAGACTCTAGACTTCTATAAAAATAATAATAATAATGGTATTTGTTAAGCACTTACTATGTGCCAAGCACTGTTGTAAGTGCTGGGGTAGGTACAAGGTAATCAGGTTGTCTCATATGGGGCTCACAGTCTTAATCCTCATTTTACAGGTGAGGTACCTGAGGCCCAGAGAAGTTAAGTGACTTGCCCAAAGTCACACAGTTTATAAGTGGCAGAGCTGGGATTAGAATCCATGACTCCCAAGCCCGGGCTCTTTCCACTAAGCCACACTACTTCTCTAAGATGCGCTGCTTCTGTACTGTGAGCCCACTGTTGGGTAGGGATTGTCTTGATTTATTGCTGAATTGTACTTTCCAAGTGCTTAGTACAGTGCTCTGCACATAGTAAGCGCTCAATAAATATGATTGAATGAATGAATGGTAGCAGAGTTCCTGCTTGATGTAGAGGTAAATGGGTAATCATTGGAGGTTTATGAGGAATGGAGAGAGTTGTGAAATGCGACAGATAGGAGGATGATCTGTGTAGCTGTGTAGTGTAGATTAAATGGGAGAGAAGTTAAAAGCGGGGAAACAGTATGACAGGAGCTTAAATAACAATGGCAGTCATGAGAGTGGAACGGAAAGGGCTTATCCAGGAAATGCTTTGAAGAAAGAACTGACCAAATTTAGCAACTGATTAAATGTGAGAAGTGGAAGATCGTGCCAAGGTTGCAGGCTTCTTTGATAGACTAGTGGTGTTACTAACAGAGGTGAGAAAGTTAGGAGGAGGAGTCAGTTTGTGAGGAAAGATGAGAAGTTCCATTTTAGACCTATGGAGTTTGAGGTTCATTCATTCAATCATATTTATTGAGTGCTTACTGTGTGCGGAGCACTGTATGAAGCGCTTGGAAAGTACAATTCAGCAACAAATAGAGACAATCCCTGCCCATAGCGGGCTCACATTGCGCTGGTATTGCCCTGAAGGCAAAGGGAAATATGAGATTAAATAGCTGGAGAGAGTTTGGAGAAAGAGAAGTGAATTTGGGAGTCATTCTCATGGACATAATAGATGAAGATATGTGCAAACAGGTTAGCGTCAGATAGAGCGCTTACAGAGGAAAGCAGGGGTGAACTTTAGACTTGTCAATCAATCAATCAATCAATCGTATTTATTGAGCACTGACTGTGTGCAGAGCACTGTACTAAGCGCTTGGGAAGTACAAATTGGCAACACATAGAGACAGTCCCGACCCAACAGTGGGCTCACGGTCTAGAAGGGGTTGACAGAGAACAAAGCAAAACATATTAACAAAACAAAATAAATAGAATAGATATGTACAAGTAAAATAAATAAATAAATGGAGTAATAAATACGTAAAAGCATATATACATATATACAGGTGCTGTGGGGAAGGGAAGGGAGTAAGGCGGGAGGGATGGGGGAGAGGAAGGAGGGGGCTCAGTGTGGGAAGGCCTCCTGGAGGAGGTGAGATCTCAGTAGGGCCTTGGGGGGAGGAAGAGAGCGAGCTTGGCGGATGTCGGGAGGGGGGGCATTCCAGGCCAGGGGGTATATGACGGATGTGTAGCGGGCCAAAAGCGAGGAAAATTGAGGAGCTGGATGCTCCCCAATACTGACAATTATTTTGTTAGTATGTTTGGTTTTGTTCTCTGTCTCCCCCTTTTAGACTGTGAGCCCACTGTTGGGTAGGGACTGTCTCTATATGTTGCCAATTTGTACATCACAAGCGCTTAGTACAGTGCTCTGCACATAGTAAGCGCTCAATAAATACGATTGATGATGATGATGATGATGATGACGGTGCGAGATCCAATTTTTCTTCATAAAACCGAGTAACTAAGCAGAAGCCAGCATGAGGCAAAAATGAAAGGGTTCTGCTGAAGCGGTAGCCAGCCAAGACTAGATGGCTCCAGCTCCACGCCTCCTAAAGATGATTTCTTCCTTTGTCATTGGCAGGCATTGACTTCAAACGTTTGTCTGCGGGGTGTGATGAAACCAATCCAGTAATCTGTTTCTAACGCCCAACTCCTCCTCTAAACTCCTTGCAGGCAGGAATCCCATCTACCAACTCTGTTGGAGTGGACCCTCCCGAGCGTTTTGTACGGGTCTCTCCACAAAGCAAGCAAGCACTCAGTACATACCAGAGATCAATCGATAACCACCGCTACATAAGCAGTATGGCATAGGGATAGGGCATGGGCCTGGGAGTCCCAAGGTTTGCTGCCATTTGTCTGCTGCATAGGGATAGGGCACGGGCCTGGGAGTCACAAGGTTTGCTGCCCCACTCTTGGGTAGGGACTGTCTCTATATGTTGCCAATTTGTACTTCCCAAGCGCTTAGTACAGTGCTCTGCACACAGTAAGCGCTCAATAAATACAATTGATGATGCTAATGATTTGTCTGCTGCATAGGGTTAGGGCACGGGCCTGGGAGTCCCAAGGTTTGCTGCCCCACTGTTGGGTAGGGACTGTCTCTATATGTTGCCAATTTGTACTTCCCAAGCGCTTAGTACAGTGCTCTGCACACAGTAAGCGCTCAATAAATACAATTGATGATGCTGATGATTTGTCTGCTGCATAGGGATAGGGCACGGGCCTGGGAGTCACAAGGTTTGATGCCCCACTTTTGGGTAGGGACTGTCTCTATATGTTGCCAATTTGTACTTCCCAAGCGCTTAGTACAGTGCTCTGCACACAGTAAGCACTCAATAAATGCAATTGATGAGGCTGATGATTTGTCTGCTGCATAGGGTTAGGGCACGGGCCTGGGAGTCACAAGGTGTGCTGCCCCACTTTTGGGTAGGGACTGTCTCTATATGTTGCCAATCTGTACTTCCCAAGCGCTTAGTACAGTGCTCTGCACACAGTAAGCGCTCAATAAATACAATTGGTGATGCTGATGATTTGTCTGCTGCATAGGGTTAGGGCACGGGCCTTAGAGTCACAAGGTTTGCTGCCCGACTGTTGGGTAGGGCCTGTCTCTATATGTTACCAATTTGTACTTCCCAAGCGCTTAGTACAGTGCTCTGCACACAGTAAGCGCTCAATAAATACAGTTGAAGATGCTGATGATTTGTCTGCTGCATAGGGTTAGGGCACGGGCCTGGGAGTCCCAAGGTTTGCTGCTATTTGTCTGCTGCATATGGATAGGGCACGGGCCTGGGAGTCACAAGGTGTGCTGCCCCACTGTTGGGTAGCGACTGTCTCTATATGTTGCCAATCTGTACTTCCCAAGCGCTTAGTACAGTGCTCTGCACACAGTAAGCGCTCAATAAATACAATTGATGATGCTGATGATTTGCCTGCTGCATAGGGTTAGGGCACGGGCCTGGGAGTCACAAGGTTTGCTGCCCCACTGTTGGGTAGGGACTGTCTCTATATGTTGCCAATTTGTACTTCCCAAGCGTTTAGTACAGTGCTCTGCACACAGTAAGCGCTCAATAAATACAATTGATGATGCTGATGATTTGTCTGCTGCATAGGGTTAGGGCACGGGCCTGGGAGTCCCAAGGTTTGCTGCCATTTGTCTGCTGCATAGGGATAGGGCACGGGCCTGGGAGTCACAAGGTTTGCTGCCGCACTGTTGGGCAGGGACTGTCTCTATATGTTGCAAATTTGTTCTTCCCAAGCGCTTAGTACAGTGCTCTGCACACAGTAAGCGTTCAGTAAATACAATTGATGATGTTGATGATTTGTCTGCTGCATAGGGTTAGGGCACGGGCCTGGGAGTCCCAAGGTTTGCTGCCATTTGTCTGCTGCATAGGGATAGGGCACAGGCCTGGGAGTCACAAGGTTTGCTGCCCCACTGTTAGGTAGGGACTGTCTCTATATGTTGCCAATCTGTACTTCCCAAGCGCTTAGTAGAGTGCTCTGCACACAGTAAGCACTCAATAAATACAATTGATGATGCTGATGATTTGTCTGCTGCATAGGGTTAGGGCACGGGCCTGGGAGTCCCAAGGTTTGCTGCCCCACTGTTGGGTAGGGACTGTCTCTATATGTTGCCAATTTGTACTTCCCAAGCGCTTAGTACAGTGCTCTGCACACAGTAAGCACTCAATAAATACAATTGATGATGCTGATGATTTGTCTGCTGCATAGGGTTAGGGCACGGGCCTGGAAGTCCCAAGGTTTGCTGCCATTTGTCTGCTACATAGGGATAGGGCACGGGCCTGGGAGTCACAAGCTTTGCTGCCCCACTGTTGGGTAGGGACTGTCTCTATATGTTGCCAGTTTGTACTTCCCCAGGCTTAGTACAGTGCTCTGCACACAGTAAACCCACAATAAATACAACTGATGATGCTGATGATTTGTCTGCTGCATAGGGTTAGGGCACGGGCCTGGGAGTCCCAAGGTTTGCTGCCATTTGTCTGCTGCATAGGGATAGGGCACGGGCCTGGGAGTCACAAGGTTTGCTGCCCCACTGTTGGGTAGGGACTGTCATTATATGTTGCCAATCTGTACTTCCCAGGTGCTTAGTACAGTGCTCTGCACAGAGTAAGCGCTCAATAAATACAGTTGATGATGCTGATGATTTGTCTGCTGCATAGGGTTAGGGCACGGGCCTGGGAGTCCCAAGGTTTGCTGCCCCACTGTTGGGTAGGGACTGTCTCTATATGTTGCCAATTTGTACTTCCCAAGCGCTTAGTACAGTGCTGTGCACACAGTAAGCGCTCAATAAATACAATTGATGATGCTCATGATTTGTCTGCTGCATAGGGATAGGGCACGGGCCTGGGAGTCACAGGGTTTGCTGCCCCACTTTTGGGTAGGGACTGTCTCTATATGTTGTCAGTTTGTACTTCTCAAGCGCTTAGTACAGTACTCTGCACACAGTAAGCACTCAATAAATGCAATAGATGAGGCTGATCATTTGTCTGCTGCATAGGGTTAGGGCACGGGCCTGGGAGTCCCAAGGTTTGCTACCATTTGTCTGCTGCATAGGGATCGGGCACGGGCCTAGGAGTCACAAGGTGTGCTGCCCCACTGTTGTGTAGGGACTGTCTCTATATGTTGCAACTCTGTACTTCCCAAGCGCTTAGTACAGTGCTCTGCACACAGTAAGCGCTCAATAAATACAATTGATGATGCTGATGATTTCTCTGCTGCATAGGGTTAGGGCACGGGCATGGGAGTCACAAGATTTGCTGCCCGACTGTTGGGTAGGGACTGTCTCTATATGTTACCAATTTGTACTTCCCAAGCGCTTAGTAGAGTGCTCTGCACAGAGTAAGAGCTCAATAAATACAATTGATGATGCTGATGATTTGTCTGCTGCATAGGGTGAGGGCACGGGCCTGGGAGTCCCAAGGTTTGCTGCTATTTGACTGCTGCATAGGACTAGGGCATGGGCCTGGGAGTCACAAGGTTTGTTGCCCCACTGATGGGTAGGGACTCTCAATATATGTTGCCAATTTGTACGTTCCAAGCGCTTAGTACAGTGCTCTGCACACAGTAAGCGCTCAATAAATACAACTGATGATGCTGATGATTTGTCTGCTGCATAGGGATAGGGCACGGGCCTGGGAGTCACAAGGTGTGCTGCCCCACTGTTGGGTAGGGACTGTCTCTATATGTTGCCAATCTGTACTTCCCAAGCGCTTAGTACAGTGCTCTGCACACAGTAAGCGCTCAATAAATACAATTGATGATGCTGATGATTTAGCTGCTGCATAGGGTTAGGGCACGGGCCTGGGAGTCACAAGGTTTGCTACCCCACTGTTGGGTAGGGACTGTCCCTATATGTTGCCAGTTTGTGCTTCCCAAGAGCTTAGTACAGTGCTCTTCCCACAGTAAGTGCTCAATAAATACAATTGATGATGCTGATGATTTGTCTGCTGCATAGGGATAGGGCACGGACCTGGGAGTCACAAGGTTTGCTGCCCCACTGTTGGGTAGGGACTGTCCCTATATCTTGCCAATTTGTACTTGCCAAGCGCTTAGTACAGTGCTCTGCCCACAGTAAGCGCTCAATAAATACAATTGATGATGCTGATGATTTGTCTGCTGCATAGGGTTAGGGCACGGGCCTGGGAGTCACAAGGTTTGCTACCCCACTGTTGGGTAGGGACTGTCTCTATATGTTGCCAATTTGTACTTCCGAAGCGGTTAGTACAGTGCTCTGCCCACAGTAAGCGCTCAATAAATACAATTGATGATGCTGATGATTTGTCTGCTGCATAGGGATAGGGCACGGGCCTGGGAGTCACAAGGTTTGCTGCCCCACTGTTGGGTAGGGACTGTCTGTATATGTTGCCAATTTGTACTTCCCAAGCGCTTAGTACAGTGCTATGCACACAGTAAGCACTCAATAAATACAATTGATATTACTGATGTTTTGTCTGTTGCATAGGGTTAGGGCACGGGCCTGGGAGTCCCAAGGTTTGCTGCCATTTGTCTGCTCCATAGGGATAGGGCACGGGCCTGGGAGTCACAAGGTTTGCTGCCCCACTGTTGGGTAGGGACTGTCCCTATATCTTGCCAATTTGTACTTGCCAAGCGCTTAGTACAGTGCTCTGCAAACAGTAAGCGCTCAATAAATACAATTGATGATGCTGATGATTTGTCTGCTGCATAGGGTTAGGGCACGGGCCTGGGAGTCACAAGGTTTGCTACCCCACTGTTGGGTAGGGACTGTCTCTATATGTTACCAATTTGTACTTCTGAAGCGCTTAGTACAGTGCTCTGCCCACAGTAAGCACTCAATAAATACAATTGATGATGCTGATGATTTGTCTGCTGCATAGGGTGAGGGCACGGGCCTGGGAGTCCCAAGGTTTGCTGCCATTTGTCTGCTGCATAGGGATAGGGCACGGGCCTGGGAGTCACAAGGTTTGCTGCCCCACTGTTGGGCAGGGACTGTCTCTATATGTTGCAAATTTGTTCTTCCCAAGCGCTTAGTACAGTGCTCTGCCCATAGTAAGTGCTCAATAAATACAATTGATGATGCTGATGATTTGTCCGCTGCATAGGGTTAGGGCACGGGCCTGGGAGTCCCAAGGTTTGCTGCCATTTGTCTGCTGCATAGGGATAGGGCACGGGCCTGGGAGTCACAAGGTTTGCTGCCCCACTGTTGGGTAGGGACTGTCCCTATATATTGACAATTTGTACTTGCCAAGCGCTTAGTACAGTGCTCTGCCCACAGTAAGCGCTCAATAAATACAATTGATGATGCTGATGATTTGTCTGCTGCATAGGGTTAGGGCACGGGCCTGGGAGTCACAAGGTTTGCTACCCCACTGTTGGGTAGGGACTGTCCCTATATGTTGCCAGTTTGTGCTTCCCAAGAGCTTAGTACAGTGCTCTTCCCACAGTAAGTGCTCAATAAATACAATTGATGATGCTGATGATTTGTCTGCTGCATAGGGATAGGGCACGGACCTGGGAGTCACAAGGTTTGCTGCCCCACTGTTGGGTAGGGACTGTCCCTATATCTTGCCAATTTGTACTTGCCAAGCGCTTAGTACAGTGCTCTGCCCACAGTAAGTGCTCAATAAATACAATTGATGATGCTGATGATTTGTCTGCTGCATAGGGTTAGGGCACGGGCCTGGGAGTCACAAGGTTTGCTACCCCACTGTTGGGTAGGGACTGTCTCTATATGTTGCCAATTTGTACTTCCGAAGCGGTTAGTACAGTGCTCTGCCCACAGTAAGCGCTCAATAAATACAATTGATGATGCTGATGATTTGTCTGCTGCATAGGGATAGGGCACGGGCCTGGGAGTCACAAGGTTTGCTACCCCACTGTTGGGTAGGGACTGTCTGTATATGTTGCCAATTTGTACTTCCCACGCGCTTAGTACAGTGCTCTGCCCACAGTAAGCGCTCAATAAATACAATTGATGATACTGATGTTTTGTCTGTTACATAGGGTTAGGGCACGGGCCTGGGAGTCCCAAGGTTTGCTGCCATTTGTCTGCTCCATAGGGATAGGGCACGGGCCTGGGAGTCACAAGGTTTGCTGCCCTACTGTTGGGCAGGGACTGTCTCTATATGTTGCAAATTTGTTCTTCCCAAGCGCTTAGTACAGTGCTCTGCACACAGTAAGCGCTCAATAAATACAATTGATGATGCTGATGATTTGTCTGCTGCATAGGGTTAGGGCACGGGCCTGGGAGTCCCAAGGTTTGCTGCCCCACTGTTGGGTAGGGACTGTCTCTATATGTTGCCAATTTGTACTTCCCAAGCGCTTAGTACAGTGCTCTGCACACAGTAAGCGCTCAATAAATACAATTGATGATGCTGATGATTTGTCTGCTGCATAGGGATAGGGCACGGGCCTGGGAGTCACAAGGTTTGATGCCCCACTTTTGGGTAGGGACTTTCTCTATATTTTGCCAATTTGTACTTCCCAAGCGCTTAGTACAGTGCTCTGCACACAGTAAGCACTCAATAAATGCAATTGATGAGGCTGATGATTTGTCTGCTGCATAGGGTTAGGGCACGGGCCTGGGAGTCACAAGGTGTGCTGCCCCACTTTTGGGTAGGGACTGTCTCTATATGTTGCCAATCTGTACTTCCCAAGCGCTTAGTACAGTGCTCTGCACACAGTAAGCGCTCAATAAATACAATTGGTGATGCTGATGATTTGTCTGCTGCATAGGGTTAGGGCACGGGCCTTAGAGTCACAAGGTTTGCTGCCCGACTGTTGGGTAGGGCCTGTCTCTATATGTTACCAATTTGTACTTCCCAAGCGCTTAGTACAGTGCTCTGCACACAGTAAGCGCTCAATAAATACAGTTGAAGATGCTGATGATTTGTCTGCTGCATAGGGTTAGGGCACGGGCCTGGGAGTCCCAAGGTTTGCTGCTATTTGTCTGCTGCATATGGATAGGGCACGGGCCTGGGAGTCACAAGGTGTGCTGCCCCACTGTTGGGTAGCGACTGTCTCTATATGTTGCCAATCTGTACTTCCCAAGCGCTTAGTACAGTGCTCTGCACACAGTAAGCGCTCAATAAATACAATTGATGATGCTGATGATTTGCCTGCTGCATAGGGTTAGGGCACGGGCCTGGGAGTCACAAGGTTTGCTGCCCCACTGTTGGGTAGGGACTGTCTCTATATGTTGCCAATTTGTACTTCCCAAGCGTTTAGTACAGTGCTCTGCACACAGTAAGCGCTCAATAAATACAATTGATGATGCTGATGATTTGTCTGCTGCATAGGGTTAGGGCACGGGCCTGGGAGTCCCAAGGTTTGCTGCCATTTGTCTGCTGCATAGGGATAGGGCACGGGCCTGGGAGTCACAAGGTTTGCTGCCGCACTGTTGGGCAGGGACTGTCTCTATATGTTGCAAATTTGTTCTTCCCAAGCGCTTAGTACAGTGCTCTGCACACAGTAAGCGTTCAGTAAATACAATTGATGATGTTGATGATTTGTCTGCTGCATAGGGTTAGGGCACAGGCCTGGGAGTCCCAAGGTTTGCTGCCATTTGTCTGCTGCATAGGGATAGGGCACAGGCCTGGGAGTCACAAGGTTTGCTGCCCCACTGTTAGGTAGGGACTGTCTCTATATGTTGCCAATCTGTACTTCCCAAGCGCTTAGTAGAGTGCTCTGCACACAGTAAGCACTCAATAAATACAATTGATGATGCTGATGATTTGTCTGCTGCATAGGGTTAGGGCACGGGCCTGGGAGTCCCAAGGTTTGCTGCCCCACTGTTGGGTAGGGACTGTCTCTATATGTTGCCAATTTGTACTTCCCAAGCGCTTAGTACAGTGCTCTGCACACAGTAAGCACTCAATAAATACAATTGATGATGCTGATGATTTGTCTGCTGCATAGGGTTAGGGCACGGGCCTGGAA
This sequence comes from Tachyglossus aculeatus, assembly GCF_015852505.1. NCBI lineage: Eukaryota > Metazoa > Chordata > Mammalia > Monotremata > Tachyglossidae > Tachyglossus > Tachyglossus aculeatus. The sequence goes on from NC_052080.1 coordinate 9,004,552, forward strand.
GTCCCAAGGTTTGCTGCCATTTGTCTGCTACATAGGGATAGGGCACGGGCCTGGGAGTCACAAGCTTTGCTGCCCCACTGTTGGGTAGGGACTGTCTCTATATGTTGCCAGTTTGTACTTCCCCAGGCTTAGTACAGTGCTCTGCACACAGTAAACCCACAATAAATACAACTGATGATGCTGATGATTTGTCTGCTGCATAGGGTTAGGGCACGGGCCTGGGAGTCCCAAGGTTTGCTGCCATTTGTCTGCTGCATAGGGATAGGGCACGGGCCTGGGAGTCACAAGGTTTGCTGCCCCACTGTTGGGTAGGGACTGTCATTATATGTTGCCAATCTGTACTTCCCAAGTGCTTAGTACAGTGCTCTGCACAGAGTAAGCGCTCAATAAATACAGTTGATGATGCTGATGATTTGTCTGCTGCATAGGGTTAGGGCACGGGCCTGGGAGTCCCAAGGTTTGCTGCCCCACTGTTGGGTAGGGACTGTCTCTATATGTTGCCAATTTGTACTTCCCAAGCGCTTAGTACAGTGCTGTGCACACAGTAAGCGCTCAATAAATACAATTGATGATGCTCATGATTTGTCTGCTGCATAGGGATAGGGCACGGGCCTGGGAGTCACAGGGTTTGCTGCCCCACTTTTGGGTAGGGACTGTCTCTATATGTTGTCAGTTTGTACTTCTCAAGCGCTTAGTACAGTACTCTGCACACAGTAAGCACTCAATAAATGCAATAGATGAGGCTGATCATTTGTCTGCTGCATAGGGTTAGGGCACGGGCCTGGGAGTCCCAAGGTTTGCTACCATTTGTCTGCTGCATAGGGATCGGGCACGGGCCTAGGAGTCACAAGGTGTGCTGCCCCACTGTTGTGTAGGGACTGTCTCTATATGTTGCCACTCTGTACTTCCCAAGCGCTTAGTACAGTGCTCTGCACACAGTAAGCGCTCAATAAATACAATTGATGATGCTGATGATTTCTCTGCTGCATAGGGTTAGGGCACGGGCATGGGAGTCACAAGATTTGCTGCCCGACTGTTGGGTAGGGACTGTCTCTATATGTTACCAATTTGTACTTCCCAAGCGCTTAGTAGAGTGCTCTGCACACAGTAAGAGCTCAATAAATACAATTGATGATGCTGATGATTTGTCTGCTGCATAGGGTGAGGGCACGGGCCTGGGAGTCCCAAGGTTTGCTGCTATTTGACTGCTGCATAGGACTAGGGCATGGGCCTGGGAGTCACAAGGTTTGTTGCCCCACTGATGGGTAGGGACTCTCAATATATGTTGCCAATTTGTACGTTCCAAGCGCTTAGTACAGTGCTCTGCACACAGTAAGCGCTCAATAAATACAACTGATGATGCTGATGATTTGTCTGCTGCATAGGGATAGGGCACGGGCCTGGGAGTCACAAGGTGTGCTGCCCCACTGTTGGGTAGGGACTGTCTCTATATGTTGCCAATCTGTACTTCCCAAGCGCTTAGTACAGTGCTCTGCACACAGTAAGCGCTCAATAAATACAATTGATGATGCTGATGATTTAGCTGCTGCATAGGGTTAGGGCACGGGCCTGGGAGTCACAAGGTTTGCTACCCCACTGTTGGGTAGGGACTGTCCCTATATGTTGCCAGTTTGTGCTTCCCAAGAGCTTAGTACAGTGCTCTTCCCACAGTAAGTGCTCAATAAATACAATTGATGATGCTGATGATTTGTCTGCTGCATAGGGATAGGGCACGGACCTGGGAGTCACAAGGTTTGCTGCCCCACTGTTGGGTAGGGACTGTCCCTATATCTTGCCAATTTGTACTTGCCAAGCGCTTAGTACAGTGCTCTGCCCACAGTAAGCGCTCAATAAATACAATTGATGATGCTGATGATTTGTCTGCTGCATAGGGTTAGGGCACGGGCCTGGGAGTCACAAGGTTTGCTACCCCACTGTTGGGTAGGGACTGTCTCTATATGTTGCCAATTTGTACTTCCGAAGCGGTTAGTACAGTGCTCTGCCCACAGTAAGCGCTCAATAAATACAATTGATGATGCTGATGATTTGTCTGCTGCATAGGGATAGGGCACGGGCCTGGGAGTCACAAGGTTTGCTGCCCCACTGTTGGGTAGGGACTGTCTGTATATGTTGCCAATTTGTACTTCCCAAGCGCTTAGTACAGTGCTATGCACACAGTAAGCACTCAATAAATACAATTGATATTACTGATGTTTTGTCTGTTGCATAGGGTTAGGGCACGGGCCTGGGAGTCCCAAGGTTTGCTGCCATTTGTCTGCTCCATAGGGATAGGGCACGGGCCTGGGAGTCACAAGGTTTGCTGCCCCACTGTTGGGTAGGGACTGTCCCTATATCTTGCCAATTTGTACTTGCCAAGCGCTTAGTACAGTGCTCTGCAAACAGTAAGCGCTCAATAAATACAATTGATGATGCTGATGATTTGTCTGCTGCATAGGGTTAGGGCACGGGCCTGGGAGTCACAAGGTTTGATACCCCACTGTTGGGTAGGGACTGTCTCTATATGTTACCAATTTGTACTTCTGAAGCGCTTAGTACAGTGCTCTGCCCACAGTAAGCACTCAATAAATACAATTGATGATGCTGATGATTTGTCTGCTGCATAGGGATAGGGCACGAGCCTGGGAGTCACAAGGTTTGCTGCCCCACTGTTGGGTAGGGACTGTCTGTATATGTTGCCAATTTGTACTTCCCAAGCGCTTAGTACAGTGCTCTGCACACAGTAAGCGCTCAATAAATACAATTGATGATACTGATGTTTTGTCTGTTGCATAGGGTGAGGGCACGGGCCTGGGAGTCCCAAGGTTTGCTGCCATTTGTCTGCTGCATAGGGATAGGGCACGGGCCTGGGAGTCACAAGGTTTGCTGCCCCACTGTTGGGCAGGGACTGTCTCTATATGTTGCAAATTTGTTCTTCCCAAGCGCTTAGTACAGTGCTCTGCCCATAGTAAGTGCTCAATAAATACAATTGATGATGTTGATGATTTGTCCGCTGCATAGGGTTAGGGCACGGGCCTGGGAGTCCCAAGGTTTGCTGCCATTTGTCTGCTGCATAGGGATAGGGCACGGGCCTGGGAGTCACAAGGTTTGCTGCCCCACTGTTGGGTAGGGACTGTCCCTATATATTGACAATTTGTACTTGCCAAGCGCTTAGTACAGTGCTCTGCCCACAGTAAGCGCTCAATAAATACAATTGATGATGCTGATGATTTGTCTGCTGCATAGGGTTAGGGCACGGGCCTGGGAGTCCCAAGGTTTGCTACCCCACTGTTGGGTAGGGACTGTCCCTATATGTTGCCAGTTTGTGCTTCCCAAGAGCTTAGTACAGTGCTCTTCCCACAGTAAGCGCTCAATAAATACAATTGATGATGCTGATGATTTGTCTGCTGCATAGGGATAGGGCACGGACCTGGGAGTCACAAGGTTTGCTGCCCCACTGTTGGGTAGGGACTGTCCCTATATCTTGCCAATTTGTACTTGCCAAGCGCTTAGTACAGTGCTCTGCACACAGTAAGCGCTCAATAAATACAATTGATGATGCTGATGATTTGTCTGCTGCATAGGGTTAGGGCACGGGCCTGGGTGTCACAAGGTTTGCTACCCCTCTGTTGGGTAGGGACTGTCTCTATATGTTGCCAATTTGTACTTCCCTAGTGCTTAGTACAGTGCTCTGCCCACAGTAAGCGCTCAATAAATACAATTGATGATGCTGATGATTTGTCTGCTGCATAGGGATAGGGCACGGCCATGAGAGTCACAAGGTTTGCTGCCCCACTTTTGGGTAGGGACTGTCTCTATATGTTGCCAATTTGTACTTCCCAAGCACTTAGTACAGTGCTCTGCACACAGTAAGCACTCAATAAATACAATTGATGATGCTGATGATTTGTCTGCTGCATAGGGTTACGGCACGGGCCTGGGAGTCCCAAGGTTTGCTGCCATTTGTCTGCTTCATAGGGATAGGGCACGGGCCTGGGAGTCACAAGGTTTGCTGCCCCAATGTTGGGTATGGACTGTCTCTATATGTTGCCAATTTGTACTTCCCCAGGCTTAGTACAGTGCTCTGCACACAGTAAGCGCACAATAAATACAATTGATGATGCTGATGATTTGTCTGCTGCATAGGGTTAGGGCACGGGCCTGGGAGTCCCAAGGTTTGCTGCCATTTGTCTACTGCATAGGGATAGGGCACGGGCCTGGGAGTCACGAGGTTTGCGGCCCCACTGTTGGGTAGGGACTTTCTGTATATGTTGCCAATATGTACTTCCCAAGTGCTTAGTACAGTGCTCTGCACACAGTAAGCGCTCAATAAATACAGTTGATGATACTGATGATTTGTCTGCTGCATAGGGTTAGGGCACGGGCCTGGGAGTCCCAAGGTTTGCTGCCATTTGTCTACTGCATAGGGATACGGCACGGGCCTGGGTGTCACAAGGTTTGCTTCCCCACTGTTGGGCAGGGACTGTCTCTATATGTTGCAAATTTGTTCTTCCCAAGCGCTTAGTACAGTGCTCTGCACACAGTAAGCATTCAGTATATACAATTGATGATGCTGATGATTTGTCTGCTGCATAGGGTTAGGGCACGGGCCTGGGAGTCAGAAGGTTTGCTGCCCCACTGTTGGGTAGGGACTGTCCCTATATGTTGCCAGTTTGTACTTCCCAAGCGCTTAGTACAGTGCTCTGCCCACAGTAAGCGCTCAATAAATACAATTGATGATGCTGATGATTTGTCTGCTGCATAGGGTTAGGGCACAGGCCTGGGAGTCACAAGGTTTGCTACCCCACTGTTGGGTAGGGACTGTCTCTATATGTTGCCAATTTGTACTTCCGAAGCGGTTAGTACAGTGCTCTGCCCACAGTAAGCGCTCAATAAATACAATTGATGATGCTGATGATTTGTCTGCTGCATAGGGATAGGGCACGGGGCTGGGAGTCACAAGGTTTGCTACCCCACTGTTGGGTAGGGACTGTCTGTATATGTTGCCAATTTGTACTTCCCACGCGCTTAGTACAGTGCTCTGCCCACAGTAAGCGCTCAATAAATACAATTGATGATACTGATGTTTTGTCTGTTACATAGGGTTAGGGCACGGGCCTGGGAGTCCCAAGGTTTGCTGCCATTTGTCTGCTCCATAGGGATAGGGCACGGGCCTGGGAGTCACCAGGTTTGCTGCCCTACTGTTGGGCAGGGACTGTCTCTATATGTTGCAAATTTGTTCTTCCCAAGCGCTTAGTACAGTGCTCTGCACACAGTAAGCGCTCAATAAATACAATTGATGATGCTGATGATTTGTCTGCTGCATAGGGTTAGGGCACGGGCCTGGAAGTCACAAGGTTTGCTACCCCACTGTTGGGTAGGGACTGTCTCTATATGTTGCCAATTGGTACTTCCCAAGTGCTTAGTACAGTGCTCTGCACACAGTAAGCGCTCAATAAATACAATTGATGATGCTGATGATTTGTCTGCTGCCTAGTGTTAGGGCACGGGCCTGGAAGTCACAAGGTTTGCTGCCCCACTTTTGGGTAGGGACTGTCTCTATATGTTGCCAATTTGTACTTCCCAAGCGCTTAGTACAGTGCTCTGCACACAGTACGCGCTCAATAGATACAATTGATGATGCTGATGATTTGTATGCTGCATAGGGTTAGGGGACGGGCCTGGGAGTCCCAAGGTTTGCTGCCATTTGTCTGCTGCATAGGGATAGGGCACGGGCCTGGGAGTCATAAGGTTTGCTGCCCCACTGTTTTGTAGGGACTGTCTCTATATGTTGCCAATATGTACTTCCCAAGCGCTTAGTACAGTGCTCTGCACACAGTAAGCGCTTAATAAATACAGTTGATGATACTGATGATTTCTCTGCTGAATAGGGTTAGGGCACGGGCCTTGGAGTCCCAAAGTTTGCTGCCATTTGTCTGCTGCATAGGGATAGGGCACGGGCCTGGGAGTCACAAAGTTTGCTGCCCCACTTTTGGGTAGGGACTGTCTCTATATGTTGCCAATTTGTACTTCCCAAGCGCTTAGTACAGTGCTCTGCACACAGTACGCGCTCAATAAATACAATTGATGATGCTGATGATTTGTATGCTGCATAGGGTTAGGGTACGGGCCTGGGAGTCCCAAGGTTTGCTGCCATTTGACTGCTGCATGGGACTAGGGCACGGGCCTGGGAGTCACAAGGTTTGTTGCCCCACTGATGGGTAGGGACTGTCAATATATGTTGCCAATTTCTGCTTTCCAAGCGCTTAGTACAGTACTCTGCCCACAGTAAGCACTCAATAAATACAATTAATGATGCTGATGATTTGTCTGCTGCATTGGGTTAGGGCACGGGCCTGGGAGTCCCAAGGTTTGCTGCTGTATATCTGCTGCATAGGGATAGGGCACGGGCCTGGGAGTCATAACGTTTGCTGCCCCACTGTTGGGAAGGGACTCTCTCTATATGTTGCCAATTTGTAATTCCCAAGCGCTTAGTACAGTGCTCTGCACACAGTAAGCGCTAAGTAAATACAATTGATGATGCTGATGATTTGTGTGCTGCATAGGGTTAGGGCACGGGACTGGGTGTCCCAAGGTTTGCTGCCCCACTGTTGGGTAGGGACTGTCTCTATATGTTACCAATTTGTACTTCCCAAGTGCTTAGTACAGTGCTCTGCACACTGTAAGCGCTCAATAAATACAATTGAAGATGCTGATGATTTGTCTGCTGCATAGAGTTAGGGCACGGGCCTGGGAGTCCCAACGTTTGCTGCCATTTGTCTGCTGCATATGGATAGTGTATGGGCCTGGGAGTCACAAGGTGTGCTGCCCCACTGTTGGGTAGGGACTGTCTCTACATGTTGCCAATCTGTACTTCCCAAGCGCTTAGTACAGTGCTCTGCACACAGTAAGCGCTCAATAAATACAATTGATGATGCTGATGATTTGTCCGCTGCATAGGGTTAGGGCACGAGCCTGGGAGTCACAAGGTTTGCTGCCCCACTGTTGGGTAGGGACTGTCTGTATATGTTGCCAATTTGTACTTCCCAAGCGCTTAGTACAGTGCTATGCACACAGTAAGCACTCAATAAATACAATTGATGATACTGATGTTTTGTCTGTTGCATAGGGTTAGGGCACGGGCCTGGGAGTCCCAAGGTTTGCTGCCATTTGTCTGCTGCATAGGGATAGGGCACGGGCCTGGGAGTCACAAGGTTTGCTGCCCCACTGTTGGGTAGGGACTGTCCCTATATCTTGCCAATTTGTACTTGCCAAGCGCTTAGTACAGTGCTCTGCAAACAGTAAGCGCTCAATAAATACAATTGATGATGCTGATGATTTGTCTGCTGCATAGGGTTAGGGCACGGGCCTGGGAGTCACAAGGTTTGCTACCCCACTGTTGGGTAGGGACTGTTTCCATATGTTACCAATTTGTACTTCTGAAGCGCTTAGTACAGTGCTCTGCCCACAGTAAGCACTCAATAAATACAATTGATGATGCTGATGATTTTTCTGCTGCATAGGGATAGGGCACGAGCCTGGGAGTCACAAGGTTTGCTGCCCCACTGTTGGGTAGGGACTGTCTGTATATGTTGCCAATTTGTACTTCCCAAGCGCTTAGTACAGTGCTCTGCACACAGTAAGCGCTCAATAAATACAATTGATGATACTGATGTTTTGTCTGTTGCATAGGGTGAGGGCACGGGCCTGGGAGTCCCAAGGTTTGCTGCCATTTGTCTGCTGCATAGGGATAGGGCACGGGCCTGGGAGTCACAAGGTTTGCTGCCCCACTGTTGGGTAGGGACTGTCCCTATATCTTGCCAATTTGTACTTGCCAAGCGCTTAGTACAGTGCTCTGCAAACAGTAAGCGCTCAATAAATACAATTGATGATGCTGATGATTTGTCTGCTACATAGGGTTAGGGCACGTGCCTGGGAGTCCCAAGGTTTGCTGCCATTTGTCTGCTGCATAGGGTTAGGGCACGGGCCTGGGAGTCACAAGGTTTACTGCCCCACTGTTGGGTAGGGACTGTCTCTATATGTTGCCAATTTGTACTTCCCAAGCGCTTAGTACAGTGCTCTGCACACAGTAAGCGCTCAAGAAATACAATTGATGATTCCGATCATTTGTCTGCTACATAGGGTTAGGGTATGGGCCTGGGAGTACCAAGGTTTGCTGCCATTTGTCTACTGCATAGGGATAGGGCACGGGCCTGGGAGTAACAAGGTTTGCTGCCCCACTGTTGGGTAGGGACTGTCTCTATATCTTGCCAATTTGTACTTCCCAAGCGCTTAGTACAATGCTCTGCACACAGTAAGCGCTCAATAAATACTATTGATGATGCTGATGATTCGTCTGCTGCGCAGGGATAGGGCACGGGCCTGGGAGTCACAAGGTTTGTTGCCCCACTGTTGGGTAGGGACTGTCTCTATATGTTGCCAATTTGTACTTCCCAAGCTCTTAGTACACTGCTCTGCACACAATAAGCACTCAATAAATGCAATTGATGATACTGATGATTTGTCGGCTGCATAGGGTTAGGGCACGGGCCTGGTAGTCACAAGGTTTGCTGCCCCACTGTTGGGTAGGGACTGTCTCTATATGTTGCCAATTTGTACTTCCCAAGCGCTTAGTACAATGCTCTGCACACAGTAAGCGCTCAATAAATACAATTGATGACGCTGATGATTTGTCAGCTGCATAGGGTTAGGTCACGGGCCTGGGAGTCCCAAGGTTTGCTGCCATTTGTCTGCTGCTTAGGGATAGGGCACGGGCCTGAGAGTCACAAGGTTTGCTGCCCTACTGTTGGGTAGGAACTGTTTCTATATGTTGCCAATTTGTACTTCCCAAGCGCTTAGTACAGTGCTCTGCACACAGTAAGTGCTCAATAAATACAATTGATGATGCTGATGATTTGTCTGCTGCATAGGGTTAGCGCACGGGCCTGGGAATCCCAAGGTTTGCTGCCATTTGTCTGCTGCATAGGGATAGGGCACGGGCCTGAGAGTCACAAGGTTTGCTGCCCCACTGTTGGGTAGGGACTGTCTCTTTATGTTGCCAATTTGTACTTCCCAAGCGCTTAGTACAGTGCTCTGCGCCCAATAATCGCTCAGTATATACAATTGATAATGCTGGTGATTTGTCTGCTGCATAGGGATAGGGCACGGGCCTGGGAGTCACAAGGTTTGCTACCCCACTGTTGGGTAGGGACTGTCTCTATATGTTGCCAATTTGTACTTCGCAAACGCTTAGTACAGTACTCTGCACACAGTAAGCGCTCAATAAATACAATTGTTGATGCTGATTATTTGTCTGCTGCCTAGGGTTAGGGCACGGGCCTGGGAGTCACAAGGTTTGCTGCCCCACTTTTGGGTAGGGACTGTCTCTATATGTTGCCAATTTGTACTTCCCAAGCGCTTAGTACAGTGCTCTGCACACAGTAAGCGCTCAATCAATACAATTGATGATGCTGATGATTTGTCTTCTACATAGGGTTAGGGCACGGGCCTGGGAGTCACAAGTTTGCTGCCCCACTGTTGGGTAGGGACTGTCTCTATATGTTGCCAATTTGTACTTCCCAAGCGCTTACTACAGTGCTCTGCACACATTAAGCGCTCAATAAATACAATTGATGATGCTGATGATTTGTCTGCTGCATAGGGTTAGGGCACGGGCCTGGGAGTCCCAAGGTTTGCTGCTATTTGACTGCTGCATAGGACTAGGGCATGGGCCTGGGAGTCACAAGGTTTGTTGCCCCACTGATGGGTAGGGACTCTCAATATATGTTGCCAATTTGTACGTTCCAAGCGCTTAGTACAGTGCTCTGCACACAGTAAGCGCTCAATAAATACAACTGATGATGCTGATGATTTGTCTACTGCATAGGGTTAGGGCACGGGCCTGGGAGTCACAAGGTTTGCTGCCCGACTGTTGGGTAGGGACTGTCTCTATATGTTACCCATTTGTACTTCCCAAGCGCTTAGTACAGTGCTCTGCACACAGTAAGCGCTCAATAAATACAATTGATGATGCTGATGATTTGTCTGCTGCATAGGGATAGGGCACGGGCCTGGGAGTCACAAGGTGTGCTGCCCCACTGTTGGGTAGGGACTGTCTCTATATGTTGCCAATCTGTACTTCCCAAGCGCTTAGTACAGTGCTCTGCACACAGTAAGCGCTCAATAAATACAATTGATGATGCTGATGATTTAGCTGCTGCATAGGGTTAGGGCACGGGCCTGGGAGTCACAAGGTTTGCTGCCCCACTGTTGGGGAGGGACTGTCTCTATATGTTGCCAATTGGTACTTGCCAAGCGCTTAGTACAGTGCTCTGCACACAGTAAGCGCTCAATAAATACAATTGATGATGCTGTTGATTTGTCTGCTGCATAGGGTTAGGGCACGTGCCTGGGAGTCCCAAGGTTTGCTGCCATTTGTCTGCTGCATAGGGATAGGGCACGGGCCTGGGAGTCACAAGGTTTGCTGCCCCACTGTTGGGTAGGGACTGTCCCTATATCTTGCCAATTTGTACTTGCCAAGCGCTTAGTACAGTGCTCTGCAAACAGTAAGCGCTCAATAAATACAATTGATGATGCTGATGATTTGTCTGCTGCATAGGGTTAGGGCATGGGCCTGGGAGTCACAAGGTTTGCTACCCCACTGTTGGGTAGGGACTGTCTCTATATGTTACTAATTTGTACTTCTGAAGCGCTTAGTACAGTGCTCTGCCCACAGTAAGCACTCAATAAATACAATTGATGATGCTGATGATTTGTCTGCTGCATAGGGATAGGGCACGAGCCTGGGAGTCACAAGGTTTGCTGCCCCACTGTTGGGTAGGGACTGTCTGTATATGTTGCCAATTTGTACTTCCCAAGCGCTTAGTACAGTGCTCTGCACACAGTAAGCGCTCAATAAATACAATTGATGATACTGATGTTTTGTCTGTTGCATAGGGTGAGGGCACGGGCCTGGGAGTCCCAAGGTTTGCTGCCATTTGTCTGCTGCATAGGGATAGGGCACGGGCCTGGGAGTCACAAGGTTTGCTGCCCCACTGTTGGGCAGGGACTGTCTCTATATGTTGCAAATTTGTTCTTCCCAAGCGCTTAGTACAGTGCTCTGCCCATAGTAAGTGCTCAATAAATACAATTGATGATGTTGATGATTTGTCCGCTGCATAGGGTTAGGGCACGGGCCTGGGAGTCCCAAGGTTTGCTGCCATTTGTCTGCTGCATAGGGATAGGGCACGGGCCTGGGAGTCACAAGGTTTGCTGCCCCACTGTTGGGTAGGGACTGTCCCTATATATTGACAATTTGTACTTGCCAAGCGCTTAGTACAGTGCTCTGCCCACAGTAAGCGCTCAATAAATACAATTGATGATGCTGATGATTTGTCTGCTGCATAGGGTTAGGGCACGGGCCTGGGAGTCACAAGGTTTGCTACCCCACTGTTGGGTAGGAACTGTCTCTATATGTTGCCAGTTTGTGCTTCCCAAGAGCTTAGTACAGTGCTCTGCACACAGTAAGCGCTCAATAAATACAACTGATGATGCTGATGATTTGTCTGCTGCATAGGGTTAGGGCACGGTCCTGGGAGTCCCAAGGTTTGCTGCCATTTTTCTGCTGCATAGGGATAGGGCACGGGCCTGAGAGTCACAAGGTTTGCTGCCCCACTGTTGGGTAGGAACTGTCTCTTTATGTTGCCAATTTGTACTTCCCAAACACTTAGTACAGTGCTCTGCACACAGTAAGCGCTCAATATATACAATTGATAATGCTGATGATTTGTCTACTGCATAGGGTTAGGGCACGGGCCTGGGAGTCCCAAGGTTTGCTGCCATTTGTCTGCTGCATAGGGATAGGGCACGGGCCTGGGAGTCACAAGGTTTGCTGCCCCACTGTTGGGCAGGGACTGTCTCTATATGTTGCAAATTTGTTCTTCCCAAGCGCTTAGTACAGTGCTCTGCCCATAGTAAGTGCTCAATAAATACAATTGATGATGTTGATGATTTGTCCGCTGCATAGGGTTAGGGCACGGGCCTGGGAGTCCCAAGGTTTGCTGCCATTTGTCTGCTGCATAGGGATAGGGCACGGGCCTGGGAGTCACAAGGTTTGCTGCCCCACTGTTGGGTAGGGACTGTCCCTATATATTGACAATTTGTACTTGCCAAGCGCTTAGTACAGTGCTCTGCCCACAGTAAGCGCTCAATAAATACAATTGATGATGCTGATGATTTGTCTGCTGCATAGGGTTAGGGCACGGGCCTGGGAGTCACAAGGTTTGCTACCCCACTGTTGGGTAGGAACTGTCTCTATATGTTGCCAGTTTGTGCTTCCCAAGAGCTTAGTACAGTGCTCTGCACACAGTAAGCGCTCAATAAATACAACTGATGATGCTGATGATTTGTCTGCTGCATAGGGTTAGGGCACGGTCCTGGGAGTCCCAAGGTTTGCTGCCATTTTTCTGCTGCATAGGGATAGGGCACGGGCCTGAGAGTCACAAGGTTTGCTGCCCCACTGTTGGGTAGGAACTGTCTCTTTATGTTGCCAATTTGTACTTCCCAAACACTTAGTACAGTGCTCTGCACACAGTAAGCGCTCAATATATACAATTGATAATGCTGATGATTTGTCTACTGCATAGGGTTAGGGCACGGGCCTGGGAGTCCCAAGGTTTGCTGCCATTTGACTGCTGCCTAGGGATAGGGCACGGGCCTGGGAGTCACAAGGTTTGCTACCCCACTGTTGGGTAGGGACTGTCTCTATATGTTGCCAATTTGTACTTCGTAAATGCTTAGTACAGTGCTCTGCACACAGTAAGCGCTCAATAAATACAATTGTTGATGCTGATGATTTGTCTGCTGCCTAGGGTTAGGGCACGGGCCTGGGAGTCACAAGGTTTGCTGCCCCACTTTTGGGTAGGGACTGTCTCTATATGTTGCCAATTTGTACTTCCCAAGCGCTTAGTACAGTGCTCTGCACACAGTGAGCGCTCAATAAATACAATTGATGATGCTGATGATTTGTCTTCTACATAGGGTTAGGGCACGGGCCTGGGAGTCACAAGTTTGCTGCCCCACTGTTGGGTAGGGACTGTCTCTATATGTTGCCAATTTGTACTTCCCAAGCGCTTACTACAGTGCTCTGCACACATTAAGCGCTCAATAAATACAATTGATGATGCTGATGATTTGTCTGCTGTATAGGGTCAGGGCACGGGCCTGGGAGTCACAAGGTTTCCTGCCTCACTGTTGGGTAGGGACTGTCTCTATATGTTGCCAATTTGTACTTCCCAAGCGCTTAGTGCAGTGCTCTGCACACAGTAAGCGCTCAATAAATACAATTGATGATGCTGATGATTTGTCTGCAGCATAGGGTTAGGGCACGGGCCTGGGAGTCCCAAGGTTTGCTGCCATTTGTCTGCTGCATAGGGATAGGGCACGGGCCTGGGAGTCACAAGGTTTGCTGCCCCACTGTTGGGTAGGGACTGTCTGTATATGTTGCCAATTTGTGCTTCCTAAGTGGTTAGTACAGTGCTCTGCACACAGTAAACGCCCAATAAATACAATTCATGATGCTGATGATTTGTCTGCTGCATAGGGTTAGGGCACGGGCCTGGGAGTCCCAAGGTTTGCTGCAATTTGTCTGCTGCCTAGGGATAGGGCTCGGGTCTGGGAGTCACAAGTTTTGCTGCCCCACTGTTGGGTAGGGACTGTGTCTATATGTTGCCAATTTGTACTTCCCAAGCGCTTAGTACAGTGCTCTGCACACAGTAAGCGCTCAATAAACACCATTGATGATGCTGATGATTTGTCTGCTACATAAGGTTAGGGCACGGGCCTTGGAGTCACAAGGTTTGCTGCCCCACTGTTGGGTAGGGACTGTCTCTATATGTTGCCAATTTGTACTTCCCAAGCGCTTACTACAGTGCTCTGCACACAGTAAGCACTCAGTAAATACAATTGATGATGCTGATGATTTGTCTGCTGCATAGGGTTAGGGCACGGGCCTGGGAGTCCCAAGGTTTGCTGCCATTTGTCTCCTGCATAGGGATAGGGCACGGGCCTGGGAGTCACAAGGTTTGCTGCCCCACTGTTGGGTAGGGACTGTCTCTATATGTTGCCAATTTGTACTTCCCCAGTGCTTAGTACAGTGCTCTGCACACAGTAAGCGCTCAATAAATACAATTGATGATACTGATGATTTGTCTGCTGCATAGGGTTAGGGCACTTGCCTGGGAGTCCCAAGGTTTGCTGCCATTTGTCTGCTGCATAGGGATAGTGCACGGGCCTGGGAGTCACAAAGTTTGCTGCCCCACTGTTTGTTAGGGACTGTCTCTATATTTTGCCAATCTGTACTTCCCAAGCGCTTAGTACAGTGCTCTGCACACAATAAGCGCTCAATAAATACAGTTGATGATGCTGATGATTTGTCTGCTGCATAGGGTTAGGGCACGGGCCTGGGAGTCCCAAGGTTTGCTGCCATTTGTCTGCTGCATAGGGATAGGGCACGGGCCTGGGAGTCACAAGGTTTGCTGCCCCACTTTTGGGTAGGGACTGTCTCTATACGTTGCCAATTTCTAGTTCCCAAGCGGTTAGTACAGTGCTCTGCACGCAGTAAGCGGTCAATAAATACAATTGATGATGCTGATGATTTGTCTGCTGCATAGGGTTAGGGCATGGGCTTGGGAGTCCCAAGGTTTGCTGCCATTTGTCTGCTGCGTAGGGATAGGGCACGGGCCTGGGGGTCACAAGGTTTGCTGCCACTTGTCTGCTGCGTGACCTTGGGCGAGTCACTCAACTCCTCTGTGCCTCATTTCCCTCATGGATGGAGACTGTGAGCCCCATGTGTGTCCAACCCAATTCGCTGGTTTGCATCGCAGCTCTTAGAATGGTGCCTGGCACGTGGTAAATGCCTAGCAAACAAATAATAATAATAATAATGATAGCATTTATTAAGCGCTTACTATGTGCAAAGCACTGTTCTAAGCACTGGGGACGTTACAAGGTGATCAGGATGTCCCACGGGGGGCTCTCAGTCTTCCTCCCCCTGTCTTCAGACAGTCTTCACTTGTCAATCAATCAATCAATCATATTTATTGAGCGCTTACTGTGTCCCGAGCACTGTACTAAGCGCTTGGGAAGGACAAGTTGTCAACATATAGAGACAGCCAATCAATCAATCAGTCGTATTTATTGCGCGCTTACTGTGTGCAGAGCACTGTACTAAGCGCTTGGGAAGTACAAGTTGGCAACATATAGAGACGTTCCCTACCCAACAGTGGGCTCACAGTCTAGAAGGGGGGAGACAGAAAACAAAACCGAACATACTAACAAAATAAAATAAATAGAATAAATATGTACAAGTAAAATAAATAAATAGAGTAATAAATATGTAGAAACATATATACATATATACAGGTATATCTGTCTACATATATATGTATATATATATATATAATCTGTCTAGATACGTATAACTATGTATGTCTGTGCCAAAGGCTTGGAAATGACTCCAGGCTTCTTGCTTTGGAGGTATCCCATCCCACTCAAAGCAGCAGAGCCACTCAGAGTCTTGCTTCACTCTGGGGTGGGAGTAAAATCATTGGTTCCAGAAATTGTTTCAGGCCTTAACTTTATATCTCCTCTTCACCCGCAGTCCATGCCCAGAAACAACAGGCCCACATGGAAGATCTCCAATTCGAAGAAAATTATAGTACTGGAAGGGAATGTGGGTGTATATGTGTGTATGTGCACTTACACACTCTCACTCCCGTCCAGTGTTGTAATTTTAGAGTAGTCCTTCACATTAGAAGGTGAAATTCATCTGTCAGGATATGTGTGTGAGGGTGTATATTGGTGTGTGGCTGAGGAAGGTAGTGTGTCCCCAAAAGGGGCTAAGTAAGAGGGAGAACAGAGTCAGATTTTGCAGATGAGGGAGTTGAGGCACAGAGCAGGGAAGTGACTTGCCCAAGGTCTCACAGCCGTTACATAGAGACAGGACTAGAACCCAGGCCCATGGTTTTTCCACTAGTCCACGCCGTAAGGGACCAAGTGCCTTCCCCCTTCTAGACTGTGAGCCCGTTGTCAGGTTGGGACCGTCTCTATATGTTGCCAACTTGGACTTCCCAAGCGCTTAGTACAGTGCTCTGCACACAGTAAGTGCTCAATAAATATGATTGAGTGAATGAATGCAAAGTGCCTTAGTAGACTCTTGGTCCCAGACTGAGCTCCCTCCTTCCTCTCCCCCTTTTCCCCCTTTGCCTCCCCACAGCACCTGTATATATGTTTGTACGTATTTATTACTCTATTTTATTTGTACATATTTATTCTATGTGATTTTGTTAATATGTTTTGTTTTGTTGTCTGTCTCCCCCTCCTAGAATGTGAGCCTGCTGTTGGGTAGGGACCGTCTCTATATGTTGCCAACTTGGACTTCCCAAACGCTTAGTACAGTGCTCTGCACACAGTAAGTGCTCAGTAAATACAATTGAGTGAGTGTGGGACCCCCAATCCCAGCCACATTGTCACACAAAATGATTGTCCCTTTTTGCTGTTATGTTTAATGCTTTGATTGCCTGGCATGGCAATCTTTTTACCTTTTTTTTTTACTCTTTTTACTCTTTTTACCTCCTCGTCCCTTAAAGGAGTGAGTAGAAGGGTATGGAAAAGCAAGATTGACTTGACTTGACAGAGGCATTTAAAGTCATGGCAGAGAGAAAGATGAGAAGGAAATTACAAAAGAGTGTGTGTGTGTGTGTGCGTGTGTGTGCTCTCTGTGCCCACGCCAATGTGGTCTGATTTCCAGACTGAGGCGGCGTATAACAAACTAAGCCCCCTCCCCAACCTTTTATAAAGAGAAAACTGTCTCACCAGGTTGAGCCTTCACTGTAAGAAGAATGGGAATGAGAATGGTGTGATGCAGTTGCCTGGAGAAGTCTGTTTCTGTTCATATATAATTGAATACAAATGACGTGGGATTTTTCATACTCTAGTGCTTCATACTAACCCAGGTTTAAATTTAGGTCCTCTCTGCCCTTCCTTATGTGCCCTGCTCATTTTGCTTACCAACTGAGATGAGTTAGGAAAGCAGGCATCTTAGTCCAGTCTCTTCAAGCTAATTGGGAGTCTGAGCACTGATTTTCCTGGATAAGGAGCTGTATTCTACTTTTCCCCAAAATATAGTCAACGCTACTGAGACATCCTGTCCACAAATAACCATAAATAGAATCTGTGAAGTCAGTGAAAGAGCAGTTTGGATGTAAGCAGGAAGTGACAAATAGAATCTTGAATGCAAAAACTTGATGATAATCCAGGGTGTCTAAATATAAATGCATTTGGTGACATGAATTAGCAGCTGGCCTCCAGCTCTTGGTCAGCCCTGGTTTGGGCATACTCAGTCGGTCAGTGGTATTTGAGTGCTGCCTGGGTGCAGAGCATTGTACTAAAAGCTTAGCAGTGTACAATAAGTGAATAAAGATCCAGGGGAAAGGAAACTGGACCTCTGCTCTCTCCCATGGGTTCTGTCCTGCAGTCAGGGGTCCTGGCTCTGAGTTCCCCAGTTAGTAACCCCTTTGACTAGTTGCCTTGGTCATGTGTGAATTGAGAGCATGCCGGCAAGATCCTTTAGAGGTCTCAGAAAATGAGGGCTAGGCAAATTCAAGGCAGCTTTTGCTGTTGAAGCCAACCAAAGAACCAAGCTGTCTGAAGGCAGAAGGTGCCTCGAAAGTTTAAAGTGCTTTTATAATAGCTTCATTTTTCAAAAACTCCTTTGAATGCAAACATCTGATGCTGCTTCCTCCTAAGACCAAGCACATGTGTACGACAAGAAGTTGGAACTTGTTCACCTGGAGGCCCAATGGGTTTGGGCTCGAATAAGGAATAGTGAATTGAGGTTGAGCAGGAGTTGGCAAGGAAATGTAAATTGGTCTTGCACTGTTCATCTCCATACACTGTGCAGACCCCTTCCCTGCAGGGCATTAGGGCAAACAGAAATGCATCGGGGGAGAGGCTCTTGCCAAAAATAGCACTGGATCAGAAAATGGAGTCTGGGATACTTTTTCTCTTGAGTTGACCTTTCTTTTGAATAGGGCTGCCTGGAATCAAGGTTTAGAGTCCAAACTTTACCTCAAGTCATTTCCTCTGTGGTATATTTTGCGGCTGGGGTCTCGCCTAAGCTTTTCTTTCACAAGCTGTATCTGGGTATGCATGTTTCCAGCTTGCCTTCAGAGGGTTAATTTTCACCAGTAGTAGTAACAGCATTTATTTAGCACCCACCTGGTGCTGGACACTGTACTACGTGCTTGGGAAGTACAGAATAAAGAAGTGTCACAGGCCCTGTGCACAGTAATAATAATAATAATAGCACTTATTAAGCACTTACTATGTGCAAAGCACTGTTCTAAGTGCTGGGAAGGTTACAAGGTGATCAGGTTTTCCCACGGGGGGCTCATAGTCTTAATCCCCATTTTACAGATGAGGTAACTGAGGCACAGAGAAGTTAAGTGACTTGCCCAAAGTCACACAGCTGACAAGTGGCGGAGCTGGGATTTGAACCCATGACCTCTGACTCCAAAGCCCGTGCTCTTTCCACTGAGCCACACAACTTTTATAGGGTAGACAACGATGTCAGTATTTACAGCTAGAGTGGTCCAAATAAATGATTGAGTACACATATAAACATGAGGGAAGAGAAGAGTATAAATAATTTGTGAGTGCTGGAGTTGGCTGACGGGACATGATTAGTCAGACTAATCATGGAAGGGTTCTTGGAGGAGATGCGATTTTACACAGGTTTTGAAGATTGGGAGAGTGGTAGTTTGATGACTGTGAAAGGGGAGAGAGTTCCGGACAAAAGGGACAGCATAAGAGGTCAATTTTGAAAGAACAAGGCACAGTGCATCGGTTGGCTTGAGCTATTGGGTGAGTTGGTTCAGACATCGGACGGTCCTCCAGATTGTGAGCAATTCTCTTTGGTCGCTACACCCCGAGGCTTCTAATCATCACATCCGTGCCCAGTGCCGGGGGTTGAGAGTAATGAAAATCATTGTTTCCTAAGGCAAAGGATTTAGAATGCTTGTTAATTAGCACAAAGCACACACCATCTATCCTTCTAAATTGGCACTGCCATGTCCATTTTTAATGAATAAAATTCCTCCCTAATCATTTCTGCTACCTTTGGAGTGATCCTTCGGCACAGTTCTTATTAAAGACAGATAAGCTCTTTTTGCCTTGCAGAGTTCCCAGAAATCCAGTCAGTATAAGGGGTTCTTGAAGAATGTTTCTGTTCCCTAATTGGCCCCATGATTACCTTAATATGGAGGGGATTATCTCTAGTGGCTATAGGGTTCCCGAAATAGTAAGGGAGATTTAGGTGTGAAAATGGGATGTTTATCATCTAAAAGTTTCTTCTGGAAAAACTATTGAGCAAATGACTGAGAAAGGAAACGATGAAAACTAAACATAAAAGTCCTCAGCGGCTTAGAAACAAAAACCTTTGGAATAGCTGTGTAATGTAGTCATCTTTTTTTTCCTTTGAAGAAAGTTGTTTCACAAAGTAAACACAATAGTTTGTGGCATAAAATAGTCCAAAGTTCCAGAGTCTATGCCTTAAAATCTTCTCTATTATAACAGTGTGAGAAGCAGCGTGGCTCAGTGGAAACAGCACAGGCTTTGGAGTCAGAGGTCATGGGTTCAAATACCAGTGCTTCCAATTGTCAGCTGTGTGACTTTGGGCAAGTCACTTCACTTCTCTGGGCCTCAGTTACCTCATCTGTAAAATGGGGATGAAGATTGTGAGCCCCCCGTGGGATGATCACTGATCACTTTGTAACCTCCCCAGTGCTTAGAACAGTGCTTTGCACATAGTAAGCACTTAATAAATACCAATATTATTATTATTATTATGGGGGCATCAGAGTCCAGGAGGGAGGGAGGGAGGCCGGGCCTAGTCACATGGCGCTCAGGGGGTCCGGGGGTCCTGCCCCCAGAGGAGCGGAGCCTCACCTGTCTGGTCCTGGCGGGGGCGAGGGGCTGTGCGGAACGCTGTGCAAGGCACTCCGCGGCGGGGCTCCGGCTGGCCCACCTCCTGCAGGGGCAACCCGGTGGACCCCCCGCCAGAGGAGGCCAGGAGCAGGGCCTCATTTTACTACCTCATTTTCCAGATGAGGTAACTGAGGCTCAAGGCAGTGAAGTGACTCGGCCCCAAGTCAAATGGCTGACAGTTGGCAGAGTCAGGATTTGAACCCACCACTTCCAACTCCAAAGCCCGGGCTCGATGGGTAAGTCCGGGAAGGCTTCCTGAAGGATCTATGATTGAGAGCCTTTGTAGCAGAATGTGGGGGTGTGAGTGGGTGTACGCATGCTCACACTTTATGGAGTGCATCTTGTAGGGACCATCTCTATATGTTGCCAACTTGTACTTCCCAAGCGCTTAGTACAGTGCTCTGCAAACAGTAAGTGCTCAATGAATACGATTGACTGAATGAATGAAACTTCTCTCCTCCCTGGGGGCACTACTGCCCAGTGGAAAGAACCCAGGACTGTACATCTGGAGACTCAGGTTCTACACACAGGTCAGGCCCTAGACTGCCCTGTCACCTGGGGCAGGTCACAGAACTCAGAGCTTCACTTGTCACATCTGTTAGTTGGGAATAAACTACCTGTTCTCCCTCCTTTTAGACCGTGGGCCCTGAGGGGACAGGGAGCCTGACCGACCTAGTGGAAATGGACTCATTCATTCATTCATTCATTCTATCATTCAATCGTATTTATTGAGCGCTTACTGAGTGCAGAGCACTGTACTAAGTGCTTGGGAAGTACAAGTTGGCAACATATAGAGATGGTCCCTACCCAGCAGCAGACTCACAGTCTAGAAGAGATCTTCCGGGGGACCCAAAGACCCCAACACCACCATCCTTCTCCTCTTCCTCTTCCTTCCTTCCTTCCTTCCTTGGCCCCTCCGGGCCTCCTCTTTTTCCCTCCCTTCCTCCCTTTCCCCACCATCCCTTAGTTCCTCTTTCTCTTCCTCCTTTCCCTTCCTTTCCTCTGCCCCTTTGTCCCTCCTTGTCCTTGACCTGCTCCCGGACCTCCTCCTCCTCCCGGTCCTCATCTTTGTCCTCCTCCTCCTTCAAATCCTCATCCTCTTCCTCCTCCCGATCCTCTTCCTCCTTCTCCCAATCCTCATCTTCTAGAAGAATCCCCCTTAATAATCATAATAGTAATGATGGTATTTGTTAAGTGCTTACTATGTGCAAAGCACTGTTCTAAGCGCTGGGGAGGTTACAAGGTGATCAGGTTGTCCCGGGGGGGCTCACAGTTTTAATCCCCATTTTTACAGATGAGGTAACTGAAGCACAGAGAAGTTAAGTGACTTGCCCAAGGTCACACAGCTGACAGTTGGCAGAGCCAGGATTTGAACCCATAACCTCTGACTCCAAAGCCCGTGCTCTTTCCACTGAGCCACGCTGCTTCTAGACTGTGAGCCCGTTTTTGGGTAGGGACCGGCTCTATATGTTGCCAACTTGTACTTCCCAAGTGCTTAGTACAGTGCTCTGCGCACAGTAAGTGCTCAATAAATGATTGAATGAATGAATAAAATGGGGATTAAGACTGTGAGCCCTCTGTGGGACAACCTGATCACCTTGTAACCTCCCCAGCGCTTAGAACAGTGCTTTGCACATAGTAAGCACTTAATAAATGCCATTATTATTATTATTATTATTATTATTTTTATTTTTATTATTATTATCTCCTCACCGTTTTACATTTCCTATACGCTTGGGTCTCCCATGCTCCTGTCTCACCCCAGCTCCAATATTACCAGCTCTCTTGCTCCTATTTAGTGAGGAGTTCCAGGTCTTAGTGAAGAAAGCCAGAAAGCTTAGGCAAGGGCTCATGGCCCCAGACTATGGTTTGGGGAAAACTCTTAGGGGAGTGAACTTGATTTCAAATGGTCTTAATTAGTTCTTCTTTGTTAAAGTTAATTCTTTGTTATTCCAAAGTGGTTACTGTAAATGGCTACAAGTGTCTACTGTATTCAGTGTTCAACACAACCACTTTAGCTTGGATTTGTTCCTGTTCCTGTGCGTCTGTACAAAGAATCTGTGTTCTGTCCCTTCAGGGAGCTATTGTATAGTGCAGATTGCAGTTCCAAGTGAATAGGAGTGCAGTGATTAATCTGAGAGACGTGGGATCACTACTATACATGGAACAGATGTCCATTATCACGAGTTCCACATTTCTTCTGTGTTTACACTGAGGAAAGTTGGGGATTCAACCATTCTGTAAAAAGCAGCTATGGGAAAGAGCTGTCCTCTTCCCCAACCCCCAAGCGAAGGAAAGGCTAGAGAATTATAAAATACTTGTACATGTTTATTCAGGTGCCAAGTTCAATACTATGGCGAAGTGTTGTGTGACTGGAAGAGGAGGCCCAGGGTGGAGGCGAGTGGGAGAAATCTGAGGTGAAAGTTCCCGGATTCATTTCTCCGGGATGGAGATTGATTCAGTTCATCTCACTTGGATGACAGCGGCAGTAAGCCGAAACTTGCAATTTCATCGGCATCAGTGGTGCAGATGACGAGATTTTCAGAGAAAGGCACAAGAAGACGGGGAATGATCTATGTGGCTTCGTTCACATAATTAAAAGCCAAGATGGCCGTCCGTCTTCCTGACAAGGGGAATATACATCAAGTGGGAAGTTAAAGGGAAAGTACAAGCTGCTCCCAGCCACCCTCAGCCATTTTAACGTCTTTTCAGCGTGAACTGCTGAAGCGAGTTCTCAGACATGGTTCTGGTTTTCCATTTAACCCAGAAGCACAACTCGACCTGGAATAGCGAAGGAGCTGAGCTCAAAGATGGCAAAGCATTGATAGTTTCTGCATTCCAGGAGGCTCAACATCTATGAGAAATTCCTATAGCAATACAGATTCCTGGTTCCCACCCACAGACTCCATTCCTCTCCCAACAACTAGCTTCAGAAAGAGGGACGCAGTCTCAACATCCTTCTTTCTCAGTGGTTTTCCCACTGTATTTTGTAGGATCTAATGACCAGTTTTAGTGGCCAACCTCCTGGTGAGCCACACCATATCCAACTTCAAGAGCGGCTCCAGCAACGCCAATTAATATTTTTTATGGTATTTTTAAAGGCTTACTATGTCCCAAGCACAGGGCTAAGCCCTAGGGTAGATACCAGTTAACAGGGTTGGACACAGTCCCTGTCCCTTATAGGGCTCAAAGTCTTAATCCTCAATTTACAGATGAGGTTACGGAGGCACAGAGAAGTTAAATGGCTTTCGCAAGGTCACACAGCAGACAAGTGATGGATCAGGATTAGAATCCAGATCCTTTTGACTCCCAGGTGCCTGCTGTATCCACTAGGTTTTTTGTTATTGCTGGGAGAGAACAGTTCTAGGGCACCGTCCTTGGCACAAACCATAAAAAACTGCACATCATGCTCTCTGTTCTTGTAGAGGGTGAGGTTGGCTCCCACAAGTTGGTGGATGGAAGGAAGGACCCTGGAACAGTTGTCAGGAACCCCCACTGACCACACTGATCCTGGAGCCACAGGGATGGGGGACTTCTGAGTCGTGTGGTCCCAGTTCCCATGTGCCCTGTGCTTCTGTTGAGGGCAAGACTTCAACATCAGGGAAGCAGGTGGGTTGGTGACTAGACCGAAGGCATTAAGGTCTTCCATGATTCCTGGTTTATTCCCGGGAGATGATCCCACACTCCTTGGCTTTCCATCACCTTGTACTCAAGGGGATGGATGGCAGAAAGACAGGGGACAAAAAAAAAACCCTAGGCCTTGTAGGATGCAAGTGATCCAATAACATTCGGACAAAATGCACTCATAGAGGACAGTCTCCTCTCCCGCTGTTGAACAAAAGGGTTTGTGCTCATTTTTAATGGACTTCTAGTGGTGAGAGACTTGCCAAGCTACATTTAAATTTGCTGCAAGTTGCAAAGTGAGATCACGTAGTTACAGCCACCAGTTCCCACAACACCAAGTGCAATGAGACCTTTCTGAGCTGCTGAGAGGTGAAAGTGACATAAATCAGGAGAGGAGAGCAAGGGGGAAAGGAGCCAAACAAAGGAAATAAAGAATTTAAGTAGTCTACTTCGGAGAGGTGTTCACATGTTACAACTCCATTGCCTCTAAGCATTTGATTCTCATATCCATCCATCACCAGGGTGAATACTTTTCTTTTTTTAACAGGAACAGTTAAAAAAAGAAATCCTGTTTCAGACTGTTTTTCATAATCAAAAGGACATAACGAGAGCCTTCTCTCTGCAGAGAACTGTACTAAGAACTTGGGAAAGTTACCATAGCTGTAAGAAACAGGCTCCCTGCCCATAGGAAACTGATAATCAAATGGAGCACCTTACAGTCTAACAGATATTAGGATTCATTTTAGAAACAGAAAACTCTTCCCCTCCCCTTGCCCCAGTGTTCTCTAAGCTTATATGTCCATTGCAACATCCAGCATGCCTGCTTTCTGACTAACCCAAAACATATTGTGGTTGAATCAAAGAAAATCCTATTTTCTGCGTGCATTTTAAAATCTTGGAGTTTCTGATCAAAGAGGTACTGAAACAGGTTCCAAACCTTTGTCTGGTTTCTTGTTTACAATTATTCTCCAAGCCACCATTCCTGGAGATTAGCTGGTAACATTGAAAGACTGTCTTTATCAGAGTTTGGCTGCATGCTTTCTCTCTCACTCTTTTTTTTTTTTTAAGGCAATGGATTTTTCTCACCACCTATGACATATTCCCCTTAATCCATCCACTGATCCACTAAGAATGTAACCACAACTAATCATGTTGAGACCGGAAACTCCTAGAGTTTTAGAAGTGGATGCGTCAACCAATATCTTTCTGATCTGGTTTTGCTTTGACATATTCTGCATGTTGTATTTTGTCAAAGTGGCTTCCTAATCGATGACCCTGGATGCCAAATTCAGCGTAGAGCAGGCTGTACTTGAAGGGAACTGAAAATCTTTCTGACTCCAAAAAGCGGTTCGTTCTCTAAATATCTGAAACCTAAGCTCCAGTATGTGGTGACCCACCACACCCAATTACTGGTATGCAGCCACATAGTTTGGTATTTTTTCTCCTATAAATACCATGGAGAAAAAAGCACCCATCTAGCAACTTTCAAAAGAAAACTGATTTAAATAGACAGCAACCCACTAAAGCTAAGTGAAGTATAAATGAATTGGAAACTGTTTGTTTTTCCCAAAGGAACTTTTATTTTTCTTTCTCGTCTTCCATGTCTCTTTTAGAAGCTTTAGAGACGAGAAATTAAATGTGGAAAATGGCAGTCTCCCGACGTTTCAGAGTTCAGGGTTATTGCTCCACATTTTTCATGTGGAATCACTGGCTTTTACCATTTTGCACTTTAAACTTCTCTCAAGCTGTGAAAAGCTTTATGAAAGCTCATTTAAACTATTAGAGTTGAGTGGGTTCTGTAAAATGGTTTTAGTCACATCTGTCATGTTGCTGATGAATCACGAACCTTGTTAATCACTTGACTCCTTTAAGCTCTGTTCTTGCTTTGGGTGACTCTTAGTTTTAATTTCAAATCATATTTCTCAAAATGTTAGGCAACAATCCCTGGTTTTAACACTTTTGGTGGCAGTGCTACTGAAAAAAGACATTATTTCTTAGATTGTAATAATTGATGTAATTCTCGTACCTATCTGTAACTTATTTTAATGTGTCTCCCCCTCTAGAGTGTTAAGGTTATATTGTACTCTCTCAAGTGTTTAGTACAGTGTCCGGCATGCAGTAAGTGTTCAATAAATATGATTGATTGATTGATTAGATTGCTCTCTCACCTTGAGATAGGGCTGCTACATTTATCTTGGCTCAAACGATTCCAGTCCCCTCCTTTGGAAGCATTTTTGCTGACTTTCTGACTGTACCCAGTTGCAATTTTGCATAGATTTGTGAGAGGTCTATTTGCCATAGATAATTGCAGCTTTAGTCCATTAACACAGAGTGCCTTTCATTCACTTGGACCAGTCAGTGAAATTATAGATGAATCAGTAATATTTACTGAATCCCTTTTCTGTGCAGAGCACTGACCTAAGCACTTGAGAGAGTACACAACAATTAGTAGACATGATCTCTGCTCGCAAAGAGCTTGGAGAATAACAGTGAAATATGCAATTTGAAAGACAGTATTTTGGAAAGCGGTTCTGCACTTATGTATAGTCACACAAGAAATCTAATTCAAAACATTTCATTATTGACCTTGTTTATATTGCTACTTGATCACACAACTACTCACTGATTTTTTTTCCTCTATCAATGCATTCATGTTGGCATGGATGATTTTTTGGATCCCGGGGACACATTTATATGTGGTATATTATTGCCTGGGAGAAACTTATACTGCCGTGGTCATATCAAGAATGAGGTTTTGTAGCAGCCTCTTCACTAGTTTCCCTGCCTCTGGCCTTTCCTCCCTTCAGTCCATATAATAATAATAATAATAATAAATAGTAATAATGATGATGATGGGATTTATTAAACGTTCAAGAGAAGCAGCGTGGCTCAGTGGAAAGAGCCCGGGCCTGACCTGGGTTCTAATCCCGGCTCCCCCAACTGTCAGCTGTGTGACTTTGGGCAAGTCACTTCAGTTCTCTGGGCCTCAGTTCCCTCATCTGTAAAATGCAGATGAAGACTGGGAGCCCCATGGGGGACAACCTGATCACCTTGTAACCTTCCCAGAACTTAGAACAGTGCTTTGCACATAGTAAGGGCTTAATAAATGTCATTATTATTATTATTATTATTCTAATCCCGGCTCCACCAATTATCAGCTGGGTGACTTTGGGCAAGTCACTTCACTTCTCTGGGCCTCAGTTCCCTCATCTGTAAAATGGGGATGAAGACTGTGAGCCCCTCGTGGGACAACCTCATCACCTTGTAACCTCCCCAGCACTTAGAACAGTGCTTGACACATAGTAAGCGATGAATAAATGCCATTATCATCATTATTATTATTATTAACCCCCCCCTTTTCCTCAGCTCCCGCTTACCCCCACCTCGCCCCAACTTGCTCCCTTTGCTCTACTCAGACCCCAGGCTGGGGAGTCAGAGGTCCTGGGTTCTAATCCGACTCTGCCACTTGTCTGTTGTGTGATCTTGGGCAAGTCACTTCACTTCTCTAGGCCTCAGTTCCCTCATCTGTAAAATGGGGATGAAGCCTGTGCACCCTCTGTGGGACAACCTGATTACCCTGCATCTACCCCTGTGCTTAGAACAGTACTTGGCACATAATAAGCGCTTAACAAATACCATCATTATTATTACCCTCCCTACCTGTCCCACAACAGTTGTGTATATATGTACATATCTATAATTCTATTTAGATATTATAAATATAATGTTAGTATATAGTCTATATACACTATAATCTATACATAATATCTATATATAATATAATTATACATACAATACAGTATATTAATGCCTCTTTCACTTGTTCTGATGTGTATATAGATCTCTAGTTCTTTTTATTTAGATTGAGGCTATTGATGCCTGTTTACTTGTTGTGATGTCTGTTTCCCTCCTCCTAGACTGTGAGCCCATTGTGGGCAGGGATTGTCTCTCTGTTGCTGAGCTGTACTTTCCAAGCGCTTAGTACAGTGCTCTATACACAGTAAGTGCTCAATAAATGTGATTGAATGAATGAGCCCCCTCCTTCGTCTCCCTCTCCTCCACCTCCCCATCCCCCCCACCTTACCTCCTTCCCCTCCCCACAGCACCTGTATATATGTATATATGTTTGCACAGATTTATTACTCTATACATATTTATTCTATTTATTTTATTTTGTTAATAGTCTTGTTTTGTTGTCTGTCTCCCCCTTCTAGACTGTGAGCCCGCTGTTGGGTAGGGACCATCTCTATATGTTGCCAACTTGTACTTCCCCAGCGCTTAGTACAGTGCTCTGCACACATTAAGTGCTCAATAAATGTGATTGAATGAATGAATGCACATAGTAAGTGCTCAATAAATACGATTGAATGAATGAATGATGGCATTTATTAAGCGCTTACTGTGTGCAAAGCACTGTTCTAAGCGTTGGGGAGGTTACAAGGTGATCAGGTTGTCCCACGGGGGCTCACAGTCTTAATCCCCATTTTACAGATGAGGTAACTGAGGCCCAGAGAAGTTAAGTGACTTGCCCATAGTCACACAGCTGACAATTGGTGGAGCCAGGATTTGAACCCACAACCTCTGACTCCAAAGCCCAGGCTCCTTCCACTGAGCCATGCTGCTTCTCTATATGCAACACTGCAGCCTGGAACCTCTTCCTGGAGCATCATTCAGCACATATATCCTCTCTCCTCAAAACACTCCAAGGTTACTCATCTTCCTTCGTGACAAATGAAAACTCCTTACCATCAGTTTGAAGGCTCTTCTCCACCTCTTACCCCCTTTCTAAAGGGCTCTCATTCCCCTACTCACGCTTTTCATTTCATTTCATTTCTGGTATTTATTAAGCACTTACTATGTGCCAGGCACTGTTCTAAGCACTGGGGGAGATGCAACATAATGAGCTTGGGCACGGTTCCTGTCCCACATGGAGCTCACAGTCTACAAATGAGGAGACTGAGGTAGGTGAAGTGACTTGCCTAAGGTCACACATCACTCCTCTCTTCTGGAACTACCTTCCCCACTCATATCCACCGACTTTTCCCTAGCCATTATCAAAGACCCGCACCCAAAAAATCCCACCTCCCCCAGTAAGCCTTCCCTGACTACCAGCACCTCTCAAATCATGACTCTTACACTTATGTATTCACTTATTTGTGCTCATCCTCTAAAGGTGGACTCCCCCTTTGGAATGGAAACTCCTGGCAAGAAAGGAATGCATCTTGTTCTTCTGTTGTACTTCTCAGTGCAGGGCACTGAATTGAGTGGATGTTCAATAAATACCATTCATACTACTGTTGGAACTAGTAAGTGTACTCCTGAATCTAATTTAAGATTTGGTTCTCCAGCTACTGTTGTGTTGAGATCTTTAACTCAAGTAAATACTGGCTAACTGTTTATAACCCAAGGGTGTGCCTGGCTGGTCTCAGTCTGTGGAACCTGCTAATTTGTAGAAACTTGTCATCACAAGGAGGGGATGGGATAAAGAAGCAGCATGGCTTAATGGAAAGAGCACGGGCTTGGGAGTCAGAGGTCATGGGTTCTAATCCTGGCTCCGCCACTTATCAGCTGTGTGACTTTGACTTCTCCGTACCTCAGTTACCTCATCTGTAAAATGAGGACTAAGACTATGAGCCCACGTGGGACAACCTGATTACCTTGTATCTATCATGGAGTTGAGAACAGTGCTTGGCACATAGCAAGCGCTTAACTAATACCATCATTATTATGGAATACTCGCCCCCCAACCTGAGCCAGCCTGGGAGTGCTGGACTGGTTAGCTGAATCCCGACTGTTCAGCACATCCCTTTTCTGCAAAGGTGCTTCAAATTGTCACCCCCACATAATCTCTATGTTGGCACTCTGGGAGAGACCATCTACAGAGAGGGTTTTCCAGTTTCTAAGCAGTGTAGACCTAGGCCCCTCAACTATGGAAGCAAATGAGAATTCCAAATAGGGTAGTTTCTTGGAGAGAAAAACCCTTCAGGGATGCTTTTTATAATCAACTGCTTGTGACAGACTCATTTGAAATTGTTTGCTTCCCATCCTAATATGCAATAAGTCCTGTGAAGCTGTTATTAACAGAAATCCCACCTAGAGAATTTATTTGCCTGAATAAACTCGTCAGAGTAGTTTTTAGAGATGCCCCGAGGAATATTGCTGCTGGTGAGATAAACCCCATGGTATGGTTGGGGAAGGGAAAGTGAGGATTGCAGTTAGTGCGGAATAATCAGAGATCCATGGAACCAATAAAGAAGCTAAGAACTGGAACAACTGGAAAAGATACAAGTTATGAGCTTAAATATTTAAGGGGGTTGTCTTTTACCATTTGAAAAACCTGATATGGTAGTGTGTTTTAAAGCAAGTATTGATGTGTCTTGAATTTATGAAGAGACATTCACTTTGCAGATATTCATTCATTCATTCATTCATTCAGTCGTATTTATTAAGCACTTACTGTGTGCAGAGCACTGTACTAAGCGCTTGGGAAGTACAAGTTGGCAACATATAGTGACGGTCCCTACCCAACAACAGGCTCGCAGTCTAGAAGAGGGAGACAGACAACAAAACAAAACTTTCATTCAATTTTCATTCAATTGTATTTATTGAGTGCTTACTGTGTACAAAGCACTGTACTAAGTGCTTGGGAAGTACAAGTTGGCAACATATAGACATGGTCCCTACCCAACAACAGGCTCACAGTCTAGAAGGGGGAGACAGACAACGAAACAAAACATATGGACAGGTGTCAAGTCACCAGAATAAACAAAAATAAAGCTAGATGCACATCATTAACAAAATAAATAGAATAGTAAATATGTACAAGTTAAATAGAGTAATAAATCTGTACAAACATATATACATGTGGACAGGTGTCGAGTCAGAACAAATAATAAATATACATTTTAGGGCAATAACGATGATGTCATTTGCATTTATGTGAGTATGTTCATTTTACAGGCTTAAGCAAGGTTTACATAGCCAGTGCTAAGCTTTGGCATGAATTAACTGGATTAGGTGGAATCTGTGGGTAATTGCTCAACCCTCCTATTCACTTTGGTTGCGTGCACCTTGCCTTAAATCAAAATGCACAGAGTAGAGGATGCCTCTAACTAGGTCACCATATCTGGGTACTTGGGCACAGAAATGACTGCCATCATCATCATCATCAATCGTATTTATTGAGCGCTTCCTGTGTGCAGAGCACTGTACTAAGCGCTTGGAAAGTACAAATTGGCAACATATAGAGACAGTCCCTACCCAACAGTGGGCTCACAGTCTAAGTCACAGTCACAGCCAGTGAGTGACTGGCTGAAAATGCTGGCCATAGGAGGGACAGTGGCGTAGGAACCTGGAGAGGAGGGGGGAAGAGAGGATGAAAATGAAATGAAGAAAGAAGAAGCAAGCATTGTTGTTCCCTTGCCCCTTTCCCTCCTGCTCTCCCTCCCCTTCTTTCCAGCCTCATCAAAGGAGGAAAAAACAAGAGGCAGGGAATACAAGAGTTTATATAAATTCGTTTATGTGGTTCCATATTTTGCCAGTGCAACCCCTTTCCATCTACTTGCTCACTTCACTCAGGGCCCCTGTAGGAGCATGGCTGATGGTAAGGATAAATGAGGATGAGTGACACTAGGAAAATCACTATTGTTGGAGAACACATGAGTGTGTGTGTGTGTGTAAGCGCATGTTTGTGTTTGAGTTCAGGTCTAATCATGTTGCTTTTTCTATTTTTCTTCATATTTTAATTTCCTTGAGGACAGGCAGGGCATACATAGGGTAAATCTCACTATCTTCAGAGTGAGCAAAATATAAATTATTTTTGGTGGTAGCCATTTTATTAAAAATGAGTTCATCACAAAATTTCAGTGAAACTCTTTTAACAATGAAAGGAGGAGTTTGGGTTTTTTTTTTCCAAGTACACCCAATCCTACTGTAAGCCAGGGGGTTGCACCCTTGATGATCCCTGTGCTATGGACATCTCACTTTCCATTAGATGCACCTGGCTTGCTGCACCCGTTCACCTCCCCACAACCATTTCTGCTGACCTCTCATAATGATAATGATAATAATAATAATAATAATAATAATAGCTTTTGTTAAGTGCTTACTACTTTCCAAGCACTGTTCTAGCGCTGGGGTAGATACAAGGTAATCAAGTTGCCCCACGTGGGGCTCACAGTCTTAATCCCTTTTTTATAGATGAGGTAACTGAGGCACAGAGAATTCAAGTGACTTGCGCAAGGTCACACAGCAGACAAGTAGCAGAGTCAGGATTAGAACCCAGGTCCTTTTGACTCCCAAGCCTGGGCCCTGTCTACTAGACCATGCTGCATTTGATCCCATCACATGCTTGTTGTCAGAAAATTGTTCCTTAATTCCCTAACAGCTCTCTGTCTCAAAACCTAGGAGTGAATACATACATTACCGAAGAATTTAATACATACTACATTTCCTTGTTGTTTAAAAGGAAATTAGCATCAGAATCACAATCAAACTAAATGCAATGAGGGCCTGACTAGGCACTGAACTAGAATATTTGCGTTTACACTCTAACCAGTTAGAAGCTCTGCAGTTGGGATTTCTCACAGTGGCAGGAACCGGTTTGCCTTCATCTCTGCTCTAGGCCTTTTCTAATGTTTCTTTACTCTTGTGACACCCAACTGTCACACAGTTCTTCATTAACAGAAATAATAAGGTAAGTGGTTTATGCCATGTTCAAGTGGTGTGTCAAACTTTCCCTGATGCTTAGATTGTGAGCTTAATGTGGGAAAGGAACTATTTAAAGAAGCAGCGTGGCTTAGTGGAAAGAGCACGGGCTTGGGAGGCAGAGGTTGTGGATTCTAATCCTGCTCCACCACTGATCAGCTGTGTGACTTAGGGCAAGTCACTTCATTTCTCTGGGCCTCAGTTACCTCATCTGTAAAATGGGGATTAAGACTGTGAGCCTCACGTGGGACAAGCTAATTACCCTGTATCCACCCCAGAGCTTAGAACAGTGCTCGGCACATAGAAAGTGCTTAACAAATGCCATCATCATCATCATCGTCATCATCATTATTTCTGACCTCATTATCTTCTATTAATCCTGGCACTTAACACAGTTCTCTGACACATGGCCAGTGCTTAATAAAAACTATAATGATATAGCATGACAGCCCTATTAAGGACCCTGTTGGGAAAATGAACTGTCAAGTTTGAGGTGATACAGAATAGGGAACACAGAAAGAGGCCCATTTGGGATTTGATCTGCTTTTTGGTGAGAATTCTACCTGTAGGTGTTGACCACCTGAAGCGCCTGTGTAAGGAGCACTTAGGTTGATTCACTCCACCTTAGTTCAGCCCTTCCAGATTCCTGCCCAAATTTTGACTCAGTCAAAGCACAGGACACTGAACATGGCTGACCTACACCGACAGAAGGAATGGGAAACTCACTGTCCTTGTTTTACAACTAATGGAGGAGTCTCACATGAACCTTGCTGAAAAAAGGGTCCCAGCAGTTTGACTTGATACTGGGGGTAACCTTCCTTTTATTCTGGGTTGGATTACCTCTGTCCCATTCATCAGGATAATTTCTGAGGTACAAGCCTATGGGGCAGAGCTGCAGAGGTGATGCCTCTGAACTGCTGTTAGCCCAGGTGATGTCATAAATGGTGAATAACAATAATAATAATAACTTTGGTATATGTTAAACACTGGCTATGGGCTAAGCACTCTATCAAGAGCCGGGGTAGGTACGGTGTATGCACATTGGACTCACAGATGGGGCTTTCACCCTAAGGGAGGGTAAACCTGAGTTGAAGCTGTTCTCCCCTCCTCATTTCGGAAATGCTTAGCCCGTGGGCACAGAACAATCTAGGAATTGTATTTACAGAGAAGTTACTGTGTGCAATCAACCATTTTCATTGAATGCCTACTGTACTAAGCTTACTGAGAGCACTATACTAAGCCCTTGGATGAGCACAGTATGACATTTGGTAGAGAGAGTTTGTGCCCACAACAAGGCGAAGGAGGCGGGCTATAAATTACAGATACATACATGTCTGCTAATTCTCTTGTATTGTATTATCCTAAGTGCTTCAAACAGTCCTCTGCCCATTGTAAGTGTTCAATAAATACCATTGATTGGTTGATGTATGTAAGAGCTGTAAGGCTGAATACAGGGAGGGAATCTACACGCAAGGATGATGTAGATGGGAAAAGGAGTAGGGGAAATGAGAGCTTAGTGGGGGAAAGCTTCTTGGAGGAGATGTGACTTTAACAATTCTCTGAAAGTGGGGAGAATGATGGTCTGTCAGATATGAAGTGGGAGGGAGTTCCAGGCCGGATGTGGGAGGTGGATCAGTAGTGAGATAGATGAGATTGAGATACGGTGAGAAAGTTGGCGTTAGAGAAGCCAAAAGAGCATGCTGTGTTGTAGTGGGAAATCGGGTAGGTAAGGTAGGAGGGGGAAAGGGGATTATGTGCTTTAATGCCAATGGTAAGGAATTTCTGCTGGACAGAGAGGTGAATTGGTAACCACTGGTGATTCTTGAGAAGTGGGGAAACATGGGCTGAATGATTCTCTAGAAAAATGATCCAGGCAGCAAAGTGAAGTATAGACTGGAGTGGGGAGAGACAGGAGGCAGGGAGATGAGGTCAGCAAGGAGGCTGATGCAGTAATCAAGGCAGGAGAGGATAAGGGTTTGGATCAACCTGATAGCAATCTGGGGGAGAGGAAAGTGTGGATTTTAATGAAGTTGTGAAGGTAGAAGGCAGGACTTGGTGACAGATTGAATATGAGGTTGAATGAGAGATAAGTCGAGGGTAAAACCAAGTTTACAGACACGAAGGAATGGTGATTCTGTCTATGGTGATGGGAAAGTCAGGGACATTTCTTCCCATATAGTTGGATCCTAGGGAGTCAGAAATCCCAAATTCCTGTGCTACTAGCCCTCAGAACTAAATACAAGGCAGGTGGGCTCATCAGTACCTTCCCCACTCAATAAACCCACAGATGTGTGTGATTGTAATCACAGCACTCTCAGTGATATCTGCCCTCTCAGCACTTGTGGCTTCATTTTAATGTTCATTTTTACTTTTCATGTTTTGTGGTTTCACAATGCCTGAGTTGTTTGACTTTCAAGGCCTTGTTGGGACCCATTTTTAAAATCTGGCTAGCTCAAGGGGGATTTATAAAGTTATACTGTGTTTTCTGCAGCCCTTTGACATTTTGAATTTTAGTAGTTTGAATTATTTGATAACTTTTGCATGTCTGGAGGACTATTGATAGAGGCTCCAGTTAGTAAGAACTGTAACAAATCATAATATAAATATAGAATGCCTTTTATCATCTTAGAGTTCCTGTATTTCAAAGTAATGTAGAAAAAACACAGTACACTAAGTGAATTCTTAAAGAGAAATGAAGATGTAGTTTTGAAAACCAGATTAGAATTGAGAGTAAGATTAATTTTCTCAATGAAAAGTCTGGGATGAAGTGCATATTACCCCTAAACAGTTTACATATAAAATTCACTTTCCAAATATTCCTCCCAATTTGTTCCTGTATTTCCCTAGAGAATTCTGAATTGGCTATTTCATAAAAGTCCTAAATCAGGGCAATTGCAGCAGCATTACCTAAAGCCATTTTGGGACTGAGATTATTGTGTTAGAGAAAATGACTGAAACTGTTTTGTCAGTGGAGATCATCAATTAGCTATTATGTATCATTTTCATCACATTGTTACCAAAGAAAATAGAGGTGGGTTTTCTCCACCCCAACCCTCTACCCCCAGTGAAAAAGAAGGATGTTGAATTTAAATATCTGCTGGGGGGGGGGGGGGGGGGGGGGGGCGAGTGTGTGTGTGTGTGTGTGTGTGTGTGTGTGTGTGTGTGTAAAAGGGGTTAGGTGAGAAATGAAGTCACAGCCACACTTTCTAACCCTTTTCCCTTCTCACTGAAGGCTGTTAGCCTTTTGGGAAAATGTGCCGCCTACGTTTTGAAAGCCACTGCCTCTGTCTCAGATTCCCCTTGTCTAGTGGTGAGCAATGAAATACCTGGCTTACAACCATAATAAAAATGAGGGCCTTGATTAAGTGCTTACTATGGGCTAAGCACTGGGTACAAATAAAATAATCAGATCAGACACGGTCTCTCTCCACAAGCAGATTTCACATCTAAGATGGAAGGAGAAAAGGCACTTTATCAGTATTTTCCCAATAGGAAAACTGCTGTACAGGGATTTGCAGAAAGTGGAAGAATGAAGACTCAAGTCCTGATTTCCACTGGGCCAAAGCTCCTCTATGTGGAACTTGTGCCTCTCAGGGGCCAGCTCATGTCCTGGCTAGGATCATGCTAAGGCTAGTTGACAGAGGCCCGAGGAAACACTCTAAAACGTTCTTACTACTACCTGCCCTTGTTGCCTGGCCTCTCTGCCATTTGCCACATGCCCTCCTGATATTTTACCGCTGCCTGGATTGGCACTGGGGGATGCAACAGTATAGCAAGTGGAAAGGAGAGGGAATTGCCGAGTTGGATCTGAGCTCAGGGACTGAGTGGTGGTGAAAAGCGGATGATATGCTATTCTGGTGCGCTTCAGTAGGAAGGAGCCCTGTGCACATATAAACAAGTATATGTGTTTCCATCAGATCAGGAACGTTAAAATGGCAAAAAAGCTAAAACAATATTTTTAAAAATTCTCTCAGCCCTTTTGGAATTTAACTCATAGCCCTAACATAGCCTTATCTATTTACATAACTAAAGTGTTCAGTGTGTCTTGACAATCTTTTTTTCAAAGGCAAATATTTAACTAGCAGACAGGAATCTGGATTGCGGGACAGTCCAATAAACACCAAAGCTTTGTCACATCGATCCATGTTGTAGAATCGAGCCACTACAGAATCTTACATACAACTAAAAGGAACATTTGGCAAAATATCTAAATATCTTCAGTACAGCCTGGAGCATTTGAAAAGTTAATTAGCTTGGCCCATACCAGTAACCACACCAATGTAGATTCTGCCGTATGTAAACCCCCTGATGTGAAGAACAGCAGAACAAAAGTCTACTATCTTTGGAACCCAACAATGTGCAGACTTTTGATTTGGGGTGAGATAGAGGAGGTACAGTTCACGATCTGAACCACCCCAATACAGAGAACTCTGCCACTTGCCTGCTTTGTGACCATGGGCTTCAGTTTCCCTATCTGTAAAATGGGTTTTAAAAACTTGTTCTCCCTCCCCTTTAGACTGTGGGCCCCACATCGGTACAGAGACTGTCTGGCCCTGATTATCTTGTTTCTACCCTAGTGCTTGACACAGTGCTCTGATACACAATAGGAACTCGAGAAAAACTCTAATTATGCAGCATGACAGCATTACAGGAAATAGGACCTGATGGAAAGATAAAAGACCCTAACCTGTCATAAATTCTTAACTTGAAATGATTCCAGGAGTAAACAACTCCAACATAAAGCTTTGCCCTGTGGCATAGCCTGGTTGGAATTATTTGGAAAAATTCAACCTAACATGCTGTTTTCAACAGAAAATGTAAAAGTTACTAAACTGCTCCCCAAACTGGCCTATCAGAAAATTGTTGATGGAAGGTGTGGATTATTTATCCAACTTTGAGTACATATTTTTCTCTTTCAAGGGTGTTGGACAGCATTTAGATATTTAAAGAAATGCCTAATTTAATAATGAGAGCTGTCTAACTCTCGCCTGAGGAAAATTGGATTGGCTCACCGTCTTACCATGCTTGTCGTCTTAGATAACTGTTCATTGTTTTCTTGTTTCCGTTTCACTAGCATAGACTCTTCCCTGACCCAAAAAACTCATACTTGTGGTGCCTCAAATTATTCCTCTCGAGTAGGTTTGACATTTTGGGTAGCACTTAGTACAGTCTGTTGCACTCAATAAATATCATCAGTACTGCAACTGTGAAATTGCTATCAAAGATGCTGAGCATTATATCCAGGAGATGTGGAAAAATAGAGCCTTAATGAATGTGAAACAATGAATGCTCCTCCCAAATTGTCCGATTTCAAGGAATATCCTTAGACACTGAGAGAATTGGGTTTTGTACTTTGATAGAGGAAAGAAGGAAGGTTGAGTAGTAAGTAGAAATGAAATATTCTGAGTGTGATGTATGTGCTAGCCAGCTCATAGGATTACATTATTTTTTAAAATTAAATTTTCCACCAGAGCATTAAGGTGAAAAGATTCTCACCATATAAAATGGAAGAGGAAAATCTAATAAAAAGCCAAGATCTGCATTTTAAGGAGATGAATTAGATAAGAGTGGGAACAGCCAGATGAAGATTTAACGTTGATAAAATGGACATTTGAAAAGGGATATTTATTTCAATGGCCAAAGTAAACATAATTTGATAAAGAGAAATTTGTCCCTTGTTAGATTTCCTTACTCTTTGTAAAATGGCCAAACTAAACAGGACAAAATTTGTTTTCCCCTTTCAAATGGCTAATCTTTATACACATTTTTTTCCACTATTTTGAACTTTTAAGGAATAGCCCTACTATCATTGTGAGATATTTTCACAAAGGGCCTCACCATCAGAATGGTGTGAAATTCTCTTCTACCCTGGACATGTTTTGTATTTTACTTTCTAAACTTATGTTAAATGTGCATGGCTTAATATGCAATGTTAATAATTACTAGTAGTAGTAATAATAATAATAAGGTATTAAGCTTTTACTCTGTGCCAACCACTATATTAAGCTCTGGGGTAGATTCATGTTAATCAGGTTCAACAAAGCCCCTGTCCCACGTTAAGCTCCATGTCTAATATTTCACTAAAACTACACTTAGATCATATTGTTTTTCCCAGACAGATTTTCACCAGGTTTCTACACTTTCATATGATTACTTTCTCTTCTCTTCCTAAAGAGTAACAACTTTTCTTTGACCTATTTAGCAGCTGTGCACCTTGGTTACATCGTTTGTTTTAAGATCTTTTAGCTGTGATTGCATGGTGAAGCCACAATCATATATTTATAATTGGGACTATTTTTCCTTAGATGCATCAACTGGCACTGGCACACTTTTTAATAATAATGATGGTATTTGTTAAGCACTTACTATGTGCCAAGCACTGTTCTAAACACCCCTAGGCTACTCTTCTACTCATTCACTCAGCTGTCTCAGATTGTCCTGAGGTTTACTCCCATCTGCAGATTTTTGGGGGCTGGAATGCCAGCTTCACTCATGCCAGGACTCTAGCAAACCTGAGAGCAAAGAGATTTAAGAGTTTCCAGGTGAGACAAGGACCCTAAAAGCAGGTAGTTATGGCCCATTGGAGAGCCTAATCTTTCCTTCCACTTCCAAGCGGCATTTGATGTGCCCCACTACTAAAGGCTACACCTCCTTTTCATTCATTCATTCATTCAATCAATCATATTTATTGAGTGCTTACTGTGTGCAGAGCACTGTACTAAGCACTTGGGAAGTACAAATTGGCAACATATAGAGATGGTCCCTACCCAGCAATGGGCTCACAGTCTAAAAGGGGTAGACTACTTCACACCAACACTCAAAATTAAAAGTTTTTGGTGGTGTTTGTTAAGCACTTACTATGTGCAAAGCACATAGTTCTGAGCACTGGGGAAGATACAAGGTGATCAGGTTGTCCCATGTGGGGCTCATAATCTTAATCCCCATTTTACAGATGAGGTAATTGAGGCACAGAGAAGTTAAGTGACTTGCCCAAAGTCACAGAGCTGACAAGTGGTGGAACTGGAATTTGAACCCATGACCTCTGACTCCCAAGCCCGTGGTCTTGATAGCTCAGTGTCTGTGAAGGGCATTTGGGGAGATACTTATTAAAGGACTTTGGAAGTTTAAAGAGATCATAGCCACTGATTACCTTTTATCCACATGCCTGTTGGCCCTGTTAAAAAAAATAAAACCTCCTTCGAAGTAGTGAGGCATTTTTTCCTCTCCACTTGTCTTAGAAAGCACAACACAGGTGTGTGTTGAGTGACCTAACAACATAGTTAGTGGAGAGAACATGGACCTGGGAATCAAGAGACTTGGGTTCCAATACCAGCTTCACCCATTTTCCTGCTACGTGGTCTTGGTCGCATAGGCCACTTCATTTCTCTGTGTCTCAGTTTACTCATCTGCAATATGGAGATGAAATAATGGTTCTCCTTCCCTCTTATACTGTGAGCCACATGTTGCAGAGAGACTGACCAGCCTGATCACCTTGTATCTACCTCAGTGCTTAGGACAGTGCTTGGCACATAGTATGAGCTTAATGAATATTATTATTACTATTAGGTTGTATTTTTCTAAGTGCTCCCCATCCAGTACTATTGAATGATTTCAGATTCATTAAATAGTATTTATTGAGCACTGTGTTAGTCTGGGAAAGTGCAGTAGAGGGGTACCCAATAGAAGTGCACAAGGTTTTAGCTATAGTATATTGGATTACAGTCATCCCCATGTGCCCATATCTGATCATCCTCTCCCCAGTTTTTATGACAAACTAATGAGCCATATCCTCTGACTGGTTCTTGAAGATAGGATCTGACTGACTGGAAGAGAATTGGTAGCAGCTCTCATTCTTGGGTTTAAAAACCTTCAGTGCCAAGAAATCCAAACTTAAAGGTAACATAGCGCTCTGTTCTCTGCTTTTAGTTATTGAGTAATAATAATTGTATTTAAGTGCTTACTCTGTGCTGAGCTGGATTAGGTGGAATATGGTTCTTGTCCCATGTGGGTTTCACACTTGTAAAATGGGGGAGAGAACAAGTATTCAATCCCTACTTTTACAGAAGAGAAAACTGAAGCACAGAGAAGTTGTGATTTGCCCAAAGTCACACAGCAGGCAAGAGTGGAATTTGGTTTATAATCTAGGCCTCTTGAATGCCAGTCCTCTGCTCTTTCCACTAGGCCAAGAAGGGCAAAATCAAAACCATTATCCGGTTTAGCTGGATGACGATTATAGAGAAACATGAAATCTCTTCAGGATGACTTTTTAGAAATGCAATATGGGAAATGAAGTAAACTTGCAGTTTCTCATCAAACAAAAGGGAGGTTTGATATCTCCCAAATTGAAGAGGCAAAAAAAGTAAGAATCTGGGGTGCCCTTGAAGGCTGTAAAACCTTCAGGAGTTTTCTGTCTAATGCTCTAGTTCTTTGAATGGGTCTAGCCAAGACATACAAGCAAATAGGTCAACACGCAAGGAACACTTTCAATCAGTCATCTGGTTTGACTTCCAAGGTTTTTAATCTGTAATGTTCGGAATGAAAGTGATCTGAAACCATGAAAAATAGAATAAGTAATTTCGTGGAAACTGCTCCTCAGTAAAATTGGCAAGTTGGCTCCAGTTTTAACAACTCAGGGATACAGTGATCGAGGAGAAAACTAGACTTTTCAATTGCAGATGGAATTTGAAAACATTCTGTAGGACAAGTTGTTTTCAGGACTAAAG
Organism: Tachyglossus aculeatus; assembly: GCF_015852505.1. Lineage (NCBI taxonomy): Eukaryota > Metazoa > Chordata > Mammalia > Monotremata > Tachyglossidae > Tachyglossus > Tachyglossus aculeatus. The sequence continues at coordinate 9,045,645 of NC_052080.1, forward strand.
TTTCAACAGAAAAACAAATGATAAAATGTAAACATGGAAGAAAATGATTTTAAAAAATGGTATTTGTTAAGTGCTTACTATATGTCCGGCATTATACTAAGCACCGGGGTGGATACAAGAAAATTGGGTTGGACACAGTCCCTTTCCCACATGGGGCTAACAGTCTCAATTCCCATTTTATAGATAAGGTAATTTTTTACAGATGAGATACAAGGTAATAAGGTTGTCCCACATGGGGCTCGCCGTCTTAATCCCCACTTTGCAGATGAGGTAACTGAGGCACCGAGAAGTGAAGTGACTTGCCCAAAGTCACACAGCAGATGAGTGGCAGAGCCAGGATTAGATCCCATGGCCTTCTGACTCCCAGGCCATTGCTTTATCCACCACATCATGCTGCTTGTCTCAGTGAAAGGCCATGTATTCTGTTTTAAAATGTTCTCTTTAAACACCACCTTCAGATTGGTGAAGAAAATGAATTAGTTTATGGGAACTTTTTGTAAATGAAGCAGCGTGGCTCAGTGGAAAGAGCCCGGGCTTTGGAGTCAGAGGTCACGGGTTCAAATCCTGACTCCGCCAATTGTCAGCTGTGTGACTTTGGGCAAGTCACTTAACTTCTCTGGGCCTCAATTACCTCATCTGTAAATTGGGGATGAAGACTGTGAGCCCTGCATGGGACAACCTGATCACCTTGTAACCTCCCCGGTGCTTAGAACAGTGCTTTGCACATAGTAAGCGCTGAAGAAATGCCATTATTATTATTATTATTATTAAATGGTACTTGTTAAGCGCTTAATATGAGCCAGGTACTGTGCTAAGCAATGTGGCCTAGTGGAAAGAGCACTAGCCTGGGAGTCAGAGGACTTGCATTCTAACATCGGTTCTGCAATATGTCTACTGTGTAACCTTGGCCAAGTTGCTTAACTTCTCTATGTCTGTTACCTCATCTGTAAAATGGGGTGAGCCCCAAGTCGGATATGGACTATGTCAAACCTGATTATCCCGTATATACCCCAGTGATTAGTACAGTGCCTGGAACATCAATTAATCAATCGTATTTCCTGAGTGCCGACTGTGTGCCTAGCACTGAATTAAGTGCTTGGGAGAGTACAATACAGTAGATTTGGTAGACACATTCTCTGCCCACAGTGAGCTCACAGTCCAGAGGGGGAGACAGACATTGATATAAATAAATAAATTACAGATATGTATTTAAGTGCTATGGGGCTAAAGCGGGGGTGAATAAAGGGAGCAAATCAGGGTGGTGTAGAAGGGAATAGGAAATGAGGAAATGAGTGCTTAGTAGGGAAGGCCTGTTGGAAGAGATGTGCCTTCAATAAGGCTTTGAAGATGGGGAGAGTAATTTTCTGTTGGATATAAAGAGGGAGGGCATTCCAGAGCAGAGGTAGGATGTGTGTGAGAGGTGGCAAGATAGAAAAGATTGAGGTACAGTAAGTAGGTTGGCCTTAGAAGTGAAGTGTGCGGGCTGGGTTGTAGTTGAGGAGTTGAGAGGGCTAGGTGATTAAATGCTTTAAAGCAGATGGTAAGGTTTTTCTGTCTGATGCAGAGATGGATGGGCAACCACTGGAGGTTCTTGAGTGTGGTAACATGTCCTGAACGTTTTTGTAGAAAAATGATCCAGGCAGAAGAGTGAAGTATGAACTGGAGTGGTGAGAGAGAAGAGGCTAGGAGGTTAGCAAGGAGGCTGATACAGTTATCAAGGTGGGATAGGGTAAGTGCTTGGATTAACACAGTAGCAGTTTGAATGGAGAGGTAAGTATGGATTTTAGTGACGTTAAGATGTATAAAACTCAATATGATTCTTAAGGAAGTATTAAAATTTACTATTAGACCATTTAAAGATGAATTTCATAGTTAATTTTGCTGTTTGTCCTATTTTATAGAAAGAAAGCCTTTTAAATCCAGTACAAATTCATTCTCCTCTGAGGAAAAGAACAATTTATTGAATCTAAAATTATTATTATTATTATTCAATTAATTATTTTATTTCATGAAAACTCATTCACCAGCTGGGCAGTATGAGGATTTCTAAGTATTGCTAGGCCTTAATGAAATTTGTCAATTAAAATGTAGAATAATCCAAGTTTTGTTACGAATCATAAAAAATGTGTTGTTTGAAAAACTATACCCTTTGCCCGTAGTATCGAGAATGGATGGAAAATATGAACAGTGATACTTTTTATTGTATTTTTTTTCTGTACATCTGGGATCTCGTACGGTCTCTTTTTGGAATTATAAAAGTACTTATCAGCTCACAAAACTGGCTCCAGAAACTTATCCATTGGTATGAAAATACATGGAAAATTCTAGTTTGAATTTTCTGTTTTGTAAATGATCTTTGCAGTCTTGGCAACTCTCAGCTCTCAATTTTCCATCTAAAGGCCGAGATGATATGTCTAGATGAATCCAAATATATGCCTGAAACCTTTTCTTAAACCATGAGTTTCACCTTCTTACCCCATCACATCTTCACCCAGAACTATCGTTACATAGGCAAATGGATTCAACAGTTCTACTGCTCTTCCGTCTTTGTTCATCTCTACCAGAAATTTCAGGGGACAGTGAAATGGCCATTGAGGAGGTGCTAACTTCCCAGGGCCTTCTCTGGGAAGTGACCTCCCAGCAGGGACTGGAGCAGAGATATTGTGAAAACCCATCCAGGGTGAGTTCTGAGAAGGTGTTAATCTGTCCTCTTGTATTTAACTGGCAGGAGCCAATGAATTGCAGTGCTGCCCTGGGCCCTGACTTTGCTTACTGATGCTACCTTCTCCGTCCCCATCCCCTGCCACCTGGGAGAGGGAAAGGGGCCATCCGCAAGTCATTTTGGACATCAGAAAAATCTTGATCAGCTCTGGCCAGTTAGTTCACCCTGAAATGTTAATTACCGTGAGCTGTTTTGAAGGTCTTTATCAGCTCCAGCTTCACCATTATGAACTTTACAGAGTTGGGCTTTTTCTTTTGTCTTTTTTTTCCCCCAATGCATGTGTCTTCCTCCTTCTTAAGATTATGGTCTTTAATGGGGTCCCCCCAACTTAGAATTGTGCTTGTTTGATAGTGGGTAACCAGTGACTTTGTAGGAAAATTGATCATCATTGTTAAGTGTACTGCAAACATAAAACCCCTTGGAAAAAAATCTAAAATCATGAAACCTAACCTGATAGTGAATAACTGCCCCTTCTACTATTCTCGCCTCCTCCCCAATTCTCTCCACTTTTCCTTCTGTTTCTCTTCTTTCCTTTTCCCCCATCTCCCAGTTGCTCCACTTCTCTCTCTTCCTCCATGCTATCTGCTCCCTTCTTTTAGGCTCTTGCTCTCATCTTCCCTAAAGGAACCAGAGAGCTGATCACTGTGAACTAAACTGTCCTGTCACTGGTCCTCCTGACACCCCACACCACTGCATTCCAATAAGTGATTAGTTTTATTACACTGGCAATGAGCCATTTGCGTCCTTTTGAATTTGAGGCATTAATGAATTCTGGAGTTATAATTCCAAGAAGTGATTCTGCTGAGATTGCTACATATAGGTTTAAGATTGACCTTTCGAAATTGATTCATTAAAAATAGACTACTATACCTGGATTTAAGTCATCAACGTTTTATTGCCAATGACCTGGATCCAAGCATTTCCTACTCTTTTCTTTATTCTCTCTACAGTACTCCTCCTGTCTACCCTACTGTCATCAATGTCACCAGAACAGCCTTCTCTGCATGCATCACTGATCCTTCATTTGATGCTGTCAGAATTGGCTTTCTTGCTCCAATGGAGTTAATTGATTCCTCTTGTAATTTCTGTCTCAGAACTTCTACCCTTGAATTATAATTTACAGGGAATGACTTGTTCAACAAGGCATTTTATCATGTTGAACTCTTCCATAATTCTGAAGGGCTTTGAAGATGCAATCGATAGTGTTTACAGAGCACTGTGCTAAACACTTGGGAGAGTGTACCAGAAACAAGACTCTGTCCCTGCCTGTTAAGAGCTTTATAGCCAATGGGGAAGTCTAAAAGGTATCATTTATTTACAAATAATAAGCAGGAGGAAGAACAAGAATACAACTGATAGTAGGAGGAGGCTATCAGGATGAAGTCGCTGAAAAAAATAAAAGCATACTTGGTGATTGATATGCATAAATGCTGAGTATGGGTGAAAATACATAAGAACTAAAGGTGCATCTTGGCCTGTTAGGAATTAATCAGGGAAGACTTCTGGAAGGAGGTGGGTTTTAAGGAGGGTTTTGAAGATGGGAAGAGCTGCGGCCTGGTGGATTCTCCCTACCTGGAATTCATTCATTCATTCAATCGTATTTATTGAGTGCTTACTGCACACAGAGCACTGCACTAAGCCCTTGGAGAGTACAATTTAGCAACAGAGACAACCCCTACCCAACAACGGGGAATGATTCCCTGCCCTTCAAATCCACCAGATGAAAAACAAATGCAGCCATTTTCCAGAAATGTATCAAAGTGCCTAGACTTGCAGTTATAAAGTTCCACAGCAGGACTGTGGCCATCTGTTGGGAAAGGCTTTGAACAAATTTAAAGAAAACCTCAAATTTATTGCTTTTAAAGTCGCAGGCAAGGAATGGTAAAAAGAGTCAAATAAAAGACACCCAAATTAAGGCTTTAATTGGTAAAGACCGCTCTGTTGAGGGCTAAGCTAAATATCTTCTTTTTCCTAATCAATCCCCAGAAATTAATTGCCAATGCTATATTGCTACAATGTTCCTGATGGAAGTCCAGGCCCAAGAAAATTCATTACATTGCACATATGTAATATTTTCTTTTCCAATTTCTATTTTCTAGTAATGGTGTTGCTTCAGTGTATGAGTGCTTACGTTGTTCAGTGTATATTATAATCTACCCAGGATGTGTGATGTGGCCAAGTTCTCATTTCTGTAGCAACCTTAACTTTGGTATTTCCTGACTTTTGATTTTGTTTTTACCCATTAATGTAAATTTTGCATTTAATGTATACCATGCACAACTTAATATGAGAGTTCAAGCAAATTAGATGGAGAAAAATTAGGTTGGTAAACAAGTGGCATCTATAAAATATTAAATGAGATCAGGCTTGCTACATGAATCCCTGAGTGAAATAAGGTCTATTCCTGCTAACATACTGCATTTTCCATAATGCAGAAGGTCCTCGTGAGGAGTAACAGAATGTTTCTGTCTTTGGGATCTGTTTGATTGTGAGCTTTTTGAGGGCAGATATCACACGTCTTCTACTTGTGTGGACTGTTCCCAAGCTCCCAATACAGTGTTCTGCACACACAGGAGGTGCTCAGTAAATGCTGTTGCTGTTGCTAAGAAGGGGTGGGTACTGCATTGGAATTAGCTTAAGCTCTTCTGGTTAATCGATTCTGAAATCCTTAAGAGTGGGCCTACAGTCTCCTCCTAAAAGGAAATGTGAACACCTTGAGACCAAATTAGCAACTACAAAAGTTCAACTGAATCCATTTCTGGTAAGTTGGGATACATTTCTATTTAACATAGAGGAAAACTGAACTTGATTTTCAGATTCCAGATTGTAGGAGATGAATCTATCATATTTATTGAGAGCTTCTTGTGTGCAGAGCACCATACTGAGCACTTGTTGCCGACTTGTACTTCCCAAACGCTTAGTACAGTGCTCTGCACACAGTGAGTGCTCAATAAATATGATTGAATGAACTTGGGAGAGTACAATATAACAGTGTCGGTAGACCTTTTCCCTGCCCACAAGAAGCTTACAGCGTAGAGATACATTCTTAGGTGAGTGGGAACTGGTGAAAAAGGTCCAAAAACATGGCTGCACAAAAATAGGAAGAGGAGAGGAAGATGGGTATCAGGAGAAATAAAGGAAATCCCAGAGGACTCTGGAGGAGACTCAGTGAAAGAAATATAGGATGGATGGGAAGTGATCAGGCCGGGAAAGGATGGCCTGAATACCCGGACAATGGAATGGAAGATCCTCCAGTTCTGGTCCAGATGGTTATGGGAGAAGAAGCAGTGCACACTCCTTTCTTCTCTCTGATGCTCCTGGTATTTATGAAGCTATTACTATGTTCCAAGCATGGTGTTGATGCAGGCTAATCAGACCAGTAGAGTCTCTGTCCCAACCAAGAGCCCCTATCTAAATGAGAGGGCTGGCGGGCATCTTATCACCATTTGACAGGGGAGGAATATGAGGCACAGAGAAGTGAAGTGACTTTCCTGAGATCCCAGAGCAGTTTTGCTTCTGGGGCCAGAAGTTGGGTTTTCTGTTTCCTAGTCCTGGGCTCTTTCCACTAGGCCACTCTGTTCCCTCCCATCCCTATCTCCACCTCCATTTACCCACTTACCACCTCCAGTGGAGAGAAAGAGAAAGGTCCAGGCTGAAGAGATAGATCTGGGAAACAACTGCATTGATTCTATCCTACCCAGAGTGATAACTGAATGAAATGGGCAGATGAGAGCTAAAGAAGGGACCAGGTCTATCTTTACAGTGTCCCAAAGGAATTGGGGAGAAAGGAGGTGTTACAGTTGGGGAGTGGCTGGGACATGGACTGTGAGACCCATGAGGGATATGGACTGTGCCCAACCTGAATACCTTGTATCTACCCTAACGCTTACTACCGTGCATGGCACGGAGTCAGCACTCAACGAATACCATAGACAAAGACAGCCTGGCTCAAACTCACCTTGAGTGGCTAAATAACTCAGATCGAAGTCTTTAATGAAGGAATTAATCATTTACTCTATGTGTATGATGAAATGTTATAAAATGAGGATAATGCTGGAGAGAGCGAAGTCACTAGCCTTCATCTTTTATGAGTTCTAAAAAGCCACTGAAGAGAGAAGAGAAAAAAACTTTATGGCAACGAGCTGTTTGTCTTGGGTGAAGGCCTCTTCAGACGTGCGTGGGATGCACTTGGTTGTTTGGGCTCAGATTACACCCGTGAAATATTAAGATCAACTCACTCTGAAGGACAAAGAGGGAAGATATCAGCCCTAAGGGAATAGCAGAGCCGACATCCCTGTTGACTGGTTTCTCTTGTGGCAGAAATTCAATGGGAAAAATGAACCGCTGGGTGACTGAGTCCAGGTACCAATTCCAGGACACGGTGACTAGCACAATGGCACATCCGACAGCATGAAAGTGTCCCCCAATAAGGAAACAATGGTACAACTCGGGACATGGGTCCCTTCTGAACATGCAGATCAATCCCACAAGTGTAAAAAAGAGACCAACTCCTTCTAGGACTGTGGCTAACAACATTAAGTCTTGACTCAGGCTCAAAACTGGTGGGAATTTCCAGGTCCAGCTCATTCTGACGCAGACTTTTTCTAGGCTAGTGGTAGGGTTTTCAGGATCTCTTGGCAGGTAGCAGTAGTTCCAAAGGCCCAACCAAATGGTTGAAATGTTTATGTTGTTATAATGCCATACGCTCCAAGGCATGGAGTCAGTGATTAAATTGCAGATGATGAAGCTCACTCCACCAAAGATTAGAGCCAGTATGGGGATGGAAATCTCACTGAAGGTAAAGGCCATGCTGTGGTCAAAGCAGGGTGGCCAGGTAGAGAAGCACGGGAAATCTGAAGGAGATAAAACACAGGAAATGTATTATTTTTATTTTTGTTTTACCTGATGATAAGTCCACCATGTAGACAGAAACGTATTCTGAATTCTAAGTAAAATGCCAAACACTGTAGTTGAAGAACACACAAGAAAACCCCCTCAGTGCTCCCAATCCCCTCCCTTCTCCCGCCCTCCTTTTAACTTTGTCTCTCTGTCTCTGTCTCTTTTCCTTTTTCTCCTCCCTGACAAGTTTTGACCAGGTACACTTCAAGCTCTTAACATTTTTGGAAACTTCACCTTTAGGAATTTTGCTTTGCATGACCCAATTTAAAGAAAAATTGATTATTTGGTTTAGGATCATTGAGATTGTGATCCCACCAGTTAGGAAGAACATATAACAGGACCCAGCATATCTGCCATGTACATACTATTAACAAATGCAGTATTTATATCAGGAGCACAGATAAATTAACCCAATCACATGTAGATCAAAATAACTGCTCCTTATGAAATCACCCGCATCCAAAAGAACAGAGTGAGAGGAATAGTGATGACCAACTATGTGAAAAAACAGTAACTTGAAGACATCGAAGTAGCATGCGGAGAGTAGTCCTGGCCTGAGGAAAAGTGATGTGTAATAGCTGGTTCTTACTGACTTTTCATCTTCTACAGTTTGTGCAAAGAGACATGAAAATCTTCAAATTTCTCTACAAACTCCTTGAATGAGTTGTCCACTCCTGCTGCCTCTGCTTCTTGTCCAATTCTCTCAACTCCCTATAATCTGTCTTCTGCCCTCCTCACTCCATGGAAGTGGCCCTCTCTAAGATCACCTATAACCTCCTCCTCCTTGCCACATTCAGTGGCCTCTACTCTATCCTAATCCTCCTGGACAGCTCAGCTGCCTTTGGCACAATGAACCACCCCCTTCTCCTGGTAAAACATTCCCAACCTTGGCTTCACTGATGCTGTCCACTCTTGGTTCTCCTTTTATCTCTCTAGAGGCTTCTCAATCTATTTCACAGACTCCTTCTAGACCTCTAACTGTGGGGGGACTCTCAAGGCTCAGTTCTGGGTCTCCTTCTGTTCTCCACCTATTCTCACTTCTTTGGACAATCTATCCACTCCCATAGCTTCAACTACCATCTCTATGCAGTTGTTTCCCAGACCTATCTCTTCAGCATCTCTTTGCAGTCTCGCATTTCTTCCTGCCTTGGGGCATCTCTACTTGGATGTCCCACTGATGCCTCAAACCAAACATATCCTAGACAGAAGTCCTCATCTCACCAAACCCTGTCTTCCCTGTGACTTTCCCATCGCTGCAATACCATCATCTTCCCTGTTTCACAAGCCTGGAATCTTGGCATTATAAAGACTCATCTCTCTCATTCAGCCCCCATATTCAATGTCCCCAAATCCTATTGATTGTGCCTTCACAGCATCTCTAGAATCCACCCTTTCCTTTCCATCCAAACTGCTACCGTGATGATCCAAGCAGTTTTATCCTGCCTTGATTACTGCATCAGTCTCTTCACTGACCACCCTGCCTCCTGTCTCTCCCCTCTCCAGTCCATACTTCATTTTTCTGAAAAACCATTCAGCTCATATCTCCCCACTTCTCAAACACCTCTGATGGTTGCCCATGCACTTCCACATCCAACAGAAGCTCCTTAGCATTGGCTTTAAGGCCTTCCATCAGCTCTCCCTCCACCCCTTCTACCTTACCTCGCTGATCTGCTACTTCAAGGCAACCTGCAACCTACTTCCTAACCTTGATCTTGTCCGTCCCATTGCCAACCCCTTGCCCAATGCCCTCCCTCTGGCTTGGAACTCCCTCCCTCGTCATATCTGACAAACTACCTCTCTAACCACTTTAAAAACCACCTTAAAATTACATATCCTCTATGCGGCCTTCCCTGACTAAGCACTCATTTCCCTTACTTGCTCTTTCTTCTGAGCTCTCTCTTATGAGAAGCAGCTTGGCTCGGTGGAAAGAGCATGGGCTTTGGAGTCAGAGGTCATGGGTTCAAACCCTGGCTCCTCCAATTGTCAGCTGTGTGACTTTGGGCAAATCACTTAACTTCTCTGTGCCTCGGTTACCTCATCTGTAAAATGGGGATTAAGACTGTGAGCCCCCAGTGGGACAAACTGATCACCTTGTAACCTCCCCAGTGCTTAGAACAGTGCTTTGCACATAGTAAGCACTTAATAAATGCCATTATTATTATCATTATTATTCTGCATTCCCTACACCTGGATCTGTACCCCTTAAGCACCCTCAGCCCCACAGTATTTGTGTACATCTCTTTATACTCTTTCCATTTCCCCTATCCATAGTTTATTTTGATGTCTGTCTCCCCCTCTAGGCTGTAAGCTCTTTGTTGATAAAGAGCATGTCTACCAACTCTGTTGTAGTGTGCTCTTCCAGGTGTGTATATCAGTGTCCTGTACCCAATGAGCACTCAATAAACACCACAGCTAGATCAATTCAAATCTTATTTGACTCTAATATGATGCTTCCTCTGTGATAACTAATTCAAGTCATTTTCACTTAAATAGTGGAGTTCTTAATGGTGAAATAATGGTATTTATTAAGTACTACTTGACAAGCACTAGGGTAGATACAAAATAATCAGATTGAACACAATCACCATTTCACACAGGGCTCACAGTCTAAGAGGAAGGGAGAATAGATATCCTTTCTCCAATTTACATATGAGGAAATTGATGCCTAGGAAAGTCAAGTGACTTGTCCAGCATCACACAGTAGGCAGGAGTTGCAGTTAAGATTAGAAACTGGGTCTTCTGACTTCATGTCCCATGTTTTTCCCATTTGGCAACCCTGCTTCTCACGAGAGAGAGTTTCACTCCAGCTGAATAATAGTAATAATAATAAAAATGCTGGTATTTGTTAAGCACTTACTATGTGTCACACACTGTTCTAAGTGCTTAGGTAGATACAAGGTAATCAGGTTGTCCCAGGTGGGGCTCACAGTCTTAGTCCCCATTTTACAGATGAGGTAACTGAGGCCCAGAGAAGTTAAGTGACTTGCCCAAAGTCGCACAAGTGATAAGTGGCGGAACCTGGATTAGAACCCGTGACCTCTGACTCCCAAGCTCATGCTCTTTCCACTAGGCAACGTGGCTGCCACCAGTGGGATTGTGTCCAACTGAAAAGTGACAGTTTTAAAGAAAAGACAACAATTTCTTGAATCCCTTCTTGCTCAACCTATACAGTTGATACTAAACCAGCTGAACCACCCCTTCTCCCCAGCCTTTGGATATCCAGATGTCCAAGGAAGAGGGTTTGGAAAATCTAAAAGGATACCCAGGCTTTTAAGCGTCCATTGTCTGCCCTCCAGTTGAGCCAATGGATAAAAAGTTCATCTTGTGCCCGAAGAGTTAATGTGAACATGTCAGAGGATCTTACTGAACAAAGTTCCAAGGAAACAAATTTAGTGTTCTTGATTGGCTCCATGTTTCTATAGCAACCAGGATGGAATGGCCATTAAATGAACCATCTAGAATGTTTTTGGAGACCAGCCCGTCCCTGTCCCAGGGTGTTGGAAGCTCACAATGAAGGAGAAAAGGGTAAGATGTGATCTTCCATGTATTTTATTCCATTTATAAAGTGCAAGTTTCTGCTCAAGGTTTTACCCTGTGGATATTCCCTGAGGCCAGATATTTTATATTCCTTTTCATTAGGTGTAGTAACACAGCATCTTTTCCCTCATTCCACTTGTTGACACTTTAAAATATGCTCAAAATATTGTACAAACTGATTACTAGTTGAGGCCTGTACAATTTCTAAACAAAATTAGGAATTTCAGAACTAAAATGGATAAATGCAGATTGATGGCTACCTAGTAGTACACAGTTCCTTGGTGATTGTCTACTCACACCCATTAGTTCCAGACAATTGTGTTCCTATTGCTCTTCTCCCAATTACAGTGAATAATTATAATTGAAAGAAACCCCAATGAATAATAATAATAATAATAATGGTATTTGTTAAGCACTTACTATGTGTGAAGCACTGTTCTAAACGCTGGGGGGATACAAGGTGATCAGGTTGTCCCACATGGGGCTCACAGTCTTAATCCCCATTTTACAGATGAGGTATCTGAGGCACAGAGAAGTTAAGTGTCTTGCCCAAGGTCACACAGCTGACAAGTGGCAGAGATTTCTCTTTAACAGCATCTACCTTCGTTAGTGGCTTGTATATAGTCAATATTTTCCTCTTTGGTATGTTTTTTGGATTTGAGGGTCAAGTGTGTCAGTCGATCATAGTTATTGAGCATCTATTGTGGGCAGAGCACTGTTCTAAGTGCTTGGAAGAGTACAGTATAGCAAACATATTCCCTGCTCATAGCAAACTTACAGTCATGTCCAATTCCACCATCTAGAAGGGGAGATTAGACATTAATGTAAATAAAATTACAGATATGTGCACAAGTGCCATAGAGCTGGAAGGGAGGATGAATAAAGAGAGCAAGAGAGTGGGAGGAGAGGAAAGGAGAGCTTAGGGAAGGCCTCTTGGAGTAGATGTGCCTTCAACAAGGCTTTAAAGGTAGGGAGAGTAATTGTCTGTCAAATATGAAGAGGGAGGGCATTCCAGGCCAGAGGCAGGACATGGGCAAGAGATCAGTGGCAAGATAGATGAGATCGAGGTTCAGGGAGAAGGTTGGCATTAAGAGAGTGAAGTGTGTGGGCTGGGTTGAGGGTACCGAGGTAGGAGGGGGCAAGATGACTGAATGCTTTAAAGCTGATAGTCTAAAAGCCAAGTTTTCAGTCACCTTGTGACCCCGAAAAGGTGGAATTTCATTAAGAGAATATGAATTTTTCCCCACTGGGAATTAGTTTGTATTAGAAAAAGTCACCTCATTTTCAACAAAAGGAGTAATTACCTCTTATGGCCCAAACAGATGAAATTTATGTGGATCCCTTAATCAAATAGTAACATGAACTTCGATAGTAAAAACAAAATGCTGGAACAGAAATCCCCTTCCAGATGTTAGGCAATATTTTAATTCTTGATAAACATTTGGAAACAAAGTATAACACAAGGTGCAGGAAGCAAGCAACGGGAAAGTGGGTTGGGTTTTTTTTTGGCATAGTCTACACCAACCAACATTCAGTGGAGCAGGGTCAGGGTGCAATTATTTTCCTTTCATCTGTGATAAAGTGACTAAAATGAAAGCAACCCGGGCCAAATTCTGTCCCCATCCCCAGGAGAAGGACATAGTACATGATGGCAGAGGCTGCTGTTTGTGGGTGGGAAAGGTGGTCTGATGATTCCCCAAAGTGTGCTTATTTCAGAGACTCTAAAGAGCACCCGTGGTCAGGAAAGCCTATGGGGACTGAAACTGGAAGTGGGGGCTATCCTCTTCTGGCACTAATTCCTCAGTAGCAGCCAGCAATCATTTAAGCCCTCACATTACCTAGCCACGGGATCCTTCTGAATGATATTAGTTGTGCATTCGGAGCCCAGACTCGCTGAGCCCAGTGGAGGCCACAGGAAACCTTAGGGTCTCGTGTTGTTGAGAGACAGAATTTCAGTCCAACTCTGCTGGTCAGGCAATACATCAGAAGCTAATACTAATTTTATTTCAGAACTGGTAAGTGCTGAAATTTACTTGCTTTCTAAGTAAATGGCACCTCCAGAATGTGGACCCACATCAGTTCCTTTAATGAGACTATTATGAAAGGCTTATTTTAAGCAGTTAATTTTAATTAGGACCTTAGATATTTTAATTTACACTGATCTCAAAGAGTCGGTGCTTTTAAATGGAAAGTTCAGTAATAGAATCTGCCCGTTCAGTTTTCTCCTTAAACTCTCATAAAAATGATCACTCCCCACTTTCCTATTCCCTTTCATGGGACATAGAATGTTGTCACAATCAGCTCATGAAGCTGTCAGCTCTGGTCTGCAGAGACCACATTTACGATGTCAAAATGATGACAAAGCCATGTCAGTATAAGCCCGCTCATTGTTAGCAAAACAAATAGAACTAAATTTAAACAGCTTTAACATTCAAGCATAACTGTCCCCTTCTTCTCTATTTCAAGGAAACCGCTAGTTAGTGCCGCCATCATTTCGAGAGTTCGGCTTGACTGAGGTTTGCCAAAGCTTTGAAAAGACGTAAACACGTCTTCCTTGAATAAAGGTTTTCTGTATCGAAGAAATACTATGCATTACAGTATGTACACTGGATGGTAAAGAGACCTTTCGGGTGTAAATTTTTCTAGGCTGCAGGAGACTCTGAAAGGGACTCATGATTTTGCTCTGGTGCCTAGAATCGATGTGGCCATAGTTAAAACCACTGTTGCCTATTTTAATCAGAATTCCCTCACTTTTGTTGGTTTGCTTTAAGAATAATGGTGTATTCATTCACATTAATATCTGTCTCCCCCTCTAGACCCTAAGCTCCTTGTGTCAGGGAATGTGTCTGTCAGCTCAGTTGTATTGTACTCTCCCAAGCACTTAGTACAATGTTCTGCACACAGTAAGCACTCAATAAATACCATTTATTGATTAATAGTAAGCACTGAAGAAAGACCATAATTATCAACATCATTAGTGGGAGAGCTGATTGAGTAACTGAAGTAGAGTTCACACTTCACTGTGTCCTGGAACACTTTCACCTTAGACTAGGTGACTTTTAGTGCCCTGGTGTCTTCTCCTGGGAGATAATTCTCCCAGGGACCAGCTCCAGGATGGATCAGACACTAATTCCCAGGCTGTGCCAGGCTCAAAGAGCAAGGTCCGGGACCCAAGAAAGAACAGAAGAAAAGGGCAGAGAATGGTAAGCTTGACAGAAGGATGTGGAAAAGGTCACAACAGGGCCTTCCCTTGAAGCATTTCTCCCTTTTTGTCTTGGTTAGAACCTCGTTAAATTACCGTGTATAACTCTAGGCTCCTATTTGGAAAATAAGGCCCTTTTCAGTTAAGGCTAAGGAACTGGTTTTATCTAGTCTAGAAAAGAGAAAAGTGAAGGTTCACTTAATAATAAAAGAGACCCGGTAAGGGTAGACAGGAGGTTGTGCCCAGTTTTTCCAGAAAAGCTAGAATGGTAAGTAGTAAATGGCATGAACAATGGAAATAATTCAGGTCTGTGAATCAGGAGATCTGGATTCCGATTTTGACTGCCAACCCTGCTGCGCCACCCTGAGCTAGTCACTTGACTTCTCTTTACCTCAGTTTCCTTATCTGTAAAATGGGAATAAGATACCTGTTCTCCTTCCTCCTCCTGTATAATCTGACTCCCAGGTGGGATAGGTCTCTGAGCTCAATCTGCTTGGCTTGTATCAATCCTAGGGCTTAGGACAGTGCTTGGCACATAGCGCTTAACAAATATCTATGACTATTATTTCTCTAACTGAAAGCACCAAGCAGAGCTTTAGGTTCTCTTTAAATGTGGATTTCTTGGAGACAAAGGTTTTTAAATCTAAGAATGAGAGCAGCTATAGAATTCTTCACTTGATGTCTTAAAATGCATAGGGTTGTAGCATCTCCTCTTTCTAGGCTTGGTCCTTCCTGAAGGGGCAGACACTGCTTCCTTTTTGGATTCTAGGACACAAGGACAGCAGATGGGAGTGCAGCAGTAATTTATTGGCACGAATTAAATAAGGGGCCCAGCTACAGGGAAGAACGTTCATCTTAGTTGTTTTGTTTGTTATTTTGTTTAATGCTGAAAAATTCAGTAATTGTTCACTCAGCATTCCAAGGGATTCTTTTTCCCAAATGGATAGCTCATGAGGCCACCCAAGTATTTCTCGGTTTATTACTGCATGTAAGCTATTATTTCATGGTGTGGTGCTTGGATGCGACACTACAGGGCAAATGATGTTAGGCAATGTTAAGCATAATGGACACAGATGGCATTTCATTTAAAGCCCTCATACACATTCACACAAAATAAATTCAGGAAAACATACACCAGGGAAGCCCTTGTGGGTGGGGAATGTGTGTACCAACTCTGTTGTGTTGTCCTCTCCCAAGCTCTTAGAACAGTGCTCTGCCCACAGAAAGCACTCAGTAAACATCACCAATTGATTAATTGAGGTGCCATTGTTTAGACCTTGGGTGCGATGCATGATGCCTTGCTTTGATTTGGGAGGTGGAAGATAGTGTTGGGAATGAAGAACTGATGTTTGGCACTTTTGTAGGGCAAAGGTAGTCAATAGCTACTTAGCTTTCCAATTGCAGGAATTCTGGTGTTTCTTCAGAGTTTCGGCATCACTATCCAGTGCACTACTGTGGATTGAAGTCTCCCATGATGATCAGTTTGGCAGATTTGGGAGCATCATCATCAGTGGTATTGAGTGCTCAGGATGTGCATGGCACTCAACTAAGCACTTGGGAGAGTACAATACAAAGGGATCAGCAGACACATTCCCTGCCCACATGCGAGGAGCCAATTTGTAGATTTGTAGAATTTCTCTGTATCTTATGGAGGTTTGTCATCGTTGGGGGATAGGCAGGAATGATGGTCACAAAGCACATTTGCTTCAGAAGCAGGGGAAGGAGAATCAACTGGTCATCTGAAATTTTCAGATGAAAGTGCTTATCCAAATGAGTGGATGCTTGTCAATGAATGGAGTTTTGCAGGCTGTACCACAGGTAAAAAGGATGAGCACTGCTTTAAATGGTGGGAAGAGAGTATTTTTCCTGTTCTTGGAAGAAATTTCCCCAAAAGATCAATTATTCCCCCAGAGACCTTTAGTTAAGTCCCCATTACACCCTACAAACGTGAGTGTCGCATCTGAACAATATTCCAATTGTTTTACTTTTATAAAGAAATAAAGATGGTAGGAAACATCTGGTAGTTAATATTTACTTCATTTTCTCACAGCACTTTTTCATGGGAAAAAGGGAGTGGAATACAATCCATCCCTTGGGAGAGTCCTTTGCAAGTGACAGGTGTGTGCTTCCTAACGAGGAACAGTTTGACACTATTGCTTCTTCCAAGTGCAGCTGGAAGTGTAGTCATCTGGCAACAAAGAGGAAAGGACAGAAAAGCTGTCTAGGGAATGGAAGTTTTGGCATCTGAGATTGGCGCAACTTGAAGTGACCAATTTGTTGGAGCAATATTTATCCTGATTACTTGGTGTAATTTCCTGCAGCGCCTTTTATTAGTCTGTAACCGTGACAGCTTTCTCCATCTTGAAGGTTCTTATTTAGCTAGACGTTGTAAACTGGGGTTAGGTCAATTCATTGTTTAAGGAAATATAGGAATTGGTGGAAAGTGGGGAAGGCAATAGGCCTGGGAATCAGAAGATGTGGATTCTAATCCCAGTCCTACCATTTGCCTATTGTGTGACTTTGGCTAAGCCACTTACACTTCCTTGAGCCTCAGTTTTCTTCTCTGTAAAATGGGGATTCAGTAGCTGTTCTTTCCCTTCTTCCCCATTAGATTGTGAACCCCATGTGGGACAGGGATTGGGTTTGTCATTATTGTAATTGCCCCAGTGCCTAGGACAATGCCTGTTATGCTGTAAGTGCTTAACAAATTCCAAAATTATTATTATTGCTGTTGTTGCCTAAAATATGTTTTGCTTGATGGTCTCAAATGATTTTCCCACACATTTCTAAGGGCAGGAAATGTTGCTTGTCTGGTCTTCGACATATAACCAAAAGTCCTTTCACAATTAGTGTTTGAGTTGCAGGCACTGAGCAGTGGTTAATAAGTCTTTGAGAGGATGACTCTTTTTTGGAGATCTCTCTGTTAGCTTCTCCACTTTTCACCAATTCCTATATTTCCTTAAACAATGAATAGACCTAACTCCAGTTTACAACGTCTAGCTAAATAAGAACCTTCAAGATGGAGAAAGCTGTCACAGTTACAGACTAATAACAGGCGGCGCTGCAGGAAATTACACCAAGTAATCAGGATAAATATTGCTCCAACAAATTGGTCACTTCAAGTTGCGCCAATCTCAGATGCCAAAACTTCCAAGAGGTAAAGGGTAAGACAGAGAAATGATCGCCTCTTATATTTATCTCCAGTTTTGTCTGAGATAACCTATGAACTAAGTGCTTCCCAAGTACCAGAGAGGAGTGCTTTGTCCAGATGGTCAAATCTGAGCCCCAGGAATAGCTGCAAGGTATATAATTAGACTTTTTAAAATGAATATTGGATAAACCACTTCTCAGTGCTGTCTTTTGATCTCTAATCCCCAGTATAGCTCCCAGCAATGACTGAGAGATGATCTTCATCTTCCTCAGTGGTCGCAATTAGTTGCAGTTCCTTGGGTATATGTGCCTTGGTTTGAAGGAGATGTGCCTTGCGTTATTGTTACACAATCAAAATTCAGTGTCACAGTTTACAAGGTCACTGATTGCGGGCCAGTAAAGCTTAGGTTACCCAGCAGTCAATATGAGCACCCACTCTTTCCATGCTCCCTTCCTCGACCCTTGTGTTCCTCCACTGAGGCACAGAGAAGTTATGTGATTTAACCAAGGTCACACAGCAGGTCAGTGGCAGAGTTGGGATTAGAACCCCAGTTTTTTAGATTGTAATCTTCACCAGGGGACAGGGACCATCAAACAGTCACTTGTACATATTGAGCTGTCACTGTGCACAGAGCCCTGTACTAAGTATTTGGGACAGTAAAAATAACATTATAACAGACACATTCCCTGCCCACAGCAAGTTTACAGTCATGTTCAGTTCTTTGTATTCTTTCCCCGTACTTATTACAGTGCTCTGCCTATGGTAAGTGCTTAATAAATACTATGACCACTACTACACCTGGCTCCCATGCTGCATTCTTTCCACTAAGTCACGCTGCCTCCCTATGTTGGACTCATGGCTCATTTCAAGAAAGTCATCTCCGAGCATATTTCTAAATGGCAGATTGTTACGATTCCCATCATTCATGTGAGGTCCAGGAGGGAGAGAGCATGATTAGGGATTTGATTAAGGTCAGCACCTCCCTTTGAAATCGCCCCCGTCGCCTTGCTCATTTACTTTCATATAATTCCACTGAATGATTTTGATTCTCGTCTTGTGTATCTTAATGCGGTTGAGCTAATCCAAATAAGCCACTGGGTTAAACCTGAAACGATGAGGCTTGTCTCCCTTTAATTTGCAGATGACCTCAGGAGGGTGGAATCTCCAGTTCCCTGTCACTCTCCAGGAGCGATAACCGATGAGCAGGAAAGAACTTGTTGAGATCTTGTTCCTGACCTGAGCTGGAGTGCTCTCCCTTATCACTCCTGGGCCACTCCGCGACAGAAAGGAAATATATTTTCATGGGATATAAACTTGGCAGTGGTATTGGTAATTGCTTTTTATAAGTTGCTCAGGGCCACTTCTCTCTTCCCTGTCATCTACAGCCTCCGCCTGTGCAGGTCTGGAATGCCATGCACGTGAGGAATGTGCCCTTGTCCCTGGCTGAAATTTCAAGGCAGTTGCTCCTTGACCCTTTTTTATGAGATAATTGAAGGGAACGCTTGTGGTTTTGTCTTGGTCGTTTTGGCTTCATTCCCCAGTAGAAGTAGGAGAGTAGCAGGCTCTCAGATGGACTCTGTTCAAAGGAAGAGTTAATGAAAAGGTGTTTTGACTTTATCATTTTGATTAAACACTTTGCCTTTCCTTCGAAAGAGAACCCAGAAGGTCACCGAATGGTTTAGCTTGTAAGTATTATATTTCTTCTGAAGCAGAGAGAGGAAAGGGAATTTGATTACCAAAGCAGACCCGGCTTTTCCCCCTTTCTCCTTCCCAAGTTGGGGAGCATAATCTGTTCAAATATTGCGCTTTGTTTTTGGCAAAAATTGGGCCTACTGACGTTTTAGGGATTCACAAGGAAATTGATCTTTTTTTTCCCTCTCTCACATAAGCAACATGGCCTGGTAGGCATAGGACCTGGGTTCTAATCCCAGCTCTGCCACTGATGTGCTGGGTGACCTTGGGCATCTACTCTGTTGCTTAGTGCAGTACTTGGCATATATATATATATAAGATATTGAGAAGCAGCTTGACAGTGGAAAAAGAATGAGCTTGGGAGACAGAGGTTGTGGGTTCTAGTCCCAGCTCTTCCACTTGTCAGCTGTGTGACTTTGGGCAAGTCACTTAACTTCTCTGTGCCTCAGTTACCTCATCTATAAAATGCTTGGCACAAGTAAGTGCTTAAAAATACTATCGTGATTATTATTATATGCACTGCTCTTGGTATATATATACATTTTATACATATATATATCTACTGCATTTAGCACAAGGGTAGATGCAAGATAATCAGGTGGCTAACAGTCATTTTCCCACACGGGACTCACAGTCCAAGTAGGAGGGAGAACAGATATTGAATCCCCATTTTACAGATGAGGAAACTGAGACACAGCGAAGTTGAGTGTCTTGCCCAAGGACACACAGCGGGAAAATGACAGACAGGATTAGAATCCAGGTCCTCCAACTCCCAGGCTCACACTCTATTCACCAGGTCACCCTAACTTCAATTTGGTGATTTCTCTTGAAATAGTTTTATTTAGATTTCAGCAACTCTGAAGTCAAGGTAAAAAAAGCATTTCTATCTGCAGTGATCAATGATTCATGCTCAGTTATCTTCAATGAAAAATGTGCCAATCTCTCAACTAGAATACCACGTTTCAGGCATCATGATAGAATGCTGGAGGAAGAGATATTCTAGAAACTATATATATATATATATATATGTAAATAATGTAAATACTCATTGTGGGCAGGGAATGTGAATGTTTATTGTTGTATTATACTTTCCCAAGCACTTAGTTCAGTGCTCTGCACACAGTAAGTGCTCAATAAATATGATTTAATGAGTATATATAATGTATATTAATAATTGTATTTGTCTCCAGAAGGAATGTGACTCAATCAGTAGCATTTATTGAGTGCTTACTGACTGCAGAGCATTATACTAAGTGCTTGAGAAAGTACAATACAACAGAGATGGTAGACACAGTCCCACCATAAGGAGTTTACAGTATAAAAAGGGAGACAGACACTGAAATAGACTAGGTATAGGGGAAATAGTACTTCTTTAAGAATATTAACAAGTATTTTAGGTCTAGAGGGTGTATAAAAATGCTTGCGGGGTACACAGTCAGTGCATTGTCGATGCAGAGGCGAGGTTGGCTAGGGGGGATAAAGGGCTTAGTCTGGGAAGGCCACTTGGAGAAGATGTGATTTTAGAAGGGTTTTGAAGGTGGAGAGAGTGGTAGGTGAGAGGATGAGGGTGAGAGAGGCACCGGGAAAACCACTAGCACGAATTATCACTCCCGTCAGATTGGTCCTTGGTTTTCAAATCTCTGGACTGAGGCTCGCCCATTATCTTCAACAGGGGACTCCGTGGTTAGTTTTATGATGGGTTGTGATGGCAGGAACAAATCATCGGCAGGGACCAGCCGAACCAGTGTGCTTGATAGCAAGTTCAACTCAGGTGACACAGGAGTTAGGGAAAAGGTAACTAAATAAAGGCTAGGAAACATTAGAATGCAAAGTATAGTAAGTTGAAAAATTAGAAAGAAAGAAAATGAGGGGAAATATAGTCGAGTATAGAGTAGCTTATTTGGGAGAAAAACCAGTATATGACTGGGCAAGTTTAGCTGAGAAAGAGCTAGGGCTCATAGTTCAGCCAAATGTTGAAAATTGAAGTGCCATAGAAATGTATTCCAAATTACCACTTTTGATGATGAGTGCTTTACCTTGGCTCTTATGACTGACATGTAGTTGACACGCACACTGTGTGCATGCACAGATTGTTCTCAACCATGATGATGGCCATTGCATTTACAGCAGCTGTTGCTGTTTGCAAATGTTCCCCTTGTTCTTCTAATCTTCCCTAAGCCCCTCCTCAAGGAAAGCAGTCCCTCTCCAGATTACAGTATGCTAGGCTCAACTGTCGGCTGTGGTTTTCTTCCAATAATCTGCTGCCAAGGCACATTCTTTGAGGCTATAGGTTTCACTCTTTCTTTAAAGCATTTGTTCTGCCCTCCCAGCTTCATTATGTCTCATGTTGGTTCACCATATGCCAGCTGTTGCTTATCCTGCCAACATTCATTCTCCACACATGAGTCATCAACCAGAGCTGGGTGCCAGTGAGCCATGGCTCAATGCTAGTGGGCTGTCTGCATTCTGACTTTTCACTCTTGGTCATTTTTATTCTCTCTGTTGATGTTGTGGGTGGCTTGTAAGGGAATCCGCTTGAGAAGGTGGGTAGCATTTTGGTGATAGGACCTGCTCTCCCAGCATAGAAGTGCATACACTACCCCAGCTTTGTAGACCTTCAATTTGGGAGGAAATTTCTCTAAATGAAACTGGGGTTGGGGTTCCTTGCTCCAACAGGACTACTCTGATATTGTTATGAAACTTTTATATTGGTTGCATAGGTGAAGAAATTCTCCCTCCATAGTCCTGGTCAGTAGTTTCTAAGAGTGTATTTAGTTTTCACTTGCGAGGAGTCCACCAAAAACCTGCAGGTAACTCTCTTATGTAGTACTCTCCCAAGGGCTTAATACAGTGCCCTGCACACAGTAAGCCATCAATAAATATTATTGATTGGTTTCTTAGAAAGAGTTCAAGTCACAAGGTGATAAAGGGTTGGAATCTAAAGAAGCTTGTAGTTATTTAGCCTGAGCAGTGATTCTATGACCAAGTTCAAAAACATGAAGGACTATAAGCTGTTTTCTTGTTTCCCTTGATGACAGAACGGAACAAAATGGTTAAGCCACATCGATGAAATATTTCTGTTAGATATGAGGGAGAATATAAGGACTGCTAGATATTGGAATTGGTTCCCAAGGGAAGCGATTGAATCTCTTCTCCCCTCTCTACAGACAGAGGGTCCAGCCACCTGAACTTATCTAGGTGAACTCTTGGCTCCGGTGAGGGAATACAAGATGACTTTGCAAGATTTCTGCTAGAGTTGGGAAACTATAAAATTAAATTGGGAAAATGAAGTTAGGGGGAGTAAGCAGGAGCGTTGGCCATATCTGAAGTAAAATGTCTCCACTGCCATCTGTCTTTATTTTGCTAATTCACCAATCACAAACCATAGAGGACATGGCCAGAAGGCGAGCCAAAGAAATGTATGATGGTTGAGTAGGATCACTATAGCTAAAGGGCTCTGGATTGTAATAAACCATAGAATGGCCTGTTGAGTCCGAATATAAAATAATCTTTCCTTTTTTGGGATTGTGAGTATTTTTGGAAGAAAACCGGGAGGACTGATGCAAAAGAGAAATCACATTCCCTGCTCAGATTTCATTCAATCGCATTTATTGAGTGCTGAATGTGTGCAGAGCACTCTACTATTTGCTTTCTCTGTTCAGTTGCTGAAAGTAGACCCAGGATTAGGAACATAGGTTTAGGGAAAGGAAATAAAGGAAAGGAACAGAGTTTGGAAGTCTGCAAGTCTTGGTACAATGCATTAGTCAAAAACCCGACACCCTCTGTTTGGCTGTGAGAGGCTTCAAATTGGAGCAGTGGGCTTTTAGGAAAGAGTGCAGCATGGCCTACTGGAAAGGACTTGTGTTCCAAGCCTAACTCTGTCACTGGCCTGTGGTATGACATTGGGCAAGTCATTTAACTTCTCTGTTCCTCATTTTCTTCTTTGTAAAATGGAGAGTCAGTACCTGTTGTCCCTCCTGGTTAGACTGCGAGCCCCATGTGGGACAGTTACCGAGTCTGATACGATTTGTTTTGTATCTGTCCCAAAGATTAGTGCAATGCTTAGCATTTAGTAAGCATTTAACAAATAGCACTGTTATCATTATTAAGTGCAATTGAGCCATTAGTGGCTCTATGAGAAAAATGCTGACATACACATATTTTGCCTCCTGAAAGAAGCTATAATCTTGAGGAAGAAGCGGATCCTGAGGTTGAATTCCTGGACAGCCTACATCAGTGTGAGACAACCCCCTGAGTAGTTGACTGAGATGCCCAAATGCTCTGGGAATTCCCTAGGGCTAGACTGTGGGGCCCCTGAGGCTACCTTGATTTTGGTCCTTATTGTTTTTAAGGTGTTCTGAAACCACACCCTTAACTGAGCGATCCCTACGTTAGTACTCCACAATCCTGTCAGTTGTTGTTTGGCAGCAACAACAACCTGCTGACCTGCTCTGCAGATTCAGCTTTCAGGAAAAAATCCTTGGACATAGGTGTCAGGTCAAACAAGATGCATGGTTTCACAAGATGGTTTCAAGATGGTTTCAGGCGGTCTACAGAAAATGCCCACTTCTTTGCAATGGTGAAAAAATAATTTCCTCCCTGCACTGCCCTCTTACTCTTGTTTTCTTTCTTCATCACTGGGTACCTTAAGAATGCTTTGTCAAATTTGTCCCTAAGTTTTATTCTTCAGAAATAATAGCTTTTGACTCATCATCACATTGACTACAGTCCTAAATCAGTTCAGCACACACATGGCTTCTGGAGCTGGCTAAGAAATTAATGCATCTTGTCTTCCACCTTACTCATTGTTTTTTTTGTTTTAAAATAAGATCCTGTGTTGTTCCTGACAGAAATATTTAACCACTGCATGATCACTGCAAGCTTTTGATCACTGTCTACTCCGAAGTTGGAGGGGATAAGTGCATGAGGTTTCATATTTGTAGTGAAGTATTTTTTTTAAAAAAACTTGGTCAAATAGAAGCATTGCTCTCTAGTGTGTGTTAATGTTACTAAATGATGGCACCCTGATATACTACAGAATGCTAGTAGTGATATAATCGTCACTATTTTTCAAGTGGTGTTTTAAATATTGTGAGCTTGGCAAAATGTACACCAAATTTTATAAATAATAATAATAATGGTATTTGTTAATTGCTTACTATGTGCAAAGCACTGTTCTAAGAGCTGAAGTATGCTTCCTCAATTCTGTATTCGTTGACCCTCATTGGAAAGTAAGTCAAATTGCTAGGTTCCTGCTTTATGTTCAGCAAACACTCTGAAATGAAATAAAATCTCATTTTTCTTCTTGCCAGGAGACCAGGAAAAGAAAACATTACAAGTGAGAAAATATGGAATGTGGGAAATATTTTACATATATGGGCAAACTTCAAATGGCCTAATGATAACTGGAACTTAAACCTCAAAAGTTAAGAATTCAGTTTGAAGCTCAAAATTTCTACCAAATTGTAAGGGATCTTTCCTATTCCTAAGCACTTGGGGCATTTTCTTTTAATTTTTCAGTAGGGCCTTTTAAGAATAGAATGATTACAATGATTTATTCTTGGACTTCTCCCCAAAATTCGGTGAAATAGGTAAGCAGCAACTGGAATGCTCATTTCAGAGAAGAAGCACTTGAAATATGAAGGTGTTGAGTGCAAGGAGTTAATGACAAAGCTGAGAGAAGTTTGATTTCTAGTCCAGTGAGCCATATTATGTTTCCAATTTTTAACTCCTGTAAGCTAATTAGTGGGCTTGTATACTTGGTGGCACATAAAATAAGTCCTCCTTTGATAGATAACTTCCAAAGCTACTTTAATGATTTAAAATGTTACTTTTGCTACCAATTTATTTTGACCTGCAGCATTAGAAATGGACCCAGAGCGTTCTCCAAAAGTGGCCCCTTTGCCCTGTCTGAAAATCATTCCTCAGAAGCCGGGCGAGTCTCGGCTTAGACGAAGGGCAAGGGGCAGGACCAGGAATGCCCCCATTTTCACACTTTCGGGGAGAAGGGATCCCCCCGGGAGACCAGAGGACTAGATGACAGCCTGTCCACACAACCCCTTCATTTTCTTACAAGAGCAGGAGATTGTGTGGCAGACTTTGCGGTACAGGCAGAGAAGATGCTAAAAGCCCTCTGTATTCAGGGCTAATCCACATGCATGTGTGTATGTCATAAATGGGTTTTAGTTGAGGGGGTGGCCACCCAACAGTAGGAATGGAAGATGTACGAGTGCAAGGTTTGAAGCACTTCAAGTTCTCTTTGGGCGACAGTTAGTGCTTCAAAAAGATTAGCCTAATGAAGATAGTGATAATAATAATAGTAGTATTTGCTAAGTGCTTATTTTGTGTCAAACACTATACGAAGCACTGGGGTAGATACAAGATAATCAGGTCCCACATGTCTAAGTAGGAGTTTTGAATCCCCATTTTGCTTATGAGGAAACTCAGGCACTGAGAAGTTAAGCGACTTGCCCAAGGCCACACAGCAGGTATGTGGTGGAGCCAGGATTCGAACCCAGGTCCTCTCAGTCCTAGGTCCATGCTCTGCCCACTAGACCATGCTGTTTCTCAATTAATTAATGATATAAATTAGTTTCCAAGTCATTGATGTTTTTAAAGGCAGGCTTTTATACTTTTATATGAATGCTTTTTCAGAATAACAGAATGTCATAAGTGTGTCCTAAAGAATACAAAATAAAGCTCTAAATGTGAATGTGGCATGTAAGAGTTTGCTGCTGATGCTATTAGGTCTAGCATTTTGCATTCCTCAGAAAATATGATAGGCAGATGGACTTTGGTTTCTGCCACTGGCTCATTGTTTTCACTGTAATTCAAGTCTTCAGATTAAAATGGCACATGGGAATGGCTGTAGCAATTGGATGGTAGCCCGACAGATCTAGAGATAAGAAGGCCTTGTTTCACAAACTTGCAGCATAAACTTGAGCTAAATCCAGTAAAACACGTGTACGTGGAGTTCCTCCTCTGTAAATTTAGAATACGACAAGCCAGCTGGTGGCTTCCTGAAGACTAACACCCTCTTTGTTGTAACCTGAAGACTCTAAGTTGTAACAGGTTCTAAGTTGAAAGGATACTGGCAAAATTGGCCTAGAATTATTCAGATTCATTCATTCAGCCATATTTATTGAGCGCTTACTGTGTGCAACGTACTATGCTCAGAGTATAACAACAAACAGACACCTTCCCTGCCCACAACAAGCTCACAGTTTAGAGGATCCCTTCTAACCCCAGTCGTGATCCTTGGTCATGGAGGGAAGAGCATCTTTCCCGCTGTCCACATCCTGCCCTTTCCCACTTGTTTGGAAGGCTGAATGGTCCCATGGAAAGCACAAGGGACAGGAAGCTAACAGACTCAGCTCTGATCCCGGCTCTGCCACTTGCCTGCTGTCGGACTTTGACCAAGTCATTTAATTTCTCTTTGCCTCAGTTACTTCATCTTTAAATTTGGGATTAAGACTTTGTTCAACCTGATTAGCTTGTACCTACCCAGGTGCTTAGTATAGTGCCTGGCACAGTAAGTGCATAACAAATACCTTAAGAACAAATAAATTTCTGTTCCTTCATTTCCTCATTGGTAAAACAGGGCTGTCACTGCAAACGAGAGAAGCAGCGTGACTTAGTGGAAAGGGAACCGACTTGGGAAAAAGAGGTCATGAGTTCTAATGCCGGCTCTGCCACTTGTCAGCTGCGTGCCTTTGGGCAACTCAACTTCTCTGTGCCTCAGTTACCTCATCTGCAAAATGGGGATTAATAATAATGAAAATAATAATAATAATTAAGGTATTTGTTAAGCAATTAGATTGTGAGACCCACGTGGGACTACCTGATAACCTTGCGTCTATCCCAGTGCTTAGAACAGTGGTTGGCACATAGTAAGCGCTTAACAAATACCATTTTTAAAATGCTGATGAAGCTTTTCTCCCACCACCTTAGGTGGGGAACCCCATCTGGGACAGGCAGTATATCTGGTCTGATTACCTTATCCCAGTGCTTGGGACATGGGAAGTGCTTAACGAATTGCTGTTGTCATTATTCTATATGCTCCTCTTGGGCAGGGTTCACGCCTACCAACTCTGTTGTGTTATACAGGCCCTGTGTTCAGTGTGCTGCACACAGTAAGCACTCAAATACCATTGACTGATGTGTTGATCAGTTGATTGATCGATTGATTGATCGATCAGAGTTGCTCTGCTTCTGTGTTCCAGGAAGGTAATGGGGTTGGGAGTCAGGGACCTAGGGGTTTTTTTTATTTAATTATTTTTCAAAATGGTATTTGTTAAGTGCTTACTCTGTGTCAGGTGCTGTTCTAAACACTGGGTGGGTACAAACTGATCAGATATATTAATTATGTACTCTCCCAAGCACTTAGTACAGTGCTTTGCACACGGTAATAGCTCAATAAATACGATTGAATGAATGAATAATGCCTGATGGATATGTCTAAAGAGGCATTGTTAGTAATGCCCTAATACAATAATGCTGTGTGTCTGGTTCCTTCAGGAGCCAAGATTTCCCTGTGCACACAATGTCTCTGATTATGATGGAAGCGAGCTAGGGCAGGCCTGGCAAAGTACGGTTAATGACTCAGTGACTGTGCCTCTTCCTAGCCTCGGTTGCCAGAAAACATCCCTACATGTTGTGGCGAGACCACTACTGCAGAGCTACTGGGAAAGGGACCATTCATCTCCCCGCCTTCCAGGCATCCATAAACATTTTCCCTGAAAACTTTCTCTCTCCCTTATAGAAGTGTGGGGCTCTTGACAACCTGAGCAACGGAAAGGCACATACATTAGTTGTGGGCCATTCATCTCTGATGTTGTTTCACAGTCTGAATACTAGCAGATGCTTTAGCTCTGCAGTTTCTATAAGTATTCTCGCCATCTGGGAGTTAGGCCCATCAGATCTCACATGGGTGCACGTGTGTCACTGCAAATGCTGATAAAACTACTTCATACTGCTGTTGGAAAGTGTGTATTTTTGAATCCCTAAGTTTAGTGTGTCATCATCTAGCCACCTCTTGAGGTTGAACAGCTGCAATATTTGTCTTCTGTTGGATCTTGTGCTCAATGAGCCGTGCAGATAGCATTTTCCATCCAGTTAGCCATGGTCCTAATAAGCTCCCCACGCAGATGTTTTGATCCTGACTACTTGTCTTCATGGAGGACTGATTAAAGGAAAATTGAATTCTTATTGATTGCCCTCAAAACGAGGCTTGACCAATATATTTGCTTTGCATTTTTGGAGTCTTTCCAGATGATTCTTGAGGAGAACGAAAAGGCTTGGTGTTAACCTGACCTTCGACAACCACCATGTTGTTGCTATCTTTATGATTTGACTCCATTCCTTTCAACAACCGCTATACTGTGAACCTCTCCTGGCATGGAAGATGTATAGTCGGTCTGTTGGGCTGATTGCGATGGGAGTACCACTCCCCATTATTCCTCTCATAAGAATGCTGCTTTGGATTACTGTAAAAGCTGACCCTGGCCTTCTCCCTACCTCCCTTCTCTGCCTGGTTTCATTCCCTTTACCCTGTTTATTCCTACAGTTTCCCTCCATTCCCATTTTCTGCTCCTGCTTCTCATTACCACTTTGTGGACTTAAGCAAACCATCCACTTCCTTACCCTTGTTCCAAGTCCCTTCCCCAAACTCCCCTCCTTTGGGAAGGCTTGGGTTCCTTCTCACCCCTTCCCCAACACTTTCTGACATTAGCTAGGGATGAACTGACATTATATTCAGTATCTTTGGGAACTGCTGCAGTTCAGTATCCTAACCCTTCCAGAGAAGTACAAAGCACGTGGCTGACTTATTTGAGCCTTTATTTATCCAATTTCATCCTTGGTGGAGGTGATAGGTACTCCTTGAGCACAAGTTCTAGGGAGTGCCAGCTCATCACTGATTACTGGTTTGGAGGGGAGAAGGACATTGCAGCAGTGCCAGGGCAAGGAGGATGCGGAACAAGCTGTAAGCTTCTTGTGGGCAGAGAATCTGCTTACCAGCTCTATCTGTTGTACTCTCCCAAACACTTATAGGACTCTGCACACAATAAACACTCAATAAATACCTTCTCGGCCACTTCTGAAGTCTGGGTCCATTGTAAGATACCTAGACTTCCTTTCCTTTCCCCGCTGACTCTACTCTGCCTCCTTTCAGGATGCTATGTTCATTCCTTCCTTACATTTTATTTTGATTTCTTTCCTAGAGTAGCTTGAGAACTCACTAAGCAAGTCCTGAATCCAGTAAGAGAGCAGGGGGCTGTCCCAGTGAGGCTTAATGAATGTCATTAAAGAGATCCTTGAGACTCTTTGACTTCACAGAAGTTATTCTGGTCGGGAAAGTTATAGAAGAGAACTCCTACCTGTGGGACCTCTGCTGGGATTCCCTTGTCCACAAAAGGATCCCTTTGCCTCTCTTTCTCTCTTCCCCTCCTCTCCCTTCCCCTCCTCATCCCTTTCCTCCCCTGACCTCCCCTCTCCTCTGTGCTTCTATGGCCTCCCCTTGTTTGACCGTACACTCTCCTGATCCTTTCCTTTCACACTCCCATCTACTGTCTCTCCAAAGTCTAGAAAAGAGACAAGGGATGCAAGACAGATGTACTCCACAGGGAGGAAACCCCCAGGTTTCGCTTGGGCTTGATGTTTGGCTCACTGACTCACATAAGCTTGGCAACATGAAATCAGTCATTGTGAAAAATTATTGTGTTTAGCTGAATGTCGTTCAGAGCACTTGCGTCCTAAGCCAGTTCTCTGGGACTACGGGATGAGACTGCCCCTGTTTGAAAAGGTGCTGTTAGAGCCAGGTCTCACAGTTCTTTTTCAATCCTTTGAATACATTTATAATCCTGTTTCTAGCTTTATCAAGTCAAAAACCCAACATTTTCCAAATGATCACTCCTTCTTGCTTTCTGAATTGTTCCCTGATGGTATTTAATAATTTCCCCCAGTGAAATTTTCTACTTATAGTAGTCATTCAAGATGAATAATGTTTTTCCTATTATGCAATTTATCTAAATCATCTCAATTTTTTTCCTGTGTGTGCATTTATTTGGGAATGTGAATTCAGTGTGGGGTCACCAGTTTATACCTGCAGGGGATAGTCAATGCCTTCCATGTAGTGTTCCATTAAATGGTGACAAGAAGATGTGCCTGGGTTGTGTTGACATGTCAAAAAAAATCCCCTAAATCAAAGCGCATTTCAGACCCTGGAACCTTAAATTATTATCCATCACAAAACAGTTGCAGGAGGGGGGAAGGGCCTTGTCAATGAGCAGATAGAGAGAAAATAGCAGCTCTAGAAATAGGAACTGTCTATCCTGACTCTTGAACCATGTTCACATCTGTCATGCTCAACTCTGTGCAACTGATGAAGTGTATCCTCCAGATTTCAAACTACAATTAAACATTCAATATATGCATTGCTACCCATACACAGCCTGCTTCCTATATGTTCCATCATGCTCTACATTTGCATTGTCAGAAGATATCTCTACCTGCCACAAAAAGGTTTTTAGAAGGAGCACAATTCTTTTACTGACTCTACCAGAGAAGTTAACTGATAGAGACTAATCTCGGGACACTCTGATTTAATTCCAAGATGTTTTCTTAGGAATGATTCAATTTACTAGGGGTGGGAAAGCTGCATTCCTTAAAGAAATACAGGAGGTGTTTGTTCATTGAAGAGAACACAGATGGGAAAGTGAATTCAATTTGAGGTTTTCAAAAAAGGTGTTAAATGAAAAGTAACAAAAGCAGAGGATATGTAGCTTTAAATTGTACCACAGGTGTAGTTAAGTAAAATGACTTTCCCTATGAAAGGAGTTGTCACTCTTTCTCCTCTAATAATTGGTTATTGTCTGCTCATCAATATATTGTGAATCTCTTCCCGCTGCAAGTTTGCCATAGCAAAGTTAATTGACACCTTACAGATCCTAACATAATGAAACAATATTACGATTTGAAAGCTGAAACTGCCATGGTTTTGAATCCGGAAATCCTGAGGATGAAATACTCTGGGGCATGGGGGTTTGGGATCAGGTTTACGCTTGGTGATTAATACAAAATTGGTGTAGCATTTCACTTATTAAGCTGCAAGCCTTCTAGATGCAAAATAATAGAAATAATCAAATGTAAATGTCCACCAAACAGATGAAGATGTCACACTGACCAAGTGCACAATTTGTTTACTCAAAGCTGTCACAAAGAAGCTTTAGTGGGTTACTAAGTAAGGACGCATGATCATTTTTATTAAGCCCCGATCTCTCGTAATGCTAGATTAACCTCGTGCTGAGGCCAATTTGTGATATTGTACTCAACTATTCTGATGCTGCACTCCTGCACACAGCAGTTTCTTTGATAACCCAGCACTCCATCCCCAAACAGGCTTATTTTGTTGGAAGAATAGCATTTAGAACGGTGCTTGGCATGTAGTAAACAATTTACAAATACGATAATAAAAATAATAAGAAGAAAAACCTTCCTTAGTTCCTTAACCACATCCTAGTCAAAGTACATGATGAAAACTCCTGCTAGGGCAGAACTGAGTGCATTTAAGTAATCACAGCATTAGCATTTATTAAGCATATTCAGCACGGAGTAGATGCAAGACAATCATATCGGATGTAGTTTGGGTCGTACGTTAGGTTCACAGTCTGAAGCAGGAAAAGCAGGTATCTGACAGATGAGGAAACTGAGCATCAGAGAAGTTAAGTGACATGCCCAAGTTTCCCCAGCAGGAAAGGGGAAAAGCTGAGCCTAAATGGGGATTTTCTGTTCCTTGGTTTCATGCTCTTTCCATTAAACAATAATGCTGTTGATTTCACATGATTTTACATGATTTAGTCTTATACATGCATTATTCAGGAAAAATGGAAACTTCCTCATTGTCAGTTTTTCAGCTTTCAGCAGTATACCAAACTTTCACTGTTGTTATTTAACAATTTGAGTGTTGTGGCTGTACTTGGATTTCTGGGAAATAACACATTTCACTGCCATGAGTACCAGACTAACATTATTTGTTTTTAAGATTTCCTTCAATAACAACACCTGCAGATTTGGGGTCTTCTGGGAATTTGAGGGTTTCTCAAGAAGTCCTACATTTAGGACATCCTTTTTTAAATCTTGAGGCAATAGTCATTTATTTCTCCCAGCTAGTTCAACTGCCAAAACAGGCAGTTTTCCTTAGTCTAGCAAATTACGCCATTGCAACTTTTAGAAGTTGTTTTTTGAACGTTTGAAATCCAAGGATATTTAATCAGAATCTGTGCCTTCTAATACTGTACCTGTAAGCTCATTAAGGCAGTCATTGCTTTGTTACAAGCAGCTTACCTCCTGTCACACTATCTTGAACACCTGGCTGTAGAAATCAACTCTGGAATACTGAAGTTAGCGGAAAATTTTGGTCCCCATTCTACTTCCATTCTGGGATTCTCATCAGCACAATAACCACAGTGATTGAAACATGAACCAGAAAAGTACAGACAAATGAGTGGCAATCTCTGATGCAATTTGCAGCCCCTTACTTGCGATGGAATAACAACAAGCTTATATGGCAGGTCAGAGCCTCTGTTTTTTGGGGGGTGTGTGGGGGGGGGGGGCGGGTGTTAGATTTAAACAATAAGACAGTCTGGAAAGTCAAATGAAATGAACTGGAAAGCTTAAGAATTCATATTCTTAATGACAATACTAGACTCCTTGGAATGATGGGGTCCAGATCCTTGTTTCTGCTGATTTGATTACTCAGGAAGATTTTGTTTTATCTATTGTTGAAAAATCTATGCATCATGGTTTAGTAGAAAGAGCAGCAGGCCGAGA
Organism: Tachyglossus aculeatus; assembly: GCF_015852505.1. Lineage (NCBI taxonomy): Eukaryota > Metazoa > Chordata > Mammalia > Monotremata > Tachyglossidae > Tachyglossus > Tachyglossus aculeatus. Next base: position 9,078,675 of record NC_052080.1, read on the forward strand.
GTCAGAAGATCCATGTTCTTATCTGCTGCATGTGACCTGTCTCAGCTTCAGTTTCCTCATCCGTAAAATGAGCGTGATCTTTGTATTCCCCCTACCTTATTTGTGAGCCCTTGGTGGGATGGGACTGTACCCCAGAAGTTAGCACAAGTCTTGGTGCGTAGTAAGTGCTTAATAAATGCCATAGTAACTAGATTATTTGTTCAGCATCATCTAAAAATAGGTCTCTGTGAGGTATTTTTGGAGTAATAATTATAATGAGCACTGGAAGATTACATAATTTGCTGAGGTAATTCAGAAAATTACACCTGTATTTAGAAATAACCACCCAGTGAAATTTTCTACCACTAGGTGTAAAAAGATCCATACTTAGAACTGTTTAAAGACCCTGAAAGAGACAGTGTGTCTATTCCAGTGCTGCATACGTTACTTAGCACATAGTAACCACTCAATAGTATTGTTGTTATTACTGGTACTATTATTCCCCTCCTGCATCCCTCAGTTGTCTATTCCCAAGAAGCAGTGCCTTGATGTTAATGACCTTCAAGGTTATCAGAATCCCAGTCCCTTCTTTACATCTTAAAGAGAAGATCAAGGAACTGCTTACAAACTTCCTTTGGGCAAGGGACTTTACCAGCTCTATTGGACCCTCCCAAACACTTAATACAGTGGTCTGTTCACAATAAGTGCTCAATAACTACAATTAATTGACTGAACTTCCATATGAACAGAGCAGTGATTTTTTGTAACATCCGAGAAGCAGTGTGGCTTAACGGAAAGAACCTGGACTCAAGTGAGTTCTAATCCTAGCTCCATGACTGCCCTGCTCTGTGACCTTGGGCAAGTCACTTAATTTCTCTGGGCCTCAGTCAGTTTCTTCAACAGTAAAATGGAGATTAAATACCTGCCCTTCCTCCCCCTTAGACTGTGAGCCCCATGTGGGACAGGGACTGTGTTTGATCCAGTTATTCATTCAGTCATTCACATTTGTTGAGCCCTTACTGTGTGCTGAGCACTGTACTAAGTGTTTGGAAAGTACAATTCAGCAATATAAAGAGACAGTCCCTGCCCACACAGGGACTAGAAATATTGTATCTACCTCAGCATTTGCCCTGGGCTTAACAAATATTGTTTTTAATCATTATTATTAGTAGTATTATTGTTATTATTATCATCATCATAAGTTAAGGAGACCCTTAGCCCAGAATATTTTCTGGATTCATTCTAGGCTACATCCGTGATGAACTACATTTGTTTAAAAAGAATGCCCAAATGATAAAAAAAATACAGTGACAACTGGGGGAATGGGAGGGCAAGGTCTTTACTAAATATGTCATTGAAATTGCAGGTATAATTTTTTTTAAATATCAACAATTATGTACCTCATGAAATGATATTTAAGACCTCCATTGGAATCTCTCTTGCAGCTTCATGTCTTGCAAAAAATGCAAAGAATGTGATTTAAGTAAATGGTTCGTCCTTTGGTAAATAAGCTAAACTTGTTTTTTTATTGTTAGTCCTTTGTAGTGGCAAATTCTTTGCAGGTAACACTGAGGTCTGTCTAAGCTGTCACCGTTACTGCATGCATAAGCTGTTGCAGATAAAGACAAATAATGGGACAGCTTTTTAACATTTGTTTTTAATGTTAACTTCTCAACTGTGGTTAGAAAAATAATTCTATTCAGAAATTTGATCTGCCCTCCTTCCTTTTGTATTGCTTTTGGCTCCTCCAGACCTGTAGTAATTGCAATGTGTTATTCATGTTTGCTTTCACTAATCTTTCTCAAGAATGTGAAAAAGCAGACTCTCCTTTAGAATAGGAAATAACTTCGATTAAAATGGATTTAAGTTTAAGCCCTCCTTTTGTTCTTCTCGGTCGATGTTTCTACAGTTACCGCAGTTATATTCCTCAACTATTCCATCATTAGCAAACTGAGAGTTCCCAAGACACTGTTTAAGTAGTGTCTCTCTTTTAAGCTATCCAGTCATATAAGCGTGAGAGTCTAAACTTGTAAGAAGAGGATGTTGATTTCAGATACCTTCCAGAGGAATGTTTGTTTCAGTTGGCTTTTCAAAGGGACAACTGAAAAGCCTAACTTATCTGAAGGGAGTCATCAGTCAATCATTCGTACTTATTGAGTGTTTGTGTGCAGAGCGCTGTTCTAAGCACTTGGGAGACAATATGAGACACACTCCATGCCCACAATGAGCGTACAGTCTAGAGACATACAATGAAAAGGGGTAGCAGCCCTGAGAATCCAGAGGTGGTGAAGCAACTTGGGAGCGCTATTGTAGGACAGTGGTAGGACCCAGAGAGGAGGGAAAGGGTTGGCTGGAAGTGGCCATCTTAGGATAGTATAGGGGCAGAGTAGCAGGATGGTGAAGAGGGATCATCTGTTCACAGGAGCTAGAGAACACGTCGGCCCCCCAGCACTCCTCCTTCAAGCCGGCATAATGCCTCAGTTTCTCCCCAGCCTCTCGTCTCCCTGCCCCCCACTCCTCTCCTCTGGAGCCAGCTCCCTCCTGAACCTCTAGACAACACAGATGTTGGTTGGTTTGTCAGAAACCCCAGGCACAGGAGTTTATAATAACCAATCAACAGCTGGACTCTGTTTAACATAGTAGATCCTAGAAATTCTGTGCAAAAGGCCAAACCAGGGTCTTATTCTTCCACGTCTTTTAAGTGGCAACTTTGAAGTCCTGTGATGCGCCTTTGGGGTTCCGTATATATCGAGGAAGAGCTTGCACAGATGTCTGAGGACCTTATTACTTTGTCCTATGCTTGGCTCCGTCGAACTGTAGTGCAAAATGAATGGTGTCTTTTGACCTTTCATCTTATATTTTAGACTGTGAGCCCACTGTTGGGTAGGGACTGTCTCTATATGTTGCCAATTTGTACTTCCCAAGCGCTTAGTACAGTGCTCTGCACATAGTAAGCGCTCAATAAATACGATTGATGATGATGATGATGATATTTGTATCTCTAAGACTATTTCTTTCTTTGCCATTTTTTAAAATACAAGAATAATAAAATCCTTGTGCAAAATTATGGAGCCTACCCAGCCCAAATGGTAAGAATAGTAGGGCTAAAGGTTATATAAAGGGCAGGCTTAATCTTTTGAGATTTTCATTAGACAAGGCTAACATTTTCTTAGCAGAGTAATTTCTACTCGGCTTTAATCAATTTAATTTGACCAGTTTTATGATGTCCCAGTAAAAAGTGAAGGAAAAGTAAGAGATTGGATTTGGGAATTATTTAAAAGATAATACAGATTTTGGAGACCAAAATATATTTAAGAAAAACAAACCAGCTATTTAAGTTTCATAAAACAGATTCCTTATGCCTAGAGGAATTTTTTTATAATTATAATTTAAAGGTTAAAATCACTTAAGTACATATCTAAAATGTTCTATGAAACAGGAAGTACTGCACTTAACCACTTTACAGTCCAGAGATTAATACCATGGCCTAATAAAATAACTCTATTTTCAACTACTTTAAAAGATTTTACAGAATTTCCATCAACTTAAATGCATCTATTATACTTTACTTTTCCTCTCTTTCGGTTCTCCTAAAAACACATAAGAATTCAGTTACATGAGCAGAACTCTTTAAGCACATATTTCTACTTTTAACCTGTATACCTCTCAATATTCTATAAATGGAGCTGTCCAAGGAGCATCAGACTGGGATTTAAATTGAATGCAGGGGTAATTATGCCTCTGTGGAAGTTTTGAAGGTCTTTGATGTTACACAGTATGAAACTTTTATGTTTTTGTTCTCTCCCAGAGTTGAGAAAAATAGTAGTGAGAGTATTAATTAAGCATTTAATGTGTTCAGAGCACTGCAGTAAGCACTGGGAGAGAATACACAGGTGGAAATTAGACACCGTCCCTGTCCCTCAGCGGGCTCACAATCTCAGGCTGTAGGTAGGGAGAAGGACCTGGAGATGATAGTCCCATGGGGAATGATGAAACAACAAGGGAAAACACAGACAAATGGCCAAAATAAGAACAAAGACAGTAGGGTCCTGGGGCTAGTAGTGAAGAATTTGTGGCATCTCTTGGCTCAAAGTTGAAGGCCTATCTGTACCCTCAGCAGCCACTATCCTTCCTGGGCTTTTGTGGAGGCCTCATGCTGTAGGCCTTTTCTTTCTTGCGGGAAGGGAAAGAAATACACTTTGCCAACTGATTAAAATAATAATAATAATAATAATGGCATTTATTAAGCGCTTACTATGTGCAAAGCACTGTTCTAAGCGCTGAGGGGGAATACAAGGTAATCAGGTTGTCCCACGTGGGGCTCACATCTTAATCCCCATTTTACAGATGAGGTAACTGAGGCTCAGAGAAGTTAAGTGACTTGCCCAAGGTCACACAGCAGCCATGTGGTGGAGCCGGGATTCGAACCCATGGCCTCTGACTCCAAAGTCCGTGCTCTTTCCACTGAGCCACGCTGCTTTGCACAAAACTAAAAGATGCCTGTACTTCCCTTATTAAATTCATATATTAGAATGAGTAGGAAAAGCTGGCCAAAAAGGGAATATTTAAAATCCTGTCATGTGTTCTTTAAATGCTTCCTAAGCATATAATGCATTTTAGCTTTAATGGAAAGCAATTTTAGTGAAACGTCTTTACTTTACCATATGGACTAAAAGTATTCAAGGGGTCAAAAGGGCTGTTCTCTGGGTAGATCTGATAGTTTCTTTTGCTATTAGGGCGGACAACCTTTTAAAATAATTAAGTGTTTTGTTTTCAGGTTTTTCCCCAGTTGAATCTCTTGACAATTCCAGGTCAGCTCGGCCATTAGCCTAATTGCATATTTCCCCTTAACTTCTTCACAGAGTTTTGAGGCCTTGAAGTCCATCTCTGGAATAAACTGAATGAGTGTAACATGTGAATGGATCCCTTTGAAGACTAACAGAAGAAAAGTAGGACTAGGGTAAAAGCAGCTCAAGATGCATCATTTTATCCATAGCAGCGGAAGCCTTTAGGGCACATTCGGGAAACACCCTCTTGTTTGGCACATTCCTGTTTGGAAGAGAGGTACCTGGTTGGAGGGACCCGGCAACTGAGTTACGGTATCCTAGTTATGGAGGAAGGGCAAGCTCAACCCTTACAAAAGAACATTAGTATATCAATCAATCGTATTTATTGAGCGCTTACTATGTGCAGAGCACTGTACTAAGCGCTTGGGAAGTACAAATTGGCATCACATAGAGACAGTCCCTACCCAACAGTGGGCTCACAGTCTAAAAGGGGCTCACAGTCTAAAAGGGGCTCACAGTCTAAAAGATAGTATATGTCACCACTTGGGTAAAAAAAAAACAAACAAACAACCAAGCAAACAAAACAAAACAAATTACCTTTGCTAAAACCCAAGAGTGTTTATTTCAGGATTTAAGATTGATTAATGAGATGGAGGTAAGGAGTTAGCTCTAGATTTATTTGAGGCCCTTTGTCTGCCTTCCACGCCAGGGACTCCGCTCCCGATAGGCCCGCCTGCCATCACACCCCGTGGCCCCCCGCTGCTCCCGGAAGGCTCCTCTCCTCAAAGCGCCGCCATTGACGCCCGGGACTCCGTTCCCGAGTGGCCCGCCCGCCAGCCCGCCGTCACACCGCGTGGCCCCCGCTGCTCGCGGAAGGCTCCTCTCCTCAGAGCGCCGCCATCGACGCCCGGGACTCCGTTCCCGAAAGGCCCGCCCGCCATCACACCACGTGACCCCCGCTGCTCCCGGAAGGCTCCTCTCCTCAGAGCGCCGCCATTGACGCCCGGGACTCCGTTCCCGAGAGGCCCGCCCGCCAGCCCGCCATCACACCTTGTGGCCCCCGCTGCTCCCGGAAGGCTCCTCTCCTCAGAGCGCCGCCATTGACGCCCGGGACTGCGTTCCCGAGAGCCCCACCCGCCCTCCCGCCATCACACCGCGTGGCCCCCGCTGCTCCCGGAAGGATCCTCTCCTCAAAGCGCCGCCATTGACGCCCGGGACTCCGTTCCCGAGAGGCCCGCCCGCCAGCCCTCCATCACACCTTGTGGCCCCCGCTGCTCGCGGAAGGCTCCTCTCCTCAGAGCGCCGCCATTGACGCCCGGGACTCCGTTCCCGAGAGGCCCGCCCGCCGTCACACCGCGTGGCCCCCGCCGCTCCCGGAAGGCTGCTCTCCTCAGAGCGCCGCCATCGACGCCCGGGACTCCGTTCCCGAAAGGCCCGCCCGCCATCACACCACGTGACCCCCGCTGCTCCCGGAAGGCTCCTCTCCTCAGAGCGCCGCCATTGACGCCCGGGACTGCGTTCCCGAGAGCCCCACCCGCCCACCCGCCATCACACCGCGTGGCCCCCGCTGCTCCCACAAGGCTCCTCTCCTCAGAGCGCCGCCATTGACGCCCGGGACTGCGTTCCCGAGAGCCCCGCCCGCCCGCCCGCCATCACACCGCGTGGCCCCCGGTGCTCCCGGAAGGCTCCTCTCCCCAGAGCGCCGCCATTGACGCCCGGGACTCCGTTCCCGAGAGGACCGCCCGCCATCACACTGCGTGGCCCTGCTGCTCCCACAAGGCTCCTCTCCTCAGAGCGCCGCCATTGACGCCCGGGACTCCGTTCCCGAGAGGCCCGCCCACTCGCTATCACACCAAGTGGCCCCCGCTGTCCCCAGAAGGCTCCTCTCCTCAGAGCGCCGCCATTGACGCCCGGGACTCCGTTCCCGAGCGGCCCACCCACCCGCCATCACACCACGCGGCCTTGCTGCTCGCGGAAGGCTCCTCTCCCCAGAGCGCCGCCATCAACGCCCGGGAGTCCGTTCCCGAGAGGCCTGCCCTCCCGCCATCACACACGTGGCCCCCGCTGCTCCCGGAAGGCTCCTCTCCTCAGAGCGCCGCCATCGACGCCCGGGACTCCGTGCCCGAGAGGCCCACCCGCCCGCCATAACAGCGCGTGGCCCCCTGCTGCTCGCGGAAGGCTCCTCTCCTCAGAGCGCCGCCATCGACGCCCGGGAGTCCGTTCCCGAGAGGCCCGCCCGCCTGCCCGCCATCACACCAAGCGGCCTTGCTGCTCCCGGAAGGCTCCTCTCCTCAGAGCGCCACCATTGACGCCCGGGACTCCGTTTCCGAGAGGCCCAACCGCCCGCCATCACACCGCGCGGCCTTGCTGCTCCCAGAAGGATCCTCTCCTCAGAGCGCCACCATCGACCCCCAGGACTCCGTTCCCGAGAGGCCCGCCATCACACCATGCGGCCTTGGGGCTCCCAGAAGGATCCTCTCTCAGACCGCCGCCATAGACGCCCGGGACTCCGTTCCCGAGAGGCCCATCCACCCGTCCAGTCCTGACTGACTCTCCCCCCGGGAAAAAGTCCCTTGTTAGCACCAAGTTACATTAACGACCACCTCATTGGCACCTCCTCAGCCCTCCCATGCTAGTTGGCTGTTCACTCCTCTCCCCAGGTATCTCTGCTCCCAGACCCCCTTAACAGGCCCACCCTACTCCAGCACATAATAGTTTGTATCTGCTCTCTGTGACATCATTACCTGCCAATTTTATTATTGCCATAGCGTGTTAATTGTTTAACTACCCCCTGTGATGCCATCGCCTACTTATATCATGGCTACTATTTTATCACTTCTGCATCTCAATTGTTAACCTCCCGCTGTACTGTCACTTGCCCTGCTGACCTCACCATGAACTTTCAATTCCCTTGCTCCCAACTGCCATTCCCATTCCTCACCTTCCCCTTCCCCTCTCCCACCCAGCTTTTTCCCTCCCTCTCCCCCACCAAGACCACTCCCCCTCACGCCCTACCAAGGATCCCTCTGTACCAGCGCCAGTCCTCCACTCCTCCCTCCCGGCCCCCTCCCTCCTCTTCTCCTGGTTCTCCTCTTATCTCTCCGGTTGTTCATTCTCAGTCTCTTTTGCAGGCTTCTCCTCCCCCTCCCATCCCCTTACTGTGGGGGTTCCCCAAGGTTCAGTGCTTAGTCCCCTTCTGTTCTCGGTCTACACTCACTCCGTTGGTGACCTCATTCGCTCCCACGGCTTCAACTATCATCTCTACGCTGATGACACCCAAATCTACATCTCTGCACCTGCTCTCTCCCCCTCTCTCCAGGCTCGCATCTCTTCCTGCCTTCAGGACATCTCCATCTGGATGTCTGCCCGCTACCCAGAACCCAATATGTCCAAGACTGAACTCCTTGTCTTCCCTCCCAAACCCTGCCCTCTCCCTGACTTTCCCATCTCTGTTGACGGCACTGGCATCCTTCCTGTCTCACAAGCCCACAACCTTGGTGTCATCCTCGACTCCGCTCTCTCATTCACACCTCACATCCAAGCCGTCACCAAAACCTTCTGGTCTTACCTCCGCAACATTGCCAAGATCCGCCCTTTCCTCTCCATCCAAACCGCTACACTGCTCGTTCAAGCTCTCATCCTATCCCGTCTGAACTACTGCACCAGCCTTCTCTCTGATTTCCCATCCTCGTGTCTCTCCCCACTTCAATCCGTACTTCATGCTGCTGCCCGATTGTCTTTGCCCAGAAACGCTCTGGGCATGTTACTCCCCTCCTCAAAAATCTCCAGTGGCTTCCAATCAATCTGCGCATCAGGCAGAAACTCCTCACCCTGGGCTTCAAGGCTCTCCATCACCTCGCCCCCTCCTACCTCACCTCCCTTCTCTCCTTCTACAGCCCACGCTGCACCCTCCGCTCCTCTGCCGCTAATCTCCTCACCGTGCCTCGTTCTCGCCTGTCCCGCCATCGACCCCCGGCCCACGTCATCCCCCAGGCCTGGAATGCCCTCCCTCTGCCCATCCGTCAAGCTAGCTCTCTTCCTCCCTTTCAAGGCCCTACTGAGAGCTCACCTCCTCCAGGAGGCCTTCCCAGACTGAGCCCCTTCCTTCCTCTCCCCCTCGTCCCCCTCTCCATCCCCCTCATCTTACCTCCTTCCCTTCCCCACAGCACCTGTATATATGTATATATGTTTGTACATATTTATTACTCTATTTATTTATTTATTTTATTTGTACATATCTACTCTATTTTATTTTGTTAGTATGTTTGGTTTTGCTCTCTGTTTCCCCCTTTCAGACTGTGAGCCCACTGTTGGGTAGGGACTGTCTCTATATGTTGCCAACTTGTACTTCCCAAGCGCTTAGTACAGTGCTCTGCACACAGTAAGTGCTCCATAAATACGATTGATTGATTGATTGATATATATTCAGGTCTAATATGCATCTGCTGAAGAAAGGAAAACAAGAAGGAAAAGGAGACACCAGTTGACGTAGAGGAAGGAGGGACAGATACAGAAAGAGAAATCCATATAAGCAGGTACATTCCCCAGAATTCTTCCTCCTCCACCCTTGGGTATGTTGTAATTTCATTTTGATGAAATAAAACCTCACTATAACTGATTGGGAAGCAGTGTAGCCTAGTGGAAAGAGCACAGACCTGGAAGTCAGAGGACTTGGGTTCTAATCCCGGCTCAAATACTTGTCTGCTATATTGACCTTCGGCAAATCCCCTATCTTCTTCAAATGCTTGATATAGTATTCTGCACAGAGAAAGCTCTCAATAAATACGATTGATTGATTGATTCTCTGTGCCTCAGTTACCTCGTCTCTAAAATAGGGATTAAATCTTCTTTTCTCCAGTTTAGACTATGAGCTCAAGGTGGGACAGGTACTATGTCCAACGTGATTGTCTTGCTCCTGCCCCAGCACTTGGTACAGCTACTTGTCTACTGTGTGACTTTGACTTCTCTGTGCCTCAGTTACCTCATCTGTAAAATGGGAATTGAGACTGTGAGCCCCGCATGAGACAGGGGTTATGTCCAACCCATTTGCTTATATCCACCCCAGCTCTTTGTACAGTATCTGGTACATAGTAAGTGCTTAAAAAATACTACAATCATTATTATCATTATAATTCCAGTGCTCAATACATTGTAAGTGCTTAACCCTCAATTATGTATTTTGAGTGCCTTCTGCTTACAGAGAATTCTAATAAGGGCTAGAGAGAGGGCAGTAGAATTAATAGGCATGATCTCTGCCCTCATAATCTAAGGGACCCAACCTTTCTGCCGTCGAGATTTTGCGATTCCAAGATTTGTGTTCCGCTTTAGAAGAATCCAGTGTGAGGAGGGGACAAATTATGGAATTGAAAAATTCCTAGAAATACGTAAAACACCCTAAAAATATTGAGTGTAGCAGTGCATTGCCTTGTGGACCTCTATTGTATGAATTCGTTATTTGTATGATGACGAACACTGAATAACTCAGGAGCTATGTATTTCATACTTCTGTTTCCCCATACTCAAACTCCTAAAATTATTCCATCTTTTGGAAATTTCAAGTAAGAAAAAGACAGCATTATCTGGACTAGGGCACAGTGAAAATAAATGCTGCATATTTGTAAATGTGCAAAGATGCAAAGAAGTCTTGTGTTTTGGCCTAGTGTGTATGGTTATTATGGAACCTAGAAAATAAAGCTGAAATGTGTACATGAAAGCAGACCCATATATTCTGACTCCCTCTTGGAGAATGAGTGTAAAGAAACCAGTGAAAAAGAAGTCGGGTTTTAAAAAAATGAAAACTATTGCATTGAACTTCAGGTCATAGAATTCTTAAAGCAGTGATTCCTGAAGATTTAATTACATTTAATTTTTATCGGGTGTCTAAATGTATAAACATTTCCCTAATACTTTGATTTAAGTTACTAGGGAAGTGGAGCAAGGGGAGGGAGGAGGAAGGGAAGGAAATGATTTTTTCACATAATTGGATTGATTGCTCCTTTAATTATCATGAAAAAGAAATGAAAGGTTGTCTGAGATTAAGGAAAATAAATTTTCATCATAGCTTTCTTCAGTCTTTATAAGAAAATATTTCACCTTGTGGAGACAGCTCTGCTACTGTTTATGTGAAGTGTTATATGGAAAATTGCAGATCTCATTTGTGTCAGTAATTTAATTTCATAAGTCACAAGAACTTGTTTATTTTAGTTCAGCTAATGATAGATTTTTAGCTTTACCATAAATCAGAGTTAAAAAATTTGGGGAATAAAGTGTTCACATAATTTCAGACTTTTTTTCATCTGTGGCAGACTCTGGAGATATGCTTCCCAAGTGAACTAAATGCAAGGTAATCATATCTGTTAGAAAAAGCATCATCTCTGTTCTGCTAAATAAAATTAGAAACCTAGGAGATGAGATACCAATCGCATTGATGCCGTAGATTTCATGTTAACATAAATGTGTTCCTCATTCTGCATACCAAAATCATCAAGAACTGTGTCCTAAATGTGTAGGAAGATTTAATATCCATTTGAGTATCTTCATAAATGGAAATACTTCAGTTATTAAAAGGATGCTCTCCAAAAGACCATTTTAGAAAAATGGGAATAAGATAGAGAAGCAGCGTGGCTCAGTGGAAAGAGCTCGGGCTTTGGAGTCAGAGGTCATGGGTTTGAATTCCGACTCTGCCACATGTCTGCTGTGTGATCTTAGGCAAGTCACTTAACTTCTCTGGGCCTCAGTTACCCCGTCTGTAAAATGGGGATTAAGACTGTGAGCCCCACATGGGACAACCTGATCACCCTGTATCCTCCCCAGTGCTTAGAACAGTGCTTTGCATATAGTAAGTGCTTAACAAATGCCAATTATTATTATTATTATTATAAGATGGGTATGTTGTATAAGGTAATATGAGAAAGGAGGATTGTTAAGCAACACACCCTAAAAAGAACCTAACTTTTATTTGAGACAAGTATCAAGCAAAGATGTATGAAATATTTAATAGAGCTCTTTTATTAGATCACCAGAACAAATATCATACTAAAGGGTTATCAAGGTATTTGTTAGGTACTTTTTTGTTAGGCACTGGGTAAATATCAGGTTGGACACAGTCCCTATCCCACATTGGATTCACAGTCTAAGTAAGAGGGAGAACAGGTATTAAATCTTCATTTTACAGATGAGGAAATTGAGGCACAGAGAAGTTGAGTGGTTTGTCCAAGGTCAACCAGCAGGCAAGTGGTGGAGAGGGGATTAGAATCCAGGTCCTCTGACTATCAAGTCCATGCTGCTAGACCATGCTGCTTCTCAAACAAAATATCAAGGAGTCAATGTTTACCCTCCCCTATTCTCAGATATCCTTCTGTCTCTGAGACATTCCATCCTCTTTCCTAATGCCACTGCTCTTTCTCTCTCTTTCACCACTGTTAACATTAATACCTTGAAAGCATTTAGCATTTTTATTTTTCCGAAGCATTTCACCATCCCCAACCATACCATCTAATCGGTCAGTCAGTGCTATTTTTTGAGCCCTCACCGTGTGCAGAACACTGGTCTCAGGGCTTAGGGGAGTATAATGGAGTTGATAGATATGATCCCTGCCTTCCAGAAGTTGACAGTCTAGTGAGGGAGTAAGGCATTCACATGTAATTAGGGGAAGCAGCAAAGTGTGCTCTGCACACAGTAAGCGCTCAATAAATACGATTGAATGAATGAATGAATCCTTGCTCAAAGAAAGAGGCATGGACAATGGTTCCTAGTGATGGTAAATCGTTTATAAAGATAGTTTTTCTAATTTGTCTACCAGAGACCTGTTTCTTAGAATATTTTCCAGGAACAAGAAATGAATGGTCATTAGTGGGAATTCTCCTGGTGTATCTTATAGCAAGCGAGCATACAAGAACCAGCATGACATAGTGGATAGAATATGGGGCTGGGAGTCAGAAGGTTGTGGGTTCTAATTCTGCCTTTATCACATGTCTGCTGTGTGACCCTGGGCAAATCACTTCGCTTCTCTGTGCCTCAGTTGCCTCTACTGTAAAATGGGGATTGAGACTGTGAGCCCCATGTGGGATGGGGACTGTGTTCAATCCGATTTGCTCGTATTCACCACAGCGCTTACTACAGTGCTTGGCACATAGTAATAATGATGGCATTTGTTAAGCGCTTACTATGTGCCAAGCACTGTTCTAAGCACAAGTGCTTAACAAATACCCTTCATTCATTCAATCATACGGTGAGGAGACCAGGGTCCTCCATGGGACAGACATTGTTGGAGCAAATTGAATGTGTGTCCTCAGCTTTTTTGGCTCATGTGGGCATCCATGGCCAGCCCGTTCCTTAGACCCCATTAAGAGCCATTTACTAGTTACTGTCAGTTTGCGGAGCAGTAGTGAAAATGAGACCCTGAAGTGGATGAAAGACCCTCAGAAGCACAAACAGAAATGAGACTTTGGCTAAAGCTTGCACATGCTTTTTGTTCTGAAACCCGTGACTGAGCCAGTTTGAGTTTTTATTGTCTCAGAGACATGAGGCCAGAGAAGACACCTGGGCTTCTTCAGTTATAAGCAATCTGCAACTTCAAAAGCTTCAGGTACTGATGAGCAGTACTTAAAACATTTCCAAATATAACACTGTTTTGACTTTCCAGCACATCGGTTCTAAGTTTACAACCCTAGCTTCCTTTATCAATCATGGCATTTATTGAGTACTACAATACTAAGCTTTTCGCACTCCATGGAAGCAGACAGTGGAGGCCAGCCCCTGGGAAATGCAAAGGAATGAAGAGAATATTTTTAAAGCCTTAAGAGGGAGCAGGAAAGGGAGCTAAATATTAGAGTGGGAGAGGTTGGAAAGTTTCCTGATTTCCAGGCAGAGTCCATTTTATTTCTGCTGAAGGAAAAGTTGGCCACCCTGCTTAGAACAGTGCTTTGCACATAGCAAGCACTTGATAAATGCCATCATCATTATTATTATTACTGTGTAACATCTTTGATTCAGTTTGAAGCACTAATATAATTATATTACTCACCTTTGATTCAGTAAATCAGACCTGGGAGTCAGGGGATCTGGGTCCTAATCCCTTCTCAGCCACATGCATGCTCTGTGACCTTTGGCAGGTAACTTAGCTTCTCTGTGCCTCAATCTCCTCATAGGTAAAATGGAATTAAACACTTGTTTTCCTTTCCACTCAGACTGTGAGTCCTCTGTAGGACAGGGACTGGTTCTGAAATGATTATCTTGTATCTACCCCTGAGTTTAGTACAGTGCTTGGCACATAGTAAGAGCTTTACAAATCTCATCATCATCATCACTGCTATTTTGGGAAAAGTGGGAAATCTAATTTTGGGTCAGGAACCAATCCTCTAGTTATGTTGTTGTTATGAGAAAATTGGTTCTGAATTACAGCTTTGCAATTTAGGGTGGCTTCTAACTAAAATTTGGCTGTCCTGATAGCTTATTGACTGTAAGCTGTTAGCTCATTGTGGGCAGGGAATGTCACTGTTAATTGTCATATTGTACTTTCCCAAGTGCTTAGTAAAGTGCTCTACACACAGTAAATGCTCAATAAATCTGATAGAATGAAATACGATTGATGAATGAATTGACATCTTGAAATAAATTGAATGGGCATTTCAAATTTGTGGAAGGATTGGAGGGTGGGTCTTGTCGATTCTTTCCTCATCATTGCTGTAGTCCAGTCTTATTTGATGCCTTCCTCCCCCCTTCACCCCCCCCACCCACATTTAGACTACGAGCTCTTCAATAATGGTAACAATGATAATGATAGTTGTGGTATTTAAGTGCTTACTATATGCCAGTTACTGTTCTAAGCAAAGGGTGGTTACAAGCAAGTCGGGTTGGACACAGTCCCTATCCCAATTGGGCCTCACAGTCCTAATCCCCATTTTACAGGTGAGGTAACTGAGACACAGAGAATTTAAGTGATTTGCCCAAGGTCACACTGCAGACACATGGTGGAGTGGGGATTATAACTCATATCCTTTTGATTGCCAGGCCCCACACTGCTTCTTGTTTGGCAGGCAATTCTACTAACTTTACTACATTGTTCTCATCCAAACACCTAACACAGTGCTTGGCACGCACTAAGAACTCATTAAATACCATTGACTAGACCTATTCTATGTGGCCCCACTTGAGAATGTAACGAAGGTATAACATGCCTTTACCTTTGCTTACTAGAGAAGCAGGGTGGCTCAGTGGAAAGAGCCCGGGCTTTGGAGTCAGAGGTCATGAGTTCAAATCCTGGCTCCGCCAACTGTCAGCTGTGTGACTTTAGATAAGTCACTTAACTTCTCTCTGCCTCAGTTACATCATCTGTCAAATGGGGATTAGAACTGTGAGCCCCCCGTGGGACAACCTGATAACCTTGTAACCTCTCCATCGCTTAGAACAGTACTTTGCACATAGTAAGCGCTTAACAAATACCATTATTATTACTAGAGAAGTTTCACCAGTACAACCCAGGTATGTAACATTTAATGGCAAGACAGGTTACAAGCAATGAGGTCTTGGAATGTGGTCAGACCACATGAGATATCACTTTCCTATGGTAGTTGAATAGGAATAGTGATTTGAAATGGCCACTTCATACTTCTGTGCATAATGGAGTGAGCTTCAGCCTCATAAAAAATAAAGCATCAAGCATTCCTGGTTTGAAGAATTTGGTTCCAACGATTGTTGAGTCTAAAATTAAATAGAAAGTATATTTGCAAAAGGGGGCCCATGTCAGTTTTCTCTAACTACATTTCTTGCATTTTCCTGGAACTGTCTGGATTTAAAGGAATTGGTTTGCTCCCCCTAGAGAGAGGCCGTTCTATTTGAAGACCCATGGACCACTATGATAGATGTTTCCAAAATGGTTGATGGATGGTTTTTAATCTAATTGTACCCACAGTCAGGAAAATTCATTTTCCATTTTCCATTCTCTTATTTCATTTCATTTCACATATCCAAATCCCTTTAAAGGTTGATAATACTTCTCCATTCTGGGTGTTTCTGTATTTGTAAGATTCATGTCGTGTGTCTTCCTTTTGATTTCATGCTTATTTTGGGGGGTCTTCAGTCATTCCTTCAGGGCCAGGCTCTTCCCCACCCTCCCATCCCCTCAGCCTTTTCATCATTCTTGCTGTTCTCTGAACTCTCTCCAGTATATCTGAACTCTCCAGCTCTGATACTTTTTCATTCCTCCGTTTTCTCCCTAATGAAGTGTCTGGAACCACATGCATTGTTCCAGGGGTGAGCTCATCAGTCGTGTACAGAGGAGGGCTATCTCCTCACTCATCATGAAGTGATTGGTGGGCAAGGTGTCCATGTGTGTGCATGCCTGCCCTAGGATTTTATAAGACTTTTCTGCTTTTTCTGCCTCTGTGTCTCTCTCTACCATTGTATCGATCAAAGATATTTGAGTGCTGTGTGCAGAGCACTGTACTGTTTGGGAGAGTACAATGCAACACATTCCCTGCCTTCAAAGAGCTTACATTGTGTTGCTGTATTTTTACATTATGTTTTTTTTCCCAGAGGTAAGAGCTTGCTTTTTCAGGAAGAAAATTACTCACATCTTTCATTGCCTATATTTTTCTAGACCCAATAAAATATTTGTGATTGTCATTACCACTCTGAACAGTTAGTAACCATGTTACTTTTACTTGTGAATTTTAACATAACCTTTGGGCCACACCACAGTTTAGTAAATCTATGTTAGATACTTTGGGGCACGCTTGAATTATTGTTCTATCAAAAATGGATTCATTCTGCTAGTGTGTATTTTTGGATTAAGGTTGATTTAAATAAAACCAACAACAAACACTTTGTTAGCATCATCACCCGCCTTGGAATCTCCATGTTGATTTAAATGGTTGAAAAGAATTCATAAAGCCAAATATCCAACTGAGTGCTTACTGAAATGAAATGGTGATTTCATTTATTGCTTCCTGTTAAATAGAAAGAAGCCCAGCTTGCAGTAATTTAGATAAAACTTAGACTATACTTAATTATAATTAACTGTAAGCATTCAGTCAAATAACAGGGTCTGATTATTAAAGGATGTCATCACCTCTTCAACTTTATGTACTAAATGCTAATTAACACCTATTCTCTTAGCTAGAATGGTAAAAAATGTAGTTCCAATTGGCAGGATAATAAAAAAAATCTGTTCTATGATGTAGGCCCTATTTTTTTATTACCTTGAACTAAATAATTGAAAAGAATGATTTTGGGAGAAAGAACATATTTAAATAACATACTCCTCGTTTGCCTATTAATGAAAAAGCCAGGGTCTTTCTTGGATATTTCTTTCTTAGTACAAGTGCTATTCTTTTGGAACTGTAGTAAGCTAATAAACGTTGAAAGAAAGCCTGTGAAAAGCAGGTATGTGCATGGTTTATTACCTCACTGTACATTAGGTAGGAGGAAAAGTAAATAATCCTCTTTGTAAACTGGAGTTTGTAGGCAAATTTACAGCGCTGGGAACAGTTTGAGAAGGATTCGGTGAACTTGAGGACTAGGTCATCGACATTCAAAGTATTTCCTGGAGAAAATATTTTTGTTAAGATCAATGGTTCATTGTGTTTTCGTACCACCACAATTTGGTTGTTTAGTGTTAAGTGTTTTATATCCTGTCATGAATTCAGGGCTTTTTTTATAATATCAGTTGGGGTTCAGTGCATTTTAGCTAAAATTCAACATTTAGTAAAGCCTCAATGTTCACCAGATTGGAGCCTGAGAACAAATTTTATCTCATTCCCAGTCTGCCAGAATTCCCTGTGACTGAAAGGTCCTTGAGGGCAGGGACCATCATGTCTTCTAATTATTTTTTGTACTCTCCCAAACCCTCAGCTGGTGTTCTGTGCTCAGTGGATGCTATTGTTGATCATGAATGTTGAATCTTTGATAACAAGCACCAAATTAGTCTGATGTTACTGTCTAGGCTGGACCATGGTGAAACTTCAGAAATATGACTACCCTCAAAACACTGCTGAAATTTGGATTTCCTCAGTGTTTTTTTTTTGTATGTGTGTGTTTGTTTTTTCCTCTGTTCTTACTTCTTTCATAGCTGCTGGATTTTCTTTTAGTGTGAATGTATTTCAGGGTGAAGCCTAGTTTCAATTGCCCTGACTCTGTCTCGGAGAAAAACTTGGGATCCCCGACTACCTGCTATTATGAAAATAACTGAACATTGTGAGTCCCAAAAGAATTTGGGATTTTGCCCCAAGGTCAATGATCTTGGTCACAAATAGGCCATCAAGAAATACAACTGACAAATGCCAGCCACATTTTAAGCTGAGGATGTTGCTTTATGCTCAGTGTATTTACTGGCAGGGATTAAATGCAGTGCCACATCAGTACTTAAACTTCTCATTTTCCTATTACTTTACCCCCAGGTTGATTGCCATAGGATTACTCCTTGTGACATATGTTCATTTATATTGTAATGAAAATAAGTGAATTGTGCCTTCAAAAGGAAGAGAATTATGCAAAATAGAATATGCTCATAAAATCTAAGTCTCTTTTAATTGGACTCTTATCTCTTGGCCCCACAGAATGATAAACATTTTAAGTGTTGTGGAAAGCATAGTTGGCAGTCAGAGCACATCCTAGATTTTCTTCTTTTCTGATAGTAATCCAAGAGTAATTATATATTTGACAAGTGAAAACAGCCAGTGGAGTCTGCAACTGCTCAGTAATGTATTTTCTTTCATGACTATCATTTGTAATGGTCTGAGCTACCCAAGGAAGCATGCAATATAATATATTTTGAATGCAGAGTTCTTGAGTTCATGTCTCGCTCATTTTTTTTCATGCAGGGTTCTTCTTTGACATGGAACTGCTATTTGGAGGATTCTCTTGCTTTGAAAAAGGGAAGATGGACAGAAAATTGAGAGGTAGTTTTTGATATTAACTGGCTAAGGTAGAATTACTCCCACTGTTGATCAAAGAATGTGTTGTTTCTTATTCTCTTTCTTGAGCTTTACCAGTGTAACGTATATTGATGTCTTTTCTTTAAATCACAAAAAACTCTCCATATGAATTAGCAGGTTTGAAACTTTTACATTTTAGATTAGCTCAGACGAAAGGAGTTCCTCACCAGTCCAAGTAATCAGAGCAGGTTGATAATAGATTTCAAGGGAAGGTTGCTTTGAAGATCATTCCAGAGAGTGTTTTTCCACTGGAAGGAACCTGGCTTGAATTGCAAAATTCCTTTAAAAAAAAGTAGGTGGGGGGGGGGGCTGGGGGCAGTGAGATTATGGGATTTTTGGTAGTTGGAAATTTTTTTTTAGTTTCACCCTTTCTCCTTATTTCTTTCCGTTTCTACCCCAACCACTGCACACATCCTTCAAGCCCATTCTTGTATTAAAGAAAGAGAAATAGACAGAATCTGGAGCCCCTTTCCTATGATCCACGCTCTTGAGTAGAACAACTCTTAATCTTCATTTCCTCTACTCTTCCTTGCGGGGGGAATATTATTCTTCCTGTTCATCTCCCAAGCATTCCAATCTAATTTAGATTCTTGCATCACTTCAAGCAGTTGCATTGGTAGATTACTTATATTTTCACAGTAAATGAGACGAGAAAAAAAGACTCTGCTACAAACACTTTGTTAATCCTTGAATGAGAAAAGATCAAAAATGGAAGAAGTAGAGGAAATCAATGGAACCTTTACATATTTAACCCAATTTGCTACCAAGAAGAAACATGGCCAGGTGAAACTACCGTGAACTTCTTCACCTTTTCCCCTGCTTGGCATTTCAGTGAAAATAATTAGAAAGGTGGAGGATGATTGAGTGACATTTGCATATTAAGTATTCCTTTAAACTCACATCATTTCTTGGCTCGTGTGCGAGAGAGAATGCAGGATTTTAACTGTGCACCCCATGCTACCTGGTTTACTGCCAAACTCAGATGGGTTTGCTGGGATTTCAAACTTAACTGCCCTACTCTGCCTGGAAATTAAACCCTAAAAATCAATAATTGAGCTGCAATATGAAGTTGTAAATGGTATTTTCATTGTGGTTTTATTGGATCAGTAAAATACCCAACTATTGCATAGCATCACAAGGAACAAATTCAAGTAAAAAACTCTGAAGGCTTCTTCTGAGTAAGAGCACAGAATTGGGGATTTTAATGGAAAGATAGGACTTAACCCAGAATCCGATTCTATTTATTGTGTGTACAGAGAGGATTTGGCGTTTAAAAGAGTTTTGAAATGATAGAAACTGAAATTTAATATTCTGTGCTATCTATTTTTCCCAGAGGTTTAAATGACCAACATTTTGCTTTTCAGATTATAAGGGAAATGCAGGTCAGGCACAAGAAGATTTTCTTCTACTTTAAAGATCTGAGGATTCTTTTTTGTTTTTGAACTGCTGTAGAAATGAGGATAGTTTATTCAACAACACTACAGTTCCTTATATTTGAGATGATTTGGGGATAGTACTCTGATAAAAAAAATGCCAAGACTTTTACTGGAAAGCAGAAGTACAAAGATAGATTCCAAGTGGATTTTTTTTAATCCAAATCTATCTTTTAGTTCCTATTTCCACATTCAAAGTTAAGAATGCGTACCCTGGATCTAGATATCATAATTATATTCTCTTCCTCTTCTAGAGGAGACAAAGAATAAACAGTTGAGCATCTGAGTCTAATTTACCTACTAAACAACTAGAAGGTCACGCTGCTCGTCATTAAAAGATGTCTGTTTTCTGGGTAAAAAAAAATTCCTCTTAAGTACAAAGTGCAAAACCTTCCGAGAAACTCTTTTTGTGTTAAGCAAAATCTCTGGAATAATTGCAGGAAGTCTGAAGCAGCATGGCCTAGTGGATAGAGCATGGGCCTGGGAATCAGAAGGACCTGAGTTCTAATTCCATTTCCACCTCTTGTCTGCTGTGTGGCCTTGGGCAACTCACTTCACTTCTCTGGGCCTTAATTGCTTCATCTGTAAAATGGGGATTGAGACTGAGACTGTGAGCCCCACCTGGGACAACCTGATTACCTTGTATCTACCCCAGCGCTTAGTACAGTGCTTGGCACATAGTAAGCGCTTAACAAATACCAGAATGATGATGATGGTGATCTGAAAAATGTGGATTAAGACTGTGAGCCCCACGTGGGACAGGGACTGTCTTCAGCCCAATTTGCTTGTATCCACCCCAGTGCTTAGAACAGTGCCTGGCACCGAGTGAGCACTTAACAAATACCACAATCATTATTAAGTTCAGACTGATTTCTACCCTGTTTGAGCTATATAACTTATCATGTAAGGAGAAGGTAATCACTCTCCTTACGTGACAAGCAGGGAATGCTAGACAGAGATTTGCTGGAGTTTGAAAGAGAAAAGCAAGACCTCCTAATCAGACGCACTGTAGCCCACTGATGGGGTGGGACAAGGGTTAGCCTCTTATCCTTTATGTGGTGGATAAGAGAAGCAGTGTGGCTTAGTGGAAAGAGCCCGGGCTTGGGAGTGAGAGGTCATGGGTTCCAATCCCAGCTCCGCCACTTATCAGCTGTGTGACTTTGGGCAAGTCACTTCACTTCTCTGGACCTCAGTTCCCTCATCTGTAAAATGGGGATGAAAACTGTGAGCCCCACTTGGGACAACCTGATCACCTTGTATCCCCCCCAGCACTTAGAACAGTGCTGTGCACATAGTAAGCGCTTAACAAATACCATTATTATTATTATTAGGAAGTCTGGGATGATCGATCAGTCAATCAATCAGTGGTATTTACTCAGTGCTTACTGTGTGCGGAGCACTGTACTCGGTGTTTGAGAAAGTACAGTATCACGGAGTTGGTAGACATGAGCCCTGCCCACCAGGAGCTTACAGTCTAGAGGAGGAAGAAGTCATTAAAATAAATTACAGTTAGGGGAAAAATGTGCTGCTTGTGTATGATTGAATCAGAACCACCTTATTTGATCTGCTCATTGCTAATTACTGGAGCTCGTATATGCCATGGGTAGGAAGGATCGCCTTTGCAAGAAAAGTGTTGACTGTACGTGGGATCTACTAGCATTGCTTGTTCAGGATTAGCTGATCTTTTGTCCTGGAGGGGTAAAATTAGGGAGACGAGGAGCAACATTTCTTTGGCCCCAGCTGGAAGGTTGGAAGAACTGAAAACAGAAAGACAATATGTGAATTACTGGGATCCTAAAGAATGTAAAATCTGGCCAGGAACTTATCAGCTTCCAAATGTAGTAAGTTAAATCAAACCAGAGGCTACTGCAGAGAGAGACAGTGGTGAAACTGATACGGCTCTGTCTGCTGAGAGAGGCAGCAGCCTGAACTATCCTGCACATTCAGTTCTGACATTCATGCCTAAGCCTACCTTAAGGAAAACTCATGTTAAAGTGCACGTGCTTTGATGAGGACTGCACAGATGCACACAGTCACTTCTTCATGATCATAAAATTATGGGCTTTTTAAGTGATTACTGTGAGCTGAGTATCGTATCAAGCGTTGGGGTAGATCCAAGATAATCGGGAAGGACCCTGACCCACGTTAGGCTCACAGTCTAGGTAGGAGGGAAAAATGGATATTGAATCCCCATTTTACAAGTGAGGAAACTGATGCATAGAGAAGGTAACTGACCCACCCATGGTCACACAGCAGGCAAGTGACAGAGCCGGCACAAGAGCCAGGTTCTCTCACTCCCAGTCCTCCCTTTTCTGAAAGGCCACTCTGTTTCTCTTCCATCAACCCACCCCATTCTGTACAGGGAGACACTGCTGTCAGAAGGACCCTCCCTAACTCCCAGTCACTATTCTATCCAAAGTGCATAATGAAAACTGTGTTACAGAAAAATCGAGAGTACTTCCAAATGTCCCGTAGGTTTTTAAGGCTGATGCCTCCTCAAAGACGTGGCGTGGTATTATCTGACAGAATGCACTACTGTAGTCAGAATGCACTACTCTAAGTGTGGAGAAGACGACCACTCCATCCCAACCCTTCAACCTGTGAAAGGAGCATTGGTGATCTACTGGTCGTTACAGAAGTCTGGGAGCTAAGAAGGCTGGATTTAAAATAAAGTGGCTCAGTTGTTACTGTGGCATAGCAGACTTCAGCCATGTTTCAGCTCCTCTGCCTCAATTTCTTCTTCAGACAAGAAACAGTGACTCAGTTGAAGGTTGCTTTGGTTTGGATGATGCAAACCGTGCACAGTTTTGTTTTTTTTTTTTTTTTTTACATATTTTCCTTATATCCATGCTATTGCTAACTAAGCCCATGTCCCAAACTTTGGGAAGGAGGAAAGATTCAAAACAGAAATAAAATGATGAACCGTCTCAAAATGGGAGAAATTAGTAGGTAACTTGAACCTATAATGTCTGTTTAGAAGGAAAATGGAAGGTGGGAGATTAGAGCAAAAATTAAGACCTATCTATAATTGGTATTTATTGTTTACTATGTGCACAGCACTATATTAAGCACTTGGGTGAGTACAATATGGTTAGTAGATGTTGTCCAAGATGGTAGCAGTCTGCTTCTAACCTTTCTCCATTCCAGATCAACCCTCACCAGGGAAAATCGTCTTTCTCCGGCATCAGTCTGGTTACATCACTCCCCCGAACAGACTCCCATTACTGCTTAGTTCACACCAAAACTCCTGACTGGCAGCTTTTAAAGTCTTGCACAATTGGCCTTTCTCAGCCTTCCTCTCCAACTCTCTTGCTACATTCCTGCTCAGACTCCTGCCAAGCCAACCCACTCTGACTCACACCTTGAGAGCTCCCACCTGGCTGGGCCAGCTCAGCTCCTCCCCCAGCCCTCGGGGCCAAGCCCAGATCACCCCCTCCCCTTTGGAGGCACCGTCTGCAGGCTCTGGCGAAGCTTAAAGAGGATAGGAGGCGTGACCCAGCTTGGCGGGTTCCGAACAATAGGTCTCAGGGGTTATTCCAGAGAAAAAGTCTGAAGAAATGTGCTAGTGAGTAGAGCATGGGTTTGGGAGTCAGAAGGACCTGGGTTCTAATTCCTGCTCTGCCGCTTTTCTGCTGTGTGACCCATGGCAAGTCCTTTCACTTACCTCAGTTACCTCATTTGTAGATTGTGAGCTCCATGTGGGACAGGAACTGTTTCCAACCTAATTACATTGTACCTCCCCCAGTGCTTAGAACAGTGCCTGGCACATAGTAAGCGCCTAACAGATACCAGATAGGAAATGAATGTGTCCCTGACAAAAAATTCCCTTAGCCTGGAATACCCTTTCCCCATCTCTGACTCCATCTTTCTTTAGCTTGTTCTATGACAGACTTCTCAGTTTAACATCTTCAGACTCTAGCAACTCCAGCTCATAGTCACTCTCAACACTAAGTTTCTCAATACTAAATTTTTGGGTGTTGGTTATCTTGGTCCTTTTTCATTGTGTCTTGTCTCATTTTGTTGAAATTCCACATTTTCGTGTTTATGCAGGTGTGTCCTCCCCATTAGAATAGAAAATCCATTATATCATTTGATACCAACCTCCTTACCAATTGCTGCCTGCATATGGTGCACACATTTTGGAAGATAGGTTTTCAGAAGAAACATTCATGTTCAGCCTGAATTTGCCCAGGATGAACATAATGATAATACTAGTAATTGTTTTTGTTGAATGTTTACTTTGTGATAAGTGCTGAGGTGGATATGATACAGTCAGATCAGATACTGTCCCTGTCCCACATGATAGTCACAGCTTAAAGAGGAAGAAAAATAGGTGTTGAACCCTTTTTTACGTATGTGTAAACTTTGAAACATACAAGTCAAATGACTTGCCCAGGGTGACTGAGCCAGCAAGTGATGGAGCTGGGATTAGAGCCCAGATCTCTAAACACCCAGGCTGTGCTCTTAACCCTAGGCCAAGGTGCTTTCTGCAGTATTAGCAGGGCACTAAGCACTATATTGAAGTTAGCAGGCACTGCTCTGGCAGTGACTGTTGGAAAGGCCATAACTCCTACTTGTTGCATCGAACCCACCTCAGAAACCTTGAAAGCAGCATGCTTAGTGCCTTACTTCCCATCTTTTTGGCTCCCTCTGTATTCGCAGCTTGGCAGGCCCGAGGGGCTGGTGGCAGTATGAGGCTCCCAACTCTGGTCCTTAGCTCTGACTGACAGCTGCAAGCAGTGATGCCTGAGGATGCGCTCTCATGGCAAAAAGATGGGGCTATCAATTTCAACTTTTCTGTGCTAAATTGGTAGCAAGCCAGATCTTCGTAGCTCTCAAGAAGGTCCAGGTTGGAGTCGTTGGAGTCCAGAGGGGGTAATAAACTGAGAAGATTTTCATTAGAAGGGGTGGAAGAAGGGAAAGGACCAGATCTCTGGAGCTGGAAGGAGGGTACTTAAGGTATACGAATGCTTTGTGCAAAGGTGCAGGAGGTGGGAGTGTTGAAGGTGTGGGCCAGAGACGAGGTTGGCTGGGCAAAAGTGTGAGCTTAGGTGAAACGGGGTGCAGGAGAGGAAAGGTGAAAGAGGCCTACTGAAGCACACTGTAGAAGGGGCTGCAAGGTGGCAGAGGGGATCAACTCTCTATATCGAAGAGAGAGTCAAGCAGCCTCCTGTCAGGTTATGGGGTTATCTGCGCTACCCTCTGTACCCTCCTTACTCTCACAGGGAATGTTGGGAGAAGTCCCCTTGCAAGTCAAGTGTGAGAGGCAGTGACTCTCTAGGATGGGGGAGGGGGTTGGAAATGAATTCAAAAGACCTAGAAGTGAGGTTTTTCCGTATACTTGTATGCCTCCCTCCTCCCCATGTCATTGCCTCACTGTTTACAGTTGAAAAAGTTGGGGAAGTTTTGGTGGAGTGGTCATTCCTTCAACCTGACAAATAATTTCATTGTCATCTCCCTTATAAATGATATCTCTTCTACATGGAAACGAATGTTTTATGAGCTTTTGGAGAAAAATACTCTTCTAGCCTCAAGACAAGTTGATCTTGTTCTGGGTATTCCAGCTGTTTACAATTAGGGTCCTTTTCGTATCATGTGAAAATATTCAAATGAAAGGTTCTGGCTGGAACAGGCTATTTAGGTTGGAAACAATTGCATTTTGAGCTTCCTAGACATTTGGATTTAACTCTTTGCCCAGAATATCTCAGCAGTGTTGAGAATGCAGACCCCTAACCGGTGGCCTGTTCCAGAGGACTAACCTGTCAAAAATCCCTTAGTATCAGCATTGAATCCTTCCTAAAATCCCAGGAAGGTGTCCCAGGTAATTTGATAACCATGGTGTTTGTAAATGCTCATTATGTGCTAAGTGCTGGGGTAGATACAAGATAATTGACTCAGACCCACACCTTCTGCTAAATGGGGCTGACAGCCTGAGGGGTAGGGAGACTAGATATTGAATCTCTGTTTTACAGATGAGGAAACTAAGGTACAGAGAAGTTAAGTGAATTGTCACAAGGCCACACAGCAAGCAAGTGGCAGAGCAAAGATCAGATCTCAGGCCTTGAAATTCCCAGGCCGTTCCACTAGACCATGCTCCACAAAAGTTAGGGTTGAATGTCACCATTTCTTAGAAGCAGTTAAACCATTCATCATCATCATCATCATCATCAATCATATTTATTGAGTGCTTACTATGTGCAGAGCACTGTACTAAGCGCTTGGGAAGTACAAATTGGCAACATATAGAGACAGTCCCTACCCAACAGTGGGCTCACAGTCTAAAAGGGGGAGACAGAGAACAAAACCAAACATACTAACAAAATAAAATAAATAGAATAGATATGTACAAGTAAAATAAATAGAGTAATAAATATATACAAACATATATACATATATACAGGTGCTGTGGGGAAGGGAAGGAGGTAAGATGGGGGGGATTCATTCCATCTACCAATCATCTTGACTGGCACCAGGATAGCCTCTGATAAGGTACAAGGTGCTACCTCACTTTCTGGCAGAGTCTGTGCCCAATGACAGGTGAGGGATAGTTTACATGATTGTATATTCCTCTTAATCCTGAGGGCTTGGTTCTAGTCTGTAGGTGCTGCTCAAGGTGGAAATCAGTTATATTGGAGCAAATCCTTCCTTAGGATCCTCAGTTGCTCCTGTTACTCAATTTGCTTGTCTAACCCAGTCAGTGAACTTACTGGATCGAGATTCTTGTCTGCAATGGCAATGAAGACGAGGTTTGAATGGCATATGCAATATAGGCCAATAAAATCATTCAGGGATCCTTTGTGGGGAGCTATTTTCTGTTCAGGCTTGATCCAAAGGAAAAGTTGACAGGGAAAGACTGGATCACTTTATTTTCTCATTCTCCCTCGCCTCTTGGCTTGCCTTGAGAGCTCTTCAGAAATATGAGATCAGGTACAGGTATATGGATGTTCCCTTCCCTTCTTGCAGACTCCCACCTAATGAGAAGAAGTGTGGCCTAGTGGATAGAGCCCAGGCCTGGGAATCAGAAGCACCTGGGTTCTAATCCTGATTTCGCCACTTGTCTGCTATGTGTCCTTGGGCAAGTCACTTCACTAATCTGTGCCTGTTACCTCATCCAAAAATGGAATTAAGACTGTGAGCCCCATGTGGGTCATGGACTTTGTCCAGTCCTATTATCTTGCATCTCTCCCAGCGCTTAGTACAGTGCACAGTGCCCGGCATGTAGTAAACACTTAGCAAATGCCATAAAAACAAATGGAAATACTTTATTGTAGGATTCACAGTGTTCAGTGCCAAGCTTTGTATGCATCTGCTGACACCATGAGAGCTGGTATTCAAACAAGCTCTCGTCATTGGACCAAATTCCCTCACTCTACAACTATGTTCTAAGCAAAATGTGTAATGAGAACACATGCTAAGGCAGAACCAACTGTAAAGAGGTGAGGTACTTGTTCCAGCTCTGGGATTATTTGCAATTAAGAGACAGCAGAGACTCCAGGAAGGAGGTTGTGCCTTTCTGTAAAAGCAGCAGTAGGAGCAGAGGAAATGCAAGGCAGACTCTTGTCATCAGTTTTCCCCTATGGCAAAGAATCAAGAATCATCTTGATTTTTTTTCCTTAAATCCAGGATGGGTAATCCTTTTAAGAGAGGAGGAAAAGGAAGGGAATCCTGAATGGAAGTAGTGAATTAAAAATAAAGTCATGGGTCATTCACCACAAACCTTAGACTAGAATATAAACAAAGTCCCTTGAAAGAACAACACTAAAAAAAAAATAAAGTCGTTAAGTGATCCAGCGTAATTGCTTTCATGCTTAGGAAAATTTTTTACAGGAAAATGCCATTAAAGCCAAGCTTGTCTGAAATATCCCGGTGTCTTGGGGATTACTCCAACAATAGTTAAAAGACAAGTGACCTCTACTAAATTTAAAGAAACACAAATAAATTATTCCAAAGTCCATCTTGTTTGAGAAGAATGAGGCACCGCCACAACCTTCCCACCCTACTGAATCTTGGTTATCACTTTACTAAATACTCAGCTAGTTAAATAACCTGTGTTCCAGTGTGACGATACCTCTGAGTTTCACCTCCCAGCCAGAGTGGCCCTGGAGGTTTGCTGCAGGGGCTATTCCAGGTAGCCAAGATTTTAATTCGGTGTCCTACAGTGTCCTCACTCCCTGGCTCCCTAATCTTCTTTCCCTACTAAGAGCATTGCAGGATGGTTAGGAAATGGGAAAGGCAGTTAGTTAGTGGATATCTGGGGCCACTACTGACTGAATGGAAAGTTAGTTGTTGTTTTTTAACTATGGGACTGAAATTTGTTACAAGTCCTGTTCTAAAATCAATTTGGGAGTTTCCACTTCAGTGGCAGTCATATCATTTGATTCTGGGTAATACTTCAAAGACAGATTGCTTAAGAAGGTACATTTGTGTGAGTTTCCCTGCCCCAAGAATTGTGCTCATCGGCAGTTATATGACTTCTATATAAATGGCCAACTAATGCAACAGGAAATTTTTCCAGTTTGAAAATAGCATGGGCAAGATCATTAATTCTGATCTCTAGAGTTTTCACCCTCTGCACATTTGAATCCCCCCTCTTTCTCCGTATTCCTTAAACCTATGTCCTACATTTGTCACGGAGATGATGGCACCTCACCCCTCCACTTATTTTGAAGGCATTATGTCTTCAGGAATTTTGATCCTCATAATACAAGGTACTGTTACAAAGAAGCATTTTACAAGATAATTTTTACCTTCCAGTTTTCCACAGTTTCAAGTAGAATTGAGAACATATCCTTTCCTTAGGTAAGGAATAAGCAAACACAGGTTGAGGTTGTTGGGTTATTTCTATACAGCTCTT
The DNA here is from genome assembly GCF_015852505.1 of Tachyglossus aculeatus. NCBI lineage: Eukaryota > Metazoa > Chordata > Mammalia > Monotremata > Tachyglossidae > Tachyglossus > Tachyglossus aculeatus. The sequence continues at coordinate 9,107,662 of NC_052080.1, forward strand.
CGGTGTTCATTGCAATCTGGAGCCTTTGATCATAGATCACATATGGGTTGCCTGTTCATTTCATCTGTCACTTCTGGTAAATCCCTTTGCCAGGCTGAATGTTTTACAGCCTGGCCAGAGCAATTCACATCTCAGGGTACAGGCAGGGATTAACCTGGTAAACGAAAAGAGTAAGTTCAGACTTTTAAACAGATCTGAGCAGCAAATAGTAATCCAGTGATTTCCTAGTCAAGCTTACCAGGAGCTCACAAACCTGTCATGATGGAAGTCAATTGTAATCCTTTCCAGGTAACTTCCAGTAGCAGATAGGAGTTGAAAATGGCTTTTAGCACCTGCTGAATTATTTAAATGGATTCAGGGCTTGGATGAACCCTGAAATAGGCCCAAAACACGCACAGTTTAAATTTTCTGATTAAGGCAAATCACACAGAAACCTTTCAACCTCTTCTAGGAATCCGCTGCAAAACTCAGCAATCAGGTTTTATTCAGCACTTGCTCTATGCAGAGCATTGTACTAAGTGCTCAGGAGAGTATAATAAATAGGGTTATAGGAGAACTGATCCCTGCCCAAGCCATACTGTCTTCAAGTTGAAACGTCATATGTTAGAACCAGTTTTTCTTTAGGAATGATGTTCTGGCATTCATCTGCCTAGTTCAAAAACCAAGGTACATGGAAGATAAAACATGAATCTTGGCATATATGGGGTAATCATATTAGATACAGGCCACATACCACGTAGGGTTTGGAGTCTACGGGAGAATACAGATATCTTGTCTTCACTTTCCAGGTGAAAAAATTGAGTCACAGAGAAGTTAAGGGACTTTACCACAGTCATATGGGAGGCAAGTGGCAGAGCCTGGATTAGAACCCAGGTCTCTAAACTCCCAGCCCTGTTACTGTCCCACTTGGCCACTCTGTCCTGAGCAGTTTTCATAAGAATCCGCCCGAGCAATATTCAACTGAAAGAGGGAAACTGTAAGCACTGAAGAAGTGATCATATGAAGTAAGGCAAGAAATGAGTCTCTCAATGACCAAATGGACGCAAGTGCAATTAGTTGGGAGAATGGTAGCTGCTTGTGGTTATTACTGATTCCCCAGTTCAGCTGAATATTTGGAAAGTGATTCGAGTAAGTTAATAAAATATCCTGGCTGTAAATGACAACCCCAATACTCTGACTCATCAGTAGGATGAGGTAACCTGTACACTAATGGTATTTGTTAAGCGCTAAATGCTATGCATTGAGAAGCAGTGTGGACTAATGGATAGAGTACAGGCCTGGGAGTTAGAAGGATTTGGGCTCAGGTCCTGGCTCCACAACTTGTCTGCTGTGCCACCTTGGGCAAGTCACTTCTCTTCTCTATGCCCCAGTCACCATCTGTAAAATGGGAGTGTAGACTGTGAGCCCCATGTGGGACAGGGACTGTGTCCAACCTGATCACCTTGTATCCACCCCAGCTCTTAGAACAGTACCTGGCACATAATAAGTGCTTAATAGCATTAAAAACAAGTGCTTACTATGTGCCAAGCACTGTACTATGACGGACATATTCAGTCATAGTGCCGAATCCACATAGGATTCCTAGACTCAGAATTAGAGAAAGAGCAGATATGGTATCCCCATATTCCACATAAGGAAAATTGAGGTCCTGGGAGTATCTGTGACTTGTCCAAGACTGCACAGCAAACCAGAGATATTTTTTGTCCATTTTAACGTATGATTCTGCATTGCAAATCTTGGGTAGAGAGTAATTCCCATTGAACTCCTACAGAATTGTCATCCAAGGAGGTTTCTGAAAAGGATCCCTGACGTTTACGCTAGAGCAGGAACCAAACAAGTGACTAACAGCCCTGGACATTTTGTGGGATTCTATAAATTGTTCAGAAAGAACAATAAAGAAAAGGGGTAGCGTGCCACAATCTTTCTCTAGGGGAATAGATGATGGATAATGTGAATCCTGGGGCTTCAGCATGTGTGTCAAGTAGTATCTTAAAAAACTCCAAATATTGTGGTGACGTGCAGCAGCGATGGCCTAAAAACTCATAAACCTGAAATAAAAAGCACTTGGCAGAAAGGTAGTGTAACTGGAAGAAGGATAATGCCTAGTAGAAACCTGCCTGAAACACAGCAAGCCGAACAGGGACTTTGAAGCTCAGCCACTAATGGTGACTAATTGAATCCACAAACAATCCTGTGGGTGCATGTCTCTGCATATAAATCCTCTAATGCTGAAAAATGCTACGTCTTCTAGAATAGCCTTGAAAGTGTAACTGTAGAAGACTTTGAAGCTTTTACTAATGTGGCTTGATATCTTTGGGAAATGAAATGGGGTGTCCAAATTCTCCATTTTAAGTGGGGGCTACCATTCAAGAATTAGCCAGCGAAATGTGTGTGAATGTCAAAGGGACTCTTTTGGTATGGACACACACAGATTTTCTCAATGATATGATCACCTAGAGTGTACAAGCCAGTTCTGCCTGACTCCAGTGAGCTGTGGATTTACCATGGTACCAACTGAGAGTTCTTTCATATCTTGGTAATTGCTGGACAAAATTCCAGAGCAGTGTGTCCTCTTGTAAAGGACCCTGTCAGGTTTTCCATGTTTCTTTATCTAAACTTTGCCCCCTGGAACAGTGCCCATGAATTTTAGCTCAAGTAAAACAATAAATGGCCAAGGGCAATTTTTATAATATCTTTTTCTAAAGCCAGACAGGGGAAATGTAAAGCCAGGCTTTCATGAAGCTAAGTAGTTTACAGATCCAGATTTAGTAGTATAGTTTTAATCCTGCCACACGGAAGAAAAGCAGTCCTTTGTTTGATGGTTACCAAATTTTGGCAGATAATACTTTTTAAACTGCTCTAGGGCTAAGATTAATATAGGGAGAGGCTGATTACCAATCATTTGGACAGGAGATAGTGCTGCTCCTATCAGCTCCATTGTCTGATTTTAAATAGTGATTATATTCTTATTGCACCAGGTATGCTTAGTTGAGTCTTGTGATGTGTGATCTGTGATCTTGTGATCTGTGCTAAATGCCAGTAAAGTAAAGAAACAAATTTAAATCTTTCTCAAGGGACTTGGTTACCTAGAGGGAAACTTAGGGATGTTCTCAGCATTCAGGAGTGTTAAAACTTCTTAAAGCAGTAGGCAAAAAATACTTAACTTTTTTGTATTATGGATACATTTTTTTTTAAAATCTTTAAGACAAGCTAAGGTAAACACATGTAAATGGGAGGCCTAGCAAATGGATTGCAAATGTGTGACCAGAGCAGGGAATGTATTGTGAACTCATCTGAATCTTTTATTTGGCTTCGATGGGAACTTCAGTAGATGAAATCGATTATTTTTCAAGTTGAGTGAAGGTAGAGGTCCCCAGGTAGTGGAAGCGGACCTGATAAAAGCCAGGGGCATTAAAAGTAGAAAGACAATATTTGAAAAAAAAAGATCTGACTGGAGTCACCAATTGGAACAGAAATTGGGCATCCTGGCTCCAAAACTGTCCACAGACATAGTGAAGTGAGAGCCTTCATTTGGCTCTTGGCCGAGAACAGGCTCAGTTGGAGGGATAACCAACATTTATTTTCACTTTGCCTTTAACGCAGTGTATCATTTACATTTATTGTGTGCCTATATGCACAGCACCATACTAAGCACTTGGGAAAGTGCAGTCATTCAACAGTATTTATTGAGAGCTTACTCAGAGCCACACACTGTACTAAGAGTTGGGAGCTTTCCATCCATAGTATGAATTGAGCACCTACTCTGAAAAGAGCACTGTACAGTCCATGTACATGTTTACTGTCCTTGAAGAGTTTACAATGTAGTAGAGGAGAAATTATAATGATAATAGTAGGAGAAGCAGCGTGGCTCAATGGAAAGAGCGCAGGCTTTGGAGTCAGAGGCCATGGATTCAAATCCCAGCTCTGCTAATTGTCAGCTGGGTGACTTTGGGCAAGTCACTTAACTTCTCCGGGCCTCAGTTACCTCATCTGTCAAATGGGGATTAAGACTGTGAGCCTCCTGTGGGACAACTTGTTCACTTTGTAACCTCCCCAGTGCTTAGAACAGTGCTTTGCATGTAGTAAGCGCTTAATAAATGCCATCATTATTATTATTATTAATAATAATTGTTAAGCATTTACAATATGGCAAGCCCTGAATGAATAGCTAGGGTTGGAACGATGTCAGAGCCCCATTCCACTCCGGGTGCAAGTGGGAGGGAGAAGAGATATTTAATCTTCATTTTGGGGGTGAAAAACTGAAGCCTAGCTAAATTGAGTGACTTGCCTGAGGTCACACAGTAGGGGTGAGGTAGAGCCGGAATTAGAGCCTCTCAGCCTCAGGACCGTGTGCTTTCCACTGGCCCACAGTGCTTCTCAAGAAATGAAGATACAGTCCCTGCCCTAAAGAGGTTTACAGTCTAGTGGTGGACAAAGGCACAAAGCAGGAAGGAGGAAAAAGAGAATATAATCTGGATATGTGGATGGGTAAGTGTTCTTTACGAGTAAATTATAGAAGTCTATATGTACCGAAGTTCTACCAGTGTCGTAAGTGCCTAGATGCTGGGCTGGCACTGAAGTGCCGGGATAGATTCATTTTTCTCCTCTCCAGATCTTGTCCTCCCAAGTACTAATAGTTTAAAGTATCAGGGAAAAGTAGAAGGGCATAGTGGAAAGAGCATGGGCCTGGGATTCAGAGGACCTGGGTTCTAATCCCAGCTCTGCCAATTGCCTGCTGTGACCTACTTTTTTTTCATGTTATTTGTTAAGTGCTTACTATGTGCTAGGCACTGTACTAAGTGCTGGGGTAGAAACTTGTTAGTTAAGTTGGACACAGTCCATGTCCCATGTGGGGCTCGCCGTTTTAGTCTCCATTTTACAGATTTGATAACTGAGGCACAGAGAAGTTAAGTGACTTACCCAAGGTCACACAGCAGATGAGTGGCAAGTTAAGTTGCCTTATCTGTAAAATGGGATGAAAGTCCTAGATTCCCACCTACTTAGACTGTAAACCCCATGTGGGACAGGGACTGTGTCATAGCTGCTTAACTTATACCTATCCCAGTGCTTAGAACAATGCTGTACACATAGGAAGCACATAACAAATGCCATCATTATTACAAAGGTTGATTCCCATTTTCACTCCTAGGACCCTAACGAGGATCCTTCTCTCCACATTTCTTTTCTAAATAAATATTCCATGAAACTCTTCTTCATTAAAAAAGAGACATCAAGCAGTTTTAAGTCAATAAACAACCCACAATACAAACAAATGTTCTCATTCAATTCGGGGAAATACCCATGCTTCAGTTTATGGCTAGAGTAGTGGTGTTACAAGCAGGGAGAAAAAAAAATTGAGGAGTAGAAAGTTGGCTTAAAAGCATCATCTTTAAACAGTTTACTGAAGATCGCCCCTATTACTCCAAAACTGTAAGAAACTAATTAGTCTTCAGAGTATTTAACTGGCTTTGGGTGGTCTCATGTATACTGCTGTGGGGAATACTGGGTATTTTAAATTATCCTGAAGGTTTTCATTGCGAAAGAACTTCTAAACTAGTAGAAGGTACCATACAGACTGATTTATTCTTTGCTTCGGCCAAGTGAAGTGGCAAGGAATTAGTGTGCATTTAGCCTAGAAACAAAAACTGTAAAAAATCAGTCAGTCATTTATTGGTCACTTATTGTGTGCAGACCACTGTACTAAGTGCTTCATACTATAGATGGTAGGTCTTTGGGCAACAGATCTACCAAGTCTATTGTATTGTAGTTTCCAAAGCGTGTAGTACAGTGCTCTGCACACAATAAGCTGTCAATAAATACCATTGATTGATTGATAGGGAGAATCCAGTACAATGCAGAAGCAGTGTGGCCTATTGGATAGAATTGGGGCCTGGGAGTCAGAAGAACCTGCTACTTGCCTGCTGTGTTACCTTGGGCAAGTCGCTTCACTTCTCTGTGCCTCGGTTCCCTTATGGTGATTAAATGGGGATTAATCCTGTGAGCCCTATGTGGGGCAGAGACTGTGTCCAACCTGCTTATCTTGTCTCTACCCCATTGCTTAGAACAGTGCTTGGCACATAGTAAGTACTTAACAAGTGCTATTATTATTATTATTATTATTATTATTACAGTAGAGTTTGTGGACACAATCCCTGCCCTTTTTTATGTGATTTAAGTGCTTACCATGTGCCAGGCGTAAGATGGTCCCTCTTGTACTCTGCTCATCCATGCCTTCCACCCCCTCCAGGAGACATGCCCTGGTTAATTTCTACTATCCCAGTTCTCCTTCCAACGTCCATTCTTAACAGCTATATATATATATATATTTCACACTGTATGTTTGTATGTGTGTGTGTGTAAATGTGTTTATATGTGTATATATATACACAATTTATATATATACATATATAGCCAGTTTCGACTTCACACTATGATAAGGATAATAATAATGATGGCATTTGTTAAGCAATTACTATGTGCAAAGCACTGTTCTAAACGCTGGGGGGATACAAGGTGATCAGGTTGTCCCATGTGGGGCTCACAGTCTTAATCCCCATTTTACAAATGAGGCCACTGAGGCTCAGAGAAGTTAAGTGACTTGCCCAAGGTCACACAGCAGACATGTGAGGGAGGTGGGATTAGAACCCATGACTTCTGACTCCCAAGCCCGTGCTCTTTCCACTGAGCCACGCTGCTTCTCCCGTCTCCTATCTTCTTCATTATCTTGTTAGTGAAATCAATCACGGCCCCTCCCCAAAGCACCATTCTAGACCACCATCTTTCTCTGTGCCACACAGGTACATTCATGAGAATGTGATTTCAACATAAGAGCGGGGTAGCAGACATTTATTGGCATCTGTACCTTAGTTAAGAGTAAGATAACTATAAATTATAGTCACAAATTGAGTAAAGGACAGATAAGCAAATCCTTGAGTGTTGAGGTAGTTGAATTGGTGGCATAACTGTGAAGGTGGGGTATTAATTAAGAAATGCCTTTTGGAAGAGGTGCTTCAAGGAGAATAGAAACCAGCGGTTTTAACACAACTGCTTCAAGGAGAATAGAAACCAGCAGTTTTAACACAACTTTAACCATGCACTTCATAAATAAGGCTGAAATGACATTCCTTTTACACTTTAGCACTTCCACTAAGAATCAGGAAAATAAATATTTTTCACCTAGCTGAGATACTAGAAAAATAAGAGTATTATGGCAAATTAAAGTATTGTACCTAAGTTAACACGGTTTAATAACCCCAAGTTTAAAGTTGACTTGTGGAATTGTTGCATATTTTAGATTTCACATATGTCAGGGCACTTGTTCTATTTCCTGGGTTAGCAAGATTCTGCATACTGTAGCGTGGGATCTGGCAGTGTCTAAGAACAAGTCCAGCCAGCCCAGGTCATGGGGAGAGCAGGTGCCTGCCACCATTCTCTCCCTTGTCCCTGGAAGCCCTTCCAAAGGTCCCCTTGGGTTGACTGGATTGGGTTAAGCGCTTAGTACAGTGCTCTGCACACAGTAAGCGCTCAATAAATATGATTGATGATGACTGTCCTGGATCCCACCCTTCCCCTCATGAGCAGCGGAGCTATCCTAATTCAGAAGAAATCAGGCGCTGTGGAACCAGTAGATCATGGGCTTAATGTGTAGGGGCAGAGTTCAAGGACCAGAATTCTTGATATGCTTTATATTTATCTCGTAAGCATTTATTCATAGGCAACCAGCGTGGCCCAGTTAAAAGAACACGTTCCTGGGAGTCAGGGGACCTGGGTTCTAACCCCAGCTCTGCCGCTTGCCTGCTTTTTGCCCTGGGGAGACTCACTTAACTTCTCTGTGCCTCAGTTTCCTCATCTCTAAAAGATGGGGACTAAATACCAGTTCTTCCCCTGACCTGATTATCTTGTATCTACCCCTCTGGTTAGAACAAGACTTGGCACTTATTAAGCATTTAACAAATGCCACAATTACAATAGTTACTATCATTATGGTTAACAGAGGTATAAAATTATAAGAGAATCAAAACGTTTAGCTGGATCAAAGTTCGGAAAGCTTTTATCACTTTGGCCTTGTCAGTAAAATCTCTTTCAAATTCAAAGGATTTCAAATTCTGAGAGAAAGCAGTGAAAATAGATCTGCTTTGATTTCATTTTCTCTACGTGGAGCATGTGGAAGTTCCTATCTCAAGTTTTTCTTTTCATCTCTCATTGTTTCCCATTATTATAGAGGGAAAGTTTATGTTTTGGATGTACAGTGTTGGATGGGAACATTAAACAAAGAAACCAAGTCAAAGATGGGTCAAGGGATTGGATGGCTGTTAGCATTCTTGTGAGTTCAGTTTGCTGAACTGATTTAAGGGGAGGCTGTTGGCTCAAATTACAGATATTGTGAAATGACTGAATTCACGAAAGTGGATCTTTAGGGGTATTTTAAGATAACAGTGGCTCACATCCAATTTGTGTTAAAACTTCACCGTGACCTCAACTTCAGTCACGACCAAACTATTCTCGAGGAAAAGTCTATTAACACTGGAATAATGCTTCCTTATCCATGAGTGAACCCAACAAGAACAGATGTCATGGTCGTTGACAGCCCCTTAGTAAATGCAGAAGTGGAAGGTTGTAAAAACATGATTGCCCTAATGCCAGGATGAGGAAAATCAGATGTGAGCAGCATGTTAAGTGAACTGGGTCCAGTGGAAAGAGCACGGCTCTGGGAATCAGCAGACCCTAGTTTTAGTCCCAACTCTGGAAGTTTGGGGAATGCCTCCTGGAGCATGCCATCAGTGGGGAAGGTTTCTGACTGTGGTAACATCAAGGGACTATCTCAGGGTGGTAAGAGTAATAACGGTAGCATTTGATAAGTGCTTACTGTGTGACAACTGCTGGGGTATGTAGAGGACAATCAGACCAGACACAATCCCTGTCCCACTCGGCTTTAAGCACTTGATATTCACCCCCCTCAACCCCACAGCATTTATGTCCATATCCGTAATTCTATTATTCATTTAGTTGTCTGTCTCCCACTCTGGACTGCGAGCTCTTAGTGTTCGGGGAAGGTATCTACAAGCTCTGTTGTACTGTACTCTCCCAAGCCCCTTAATACGGTACCCTGCACACGGTAAGTGCTTTGTAAGTACCATAGATTGATTGATTGGCTCACTGCCAAAGGGACAGTCTACAGTGGAGAAGCTCAGCAAGAATCCTGAAACATAGGTGGGTAATGTGGGTGGCAATCACTCAATCAGTGGTCTTTCATGAGTGTCTTCTCTGTGTAGAGCTCAGAACTGAGGCCTTGGGAAAGTAAAACTGAAACAGTAAGACATGATCCCTACCTCAAGAATCTTAACTATGCCAGGGTGCAGTATCTCAGAATCCCTTTCAGTAATGCTTTCCGCATGGAAGTTAAATCTACTTGTAGTCACCGCCAGTTAACCTGGATCATAGGCAACCGGGCTAGATATAACCATTTCATTTTTAAGATAGAAAGATGAACCATCTGAAAGTTCCTGCTGTCAAATTTTATTTGAATGCTTGTCAAATAATTTGGTATGCTTGGCCTCCATGGGTGATAACATACCAATAATGACCTCCCTGAGGGCAGGGATTCTGTCTTTTACTTCTGATCTATCCCGCCAAGCTCTTTAGTGCAGTGCTCTGCACACATTTAACTGCCCAATAAATACTGCTGACCGGATGTCCTTCCTGGCCCGGAAAGATGTCTCATGGGCTGTACCGGAGGATAAAGACGTGGTGCAACTGAGATCCACTACTCTGAGAATGGGATCGGGGCATGAGGTCAATTTCACTCGATAATATGCTAATAATAGTGGTATTGGTTAAGCACTAACACTGTTTCAGGCACTATACTAAGCACTGGGGTAGATACAAGTTAATTGAGTTGAAGGTAGTCCCTGTCCCACACGGAGCTCGCTAGTATTTATTGAGCACCAGTGGTGTGCTAAGGATGGGAGAGAATTAGACACTCTCCCTGGCCCCTGATGGGATCCCAATCTAAGAGTAAGGTGGAGAGGTGGAGGACTGGCGACAGGTACATAAAGAAAGATGAAGTAAAGAAAGCCAGAAATAACCTGAAAGGCAAGGCCATAATGAATACAAAAAGAACACTAAGGTATCATGAATAGAGGGGCACAGTTTCAGAAGCTTCATATCTTAGAGTTTAACAATCACAGTAATGGCAGCCACCATGTAATAATAAACAATAATGGTAATTGTGGTAAGTGTTAAGCACCTGCTATGTGCCACACACTTAACTAAGCACTGGGACAGATATCAGATAATAATAATAATGATGGCATTTGTTAAGCGCTTACTATGTGCAAAGCACTGTTCTACGTGCTGGGGAGGATACAAGGTGATCAGGTTGTCCCATGTGGGGCTCACAGTCTTAATCCCCATTTTACAGATGAAGTAACTGAGGCACAGAGAAGTTAAGTGACTGCCCAAAGTCACACTGCTGACAGTTGGCGGAGCCAGAATTTGAACCTATGACCTCTGACACCAAAGCCCGTGCTCTATCCACTGAGCCAGATGATCAGGGTGGATTTAGTCCTCCTCCCACATGGGGTTCAGAGTCTAAGTAGGAGGGAGAACAGGTTTTGAATCCTCATTTTGCAGATGAGGAAACCGAAGCATAGACAACTGAAGTGACTTGACCACGGTCACACAGCAGGGAAGTGGCAGCCATGCACCAACACTGCTTGTCTTTCCTGGCCCACTGCTGCAGGGCAGGCCAGGAGTGGGATCCCAAGGTGGCAGAGAGAGAGGAGAGCAGGGTTACTGGTGATGTAGCTCAGAAGTCCAGCGTGTTGGAAGATGAAAACCACGGGCTGCTGCTGCACCTGTGATGTTTGGCCTTTGGCAGCCATTTGAAAGGTTTAGTAAGGACAAAAAGATGTAGGGTGGGAGGAAGGAGAGGACTTGTTCCTCACCAGAATGGTACCGGGGACCACTGCCCCAGGACATGACCTGTCAGTCTCCTAATGGGGCCTTCTCCCCCAAGCAACCACTTCCAACCACCCTGTAGCCCAACCTACAAGCCCCAAAGTACCATCGTCCAACAGCTCAAGTAAGAGTGTCTGCTGACGTTTAAGTGATTGCTTGCTTTGCATATCAACTAACTTCTAGATAAGGATTAAGGAATTTAAATTTTCTCTGTTGCAGAATATGGCCATGGGTATGTGGGTTGACATGTAACCCATCTCATTGAAGTCTTGCATTTGGTCATTGGCTAGAGCTCTGACAGCTTACCCTGGTTTCATTCTGGCAGTGCCTGCACTATCGAAAGCTCACCAGCGAACTCCCACTTTCAGAAAAGCTGAAAATATATTTTCCATAGTTATTAAAACATACGGTTGTACTTTTTGTGATTATACAAAGTAGCAGCTCTGAAGAGTATTTGGATACTCCAAAGGATTAGTCATTTGCCATGAAAATTCAATTCGCTTGTGTGTTCAATACATTACCAGGAAAGCTTCTCCACAGTCAGAAAGGATTCACCACAGCTTTGGACAGTTAAACTGATGAAAGGTCCGTCAGAAACAAATCTTGCCAGCTCAGCAAAGATTTCAACATGTCTTCCAAATCCAGAGGAACAAATCTGGATTTTGTTTTAATGTTTGGATATCACATTGCACTTGAGATTAGCCGTGATATATTGTCAGTTAGAGCAAACAAAAATGCCCCTATCAGGCAGATGATATGGCTGGGGGTCCTGGCTTCCTTGGCAGTGAAGAAAGATTGCAATTCTTCAATATTGGAAAATTCTCAGTGATGTGAAGAAATCCCCAGATCCAAGAATAGTCCGTTTACCTATCACTCCTTCCTCTGCTTCCTCCTAGGTATCTCCAATCTTCTGGAAATCTGTAGTGGAAGTTTTTGTTGACTCTCTTTTGTATTTTTCTGCATTACATGTTATCTGCACTCCCTTCCCTCCAATCAGTTGTAATTGTGCTTTCCCTAATCATCTCTCTTCATCACCTCCTTGATCACATCACCCTATTGCCCCTTAAGATTCTAAGTGGATTTGCTCCTTATTTTTAATTTGGAAGCCCTCCACCCACCTCTCCTATTAACCAGCGTTGTTTTCCCCTCATTCTCTCATTCTCTCTGGCTCTCTCAGCTCTGCCCACAGTGTTCTCAGTAACCTCATTAGGATGTCTCTCCCTCTCAAGCATGCTGCCTTTGCACTCCTTATCTCTCAAATTCAAAAGTTTTCACATGGCAAAGCCAACTTTTAAGACCCATCTTTTCTCTGAAGTCAGGCGTGGCTTAGCTAAGAAACAACCAGGTAACTCACTTTCTCCTAGTTCTATGTACCAACTAATAATGTTAATAATTGAATAAAGAGATTTAGGGTAGAAATTCATCCAAAATAATCTGAGGGCCTTGCATACAGCAGACTCTGATGACTTTAGAAGTTTGGGCATTTGTAGCTGTCATATTTAGGGCACTTGTAAGCTGGCATTCAGGGTGTAAGAAGAACCGAGGGTTGGAAGTGGATTTCCTGTCCATGTCCCATTTTAGAAGTTCCCTGTTGGGGTCTTAGGTTTCAATTTTGGCTTGAAATAATCTACTGTAGATTTTTTGAATTTTTAAAATAGCTGGATTCTGTAAAAGCTTGCTTCAAAACTCAGCTCTTCAAGGAAGGACTTTTCTCAGTTTGCAAACTTGTTTTAGAAGTGATTGGCTGAGTTCATTTTTCCAGTCAAACTGCACTTGCATCCGTGCATGAGGTATTTCACTGGTTTAGGCTTGGGCATTACACATAGTCTCATTTCATTGACTCTCATTATTTTTGGGCTACATGGTATTAGAGGCCTTTAATCCTTCCCTTGTGTTTGTTTGCAGCTTTGGATTTCTCAATCCCACTGAGGCAATATGAGCATGATGGGCGGTTGCTGGGTCATTGTGAGTCTTATTCTGATGGGTTTTATATTGTTTCTGACAGTTTTGAAGGTTTGAGGGGGTTGGTCAGATTGTTTTTTGTCCTTTAGGGCCCCTTTAGGGCTCCTTCTTCTGATGACTAGTTGTGCTCATGTTGTTAAATGCTTGTTTTTTGGTCACACTGTATCCTTTTAAAACATTAATTTTCCACAGAGATAAGACATTCTTATGGAATTGTCTCCTCTTAAATCAACTTTGTTTCCTGCCATTTTGAGCACTGCCCTAAACTTCGGCTGAGTTTGTCTCAAAACTGTAGGCTATATCTGACCAGTTAATTTTGACAAAGCAAGAGATGTGTACCAAAACTAATGTCTTTTGGAGCTAGCCTCTTCTTTCTAAGACCCTTTCAAGTTTTTTTATTCATTCAAGCATATTTATTGAGCACTTACTGTGTGCAGAGCACTGTACTAAACACTTGGAAAGTACAATTCAGTAATAGAGACATTCCCTGCCCACACCTGGCTTACAGTCTAGGCCCCACTTCCTGTCATTCCAGATAGTAAACTGGGAGATGGTGTTTAATGTGAGGTATCTTTGATGTTTTCTTTTTTGTTGAGCCTGAAATATTTCCCTGCGTGACACTGATGTTTACCCAGGCTTTTCAAATGAGGATTTATGACCTGTCAGCCACTGATCTCCTTATAAAGCCTTTTCCTCTTCCTTTTCATCCCCTCTTCCACCAACCTCTCATCCCGTCCTCTTCCTATCCCCACCTCTTCATCTGTCCCTCTGTCAATCTGTCAGTGATTTTTTTTCAGTGCTTGAGAGAATCAAATATTCTTTCTGTCTCCTCTTCTTTCTCTGTCTATCCCCACTTTCTCTTCTCACCCCCACTTCCCACTCTTTCTGTCTTCCTTTTTCATATAATAATGATGGCATTTGTTAAGCGCTTACTATGTGCCAAGCACTGCTGTAAGCGCTGGTATGTCCTTTACTCCCTTTCCCTCTTTCCTTCACTTCCTCTTCTCTTCCCCCTTTCTTTTCTTTAATGATGATTATGGTATTTGTTAAGTGCTTATTATATGCCAAGCACTGACATCCCTCCATTATGAGCAAATCGGGTTGGACAGTCTCAGTCCCCATTTTACAGATGAGGTCACTGTGCCACAGAGAAGTGAAATGACACGAAGGCATGGAAGAACTTTTGGAAGACTGAAAAATTGAGTGAGTGGGCTGAAAAATGGCTGGTGAACATCCATGTGTCCTAATGCCAGATGATGGGCAGATAACCTAAATTAAAATACAAGTTAGTAGGCTCAGAGCTACCAATCATGAATTGGGCAAGAGAACTTGGAATATTTTTTTTTAATTCTAAGTCCTGCATGTGGTGGCAACCCAAAAGATCAACTGAATGCTAAGTGCATTCAGGGAGGACATAGAAAGCAGAACAGTTTTGTCATTCTATAAGACCTGGGCACATCAGCACCTAGAATACTGTATGACGTTTCATATAGCACATACTATAAAGGATGGGGTATGAATGGAGAAAACACAGAAAAGGGTAACTAAAATGATCTAGGAAGTGGGAATTTTCCTTATGAGGATAGACTGCAAGCGTTAGGACTACAACTTTGGAAAAGTGCAGTTTGAGAAGGGACAGGATTGAAGTCCACAAAATCATGGATGTGTGGGAAAGGACCAACACAAGGTTGTTATTCACCAAATCCCACATTAAGCAGACCGAGAGGACAGTCGTTGGAGATTGATGGGGGTGGGTTGGATACAAAAGCAAACACTTCATACTGCAAGTGCTGAGCATATGGAAATGGTTACTGTGGGAAGTTGTGCAAGCCAGAAATGTCAGCAGGTTCAATATGGATTTGAAAAAAATTCACGGATGAGAGGTCCATAGTGGTTTCCTATAGGGGAAGTTCGGGCAGTTGAATGGAAGCTTCCTGAGCATTACTGTGGATACCAGGGAAGAGAACCATGCCGTAGATTCCTCCAGACATCCTGGTTCTACTTTTGGAGACGGAACTTTGGCCGGGTGAACCACTGATCTGACCTGGCTATGGTATTGCTGATTTCCTTACGTTTTTGTGCTCTTTCCCGTCTGTTGCTCCGTCTCTGCCAGAACAATCTTATTTTTATGCAAACAGTTGGAATTTGATAGCATGGCAAACTGCATTTTCTTTCTCAAATGGAATTGGTAGAAATGCATGATTTAGTTCATGAAACTAAATCCGTGGAATGCGTAAGGTGGTGACCGAATGCACTAATGCCAGGAATCCAGAGTCAGATAGTCTGTTCTCCTATCATGTTGTGCCTTGTTTTTTCCATGAATGGCGTGAATTGGATTGAATGTTGGAGGTGTTAACTTGGAATCTAGCAGCTTGTCAGTTGGTACAACACTGTTGTTTGCTCAGAATGGTAAAGTGCATATTGTGTTCTTAAGGTTGAAAAGACTTCAAATGTTGGTTTGTCTGAATGAAACATAACTGGGCCAGTTCCATCCATTTGTTAAATGTAATAAACCTCCATCTACTCAACTGTGAGGGTTGCAGAAAGTTAAATACCATATTGCTAATGTATTCTCCTCTAATTTGCTGTATGCCTTAAAAGACAACCAAAAAAGGAAAACCTGAATGTGTTAGAGTCAAAGATTGCCAGGTCCATTAGTTGAATCTGGCAAATAAACAGGGCAAGACCTTGGCCTGAAGAGTTTCATTTACTCTCAAAGGCCTATCCAGGGTTTGAGTTCAGCAAGATCTAACAGGACTTCACATCTGGCTTTGTTTGAAATTTTGCCTCCTGATCCTTCGCAGTCACCAAATTTTAGGATATGAAATTCTCTGTGGTCCTTTAAGGCCGCATGACCTCATGGAGAGGGCTCAAGACTGTAAATTGGGAGACTGGGGTTCTAATCCCAATTTTGCCACTTGCTGCGAGACCTTAGGCAAGTCACTTAAGCTTCCTAGGCCTCAGTTTCCTCACCTGCAAAATGGGGATAAAATAGTTTGCTGTGCTGAGAAGGATTTCTCTGAATTCTGGGAAAAGGCAGCATAACAGTGCATGGCACATAGTAAGCGCTTAACAAATACCATCATTATTATTATTATGTCATACCTGGAAGTACTGCATCATCAATGGCATTATCCCCTCTCAGTGCACTGCCCTCTTTGCTGTCTCAGATTTGCAGCTCCTGCTAAATTCTGTTCTTAGCATATTATTATAATTTCTCCCTCTCTTCTCTCCTCTTCTCCTTCCCTATTTCCCCACCCTCTCCCCCCCAAAATCAACCATATAACTTGATGACAGTCCAGGGAGTCAATCTAGAGAGAGCAGTGTTGTTGGTCTGCTTGTAATTGAGTGGTATTTTCAAATAACTTATGCTTACATCCATAACTCAAATATTTTGGAAAGGCAGACCTACCAAAGTGCCCATTTAAACTTTTTAAATCTTCTGTTATTTTATTTTGTTTGTCACAGCACTGTTTTTTTTCCTGTTTAGAACATGTTTGTATACATTTCCAGGGATGAGCTCAATCTGGGCACAGAGCAGAGTCGTGTGAACAATATTAAACCCAGATGGGCATGTTCTCCCCAACTCTTCTATCAATGCCAGGTTCCCAGTGAAGGATTTCATTCACCTCATTGCCCATTCTTACCTGGTAAATTGATTTCTCCAAGATGAGGGGCTGAGTTAACACAGCAAGATTACAGAGCTAAGGTGAATAATTGTGGTATTTGTTAAGGGCTTACTATGTACCAAGGACTGTGCTAAACTCTGGAGTAGATTAAATTTAGTCAGATCAGACACAATCCCTGTCCCATTGGGCCTTCCAATCTATAGGGAGGGAGAGCAGGTATTTTATTCATATTTTATAAAAGAGGAAACTAAGGCAGTGAAGTGACTTGCTCAAGGTAACACAGCAGCTGCAAGTGGTGGATTGGAGATTATGTGAGTATTTGTACAGGTAGCTGTCTTGCGGGTCAAATTAAAGAGACTACACTGTTTGCCCTATTTGAATATGGTCTTTCCAGAATTTGATTTCATTTTTTCTTTGAGAAGCTGTTTTTCTTTAAATCATGTTGAATATTCTTTACTTTTTTAAAATGTCATATGACACAAGTGAGTGAGAAATTGGAAAAATGGTGGCTGTATTCCCTGAAGCAAATGTAATCTAAGTGAATTATTATTTCAGTTCACACTGTGACAAAGTTAATTGGGAATTTCCAGATACACTCTTGAGTAAAAAATGCCAGTTCTGTTTGACTGTAAGTCAAAGTAAAATACAGTTGAAGATGGAAATGAGATTGAGTCCTAGCCGGATTTTGTTTGGCATGTGCTGTAAAATCGCAATTTCGTGTAAATTAAACTAAGTGTTCCCCATTTCATGGGGCTGCCATGGAACTACTGGAACAATAAGCCCAGGGCTTAGGGCTTTCCATAATTCTTTGTTTTGCTTTGTCATTTTGTGGTTAGGTAGCCTTCTTTCATTCATTTGCAATGAGGGAATTCTACATCCTATTTTTATACAAATAGGATCTCATAGGCAATGATACTCACTGGTTTACCTTGGAAACCAATTTTGCCCTCAGGCCAGTTGTGTCCAGAGAGTATGATCTAGGAGAGACAATTGACCAGCCAGTCAAGTAGGCGAGGGAAAACCTGAAAAATCTTCCAGAATTCTATAAATATGCTGCCCATATTTTTTGTTGTTGACATTGAGACACAATCCCAAGTCTAATAACTTCTCTTTTCTTTCTTGGCAAGCGTAGGTTTTTCTGTCACCAAAACCTGCCGATCTCACCTCCACAACATCACCAAGATCTGCCCTTTCCTCTCCATCCAAACTGCTACCCTACTGGTTCAATCTCTCATCCTATCCCGACTGGATTACTGCATCAGCCTCCTCTCTGATCTCCCATCCTCCTGTATCGCCTCACTTCAGTCTATACTTCATGCCGCTGCCCGGATCATCTCTGTGCAGAAACGCTCTGGTTATGTTACTCCCCTCCTCAAAAATCTCCAGTGGCTACCAGTCAACCTACGCATCAGGCAAAAACTCCTCATTCGGCTTCAAGGCTATCCATCACCTCGCCCCCTCCTACCTCACCTTCCTTCTTTCCTTCTACAGCCAAGCCCTCACCCTCTGCTCCTCTGCCACTAACCTCCTCACTGGGCCTCTTTCTCGCCTGTCCCGCTTTCGACCCCCAGCCCACGTCCTCCCCCTGGCCTGGAATGCCCTCCTTCCCCACATCTGCCAAGCTAGCTCCCTTCTTCCCTTCAAAACTCGACTGAGAGCTCACCTCCTCCAGGAGGCCTTCCCAGACTGAACCCCTTCCTTCCTCTCCCCCTCCCCATCCCCCCGCCCTACCTCCTTCCCCTCCCCACAGCACCTGTATATATGTTTGCACAGATTTATTACTCTATTTTACTTGCACATATTTACTATTCTATTTATTTTATTTTGTTAATATGTTTTGTTTTGTTGTCTGTCTCCCCCTTCTAGACTGTGAGCCCGTTGTTGGGTAGGGACCGTCTCTATATGTTGCCCACTTGTACTTCCCAAGTGTTTAGTACAGTGCTTTGCACACAGTAAGCGCTCAATAAATACAATTGAATGAATGAATGAATGAACATAGGAGGAAAGGGAAATGAGAAGATAAAATCTCAGGTATCTGTAATTCAAAATCCCAGAATCCTTTGGAAGCTCGTCCTTCTAGACTGTAAGCTTACTGTGGGCAGGAAATGTTTCTACCAACTCTGTCATATTGTTACATTGTACTCTCCCCAGCCCTTAGTACAGTGCTGTGCACATAGTAAGTGTTGAATAAATATGATTGATTGACCTAATTTGAGCAGGTACTAAGCATGTTTTGGCTCAGATCCACAGGCCAAGGTGTAGTAGTAGTAATAGTATTTATTAAGCACTTTTTTCAGAGCACTGTTATAAGCACTTAAAGTGATCAAGAACAAATGAAAGTTGAGCAAATATGACTGACAGTTGCATTTTCATAAGTGGTGAATTTTTTTCTAAAATCGTCTCAGACGACATTCATAAATCCAGTATTTTCCTAGCTAAATCAGGATTTATGACTAGACATCAAATGTTATTAAGTAGATAAGGACTGAACAGAACCAAAGGTTTTCATCCATTTTAAGATGGTGGATTATTCAACACTTTGTCTCTTACAACCATTGGAGAGAGAGCCTAGTAGGCAAATTGGCCACCTTGAGCCCGCTGTTGGGTAGGAACCGTCTCTATATGTTGCCAACTTGTACTTCCCAAGCGCTTAGTACAGTGCTCTGCACACAGTAAGCGCTCAATAATGAATGAAAAGGGGGTCCTAGGATTTAAGAGAAAGAGAGAAATTTCCGTTTCCATGCTGCTGTTTTCCCCCCACACACACACACTTTCCTTTCAGAATTTCTGCTTTTCCCTTCCTGAGCTGTCAACCTTTCCATTATTCCCTGCTCAAACCAAAATAGTAGTCCAGCAGCAACCAGCATCACCTGAATTTCTCCCCAACCAGAACCAAATTATGCCCTGAATGAATCAAAAGCCAAACAAGGGTGTTGTAAATCCCAAAACCCACCTGCAGAACAGTTCTCATTTGGACAAAACAAGGAGAATATTGTGTGATCATTAGTCAACCCAAACCAACTGGGCAATTTTCAACGTGAACAGGGAAGCCTATTGAGTAAATACTGTTCATTGCATTGCCCAGCATATTAATGGATGGAGGAGTATGATAAATGCTTGCGGAAAATTGGGGAAGGTTGTCTTGGAACACAGAGGTAAATTTTTCATGGGGTTGTAGAGGCAGCAATGCGAACTAAATCCAAACTCACCATTATATCAGGTTGGGATTATAATACCCGCAAAGGCTGGCCCGTAATAGAAATTCAGTGGACTCCTGATTCCCTTTCCTTAATCCCCCTTGGTACTATCCACCACTGTTGCATTATTTCTTTTCCTTGGACCGATTAGAGTGTTGACACTCTCCTTACAAAGGATCTTGCAACAAAGGCTCTCCAGTGACTTCAATAACACTAATTCACTAATCCTCAATTATCAGGGTGTAGACATCATGGGCACTTTACACATGGAGCATTTAAGAAACTAAGAGCTAGGTGGCTTGCCCAAGGTCTCCCAGTGAGTCAGAGCTAGGGCTGAGAATGGTCTAGACTTCTGACTTTGGTCCCAACCCACTAATAAAGAGACAGTATTTCTACTCCACTCAGCATTTCCCCTCCCCTCTCCATCCCTGAAAATATTTTGAGCCAATACTCCAGTGATCATCTACCCCAGGTGGTTTCAGGATTCACTTGCCCAGAGGCAAGTGCAGATGACCTCTTGTGTCTGCCCCAACACTTTTGATACAGTGATTCTAGGAGTTAGTCTTCAGGACGGAGGAGCTCTTTGAAAAATGCATTTTACTACAATGTACTACAACTACAGAGAAGCATCGTGGCTCAGTGGAAAGAGCACGGGTTTGGGAGTCAGAGGTCATGGATTCTAATCCCAACTATGCCGCTTGTCTGTTGTGTGACTTTGGGCAAGTCATTTCACTTCTCTGTGCCTCAGTGACCTCATCTGTAAAATGGGGCTTAAGACTATGAACCCTATGTGGGACAATGTGATAACCTTGTATTCCCCGCGGCACTTAGAACAGTGGTTGGCACGTAGTAAGCTCTTAACAGATGCCA
Organism: Tachyglossus aculeatus; assembly: GCF_015852505.1. Taxonomy (NCBI): domain Eukaryota; kingdom Metazoa; phylum Chordata; class Mammalia; order Monotremata; family Tachyglossidae; genus Tachyglossus; species Tachyglossus aculeatus. Next base: position 9,128,279 of record NC_052080.1, read on the forward strand.
TTATTATTATTATTATTACAGTTCATATAAATGACAGAGCAAGGAGGTTGTGTCAAGGACCCCAAACCCAGAGGTACACCTTGAGAGGGATTCACCTCTTCCTCTCCGGAGTATTTTGTTTTTCATGAATTTTCAGCAATAGCTCTATATTTGGAAACAATCCTTGTGAGGTCAGGGGTGCTGGGAGTATCATCTGAATATGGCTTGGTATTAAAATGTATTCAAATCAAGGGGCGGAATTTATGCAACTTTGCTACAATTAAATCTCACCCTGGAATGAGCTCATCGCACAAATGCTATCACTTCGTTAGCCCTCAGCACAGCTCATATCCCACCCATTTAAGTAATCCTGCCTTATTTATCACCCTATTCCTCAATGTAAAGTACCTTTGGGCTTCCAGAGAAACCTACGTATTTCCAGATTGTCTGCATCTCTCTATTACTTGCCTCACATTTCTATCAGCCCTTCTTAAGCTGCTCTAACTTCTGATGGGACCAACCTATATTCCATCTTTACGAATGATACCCAGGACAGGTAGGCATATGAGAGAACTGGGATTGAGTCAACTGGGAGCAGAGAAATAAAAAGTAAGAATGGTTGAACAGGAAAGTTATTAGCTGAGTTACACAGACCACCACTCTCCCCATCTTCAAAGCCCTACTAAAATCATGGCTCTTGCAGGAAGCTTTCCCTGACTACTAACCTCTTACTAACCTGTGTAAGTCTGGCCACCAAAGAAGGAGGAAGAACTAGTAATAATAATAATGATGGCATTTGTTAAAAGCTTACTGGGTGGAAAGCACTGAGTATTGACTCCCCATTTCTCAGGTGAGGAAACTAAGGTACAGAGAAGTTGAGTGACTTGCCCGAGGTTACAGAGCAGGGAGTAGAACCCTGGTCCTTTAACGTTCAGGCCTGTGCTCCTTTCTCTGGACCCCACTGCTGCACAAGAGCCAAAGACTTCCCTCTGCCACACTTTCCCAAGCACAGGGACTGACTGTCCTGCTCTGTTGGGGAAGTATCCCTGGCTGAGAGATCTGGAGGGAAAACTGTAGGGATTGTAGCAGATTCGGGTCAGACGTAAGAAGGAACTTCTCTTTGGGTTAGGTTGGCAAGCAGTAGCATTGGCTTCCGAAAGAGAATGTGGAATCTTCTCTCTGGGGACCTTGAAGATCTAGATCTTCCAGATGGTAAGCTCCTTATGGGCAGGGAACATGTCCACCAACTCTCTTGTAACCAAATGCAGTGCTCTGCCCACAGTAAATGCTCAGTAAATACCACTCAGTATTTTAAGCACTGTCTCCTGTAGCACTCTAGTTCACATCTTCCTTTCCCTGTCACCTAAGCATTAACTCACGTACTTATCCTCTTTACCTTCTTCCTCCCTCACTAGATGACATACTCCTTGAGGGTGGAAGTCACGTTCACTAATTATGTTGTGCTTCCAAACACTTTTGATCAGTGTTCTGCACCCAGTAGATGCTCAATCCAAAACTAATGATTGCTACCCAATGGCCTGGATGGTAGAGGGGAAACCAGTCAGAGAGCAGAGAGTGGGGGCTAATTGTGTCCCGGAGGCCACTGCCAATTGTCCCAATTGTCAAAAATCATCTCTTCTGTTCATTGCTCTACACTTTGTTGCCAGAAACAGAAGTTAAGAAGAGAAGCTGATGGTTAAGTTGACTGCAGAGGGAAACGTTGTACCTTTCGGTAGAACATGAGCTAATGGAAGTAGTGCAGGACTTAGGGGCCTGAGACCTGCCTTCTAATCCTGGGTCTCGCCACTTGGGCAAGTCACTTAACTTCTCTGGGCCTCAGTCTCCTTATCTGTAAACTGGGGTTAAATACCCTGTTCTCCGTCCCCTTAGACTGCGAGCCTCATGTGGGGTGTCTGATTTAATGGTAATGAAGATGCCCCATTGCTAAATACAGTACTTGGCACATAGTAAGCACTTACCACCGCAGATCACAGTTTTTCTGACTTTTGGGCAGAGGAATACTCCGGTATGCCTGGTGGGCATACCTTTTTATGATACTTTTGGTGGGCCCCGATACTCCCACTTGGTGATGTTTTTAAACCATTTCAGATCATGCTTATTTTTCTGAAGAGATGCTTTGTCTGGTACAGCAAACAGGGACCATGATGGCTGTTGAATTTTTGGTATGCAAGGATTGCTTTCAAACCTTTGGTCCACTATGAGTTGTTTAGGAACTCTGTTACATGGTTTTATCATCCAGTCATGTGTTTTGGGTTACTCTGGCTATAAATTGCAGCTGCAGGACAGAATGTATACAGTTCCAAGAACACTTTAAACTTTCTAAAGTCTTCCACATGGAATATAAACTAAGCCATCCTACTGTGGTCTCTGTTTGCCGTAGTGGCAGGTGAGGGGGGCTCTGATTACCTTACTTGCGCTTAGGGTAGCTGACTGTCGAACTTCAGTTTGGACCATCCAAGGTGCAGTAAATCTACCGACGCTTTCGTACTCGAAAATACAGGTGACGATACGCTTGTGCAGGGAGAGGAAGGAAGGAAGAGAAGCAGTGCACCAACGCTCAGTCCTTTCTCTCCAACATCAGTTAAAATGAAAAGTGTGACCCCCCTTGGCTCCTCAGTCCCCCAAACAGCACCAGTTGTTACTGTAGCATTTATCGAGTGCTCACTTGGTGTGGTGCACTGTATTAGGCGCCTGGCAAATTTAGAAATAAGCTAGTGACATGATCCCTGCCCACAAGGAAGTTTCACTCCAATGGGTGAGGCAAACATAAACCTATTTATGTGGATGATTATTTAATTATTTTCATAGCTTCTCTGTAATAGCTACCTCTCTCCATGATATATGCAATTGTGGCCAAGTGACCTGAAATAGTTAGTGCTCCTCTCTAAACAACTGACCCCATATAGGAAAGTCCATTAGACACAGAATCGTGTCAATATCGATAATGGAGTACCCATATATACACGAGGTGATGGGGAGGGTAGAGATAAAGCCTTAGCCGCTTCCAAATCAAGGACAGTGGGGAATATGAAAAATGGCTCCCACAAAAGAGATACTTGGGTCTTAGACTTGCTGAACTGTGGCCTCAAATCCTCCTCCAGGAGTGAGACCTAGGAGAGAAGAGCTTTATGAAAATGAACAATTACTTCTAAAAAAAAGTGTCAGGAAAATACAGTTTTATTGGGGAAAAAATTGTGCTCTCCATGAGACTTTTCCTTTCACTAGTTATAATAATAATAATAATAATAATAATGATGATGATGATGTATTTAAGTGCTTAGTATGTGCCAAGCACTGTTCTAAGCACTGGAGTAGATACAAGGTAATCAGGTTGTCCCGTGTGGGGCTCGCAGCCTTAATACCCATTTTATAGTTGAGGTCACTGAGGCACAAAGAAGTTAAGTGACTTGCCCAAAATCACACAGCTGATGAGTGGCAGAGTCAGGAAATCCACTAGGTACGTTCACTTCCTTATTAAGACTGCAACCCCTCCAGTGACACACACACACACACACACACACACACACACACACACACACACACACACACTGACATATTTACATATATATGTATACATATGTATATGTATATATAAAAATATAAAAGAACACAGGACACGATTCTGTGTCTAATGGACTTTCCTATATGGGGTCAGTTGTTTAGAGAGGAGCACTAAATGGGGTCAGTTGTTTAGGGAGGAGCACTAACTATTTCAGGTCACTTGGCCACAATTGCATATATCATGGAGAGAGGTAGCTATTAGAGAGAAGCTATGAAAATAATTAAATAATCATCCACATAAACAAGGAAGCACATTCACCCAAGAATCACCAAAAATAAATCTTTGTTTGGCAATAGACGTCAGTGTTTGTTTAGGTGAAAAAGACAATGGGCCACCTAAATCTGTGCTGAAGTTTCTGGCTAATCAGGGATGGAGTTCTTAATCACTCCACTGTGACATGGTTTCTGGGATCAGTCCGTCTGTTTTTCAGGAACGTCGGGTGGAGAGGTTTTGGTAAGAGAGAAATCTCTGGGTAGGAGACATATTATTTCGATAATTATAGGATATAGGAGATGGCAGCTTTGGAGCATCTGTGAAAATCTTCTGGCTCTTTTCTGCTGATGACAGAATCTGTTAGGCATGCTTAGGCATCTCAGATCTAATCACTGAGTGATCCTTTAAATATCAGTCCTCATCTATTGTATTATGTTGGGAGAGGGATTAAAAATGTCTGAAAACTCATTCATTGCACACAGTACATTTAAAAGCAAACAAGAAGTTGAATTACTGCACTAAATACCTTCTAGATGAAAAATATATACAGTCACTGTCCCAGTGATTTTCTCCAGAGGCATTTTATCTCTTTAGTAGCTATGAAATTTTGCTTACTTTCAGTTTGAGCAATCTGCATTTACTTAAACAAACAGGAACTGCATTTAGCCGGTACAATATCGTAACACTTTATCTGATTCCAGGTTAACAATAACAAAAACTCTAAGGTGTTTTTTTTTTCTTTTATGTGTCTAGATAGCTTTGTGTTACCTGTGTCAGTGTGTCTGTGATTTAAACACACCAATACACACAAACCATTTGATTACAAAAAAAATAAGATGTTTTGTTTATTCTCTTAATCTACCACATTGGGCCTTGACAGGTTCAGTGAAGAATAAGGAAACTAATAGGTTAAATTGTTGGCATTCCTCAGTGAGAACCGAGTTGATGGTTTAAGTTCAGCACTTACTGAATTGATAAGCATTGAATTTGTGAGAACAGACAGGCCTCTCTGCTGACATACTTAGAAAAGAGGTAATCAACAGGAGGGGAAAGGGAGACCATACACTCTCTTCTCAGCCTCTGATACAGAGTGAAACCACCTGGCAGAGTTGTCTGGTCTTCCAGTGGAATCGCACTTGTGTACGGATGTGAACCCACTTAGAGAACAAGATGCCTGAAGTCGTGATTCATTCTTTTCAGGTAGAATGCCATAGAATTTTCTGTTTTGTGTATGGGTTTTTCATATGAGAACTAATGCCCTTAGTTTGAAAGTCCAAAGATAGAAATTGGAGAATTCTTATACAGGGCCCCAGAATAGTAGTCAGGACCTCTTCCTTCCTCATGCCCCCCAATTTGGTGACTTCCATGACTGGGGTTCTCAGTGTGGTTTAGGGGAAAAGGTCCAGGCCTGGGAGTTAGAGGACCTGGGTTCTAATTCTGGCTCTGCTTGCTGTGTGACATTAGGCAAGTCACTTAATTTCTCTGTGTCTCAGTTTCCTCATCTGTAAAATGGGGATTGAATACCTGTTTCCCCTCCTACTTACTCTGTAACTCCCATGTGGGAAGGGAATTGTGTCTGACTTGATTTGGTATTTTTCCCAGTGCTTGGCACTTAGCAAGAGTTTAGAAAATACCACTTTATTATTCTTATTATTTTTGCATGTAGCTTCATTGTCCTTAGTCCGACCCAAAATGGTTGATAATCCCATTCCTAATAACCCAGTGTTCCACTCTGCTGGAATTCCCTCCTGGGGGCTCCTAGGTGACATACTCCTGCTGGGAGTGGTCATCAATACCATGAAGAGAGAAACCCAGGGCTTCCATGTTCCCCCACCGTCATCGCCTAGTACACCAATAAGTGGTCAACTGGAGGCCCCCACCCCCTCGGGCCCTAGTCACTTCCATGAGATTGGAAGCCATGACCTGCCCTTGACCTCTTGGATTGGATAAGGATTTGACTATATAAAAAAAAGCTTAGGTAAGACATGTCATGCCATTCATTTTGGGTTGGGTGGGGTTCTCACTTTTTGGGGGGCCTTTAATTATTAGCAGACCTATACCATTTCTTATTGGACTAGGAAGCACCAGTTGACTTGATTCCGAATTTACTCACTGAGAATGCTAGCCATTTTCAGTAGGTGGCATATATACTGAGGAGGAGGATTTCCAGTTCTAGACTGAGAAACACCAGCCATTCCAGAAATTAGGTGGCCAAATCACAGACCGGATAAATGGCATCAGGACAAATTCATAAGTTTGAGGAAAACTTTCCTCTGTGTTAAGGAGGCAGCACAAGGCAGAAGAGTCTCATGCAAAGAGAATGGCACTGGGAGTCAGGAGTCACTGACCTGTGTGAACTTGGACAAGTCATGCCATCTCTCTGGGCCTCAGTTTCCTCACCTGTAAAATAGGCATAAAATAGATTGTGAGCCCTGTTTGCGACAAGGACTGTGTACAATTTGACAGTCTTGATATCTACCTCAAGGCTGAGTGTGTATGCGTGCCCCCCCCGACCCCATGTATTAACACAGTATTTAACGCAACTAGGCATATAATTGTCCTACATATTTGAAGAAGATATCACTGACTACAAAATTCACTCACGAGTGCACGCGTGTGCAGCCGAAAAGTCCGATGGACCCACGGTTCCAGCCACGTTGCGCGCACAAATAGTCTGTTCCGTATGTGGCTGTGTTTATTTTTTGCCATACCTGGCACTGTTTTTGCTTTCGTCTTTTTGTCTCATGTCTCTTACGAAGCTTTCGCTCTAAATGGGCCACTTCTCATTGGATGGCAGTGGGCCCATTCAACCCATCTTTGACAATGACTCCATTTTCAGCTGGAATTCAGCATATCTGAGCCTTTGTTGTTACGTTTTCCTCATTTCTTCTGTAGTAAATGCTTAACAAATACCCAGATTCTTATTATTAATTGTCGTTGATCGGACTAGTGCCTTTCCTTCAGGAGTTCCTAGCTTCCATTAGTCTTGTCGATCCAAGAAGTAACATCTGGAATTTAGATATCTGCAGTCCTTCTTGCTGAATTATTTAGAAATTTGTTGTCATTGCCACAGTGGAGTGAATCTATGTAAAAGCAATATAGAACAACCTCCTGAAAAAACAAAAGCCTTGTGGAAAATTCATTCTTCTGAACGTAGCGTTTTCATCACTTGGCTATTTAAAAGGAGGAAGCATTAAAAAAAAATACCAAGACTGAAATGCCTGGAAACATAGATCAGTGATTTAATATAAAAGGCACACTCTTTGGGTAGAAATGTAAATGTAAATTTCTTCACTCTGCATAGCAGACCTTACTTTTAACTGAAGGCAAAAACAACAATAGGGCCAAGCAGGGTGAAGGTGATGTCTATCCGTAAAGCGGGAAGTTGTGCAAGTTATACGTCACTTCCACGATCTTTAGAAAAAGGGATGGAGACAGTATTCAAGTACCTGACTTCCTCTTAAGTCCCCCAGTACCCCCCCACCTCCTTGCACATCTCTGATGACCTTGCTGACTGCTCCGTTGACAAAAAATCAAAACCACCAGGTTTGAGCTTCCCCAAATCTTCCCTTCACCCACCAGCCCCTTCTCTCCCCCAATTACTCTCATCCTTCTCGACGCTTTCCCAGGAGGAAATTTCCCCACTTCTTCCAAAATCAAGTCCCTCGACTTATATCTCTGACCCAATCTCTTCTTACCTTCTCCGGACCACTGTGTCTACTCTTCTTCCCTCCCTGATTGCCATCTACAACCATTTACTCTCTGTTAGCTCCTTCCATTATGCCTTCAAACGTGCCTATTTCCCCCTTATCCTTCAAAACATAACCAAAACCTATGGATCAGACTGGACCATCCATGGCCCTCCTCACATTCCTGTCCAAACTCTCTGAAAGAGTTGTTTGCACCTTCACTTACTTTCTTCCAACTTCCTTCTTGACCTTCTGCAATTTAGTTTTTTGCCACCTTCACTTCGTTGACACCACCCTCTCCCAATTCACCATATTTGATTTGTCTCATCAAATCACACAGACTCTACTCCATCACAGTCCTCTTAGACCTTTCATCTGCCCACAATTCGGGTAACCAAGCCCCATTTCTGGAAATGCTATCTAATCTTGTTTTTTTCAGGCATAGTTCACTCCTGGTTCCTCCTATCTTTTTGGCCAATCCTTCTCAGTTTCTTTCTCTCTCTCCCCTAGGCCTGGAAATCCCTTCCCAATCACATATGACAGACCACAGTAACCTCCCGGAGGAGATATGCTCTCAAATGGGCTTTGAAAATGGAGAGAACTGTGGTCTGTCATATGTGATTGGGAAGGGATTTCCAGGCCTAGGGGAGAGAGAGAAAGAAACTGAGAAGAATTGGTCAAAAAGGTAGGAGGAACCAGGTAATGAGTAATCGCTGATCTCCCAACTGCCAACTTCAGCCCTTCTGTGCCACTCAATCTGTGAAATCACCCCAGCCCCCCTAGCCTTTATGAACATAATTTATTTGCTCCAATACTTGCCTATCTGTAGTTTCAATTGTAAACTCTTCGAGGGCAGAGATGGCATTAGTTAGTTTGCATATTTACAAGTGTGCAAGGCATTGCTGGGAATAGTCATTCATTCATTTATTCAATCGTATTTATTGAGCACTTACTTTGTGCAGAGCACTGGACTAAGCACTTGGGAAGTACAAGTCGGCAACACGTCAAGATGGTCCCTACCCAGCAGCGGGCTCACAGTCTAGAAGGGGGAGACAGACAACAAAACAAAACATGTAGACAAGTGTCAAAATCGTCAGAACAAATAGAATTAGAAGTATATGCACATCATTAACAAAATAAATAGGATAGTAAATATGTACAAATAAAATAAATAGAGGAATAAATCTGTACAAATATGTATACAAGTGCTGTGGGGAGGGGAAGGAGGTAGGGCTGGGGGGATGGGGAGGAGGAGAGGGGAAAAAGAGGCTCAGTCTGGGAATATGGTAGACACTTTTAGACTGTGAGCCCACTGTTGGGTAGGGACTGTCTCTATATGTTGCCAACTTGTACTTCCCAAGCGCTTAGTACAGTGCTCTGCACACAGTAAGTGCTCAATAAATACAATTGATTGATTAATGAATGCTTTTAGTGGTGACAAAGATGATGTTGAGACAGGTAGGGAAAAGAAAATGGAGGATCGTGTAGAAGAAAAGAGGACAAGTGCTAGGACAAACAGATTGAGAGAGAGAACAAGAAGAGGGAAAGAAAGGAAGGAAAAAGAAGGAGGTCTTGGAGCACAGGTGATGACTAAATGGGAATTTTCTGTTACAGTCCATAAAATGGGGTCTGAGTGTATGATTTTGTTCTGGCTCTAAAATGATGTTTGTGTGCTTGTGTGTGTGTGTGTTTATGTGTGTCTGGAAAAGAGAGCTTGAGATAGCTGTCATTTTCAAGGGTGACATTACCTATTCATGCGTGCAAGTGTGACTGCAAAGAGCAGAGCGTGACCAACACGCCCTTCCTATACTGTCTGCACATAAAGACCTAATTGTTATTGCACCGCAAGATTAAAGTTCACCAGGTGTGGCTGCATCATTTTAAATCCGCCTCCTGGCCCTGCCTGAGTCCTCTCGTCCCCGGGATCCAGGCTCATCACGCAGCGGTGAGAGTTGAATGAGGAGGTGGGCAGAGGAAAGGGAACAGGGCAAGGACCAGCCTTCGAGGTCTCCCTGCCTCAGCCACACACCTCCCACAAGGAGGATTTAGGGGATCCAGGTTTTACGGAATCTTTTTTTGGGGGGTGGGAGTGGGTTGTGGGGGTATATAAGTGCTTAATATTTGCTAGGCACTGCATTAACCACTGGGGTAGATTAAAGATAATCAGGTTGGACACAGTCTTAACCCCCATTTTATAGATGAGGTAACTGAGGCGCAGAGAAGTGAAGTGATTTGCCCATGGTCACATAGCAGACAAGTGGCAGAGCTGGGTTTAGAACCCAGGACCTCTTTCTCCCGGGCCTGTGCTCTTTCCACTCGGCATGCTGCTTCATTTCTATTGAAGATGAAGATTGAAACGAAGTGAATTTCTTGTGAAATAAAGATGGGGCTTGTTTTGGAATCCATCAGTCAAGAATCCATAGGTGATCAGTGAAGTAGGATTTTTTTCCGTGAGTGGAGGAAGTGAGGCCTAAAAATAATAATAGCAGTATATATGATATTGGTGAAGTGCTTACTATGTGCTACGCACTGGAGTAGGTGCAGAATAATCAGAGCAGACACAGTCCCCATCCTGCGTGGTGCTTGCAGTCCAAGAGGGAGGTTTAATCCCCATTTTACAGATGAGGAAACTGAGGCACAGAGAAGCTAAGTGACTTTTCCAAGGTCACACAGTAGGCAGCTGGCAGAACCAGAATTAGAAACCAGGTCATCTGATTCCCGGGCCTGTGCTCTTTCCACTGAGCCATGCAACTTCTCACTAAGTAGTTCCCCGTGCCCCACCACGGCGGGGAAATGCTGGAGTGTTTTGTTTTCTTCCCACTATTAAATCCCTGACTCTTCTGGCATTACTGGGTACATCCTATAAAAGTCGGAGTGTTGCAAGCCCGCTTCCCAGGGCTCCTCCAGGCTTAGTCATATGGACCCAGACACATCATGATACCGAGAACAGAATTTCAACATCATCCACCATGATGCACCACCATGAATACCATTGGTAGGGACTCCTGCTCCATCATTCGCTCGTCTCCAGTTCAGAAGAATGAGTAAAAGACACAGGTCCGTACAAACCGTTGATGAAACACTAATCATTTGACTGTTTATAAGGAATAAACATAACATCAATCAGTCATTCAATCAGTCGTATTTATTGAGCACTTACTGTGTGCAGAGCACTGTACTAAGCGCTTGGGAAGTACAAGTTGGCAACATATAGGGGGAGTTGGCACAACACAAGTTGGCAACAGTCTAGAAGGGGGAGACAGAACAAAACAAAGCATATTAACAAAATAAAATAAATAGAATAGATATGTACAAGTAAAATAAATAAATAAATAGAGTAATAAACACGTACAAACATATATACATATATACAGGTGCTGTGGGGAAGGGAAGGAGGTAAGGTGAAGGGGGTGGAGGGGGGAGGAGGACATGTACATGTACATTTGAAGCAGACTTTCATAGGTCCTCGGGACCCAGCCCAGCCTCCATGATGATAATAATAATAATAATAATAATAATAATAACTTTTAGACTGTGAGCCCACTGTTGGGTAGGGACTGTCTCTATATGTTGCCAACTTGTACTTCCCAAGCGCTTAGTATAGTGCTCTGCACACAGTAAGTGCTCAATAAATACGATTGATGATGATGATGATAATAATAATAATGGCATTTATTAAGCACTTACTATGTGCAAAGCACTGTTCTAAGCGTTGGGGAGGTTACAGGGTGATCAGGTTATCCCACGTGGGGCTCACAATCTTAACCCCATTTTCCACATGAGGTAACTGAGGCACAGGGAAGTTAAGGTCCTTGCCCTTGACTTGCCCAAAGTCACACATGATAGAGCAGAGGACTGGGAGTCAGGAGACCAGGACCCTAATCCTGGCTTCACGACTTCTCTCCCGTGCGTTCTAGGGCAAGTCATTTCATTTCTCTGGGCCTCAGTTTCATCATCTATAAAATGGGGGATTAAAAACCTATTCTCGCTGCCACTTAGTCTGTGCCCAGTGTGGGATAGACACCATGTCCGATCCGATTATCCTTACCCACCCCAACAGTTAGCACAGTGTTTGGGACATAGTAAGCACCTAACAAGTACTATAATAATTTGTTTTTTTAATTTTTATTATAATTACGCATCACAAGCCTCATTAATGTCCAAATCACATGTGCTTTCCCAAGGAGCATCGTCAGCCAGGTTCTCTGAGCACCTAAGCTACTTTGATTTACACATTAGGAGCCTTTGGGAACTGTCTTACAGTACTGAAGCTAAAAATGAGTGATTCAATCCCAGATTTCCTGAAATGATGAAAAAAATGGCTACTGTAAAGTTACTAATACCCTGGGAATATTTGACATGGTGGGGCACGGGGAACTACTTAGTGAAGAGTTGCTTGGCCCAGTGGAAAGAGCACAGGCCTGGGAGTCCAAAGACCTGGGTTCTAATTCTGACTCTGCCACTTGCCTCTTGCGTAACCTTGAGAAAGTCACTTAGCTTCTCTGTGCCTCAGTTTTCCCATCTGTAAAATGGGGATTAAACCTCCCTCTTGGACCGCAACTGCCACGCAGGAAAGGGACTGTGTCCGATCTGATTATTCTGGATCTCCCCCGGTGCTGGAAAGAGTAGAAAGTTGATCTGTATCGACCGCCAGAGACTCAGACATTACTGTGAGAGAGAACCAGAGATTTCTAGCTCTCTACAGGGTGAACCAGAAGAGTGGAGCAAATTACGAGTTTGGGAAGAGATTAAATATAGATCCTATCAAACTCGTCCATGAATGAATTCCAAAACCAGCAGGAAGCATGAACGAAGTGGATAGAGCATGGGCCCGGGAGTCAGAAGGTCATGGACTCTAATCCCGGCTCTCCCACTTGTCTGCTGTGTGACCTCGGGAAAGTCACTTCACTTCTCTCTGCCTCAGTTGCCTCATCTGTAAAATGGGGATTGAGACTGGGAGCCACAGGTGGGACATGGACTGTGTCCAACCCCATTTGCTACTCTATTTGTTCATTTATTTTACTTGTACAGATTTATTCTGTTTATTTTATTTTGTTAATATGTTTTGTTCTCTGTCTCCCCCTTCTAGACTGTGAGCCCACTGTTGGGTAGGGACCGTCTCTATATGTTGCCAACTTGTACTTCCGAGGCACTTAGTACAGTGCTCTGCACACAGTAAGCGCTCAATAAATATGATTGATTGATTTATTACTCTATTTATTTATTTATTTAACTTGTACATATCTATCCTATTTATTTTATTTTGTTAGTATGTTTGGTTTTGTTCTCTGTCTCCCCCTTTTAGACTGTGAGCCCACTGTTGGGTAGGAACCGTCTCTGTATGTTGCCAACTTGTACTTCCCAAGCGCTTAGTACAGTGCTCTGCACATAGTAAGCGCTCAATAAATATGATTGATTGATTGATTGATTTAATTATATCCACTCCAGTGCTTTGTACAGTTCCTGGCACACAGTAAGCACTTAACAGATTGCCACAATTATCATTATTATTATTATTATTAACTACTCCTTGTCTTAGCTCCTTATGGGCAGGAAACTTTTCTCTTAATTCTGTTGTGTTGTATTCTCCCAAACGCTTAGTTCAGTGTTCTGCACTTAGCAAGTGCTCAGTAAATTTAATTGCTTGACTGATTGAGCTGGTTCTCTGAGAGAATTGAGAGATCTGTGTGTTGTAGCAGAATGGTAGTAATGATGAAGCAAGCAAAACATGCATCCCTTAGTTCAGCAAAGTTAGCTTCATTAATTGTACCCGTTTAAAAATTATTTGCTCATCCAGATCACGGTCAGTGTGATCATGCCTGGATGGTGCCTTATTTTACTTTATTGTCTGGTTTCCTCTGAAGTTGAGCAGGAGACAACACAAAGCTGTCAGGTGCTTCAGTGGAAAAGAGCCCGGGCTTTGGAGTCAGAGGTCATGGGTTCAAATCCCAGCTCCGCCAATTGTCAGCTGTGTGACTTTGGGCAAGTCACTTCACTTCTCTGTGCCTTATTTACCTCATCTGTAAAATGGGGATGAAGACTGTGAGCCCTATGTGGGACAACCTGATCACCTTGCAACCTCCCCAGCGCTTAGAACAGGGCTTTGCACATAGTAAGCGCTTAATAAATGCCATCATTATTATTATTATTATTCAGTGACACAAGCCCTCTCTTTTAGGGGGGATTGAGGTGGAAGACAGATTCATTCTGAAGCGGATTTCCCTCAGTTTTGGAAGTGAAAGTTGGCAAACTGATGTATGCTCCCTGAAATAACAGAAAGAGCAGAATTGATGCTTTTACTGTGTCAAAGTATACCTTATCCATCAATGGCAACAACTGATGCTTATAGGACTGTTGCCCTCATTGGTGGTTGCATCTCACCTTATGGTTTAGGGATAGACCTTCAAGCACCCCAAACTTTTCCTTCCAGTAACCTTTGGCAGATTACAATCCACAAAAATATACACATTGCTTCAATCTATAGTTATTTTCTGCCTGCAGAGCTTGCTGTGGTAACCAGTTCCATATGCTTACCACCCTCTGAGCATAAAGGTATATTTCCTTTTCTTTGTTTTGAATCCACTGCCTTCAAGCTTCAATGGATAACAGTATTGTGGGATTTGGTGAACATCAATTGTGTGTTCTCCGTCACTAGACTGTTCATGATTTTGAGGACTCCAGTTATTCTCCCTAGCCTTCATCTTTCCAAATTACTGCATTCAGTCTATCCTTGTGCAGTAGTTCCATCTTTCTGGTCAACCTGGCTGCTTCTGTACCCAGCATTTCCAGCCCTATTAAATCCTTCAAAAAATGTGTTTATAAGAATTATTCTCAATCCATCTTATAGGTGTGGATTTTTTTGATGGTATTTGTTAAGTGCTTACTGTGTGACAGGCAATGTAGAAAACGCTGGGGTAGATGCAGGGTAATTAGGTTGGACACAGTCCACATCCCACACGGAGACGTGGGAGAAGATAGGTGACTTGCCCAAGGTCACAGAGCAGACAGGTGGTGGAGCAAGGTTTAGATCCCAGGTCCTTCTCGCACCCAGGCCTAAGCTCTTTCCACTAGGCCATGCTGCTTCTCACATCATCATCATCATCAATCGTATTTATTGAGCGCTTACTATGTGCAGAGCACTGTACTAAGCGCTTGGGAAATACAAATTGGCAACATATAGAGACAGTCCCTACCCAACAGTGGGCTCACAGCATGGATGGACCATGGTTTCATATATTGACAGAAGTATGCATTTTATTTTGATTTTTTTTTTTACTTTTTAAACCATCATTTCCTTCATTACTATAATTTGTGAGTGGTCTTAAGTGATAATTCTAATTAACTTAGCCCAAATCCTAATATCTTATTTGGTTGCCAAACATTCGATTAATGTTTAGCACAGTTATATTTTCTTCCTTTAAAATAATATAGTTTAATGATCTTTTTTGAGTGTTTGGATAAGGCTGATATTTTGGATAGCCTCATGTGTTTGGTCATTTCAGAGTGCTTCATCCTTCTAGTGTAAATACTGCTTTTCTTTTTTTTTTTTAACCATCTTTATCTCAGAGTCACTGAATGAGATTTTCCAAGGCAATCTGATTATGTATGGGATACAAATGAAAGCTAAGAATCCAGGGTAGAACAATGCCAAATCTGTTCATTCATAAACCCCACATTATCTGCATTTTGTTGACAGAGATGTTATGCAGATAAATCTTAATAACTGGAGTTTTTTTTTTAAAGAAGGACCCGAGATATTTCACAAATGTGGCGTTCTTCATTTCCAAATGATCTTTATTTTAGTTCCTTGTTTCCTGATGGTATGAATGATTAACAGCCCTAATTTTGGACTCATTCACAGCCTTTTTTCTTGGCAAGATTTGAGGAGATTCTGTGTTTTTTTTTAAATTTCCAGACCCTCTCCAAGATGCCTCTAGCGATTGCTAAAGTTATTCCAAGTTGATTTCTGAGAGCAACACACGTACAGTGTGAGAGCAAGGATTTTGTGCCTGCAGGAGCGGTATCTGTGCAAGAAAAATACATTTATCTGCATCTGAAATTCCCTTTTCCTCTTCCATTCACCTACAACCCACAGGTAATTCCTGTCAAATCGCATTATGGGAATATTAGAATCTGCCTTTTGGACCTGTCCATCAGAGTTACAAATGAAAGCATTTCTATCGTGACCTCATTTGTTCAGCATCCTGCCAGTGGAAAATTCCCTTTCACACCGGAGGTCTAGATGTTACTGTCAGATTTTTACTGAGCCGGTCTGTGCCCTTGAGGCGCTTCTGTGAGATCAGATGGGCTAGCTGATGTACACCCATGACAACTGTTGGGGATGTAGAAAGAAACACCCAGCTGCTTTACAGCAAAGACACGTGTCTGAGACTTTTGACAGATCAAGGAGTTTCTTCGGTCAGAGATGGAGTCTGAACAACAGGGAATTTTCTGTCACTAGTGATAACTGTTTAGCAACTTATCCTCAACTACAGCAACCATTTTAGCAGATTGAAGTAGTAGATTGTCTAGGTCATGTGAGAAATCCCTGTCAATCAGGCAGCAAGGCAGGCGATCTGATGTTCAGTCACTGACCATCCAGTCAGACCCTAACGCAGATTCCTAACCAAACATTCAATGAATGGTATTCATTAAGCTCTTACTGTATGCAGAGCACTGTGCTAAGTGCTTGGGGGAGTACAGTGATAATGGTATAAATAAGGTATTTAAGTGCTTACTTTGTCCATCGCCGTTCTAAGCACTGGACTGGAGTAAGAAGCGTGACCCCTTGCCATCAAGGAGCTTGCTTTCCAGCAGGGGAGACAGGCATTAAAATCATTAAGAATGGGGAAGGCGAATATCAAGTATATGTGCCGTTGTGTTTTACTCTTCCAAGTGCTTACTACAGTACTCTGCACACAGTAAGCACTCGATAAATACCATGGATGCTGATGATGTAGGGGTGGGGATAATAATAATAATAATGACATTTATTAAGCGCTTACTATGTGCCAAGCACTGTTCTAAGCACTGGAGAGGTTACAAGGTGATCAGGTTGTCCCACATAGGGCTCACAGTCTTCATCCCCATTTTACAGATGAGGTAACTGAGGCACGGAGAAGTTAAGTGACACGCCCAGAGTCACACAGCTGACAATTGGCGGAGCTGGGATTTGAACCCATGCCCTCTGACTCCAAAGCCCGTGCTCTTTCTGCTTAGGGGGTATGGACACCAAAGCCTGGGTGACACAATAGGGAAGGAAAATTGGATGGAGAAAAGAGAGATTAGTCATAGAAGGCTTCCAGGAGGAGATGTAACTACCCTACACGCAAACCCTCCTCCAATAACTGGGACTCCAACTCCAATCCAAGCGTGATCCCCTAGCCCAAACCTTAGCCCTACCTCACATTCACCTAAGTCCAAATGAGTGGCAAAGAACATCAATAGTGGTAACTCTCCTAGCAATCAATCTGTCATATTTACTGAGCGCTTACTGTGTGCAGAGCACTGTACTAGGTGTTTAGAAGAGGACAATATAAAAAGCAAATTCCAGTAAATTGTGAAGTGGCTTCAGGCAGTGTCATTGAAGACCAGCGAAGCATTGCCCACGGAAAGCTCGAGGAAATGAGTTTATCCAGCAGCTCTTTCCTCCCAACCCATCTCTGGCTGGACCAGGAAGGAGGACTGGGAGGGACGAGGTGGTGGCTTTTCTGGGGCTCCCAGGCATCACCCACCTGCCTTCTCTCACCCGCACCCAACCCCTTCCTAGTCTGTCGAAAGACTAGAGGGTTGGGTAACCCCCTCCCCACCCTCCTCCAGCTTTCCTGAGATGTAGGGATTGGCCGGCTGTGGGTTCCCAAGGAGGTAATCCCACACAGGAAACTATTTACCATGGGGATTTAGGTCCTTAGGGTTAGCCCTTAGGCAAACAAACATCTCCAGGATAAACCGAAGAGATGCTGTTTTTCAGGAATTATTGCATTTGCGAATCAGTGTTTCAAGAGATTTGGCTGTGAGGTTTTTGAGTCAATCAGGTGGCGTATTTTTAAGTAAAGCTTTGATTTGCTGCATTTTGCCTTGTTCCTAGAGCAGATGAAAAAAGTGAATAGAGCTTAATGGAATTCATATTTAGCTGTTTCATTCTAAAATGAACAAAACAGCTAATAGTGGATTTTTGGACTTGGCTTTTCCCCGAAAATACATGTACTTTACACCGGGGCAGCTCAAGGCATCAGATCTTTAATAAATCCTAAGTGCAGTTGAGGAAATTGCATTTTTGTTTTTGTCTAATAATTTGTGGATTAAAATTGATTTTGCAAAAGTAACGCTTTGAAAAAGGTATTTCTTCCTCTTCTTTCCTTTTCTCATACTGTCTTCCACCCTCATGCTCTGACTGACAGTTTTGATATTCCACCGTGGGTCACTGTCAGGCAGGTACAATGTGATCTTCATTTCAGAAGCTCAGAGTGGGTGATGGGGATGAGATGAAAGAGGCAAGGAAGGAGGGCAGAGGGTTAAAGGAAGATAGAGGTGGAATGGTAACAAAAGAGGCAAACTTATATTGAGACAAAGATGGATAGAGACCACAACAAGCCAAGTCACACAGAGACGCACACCTGCCGGGAGAGGAGACGAGGCAGGAGGAACAGAAAAACAGAACCATTCACACAAAAACTCAGTAACACACATAAAATCATTTGATCACAACCTTACACTCAGGAGAGCCTGATGCAGCAGCAGTCGGCAAAACCAAGAGAGAAGCATTTAAACAACCCCTCCCTTGAGAAACAGCATGGCATAGTGGAAAGAGCAAAGGCCCGTAAATCAGAGGACCTGGGTTCTAATCCCACTTCTGCCACTTTCCTGCTGCGTGACCCTAGGCAAATCACTCAACTTCTCTGAGCCCCTGTTTCCTCATCTGCAAAATAGGGATTCAGTACCTGTTCTCCCTCTGGGTTAGACTGTGAACGCTGAGTGGGACAGGGACTATGTCCAAGCTGCTTATCTTGTATCTTCCCCAGCACTTAGCACAGTGCATGGCATGAAGTGCTTAACAAATCCTACTGTTATCTCATTGTTATAATAATAATAATCATTATTATGTTTTCCTAGATGTCCCACTTCAGGCAAGACTGCTTCTCTCTTCTGTCCAGTCATTGTGCCCCAAATCAGGACCCTTTAATAGGTCTCACTTTAGGCCTTCCAGATGTCGTTCGGGACAGAGTCTCTCAGCTGAAATGGCAACATGACCGCCCACCATCACCTCTGTCTCTTCAGCTGACCTTCATCTATTCTTCACTTAGCCACCATTGCTGCCCTCCACCAGCTCCCCATCTCCTCTGCCTCAGTGGTCCTGGAGCCTCCCATCACACCTGCCAAAATAGAGAGAGACTTTCAGGAGTCTTGCGATCCAATGGCAAAATGGGGGCTTAATCTGCATCTCCCAAATTAGGCAGAAGTTCTGCCCACAAGCAAACATTGAGTGAGAATTACCCGAAAAACATAAGAAATGTTATCACAGCTAATCCCCAGACATATGAAACAATTGGTCCCTGAAAGCAGTGTCTTAAGCTGAAACATAAGCCTGGAGCCATTTTCTCAAAGGAAACAATATTATTGATGGGGGATTGGTTCCTGAATTAAGGTGTGACCAAGCCTATTTTTTTTTACCAAAATTACTCTGAATAGCATATTCCTTCATAGATTGGTAACATAACTGCAAAAATATCACACTCATGATAGGCAGCTGACTTTGACTTCATTGAATGTGAAAAGGATGTGTCAACCCTTCCTGGTGATTATGCTTGACTGTCATGTCACCCCTTCCTCCCTGGACCCCGGCCTCTGCAACCTCCCCTTCTCTCTTTAAATTTCCTCCCCTTGCTGCCCCTCCAAGTTGCAGCTTTTGAAATGGTTTCCCCATTTTCCAACATCTCTAGCATGTCCCCGCCCCCTCCTCCTTTCTGTCATATCCCTCCAAGCTAGTGCCATAAAAGGAAGCTGTGCTGAGGTAGAAACTGATATGGTAAAAAGCTAAAATGTGGTGACAATTTAGAACCATTGTAAGGGCCCATTTGCCATGTGAATTACAACGGGTTAAGTTGAGGTCCACTTGAACTGGGTTCTAAGCAGAGCGCTGAGTACAGTGCTCTGCACACCGTACGTGCTCAATAAATACAATTGAAAAGTTTGATCACTGTCTATCTAGCCTACCAGTCACCTACTCCCTTTACAAAGCTAGGATATAAAGAGATGAGAAATTTCAATCTTGAGGTGAGTAGAGGCAAAGCACGGAAAAACAGGCAAAACATTTGAGAGGAGGGGGCTGTGTAGACTTTTTTCCCCACTTAAACTGTTCATTTTCCTTGTTATTTTATCCCCGTATAGTCATTTATTAAATCTAAAAAAAAAAAAGCTTGACTATGTCATCCTTAAACACCTGCCTTACCAAATGGAAGGGGACAAGCTTTTTGGTGGTTTGGCTCCATTGGTGTATATTTAAACCCTGCAGCTTAACTGCTTTTAATGCTTTTCTGAAGTAGTAAATTTTAACTCTGCTGACAGAAGCAGTTGCTATTTGTAAAATAATAAAAGGTATTGTTTAAAAGCTGTACTGCATTTTCTTTCTTTGCTTTACAGATCACCGGTCTCTACAAAATGAAGTTGAAAAGGGCCCAAAAAAATCCCTCCCTTGGAAAAAAATGTGTTGTTTGGTGCCAAAGCATACAGAAAGCTTATATGGAACTATGGAAAGGTGAGGGGAGTCGGGCTGTTTCTGAGGGAATAAAAGTTTCTTTTATTTCCTATTCTCTTTTACATTGGCTGCTAATAATTTAAACCGTCCTGGCATTTTTGAGGCAATAAAAAGGGCAAGAATCCCCATCCTTTTTTTTTTTTTTTCCTTTTTCTGGTCAGCTCTGTAATTTTAGTCTTCTGTTTTTAAAGCAAACATTCCTGCTTTAGCGGGGTGCAACCACCTTCTCTTAAAGCAGTTGGCAGTTGGTTCCGAGGAATGAACACACAGGTCATAGGCGTTACCCTGAAGGGTGAAGCTAAGCAGGCTCTGGGCTTTCCTTCCCTAGAAGGCCCCAAGCCCCATGGAAATCTGTTACCAGAAAGAGCCCCAAGAGGGAATGAAAAGAACCTGGGCATCCTATACTAAGGTCAGCACTTTGACAATAGATTCTTCCAGCCCGGGGAGCACTCCACTACCCCCACTTCTGATGGCAAAGAAAGGGCTTCTAAAGATAAGCCTTTGTGCCTTCTTTTCTATTGCTGTCCTTCTGTGGAATCTGCCTTGGTAAATAATGGACACAGAAACATTTTATTATTGGAAGGAAAATACAATTACATGCAGATGTTGTTCTGTGATTCATTGCTTTTGTGTTACATAAACCTTAAAGCAGGGGAGAGCTCCTCAGTCAGCAAATAAACTCTGTAGGCTTAGTACACATTTACTCCCTCCTTATTCTCTTGATTTGTGTTATCTAATCTCTTTTGTGAGTGTTTCCACTGACTGTGCCTCTAGGTCCTCTTTTGGCAGCCGGTTTCATTGTCCCATTCCTCTTCCTGTCAAGATTTCCTTTATACCCTATATAAACTTGCTTTACTTCAGTTCAAAGAGGGTTCTTCTTGTAACACATCCTTGATCAAACGCAAATAAAACTCTCACTACCTTTGCATTGCTTCTTTTCGTTGTTGCCCCTTGGCTTTTATTTTTGAACAGCCCCACCATTTCCTTGGGATCTGTCTCCTTTCCTTCCTTAGTCTCGTTTTGGAACAGAGGCCACCCCCAGCCATGGAGAATATTGTAAATGAATCTCATTAACGGTGCATGTAAGGGCACATGAGGTACCTGCAGAAGCTGGATGATAATCACAGGATGGCTGTTCAGTCACACTGGAGCCCCTGCAAGAGCGGTCCACTTCCCAATTTGCTGGGCCCTGGGGCAGTGGGGCTGGGGCCTGGCCTGGGGTGGACACAGACCCTGTTCTTGCCCTGCCCCTACTAGATTCCAGGATGATGCTGTCTGTCACCCAAGGATGAAGCTGGGCAGTCCTAAGAACTCCTGGCACTACCTGGCCCCAGGTCAGACCATTCCAAGGCATCTCCAGTGACCCAGAGCCAACCAGGATAACAGGCCAGTTAGGGGAGGAGATAGCTTGGAAAGCGGTTAAAGTTTGGATCCCTGATTCATTTGTCCCGTCTCTCCCCCAGCTCTTCTGGTCTTCTGCAAACCTACGCCAGAAAGGATCCAAACTCTCGGGTCATGCCCAGAAGCTTTTGCCCCTCTGGACAGGATTCAGCTCTTCTGGAGGAAATTCAGGCATTTATTTTCTGGATGGATTCTAGGAAACTCTCGGGGCTATTCTGAGTATCATTCTAGGAATCCAGTTAGCATCCTTCCATTCATTCCTATATTCCATTCATTAGGTGTCCTCTGGGAGAATAGGTGACCCAGTCCCGGCAGGCTCACCTTATTATTCTCAGAATTTTTAGTTTACCAGAATTTGAAACTCTTTTCATAATTCCCTGAACTTCAACAGGGAGTTGTGCCATTTAGCGTAACTGATGGTGTTGAGGATGGTTCTCTTCCACAGTTCTGTGTAACCAATAATGCTTTCTATTTCTTTTCATGGCTATCACTTAGAGGACTAAATTTGGCCTTCCAGCTTGTTGCTTTGAAGATCAGGAATTGGTCTTCACACAATCAGTGTATTTCAACAGGATCCTCTATCTTCACTCTCTAATTTCCCTATCAAAATTGGAATAGTTGAATCCCTCCCATCCTGCCCATCTGTTTACATCATTTTGGGGGCATTCTCTCTGCACTCTCTGCTTTCCCCCTTTCAATTTTGCCAGAAGCCAGAAACCTTCACTGTTAATTCTTCCATTTTTAATTGTTTATTTGGGAATATCAGTCACTTTTGCCCCTCCAGTCCATTAACGACCCACCCTCCCCCCCAGCAAAAAATGCTCTGTCTTGAAAAAGAACCAACACAGCATAGGCTCAGTATGGAGTGCAAATCTCGAGGTCAAAGTAAAGACCTGTCAAAGTCATCTTTATGGAAGAAAGTGCATTATTTTGCATTATGTGCATCACCATATTCAAAGGATAAAAGATTCCTTCATCAGCAAAACCAACTTCGGTAGGAATTAGGTGCATAGTAAAAGCTCAGGATCATGATTATATGGACACTGAAAGCTAATTCACCTAGTTATCCAGAGTATCAGTGAAAGCAGTGTAGGGTAAAAACACTCATTCCAGTGAGAAGAGTAATTGATTTTTAGATTAATCAGTTGGACTTCAATTTGGTGGAATAGGTGTGTGAATGCTCTGAGGTGGCAAACATTTATAATATTCTAAAACCATATTTCATTATGTTTCATCTCCAGAGTCAGAAGGAATGCTACGTTTGAAATTCCATTTTTTGTTACTTCTGGAGAGGTTTTGAAAGAGGCCATTTGTAAAAGGTAAGTAATACCTTCGTGAAAAGTGTTGAAGTGGTAATTCAACCAGTTTACATAATGCATTTCTCCTTTGTGATCTCATGATTTTTTTAAAGTGCCTATCGAAATTGAGGGAGCTGCCATTTTAACCTGGTTCTATTGCTTAGCAGTAATTCTGATTTGGTTCCTGAATTGTTGGTTTAGGAAATGCTGCTGCTAACTGTGTTGTTTTTTGCATAGACTTCTCATTGTCCCTAGGGTTTAAGGCTGGCTAGTTCCTAGTTCCTAGCAGGGATACCTAATCCCACACTTTCCGCACTATCCCCTCCAAACCTCTCTGCCTTCACCCTTCCCTCCTTCTCCCACCATGTAGTGTGAAAAGGAATATGGATGACAGGAACTAGGGTACAGTTGATCTCTGTAATTATCAATGAATGACCGGCATGTTTTATAACAACTGTAAATGAAATTCAAGAAAATCACTCATTTTAAAGACATTTAACTTTACTTAAGCAGGCAGTGTTCTCCACATAGAAAATATAAAAAGATGAATAAACTTTTATTAGAAGCAGTTCACTGGATAAGTCAGTGGCTTTAGAGAGTCTTCTTAAAAACAACAACAACAACAAACAAAAACGGCCATCCTAGCAGACAGAATAGTGTTTTAACTGCCCAAAGTTCGTGATTAAATGGGAGGGGGTTACTTTTATTTTACCAAACCTAGGATGGGGGAAATGAGGGACTGATAACAAACCTTATAGCTATGTTAGTTATAAAACTAGCTTTGAAAATGGAGCCAAGCCTGGCAGAATGCATTTTTGATAGTGACTGTGTCACATAGCTATGACGTATATTTGTCGATTTTCAATTTACACCATGATTCTACCATATTAGGGCTCAGACCATCATAGAAGCTATCAGGACTTATGCCAGGCAAAGTAGACTTGAAATAACTACATTTCCAAGAAATATAACATACTGTAACTCTGAAAACAGAATTGTATATGGCTTTTTTCACTTAAAAATTCAAATGCCTGGTACTCTGTTTGGGTTCTTATCTCTTCCTAAAAGCTTTTAGATGATGACAGCTTTATGTTTAATGTAAAAGTTCTCATTGTTGTCATAGCATTATGCTAAAGCAGATATTTTACAGATACCCAACTCTCAAACCATTTCCCTTAAACTGATTTAATCCATTTTTTTTTTTTTTTTATCATGCCAAAATACTCTGCTGTCAGGTTGAATTCAAGGAACTACTCCGGCATCTGTAGAGTTAACCAGGTTAAACGGATTCCCAGTTAGCTTCTTTCTCCAGGAATGCAATTCATGTTTACCTATATAAGGAAACCTGTTTGACTGAAATCAGTTTGGAGGATTTTTAGGCGCACACACACACACACACACACACACACACACACACACACACACACACACACAGAGAGAGAGAGAGAGAGAGAAAGAGAGAGAGAGAGAGAGAGTCATGTAAGCACACACCCAGTAGAATGGGAGTGATCCGCAGGCTGGACAGAGCACTGCTTCCTGAATCTAGCCAACTCCAGTTCCTGAGAAAAGGCAGCACAATCCTTCCTTCTTGCAGGAACTACCAACTTTACTTTTCAGACTGAGCCGTAGGACAAGGAGGCAAAATGCCAGAAACAATGGAGAAGCAGGTAAGTTTGTCAAATAGACTTGCTCTTTTAGAAGACTTGGCTGATCTGTTCCGATAGGGGAGTCGTGTTTAAGTGCTATTGCCAAACTGTGTTCCTAAAACAACAGCTCATTCCTGATCACTTTGACTGTGGTAAAAAACGCCTTCAGTTCACTTCAATTTTACATAAGTGTTTGTGGACAATGATTTTAGTTCCTCAGAAATTCCAGAGTGAATGCTTTTTAAGATGAAATAGTTTTGTTGCAGAAATGAGCAAGCTTTTTTCTTTTACCTCTGATGTAAACTAAAACTGGATGTGAAACTAGGATGCTTTGATCAATTAGGAACAAATCTATACCAAATTGTCTGGCAGAATTATAATATTGCTTTGTGAAAAGCTAAATACTTTGAATTTTATGCATACAATTTCACGCTAAGCAGTTGCACATTATATGCAACACAGGGCACCTTCTAAGGTATTCTTTGTTCTGGTTAATGTTGAAGAAATGGGGATTTGTATTTTGGCAAGTTTTGTATGTGTTCAGGCATGTGTTAAGGAAAGATGTCTAAAAGGTTTAAATACCCAAAATTTTTCAGTAGACTGAGTTAAATTCAGTCATTTACTGCTCATTCTTTTCAGGGTTCTAGACCCAGAGGATAAATACACACATACACACAAACACACACACAAACCACCACCACCACCACACCCCCCAACCCACCCACCCCCGCCCACCCACATATAAGTATTTGGGAATTTTAATCTGAGTAACTGAATACTGTATAATGGAAATCCAAAAGGGGGAATCAAATTTATGTGAAGAATTTATTCAGAACTTCATTGAATGAGATACTATAGTGCAGTTTGGGTGCATGTATGTCATGGATTACATTTATAAAGTCATGTAATTGGTATTGGATATTTCAGAGTTGAATGTTATCAAACATTAGATGCAGATTTTCTAATGGAATTAGTTTCATTTGAATTACATTCAATAATTGGAAAATTGCTTGACTCTTCATCTCTCAAAAAAAGATTTTAGCTCTCTGGATTGTAAACTACTTTAAGAGCTTGTTGAAGAGGCTTGCATTTCTCATTATAATAACATGTCACAGTGCCTCGATTTTATATTTCTAACTTAATCTATTTTCCTCAATTGTATTTAAGTGATGGTGAGGTCCCCCAAAATGTTTCACTTGAAAACTATTCATTTCCTGGACAGTGGAATTAGATTTTCAAATGGTATTCCCAGGCTGTAATATTAATTTAGCATCCGGGATTGGTGATTTTCCATTCATAGTCATATGGTTCATGTAGAAACTCTGGTATATTATCAGAAATGAGTTAAAGGTGTAAGGAAGCAATAGGGTATTCTAAATGTAACCTGCTTATATCTCTGTGGATGGAAGATGTTTGTAGCAGAGTTTAGGAGTGCCTCAGAAGGGTTGGGGGACTTAACTTTTTTTCACTTTTCAACTGTTGCTGAGCAAACGAGGCAGCCTGGACAAAGGTTTGACCTAAATGGGAACCAGCAGCGCTGAAGGAATCAAATGCTACTTAGGATATTAAATTATGCTGCTGAATTTAATTGTACCCTATAGAAACCATAATTTAAGTTTCCTTTAAGAGGAACAAGGAGTTTTCATTAAAAATGAAGTAGACTAACCCATCCCCAGAATACTCCCTGGGTTATGAAAATGAAGCTGCGCTAACACTTCCAGGGCACTGGGGTACTGTTTCAAATATCGAAGAAATAACTTCTTGAATAATATCCCCACATTAATTGTCAGAAATACCTTCTCAGAAGCAGAGAGTATCTTGCAAAATGGAAGGATTTACCTCAGAATGGTCAACTTTGGGATCTTTTTCCCTTTCATGATGAGGGGGATGATGGAGTTTTCCCTCAGGAATAATGGATGAGCCTAGGTCCTTTTCATTGAAAAATATCGTGGTGCTTTCATTGTGTGGCTAATGAGCTTGAAAGCAGTCTAGTCAGTTACCTGGCTGCACCACAGTGACTCCCAGCAGATGGGTGTTTAGCCTCTGTCTAAATATCTCGAGGGGAAAAGCTCCACGGACTCACTTTATGTCTCTGTTAGCTTCACTGCACTCTCCTTTGAGACCAGAGAGCTGGGATCTTCTAGGCCACTCTCTGTCAGCTATGTGGGTGATGGCTTGCTGTCACCAAGTAGCATGGCATTTACTTCAATGACGATATTACGACTTGGTGACACCCATGCAGTATTACATTCTTTACTAGCTTAAATGCCTGTCAAGATGGGTTGCAATTTGGCCTATAAAATTTTCATTCTCATTTTCAAGTTTATTGGCAGTTTGAGTGCATTCTACTAGTCTCCTGCCAGAGGCTCCCGGGTGATTCATTTGCTTTCCTTTTTGCGTGGATCTCTGCATCGGGTAGTTTTAGTTGTATATATGAAATGCTCACTTTGTTACAGAGCACTGTACTAAACACTGGGAACAAAATACAGAGTTGTGAGTTAGACCCAATCCATGGCCCTCTGGGGGATCATAATCTAAAAAGAAGATGGAGAAGGGTTTGGGAATAGACACCATAGGAAAGGTAAAACACTACAAATAAAAAACAACATGTTAAAAATAGTTCGAAGTCCAACAAGTCCAGAGGTTAAGAGAACCTGTAGGGGCTCTTCAGGTAGCTGTCGCCCAAATCATTGAGTACAGTCACATCCAAAGCTTCCCAAACTTTGAAAATTTATAGGCTGTTGCTTAAATTCCCAAGGCCCCACGTACGCAGAGCACGCCTTGGTTTATATGAAAAATATTCATTTTCTTGAGCATTTCTGATTTTGGGTGTTTTTTCTAATAGCTTCTATTTCATTATCCAATGGAAAATATGATTTGAATAGTGAATGCTTGCCGGTGATCAGAGGTATCTTTGATGCCGTACTTAAGCGTATTTCAGTCACCTCCTCTCTTGAGCCCTCAAAGGCTCAACAGTTCCTACTGAAACATGCAGAGAAGGTGAATTTTCATAGGACTCTCCCAAACCAATAGCATTTACTAGTGGGTTTTAGAATTAAATCTAAGCCAGAAAGCAAATATTCACTCTTATAAAAAGGATAAAAGCAGCTGCCAATATTTTTCAGTCTATATAAGCATAAGACTTGTTTTAGGAGTATAATATTAGTAATTGGCTTGCACAGGAAAACTTTCCTGGTCTCTAGGGGACTAGTGGTACCAATGTGAAACATATCTGAACTTGAGGAAAGTTTCAGCATTAAGATAATCAAATTTATAGTCAAGATATTGCCGTTTGGCTAAATGTGAGAATATATGACTTGTTTTCAATGAACTGATTGCAATCAGAGATAAAGGAAAATGTCTACCTGACAAGTTATTCAGGGAAATTTAAAGTGATATTACAAGTGAAGTCCAAGGATTGCAAAGGGAAATGAATGAAGCACTGGGATGTTCTGCCTGCTGAAATGTCAGTTTTGGAAATGATTTAGTAGTTGAATTGAGGCAGAGGTGTACCACACTAGGCTCACCAGGAGTACATGGATATTGTCTGAACATGCATGTTAGTCCAGGCACCCAAACATGCTTAGAACTTAATCCTGAGTCACCTTAACATGAGACAGAATTAAAATTAAGCAGAGCCTCTTCAATATGACAGTCTGAGTTTTAGCATATGACTGACCTGGAATTTTCTGTGGCATTCCAAACCTGGTAAGTGCTATAGCATTTCTAAGTGTTGTACTGTGACAAAGGCAGGGTTCACATAAACCAAAATAATTTCACACAGCTAAGCCTCTGATACTTCTGCTACTTATATCTGTAATGACTCATTCATCATTTATTGCTCTAGCAAAGACCATGCAAACCGTTTGATAGTGAACAGTAGGCCTTCACAGCCTGATATGTTTCCCTTGCCATCTAAGACCCAGGTAGGATGTGGGACGGGGATTTCCTTCACTGTCCATATGCACTCACATACAGGCTGTGGGTAAGTAATATAGACTGGTTTCCCTCCTCCTTCTGGGGGGTTTTGGGGAGGCTCAAAAGGCCAAGTGTGAATTTTAAAAAAATGTTAATAATTCATTTACTCAGTCGACTTAGTACACCTCATCTCCCAGTGGTGAACTAACATCAGGCTGATAATACATAGGTTGATGCATTATAAACAGTCTGAAGCAGTTGATGGGCAGAAGAAATAGTGACAAGATAAGGGGCGGGAGTCAGGCAGGGGAAAGTTGGCTGGCGTGGAAAGGAGAGATGGATGGAAGAAGTGTGAAATAGAAGAATGTAGTTCATACCGACATAAGACACGTTCAGCTAGAAATAACGAACAGAATGGGAAAAAACTTTTTTCCTCGCTGACTTCTAGGAGAGCAGGATTTGCTCTAGGGCTAGACCTCAACGATTCCAATCTCTTTTCAAAAATGAAGCATGTTTCACATGGCACAGAGCACAACGGAATGCCAGGGTAGAGGAACTCCTCTGGGTAGGTAAAGTTTGGATCTACTACAGAATGGACCTCACGTGGTGCTGATAAGGGTCCCCCCAAGCTAGAGGGGGGACTCTTGGGAACCTGAGGAGCCCATGGCTTCCTCCTCCATCCTCCGACTCTGTCGGGAAAATGCACCGTGACGTTATTTCTTCGATCGTTTGGAGTTTCTCACTGAACTTCCTTGAGCGCCTTTCCTACCCATGTAATGAGTATTACGGGTGTCCTCAATGGGAACGAGTAGAGATGACATGCTTCCCTTTCCTTTCTGATTTCTTATCATTTGGAGGAGCCCTGTTATCCTTGTGAAAATGTAACCAGAGAGCTTGCAGCAATAGATGAGCATGTTATACTAATTTCACGCACCCCGTAGGGTTTGTTAAAGGGTTTACCATTCCAGGAGGCTATCATTTTCTAGTATGTGCATTTTATATGACATGTGTGATTCCTCTGCCCTTAAGTGACCTGGGTAAATTCCTACCTTCTCTCACAGCACATGCCTAATTGAAAAGGGCCATCAGTAATGGCACAGTTGCAAGAGACAGGGCCTGAAAAAGCCATGCAGACAGGCGGGTGTTAGAAAGAGTGAGCCTAGCCATGGGCAGTTCCAGTGGTAGCCTTTTTCTGAAGGCCTACCAGCTAAATTCCTAGGGATTTTAATGATACCAAGTACACATATGGATGGAAATTAGAAAGCAGAAGAGGGCAACATTGCCTGAAACAAATTCTTTATTTGAAGAGAGGAGTGTTCCGTTGGCCCCCACCCTCGCCCTTTCCCGGGATCATCTCTCCCCACCCACCCATCACCATTCTTTAAATAATGAGGTTCAGTGAAATGGGGCAGAGAGGGGAGTGGCTGATCCTGCCACTGGCCACTCTGCCCTCAAGCCCCAGCTGTGCCAAAACGTGGAAGCCTCAGACAGTGGCAGTAGTCTCGAAGATGACTCTCAAGGGCTAGTAGGGTTTTTTGTTTGTTTGTTTTCATGGTATTTAAGTGTTTACTATGTGCCAGGCACCGTACTGGGGTAGATACAAGCTTAGCAAGCTGGGCACAGTCCTTGTCCCACACAGAGCTCTCAGTCTTAATCTCTATTTTACAGATGAGGTAATTGAGGCACAGAAAAACGAAATGACTTGCCCAGAGTCACACAGCAGAGAGATGGTGGGTCCAGGATTAGAACCCTGTTCTTTCTGACTTTCAGGCTCATGCTCTTTCCACTAGGCCATTAGACTCAAGGTTAACAGAGGGAGATAATAATAATGATGATGATGGTATTTGTTAAGTGCTTACTATGTGCCAGGCACTGTACGAAGCACTGAATGGCTTCATTCAGACCCCCAGGCACCCCTACCCTCGGATCAACCTGTGAATTATCCTGTACTTTTTGTTCAGATTGTGGAGGGGGAAATTGATTTGGAGATGGAAGGGGATTTTAGAAGGTGAGTAATATTTCCAGGGCAGCTGCTGCTCTCATTTCATAAAGGGCACTTGGTGACAAAGTCTCTCAGTTGATAGGCAGCAGTTGTGAGGACCAGTGCCTGCCAGTCCCATCTTAACCCAAAAGGCAAACCACAGTCTGCTTTGGAGCCTTACTCTAGCACTTCCAATGGTAGTGGGTCTGAGCGTTGGAGTCATGCAAATGGATGGAGTGAAGCACTGGGCAGTGTCAAGTTTCTCTGAACATAAGTGGCAGATGAAAGATGATGAATCAGCCGGCCAAGCTCTGAGGTAATGAAATTACCCAGTGGAGGTGTCCAGGCGGATGGGGGTTGAGACAAGCTGATGAAATGGATATATGTATATATATATACACATATATGTATACATATATGCATATATATGCCCTCTCTGTAATTGACTGATTGATATATCGCCTATTCTCCCCATCCCTTGCCCCCTTGGTCCTTCATGCGTTTTACCAAGCTGTGTAGGATGGCCGAGGGAGCTCCGCAATCAGAGCAGTCTACAGAATTCCCCCAGCCCAAGTCCTTCCTAGGCTACCCCGTTACATGAAAGGGAAAAGAGCTGGCTCATGATAAGGGGAAAATAAGTCAAATACTTCTCTGAATAAATAGCTGGTGAGAACATTGGCTTCCAGAACTCCAAATAAAGCCTATACCGAGATAAAGATGTGAACTTTGAGCACTTTCAGACATTCTGGCTTGTTTTATCCTCCTTGGGAAGACTGAACATGAAATGTAAGGGAGTCTCTGCTGACAGACTGTGGATTGTAAATTAGTTCGTAAAAGCTGTCCTGTATTATCTCTGAAATTGTCTGTTTTATATGTACTTGCCCTTCTGATTTATTTTTCTGTTTTCATTCCAGTCCACTTTTCAGTAGCAATTGTCAAAATAGGAGCTTTAGAATGTATACAAATTTAAATAAGAACAAACTTGTTGGTTTCTGTTGAGAAAACATTTGTGTGTGTGTGTGTGTGCCTGTTTGTTTGTATGTACACAAACACATGCACGGGCCCTTAAAGCATACCTGCCTGTACACAGCCTTACTTTTCAGCCACATAAGAGCAATAAGTAGGATCAATGATTTAGATGAAGTGCATCGATTCACCCTTTTCCTTGTAATACTTTGCATTTGACTATTCGGTTCTGCTTAATCAGCATGTCGAGGACCATTTCAAACTTAGCATTTCGAATTCTCCATAAACGAGTTCAGTACTTTACTGCTGGTATGACTGGTTCATATTTCACCTGTGGACTTAGATTTTGCATCAGAGGCAACCCAAGCATCTGCGAGAGATGTATACTGTTCTTTCAAGAGTTGTGGAACCTTTTTGTCCACTCTTATTTAAAAGCCTTGTGGCATTAATGAGTGTAAGAAATGTTGAAGGGACGCCCCCAGTTTCTAGAAGGCAAACTGAATTTGAGAGTTACTTTCCCGGGGACATTTTGGGATCTAAAGAGAGTTTAAAAAGAGACAGAATGCCACATTACTTCATTACCGAAAACCCATCTTGCCCTGAAAACACATCTTTTCTGTTTTTCTACAATAAAGTTTCTTTTCATCTTATTTGCTCTCTCTTTCTTACTCTCGTGGACTTTCCTGTCTTTCTCTTTTTTTTCAGGTATTTATTAAGCGCTTACTGTGTGCTGGTCACTGTACTAAGCACCGAGGTAGATACAAATCACTCAGGTTGGACACAGTCCCTGTCCCGCATAGGGCTCACACTCTTGTTCCCCATTTTATAGAGGAGATAATTGAGACGCAGAGAAGTTTAAGTGCCTTGCTCAAGGTCCCACAGCAGACAAGTGGCAAAGTTAGGATTAGAACCCAGATCCTTCCGACTCCCAGACCCGCACTGTATTCACTAGGCCACACCACTTCCTTTCTACTTATCGGACCATGTCCATTGAGTGTGCCAGGCTTTTGAACTTTGAATTTTTCTTTGCTCCTGTAGCAGAAATCTCATTTCCCTCCAAACTCTTACCCTCGTGATAACTTGCATGCGCACCTAAAAAATCAGGTATTACCAATTTAGGATATTCGTGTACAACGAGGACTATGGTTTTAAATAAAAATATAGCCCGCAGATAGTAGAGGAAGCTCGCCTCTTTTTGAGTGACAGAAACTGTCTTTCTGAGTTCTACTCCCTTCTACACTGTCTATAGTGGAGGGGGCCGGAAAAGTGTATTTCCCCAGCAGGTATCAGGTAGGTCAGTGGATTCTTCCTGTTGCCTGCCAGATTTTCCCATACTAAGGGATGCCCATCAAGCCAGTGCTGTTTCACTGGGCAACCAGCAAGGCCCTGGAGTGTAATACCAAATTATGTCCCACTCAAGGGGGTGCCAGCTTCCTGAGGTAAAGGCCCACCTCCACAGTGGATATCATCATCATCAATCATATTTATTGAGCGCTTACTATGTGCAGAGCACTGTACTAAGCACTTGGGAAGTACAAATTGGCAAGGGTCGGAACTACTGACTGTGCCATCCCCCACCCCCGTCCCTATTAACACCATTTTAGGCCAAGGTGGACAGCTGGAACTAATCCTTGTGGGCAGGGACAGTGTCTACCAGCTCTGTTGGATTGTACTCTCCTAAATTCTTAGTTCAGTTCTCTACACATAGTAAGCACTCAATAAATACCATTGATCGAGTGATTAATAGCAATAATTGTGGTATTAATGTGGTAATTGCGATATCGTCAAGCGCTGTAAGTGCTGGGTTAGATACAAGATAATCACATTGGGCATAGTCCCTGTCCAACCTGGGGCTATCAGTCAATCAGTAGTAATCATTTTTTGCCAAGCTCGTTTGAGTTTAATGCAGTTTTGCTTGTAACAAACTGTGTCTTTCATTCAGAATCCTGAGGAATTGCTTTCTGTTGTATTTCTGGAGTCTTCTAAAAAGTCCCTTGTACCCCCCCTGAGCTCCATTTCAGCAAGTTCATGTGTGTTAGTGTGATGGGAATTAATTGCTTTTACCTGCGTCCTGGAAATGTGCCACTGAGTGCTTTGGGATATCTTATCGATTGTTGACTGCAAACTATGCATTATACTTGAGGGTCTAATGGGGAGATTTGGATATATTGAATTTTGCCTTTGATACAATGCCATACCACCTCCATTAGTGCAGGGATAAGATGGCAAACATCTGCTTGCTTTTATTGCACACATGTTATTTTGGATGTCCTGCTTCTCCATGACGTAAATCATTGGCATGACATGTCCAATTCGTTTGTTATAAAACACTGCCAAATTCCTGTAGTGGCCCAGTAAAATGGCTATTATTTGGGATTGTGCATTTCCAAAATTTGGTAGTCCCTGACTCGGTAGGTATATGAAAATGAATTATTTCGCGCAGTTTGATTTTTCTAAATGTTTTCCTCGGTGTTAGCCATGAGTGAGTATTTTTGTAAAGAGTGTGGTACTTGGGTAGAATGCAGCCATAGTACAAATATGCATTGGGGAGCACCGTTCATGCAGCTGGTCAGCAAACATAATGGGAGGTCCGATGGCCAACTTGGGAAGAGGCCGCTAAGCCCTCAGCCCTGCTGAGAAGCAGCTGTCAAGCAAACTGGTCCCCCACTAGATCATGGGAGGACCCAGTCTCTGTGGCCTCAACTAGCCTTTGGCTGGTCTGTACACATTATGACAGCACAAGTGGCCAAGTGGCAAATCACTTTGCTGGTGGAAAACAAAGCCCTAGACATTTGTAGCACTAAGAAACGTAAATTGTGACTTTTTGTTCAAAAAAGTCTTAGTACTTGAAGTATTGGCTTCAAGTGAATGTTGGAATTGCTGAACAAAATATGCATCTCTTGGGAAATACAGTGTTAGCCAGGTGTCAGATAAATCACCTCTTCTGAGTGATTTTTAATATCTGTCTGTGTTTTGCAGTAGTCATCTTGTAAAAAGAAAACACTGTAGCTACAGAGGGATCGTCTCTTCCTACTCTTAGTGGATGATGTCAGGTTGGGTGAATATAAAGGCAATGAGAATGCTGTAAGGTAAAACTGTAGCATAAGCTCTCCGGTACTCATTTGAATCCAGAGGGTAAGAGGGAAGGGTGAGGGAGGAGGAGAAGGGTAAAGAGTAGGGAGAGGAAGGATATAGGGAGGTAAGGACTTTTTTTTTTTAATGGCATTTGTTAAGTGCTTACTATGTGCAAAGCACTGTTCTAAGCCCTGGGGGGGATACAATGGGATCAAGTTGTCCCACGTGGGGCTCACAGTCTTAATCCCCATTTTACAGATGAGGTAACTGAGGCACAGAGAAGTGAAGTGACTTGCCCAAAGTCACACAGCTGACAATTGGCAGAGCCGGGATTTGAACCCATGAACTCTGACTCCAAAGCCCGGGCTCTTTGTAAGTTTGTTTGTAAGTCATGTATCATCTGTGTGAAAAATCTCATCTCTTGTATCAACCAGTCAATCAATCATATTTATTGAGCACTTACTGTGTGCAGGGCACTGTACTAAGCACCTGGGAGAGTACATCACAACACTATAACAGACACATTCCCTGCCCATAACAAGCTTACAGTCTAGAGGGGGAGACAGATGTTAATATAAATAAATAAATTGCAGCTATGTACTTAAGTGCTATAGGGCCGGGAGTTGGGGGAGTTGAATTAAGGGAGCAGGGCAGGGTGACACAGAAGGAAGTGGAAAAAGAGGAAATGAGGGCTCAGTCAGGGAAGGCTTCCTGGAGGAGATGTGCCTTCAACAAGGCTTTGAAGGTGGGGAGATTAATTGTTGAATATGAAAAGGGAGGACATTCCAGGACAGAGGTGGGGTGTTGGTAAGAGGTCAGCAGCGAGATAGATGACATGGTGGTACAGTGAGTAGGTTGGCATCTTCCTCCATCTTTTTGACAATCCCAGGCATCAATCAGTGGTATTTTTTTCGTTGTATTGGTTCAGCGCTTATTATGTGCCAGGCACTACACTAAGCATTGGGTAAGATTCAAGATAACCGGTTTGAACATAGTCCTTGTCCCACATCAGGCTCATAGTCTCTATTTCCAGTTTTCGGATGGAGGGAACTGAGGCACAGAGAAGTTAAGGGACTTGCCCAAGGTTACCCAGCAGACAACTGGTATTCGAGTGCTTACTGTGGGCAGGGTACATCCTAAGCACTTGGAAGAATGTAATAATAATAATGCCAGTATTGGGGTGCTTACTGTGTGGAAAATACTGAACTAAGTGCTGGGGTACATACAAGAAAATCAGGTTGGACAGAGTCCATGTCCCACTTGAGGTTCACAGTCTAAGGGAGAAACAGAACAATTACTGAATCCACGTTTAACAGATGAGGAAACTGAGGCACCGAGCCAAATAAGGTTGATGGATGCTTTTTATAATGTGGCTCAACTGAAAGAGGTAAGAACATGATGCCATTTCAGCCTTTTCTTTTGAAAAAAATAACTCAAACCTAATTGACTGTGAACTCTAAAAAGCTGTGGGAGGCTTCTCTTCTGCTAAAAATATCCTGGGAGGACCTGGCCTCCCCAGAAGCAGTAAAGAAGATTATGCTAGTCACTAAACTGTGAACTCTCTGATGGCAGGGATCGTGTCTACCTACTCTAATGTACTCTCCCAAGCATTTAGTTGTGTGCTCTGCACACGATAAGCTCTCAATGAATGCCATCAATTGAGGGATTGGTTCACTGGGGAGAAGAAATACAACAGGGCAAGCCATTTCAGTTCTCTGAGCCTGTTTCCTAATCAGCCAAATGGGCATTAAAGAACTGTTCTTCCGCCTACTTAGACTGTGAGCCCCACGTGGGACTGTGTCTGACCTGATTATCTTGCATTTGCTCCAGTACTTAGCGCAGTACTTGGCATATAGTGAGCGCTTAGCAATACCCAGGTAATTATTATTAACGGCTTTCCCTCTAAAACATGCTTGGGCTTTCATTTGTTACGGCGTCCAGTGGTGGCTCTGACGTAGGAGGTGACAGTGCTTTGCACACAGTAACCACTCAGTAAGTATGATTGAATGAATGAAATGAGTAGCTCTTCTGTAAAGACCACTAATAAGTGCAGTGTGGCTTGGGAACAGCATGGTAATTATCTAATTCAAGTTCCTCCCAATTCATTATCAAGGGTTCATTTCTGCGGAACATTGCCCATTTGGGCCAGAATAGATTGCTTTGTTTATTTAGATTTACTTCAATTTGTACTCTCCTTAAACAGGGCTGAAACTCTCAATGTAAAAAATACTTTTCGAAATATAAATGGAACCATGCTCCTAAAAAATTCAGTAATTACAGGCAACCGTTGTTCCATATGTCCGCTCAGAACCAGCTTTTAAGATTTTTGCCTAGAGACAAATTTCCTGTAAAATGCTTGGACATGTTAAACCAAGAGCTAAAATTTGTTTGGAATATGACGTTTTACCAAGCCTGGTTTTGTATTTCTCTTAGATCAGAAACATGTCAGTAATTTTAGAAACATATTTCTACCGAAGACAGATGTCAAAGAAAAAATGAATAAACAAGAAAATCCCTGGCCTTGCCTGGAAATTTGCAAATGGGGCTCTAAAGTTCAAGAAAAAAGGCATAAATAACTATTGTTATTTCAGCAAGTTCTAAGAGCTTTCTACCCACAACACTCCCTTAGCTGAGCCTTAGGGATGTCATCTCTTTTTTCAGTTGAAATCAACTATGTGCCTAGCCCAGTTAGACTGTAATTTATCAGGGATTTTCTAGTCATTACACTGATGGAGGTTTCATGTGCTCGATGCAGCGGGGTTTCAGAAATTTGAGTCAACCCATTTCCATATTCTACACTTCCCAATAGCAGTCTTCTCCCTGTCTTGTGGGTGTTTATTAATAATAATAATAATGATGGCATTCATTAAGCGCTTACTATGTGCAAAGCGCTGGGGAGGTTACAAGGAGATCAGGTTGTTCCACGGGGGGCTCACAGTCATAATCCCCATTTTACAGATGAGGGAACTGAGGCACAGAGAAGTTAAGTGACTTGCCCAAAGTCACACAGCTGACAATTGGCAGAGCCGGGTGTTTCCCTACCTTGGCTCCTTGCAGGTGGCTGGAAAACCCAAGATCCTTAGCACGTTTTGCTTCCTGATGCCATTTTGGAAAACACATAGCTCCACCCCTCCTTCAGAGACCACACTTGACTGTTGGAGAACTGCCTGGGTGCCCTTAAAGTCATTTTCCCAGCTGTCCTCCCTCCGATTCTATCACTGTGCTGTTTAACGCTTTGGGATCTGCTCCGTTAGCCTGTCTGAAGGGAGCTCAGGCCCTGGGAATTCCGCATTACAGCTCAGTCAGGGAGGATGGGCAAGTCACGTAACCTCTCTTTGGACCTCAGTTTCACAGTCCGTCAAATGGGAAGAGGAAGAGGACGGTAATCATTTTTTCTACCATGGAAAGGGACTGCATCCCATTGTGTGACTGCTGTGTTGTACAGTTTTTGAAGGCGGTAACTCCAGTCATTTTGTACCTGATAGTTTTCATCTAGCAAAATTAGGATTGTGCCCACTGTAAGGTAAATTGGGCCGCCGGGTCCCATTGAGCGCTTGTGGTGTCTCAAAACAGTGGGGTCTTAGTCTGAGCGTGTTTCTCAGAAAACTGGCCTTCAGATGACCGTGGTCCTGTGTGTCCAGAGCTAGGAGCCGTCGTCTACTGGCCGATCGGTAGTAAAGGACATTGTTTGGCTTTATATGACTCTGGAGCATCAAGTCTGCATACCAGGTAGGGAGACCGACAAGAGAGACTACATTTTGCGAGCTGGACGTGGTTTTTCTAATCTGTAAGATGGATCTGGTCTCCTCCCTCTGGATTTTTCTGGCCTCCTCTTCCCCTTTTGTCTGGCTACCCACTCTTCAGAGTACCTTAAATGTATTCTAGGGTGACACTCCATTGCTCTCCAGCGTGGAATGGTAGGATTGGCTGGCGGAGACCTGCAGGTTGCAGAGGGAAAACGTTCTAAAGCCAGGGGCCCAGGGTGGACCCAGTTCCTGTCACACCCAGTGTAAGTAGAGGGGAGAACAGGTATTGAATCCCCATTTTACAGATGAGGAAACTGAGTCAAGCGATGTTGAGAATGTTAATGAGTCTAAGCTATAAGGCCCTTATAAGTCAGTGCTAAGGATCAACTTCCTAGACAAATGCCCGGCCACATTTCATTGTCAAAGGGAGTCGAGTGTACTCCTAATTTCAGGCAGTCATGTCGTCTTGTGAGCCCCTTTTATCCAATTAAGCTCCGTAACTCTGTAGCTGTATCTAGAACCTAGCTTGCCGAGGCCACAGACTTGGAGCCTGGAAGCCCAGGCTTTATTCCCGGCTCTGTCACTTACAAGCTGTGTGACATTGGGCAAGTTACTTAACATCTCTGTGCCTCCATTTTCTACCCTCTAGAATGGGTATAAGTTACCTGTTCTCTCTCCCTCTTAGCCTATGAGCTGTGTGTGTGATGGGGATGGGTCCGAGAAGCAGCATGGCGTAGCAGATAGAGCGTGGGCCTTGGAGTCAGAAGGACCTGGGTTTGAATTCCAGCTCCACCGTCTGCTGTGTGACCTTGGCTAAGTCACTTCACTTCTCCGTGGCTCAGTTACCTCATCTGTAAAATAGAGATTAAGATTGTGAGCCCCCTCTGGGACAGGGACTGTGTCCAACCCGATTTGCTTGTATCCACTCCAGCACTTAGTACAGTACCTGGAACATAGTATGTGCTTAACAAATACCAT
Organism: Tachyglossus aculeatus; assembly: GCF_015852505.1. NCBI lineage: Eukaryota > Metazoa > Chordata > Mammalia > Monotremata > Tachyglossidae > Tachyglossus > Tachyglossus aculeatus. The sequence continues at coordinate 9,167,506 of NC_052080.1, forward strand.
AATTATTGTTATTTTCCCACAGGACTTAGTACAGCGCTTGGCACCTTGTAAACACTTCTATTACTACAAAAGTAGTGGGTACATAGAGGACAGGTAAAGAAAGGAATGCCACTAGGAGTTGAGGTAATAGCTTAAGGTCCTTCTGGTTTTGTTTCACTTTGTCCTCATTTTCCCTCTGACAGCAAAGAAGTCAATTAGCTAGAGATCTTTCATTTGCATCCTTGTCGCCTTTGAGCATAAACTTTACTCTGCTTAGAATTACAAGTGTCTGCACAGTGCTGTGCACTAGAACAGATCCTCTCCTCCAGGGATGTGAGGATGGTATAGCACAATGGGCTGTAAATCAAATCTGTTTTTCCATCGCAGTATCGTATATCGCAGTTCTCCCGTAAAAGCCGCCCTGTAGTCTCTAAGATAGACAAATCCAGCTTTTCAAAATGCTTCCGGCCTTTTGGGTAACCAAGACAGCTGTCAACCCAAACCTATTCCAAACGGAAGAAGAAAGGCCGAGGGAGATGAACTTCGCTGCGCATCCTAACTAGTTCATCACTTCAGAGTGTATCAACTGCTGATTAATTTTCAGCACTATGTGGATGAAGGATCAGCCCTCCCTGGCTCAAAACTGTGGTTCTTATGAAGTTCTTGAGAGCAACTTAGACTGACAGGCAAGAGAGCCCTCCCAGATACTCAGTGACTCATCTTAAGTTCAGTTTTGAATACTTGCCATCAGGTCACAGGAAGGGGTGAAAAGTGGCAATCGCATTTACAGTCTTCTTGTGAGGAATGCGGAACAGGGGGCCAGTAATAACAATGCCATGTTTTTGCATAATGCTCTTATTTTCCCAAAGCTTTTATAGTAATGATCTCATTTTATCCTCCCAAAATCTCTATGAGGTACGGAAGAGGCAGAAGCCATTTCTTCCATTTTACAGATGAGGAAACTGAGGCCCAGATAGGTTAAGTGACTTCTCTAAGATGGCACAAGAGGCCAATTGGCAGAGGTAGGACTAGAACCCAGGTTTTCTGATTCTTGGCTACTTTCTCTTTTCAGTAGAGCACAGTAAGACTTGCTTCCCTCTTTTTGACCCTTTTAAATAATAAATAATAATAATGTTGGCATTTGTTAAGCGCTTACTATGTGCAAAGCACTGTTCTAAGCGCTTGGGGGGATACAAAGTGATCAGGTTGCCCCACGTGGGGCTCACAGTCTTAATCCCCATTTTACAGATGAGGTAACGGAGGCTCAGAGATGTTAAGTGACTTGCCCAAGGTCACACAGCGGACATGTGGCGGAGCCAGGATTCGAACCCATGACCTCTGACTCCAAAGCCCGGGCTCTTTCCACTGAGCCACGCTGCTTCTCCAGGTTTTTGACACTGATGGTCATTGAGTTCAGGCTGAAATCATCTATGTGACCTGTTTTTTTTTTTTTTGGCCCAAAACAAACCTGACTTCCTGATCTCATTAAAAGAAATGCCTAGGAAATGTGGCTCTTGTTGGAAATGAACTCCACTGAGAATAGATTTGTGACCTGAGGTTGTTCCTGTGTAATTTCTCTATTTGTAGTGGGGTACAGGGGTGGGTTAGTGTTTATAAGTAGTTCTGAGCCCTTGTTTTGCTAGGAGAAATGGTATTGTCCATATTGGTCTTTTGTAAACTTGGAATTCATTCTGGCTAAATGAACACCCACAACTAGAGAACCCTTGGCTTTGCCCTTAGAAGCCGGAGCCCAAGGATGGAGACAGGGTGAGCTTCCTCATCTTTTGGAGCTTCATTTCCTGGTTGAGTTGTGATGTCTGAAGCAGCATGGCTTATTGGAAAGAGCACAGGCTTGGGAGTCAGAGGTCGTAGGTTTGAATCCCGGATCTGCCACGTGTCAGCTGTGTGACTTTGGGCAATTCACTTAACTTCTCTGTGCCTCAGTTTTCTCAACTGTAAAATGGGGACTAAGACTGTGAGCCCCACGTGGGACAACCTGATTACCTTGTATCTACCCCAGTGCTTAGAATAGTGTTCTAAACAGTGTTCTAAACAGTGAGCCCCTTCCTTCCTCTCCCCCTCATCCCCCTCTCCATCCCCCCATCTTACCTCCTTCCCTTCCCCACAGCACCTGTATATATGTATATATGTTTGTACATATTTATTACTCTATTTATTTATGTATTTATTTTACTTGTACATATCTATTCTATTTATTTTATTTTGTTAGTATGTTTGGTTTTGTTCTCTGTCTCCCCCTTTTAGACTGTGAGCCCACTGTTGGGTAGGGACTGTCTCTATATGTTGCCAACTTGTACTTCCCAAGCGCTTAGTACAGTGCTCTGCACAAAGTAAGTGCTCAATAAATATGATTGATTGATTGATTGATTGTTTGGCACATAGTAAGCACTTAACAAATATCGGTTTTTTATTTTATTTTATTTTATTTTTATAATTCACTAACCAGAATACATATGGTGACCGGAAAGGTGGCCTGGAGCATGTCTGTTGGCTCACACGATCCTTTGCTTTGGCCGACACTTGGACGTAAGGACTCCGCTGACACATATGGACCACATAAAGGGACACGTGCACACACACAGAACAGTTACACACGGACACAAACCAATGAACAAATCTGACCCAGATAAACTGCTTTAGGCAAGGCAGTGATGAATTTGGAGATCACCTCTTGAATCCGAAGAATCCCTCTGGGTAGCTGCAAGGCAGGAGGGGACCCAAAGCCAAGGTGATTCCTGTGCCACGACAGTAGGGGAGTGAAATGGTGGGGACAAAGGTTGGGCATTGGTTTCATCTTCTTCCTCAGCTGGGACGGTAATAATACTAATGATGATGATGATAATAGGGGTACTAGTTAAGCACTTACTATGTGCCAAGCACTGCACTAAGTGTCTGGGCAGATGCAAGATAATCAGGTCAGACACCGTTCCACATTGAGCTCGCAGTCTAAGGGGGAGGAAGAATTGAAATCAAATCCCACTTTTACAGATGAGGAAACTGAGGCACAGATGCGTTAAGTGACTTGCTGAAGTTCTCACAGCAGGTGAGCAGTGGAGCTGAGACTAGAACCCAGGTCTACAGACTCTCAGGCCCTTTTGTGCTTTCCACTAGGCCCTGGTGCTTCTCACTACTGCAGGGATTGTGCTTGCATCCACTTCCTGGAGGCTTCTCGGTGTGGCCGACTGGGAAGAGCGCTTGAGAGTCTAGTCCCAGTTCACCCACTTGCCTGCTGTCTGACTTTGGACACGTCACCTAACATCTATGTGCCTCAGTTAACTCATCTATAAAATGGGGATTCAGTACCTGTTCTTTATCTTATATTTACCCCTGCACCTTAGTACAGTGCTTGGCACGTAGTAGGGGTTTACCAGATACCAGACAGACATTAATATAAATAGAGTACGGATATGTACGTAAGTGCCGTGGGGCCCAGGGAGGGGTGAAAAATTGGAGCACATCCAAATGCAAACCTCTCTGGCCAGCATGCTCTGTGTCTAGTTGCTTCCTCTCTCCCACCCTGCACTCATGCATTCATTCCGTTGTATTTATTGAGCACTTACTGTGTGCGGAGCACTCTTCTCCAAATACCCTCTTGCCTCTGGGGCCCGGGGTTGGGGTGATGGGGACACTGTCGATGATGGTCTACTTAAAATCTGGTTTTTACTTTCAGTACTGTAAACACCTATTTATCTGAGCTGATGTGGGGATAAAACTGCTAGAAGAACAAGACTAGGCTCCTGTCCAGATTAGAGCTATCCGTGTAATGTGTTCCATGAGCCTTATGATGTTAACAGTCCAGGTTCATGCATTTTTTTCAACTCCAGGCCGAGCAAATGGGATTTTTTTTACACTGCCCTCTCCTCACAGTTCCTTAATCAGTATTTTAACCCAATGGCTACAGAGGAATGTTACAACAGAGTTGTGGTTTCCATCTCAGACAAACTTTAAATCCTCCATGTCCTAAAATATGTTTTGTTTGGGGGTGGGGGGACTTTTTTTTTCCATAAAGGCAAACCTTGACTACCACCTATGACTTTACAGGGCTAGAAAATTTACTAATTGGGCTTCCGTGTTTGTGAGACCTGAGAATTATTTTTCACCTTTGCCCATACACAAATTTGAGGGCCCACAGAAAAGAAAATGGTCCAGTGGAATCACTGACCTCATCAGTCAGTGTTGTGTGGCAGTCATTTTTGTCATGGGCCAAAGACACATCTGGTTTATAACAGTTTGTTACCAAACAATAAGATGGTGAAGGAAAACAAAGCTTTGCAACAGTGTGCCTTAGGACTAATGTCATATATGTTGGCTAGTTGCTTATGCACCATAAAGTAATAATGGGATAATAGTTTGGAGCGAGAATTTTTAATCAGCTCTTATCTGTGGAATGAAATACTACTGTGTGAAATTCCACAACGGCAAACTTCACGAAAATCTCTGAGGAGTGCTTTTTTTCAAGCCCGTGACAGTTTTACACTAGATGATTGATCTAGATTTATGGATGATATTTTTTTTCCCTTCCCAACTACCTGGCTTTTTAGTTAGCCTGTCTTACAGCTGCATTCCAGTTTAAGAAACAATCTGTGGGGTTTATGTGATAGCCTGTGAGGATCAGTCAATCAATGCTATTTATTAAGCACTTACTGTGTGCAGAGCACTGCTCTAAGTGCTTGAGAAAGTACAGCACAACAGAATTAGAAGACACATTTCCTGCCCATAAAGATCTTACAGTCTAAAGGGGGAGACAGACATTAATATGAATAAGTAAGTAATTTATAATAAAGAATTTAAAGATATGTAAGAAGGGCTGTGGGATTGGGGGTGGAGTGCATATCAAATGTCCAGAGGTCACAGAGCCAAGTGCGGGAGGAGTAAATCAATCCAAGAGGAGTAAACTTTAGATAAGCTGTTATATGGGTGGGCCCCTATGTATTGGGAAAATTCACTCTAGGTTTATAACCAAGACAATGGAAAAAGAAGATTGGATGCCATATTGCTCTAGAGATTGTTGGCTGATTTTGTAGCATTCTCGAGGCAGTAAAAAATTTTATTACAAATTTGCAAGGCAGGTTTCACAAATGTTTCAGTTCTTTGAATGTATCACATGACTCGCTTTCATCTAAGCTTAATCCATGGGAGTAAATAGCCATTATTTTCAGGAAAAAAATAAGAGAGGGGATATTTTCGAGGGAGGCCACTCCTCCTCCCTATTTTACTGTTATGTTAATGAATAGCTGAGTTGGAATTGATTTTTCAGAATTTCAGGAGTGCTCTCGGAGAGCTCCACATCATCTGAACTGATTGTTTGATGGAAGAGTCCAAAAATTTATTTTAGAGATCTTCTGTTTTGTGAGCAGTGTTTCCAAACAGCTTTTTGCTATTAGAATAATGCTCAAGAAGCCCTGCCAGCGGTTCTTTTAGAGGAGAGCACATTCTTGTGGCATTTCAACAGGAAATGTCTAACTTGGTTCAGATAAAATGATAGTGTCCAGAAAAAGAAAAGTACTGTTGTATTTTTTTTTTTAAAAAAAAAAGGAGACTCAGATGGTGGTAACTGGTTTTCAGATATCACAGGTGTCTAGAACCTGTATAGATTACACTGATTATCCACCACATCATATTTGGAAGAAAACTTTCTCATTGGATACATTTTTGGGTATTCTGAGATGAATCCAGGAACTGAATTTGCCCATGACAGTTCCTTAAGGGATAGACCGATTGTAATTTCCTGTGAAACGGAAAAAAAACCAATCACTATTTTCTCCACATTTTTTTTGCTAATGCTAATTCAAAGAGAATTGTTCAACATGTACTGAAGTGCTGCCTTATTGTTAATTTGCATGTTAGAAAAGGAAGTTAATCCTGGTTTGGAGGGCCAAATTTGCAGTCTTTTGTTTGCGGTTTCAGTATAGGATCTTGGCATGATGAACCGGCACAATCTGTCCTCTATCCTCAGTGATTGACAGGGTGTCTAACCTGGAGTCAACCATTGAAAGTTACCCAGAAGTGTATTTCCGATACTGTTTCTCCATGCCTGCTGCTCTTGAATTGGAAGCATCTGGTTTCCCTTAAAAGCCTATGTATACATTCACTGCACTACTATGACAGTGTGTTCACACCAATATAATTATGGCTGCATTAGCACTTCCATTGTAAACGCTATTATTCACGGGTTTATGAGAAAGCAATAAAAAAAACTCTTCAGGCTGAAACTTGTCTTGGCCTGGAAACTTGTGAGGGGTGGGGGGGAATGACAATTTAAAAAAAAAGTGTGCTCATACTTAGCCTTTTAAAATTCGAATTTGTCATAAGATCAAATTTATTGCCTTTGAATAAGCTTTCTCACAAACAGAAGCAGTACAGACTAGTGGAAAGAGCACAGGCCTGGGAATCAGAAGACCGGGATTCTAATCCTGTCTCTGCTGATTGCTTGCTGTGTGACGTTGGGCAAGACACTTAACTTCTCTGAGCCTTAGTTTTCTCTGTAAAATTGGGGTTAATTGCCTGTTCTCCCTCCTACTTAGACTGTGAGCCCCTTGAGGGACAAGAGCAGTGTCCGACCTAATTAACCTGTACCTACCCGAGCACTTAGAACAGTGCTTAACAAATGCCATTTAAAAAAAACCTGAAGTTACCAAAGAATTCCATATCCAAGTGACTTTTATCAGAGTCCAGCAATCTACCCAATATAGAATGTTCTTCTGCCTCTTTTAAGATTCGTCTTAGGTTCTCAAGAACAAAACTTCTATGTAAATGGCCCTGTTTCAGTCCATATTCGTGAGCAAATCATAGACTTCAAGATATGGCATGAAAAGTCATATAAAGCGGTAGGGCCGAGATATGTTAGGTATTCACCTGCAAATGTTTCTAAATTAAAGTAAATTTGTCTTTTGGTCTTGAACTTTAGTGGGTTTACCTGCCCAATACATATTGGTTCTTCCCCAGAGCAGATACTATTAAAGAGTAAGGTAGCTACCTACTGTCAGCACTCTAGAACGTGGGACGTTTTTTCTCTGTTCTTTATTTATGAAGTACTTCCTATGTGTCAGGCATGTACTAAGTGCTGAGGTAGGTATGAGCTAATCAGGCTGGACATAGTCCCTGTCCCGCATGGGGCTCACTGTCTTAATCCCTGTTTTTACAGATGAGGCAATTGAGGCTCAGAGGAAGTGAAGTGACTTGCCCAGGGTCACACAGCAGACAAGTGGCGGAGCTGGGATTAGAACCCAGGTCCTTCTGACTCCCAGGTTTATGCTCTATCCACTCAGCCACGTCACACATAACCTGTTGACATTGTGTGCTCCATTTTGTGGAACTGCATTAAATTCATCTAGTCCTCCTCTAGATCCTCCTTTGTTCTCCTCGCAGGTCCCAGGAAAAAGGCTTCGTTACTCTGATGAATCCTAGTGGCAAGGACTGAGGTGGAGGGAGGCTGGATCTTTTAAGGAAAAATATCAGACATAGAAGCAGCCAGGGCAGGGAGCAGGTCAGCTGAAAACCGGACTGACCGGTATAAAACCGGATAGTTGGCCACCTCACGAACAGATGGCTCTGAGCTGTCTGTCTTCATTTCTGATGAGGACAGAGGAAGCTGCTGCTGACTTAGGTGAATGAAGGATCTGAGCCACCCTTCCGGTTTTGACGTGAATCAGAAATCTGTTAGGAAGGCATGTGATTCCTACATGTGTTGTTTGAGATGCCATATTAATAGAAGCCTTTGGAATTTCTTTTAAAGGACTTTGAAGATTAATGTATGAACTTATTTCTCCCATACTTGAATGGCCTATTTGTTCACTGTTACTGTTGTAGTTATTATGATTATCAGTATCAGCATCACGATGATGATCTTCATTAAGCACTTCCTATATGCCAAGCGTGGTTCTAAGTGCCAGAGTAGACACAGGTTCAGCAGATTGGACCCGACCTCTGTCCCATACAGGGCTCACAGTCTAATTATATAAAATCACTTATGGCCAGGTATTGGAGTCACAGACATCACCATTCCTCCTTTCTAGTTTGCAAGAGCTTAGCTCCATGTAATTCTGTGTCTGGATTTATATCACTTAGAAATATGGGCTAATTATCATTATTCCCCCAAACATCCGAGTCACACTGTAAGCATTCTTTCACCCGGTGGCATCAAGTTAAGTGCTTTGACCCATCAGCATGAGTTTTGCTTGAAACCTGAACTGTGGAAAAGTAGCACAGAACTCCCACAACTGCAGTTACACTGGGGTAAAGAGAATCTTTCAAGAACTAACAGTGTGATGTAGCAGTACAGCCTCAAGAACGAATGAGAGTCAGCCAACAAGAGCTGTAAATGTAGCAATTCCCGTGACAGCGTGGGCCCTATAAAAAATAATTTTGATTTATGACATTCGAGACTGCGTGGCAGCAGAGTGTTTTAGGAAAACAAATATTCATCATAATCTTTAGGCTGAAGTCTGTCTCCAAGGTAATGTATGTACTGATTGTTCAGAGGCCATCAGTTACAGCAAGATGGATTTCCAACAGGTGCCACGTAAATTTGGGAATGGATGAAATTAAAACCTTCTTTTATTATTCAGGACATTTGAAACCTATTCACTGAATAAAGTAATGAACTTGGATTTGAAACCCAAGATAGAGGTAGAAGAACAGTTTGTAGTTTGCAGCACAGAAAAAGATTTGAGGTATTATCAGAAGCACCTCGTTAGAGTGTCATGCACCTGACCATCTCTCTCTCTGTCTCTCTCTCTCTCCCCCCTTATCAATTCACGTATGAATATGTACAAATGTGTGTATATATCTATATATCTACATATATAATTTATACATATACATTTGCATGCAGGGGTGAGAAATTTAGAATGTAGTTTTCAATTCCTTTTACTTAATTTTTTAGCTTGATTTCATTTATTCAATCATATTTATTGAGCACTTAATGTGAGCCAAGCACTGAATGAAGCACTTAGTAGACTACAGTAAAGTTAGTAGACACCATTTCTGCCCTCGAGGAGCTTGCAGTTCAGCGGAGGAGAAACATAAAATTGAGCTGCTCCATGGTATTTTTTAGAATGAATAATCTCATTGGAGAATTGCCTTTGAAGTGGCTACATAATCTTGAGGACTGATGGCTCAAAACCAGGGTGTAGCTGATCCTGCGCGGAGCCACTGCCTTCTCTGTGACTCGTGACACATCATTTGACCTCCGTGTGCCTCGTCCGACTCAGCTGGAAAATTGGGTAAATGGGAAATGAATGAGCGACTAAAATAACTGGTTTTGACCAGAGTGACACAAGATGATTGGGTGGGGACCGAGAGGAGGGGAATACTAACTAAAATATGGGGTAAGGTGTTCTCTTGGTGATCTGAGCTTAAGAAAGAATGCTTGCATGCACAGATACTACCCTGGTGATACGGAAAGCAAGTCCCTTCATCATCATCATCAGTCGTATTTATTGAGCGCTTACTGTGTGCAGAGCACTGTACTAGGCGCTTGGGAAGTACAAATTGGCAACATATAGAGACAGTCCCTGCCCAACAGTGGACTCACAGTCTAAAAGGGGGAGAAAGTCCCTTGACACAGGTTAATTACTTAGACCTTCCTGGCCTTGGAAATTGATAGCTTTCTGAAGACCTAGCCATAGGGGTGTCAGTGGGTGCCCTTCTTCAAGTTAAATTCCAGTCAGGTTCCATATGTACCAAAAGTTAGAGAACAGACTATGCCATTATTACAGAACTGCTCTCTCCCCAGCTCTTCTAGTTAATCCTCCAACCCTAGAGGTGCGACAGACATTTAGTAGTACCGGGCCCCGAGTACTGGGGAAGGAGGCATTAAAGAGGGGGAAGAAAATTGAGCCTAGCCATTGAATGGATCCATGTCACAGGCAATGCCCCGTTTTTGGAGAAAGGCCTAAACCCACTTACTGGGTAACCAATGAACTAGAAGTATTTATCGAACATTTACAGGGCCCCCATAGGAAGCAAGTGGGAGAGTACAATACAGTAGCGTTGGTGAGCGCAATCCCTGCCCTCAAGGAGCTCACAGTCTCCCGTCATAAACAGCGGATGAGCCTCGGTCCAGTCCTGAAGAGGTGGGCGCCAAGAATCTTGGGGTTGAAATCAGAGTGGTTTCAGCAGGGCCACTTGCACTATCTCGTCCCTGCCAGCCATACTTCTACCGGGCAAGCCGACGTAACAAGCGAGGAAGCAGGCAAGGCTGCCGCACTGGGTGATGTGCCCATCTGAATTTTACCTACAAAACCTATTTTCTGTCAAGTGACCCGCAGGCTATAAACTTCTTAGAGGCAGGGATTATGGCCACCTTCTCTGTGGTATTGTCCTTTCCTAAGCGCTTAGTACAATTCACTCCATACACAGTAAGCGCTTGTTAAATTCCATGGATTGAGCAATCGATTGAAGTGACTTCAGCCCAGTGCCGATACTGTGCCGTAGCTTCAGAAAGCCAGCGGGAGGTTGCCACAGTGGTTTCTGCTGCCACACTTTAGCCAGCTGTTGTCAGGCAGTCAAGTGGTGGCAGGGTGATTCCCCAACATTTCAGGGGTCCAGGCCTCGTCAGGGAGAGGAAGAGGTGGGGTGAGACTTCTGGAAGAGGCAGCTGCCGGTGTCACTTTTGCGGCTCCGGTGTCTCCTTCCAGTAGTTCCCAGGAGTGGCAAGGCCTCCCTCCCTGGGAACGTAGGAGAGTTCTGCTCCCGAGGTGGACCACACCCAGGACTACTGACTGATGGACTACTGACTGATAGAGAAGCAGCGTGGCTCAGTGGAAAAAGCCCGGGCTCTGGAGTCAGAGGTCATGGGTTCAAATCCCGCCTCCACCACTCGTCAGCTGTGTGACTTTGGGCAAGTCACTTAACTTCTCTGGGCCTCAGTTCCCTCATCTGTAAAATGGGGATGAAGACTGTGAGCCCCACGTGGGACAACCTGATCACCTTGTAAATTCCCCAGCGCTTAGAACAGTGCTCTGCACCTAGTAAGTGCTTAATAAATGATATTATTATTATTATTATTATTATTATTATTATTATTGTTATTATTATTATTATTATAACATCCTACTCAGGCCCTTGACCTCCACCAACCCACAAGCTGACACCCAGTTCATGATCCACACTGATCGGGCCACATTGTGTAATTCTTCCATCTCTCTGAGGACAAGGCCTATTTCTGATGCTCCTTATTTCCAGTCCTGCGCCCTTTTATTTGGAGCCTGTAAAATTGCAGATGTATCTATTTTATTTCTAATTTTAATAAAAACGAGCCATAGGAGACAGGTTTAAGTGAGTTTCCTTCTCGATGATGATTCCTGAAATGCCTCGAAACTAGACAGCCAAATGGAAGTCACCTTACCAGGAATTGCCTCTCTTAAAAAACAGGTTTTTAAAAATTGCCAAGAAGCTCGCAACCAGATTTAGTAGGTCCGGAGTTGTCGCTTACTGGTTAAGAGAAGGAGAAAAGCATCCATCTTTTTTATTTGACTCTTCAAACATGACAGATGCTTATTTAGAAAGTTAACTTCTCTTGTGCCTGTTGTTTAATGCCAGTTACATTCCGAGTTGTGAGGTCATACTTCGCTCAAATTAATGCTCAGAAATAGGCATTGTCTACCCTTGGCAGAGATTAGCACAGGCAGGCATGCTGTATGCATTAGACACTTGCAACCCGTCTAAACTTGTGAAGTGCTGAACTCTCCTGCAGTTGGATAGAAGAAGAAATATCTAGTGGGTGAGCGGAATCGGAACCGATGTTGCAGGCTGAAATTTCAGGGTGACTCCGGAAACCACCCACTCCCCACCCCGTACAAACTTACCGGTCAGTCAATTTTACTGAGCACTTTTACAGATTTTTTTTTAGCCCTCACAGCACTCCAGTGAGTTAGGGACAGGCAAGTATTATCCCATTTTACAGATGAGGAAACTGAAGCTCAGAGAGATTAGGGAACATACCACAGTCACACAGCCAACAAATGGCATAGCAGGGACTATCAATCAGTAGCATTTTTTGAGCTGTTACTGTGTGCAGAGCATTGTATTAAGCACTTGGGAGAGTACAATTTAACTGACAAATTCCCTGCCCTCAACGAGCTTAGTAGTCTCCATGCTCTTCCCCTCAAGACCGTGCTGCTTCTCCTTGTTTGATACATGCTGGTTGAGAGCAGGGAGTTGAAACCTCTGTAGAAACTGCACCCATGTACTCTGATGAAGTGCCTTCTGCCCCTCCATGGCATCCAGTGTGGCCCAGTGGGAGGAACACAGGCCTTAGAGTCAGAGAACCTGAGTTCTTATCCTAGCTCTGTCAATTACTTGCTGTGTGACTTTGGGCAAGTGACTTAACTCCTCTGTGTCTGTTTTAATATCTCAAAAATGGGAATTAGATACCTATTCCCCCTCCTTTAAGCTGCAAACCTCATGTGGGACAGGGATTGTGGCCTATCTAATTATCTTGTGCCTACCCCAGGCTTAGTACAGTGTTTGGCACAGAGCAAGCAGGTAATTAATTCCATAATAATGATAATATTAATTAGTATTATTGTAGGAATTATCTAATGGGCATATTTCAGAGGAAGCAAAGGTGGTGTACCTCCATTTGGGTGAGATTAAGGAGTTCCAAATGTCCTATTGAAATCTGAGCCCTGGGCAAGTTTTAACCTAGGCTAATTGTAGGAAACCTTTTGTGACTGTTGTTTGAATTGAGAGGTACATGAATCTAGTCTCTCCCTCCCTGGGTTAAATCTGAATTCCTCTCTAGCCACTGCAGGGTATTATTAGCAATGGAACCTTCTCCCAGGCCGCTTACGTCATTGTTAATAGTAGGACTCCAAAATGTCACAAGGATTTATAGCAATTTCATTGCACTTAGGAATCTTAATATGCGGGGTTTTGCCCAGAAAAGACCAACAAAGAAATTCTTGAACCAAGTCAGTCGGTCAGCGCTGAAGCAGTGCATTTTGCATCCCAGCTCTACTGGATGTGTTGTATATCAGGCAAAAACTCCTCACCCTCGGCTTCAAGGCTCTCCATCACCTCGCCCCCTCCTACCTCACCTCCCTTCTCTCCTTCTCCAGCCCAGCCTGCACCCTGCGTTCCTCTGCTGCTAATCTCCTCACTGTGCCTCGTTCTCGCCTGTCCGGACATCGACCCCCGGCCCACGTCATCCCCCTGGCCTGGAATGCACTCCCTCCACACATCCACCAAACTAGCTCTCTTCCTCCCTTCAAATCCCTACTGAGAGCTCACCTCCTCCAGGAGGCCTTCCCAGACTGAGCCCCCTCCTTCCTCTCCCCCTCCTCCCCCTCCCCATTCCCCCCGCCTTGCCTCCTTCCCCTCCCCACAGCACCTGTATATATGTATATATGTTTGTACATATTTATTACTCTATTTTACTTGTACATATTTATTCTATTTATTTTATTTTGCTAATATGTTTTGTTTTGTTGTCTGTCTCCCCCTTCTAGACTGTGAGCCCGCTGTTGGGTAGGGACCGTCTCTATATGTTGCCAACTTGTACTTCCAAAGCGCTTAGTACAGTGTTCTGCACTTAGTAAGCACTCAATAAATATGATTGAATGAATGAGTGAATGAATGGAGAATGGAAAGCAGTAGGAGAGCGAAATAGCTGCTGAAGGCCGGGCTGGAGTGGGTTGAAGGGGATGGAGGAAGCGATGCTGTAATGACCCAATAAAGCGCAGCCTCAGTCAAGGAGGTGGATGCATGTCTACTTTTAGGAGGTGACAGGGGTAGAAAACCTGTCTGACATGCAGCAATCCAGGATGACTTCTCCTGCCTAGTCTTCAACCAGCCTGTGATTCAGAGAGGTAGAGTTGAAAGTGACATCAGTAACTGACAGCTATAGCCCCAAACCAAAGGCCAGTGTTTACTAGGACATCATTTGGGGAAAGTAATTTGGTTTTCTAGTGGGTTTTTTAGCTAGACCTATGCACACGGACATAGATTCACCAACACGGCTGTCATCTTTGGTATGAAAGGCAAATCTATGTGTGTATTGAACACACACACACATGCACATACATGCACAGCGTGGCCTAGTGGGCCTGGGAGTCAGAAGGGTCTAGGTTCCATTCCTGGCTCTGCCACTTAAGTCACTTAACAGTAATAATAACAATCGTATTTAACTTCCCTATGCCTGTTCCCTCATCTGTAAAATGGGGATTAAGACTGTGACCCCTATCTGAGACAGGGCCTATGTTCAACCTCATTAACTTGGGTCTACCCCAGCGCTTAGAATAGTTACTGGCACATCGTAAGTACTTAACAAATACCACAATTATTATTATCATTATTATTATTACACACACACATATGTAAGTGCTTAGTACAGTGCTCTGCACACAGTAAGCGCTCAGTAAATACGATTGAATGAACGAATATGCAGCTATCCAACAGCTTCCCCCCAAAACCAGTATTCGTATCATCCATTTCAAATCTTTATTTACTTTTTAACACCAAAAATTTGTGAATACAGAAGGGGATTGACTGGTTAAGATAAAAAGATTGGAGACTTTGTTCATCAGGAGAATGAGTTTCAAAGTGAGTGGGATTGTGGGTGAAATATGGACTCACCAATAAATTTTAGCTGCTTGAATCATGAATGGGTGTTTCCCGGAGAATTGCTTTTGCTGAATATATTTTGGCATTTAGCACTGCTAAAGCAGCCTGATGCCCGCAAAGGATTGTGTGCACACACATGATACCTTGTTGCAGGGTGAATTTGGAACAAACCCCCCTACTATAGGAGGACTCTGAGCACTTCAAAATTATCTAAAATCTAAAATTATGTTCTAGATATACCCCAGGGAAAATAAATGCTATTTTTAAATTCTCACCAAATTCAAAAATCCAAGGCCTCATTTAGGAGTCAGATGGTTTTCCAATTAGATTTCTACATTCCTTCTGAAGAGTTATACACAAATAAGTATACACAGGCGCACACACACACACAAACACACACACACACACATATCCCACCCCCATCCACCCGGGAAACATTCAAGGTCACTGAAGTTTGGGTCACCCAATAGCAAGGACAAGGTCTCATTTTCTCAGCTTAACGGATCCCTAAAAGAATATTGATAATTGATTCCATACTGTGCTTACATAGCAAGTGAGTGAATGTGAATGCCCTACTCAGAATTAAGTTATTTATGCAACTGACCTCTTGACTCAACATGTTATTAATTATGGGTCTAATTCAATAAAAATGAAGTACATGATGGAAAAAAAAAACCAAAGTCCAAGCTTCTGAAATTTTAGCAATACTCTGTTAAAAAAAAAAAACATTCAAAAAAATTTTAAGGCACTCTTTGAAGACTTGGAAGTTTTCATGATTTTCAAAAAGTCATTTTGGGGGAAATATGTGTGTTGGTTGGATAGTCTTGGCATATGATGGGTCTGCGTACAGGGGAAAATGCTGTTCTAGAGATGCATTGTTCAGTTTGTGTTTTTTGAAAATCAATCTTGGATTATCAGTAATTTGGTATGTTTGAAAGCCCTCAGCCTCCTTTCATTATCTTACTAATGAATCAGGTCAAATTAGTCCCTTTAAGAAAGAACGGGGAGGGTGAGGCTTGAGAGGGTATTTGTGAAGTTCTTTCAAACTTGTGGTCAGGTGTGTCCTCTGCAAACAGAAGCAATGTGAGGAGTGACCTCGGAGAGCCCAATTGATCTCTCGCTCCGGAGTCATGACTGAGTGGCAGGAAGCAAAGAGCTCTGGGCCTTATGGAAGTACACACACCTCATAATGTTTTCTGGCAGAAAGAGCCTTGCTGAGAGGATCTGAAGTTTGGGAACCTTTATAGAAACAATTGATGATGCTTTTTCCTCCATTGGATTGGCCTGGTATATTTCCTGGCATCCTGTCCTGTTTTCTCATCGACCCCCGACGCTCTCCAATTGTCTCAGCGACTGCCATAGAAAAGGCCATCCAGAGAAATCCCACCGTTCTTACCTACACCTTTTCCCAGTCAGAAGTCTAGAAAGACCAGGCTTCTTCCAGTTTTATGGATGGTTGATACTTCTTCTGATAAATCATTTTAAAAAACCTGATTTTTGATCTCCTTGCATAACAAAGCTGTTCAAAGGCAAACATTTAGACTCTTTAATAAATAGGTGGTAGAGAAGTATTACTCTAAAGAATTTAGGAGTCCCTTCTTTGATAAAGATGCTTTTGGTATTAGCAGTTGATACTCTCCAGGTAGATGAAACGCTTTGTCATAAAATGTGGAGGAGAGTGTACTGGGATTTAATTCTTTTCTTGTTCCCCAAACGTACAACTTGATGTAAAATAGGAACCTTGCAAATAATTTTTCAGCTCCACTGTAATTGTTTTTTGGAAAGAGAAGCAGCGTGGCTCAGTGGAAAGAGCCCGGGCTTTGAAGTCAGAGGTCATGGGTTCAAATCCTGGCTCCACCAATTGTCAGCTGTGTGACTTTGGGCAAGTCACTTAACTTCTCTGTGCCTCAGTTCCCTCATCTGTAAAATGGGGATGAAGACTGTGAGCCCCCCCGTGGGACAACCTGATCACCTTGTATCCTCCCCAGTGCGTAGAACAGTGCTTTGCACATAGTAAGCACTTAATAAATGCCATTATTATTATTATTATTGCTATCCCACCCCTCTGGCCAAGAACCAGATTACCTCTGCACATTTTTCACCCAAAGGATAGGTGGGAGAATTACTGACTCAGAGATTCAGAAAGGAACAAGCCTATGATGAAAGGTTCAAGGAAATTGGAAATTCCAACTTCACGGAGGAGAGAGAAGTCCTGATGACAGTTTAAAAGATTGGGAAGGCTATTTGAGGGAAGTTTGCGATCAGCCACTCTTTATTCTCATTGAGGATGGAAAAATAAGAAATGCTTGCAGTAGCAAGCATTTAGGTGAATGGGAGAGATGACCTGCCCGTCAGTAGTGATTTTTAGCCCCTGGGATAAATGGGGCCAGGGGAAGTGGAATGAAATCTGGTTTCTCAGTGAAAAGATAGCCATCTGTCTGGAAAGGCTTAGACAGGAGGATAAACCACATGATGCTCTGAGCTCCCTCCCAAAGAACAGAAGGTGTTCGGGATGCCTCTTCCTCACGCATAAATTGTCCTAATGATATTCAGTAATGATAATCAACAAGTTCCCATTCCATGCAACACAACCGATTTGAATTCTGATAGCATCTGTTCCACTGTAAAGTTTAATTTTCTCAGATAACCAGGAATGTCTCCCAGAGCAGCCTTTTCAATGATGACAGATCATGCAGTAAGAGAAGCATAAAGGGAGGGGGGTGGAGAGAGAACGAGAGAGAGAGAGAGAGAGAGAGAGAGAGAGAGAGTGTGTGTGTGTGTGTGTGTGTACACATACAAGTACACGTAAACCACCCAGGTAACAGACAGGTCCTTTGGGGCCTGAGAAAAGAGAGATGACTATGACAGAGGACTCTCTGTAGCATGTATGACACTGGCCTGCCAAAAAAAAATGTTGAGTAAGAAAGCAAATGAGCATTATTAAAGCATTTGCAATGGCAACATGCACAGTTCAAAATGGGAATCCAGTAAAAGAAAGCTTGCGGAGGAGGTGGTTGGGACTGATATAAGCCGTTGCCATAGTAGTGGCATTTCAGTATATTACGAGTTGCCGTCTTCATTGATTTCATTAATTTCATTTTGAGGCCGCTAAAATGAAACGTTCATAAAAATGACCGCGGGTCATGTCAGATGATCTGTATATACGATCTGAAGCAGCGTGGCTCAGTGGAAAGAGCACGGGCTTGGGAGTCAGAGATCATGGGTTCTAATCCCGGCTCCGCCTCTTGTCAGCTGTGTGACTTTGGGCAAGTCACTTCACTTCTCTGTGCCTCAGTTACCTCATCTGTAAAATGGGGATTAACACTGTGAGCCCCACTTGGGACAATCTGATCACCTTGTATCCTCCCCAGCGCTTAGAACAGTGCTTGCACATAATAAGTGCTTAACAAATGCCATTATTATTATTATTATATGGTTTCCAAAAAAGTTCATTTATTCCTAAAAATGATAGCTATCTGTCATGCAAATGAAAAGAATGTCAAACCCTCATTCATGTCAGCATACTTTGGGGTTTGCATAAAAATAGATTTGGTAAAATGAGAACGTGTCGTATTGGTTCCCTAACAAATTGAAACATAGAGACAATAACCATTAACAAATGGAGTGTTTCATGCAGAAATGGTAACTCAATTATGCTTGGCTTCCATCTCTCCCAGCTTTATGTGTTCTAATGAAAGATTCTGTCTTGGTACATTTTCTTGGCCTATTTGACTGTGTGGTGGTTAATCTCTTTATCAAAATGAAGGGTGGGAATGGACAAATGAGAGCAATGGGTGCTTAGTCTCAGCCCAAGTTTCAGGATTTGGAATGTGAAAGCGGGTAACCACGTGTGCGTACTGTAGTCATTTGTTGACAGGGAATAGACTTGGTCCAAATGCGAATGAAATGATGACCAGTTTGGGATTATTGGCTAATCTGCTTGATTTTCTCCATTTCAAGAAAAATGTCTGGTTACTCTGGAAAGCTGAGGATTTTTTCTCTTTTACTTCAGCTTCTCTATTCTCAGTTGTCAATAGAAAGGTTGGGCAAACAATAATGGTATTTAGCCAGTAGATGGTATTGTTTGAGTTAGTGCTAAATCAAGCTGTCTTCAGTCCTTGCCAAAAGGAAGTGGGTCAACAGGAAGTTCTTAGTGAAATGGTCTGTGGGTGAGCATGAGTGAACACTAATAGCTGACCTAAAAATATCCGGTAAACTGAATGGCATTCCTCTGGAATGAGAAAAGAAGAAAAGTCGTTGAGGAAAGTTCTAATTCAGTGTTGAGTAGTTACTGATGTCCACGTGATACTTTGAAATCCAGTTCCAGAAATAGTCTCAGTAATCCATCCCTCATAGAAACGCGAATTTGTCCCCACTTTTTTAACCACATATGCCCATATCCCTGGCCTAGCCAATCTGGAGTGCCTCTTCAATAGTAACGATAACAATAATGGTCACTATCATTATTGTTCTCATTATTATTATCATTACGGCCTTTGTTATTCATTTATTATGCATCAAGCACATTGTGGGCAGGGAATGAGTCTATGAGCTCTGTTTTTCGTACTCTCCCAAGTGCTAAGGACAGTGCTCTGCACACAGTGAATGGTCAATAAATACGATTGAATGAATGAATGTACTAAGCACTGGGGCGCTTAAGATGATCAGGTCCCCCATGGAGCTCAGAGTCTGTAGGAGGGAGTAGGATTTAATCCCCAATTTGCAGATGAGGAAACTGAAGCACGGAGAAGTGACTTGCCCAAGGTCGCAAAGCAGACAAGTGGTGGAGCCGGGATTCAAACCCACGAACTCCAACTCACAGGCCCTTGCTCTTCCCACTAGGCCATGCTGCTTCCCAGACCCTCCTACATTTCCAACAAGTAGTCATTGAGAAAGAATTTGTACGTGTGTGTGTGTGTGTGTGTGTGTGTGTGTGTGTGTGTGTGTGTGTGTGTGTGTGTGTGTGTATAAAGGCTTCAGGTTTGAAGATGACACTACTGAACAGACTGGATCTCAGTATCAGTGAGAACCAACCTCTTTCATTCCGTTACCGTGAAAACAAAATCACCATCTCTCCTGGCCCCTTGCAATTAACTTGAGCACTCGCCGAGTCAAGGCCCGGAAGGTCAGGAAAAGACATCAGTGTCTCTTGTGGCTGTTCAGGTGCCGAATGGAATTAAAGTCTTTCTGTCTCGCACTGTGTTTTCCGGCCACAGGAAGCCCAAGGAGCTCACTTGGCTTTAAAGAAACAGTTGTAGGGCCCAGAGCAGAGCAGTTATGATCCGATCAGACACTTTAAGGGTTATTTAAAATTATTTCCTACCCTGGGAAGTTTTCCATTACATTAAGGTGATTAGGGAAATCTGCTTTAATGAATACAGGTGTCTTTTTCTTTTCCTGCTGGTTGTCAGAAACTGAAGTACATTCCTCCAAATTACTCAAAGAAACCCAAGTACACACTTTTCAGGTACTGATTCAATCATCAGCTGAGGCAAGATGCTTCTTTGTGAAATCCCTAGACCTTTAAGAAAATGAGCATGTGATTATCTGTATTACTAAATACTTGACAGACATTTTCTAGCCTTCTGTTTCCACAAACCTTTTAGGAAATTATCACACTGTAGATAACGGACTGTGTAATGTTTCAGTGAATTAGAGCAGGGAGAAGAGGAAAAGGGATTGTTATTACTTCTGTGCTCTGTAAGTATCGTAGTCCATAGTCTCTTGCTATTACCAAGGGATAGACTGTAAGCTCATTGTCGGCAGCGAATGGGTCTGTTTATTGTTACATTATACTCTCCCTAGTGCTTAGTACAGTGCTCCGCACACAGTAAACTCTCAATCAATGCGATTGACTGGCTGACAGATAAAGGGGAATTGGCTGAATCTCTTGCCTTTTCTCCTTTTCTCCCTCGCTTCACCCCTGAGGCTAAGAAAGAGGAAGCCAACACATTACTGTTTTCCTCATGTCCTGCAACAAACTTTCACTGCTCTAGCCACTATTTTCTATTTTATACCTGATTTATTTTATTTTATTTTATAAAATATACCTGTATATGTTATACAGTCTTTTAGACTGTGAGCCCACTGTTGGGTAGGGACTGTCTCTATATGTTGCCAACTTGTACTTCTCAAGCGCTTAGTACAGTGCTCTGCACACGGTAAGTGCTCAATAAATATGATTGATTGATTGATTGAACCCTTCTCTCCTTCAGAAGTGAAACAAAAACTTACCAACATAGTTCAGTACTCAATCAGTTACACTTATTGAGTGCTTCGTGTGTGCAGAGAGCGCTATACTAAGTCTTTGGGAGAGTACAATACAACTGAGTTTGTAGACACGGTTAAGGATTTAAGGTTTTCAAAAGAGCACCAGACTGAAAGTCAGGTTACCGGGTTCTAATCCTGGCCTCTCTGCTTGCCTGCTGGGAGTCTTGGGCAAAGCACTTAGTTACTCAGTGCCACAGTTTCTCTTTCTGTAAATGAGGATTTACAGACTTACCCATTCATTCATTCATTCAGTTGTATTTATTGAATGCTTACTGTGTGCAGAGCACTGTACTAAGCACTTGGGAAGTACAAGTCAGCAACATATAAAGACAGTCCCTACCCAACAGTGGGCTTTTCCCTCCCCCTCAGGATGTGACAAGGAAGGGGGCAGGGTCTGATCTGCTTGTATTCTATCTACCTCAGTGCTCAGCACAGAGCTTTGCTCATAGTAATTGCCTAACAAATACTCTTGTGAAGAGGAGGAAATACAGTGGGTAACAAGGAGCTAAAGCAGCAAACCATCCCAGTGGTGTGCCAACCAGAGAGTCCAGATTTCTGAAGGGAATGGATATTTATGGCATTAAGCAGGTATGCGGGGTGGTAACTCCGCATGGTAACTTTAGGCTTAATACATTTAGTAAACCAGGCCACATGTGTCTGCCTCAAGCCCCTAAAAGGCCAAGATCATCCCAAGTTGCTGTGGGTTTGGGGGCTGCTACACCTTGCGAAGTAAGTGTCCCAGACGGAATAAATAATAAAGTTGAGATGGCACAGAGGCAGTGTGGACAGTGGGATTGGTGTCCACCCTGGAATGTTGGGGCGTATTCATTCAATTATTCATTCAATCATATTTATTGAGTGCTTACTGTGTGCAGAGCACTGTACTACGCTTGGGAAGTACAAGTCGGCAACATATAGAGACGGTCCCTACCCAACAACCATCAGAGGCTTGCAGAGTTAGGCTAGCTCTGTGCAGTAAACCCATAAGGGAAGGATCCTGAAACACAGATCAGCTGGGCACCATCCTCTAATCCACCCAGCTCTGTGAGGTTTCACCCGAGCCGGGGAAAATAGGCCTCATTGTCCTTTATGCTTGGCTCGGTTTTGAGGGTGAAGAACTGTTGCAATTTAGGGGGTTGAATCTGGAGCACTGAAAGAACACCAACTGCCTCATATAGCGTAAGAACTGTGAGTCAATCAGTCAGTTGTATTTATTGAGCACTGTACTAAGCACTTGGAGGAGTGCAGTAAAACAAAATACACACAAATTCCCTGCCCATGCAGTCTAGAGGGAATGTGAGATCAGATAGTACAAGTACATGAGGTGACTGTAAGTTCTTTTGTCAACAAGGATGCCTAACTCAAACTCTTGAAATAACAGGTCAGTTGAAAAGATGAATGCACCTTTTGATAGGAAAAATAAATCCCATACTGTAATCAGCCCAGTATACGAGCTGATTGCTTAGCAAGGCATCACGATAAGATAATGGTTTCCTGCTGTTCCACTCTACTTATGCAGCTATTAATAGAAAAGTAAAGGGAAGGTGAACAAAGTAACCTTGCATTCAAAGCACTTAACTGCAGTAGCATCAGATTGATTTTGGTTGCACCGAAGGGGAGGAGAATGCAAGTCAGGGATAGGGGATTAAGAGGAGCCAAAGAAGTTCTATAAATGCAGGAAATCCTTCTTGCAAGGATATTGCAGGTCCATGAAGATTAGCAGATTCTTTGAAAAGGCACAAGATTGATATATTCCTCTAAATAGTGCGCCAGACTGGATGGATGTAGATCGCTTTAATGAAAACTCCTCAAAGAGAGCCCAAGATCATGTCTTAATGATGACATTTATTAAGAACTCACCATGTTCATAACCGGGAGAGATACAAGATAGTCAGATTGGATACAGTTCCTGTCCCTGGTGGGCCACACAAATAAGGAGGGAGGAAATGTACCTTATCCTCATTTTGCAGATGAGTAAACTGAGGAACAGAGCGGCCAAGTGAAATGTTGGAACTGGGATTGGAACCCCAGTTTTCTGACTCCATTCCCATGCTCTTTCCACTAGGCTGTGTTCCCTCCCTATAATTTTGTGTAGTACACACAATAGACCAGGAGATAGAAAGACAAGTCTTGCTGGACAATTCTTAGAAATCTTACATTTTCTTGACTCATAGGAACAAACAATAAAGACATTTTTTGTTATTGAACAGCTGCTTTTAATCTAGAGCACCTTTGGGAGCTTCCTTTATGAAGTAATTCTTTGTTGGAATAACAGCTAAAAAAATAGCAACTGCTTACTCTGTGCTGGGGGGGTTAAACCATAATGAGATCAGATATAGTCCCTGACCCTAATGGGGAGGGAGAACAGATATTTACTTCCCATTTTACAGGAAACTGAAGCACAGAGAAGTTGAATGACATGCTCAAGGTCACATAGCAAGCAAGTAATGGAGTTGGGATTCGAATCTGTGTCCCGTGACTCCCAGGCATGTACTCTTAAGCCACACTGCATCCCCTGTAGATGTAGTATAATAATAGTTTTACAGTAGAGTGCATTTTGGGGTGTTTTTGCTGATTGGGATATTTTTTCTAAAAATTCCACCTGGGATTAATACAATCATTTTTACGTGATGGGCAATACATTGCAGAGTAGCATTAGGAGTAATAGTAATAGTGTTAACTGCTTATGTGCAAAGCAATGTACCAAATCCTGGGAGAAAATAAACAGATGGAACTTTACTGCCTTCATTCTGTTCAACTAGGATGTGCGTTTCAGAAGCCAAATATTATGATGATTGAGATTGAAGGATTTGTGGTATCTTAATCTAAAACCCTTGAGAAGAGGGATCATGTCCATTAATTTTATTCTATTTTCTCTTTCTATTGTACTCTCCCAAGGGCTTGGTACAATGTTCTGCATTAATTGAATGCCTGTTTGCAAAGCACTGTACTAAGTTAATACATTAACAATTGTATTTGTTGAGTGCTTACTGTGTATAGAGCACTGTATTGAATACATAGTGCTCAATGCATAAGCCATACAACTGCTTCAGGGTAAAATCCATCTTGGGAATGCTTTCTTGGATTGTTTTGGGTGGGGCAGACTGATCCAGGGAATACCCTCTGTAGCCTCTCGCGATTTAGGACTGCCTAGTCCAAAATTGACACAGTGGAGTGGGGAGAGATGGATTCTGGTTGGAGTGGTTAGCTCCTCAGGTTTCTCACGTTCTTTTGTGAAGACGTAATGCATTTCATGACCTGCATAATGGTACACCTAAAGGGTCCAAATTGAATTCTTGCATCAGTCCATTCATATGTTCAGTCAAAACTGCCAACTTGTCATAAAGTTTCTTAATTTGGATATGATTTTTTAAATTCAGTTTAGTTATGCAGCTGGGAAATGTTTTACTGGAGGGCCCATCTCATTCCAAAAAACTGAACACAACTGGGCTGATGAAAGGTCGTATGAGGGATGAGTGGCTAAGTTGGTTTGAAGGTGATGACTGGGAGAAAAAAGGCAAATGAAAGAGCAGCCAAGCGAAGCGCTGAGGTTGGCCAGATCGCATGGACGCTCTTGTTGAGCTGGGGCTGTGACTGTACAGTGAAAAAATAGAACTTGAAATCAGGAAAGGAAATGGGAAGCTGAAGAACTAGTCAGTCAGCTCACCCAGGTGTCTGACTGCCAGTCTGATGGGACATGAACATCCTCCGTGGATTTTCACTGTTCAGGCATACTTCAGGATACGTCGCTAATGTCTACCTCAACAATGTGGGAGAACTGTCAAAGCTATAACATAGGGTAACTTTTCCCACAGCCTTATGGGTAATTAGGTTAAGCACTTAGTACAGTGCTCTGCACACAGTAAGTGCTCAGTAAATACTATTGAATGAATGAATTACAGGAGCAGCCCCGACATGGTGCCCCAACATTACAGATGATTAAAAATTACGTCGTAGACCCCTTCCCATCCACTGTTCCTTGGCATTTGTGATCATCAGATCACTTCTGCCCTTATGTCCTCAGCCCTGTTCCTCCCCCCTCAGTATTTCTGGGGAGAGAAGTGGGTGTAAACCAGGGGTTCACATGGTCCCTGCTCAAACATATGTGGCACCCCTCCAATTAGGGATGGGGTACTGTAATATTATTGAGTGCCAGACAGCATCCCATAGCCAGATATCTGAATCCTGGCCTCCATGAAACAAAAAGCAGGGAGCCAGTTTGATTTGACCAGACCACGGCCCTCAGTGCCTCTCTCTCTCTGTGTCAGCTCCAAGTTCATTCCAGCATGTGTCTGTAGCTGTCTATCATTGTTTGTCACCATGGAGACCAGGCATTGCTTCAATCTGTAGGCATTCCCAGCTGGAGAAGGAGCTGTGAACTGTGCACAGGGACTGGGAGATCCCCTCCAGGTCCACCTGGCTGTGGTTAATGAATGGGAATTGGGACAGGTGGGAGTAACTGAGTAGGGCTTTTGCTGCATCCCGAACGTGGACTCAAATCCCAGCCTCTCCACTTGGACCAGGGTCTTGGATAGAGGTTAGCAGAGAATTCGGGCCATGTAAAGAGGCTTCCCAAAATCTTTGCCTCTTCCCCATCCAGTTCTATAATAATAATTATAATTATGGTATTTGTTAAGCATTTACTATGTGCCAAGCACTGTTCTAAATGCTGGGGTAGATTACCTTGTATCTTGTAGATTACAAGGTAATCCCTGTCCCACACTGGGCCAGCAGTCTTAATCCTCATTTTACAGATGAGGTAACTGAGGCACAGCAGACGTGGCGAAGCCGGAATTAGAACCCACATCCTCTGACTCCCAAGCCCATGCTCTTGCCATTAGGCCATGCTGCCCCACAACCCTCCAAGAAGCTAAAGTTCAAGACTGGGCTAGACAGAGGGCAGGTGACAGGGGGGAATTGAATTGCCTGATGTGTTTGGGTGGAACATTGGACAGCCTTTACGGATGCTGCCCTGTGCCAGCAATTATTGTATGATATGTATCCAGAATTTATGTATTGACTTTCAGAAGCCAGAATTTAATTTATTTGGGAAGCAGAGTGGCGCAGTGTAAAGAGTGTGGCTTTGGGAATCAGAAGATTTGGGTTCTAATAATAATAATGGCATTTATTAAGCGCTTACTATGTGTAAAGCACTGTTCTAATCACTGGTAAGGTTACAAGATGATCCAGTTGTCCCACGTGGGGCTCACAGACTTAATCCCCATTTTACAGATGAGGTAACTGAGGCCCATCTAATCCCAGCTCTGCCAGTTAGCTTCAGTGTAACCTAGAGCAAATTACTTCACTTCTCTGTGCCTCAGTTCCCTCATCCCCAAAATGGGGATTCACTACCTATTCTCCCTCCTACTTAGATGATGAGCCCCTTGTGGGACTGCCCCAGCACTTGGTACAGTGCTTGGCACATAAGTACTTAGAAAATACCTCAATTATTCATTTTTAAAAGCCATCTTAGGTAGTGAATTTGGGACCAAATGCCCATCTACAAACTCTGAAAGAAAATTCTTAAAGAATTCATTTTTTTCATCAAGTGCAAGTGTTCTGCATCCATCTAGACATACTTCAGTTAATCAAATATTAAATCATCTCATACCAAAATTAATTTGTTTAGGTTATGTTTAGACTACAGAAACAGTAGTGCTTTGGGATACATTTTCTAGAGACGATATGCTTCCTGAATATCCTGTCACATTCCCCAGAAGTATCATTATTTTGTAATTCTTAGGTGAGCCAGATTTCTAATAAAAATATTATGTATGCAAATGGCATGTTGTTCTGGAGAGATCATTATATTCTTGAATCTATACACAACAGAGAATGAAAAGTGCTTTACAGAGTGAATTCCATATACAAAATGGAGAAAGGTTACATTTGGGGAACATCTGTAATCATTTGACTGCCAGCAAAAAAGTTAATTAGCTGTGTATGGATTTTAAGCAGTTCACTGCAGCTGCTTATTCTACATTTGGAAGGTTTTTTTCATTATTGAAATCTTTATCATTTTCTCTGAGACTTAATTCTGTGTCGTGGTTTGTAACAATAAGTGTGTTTAATAGTTTTCTAAAGGGGCATATTAACATAGCTGGCTCAGTCATAGACCTGATGAAATTATAATTTGGACAGATTTACAAATAGGATCAGTGAGCGATTTTATTGCTTAGCAGGTGAATTTGTGTGCCTTGCTACTAAGGTCATGAAGAAATGTTTTTGTGAACAATATGTATTAAGAGGACTTGAAAAGACCATAGGTACTTAAAGTATCTTTGTGCATTCAAAAATTTGGCTTCTTCAATGGGCAGTACAATTTTGGATGATCTACAGAACTTGCTGCTGCTGAGTGATTCTTTTTCCTTTGCTTAACATATTAGTTTCTTAAGTTAACTATTAGAATAATGTGCCAGTTGAGCTACTTGCTCAAAAAAAAAAAAGATTGGGGGGTAGTTTCAATGATCATTCTGAAAATTTTCAGGATGTATGTGGTATTTTCCTGTGAGTATTGAAACATCCAAATGAATGCAAGCACAGAGGTTCACACAAGCCAATAACTGTAATTCTATAATTTTCCTTTTTTAAAAAGTGGGAATGATCTGTTTAAAAAGAAACTGAAGTTAAGGTCAGGGACAGATGAAAACAGTAATTTCTATTTAAAAACTTTTAACACTATTGAAAACTTCACAGTGCTTAACTCCTTGGACCAAAAGTAAAATTCATGAGGTAAAAAATATTTTTTGAGAACATTAAAAATAAAACAGTTGTGAATTTTATCCGATGAAATAGCTTCTTTTAAACATGCATATCTTCTTTTGGCTGGTAAGTGCATATTATCAGCTCATTAGCATGCCTTATTGGAACAATTCTCAATTGTTATACAGAGCAGAGATCATAACTTCACTTTCTACCCCAAAATTCATGCTTTTACTTGACAAGAACAAGAGTGGTCCTATTCTGTAATGTGTTTACTTATCTTTTTTTCCAGTATATACTTAATTGTATTAATTAAATGTTACCCCCCTTCACATCCAATGTAAAATTTCACATCTGGTTTTAAAGACTCTCTAAGGATTTGCTCCAATTTGTTTCACACCGACATTAGTCTAGTCTAAGTCATTGTATTTGATTTGATGCCATAGAACGGGGCATTGTATATGATCACATTCCCTAAAATCCTTTATGGAAAATTTCTTCAGAAAAGAGTTTGTGACCCAGAAACTGCTGTGTACCTGTGTCATCAGAGGGAAGTCCCCTAATCAGTAAACAATTAAGGTAATCAATTAAGGTATTTGAGCATTTACACTGTTCAGAGCATACTAAGCACTTGGAAGAGGACAGTAGATTTGGTAGACACAATCCCTACCTTCAATAATCTCAGAATCTAGTAAACATGTATAGGTGTCATTAAAGGTTGTAAGAAAGACACAGAATGGGTTTTAACCAAAAGAGATGCTGATTGATTGCATTAGAACATAGGATGGGGATTCAGGAAACGTGGGTTTTAATCCTGGCTCTGCCACTTACCTGCTGGGCAAATAGCTTAATTTCTCTATGCCACAGTTTCCTCATCTGTAAAATGGGGATTAAATACCCGTTCTCCTTCTCCTTAGTTGATGAGCCTTATGTGGGATGGGAACTGTGTCTAATGTAATGAGCTTGGCAAATACCACGATTATTATTAACAATAATGTTAGTAATTAATGTAAGATTATGCAAGTAATATAAAATTTGCATGTTATGTATCATCAACACTCATGGAAACTCATGGTGTTTTTTTTTCTGTGTGCAAAGATGTGTACAATGTAGTTTGCACTGAAGATACTGAAGATACAAATTCAGAATAAGCCTTACATCCCATCTGCTAGTAAATTACTGACATTCCTCATGCCTGAACTCTGCTCCCTTTTCCTTTGTTAGTTCATCTGGAGTTGCATCTCTACCACCTGAGTTTAACTACTTTCCCGATAAGGGGTTGTGACTCCGGATTTTCCAAGTGTTTCACTTAAAGGCACAATACCATCAAGCACTTAGTACAGTGCTGTGCACACAGTAAGCACTCAATAAATATGATTGAATGATAAGCAAGAAAGTCTTCCCCATGAGATAGGATTTAGTATCTTCATTTTTCAAAATACTCATTAAAAGCTAGAGGATTTCCCTCTTGGAAAAGTCAATTTCTGAAATTTAATATGTTGTTTCTTAAATTTCAGGGATGTGGGGATCCATGGCCTCTGAAGTTTAATTTTATTAATTATTTCAGCATTTTTTTTAACTCATTCAAGAAGTTGCCTCCTATGGATAGATTTCAGAGTCCGTCATTTCTTCTCTTTTAGTTTACTGTTACAATGTTAGAAGTGGATTTTTCTCCCTGAATTCTTTTTACTGTCAAGCTAATCAGTTAATAGTCAAATTCTGATTTTGTTGGGCCTTTTTAATTAAAACCACAAAGGGGTCACTTTTTAAATTAATTTTTAATTTTTAAAAATTAACTTTTCATTAATCCCTACAGCTGGTTACATATTTGTAAGTAGCGAGTTAGTGCTCTTGAACATACTTTGCATAAATTTCATACTACAGAGTTGAATTGTATTGCTCTTTCAGTGTAAACTAGTCTCTAGTAACCACGCAATGTAAAATTGTTTATATTATTTCTACTACATACTGTTTGTATAACAAAAGGCCTCAAAAATGTTCAAGTATCACTTGCCTACTTCGTGAATTCTAAGATGTAGTGAAAAGGGAACAATAACAAAGCGTAATTTTTATAGACTCTGCATAGGAGAATTTTCATTAAGATAATGTGAACTCTGAAGGAAAATGTTCTCTGGAATCTAGACAGACTGTGGAGATTAGGTGTACTCAAATACAAAATAGTCTTTTATTCCCTTGGGCCAGTACTAATTACATTGGCTGTGTGCTATGCATCTCTTATAAAGAAATGGAATTAAGAAGTGGGTAATAGAGAAATGGGTAGTTTATTTACCTTTGCTTCAGACGGATTTTTAGAAGACCTTTCCCGTCGTTGCAAAAGAACCCTTCATAGAATAATTCACTTCATTGCCTGAATTATTTCTCTGAGTTACAAAATATCATTCTTTCAATTATAATTCACCCAAAACGCTTTTGGTAATAAACCTGAAAAATAATTAAAGCTGTTTAGAAGGGATTTTAACCTAAGGGTTCAGCCGTTCACTGAAAGATTGGTGGTTTGAGCCTACCTGAATGCTGTGTTTAGCTACTTTCCACTAGATTGTAGACTCCTTGAGGAGAGAATCTGTGCCTTGGCTTCTGTTATACTGTTCAGATTCCTAATGCATACATTGCCCTGCCTCCTGTGAGTGCCCAATAGCCACGACTGATCAATAGATCTTTAAATTTAGACATCTTGAAAACCAAAAAAGCTTTTGTTTGTCAAAACATGAAAACTCAGTATGTAGGCGGGCTAGAGAACGTATTAAAAAAAATGTATTGCATTTCAGTTCCTTGTGCCAGTGAGTTCAAAATACTTTTTCATATATGATCTAAGTTGCCTTTACAAGAATAACAGAAAGTTCTCACTACCAAAAACTTACTTTTGCCTTCCAACAGGTGCTGACCTTTAAATTCTTTGCAAAGCTTTCCATGTGCACTCTATCAAATTAAGATCAAAGATATGCCAGGTGGGCATTATTTTGAACGATTTGTAACCTATCTGGAAAGGACTTAATTGGTTAGTTGGACTGTAGATTACAGGGCAAATATAGTGTTCAAGTAATGGAGTTTAGTGTAATGTGTTTGGAAACCTCAAAGAGTTTTTTGGCTTGGTCAACATTACTCAAGTAGCCTTTTTCCCTTGTAATTGGGAGTCTAAAAGATTAAGAAAACTCTTAAAGTTTTCAGTATCAGGTTTTGCCACATGCCTCAGTAAAATGAGTAGTCATTTATTATATGGATATACAGTAAAACCAATTTATAAAGGAATTTTTAAAACTGTCATGAGGCCATTTTGAGTTAAATCAGACCTATAACATCTGCAGAATAGAAATATACATTTTGAGTGCAGGTTGTTAAAGCATAGAGAAGCAGCATAGCTCAGTGGAAAGATTGCGGGCTTGGGAGTCAGAGGTCATGGGTTCTAATCCCGGCTCTGCTGCTGGTCAGCTGTGTGACTTTGGGCAAGTCGCTTAACTTCTCTGTGCCTCAGTTACCTCATCTGGAAAATGGGCATTAAGACTGTGAGCCCATGTGGGACATCCTGATCACCTTGTATCTCCCCCAGCGCTTAGAACAGTGCTTGGCGCATAGTAAGTGCTTAACAAATACCAAAATTATTATTATTATTATTGCAAGTATCAAGCTGCTCTGAATTGACTAGTTGTATGTGTATGAGGAGCATATGTGTGAGGAGGAAAGAACAGGTCTGGGAGTCGGAGGATTTGGGTTCTAATCCCGCTCCTCCATATGCTTGCTGTGTGACCTAAGGCATGTCACTTAACTCCTCTGTGCCTCAGTT
The DNA here is from genome assembly GCF_015852505.1 of Tachyglossus aculeatus. Taxonomy (NCBI): domain Eukaryota; kingdom Metazoa; phylum Chordata; class Mammalia; order Monotremata; family Tachyglossidae; genus Tachyglossus; species Tachyglossus aculeatus. Next base: position 9,198,845 of record NC_052080.1, read on the forward strand.
CCCTCATCTGTAAAATTCATTCATTCAGTTGTATTTATTGAGCACTTACTGTGTGCAGAGCACTGTACTAAGTGCTTGGGAAGTACAGATCGGCAACATATAGAGGCGGTCCCTACCAACAACGGGCTCACAATCTAGAAATGGTGATTCAGTATCCATTCCCCCTCCTCCTTTTTTTTATGGCATTTATTAAGCACTTACTATGTGCAAAGCACTGTTCTAAGCACTGGGGAGATTACAAGGTGAACAAGTTGTCCCACGTGAGGCTCACAGTCTTAATCCCCATTTTACAGATGAGGTAACTGAGGCACAGAGAAGTGAAGTGACTTGCCCAAAGTCACACAGCTGACAAGTGGCGGAGCCGGGATTTGAACACATGACCTCTGACTCCAAAGCCCGGGCTCTTTCCACCGAGCCACGCTGCTCCTCCTTAGATTGTGTGTCTGTATGGGGCAGGGTTTGTGCCTGACCTGATTATTTTGTATCTTCCACAGTGCGTGGTACATAGTAGGAGTTTAAGAAATACCACAATTATCACTATTATTAATAGTGAGGAAAGCAGCATGGGCTAGTGGAAAGAACACAAATTTGGGAATCACGTTCTAATTCCGGCTCTGCCACTTTTCTATTAGGTGACATTAGTTCAGTCATTTAACTTCACTGTGCCTCAGTTTCCTTATCTGATAATAGGGATTATTATCCTCCATCTAGGCTGTAAACTCATTTTGGGCAGGGAATGTATCTACGACCTCTGTTGTCTATTAGAGAAGCAGCATGGTTCAGTGGGAAGAGCACGGGCTTTGGAGACAGAGGCCATGGGTTCAAATCCCGGCTCCGCCAATTGTCAGCTGTGTGACTTTGGGCAAGTCACTTAACTTCTCTGTGCCTCAGTTACCTCATCTGTAAAATGGGGATTGACTGTGAGCCCCATGTGGGAGAACCTGATCACCTTGTAACCTCCCCAGCGCTTAGAACAGTGCTTTGCACATAGTAAGCACTTAAATAAATGGTATCATTATTGTTATTATTATTATTGTCCCACACTCTCCCAAGCTGTTAGAGCAGTTCTCTGTACACAGTAAACGCTCAATCAATTCCATTAAATTATTGAAAACAAGGACACAAAGTCATTTAGAGGTTAAGCAGAGTTAGGGCATAGGAATTATTAAGTAGATCAAGGGATGTACAGAACAATTACAGTGAGGTTCTAATATTCTTTCATTCCTTGCTGAAGTCATACAAATGATAGTCATTTGATCAATTTTTCAAGGCAGCATGAGTCCTTCATTTCAATTCTACACTTGTAAATGTACTACACATGCTTGAAGGCGAAGCTACCTACTGAATGGGATATGGAAGTTTACCCTTTAAGGTAATTTGGCCCTTTTTGAACAGGAGAAGAAAAACTATTATATCTAAAAAAGCGTTTCACGACTTTCAATGTTGCTTTATTTTTCAAACCAACTGTATTTATGTGAAATTGGTTTAAAACTCAACAGTTATGCTTTGGCTATTTATTATGACTAACTCTTGAAGTCAGAGTTTATTTATAAACTGTTTTGTTTCACTGCTTTCTGTGGATTTGTTCTTCCTCAGGGTCTCTGTTTAATAAACCATTAATGCAATATGGAGTTATGTATGTGCAATGGGACAAGTATTCGCAACTAATTTTTTTCCATTGGAAATTTCATAAGGATTTTTGGTATATGGGACACAGCTTGCTTTTATAGAAACTGGATTAATATGGTTGACCACAGTGGCTCCAAAGGAATTGTTGTAGTTTGTAATCAATAATCTGCTTACTCAGAAAAAGAAGACTACCCAGCACATAGCAAAATGTGCTCTTGAAGTCGGGCAATTTGATCCTGTCAACCACACGGTCGTGTATGGCCCACTGGAATCCCAAGGGGAAGAAGGAAGAGTTGTATTTTAGTGGATTCACCCTCATTTTGTCATTTTAGGGGAAATGGCACTCAGGATCCATTTTGGAGGCCTAGCTGGTGAAAGAAGCACTCTGGCATTATAAGCAGCAAGGGGCCAGGGGCAACATTGGCACCTTGATTATCTTGTGCTTGGCACATTGCACTTAACAAATACCATTATTATTATTATCATTAGTAATATATAACACTATATATCATTACATGGTACATTCTATCAGTACTGTTTCTGGCACATAGTAAGCGCTTGATAAATATAGTAATTATTATTCTATAGTGCATAATAATAAAAGAGACCACTTATGGTCTTTCTCCAGCTTCAGGCCTTTTCCTGGTCTCAGTTCATTCATCCTGACCCTTACTTTCTTCTGCCTCCTGGCTTTTACCCGCCTCTGTCACATACATGCCATGAAGGAGCTGAAGAGATAAATGGCTTTTCAGCCATTGGAGATTTTGCCCTTCCACCAGTAACTGTGATGCCAAGCGTGCAGAGGCCCCTTTACAACACTATTAGCAGTTTTTGTCTCTGGTAAAGATTCAGAGATGCAAGAACCCGCATTCCATCTGTGACATTTAATAACTTGTGCTAGATAAATTCCAGTTTTATTGCCATCCCTGTCACCTTCATCTTTGAGCACCCATGTGGGTTTGGTTCTGTGTTCAGTGCCAGACAAAACAGGTGTGATGTGGTGTCTCCCCTTCCAGAGTTGACACTTGAAGATGGGATAGCATTGTCATGGCTGGGAGCTATTAAGACTGTAGAAGCGAGTAAGCAAACATTTAGCAGGTATGTACACTAACTGCTATTTTAATAAATGCCCAATAGTGAAGTGATTGCTTTTTATGAGTCAAGTTCTGGTCCCCAGTTGAGTACATCAAATTCCACATCTCTCCTTATTGTTGGTGCACTAGGCATCAAATTTGCCAGGCATGGCAGTTCCAGGATGCTCCTAGTGCCATGGAGTTTGGGACCTCAGGTTATGGAGCCTAGCAACATGATCCTAAATCAACAAGTAATAGGCGGGAGGATGGCAGATAAAGGAGTCTTACCTGTGGGATAGCATGTGTTCATTTGCAGAAGGTAGTGTGTTCCCTTGCAACCAACCATATCTCTCTCTCTCTCTCTCTCTCTCTCTCTCTCTCTCTCTCTCTCTCTCTCTCTCTCTCCCTCCCTCCCTCCCTCTCTTTCTTTTCGTTTGAAATTTTCTCCTCAGTTCTCTAGAAGGTCAGTTTTCTGAGAACTTGAGCCTACCTCCGCAAATTTCAAAATGACAGAAAGCAGAAAGTGGACCGTTTTTTCTTTTTTTAAGGATGATAACCACAACAAAAATACAGCATTTCTCAGTGAATAGTCATAGATTCGACAACTGTTTTACATTGGCTGAAGTATTTACATGGGTTATTAGAAGTTAGTGTCAGAGAAAATGTATCTTTAACATACGGGCAACCTATCTACGGTTTCTACAAGCACTCTTTAATGTCACTCTCAGAAACACAGTTCTGGGCCAGATGGACCTTAGGAATAAATCAGGACAGAATCCTTTATGGCCTTACAAGTGCTTAGTACAGTGCTCTGCTCATGGTAAGCACTTAATAGATATGACTGAATGAATTTATTTTGAGAGTTTGTGAATGAAAATTAATCAGTGCCAATAATCCGTCTCCCAACTCTTTTATATTGTACTCTCATTCATTATTCATTCATTCAATCGTATTTATTAAGCATGTACTGTGTGCCAAGCACTATACTAAGCACTTGGGAAAATACAATACAGCAATAAAGAGTGTCAATCCCTGCCCACAGGGAGCCCGGTATAGTGCTCTGCACTCAGTTAGTATTCAATAAATGCAATTGTTGTGTGATTGATAATCAAGCATGCACTTTTTTCTGGCAGTTACAAATATTAAAGCTACTTTTTTTGCAAGATTTATTGAAGTGGATTGTATTTGGTCATGCATTTTAAACTTTTAGAGGATTTACCCTCAGGCTGACTTTGAACATAAGGAAATGTGTTGGGGCAACTAGGTAATCGCCTGCCTATTCTTGTTCTGTGAATGCATGAGCGTACAGTCCCCAACGTTTACCTCTCTCCTCCTCTCTGCTATTAAAAGCTATAAAAAACAATAGTGAAGAATTCTTTCTGTAGAATAGTTAGGAGCCTTGATTTGACCGAGTTTAATTTGAATTCTGTATTCATTTATTGTTACTTTTCTTCCCTCTGAATGGTGACATCCTTTTTCTTTGATTTACAGACTTTTTTTCCTAAAATCATTTAGCTCCCTTTTCTATCCACTCTACTGCACTCTTCAGGTCTTTTAAAGTAACTCCTGTAATGTTTGAGCTGTGAAATGATGTATTAACTATACTCTGCAACAAAGAATATAAAAAATTGCCCCTGTGCCATTCAGTTGAGCTACTGCAATGAATCTTGTTCCATCTAAGACACAGTGGTATGCTTGTGTCTAGACAGATTCTACTATCCAGAACATATGATTGTAATTGAATATGTCAGTATACAGTGAAGATTTGTTTCTAATATGCTTTTAATACAAAGCAAGACAATTTAGAAAATGTGAAGCTGAGATTGTGTGGAAGAAGTCCTTTTGAAGGAGTCCCTTTGCTTATCTCTTCAGGGTTAAGGTGGATTTCCAAAGTCAAATCATCCCATTTTTTTGAATTTCTCCCACTGGTTAGCCATAACCCCCAAATTCACATTCACTCAGCTGGTCTGATAGTAGAGTCAGCTCTGCTCAAACTAAGAATTTGACAGCACTAAGAATGTTCTGACAGTTGGAGGCTTTAGCTAAAGCAGGGCTCAGTATTTGGGGGACAAAAAAGATGGATGAGGTTTCTCTTTGTGAATAGAATACTCTTTACTTTTCCTGAGCAAATTTCTAAAGAAAAAAATAAGCACAGGTTTGGTATATCCTCTTCTTTTACAACACCTTAGAAGTCCATTAAGAAAATATTGAGAGTAATAAGAGCCACAGTTATAATAGGATTAGCCAAGGGTTGGCAACGAAGTTCCCCTTCTCTTTTGGTAACTGAGAAAATTAGAAGATGAATCACTGCAAGGTCCTTTGGTAAATCCAAGTTGTGTCCTTACATATTGCACAGAGTTTCCACTGGTGTCAGCAAAGGCTTCGGGCATTCATCTGAGGTTGAAGAATTTGAGTCTCTGTTTTCTTATTCCCTGTAGCAGGAGCCTCTCTAGTTAACCTTTCTTTTGAACACAGAGCGCTGTTCGTTGGTTTCCCTTTGACCTTGGGTGGAGAAAATTCATTCCGACTCAAGTTGTTCTGGAGCTATGAGATTTTTCTTACATTTCAGTTGCACGTCTCTTCTTACACAGCATTCCCAAAGTGTTTCTCCTTTACAAGTTCTCTTTTCTTTCTACTCCATGGTCATGCTTTCATGTAGTGCGTGGGTGAGAGTTTTTTCTTTCCATATAGGGACAGATATGGTGGAATGATCTTTTTTGTGCAATTTTCTGCTCCTCTTAATTGATGGCCTTGTCCCTTTCCCCAGATAGCGTATGGGCCACGACCCAGAGCAATAAATGTTGAAAAAACAAAGAGGGGTATGTCTTGAGTCTCATGTCAAAGCTGCTATCTTTTACACTAATTTTAGAGTTGCCTTTGCTCCTAAGCCACAGCCTTGATTTTAACCGCCGCCGCCCCCCTCAACCCATTCCTTTTGTACAAGTTTATCACCACTTCCGAAAACATTCCCTGAGTACATTCTTACTGGAGCCTTATTCCATCAATTTTCGTTATCTCAAGCAATTTCCAAATATGATTCTTGTTTCCAATTAAATTGAACTTCCATAAGGTGGATTATGTCCTAACTCACCTAGCTTAAAAAGTTGGTTATCACCTGGTTCCAGAAATTTGGATATGGTTCAACCCCAAAGATAACTTCTATTTTCATTCCAGGGTCTCCTTTCCTGAGGTTTGCTTCACTGTACACACTGATTCACAGAAATAGTTTATGACACTCAGTTTATCTTCTTCACGCAGATAAAGGCTCCACTCATAGTGAGGAGAGGTATCTAAAGCAGATGTTTAAGCTTCCAAACCGTCCCCTTAGGCTAATTCCTAAACTCTAAAGTCTAGGGTCCAGGATGTTGTGGCTATGTGGGAAAAATAGGATCTGCATTATAGGGAGCAGACACACATTACACTAATCTCCTGTTGATGCCCATCCAATTTGGACGTTTTCAGCTGTGCAGGTTTTCTGCCTGCCATTTTGACTTGACTGTTTAATTCTTGTCTTAACTTTCCTTTCCACACTTTCTTTTTACAACTTCTATCTTCCATCGCTAGACTCTGAATTTTACTTAGTCTGATTATGGGTTACAGATGCAAGGGATCCAGTTAATCCTCTGAATCCAGGAGAGCAGTGGACAAGAAACACTCTAGGAGATGTACAGGACTGCAGGGCTATCTTAGGGAGAGAAGGGAAGTCAGAGTGGAAATTGTGCTTTCATTCCCTTCTCTTTATCTCACAACTGATTGGACAGGACTACTTTTCTTCTTACTCCCCAGCCCCCCAGTTCTTAGTGCGCGGGGGTCCGGGCTGACATGGAAAAGGGGTGGAAGGATTCAAATAGTTAAGTAATGTAGGCAGCTCCTCCCCATCTTATCTCCACTTCCCTGGGGAATTTCCATAAACCCTGAATTTCTGATTCCAGCAGCTTCCACTCCTACCTGTGGGTGATCTCACAACACTGATAGTACTTTCCTTAGGCTCCCAACAGTGTTTGTTTTGTTTTGGTTTTCCTACTAACGTGACTCACAAATGGCTCCCTCCTGCATGAAAGTCAGTGCTTAACATGCATTAGGTTCTAGGTAAATACCATGGGTTGATTGGTTGGACTATTTCAGGCTTATATTTTAGACATTTTCTAAAAAGATGCCCTAGCCCTCCACTTCTGTTCCCTTTCACCATCTTCTTTGGACTCATATACGATGAATAGAGAGCCAGGAAAAGACAACAATAATGATGGTATTTGTTAAGTGCTTACTGTTCTATGTACTGGATAATATGGCACCTTGCACATAAATATTCGCTCCAGGCAAAGGGTCTCTGCCAACCCATCGCTAAATGTGGTCTGAGATGTAGGATTGCACTGAAGATCAGGATATCAGAGGTGTCCAAGTGCTGAATTAATCTTGACATTATCACCGCCAGTATGTCCTTTGTCTAAATGTGCTCACCAAATAGTGTGACCAAATCAGTATTAGAATACCCACAAATGCATTCACTGACCTTTATCTGAGTTGACATAACCGTAATATATTTTAGAAGATGTTCTATTTGTTGCTAAAAACAGGACATGTCTCTCTTCCCGGAGAATAAAAAAAGACACCAAAAGAGATTTTTCAGGTTGTCTTAGAACAGTGAAACAATAATTCATATATCCAAAAATTTATATTTTTTGTAACTCAGCCCTAAATGACTACTGGGCATTATAAGGCTCAGTACCTGGGCCAGTCTTTAAACAATGGCTAAAAAAAGGTTTGCCTGAAAGAATGGAAGAGATTGTTTAAAAAGATCAACTCCTGACAGCAGTAAGGAAAGTAGATTTCAGGAAATTAGTTCATTTAAACCCCCAGAGCTCCAAACTTCACTGTGATAATTCTAACTCTGATACCCTATCCATTTTGGTGTCTGGCTCTGTTTTCACAAGCCACATAGAGATGATCTGGGTTGAGAAAAATCCTTCCATAATCTGAGGAACAAAGAGCAGATTTTTCAGTGCTTTCTTACCAATTTCCACTCTGCGCCCTAAGCTGGCTCCCACTGTTTCTTTTTGTCTAATGAAAGCATTTCCTCTTCGCTCTCTCTCACATTCAGGCGTTCTTTAGGTTTTAAGTAAGAAAGACTAGACGCAACTCATAGGTGAAAAATGTCATTTTGGCAGTTTGCTTTAGCATATCTATATTTATACTGACCACTTTGTTATTTAGTTAGTGGTGCAGGTTCACATCATCCTGAACTCCGCATCTCAACCTATGTGTGACAACATTTCTCAGAGAAATGCAGGGCTGGATAATGAAATGATGCTTTACGTCAAGAGGGCAGAGCAGCGCAGCTGGGTCATGTGAATGTGGTTTGTCCGAAAACACCATCTCAGGGGCCTGTTCTGAGGCTGGTCTCTGACTCACAGATGCTGTGAGTGGTTTGCCTCTCATGCATATATGCACACCTTCTTACTCAGTGATCGGTATTCACTTTTATCTGATTCCTTGTTCGTCAAGTCAGAGAGGCTTCCATCCACATTCTGAGGCTCCGTAGGTCACGTTCTGTCATGTTCGCCTTTCCATGCCTGCCATCCATCAGCGTGACATTCGCGGAAAAGGTGCGACATACCAGACACGCCTAATTTAGCAGCCAAATCCAAAGGGGTGAAAGCCACAAGGTAACAAGTAGTTTTTAACGGCACCTAAGCATCAATAGCGTTTCCTTTGCAAGTGCCCTTGATCTGAAACTTTTTCTAGCATCAGCAGTGCCCGTAAGGAACAGAAGTGGGTCTCCGAGGTCTAGAGAGGTAATAAACTTTATTTGATGGCATGGTTTTAGACCGTGAGCCCACTGTTGGGTAGGGACTGTCTCTATATGTTGCCAATTTGTACTTCCCAAGTGCTTAGTACAGTGCTCTGCACATAGTAAGCGCTCAATAAATACGATTGATGATGATGATGATGATGGTTCTGTCAAAAGCAGGCTTTCGCAAGGATCACTTCAGGATCTGAAAAGTTATAATAATAATAATGATGGCATTTATTAAGCGCTTACTATGTGCCAAGCACTGTTCTAAGCACTGGGGAGGTTACAAGGTGATCAGGTTGTCCCACGGGGGACTCACAGTCTTAATCCCCATTTTGCAGGTTAGGTAACTGAGGCACAGAGAAGTAACTTGCCCAAAGTCACACAGCTGACGATTGACGGAGCCGGGATTTGAACCCGTAACCTCTGACTCCAAAGCCCGTGCTCTTTCCACTGAGCCACGCTGCTTCTCTAATAACAATAGCATTTATTAAGCGCTTACTATGTGCAAAGCACTGTTCTAAGAGCCGGGGAGGTTGCAAGGTGAACAGGTTGTCCTACATCGGGCTCACAGTCTTAATCCCCATTTTACAGATGAGGTAACTGAGGCACAGAGAAGTTAAGTGACTTGCCCAAAGTCACACAGCTGACAAGTGGCGGAGCCGGGATTTGAACCCCTGACCTCTGACTCCAAAGCCCGTGCTCTTTCCACTGAGCCATGCTGCTTCTCTAAGTTCTTCATAACTAAAATCCTAAAGATCTTTTTCTGGGTTGTACAACTACAGTGTGTGCCATTTAAGGATTTCAGATGGCGGCACTGGTGTACGTTCTCAGATGCTGTAGAAGGAGGATTTAACACACCCCAATTCCTCATTGGAATTCCATCAATTCTAGGGTGTAAATGCAGTAAATGTGTATATTTATCTATCGATCAATCGGTCATATTCGTTGAGAACTTCCTGTGGACGGAGCTCCGTATTAAGTGCTTGGGAGAGTACAGTATAATGGAGTTGGTAGACACGTCCCTTGCCCACCAAGAGCTTACATTCTAGAGGAGGAGGTGGCTATTAATATAAACAAGTAAATTACAAATAACTTATGTACTGCGGGGCTGAGGGAGGGGTGAATAAAGAGTGCAAATCCAAGTGCAAAGGCAAACACAGAAGGGGTTGAGCAAGTGGCCTGGGTTGTAGTAGAAAATCAGGGAGGTAACATAGAAGGGGACGAGGTGACTGAATAAGTTTACAGTCTATAGTAAGGAGTTTCTGTTTGACGCGAAGGTGGGTGTTTGTGTATATGTACACATATACATACACACTTTCAGTAAGAATACTTTGTGTGTAGTCCGTTACCCACTGATTTTATGTGGAGACAAAGAACATTAAGGCGGTTGGCAGCAACCGTCAGATTCTGTACTGCACCAAATTTGGATTTTGAAAAGAAGTGTCTAGTTTTCTCTTTTATTTAACACTATTAAAGTGTGACTACAAGGTTCAAATATAAATAGGTTTTAAAGAACATCCTCTATTAAAGAAGACTTCTTAAGTATCTTTTCCAGAACAGTCTTTTGCTGAGTTAATGGCAAAAGAGAAGCATGTTCTATCGGAAAGAGTACGAGCCTGTACGTCAGAGAACCTGGTTTCTATTCCCAGCTCTGCCTATTGCTTGCTGTGGTATCTTGGGCAAATCGCTTAGCTTCTCTGTGCCTCAGTTTCTTCAACTGTAAAACGGAGATTCAATAGCTGTTCTCCCTCCTTCTTAGACTGTGAGCTCCATTTGGGACAGGGACTGTGTCCTAGCTGATTAAGTTTTAATCTACCCCAGCATTTAGCACAGTGCCTCACACATAGTAAAGCACTTAACAAATGCCATTTAAAAAATATGAGTCAAAGGAACATATTATATGTCCCTTTACATATTCTACACAGTCACTAGAAAAAGTGTTTGGTGAAATTATACCTAGATTTTTAGCAAAAGCCAAATGTCTGAGAATTATTTCAGTAGGTTTTGTTGATTGAACTGAAACGATTTTCCATCCTTTCAAGATTCTACAAATGTTCCCCCCCCCAAGCAGCAGAGGATTTGGTTGACATTATGGTAATAGTGAGAACAATGTTTAGGATGAACATGTGTGAGTAGCTTTGTTATGCTCAGCCTTAAGTTGGTTTATTTTAAGGGTGTCGGAGAACCTACGCATAACTTACTCAAATGACTATCATACATGATATGTTCTGATATCTCAAAAGATTATTTTTGAAAGAATCCAATAAGCCAGATGAAAAACCAAAATAGGAACTCTATATGCTGTTTTTTTGGTCATATATGATGACCATTATAAAAACTCCCTAACAGATGGTTCAGTGGTTGTGTAATAAGTACCACAGCTAAAATGATCTGCTTGATTTTATTGCCTGGCTTTACATCAGTTGAAATCCTAAGAAGATTGTTAGCCGTGTCACTCTTGAGGTGACCTCTGCATCCATCTCAGGTTTAAGAAATCTGGCATCCCACAGGGCCCTATCTCATTATCTTGTATCTACCCCAGTGCTTGATACAGTGTTTGACACACAGAGAGTGCTTAATAAATAAAATTGAAACATTTGTTCATGCTGGTAGAACTTTTTTTTTTTTTAACCCTCTGTAAGTCACCTAGCAGTGCTTTGGGGTTAGACTGTTTGGAAAGAAAAAAATAAAATCCTTTATGGAATTGCCCTACTTTGGGGGAATAGTCTGCAAATTCCCATTAATTCAGTTGAGAAAACTGTGGTACTTAAACCGAATCCTTAGGCTGCATTGCAATTATGAAACACCACTCCAGTGTGTGAAGGGTTTGAGTTTCAAAATCCCTATTGTATTTGAGAAACTCTGAAACAGGTTGGAGGTATGGAATGCAAAACAGAAGTAGCCATTGTTAGCTGTTGACCTATAAGCCTGTTAGGCTGAGTCTGGGTAAATTGGGAATCACTGACAGGCCATTTCTAGGAGGAGCAGGCCGCTGTTTCTCACACTGAAGCAATAAGAGGAAGAACAGAGAGTTCAAGAATCTCAGAAATATGTAAAAATTTAAAAGAAAAAGTAAACAATTCGAATTTTTTAAACACAAGCCAAATGTCATTTTAAATCTGCTTTTGCAGATTTTGGGCTGTTGGAAATGAAAATATTTTACCTCTACACCAATTGCCCTTTGGCATCATATAAACAAAAGTAATTTTCATCTTGTATGAATTACAAAGCTGCCTTAATTAAAAAGGTAGTAAAGAAAATGATTTCCTCCAAAAAGAGCTAGAAGGTGTTTGCATCCTAGTCTTGCATTTTTTTTTTTTACTCTTAATTTTTCTGGTACTTTTCGGTCTTCTCTTTCCAATGCCCCCAACTGTTGGCTGCTGCTTTGGGAACTTTACCATTTATCTAAAATATGCAAAAGGAAGAAAGCACTAATCCTTATTGATAACGTCCAAGAAAAAAAGTCAGAAATCTGAGGGATTATTCAAACCCTAAAGAGAAGTGATATAAGCAATTATTATATTTTATAGAAGACATGGCATGTAGGAGCAATCTAGCAAAATTCAAAGTGCAACGATCTTTCCAATGATGGTATAATTGAGAGAGACATTCAACAGGTTTTCTGCATCTTCTTCACGCTTTCTGTTAGAAATATTACAACCTAAGATAGATTTTGATGTGATAGAGGTATTTAACAGTGTAATGGAATATAGAATTATTCAACACTGGTCATTACCAATAAAAATATTGAAAACTAACAAAGTCAAAGGAGAAATGTCATAGAGTATAGTGGCTGTAATACAGTCAACCCCAAACTTACTCGACCAGCTTAAATCTCTGTCTCCCCCTTCTAGACTGTGAGCCCACTGTTGGGTAGGGACTGTCTCTATATGTTGCCAACTTGTACTTCCCAAGCGCTTAGTACAGTGCTCTGCACACAGTAAGCGCTCAATAAATACGATTGAATGAATGAATGAATGAACTAGGTCAGCTTGTTCCACTAACCAATAGGTTTTGTGTCTTGGGGCGATTTTTCCTCACTGATTATTGTTGATTAATAGCAAGAATATGGTTAGTTATTTTCCAGGCACATTCAGCTCCCAAGGTTAAGACAGCTTGAAGATTTTTACATTTATTGTTGAATGTTTACACAGAAAAACACTTGTGGGTCATCACTGGTCATTTTGATTGGAAAGGTTAACATTTTTGTGGGCGTGAAATTCTGAAATTTTCTAGGCAACTGTGTAATTTGGCCAGACTCTAATTTTACTTGCTGATGGAAACTGGCTGTTTACAAGATTTTGTTGTTCTTCCCGAGAAAAAGAGGTTCTGAAAGACTTCCTACTGCAGGATGTCATTTCCTTTGTAAAAAAAAAAAAAAAAATCAGAAAACAGAAAAAGTCCATTTTAGAGATGGAATGACTTTTTCTGTTGTAAAGTTTTAAATGCAACTTTTCCTTAAACGCAAACAGAAGTTAATTAGTGAAAGAAGAAGTAATTAGTTAATTAGTAATTAGCTAAAAAGTCATAGTTGCTTTTGTGCATTTTCAAGTTTTGGGAAGTAGGGCCCTGATAATTGCTGTGCGATTTTCAAAAGTACTAAGGCTACATTATGTTTACATACAAAGCTCAGATGATCAGGTGTCAAAATTATTTCTTGTACATAATTAATACTTGCAAGTACTATTTGAGCTGCTTTTACTTTAAAGTGTAGAAGTATATATTTTAGGGGTTTTGGAAAGCTTCCATTTAGAATCAACATTCAGGCATCTCTGGATTCAAAGTAAAGCATCAAATTAAAAAGGCCATTGGTATCATTTTTAATTTTTGTGCTGTAACTTTTCAAAGGGGAAAATTTATTGCTGTTGCTATTTCGATTTCAAATGCTCATATGAAATTAAGAACTCACTGTACTGAGACTCAAAAAGAGGGACCATTCTTCTGTAGACAGCAGGAAATAGCTTTTTGAAAGGCTAGAATGGAAGCCACATCTGCTCCTCAGATTTTGTTGTTTGGTATGCATTTCCTAATAGAAATACAGAAACTAGATTTTTAAAATTGGAGCATGCATATGTCCACAAGAAAGCTTAAATAGAACGATGGATTGCAATTGCAACAGTTTTTCTCATTACCTATTAACTCATTTAGTCTTGTTTTCAACAATAGGTAGAACTTGATAGCTGGACAATGGGCGATATAAGATTGCACCCTCGATCTCCTCAGAGGTGGTTGGAAATGAATTTGGTTTGCCTTTGGGATTGCAGGACAGAGGGATGAAGGATCTTTGTGAGAATCATCATCAATCGTATTTATTGAGCGCTTACTATGTGCAGAGCACTGTACTAAGCGCTTGGGAAGTACAAATTGGCAATATATAGAGACAGAGTGAGCTCAACAGTGGGCTCACAGTCTAAAAATGGTGTTTGCTGGGGAGAAATGTAGTTTTCCTTTATGCAGCTGTTCCAGGATTGCACAAGTACTGAGCAAGAAAGGAAGCTACCTCAGGATTATCATACACAACAGAAGGGGATGGCACTTTTTTTTTCCGTCTCAGGAAGTGTGAGGGGAAAAGCTTTGGAAATTAACGATGGTCAGTCTGTTGTACCCCAGCACTCGTGGACACAAAAGCAAGCTATAGAAATTCAGTCAACTCTTGATATCAAATGACTTTTTGGACATCCTATTGTGTTGTAAGCTCCTAGAGGGCAGGGATCGTATCTACCAACTATTTCATAGCACTCTTCCAAGTGCTTAGTACAGTGCTCTGCCCACAGTAATTGCTCAATAAATACCCTTGATTGACTGATTGATTGCTGGGGGTGGAAGGAAAGATCCAGTAAATACAGTGGAAATATTTAATCTCCTGCAATATTTGAGAGTAGATTCGTTGAGTTACTGTAAGCATTCTGAGTTCATTCCATATCTGCAAAAAGGCAGAATTGAGACTTCATCATCAGGCCCTTAGTCCGACTGGAAGGAAGTGGTCAGCTCCTTGCAGCTCAAGATATCAATCTAAATAAGAGTTGGTTGTCATGGCTCCTGCATGAGGACTCTTTCTTGTCTTGCTTTCTTCTCAAAAGTTTTTACCTGCTTTTTTTTTTTCACTTGGAAGGGCCAGACAAAATATGAGCATGAGCTTTCTGAATTCCCTCCAAAAACCTTTCCAACAAATCTCAGTTCTGATGTTAAGAAAACATTTCGTCCTCATTTTTTGGCCTGGCCTCTCTTGATATAAATCTATTCCATATTGTTGGCAAATTAATTGGGTAGATTTTTCACTGAAACAAATTAGCCTATTTAACTAATGGGATCTGAAGTAATAATTACTGGTTCTTCTTGGTATCATACTCCCAAAGGAATCTAGGTAAAATGTAATGAGTGTCATTGCAAAATTTAACCAAATAATGTACCCCCTATATTTAACTATTCAGTATGCCTGAATTTGAAAAAAAAATGAAGTTCAAAAGTCCTCCCTTAAAAATGACCATAAGCAGAAGAAGTAAGTTTTGATTGACTAGAAATATTCCATCCATAAGCATGTGAATAGACACTGAGGCAGAAAAGGAATCTCTTAAAAAGAGGTCATTTTCCTTGCTCTCAGAAAAATTGGGTACTCTAGATCGCTATGCAGTGTAAGCTTTGCATTGCACCTACAGGACCATTAGCAGTTAAAGCATTTTATTGAAGCATCCTTACATATTCAATCTCTAAAGATTGTGTCCAAAGTTATACTTGAATAGCTGGCCGCCTATGATTTTGAAGGATTTTAGTAGAGCTGTAAGATGAAGAGAGTGGTCATCTGTCAGTTATGAATGTGGAGGGTGTTTGAACTGGCTCAGAGCCAGTTCATTACTAGAACCCAAGAGTGGAAGAATTCAAGAGACCTGAAATTTCAGGTCCTAGGCTTAAACCCCCCCCCCCCCCACACACACACACAAAAAGCACACATTTGAAGGAAGAGGAAAATAAGATCCAGAGTTGAGCGTATGCAAATTCAGTGTGCCTTTATGAGGTTTCTGAAATGATCATATTTTCTTGCATCAATTCAGAACCACAGTTTTGAATCAGAACTCGAGTTCTGCTCTGTTAAAATAGCATCATTTTTATGCAGATGTTGGGTGGATGGTCAGGGGAAAGGAGCAGAGGGTGGAGTTGAGGCCCAGGGAAGGAGGAAGCAGACTGTAACCACTTGAGGCCTGCACAGCTCTGAAAAAGTTCAGAAAAAGAATGCCAAGGACACCAGTGGCCCGTGCCATCATTTTTAGATCGTCAACAAAGATTATGGCTGTTACTGTTGCATCTTTACCATAAGCAGAGGGAGTTTCTTGATTTCCTTTTCGCAATTCTCTCTCCAGCTCTCTCCTGCATGAATAAACAAAGAATTCTACCACCCTTCAGAATTATTAGAGACCAATTGTAAGATGCACATTCTATTTTATTGATCAAACAACTGCTTTTAAAGTATCTCCATCTATATGTTTCAGTTGCTCTGGATCTTTTCTTCACTGGAAATGTCCGTGTCATATAAAGTTCAAAGGTCTCATGATATTTGGATATGGGACAGTGAATTTAGCACTGGACTAAGTAATAATGGCACGGTATCTGGGTCCATGAGTTACTGTTTTAAACATTTGATGGGAAATAGTGTTGGAGGTGAATGAAAGTGAAGGCTGAAGAAGCAAATATTTCCTAAAACAAAATCATTGCTTTGTGCACTGAGCATAGTGTGCTGCTTCACTATAGTCTGTTGAAATTCCCAGTGCCAGTTATTGGGGGTGAAGAATGCTTTTGCTTTATATTTTATGAGTTGTTGCTTTGGGTTACCTATATTCTCCTGGGGAATGTGAGAATATCAACTTGATAGAAATAATTGGGGTTCAAATTTGGTACTTCAGTGCCGTAACTGTGAAGTAGACAACATGGAAATGTAGCAGAGGAAATTTTAAGTAGTACAGAGAAGAGGAAGCAGTCTGGTTTGAACTGTGGTTCAGTTGCTGTTTTGATTTCTTTGATTTCTTAATAAGCTCTTCATTTTCCAGATATATTGTGTCCTCATGCAACCCAATGCCGATATTCATTAACACGTAAGGGTGGTTGAAATAAGTGTTGGATTTTTGAGAAAATAATATTAAACCTCTTTCATTTTCAAATGGCAAACATTTGTGTACTAAATCCTATTTTCTCTTATTTGGTTTTATGTGACTCTCACAGTAAGGTAAACATTTCCATGCCACATTCAAGTCAATGAGGACTTGATTTTCATACCACATCTTGGAAAACATTACATAATGGTAACTTACAACGAGGGGGATTTTCATGGTTCTCCCCCACCTCCTGTACATCCCTTTCATGTACAGAGGTCTCTTTGAAGTCAGCTGTGCACTGCACATGGGAATTCACGGAGGAGTAATGATCTGGCCCTCTTTCTATTAGAAATCAAAGTGCTGGCTGATAACTGGTTTCATTTGTTTAGCTTCTGAAAAGAACCTCTAAGTGGGTCAGTCTGCTGCCCGAATATGAGAGTATCATTGGTGTCATCTTTGAAATGAATGGACAGTGGCTTTGTGAAGGAAGTCTGGCCAAAGCCGTTGGACTGACCCCTTCTGAACATCTTGATTTTTAAAGCTGCTTTGAGATAGAAAGCAAGCTAGAAGAGATAATGTTTTAGTTATTTCCCAATTCTTAAAGCATTTTGGAGAGGAGGCCTTGTTGTATGAAGACAGATCCACTTAGAATCTGTATTTTCAATGGGGAAAATACTGCTAACTGATTAAGAAAAGCTGTAAAACTCCTTGGATGGTTAATTTCTTTTCATATGTCATGCCTCTCTGGGTTCAGAGATTGTACAGTGAGTAGGCTAGGGGAATGATAAGTGTGAACTGGGGTGTAGGTCAGGGAACACAGTGGATAGATAGGTTAAATGACTTCTCATGCTAATATGATGGACCCTTGGTCTTAGTGGGCATAGAATTCAGGTCTCTTGACTTTTGTCCCTTATTTTTACCACTAGGCTACCCTGACTCCCATCCTATCTGAACACTTAAGAATACTTTTTTATGGTATTTGTTAAGCACTTACTATCTGCCGAGCACTGTTTGAAGCACTGGGGTAGATACCAGATAATTAGGTTGGTCACAATCCCTATAAATAGGACGGAGGAGGATTTAATCCCCATTTTACAGATGAGGTAACTGAGGCACAAAGAAATGAAGTGACTTGCCCCAGGTCACCCGGAAGACAGGTGGCAGAGCTTGGATTAGAATCCGGGTCCTCTCACTCCCAGGTCTGTGCTCTTCCCATTAGGCTGTGCTGCTGCGATCAGCCCAATACTGACGGGAAAAGACAATTTTGTATGTCATTGCGGGGATACTGAAATCTCCCATGGTGATGATCATGAGGGATTTCAACACCCAGGTAGATAGTGATGCCAGAACAAAGAAAAATTTCACTGGACCGCAAGGGATTAGTAGAAGGCTAAATAGCACTGATGTGTTCTTGCCCAGTGAGTGTGTCGAACATCAGCTCATAATTATCCACCCCATCTTCCACATGAAATAGAAGGAAGACATCAAGGAGCCCCCCAAGGTCTAAACTCTGGCATTTCATTGTTTTTAGTCTCCATCTGGCAATGCTATTTGAAAAGTGCTGAGTGCTAGGCTGACCATGACCTGAAGTGTGTCAAACTAGTTCTGTCAAAACACTGACTAACGTATGGTAAAAACAGCATCCAAACCATCAGGACAGCTTAACATCAACTTCTTGAAAAATGCAGACATTTTCCAGGAGCTCCATGATAATATCACAGGAACTCTGAGGCAAGAAAAACCCTAGCTACAAGTACCAGTGTGGAGAGTGAATGGATAATTCTCAAATGTCGTTATCACCAAGAGAATTTTCTTGAGCTCCCACTGGGTACAGAAAAATGGGGGAGAATTTGGGAACATAGAGTAAGAAATGTGATCCAAAGGGAAGCAGTGTGGCCTAGCGGAAAGAGTATGGGTCTGGTAATCAGAGGACCTGGTGGGTTCTTCTTCAGGCACTTGTCTGTTGTGTGACTGTGGGCATATCATCCTCTGTGCCTCAGTTTCCTCAAGTATAAAATGAGGATCCAATACCTGTTCTCCCTCCTACATAGATTGAGTAGGATGTGGTATAGGAACCGTGACTGATCTCACTAACTTTCATCTATCCCTGTGCTTAGAACAGTGATTGACACATTCGTTCATTCATTCAAATGTATTTATTGAGCGCTTACCGTGCACAGAGCACTGTACTAAGTGCTTGGGAAGTACAAATTGACAACATATAGAGAAGGTACCTACCCAACAACGGGCTCACAGCCTAGAAGGGGGAGACAGACAACAAAATAAATCAAGTAGACAGGCATCAGTACCATCAGAATAAATAGAATTATAGCTCTATACACATCATTAATAAAATAAATAGAATAATAAATATGTACAAATATATACAAGTGTTGTGGGGAAAGGGAAGGGGGTAGGGCGGGGGGGCGATGGGGAGGGAGGAGGAGGAGAGGAAAAAGGGGGAGCTCAGTCTGGGAAGGCCTCCTGGAGGAGGTGAGCTCTCAGTAGGGCTTTGAAGGGAAAGCGTGGCTCAGTGGAAAAGAGCACAGGCTTTGGAGTCAGAGGTCATGGGTTCGAATCCCGACTCCACCACATGTATGCTGTGTGACCTTGGGCAAGTCACCACTTCTCTGAGCCTCAGTTACCTCATCTGTAAAATGGGGATTAAGACTGTGAGCCCCACGTGGGACAACCTGATCACCTTGTATCCCCCCACAGCGCTTAGAACAGTGCTCTGCACATAGTAAGCATTTAACAAATGCCATCATTATTATTATTATTACTATCACCACTCTAGTGGCTCCTGCATACCAGGCAATCATCAAGCTGTGGGTACAGAAAGGCAGCCTCATCAAAATTGGATTAATGAAATAACTCAGGTTAAAAATGTGGAAGGTTGATCATTTCCATCAGAATGGCCAGACCTGTTCCACACCCCATTTCACAAATCTAAAGGAAGCATCATGGGAAACTCTGGAACCCCCTGATGCCTGGAGAATGATTCTCTTGCTAGAACCAGGCTTATCGCCACTTCCAGTAAAAACAGGCGAGGGAGAAAAACTGTTTTCCCTCCTCCGTGGCTGAAGGTACAATGAAGCGTACTTGGATTGAGGACTCTGGCTTTGCCACTGCTCTGCCAGGTTTTTAAATCCCAATATAATGTTGGAAAATCAAAGATTTGGCATAAGGTGACAGGATTTATTTCACAGTTCAGCTGAGCATCCTTTTACATACCTGATTGGTCAGTGTTCACCAGTAGCACATGTATTTTTTATATAATACTCAGCTACACTAATCCATTGTGGGGTTTTGCATCCTGGAAAATTGCATCCCTGAAAGTCCCAAATAAGGTAGAAGGGAACCAAGTTTCAGGGCTTCAAGCTATGATTTTGGGGTCAGTGAAATAAAAGGTTTGGAAGAATTTAGTTCTGTGAGAAGCATGGCCTATTGGGTAGAGTACGGGCCTGGGGATCAGAAGGACCTCATTCATTCATTCAGTCAATCAATCAATCAATCAATCAATCGTATTTATTGAGCGCTTACTGTGTGCAGAGCACTGTATTGAGCGCTTGGGAAGCACAAGTTGGCAACACATAGAGACGGTCCCTACCCAACAGTGGGCTCACAGTCTAGAAGGGGGAGACAGAGAACAAAACAAAACATATTAACAAAATAAAATAAATAGAATAGATATATACAAGTAAAATAAATAGAGTAATAAATATGTACAAACATATATACATATATACAGGTGCTGTGGGGAAGGGAAGGAGGTAAGGCAGGGGGGATGGAGAGGCGGAGTAGGGGGAGAGGAAGGAGGGGGCTCAGTCTGGGAAGGCCTCCTGGAGGAGTTGAGCTCTCAGTAGGGCCTTGGCAGTCGTATTTATTGAGCGCTTACTGTATGCACAGCGCTGTACTAAGCACTATGAAAGTACAATTCAGCAGTTCAGTCCTCTGCACACAGTAAGGACCTGGGTTCTAATCCTGTCTGCCAGTTGTCTTCTCTGTGATCTTGGCCAAGTTACTTTACTTGTCTGTGCTTCAATTCCCTCTTCTGTAAAGTGAGGATTGACACTGGGAGCCCTATGTGGGACAAGGATTGTGTCCAACCTGATTATCTTGTGTCTACCCCAGCATTTAATACAGTGCCTGGCACATATTGAGTGCTTAAGAAATACCGCAGTCATTATTATTATGTTAGTGAATATATAGCTTTATTGATCTCTTGCAAACCCCACTCATTATTTTGAATGGTCAGTGCAATAAATCCACTTTATGAAAGACTGCAAAGTGTCAGAGATGGGTTTTACTGTGAAGTCACATTCTGTATATTCAGCGGATTTGAGTAACCTCCAGAAAACTCCTCCAATTTCTAAGATACTTTCTTTTTGACATTATTTTCCCCTTATCATTCCCCCAATTCCATCCTCCCGTCTGCTCCAAAATGCATTTTAATAATAAAAATATATCCTGCTGAGTATTCATGACAGTCCCTAGAAACTCCCTTCAATATTTTCAGATTTCAGCCTGTTCCACTTGGATTCAGCAGTACACTGAGTTGAAAAATCCAATTTTCTTCAGGAGCCAAGATTCCTCTTTCCCCTCTGGAATTTTATCCTTTTTAACCCCGTGCCGGTGTCATTCCTCTTCTTGCCTCCTCAATTTCAGTTTGACGACTTTCCTCTCTCGGTGCAAAAGGTAGAACTGAAAATAATCATCCAAACCAACTCTTCCCTTGGAGAGGAAGCCCTGGGGAAGGAGGAGAGGGAGGAATCCTGTAGGCTACTTGGTTTTTAGGAGTAGGGGCTTGGTTCAGAAACAAGGAATATTTGGGTATCTCTTCAAGGTGGGGAGGAAAATACATTTTTGGAAAGCAAACAGGTACCTGATACTTCATTTAGATTATTCCCTTTATCCCTTAATGTCCCATTACTTTTCCTTCACTTCCTGACCTTGATGATAGAATTGCCCTGCTAACACATGGCTTCCATTTTCGGACCCTGAATACCTGAGGTTAAAGTCAGTAGAGCATAGAACTTAAGACCAGCCACAGGGTGTTCAAACTGAACCAAAACCAAACCAGAAAAACCTACTTTCTAGAAATGTTGACTTTTCCAGATAGGGAGAAAATAATTGGATCCGAGCTAGATGGAGGGTTTCTAAGTCGTTGCCATTTTTAGGATGAAATAGGGCTGGTTTTCTGTTCCATTATAACTCAGAAATCAAGCAGATTTCATGTGGTTTGGGTTTTCGCTACAAAGTTTACCGAACTTCGGGGGATTTTCTATTTTTAAAAAATGCTGAAAGCGTCACCCATGGTGTTGGCCAGGGCTGCTATTTTCCAGTAGAGGGCAATATTATGCCTACATTTTATTATATACTGAAATGTGCTGAAAGCATCTATACTGGCTGAGAAGGAACTAGCAGGAAGCATGACTTTTTAGAGTGATAAAGCGCCCTGATTAAAAAAAAATGACATTCAGCAATCCGAGGCAATTTTCAAAATTTTGTGTATGCCTTTATTCATCTGATTAAGGCACCCAAAGTTCCTGAGAAGTAGGACAAAATCAACTCCTACCCTGTGCCTCTCAGCCGCCCCTGGAGAGAATGGTTAAATCCTTCTTTCTCGTACTAGAGAAGCAGCGTGGTTTAGCGGAAGGAGCATGAGCTTGGGAGTCAGAGGATAATAATGATGGCATTTATTAAGCTCTTACTAAGTGCAAAGCACTGTTCTAAGCGCTGGGGAGGTTACAAGGTGGTCGGGTTTTCCCACGGAGGGCTCACAGTCTTCATCCCCATTTTACAGATGAGGGAACTGAGGCCCAGAGAAGTTGTGAATTGCCCAAAGTCACACAGCTGACAATTGGCAGAGTCAGGATTTGAACCCACGACCTCTGACTCCAAAGCCCAGGCTCTTTCCATTGAGCCACCCTGCTTCAAGGATGTGGGTTCTAGCCCCGGCTCCGCCACTTGTCTGATGTGTGACCTTGGGCAAGCCACTTAACTTCTCTGTGCCTCAGTTACCTCATCTGTAAAATGGGAAGTAAGACTGTGAGCTCCAGGTGGAACAACCTGATTACCTTGTATCTACCCCGGTGCTTAGAACAGTGCGTGGCACATAGTAAGCGCTTAACAAATACCATAAAAGAATGCTAGATGTTCTAGATTGAGAACGAATAACTCAGCTGATGAGTGCCCTCTGGCTATTTTGTATGTATTTATTGAGCACCAATTTTGAAGAGATCACTTTCCTTGGCACTTGGTAGCATAGAAAAATGATTTAAATGGAAGGCAATTCCTGACCACAAAGAGATTACAATTGAGTAGGATCGACAGAGGGAGGAGGCAACAAACTAAAAAGCAGCTAAACATTTCAACATCAAAGGTAAGAGATTGGATCCTTCATCATCCCTAGGTTGGTAAAGAAAAACTCCCCAGCTTTCTCAAAATTTATTAGGTGGCACCCCTGAGAGAGCAAGCGGTATCTGAACCCCTAATTGGCTTGGCATGATGACAATGTAAAATCTTCATCTCAGCCCAGGTTTACTGGAAATCACAAGGCGACCCTTGGCAGGCCACTGATCTCCCTCCCCAACCTCTCCTTTGCCTAGATTGAGCCTATCTGCTTCATGTTGGACTTTTAGACTGTGAGCCCCCCCTTTTAGACTGTGAGCCCACTGTTGGGTAGGGACTGTCTCTATATGTTGCCAATTTGTACTTCCCAAGCGCTTAGTACAGTGCTCTGCACACAATAAGCGCTCAATAAATACGATTGATGATGATGATGATGTTGGAGAATACTAATTGTGGTATTATCAAGCACTCACCGTGCCAAGCACTGAGCTACATGTGGGTTAGAGAGGAGATAACCATGTCATGCCTGCACAGACTCTGTCCCACAGTGGGTCACAGCCTGAAGTGGGAGGGAGAACAGATGAAGAAAATGGGGCTCAGAGAAGCTCAGTGATTTGCCTTAGTTCACACAGCAGGCAAGTTGCACAGCCAGCATTAGAATCTAAATCCTCCAGCTCCCAGTCCTGTGTTCTTCCCGTTAGGTCTCTCTGTTTCCCACATGGGTCTGTTGAACCTCTGGAACTGAGCTATATTGGGTAGGAGAGGCCCAGGAGTTCTGGAAGAAACTAGACTCCACTTTCTCTTTCCCTAAGTCCCTCACTAGCTAATCATCATCATCATCAATCGTATTTATTGAGCGCTTACTGTGTGCAGAGCACTGTACTGAGCGCTTGGGAAGTACAAGTTGGCAACACATAGAGACAGTCCCTACCCAACAGTGGGCTCACAGTCTCAAAGGGGGAGACAGAGAACAAAACCAAACATACTAACAAAATAAAATAAATTTTATTTTAATGGGATGTCTTCCCCTCCCGTCTTCCCCAAATGAAACTGACCCCACCAAGCAAAGGGTGAATGATCTGAGGTCACCCTGGGACTGATCTAAAAAGTCCTTGAGTCCCCAGAGCTGCCACAGATATTTAGAGACCCCCTGAATCTTGGTAACCCTTAGCAAGCCTATTTATTAACGGTGAGTCCCTGACAGTTTCAGCAAGTGTGTTTTTGATGAATGCGACAGTTTATTTAGTCCAATATAAAAGTATTGATCAGCCTTTGACATTTCAATGGACTGCAAGACTGCAGGCTCTTCTATTTTATTTCTTATACTCCAGAATCATGATTTAAATGAATTACACATACGGGGGTTTCACTGGTGTCATCTTTTGGGGATGTTTTTGTTTCTTTCCAAAAATCCTTTACAGTGCGAGGAGCTGGTTTTTGGACTTTTCTCTTTCTGTAATCGGAGCTTTCTAGACTCTTCTCATCATTGGTCTCTCCATTAGCTTGAAATATTGCAAAGGTGACACTCAGTGCTTAGGAATAATAGCTTCAATTATTCCTTAAACACATTTCCTACTTCCTAAAACAAAGGGGTAATCTATTAAAAAGAAAAAATGTCTCCGAACATCAAAGCAATGGGAAAATAAAACATTTGTGTGTCACCAACAATACTGTGAAATACTCCAGTCTATTAAATGCATATTTAAAAAAGCCTAATGTAGAAATAATAATGCTACAAATTAAATGGTTGTGTTGAGGATGTTTTTAGAAATAAAGACATTGAAATATCAATCTTAAGACCAGATAGTATATAAAAGTGTGGATGAAAATTTATAATCAGATGATTACTGGTAACTTTTTAAGTATCTATAAGACATCATCCATTTCACCATAATATTTGGCCTGAAACTTGGGTGATTAAATATTTATACATGACGCTAATGATTCCTTTCCTTAGCTTTCACTGGGCCATGCTTGAGCTATGGTTCCACATGAATATTGATATGTCAACTGAATAATTCAGTATATATCTGAAACATAAATCATAGCAAAGCACTACATAGTCATTTGCCAAAATATTTATCACCTGATTTTTGATGTGCAGAGTTATTTGAACAGTGTAGATTTGACTTAACGGTAACAAATTCCAAGTATCCTATTTGTTAAATATTTAGGTTACCCAGGGGAAAATGAAAACACTTGAGTGCGGTAATTTACTCAGTGGCAGCTCGACAAGCTTCCAAAGGCTCAGCTGGCATATGTCCTAGGGAAACTTTCCGAACTAAAATTCTTTCTGCTCTCTCCCATGTAATTTTAACCCTGAGTTAGTGTTTTACCTGGTACCACCAGGAAGACAGGGGTCTTCTCTAGGCATAAGTATATGGACACAGTAAGCAATCTGCACACACACACACATTTTATGTGTATATATATATATATATATATATATATATATATATACACACACACACACACACACACATATACACATATAGTATATAGTATTTTATGTATATATATATATATATATATATATACATATGTGTGTGTATATATATATAGTGGGGGAAAGAGAGAGAGAGAGGGCACACAGAGACCCAAGCAGATGACATGCAAATGACTGTGCCTTGGTGTTTCACTGTTTGGATACCCAAGACCTGACACAGTGGACTTTTGCCTTGATTTTTTTTTCCAAAACTCTTAGAGAAATCAAAAAAGAAAGTATTTTATAGTGGGGAAAGGAAGTAAGAGTTGTACACTCAAGGGAGTTTAATTCACAGTGCTGTGGAAAACTTGAGAGGAATGGACAGGTTGAGTAGTATTGTTCTGTTTTCTTTTCTTACCCTTTCCAACCCGTTCTTATGTGTTATGGAAATGTAAACATATGTGATTAAGTGTAAAAGAATCTGTGGGAGGTGTGGGGTGAGAGCAGAAAGAGAAATAGCATCCCTTTTGACTGGTTGTCAGAAATGACCGACGATGCTTCAGTGATAGCCAGAGTGTAACTGGGAAATGAACACCCAGGGAAAATTGACTCAAATTTGGGGTGATGAGCTTACCACTAACAGCTGTATTAATGGGGGGATTCCTCTGGGCAGGGAAAAATAATAATAATAATAATAATGGCATTTATTAAGCGCCTACTATGTGCAAAGCACTGTTCTAAGCACTGGACACTGTTCTAAGCGCTGGAAAGAGACTCCCATCTTAGAAATAAGGCTTTACACTTTAAAACCCCTAGATTCATTCAATCGTATTTATTGAGTGCTTACTGTGTGCAGAGCAGTGCGCTCAGTAAATAGCATTGTTTGATTGATCAAAGTTCGGTAGGGTAGCCAGTCCACAAGGCTGTAAGCTCCTTCAATCAATCGTATTTATTGAGCACTTTGTGCAGAGCACTGTACTAAGCGCTTGAAGGTAGGGATCATATCTACCAACTGTATTATATACTATTCTCTCAAGCAGTTAGTACAGGGTTGCGAATACAATAAGTACTCAGTAAACACCAAAGAAACATTCTGCTGTTGAGGGAATTTTAAAAGGTGCTATGGAAATGGGTTACATTTTGAGCTTCCATGAATTTATTTAACCTATTTGAGGATCGGAGCATATTTTTGATAGTGGCTGCTTCTCCCAGTCTACTTTTCTTCCCACCTGAGTCTTATCTGCCTTGATTGAGCCAGGTTACCTGTGATTTAGGAGGTGCATAAGGCTTCCAACTTGATTGGAAGAATACAATTTTAGAATTGGTGAATATAGTGGAGGACTCTTCAGGGTTATCTCATTTCACACTTCTTTCCAGCACTGAAGTTAATACCAGATATGTGTTTCCTGGCAGTCCTTGAGGGGATCATGGGAATTTGTTAGCACAGAATGGGAAATGAACCCTTTCAGACTGGAATTGTGTGGTTATTTTTTCTGTAGAGTGTTTCTCCCTCCTCACCTACCCGGCTTCCTCCAGAGCTGCTGTTTTAAACAGGACTTGGGGAATGATGCCAGGAAGCACATATCTGATCTCCTTTAAAGTTGCTTTTGAATGAAGCAGTTCATAACGGGAAGTCAATCTTTTGTAGGGTTTCTTAGAATTATTCTCTTTGTAAGAGGTATTTGAATATTAATTTAAGTAAGCCTTTTTGGAGATTCATTAATGCACAGTGGGTTCATCTTAGTTGACGGTATTGATAGGGAAATGATGGGAATATGTCAGACTTCCCGTTTCACGCTTTGCTATGGAGGGCTAATTTCATTGCCCCTTAATATGTGCATTCAGTGCACTATTCATCTCCTTACCAAGTATACCACACTTCCCGTTCTAACTGAACAAGGAAATAAATGAAGTAGGATGGAAAACACATTCCAAATAAAATGCAGCAGCAAAATGCTGACTATTTTACTAAGGGAGTAATAGAGTGTGGCAGCTCCTAGATAATGTAAATGTAAGTAAAACAGTCTGTGAGTGATCTAGTGGCATTTGGGATATCTTTTTTACTTTAATAAACCTTGATTTCTTAGATCTTGCTTAACCTTGGCAATCGAATATTAGAAAGCTTTCTTCTTTTGAACAGAAGTTGAGTGTTACTCTATGAAGACAGAGGCTTTTATTAATTGGAAAATCATATTTGCCTTTCCACCTGCCAAAATTTAGGAAACAGTTGTTAAATAAACTCACATTGCATTGTTGACAAGAAAACTATTTTTAATATGGTATTTATTCAACTTCATAAATCATCCCATTTCTTACTCAAGGAAATGGTAATTAATTTTTTGGGTTTTAAAAAATGCTGCAGAACAGAAATGAGGTGACATTTTAGTTTAAAAGGTGGATTCTATTCCATATTCTAATGAAGTATTTTGTGCGGCTGCCAAACCACCCAACATATACTGACTTAATATGCTATTTTGATTTTAAGATTTTATTTTCAGTATGTAATTTTAGTCCACTCTAACATATTTTCCAAATACTTTTATTCTAAAAATATGAACCCTACATATATTTTAATGTATGCCTCCCACGCCCTAACTGTGGGAGGCCCTCAAGCTCAATTCCGGATCCCCTTTTGTAGTCTCCATCTACACCCACTCCTTTGGAGAACTCATTCACTTCCATAGCTTCAACTACCATCTCTACGTGGATGATTCCCAACTCTACCTCTCCAGACCTGACCGCTCGCCTTCTCTGCAGCCTCACGTTTCTTCCTACCTTAAGGTCATCCGTACTCGGCTGTCCCCCCAAAACCTCAAACTAAGTGTGTCTGAAACAGAATTCCTGTTTGGGCAACTAGCCAGCATACCTACAGAATGAGTGGCTTCCTCTAGTGAGTGTTGATGCCCCTTGCTGAGCAATGTTACTCAACATCCCCAAGTCTTCTAGTCTCCACTAAGAAGACACAAGTTATTTTAGTGTCCTCACTGCTGAAGCAGATTGCATGAAAATGGAAGTGTTTTGTGAAGACTGGCTTTCTCCTTACTAAAGTGTCTTCCTGGGGTTCCCATTACCAGACAGACTAGCTGCCTACAGTATTTCTCAGTAACCATGTTCTCCCACTTAACGATAATTTGGGTATTTGCTAAGTGCTTACTATGTGCCGAACCCTATTCTAAATGATGGGGTAGATACTCGATAATCAGATTCCAGACTCAGTCCCTGCCCGCCGTGAGCCTTAGGGTCTAACGGGGAACAAGAACAGTTATTTAATCCTCACTGTTACACATGAGAAAACTGAAGCACAGAGTAGTGAAGCGACTTGCCAAAGGACTCCCAGGAGGCAAGTGATGGAGCCCAAATCCCTATCCTTTCCACTACAGCGAACTCCTTCTTCCTATTCTCCCAATAACACCAGAATGCCAAGATATGATTCAGTTTTGCTTTAGAGTTAATGGATAATGGTCTAGGATCACCTTGGTTTTCTTACCTGGTCTATCAGCTTATCATCCTCTAATCCTCTCCCTAGAATGAGAATGAATTGACTTTTTAATGGCAGTAATCTTCTTTGAAGTTATAGGTTTCTGTAGCTAATTTAGATGTGGCTTAAGCTATTCCTTTTCAAGGTTATTTGGTTTAAAAAAAAAATCATCTGACTCTCATTTGCCCCAACCCACACTCTCTTCTCCTCAAGATGAAATAAAAATTCCAGAGCATGAAAGTGAGGAAAGAGTGGGAACCCAACAAATACTACCAAATGATTTTATTTAAATGCTATCTTTGGAATACCGGTTTAAATGAATATGTGTTTTAGAAAAACAGTAAAAAGTTATTGAGTAAATAAAATGACCAAAAAATTCCCCCAGACTTTACTGATTTATGACCGTTTCTATTTTCCTGTAGAAAGATCATTACCGTGAAGAAAACATTCCCATGGCTATAGGAATGATCTGGGTTTTTTTCTGCCACTCTTGACTTGAGGTATATAAATAATATATAAAAGTCCAATTAATTTCCCTAAGGGAATATTAAATGCTAAATAGTTTGAGTGGAGATATTCCAATCGCTGCCTCGTGTTTTAATATTTTCAGAAATCGTTATCTGGTTGGCTCTAGATTCTTTTTAGCAAGTCGTATATGGAAAGCAAAATGAAATACCACAGGGTAGCTGTGGGGAGATAAATTTTGCATTTTATAACACAAATCACTCTCCATAATGAATGATGGAAGATTTAGCCATATTGTGATAGTTTTATCATAGAGCTGGAACACATTGCTTCAGATAATGTACTTTATTTTAGAATGGAGTATAAATCTTAGTGTCTAGAATTTGCATAGATTGGTTTTCAAAGGCTCTGAGTGCATCATCACTGGGACATAACTAGGGGAATGGCAAACAATAGTAATTTAATAAGTGGAAGAGCTAAAACACTAAGAGCACCATTACCTTTCCAAACTCTAGGTATCCTCATTCTGTCATCACACCCCAGATCCCTAAAGCATAGAGAGTCTACCAGAAGGTGGCATGGATGCTAGTCAATGGGATTATCCATTTGACCCCTTTGCCGGGCCTTCATCCCATCCCCTCCTCTTCCCCCATGATTAACCCTCCCTTCTGGAACTACCTTGGATGTGAGGGCGTTGGTGCACCTTACATGTTCTAGATGTTTCTTCACTTGGAAAGTTGGTTAACAAAGGTATGGTAATGAGAAGGGAACTGTCTCCATCACTTCCTGCTTTACCTGCTGGTGCACCTGACTCTTAGCAGGCCAGTTGGTGGCTGCTCAGGGCAACAAGGCAGTGGAGGAGTTGCATGTGGCCACAACACTCTCTTTTGGAACATTTTCCTCTATCAAAGGCAGTGGGGTCCAGTGGAAAGAGCTTGTGTATGGGAATCAGGAGACCTGCATTCAGCCCCACTTCTGCCCTTGACCTGCTCTGTGACCCTTGGACATGTCACCTCCCCACTCAGGGCCTCAGTTTCTTCCTCTATAAAATGGGGATAAAATACCTGCTCTCCCTCCCTCTTAGATTGGGAGTCTTGTGTGGGACATCACTTGTGTCCTCAGCATTTAGCAGGTCTTGTGTTGTCGAGTCATCTCCGACCCATAGCAGCGCCATGGAAACATCTCTACCAAAACACCCCACCTCCATCTGCAATCGCTCTGGTAATCTATCCATAGAGTTTTCTTGGTAAAAAACTGGAAGTGGTTTACCATTGCCTCCTTCCGTGCCGAAAACTTGAGTCTCCACCCTCGACTCTGTCCAATACTGCTGCTGCCCAGCACAGGTGAGTTTTGAGTGGTAGCAGGTAGTTTCCACTTGCCAGCCACTTCCCAAGCTAGGAATGGTGTGGATATGCCTTTGCTTGACTCTCCCTGTATTCGAGACTGGTAGAGTACTGGAAACTCTCCAGGTGCAACCCTGAGAGGGGAATTTAGCAGGTAGTAAGGGCTTATTAAATTCCAGTACTAGTCTCCTCCTTCAACTGGACCCGATTGATTCCCAAAATGCTGTTTTCTTTTAATAATGAGAAAAGCAAAGTCAGTAGTAACTTATTTGAACTAGACAGGAGGTGACTGACCTGGCAGAATGTGGCCTCTAGTTTCTGAAAGACTTCAGGGGAAGGAAAGTAATAACTTTTTGCAAATTTGAGAGTAGACTTAGCCATAAGTTGGACTGAACAAGTGGAAAATTTCTCAAGGAAACTCCCGTAGATATCCTGGAAGATTTAGCTCATTGTATTTCGAAGTGGTTAGGAATTGTAAATAAAATTAGCTCAGGGACTTGAATTTTTTTTTCAAGCATATACTAAGATTTGATTTCTCTTCTTCTTGCAAGGATATTTGTGAATAGGGACAGCTCTAGTGCTTCTAAACTTTTAATGCTAACCTCAAAAGGTAAGCCAGAAGCCTTTTTATGCTACCGGTTAACCTTTTCTGACTTAAAGAAAAATCAGCGACATTTAAAGCAGTCCTGGGGCCCATGAAGACTAGGGAATGCTATAGTAACTCTCCTGGGAAGATGCCATCTTGAATGTTGAAATTCTCTTTGATGTTTTAGCAACCACCCCACCACATTCATTCATTCAGTCATATTTATTGAGCGCTTACTGTGTGCAGAGCACTGTACTAAATGCTTGACATGCAGTAGCTATTCAAAGGCCCCTGGGTTCTCCTTAGATTTTGGGTTGCCAGAATAAAAAGTCAAATTAAAGCACTGGACTGGTTTTATTTGGACTTCATAAGTAAAACTTAACCATAAATGTAGTTCCATTATCTCTATAGTGCCATGAAAATCAGGAGTAATTTGGCATAATTTATATGCTTTTTAAAAAATAAATAAAGGCTTCAGCATGCCTTTTGTCTTTAAAACTGTTCAAAATACTGAAAGGTATGTTTTTGGTTTCCACTACACAGTTGTCCTGCTTCCAGCACTTAGAACAGTGCTTTGCACATAGTAAGCGCTTACCAAATGTCATCATTGATAAGTAAAGCTACAGAACCATGATAAGGTATCGCTGGCTGAAAATATGTGAATACATTGTTTTTTTGTGCTATACCAGTTTTTTAAGTTTTTCCCGTATATAATTCAGGTTCACCCTAAGCATTTTAAAAAGGTATTTGATATACTTAAAGCGACAAGGTTGATAAGAGTACAAACTAGAAAGTGGAGCTACATTTAATAATTGTTAACTTTTTATTAGTGAGCTTTTTCATAGCTTAATTATGGAAAAAAGGCATTGTTTTCTGTACATTGATATGAAAGGGATTGATGCTGATCCCTGTTTTTCGGTTAATATTGCTAAGGAATAGAAAGTGAATTAGTCTTAAGGATGAAAATCCATGCTTTTCTGTTTTCACAAATAAAATGAGACCCTTGTTGGTATAGTATTCTTTTTGTGTGACTTTGGGCAAGTCGCTTCACTTCTCTGGGCCTCAGTTCCCTCATCTGTAAAATGGGGATGAGGACTGTGACCTCCTTGTAACCTCCCCAGCGCTTAGAACAGTGCTTTGCACATAGTAAGCGCTTAATAAATGCCATCATTATTATTATTATTATTTAGAAAAGGAATATTCTAGAACATATAGGAAGCATCATACAGAAAAGTAGTGGTTCACTTCAAGTAGCTTAATGTTTAAATATGTAAGTTATTCCTTTCAAAAACTGTGGGGAAATGATTTTTTAGTGAAATACAGCACTTCTCATCTCTTGCCCACATTTTTTGAGCACCTCCTGTGTGCTTATCCCACACTGTCAGGAAATCCTAAGTCAGCACCTACCGAGAAACGTTCTGAGGCAGAAAAATGTAGCATTCATTAGACGGTTCCTCTGTGAACCGTTCTTCCTATGAACCGAGGATCTAAAGTCAGAGAGATTCAATTACAGGGTCTCCTCCTCGATCCCTGCTGCCATGGCAGAATCTAGAGCTACAGAAGTCTTTGAAAGGCCTGCTGTAAAAAAGATGCAGATTATTAAGGGCCTGCTTTGTGCCAAACTCCGCTACGCATGGGAGTAGTCAGATGGAATCAGATCAGACCCAATCCTGTCCCACACGGAGCTCACATCTAACAAGAAGGGAAAACAGGTGTTTTAGCCCCATTTCACAGATGAAGGAGGGAAGGCACAGAAAAGTTACTTGCCTAAGGTCTCCTACAAGGATAGTGGTAGAGCGGGAAGTAGAATATGGGTCTACCGATTCAATCCCCAGCTCATTCCTCTGTGATACACTGCCACTGCAGTGCCCATAGTAGTTGGCTCCCTTGGAAGGAGTGGGCCATACAGTTCCCTTCTCTCTGCCTGCAAACGGCCAAACAAGGTCACGCAGTGGTGGAAAGAATACATTGTCCTAGGTTTTCTTTTTGGTGACTTCGAACTCTGAATTCCCAAAGCAAGCCGTTAACCTTTGCAGAAAAGGAGTGAATTATTCCATTCTTAATGGAATTGATTGCCTAAGGATTTGTATTTCTATAGCTGGAAAATGTAATCTTACACATCTGGGGAAGTTGTTTGCACCTACCCCTGCAATAGCGCTAAATACATTTTCAATATTTGGGTGGATCAGTCTTAACGCACTTTAGGTGCCATTCAAAATTGAAGCGATTCTCTTCTCATCTGGAATTGAGGTTGTGGGTATTAGTCATCCCAAATTCTTCCAAAATTGTAAGGACATTTATATCTCAATAGCAGTTTGGGGAGAAATATGGTCTGAGCCACTAGCACAAATAATCCCTCATCATAGTTTGGCTATTTTGCCTAGGTCTGTGTAAAAAGCTCGGAAATTGACTGGTGTATTTTGGTGTGTGGGAAGATATGTGCGGCGTGGCTCAGTGGAAAGAGCCTGGGCTTTGGAGTCAGAGGTCATGGGTTCGAATCCTGGCTCCGCCACATGTCTGCTGTGTGATCTTGGGCAAGTCACTTCACTTCTCTGAGCCTCAGTTACCTCATCTGTAAAATGGGGATGAAGACTGTGAGCCCCATGTGGGACAACCTGATCACCTTGTATCCTCCCCAGCGCTTAGAACAGTGCTTTGAACATAGTAAGAGCTTAACAAATGCCATCATTATTATTATTATTATCATTATGTGCACATGTGTATGATGGTATTAAATTTGGATTTGGTTGAGTGTTCAGTAAGTCATTCAACGTTATTTTTTGAATATTTACTGTGTGCAGAGCATAGTACTAAGCGCTTTGGAGAAGCAGCATGGCTCAGTGGAAAGAGCCTGGGCTTTGGAGTCAGAGGTCATGGGTTCAAATCCCACCTCCGCCAATTGTTAGCTGTGTGACTTTGGGCAAGTCATTTCACTTCTCTGAGCCTCAGTTACCTCATCTGTAAAATGGAGGATTTAGACCTTGAGACCCCTGAGGGACAACCCATGCTTAGAACAGTGCTTTGCACATAGTAAGCACTTAATAAATGCCATCGTTATGATAATTATTATTATTACAGTACAACAGAGTTGGTAGACCCATTTCCTGCCCACAGTGAGCTTGCAGTGTAGAGGGGAGTATAGTTGAATAATGTGATTGTGTCCCCAATTTATTATGCCAAATTTCACTTAGACTGGTCTTCTTGTCTGTCAAAGGGTATTAAACATTGCATCCTAACAATTGAGAAATATGTACTGCTATTATACTTATTTTATCAGTTGGTATTTCGTTTTTTGTGGTAGATTTATTGTTAATACATTTTTAAGATGGTAGAATTTCAGACATTGAGTTGCGTTTGATTGAAAACTTCATTTTTATAAATTGGTTTAATAAAATTCATTAGAAGCGTAATTTACTTTTGAAATTCCTTTTGGCCCTGTTATTTATTAAGTTCTGGAATAGATACTTAATGCATGATCCAGAAGACTACCAGCTACCATAAATTTCAGATCAAGATTTATGAAATGTTTAAATTTTATTGTTCCTGAATTGCTGGAAAGGATAAGATGTTGAGTGGAATTTTTCTTAAGTACTACCAAACTTTCCCAATAGGAATATAAATGTTTAGGTGATAATATTAATGAAAAATAGATTACAGATGCTGAATTTACTCTTACAAAGTTATAGAAAATCCTGTAGTCTTGATACTTGTTATAATATTCTGTGATAATCTAAATTTTTTAATCAAATCAAATACATTTAAAGGAAACACTTAATATCGTAGTAGATATAGACTGCTGGTCATAGAAGAAGACTATGCTGAGGTCATTTTCGGTGCAAAGAGATAATTTACAGTATTCAGGGAGAAGTAGCTGCATTTTCCAAGCTGGAGCTCCATGATTTTGGAAGACAAAATAAACATATTTCCCATAGAAACAATTTCAACCTGGAACGCTTGACAGCTTCATTTTCAGTACAGTCAGCTTTGATGTAAATGGATCTGAACTGGCGAAATAGTTCACTTGCTGTAATTAAAATAAGGGAAATTTCTAAACGTGGTCTTTTTCAATTCTAATGTGAATAACTGAATGTTATTTCCAGGGGATTTTTTCCCCCTTTCTAGGAAAGCTTTGCTGCCATCCATCTACTGGGAATTGGGTTGCTTTACGTTTAGGAGATGCAGGCCCTATATGTTAGATACCTAAAAGTGTAACCTTTACATAGTATAAATGCAACCTAAGTGTAATCGTTCCTAATGCTAAAGTTTATGCTTCGGTTAAAAATCAAGTCATGGCTTCTGCATTTTTCTGGCATGGAGCATTATTGATTTATGCAATTGGAAAATTGTGTGCTTTCCATGTTGCAAGGACATGTCTTATACTAAAATCAGATTTTGGCTACTAAGGATATATAACTTCAATTTGCATCGTATTCAAACCCCCTGAATGGCAAAATGTGGCCCAGGAGAAATGACCCACAGCTCCTAGCATATTAGAAAGCATAATGTTAACATCAAGGATTAACGTGCCTGATTGAGGTTTAATAGAATTATGGGTTCCTAGAAGCTGTAATTGGCATGCAACTTTCATTTGAAGGCAAAACTGAAGTTAGTATACTCTGAGCCCGGACAAATAAGTGCACCATAGCTTCCAGATGTCTTAAATTTATAGCCACATTTTGAAAAAGAAAAAACAAAAACTTGGACTTCCACCAGCAACGGTATCTTTCAGATGAATTCTTTCTGAAACCAGTTTTCACGCATAAGAATTCCACTTTAAAACAGCTTTTCCATTTGGTGTCTTTCCACCCCGACCCAGTCAACAATTTGCAGAGGTAGATTAGGTAGTTATTAGGTCTCCTCTTGCTATGGGGTGAGAATATGGAAACAATTGAGCGCTAGTGGGATTAACACTCAGAAACCAGCGCTGTTATTGTACTTCTGCTTTCATCAATAGAAAGTGCTGTAAGAAAGAGTGTTTTTTCCCACTAGCCTAGGAGGTTGTAGTAATCCTACTCCAGTTAATCCTAGTACACCCTTGTGTACCATAGTCATTGGTGGTTTGTGTTCCATACCATTAAAGAAAAAATTCACCTTTGGCTGTGTGTGTGAGATCAGTGGAGGAGGACCCACTTTTACCACTGCACTGGGCACACACAAACACTGCCCCTTGTTAGCTTTGTTGTTTGTAGTATGCTTTCTTATACCGAGGTGTTCGTAGACCTGATTTCCTGGTGATATGGATATTATACACCAAGTAATTCTATAGTGAGATTTGCCACCCTCACTAAAGTTTATTTTTATTGTACCCTCAAATTGAGGTTTTATGGCACATTTCATTTCCATTATATTAAGGTTATAATCCTGATTTTGTCTGCTAAGGGTGCTGCAAAAATATAGGCTGAACAATTGTTGGCTATCCTTCAATCAATCAATCACTAGTAGTTATTTAGCATTTTGTTCCGAGCACTGAAGTGAGTGGTGGGGAGAGTACAGTAGAGTTAGCAAACATGCCGTCTTCCTGGGAAGACAGACCCTAAAATAAATTACAGGGAGAGAAAATAGGGAGGGCAAATAATAGTCAGTTGACTTTCCTGAATCTTCCTCTTTGGAAGGTGTTATCCAGTAGTGTTAGTAAAATCTCCAATGGGATTGTTTCAAGAGATAGACACATCATTGGCCTTTGTGCAACACATGGTAAATATTGCTATACTCACCCGGCAGATATCACTTGGTGGATGAATAAAATCTCAACTCATTTTTGGGATGCTCAGAGGAACCAAGTACTGGATATAAAACACTAAATCAGTATTGCAACACATACACTTATATGTCAGTGAAGGAGAATCCCAATAGTCCAGCCTTCTAGGTTCCTTCTAGAAATAATACTTAGTGTAAAATATTTGAGTAATAATAATTGTGCTGTCTGTTAAGTTCTTGTTACAAATCAAGAACCATCCTAAGCACCGGAGAAGGCATTCAGGATGCACACAGTGTCGGTCCCTGGTGGGACTCTCAGTATTAGGGAGTGGGAGAGCAGGTATGTGACCCTCATTTTACAGATTAATAAACTGAGGCACAAGGAAATTAAGTGACTTGCCCAAGATCACACAGCAGGCAAATGGCAGAGGCAGAATTAGAACCCAAATCTCCTGGCTGGCTATCCAGCCCATGCTCTTTCTATTAGGTCCCACTGCTTCCACAGAGAAAGGTTGCCTTTAATCAACCCCTTTATTTATTTTGGAAATGGCAAAAGCAATGAAATAATTTTGGTCTACTCCAGGCTAAATTCACTTTGATTAATATGCCTTGAAATGCAAGAGATTTAAATACAAACTTCCTTGCATTTCTAAGAAGTGATCAGGTGTCCTTGATAATCTGCAAAATATGTCACCCAATAACTTTAACTCTGTTATGTGAAAGTGCTGACCACTTTGGCCCACATAACCCTTTTCTTCTCCCTCCCTATTGTATGGGGATCTGCACCACTACATAAATAAATTCCCTATGTACATACACATGTGCTTTTTCCAACATGCACCCTGTTCATTTTAATGTCTCATTAAGCTATCTTTAGAAACAATATAAGAGAACATAATTTTTAAATACCTTACATTTTTTAACTCAGCAGGGAAGAATAACCTATCAGTGTTGTATGTATTCATGAGAATTTTTCATTTCTCTGTTTCTTCTGGGTAGTTCCAAGGGATAGGGTTTCACCACTTCAGAATGTAAACTTGTCATGAATTCATTGGCAATAAACAGTCACCTCATACTTCAGTTGCATTCTCAGAATGCCCGGGTGGTTTCAATTCCTGTATGGTGAAAAAATTCCCAAACCAATTCATTGTGCTTTTTGGAAGGTAAGGAAGTCATCATCGGGGCATATAAGGTACCGCAAGTGGAAGTTAGAAGCTTCTGAGGACTGAAAAGGATAGGGTGGTTTGGATTGGAATGCTAAATGTAAAAGGGGGGCTTTCTGAAGCCTACAAAATGATAAAGGCTTAGGACAAGGTGGCAGGTACCATCAAAGATGTGCAAATCACATGGGAAGGAGTTGGTCACGCATTGGTCTTTTCCATCCCTCTCATACAGACAGGGCCGAATCTGTTGTATTTGTCCTCTCCCAAGTGCTTAGTACAGTGCTCTGCACACAGTAAGTGCTCAGTAAGTACATTGCTTGAGAGAGTGGTTGGATCTCACTGTCTGAAGCATTATGGCATGACCTATTGGAAAGACTGTGGGCCTGCAATGGGAGTTAGAGGCCCTGGGTTCTAATTCCAACTCTGCCGCTTGTCTGTTAGGTGACCCTGAGCAAGTCACTTAACTTCTATATGCTTCAGTTCCCTCATCTGTAAAAGGAGGATAAAACACTTGTTCTCCCTCCCTCTTAGACTGTGAATCCACGTAGGGCAGAGATTTCATTCAGACTGCTTATATTATACTTACCCTGGTGCTTAGTGCAGAGTAAATGCCAACACATACTATTATCATTTTTGTTGAAAACAACAAAAGGTGTGCTACCTGATATATCCTCAACTTTTTCTAACCTAACTCTTCCTCTAATGCACGTGAAGAAGAATTTATCCAAGCCCTTCTGGACCTCATTGATGTTTTTAACATCCAGAACTTCTGGGGTAGGCAATTTTATGTTTTTCATTCACTGAGTTAAAAAGTTATTTCATTTTATTTGTTTTGTATCAATTACCCTGCCCGCAAACTTGATGATGTCATAAACCTTCTCGGGGACTGTGTCTATATTTCACCAATTATTTTTCCCTGCTCTTAGTACAGTGCGTAAGCACCTAGGAATCAATAAATAGTACTACTACTACTACTTACTACTTGGCTTACTTGTTTCAGATCAAAGGTCTTGATATTGTTCAGTGTCCGAGTGGATATGAAAGAAAACAACCATTAAATGCTTCTTATTGACTCTGTTAAAGACAGAGTACCCCTAGTTCTCTTGTAATGGTGAAGATATATTTTTGACTCACTTTGAAATAAGGAAAATTGCATTAGAGTACTCAGGTCTGGTCTGAAGCCTTGAACATACAGAGAACCATTGCTTTATCATTCATTCATTCATTCAATCATATTTATAGAGCACTTTCTGTGTGCAGAGCACTATACTAAGCGCTTGGGAAGTACAAGTTGGCAACATATAGAGACGGTCCCTACCCAACAGTGGGCTCACAGTCTAGAACATCCTGGTCTATCCAGATAGTCATGGATTATTGGAAGAACGTTGCCTAATTGTATCCAAAATTCACAGTTACTGTGTTAGAGAAGAACTAAGTAAAATAGGCTTTTCAAATCAGGCTCTGATTCAGTGAAAGGTTTTCTTATGATCTTAGGTAGGAAATCTTGAAAAGCTGCATACGTCATTTTAGTCTGAATGTCTCAAGGATTCATAGTTATTCTGAATTTTTCTCCCAGGTTACAGAGAATTTAGGCATGAGGTCTAAGGTGGCAAGAAGAAGAAAAGCCTTCATCTATATTCCTCACAGATTCTCCAAGGGCTTAGAACTATCTGCCCCCAGGGATGGTTTTAAAGGCCAAACAAAGAAAGCCCTTTCTTGGCTGTCTTAGCTGTAAAGATGAAAATCTAGAGAAGGGATCCATGAGAAATGTGTTCTAGAATGTTTGACAATCTTGTCCAGAAATAGAAAAACCTACCCTTTAGAGCAGTTAGTTTTTGTTTGTTTATTTGTTGTTGTTTTTTAATTAACTTCGTGCGATTTATGCCTAGGGGTCTTAACGCTGGTTTATGCATTTAGGGATGGAACTAGAATGCACTTCTGACTAATAAGATGGAAGGTTATTTGAAGAATGACCTTTCTTTGTCAGAAAGGAGTCCGGGCTATGCAAATCTGGTTTCCAGATAGAATTTGTAGACTAAGGATAATAGAGGATTTAATTGTGAACAAGTAAAGGGGAAATAATCAGAGATGAATAACTTAGCTTGCCAAAGTTTTCTGAAAGCTATTTTTTGTTCAACCATTTTGAATTAGCATGGAAATGGCATTCTTCAAGTAGCACACAAAAGACCTTTATAAGTCTGAGGTTAGCCATTTGCACTATTTTCCTTTATTAATTGGTGAGAAATCCAGTATATAATCATTGACTTTTCCTCAGCGAATGAGATTTCCACAAATACAATCGTACCAATCACTTCTAACATCCATGGAGTTGTTTGTTCTGTTACCACACTTCCACCCCTGAGAAATCTGTTGTCAGAAAAGTTTGGTATTTTTGTAAATACCAGACTCAGGACAAGGAAACTGAAAATACATGGACTACCAAATGAGATTTTTTGTTTTTCCTCAAATTTCATAGTTATCTTATGTTTAGGGATTTTGTTAATCTCTTGCTATGTGCCAAGGACTGTACAAAATGCAAGATAATCAGGTCGGGCACAGCCCTTGCCCAGTGTGGGGCTCACAGTCTAAGCGGAAGGGAGAACCGGTTTTGAATCCCCATTTTACAAATGAGGAAACTGAGGCACAGATAATTGATTTGCCCAGGGTTACACAGCAAGCAATTGGCAGAGCCAGAATTAGAACCCAGGTCCTCTTACTCCCAGACCCATGAGCTTTCCACGTGGAAACACTGCTCTCCCCAGACACATGCAGAGAGAAATCACTTCAAATCACGTGTAATATACAAAGATGAGGGAGGGAGGGTTTGTAGACAAAAGCAGCACTGCAGGAATTTGATTCTCATGGCTACCATTGTCAGGAAAAAAACTTTTTTTTGCCATAGATGTCCCTTATGTCTCATAGAGGGAGCCTGGACCCAAGGAGCTAGGAAAACAATTGCCACCCTATCCTGCAAACACTCAATCAGTATGGCTTCCCATCCAAGTTAGAGGCAGAGAAGCATTCCTCCCACATCCCTATACATCAACTTGTGCGTTTTGAAAGTGTCGTCGATACTAAAATGGTAGCCCTGTGCCAAGAGACAGGAATCAATCAGGGGTATTTACTGAGCCTTTACTGTGCACAGAGCACTCATAAATTCAAGTGAAATTTCACTGTCTGTGAACAGGAACAAAAATACCAAAACAGAAATTACCTCCCGAAGTCAAATTTATGTACCTGCTTTATAAATGTTATTTAGTGATGTCTGCCGAACAATAATACATCTTTAAATAGAGCCTTTCTCTAAGAAGCTCGTAGCTTATTCAGTGATGGTATGTCCTCTCTTAGTCTATTCATCATTTCAACAATCAGTTCATATAATTGGGGTCTTGGTTTGATTCCCTGAATCCATTGCAGTGGAGGAATAGGACGTGAACTCTGTGGAGGCGGCCTTAACGTGGGATTGAACAATGGGAAAGTTTGTTTCCAGACCTGCTTCAGGTGTAGGGACACTGAGTCCTGATCCTACTCCCTCTGAGGTGGTATTAGGCCTGAGCTAATAACAATTATAATACTATATAATGGTGGCATTTGCTAAGCACTGGACTAGATATAATACAATGGTTTCAGTCCCCCATGGGGCTCACAGTCTAAGGGGGAAGGAGAACAGGTTTTAAAACCCTATTTCACAGATTAGGAAACTGAGGCACAGAGAAGTAAAATGACCTGCCCAAGGTAATACAGGAGGTGGATGACAGAGCTGGTACAGGTCCTCTGACTCCCAGGATTGTGATCTTTCAATTAGGTCAGGATACTTCAGTTCGTTGTGATACTGAGGGGAACAAAGCCATTATTTATTTTAAGAAGGTAAATTCTACTTCATTTTTACTCTGACAAATAATACTGAGGAAACAGGTACCAAGCAGCGTGGTTTAGTGGCAAGAGCATGGGCTTGGGAGTAAGAGGTCATGGGTTCTAATCCTACCTCCACCACTTATCAGCTGTGTAACTTTGGGCCAGTCACGTAACTTCTCTGTGCCTCAGTTACCTCATATGTAAAATGGGGATTCAGACTGTGAGCCCTATACGGGACAACCTGATTACCTTGTATCTACCCTAGGGCTTAGAACAGTGCTTGACACATAGTAAACACTTAACAAATACCATCATTATAATTACTATTATACCAGTTTGTTTCTGACTTCATGTTGGCCATTGCACATTTGTGGATGGCCACAGTGAAAGGGTGAAAGTCAGAAATAATAATAATAATAACGATGGCGTTTATTAAGTGCTTACTATGTGCAAAGCACTATTCTAAGCGCTGGGGTAGATACAAAGTAATCAAGTTGTCCCATGTGGGGCTCAAAGACTTAATCCCCATTTTACAGATGAGGTAACTGAGGCACAGAGAAGTTAAGTGACTTGCCCAAAGTCACACAGCTGACAAGTGGCAGAGCTGGGATTTGAACCCATGACCTCTGACTCCAGAGCCCGGGCTCTTTCCACTGAGCAACACTGCTTCTCTAAGTATAATATGTGCCTTAATTCCTAGGTAATAATCAAATAGTCAACATAGTCCTCTCTCAGATCCTTTTATTCTCTTAGACCGTGAGCCCCATGTGCAACAGAGACTGTCTCTTCTGCTGAATTTGTATCTACCTCAGAGCTTAGAACAGTGTTTGACACATAGTAATCGCTTAAGAAAGACCATTTAAAAAATCTAGACAAGTTTCATTTGAAAATTTCACTCATCTGAGTAAAAGACAAATGCCCCCGCATTAATAACTTTTCTTGCTACTCTGGTTTTATCTTTAAAGACCCTTGGAAGTGTTTAATTTTCTAATTTCTCTAGCTAGCCTCTCTACTAAATCCTCTGCCTCCTCTGGCCCCACTTTCATAATGCTTCTCGCTCCCTCCCCCCACGAAAATTTCACTCATCTGAGTAAAAATAGAAATGCCCCAGCATTAATATCTTTTCTTGCGACTCTGGTTTTATCTTTAAAGACCCTTGGAAATGTTTCATTTCTCTAGCTAGCGTCTCTACTAAATCCTCTGCTTCCTCTGGCCCCACTTTCATAACGTTCCTCACCCCCTCTCCCCCCCCCCAAAAAGACACCCCGAAAACCTTTTGAAATATATAAAAGGAAGTTGTAGCTTTCACTATTACTCTGGGTTCATTTCCATTGTTGAAATGACTCTGTACAAAGCAAAGGTCGTTTTTCTTCGCCAAGGATGAGCAGTTGTAGAGGGACAGATCTATGATGTCACAGCCTGCATTGTCTCTTGGGGCCCTCATCCATCAAACCGTCAGTGCTGACTTTTGTTCAGGGTCACTGAGGAATGAAGTGGCAAGTCTCAGATTTGGCTATCTGAAGTTTTAGCTCCACTGCCAGTTTAAAGTCGCCTCGTTTTATGTTCAAGGCCCAAACAGCGTGCTACTGAGCAGAGAGGAGCCAGCCCGGATGCCTCTGTAGAAATAATTAACACCAGGCCTACAGCCATCAATTTCAAAATACCGAGC
Organism: Tachyglossus aculeatus; assembly: GCF_015852505.1. Taxonomy (NCBI): domain Eukaryota; kingdom Metazoa; phylum Chordata; class Mammalia; order Monotremata; family Tachyglossidae; genus Tachyglossus; species Tachyglossus aculeatus. The sequence goes on from NC_052080.1 coordinate 9,242,460, forward strand.
TGCTTTTTGATTGATTTTTTTGTTGTTGTTTCGGGATTTCAGTGATGTAGTAGAAAGGTAAGGATTCTTTTTAAAATTAGCAAAGAGCCGAGGATCAATTGTGATGTCATCATGTTCGCCATAAAATATAAGGGAGTTGGTGAAGCAAAGTCTAATATGCATAAAATGTCTAGATTTTTGGAAAATTCACGTGTGCCGCGTTCAGAGAAGGAAAATGATTATTTTGGCAACTTTGTAAATGAAGTCGTTCTGCTTCATTTTGAAGGAAAACATGGCAGTAATGGATATTTCTTTGGCTAAAGAAATGTTAGGGGTGCGTGCCCCACGTACGTTTGGATATGGGTAATGTTTCTAAGTTTCTTTTAATTTTATTTTCACCGCTATTGATGGAGTAGCAGATCTTTTGCCAGCATTAGGAAACAACTGGCAGCTTTTGCTTCCAAATGCCTCACGGGTGGGGTGCACAAGAAATACAAAAAATTCAATCAATCAGTGGTTCATATTGAGCACTTCTTTTGTACAGAGCACTGTACTAAGAAGTCTCAAGCTTCAGGCAGTAATTTATTATTGGAAGAAGGGGAAAGTGAGGGTACATGCTTATTTATGACGACGTGAAACACTAATTATACAGGGCATTGTGCTCGGACGTTTCAGTGGCCACAGTGTTCAGAAGAGTTTGTTTGGATGCTCTCTCCAAGGATTAGCATACTGTGATGGTTGAATGCCACCAGATCCCTCCCCTTATCCCATCCCCCCTCCACCCCAACAACATTTCTCCCCTCCACGCCCCAGGAGAAAGGCCTCCGCTGAAGTCATTTAGTGTGTGTTCCTTTTTCCTGTGAGAGGATTAAGGAACAGGAGAGTGGCTTTGTGAGAAGACTCGGGAGAGTGGGAGCTGAGAAGAAACTAAGCACAGCATAGGAAAGGCTCCAAGCCTTTCATAGTTACCTCAGTCAATTCATTCTAGGACCCCATTGCCTGTGGGACAGCAGCTGGGGTTTTGTTTTCTTTTCATCTACATACTGTAGGAGAAGCTGGTAAGGTCATTTTTCCATTCTACTGCCTGGGATGCTACTGTAATTGCATTATTGAAGTGATTGTGTCAGGAGCAAGGGAAGTGGGTAAATGATTCTGGGGACACCCTTCATTGTCTGTCTTTTGTTCAGCTGCTTAGGTTTCACAAGAGGCAGTGTGGACAATACAGGGGGACAGTTTCCCCAGAACAACTTGGCATTTCTCTAAAAATGACTTAGCCTCTCTCGAACATCCCCAAACCCCACAACGTAAGCAAAATATTTTCTGGTATTCCTTTTTTTATTTTTTCTTGAGATTTACTTCGAAAGTTGTTTCATATAAACTCAACTGCTTTTGGAGAACCTGATTGTTGCTGTCCTGGAAAATTGTCCTGGTTGTCTGTTTCCTGAAAAGAAGTTCATTTTTTTCCCACACTTTCTCCCCTAGTTTTACTAATACATCAGCTAGTGCTTTGACCAAATGCTGTTGCCTAATTACCCCAACTATTCCAAGATTTCAGAGAGTGTTAGATGAATTGGAAAAGGCCCATTCAAAATAATGAGCTGAATGTTGAACTAGCTATAGGACGGTGATGGTAATATCTGACCCTCACTGTACTTATAAATTGAAAGGATGAATTAGGGCTTCGCAGGAGGATCAAGTACAGGTCTTTGCCTCTGTTGGTTAAAAAAATCCAGTGAGGCTTGGAAACCACCACCTCACCTGTCCTTCTCTAATGTCTTCATGTTATTTTTAGAAGGGATGTTGATATTGGTCTGCAGTCTTTCATTTCCATCATCCCAGTGGGGGAAACGTTAGTTGGAATAGTTTAGAAATACACGAACTCAGTTTAGGGCAAACCCATCCATAACTAAGATTTGAAATAGCATCCTGTGACTCATATGAGTGACAGAGACCATAATTACCAAGAATATTTGCATTTGTGGGAAGTTAAAACAAACAGACACAGGGGATATGAATGATTTATGATAATTTCACCCCTATCTGGCAGGCCCAAAAGCTAATCTATTTTACTCGGTCAAACAGTTAATTTTTGTGTGTCCCATTCTCTATAATTTTTCAATTTAGGGCGGGAATCATCTTTAAAATATTGTTTTTGTTATTGCTTCCTATTTTCTTCCTCTTTTTCATTTTGTGTCCCTTTGCAATAAAACTGCCAAGTACACCAATCTAGGCATAGTTATTGTAGATTTTTAAGACAATGCACTTTGATTATTAAGAATATTTAACACTGTTCTGTTAAAGGCTGGTGAGCCCGTTCTGATGGCACTGATCTTAGAGAATGAATGGTTATTACCTTATTACCAATATCTCTGCTTTCCAGAAATGGAGAACTAATATTACTTTTGGTATTATGGGATATATCATTTAGGCCTCCACAAGGCTAGAATACAGCTGAAATGCTATAAGGGGAAGGGCTTAAAGGATCCTTTTTTATTCAATTCCCCCCAGCTTTGTGTATACAAGTGAGTACATATTTATATATCTACATATCTAGATCTGCATATATGAAAGCATTTAAACACATTTTCTTGTTTTATAAAAGATTCCCATGAACCTGAGAAACAAAATGCTCATATATGGTTCTGGGTTCAGAGCATAGGGGACTCCAAGCAAATTTTAAATTAGGAGATGGAGATCACACATTCTCAACATTCTCATTCTCCGCTCTGTCTCCTTTCTTCATCCAATACTGCTACTTCGAGCAAATGGTTAAAGTTATGTCTCGTCTTATCAGGAATTGTTTACTGAAAGCTGACACTTCAGTTAGACTCCCAGCTGTGGAGTAACAGTTGCTCAACCATTGGTTTATATACCGTGAAGTCACGTAGATTGATTGTTTCCAAATCATAGTTGGTAATTTAAGCATTTGCATAAGTTATACCACCTGGTCATCTTAAGGACAGAAAATCTGACTTTTTTGGCTTTTCTCCCTGGCATGGCAGTCATGGATTGTTTAACTGGCCTTCAGTCCTGGCAGTCCCTTCAAAGCTGCAGGGTTCTTTAAACTCAGCCCCAGGAGAGAAGTCAGTGTTGTTCTCTGGACTTGTTCTTTGGATGACTGTGATTATGAGAGAATGATGCAGAATTTATTGCCAAAGAAATATGTTCATTTGTCCAGGGAATTGCTACTTCAATATAATTCCATAAACAATAAAATGATAATTCTATACAATCAATGATCTTTTGTTTTGTAGTCAATCAGTTAGAAAAGTATTTCACTACATTGCAAATATATCCATTTCTTTGGACTGTAAAGACTCCAAATACACTGACACACAAGTCTGATTGATTGCTATAATGCATGTAAAAGCAGTCCTTGGATTTAAGACACGATTGATTCCATGAAACATGCACTGGAACAGATATTTTGTAGAAAAAAAGCTACAATTTTGTGATTCGTTTAGGAACTAAGGTCAGATAGCCTATTTTTTACCAAGAATTACCCTGAATTGTATTCAGTCCATTAAAGATAACTAATATAGCCACAGGAAAGTATTGAATTTAGCCTGACCAATTGGTAGTTTGTCTTCTGTCTATTGCCCTGTTGCTGTGAGTCCCATATGATCCAGTGAGTGTCCTCACTTATAAATACTATTACTTTTTTATAGTGCTTTTGAATTTGCCTAAGTTCTTTAACACCAGTGGTATTTTATCCTCACAGTATCCCTGTGAGTTCGAAGGAGGCGGGTATTTGTATCTCATTTTTACAGTGAGGCAACAGAGGTCCAGAGAGGTGAAGTGACGTATTCAGCATCATACAGCAGGCAAGGGGCAGAGCTAGAACTAGAACCAGAGAAGCAGAATGGTCTAGTGGAAAAAACATGGGCCAGAGAATCAGGGGACTTGGGTTCTAATCCTGTCTCCATCACTTGTCTGCTGTTTGATCTGGGGCAAATCACTTAATTTCTCTGTGCCTCAGTTACCTCATCTATAAAATGGGGATTAAGACTGTGACCCCTTTGTGGATATCTCTTATCTACCCCTGCACTTGGTACAGTGCCTGGCACATGATAAGCACTTAACAAATACCATTGAAAAAAGTAAATAAATAAAAACAGGTCCTCTTGGCTTCCAGCCCCAGGTACTTTCCATTAGATCATGCTTCCCCAGAGTTCCTGTCCTTGAATTTCCTGCCAGCACTTAGTAGGGTACTTCCTCCACTGCAAGTGCTAAAATAGTTGTATCGATTGACTCAAGGAGGTCGACATTGACGAAGGGAGGCATCGTGGTGCGATGGAAGTAGTACAGGATTGGGAATAAGTAATAGTAGTAATAATAATTATGGTATTTTTTAAGCGCATACTATGTGCCAAGCTCTGTACTAATTGCAGGGGTGGATACAAGCAAATTGGGTTAAAATGTCCTGGGGTTCTAGACCAAACTCTGTCACTGGCCTGCTCTCTGACTTAGCCAAATCATTGAATTTATCTGTGCCCCAGTTTCCTCATTTGCAAAATGGGAGTATCATAGCTGTTCCCCTTCCTTCTTAGATAGTGAATCATCATAGGGGACAGAGACTGTACTGTAGCAGAGATTAAGTGTTCAATAAATTCCATAATTATAGATTGATCGTGTGATGTGGGCATTCACATTAGCGCATTGAAGAATTCTTGGCTAAAAGTCTATTCTAAATATAATGCTAACAAAAGCCTTTGGCTGGCTCTTTGCAGCCTGTACCAGGCAGAAGACTCAAAATTGTCTGGATAATTAATTAAAAGAAAAAAATTCCACTTTCGCTTGTTACTCCAGATGAACTGAGTCTTTTTTTTTTTTTGCTTTGTTGGCTGGTATACATGATTTTACAAGACTTAATTCTTCAAATGATCGTCAGGGTTTGAACAGCAGAAAAATTGCACCTCACAGTCTTTTTGTATTAAACCATGAGCAGGCAAAATTTGATTAGTATCTACAGCTTGCCTGATTGAGCATAGTACTGATAAAAATGGTATGAGAAATGTCTTTTCACAGGCTTGAATGTAGCACATTTTATATTTGGGGAAAGCTTTAATCATCCAGAAAGTGATTTCCTACAGCCCACACATTGATGCAGTTGCACAGCTAGAATTACAGCTCAGAGGTTTCAGGCCCAAGGTTTTAAAATGTAACCACTAAATCATTCTTACTTTCGCAGTAAGTACTTCATAATAAATACTTGCTGACAGGTGCCTTCATGCATTCAAAAAATGTCATTTAGAATTAATTTGGTTTAGTTATTTATTTTATGTATATACACATATAGCAATCATTCAATTGTAGTTATCGAGTGCTTACTGTGTGCAGAGTACTGTACTAAGTGCATGGGAGAGTACCATACAACAATAAACAGACACATTTCCTGCCCACAGTGAGTTTACACTTGCAGAGCACTGTACTAAGCATTTGGGTGAGTACAGTACAACAGAATTAGTAGCCATGTTTCCTGCCCATAAGTATCTATAGTAATAATAATTATGGTATTTGTTAAGCGCTTACTATGTGCCAGGCAATATACTAAACACTGAGGTGGATGCAAGCCAATCATGTTGGACACAGTCCCTGTCCCATGCAGGGCTCACAGTCTCAATCCCCATTTTACAGATGAGGTAACTGAGGCACAGAGAAGTCCAGTGATTTGCCCAGGGTTACACAGCAGACAAGTGGAGGAGACAGGATTAGAACCCGGGTCCTTTTGTCTCCCAGATACATATAAATACATGTATCTATGTATGCATAGATAGATACATGTAAATACATATATATCCAAAATCGAATGAACTAAATGTGGCTGCACAGAAGCATTGACCACATCAGTATCAGTCACCATCATCAACATAATTGTTTATTAAGCAGACTTGATTAAATATACTCAGCACTACATGTAAGGGAAACTAAAATAAAAATGAATAGCTATCTTCTCTGCTCCCTAGGAGTTTTAAATTTAAAGCGGAGGAAGACACACATATCTAAATGTCCACTTCTCAAAACTGAGAAATGAACAATGAATAAGAAACTTCAAAGAACAGTTCAGTTAATAGCAAAGCCAGCTGCCTTTCTAGGCCTCAAAAGGTTAATTATTCCCAGTGTTTCATCCATCTTGACCATATTATTGGGGTTTTTGGGGTTTGTTTTTTTAAATGGTATTTGTTAAGTGCTTACTATGTCCCAGGCACTGTGCCTACGTGCTGGGGCAGATATAAGATAATCAGATTGGACACAGTTCATGTCCTACAGGGCTCAACGTCTTAATCCCCATTTTACAGATGAAGTAACTGAGGCCTAGAAAAGTGAAGTGACTTGCCCGAGGTCACCCAGCAGACAAGTGGAAGAGCTGGGATTATTGTTGTTGGGATCCAAAGCACTGGGATTTCATCCCAAGCCTGAGTGTTTTCCTCTTCCTTCTCAGCGATGTTGAGAATAGGCAGGTGGGTGAGAATATAGTTTAGGGTTAAATTTACCAGAATTCTAGGCTGTTCATGTTCTAAATTCATTCATTCATTCATTCATTCAGTCGTATTTATTGAGCGCTTACTGTGTGCAGAACACTGTACTAAGCGCTTGGGAAGTACAAGTTGGAAATCCCAAAGACTACATCATCCAGCTGTGGGAGTCCTGAACAAGCCAGGAATATGAGCAGCCATTCATTGGGCAAGGAGGATTTGGTAGTCCAACATGGAGCCAGTTTTATATTTTTCTCAGCTTTCCAGGATAGTCTACTTTAATGATACACTAGGAGATAGCGTCAGTCCAATTAAGGAACCGTCTTTACCTCCTGGTGAAGCTGTATCTAAGAAACTGAATGAAGACAATCATACGTGTATTGACATTTCTTTTATTGTCTGTTATTCATTACCGTTAAAAGTAAAATGGGCACATTATTCCCAACCACGAAGGTATTCAATCAATCAATCAATCGATCATATTTATTGAGCGCTTACTGTGTGCAGAGCACTGTACTAAGCACTTGGGAAGTACAAATTGGCAACAAATAGAGACAGTCCCTACCCAACAGTGGGCTCACAGTCACAGTCTATTCGTTAAGAAATGGTTTTCTCCTCTGTAAAATAGATTTATAGGAGACTTACCTTTAAACACATCAACATTTTAGCAGATGGTGTAAATGTTTCTTATTCCGTTTTTTTCCTCTAAAAGTATCCCTATGAGTTGAAGTGATCCTAATATCCAAAATAAATTTGGGTTATGTGACTTAAATATTCATCAGTCAATATGAATAATTTATGTTTATGTTTTAAAGTGAAGTAAAGACTTAATGGTGGCCCCCAGGTCCTTAATAATTATGCAAAACAGCAATATATGTCACCAACTTGTACTTCCCAAGCACTTAGTACAGTGCTCTGCACACAGTAAGCGCTCAATAAATACGATTGAATGAGTGTACTAAACACTTGGGAAGTACAAGTTGGCAACATATAGGGACGGTCCCTACCCAACAGCGGGCTCACAGATGAGGTAACTGAGGCACAGAGAAGTGAAGTGACTGGCCCAAAGTCACCCAGCTGACAAGTGGCAGAGGCAGGATTAGAACCTATGGCCTCTGACTCCCAAGCCCATCCTCTTTTGATGATGATGATGGCATTTGTTAAGCACTTACTATGTGCAAAGCACTGTTCTAAGTGCTGGAGAGGTTACAAGGTGATCAGGTTGTCCAACCGGGGGCTCACAGTCTTAATCCCCATTTACAGATGAGGTAACTGAGGCACAGGGAAGTGAAGTGACTGGCCCAAAGTCACATAGCTGACAATTGGTGAAGCCGGGATTTGAACCCATGACCTCTGACTCCCAAGCCTGTGCTCTTTTCACTAAGCCACGCTGCTTCTTGTGCCCACCCCCTCCTTGTGAGTCCCTAGGGATCCCCCCCATCCACCAGGTGACTTCCTGACTTTTTTGCGCCCCCGTCTCCGTCCCCGGGGTCTCCCTGCCTTCCTGGGTTCTAATCCCGGGTCTGCCACTTGTCTGCTTGTCTGCTGTGTGACCTTGGGCAAGTCACTTAACTTCTCTGCGCCTCAGTTCCCTCATCTGTAAAATGGGGGTTAAGACTGTGAGCCCCACGTGGGACAATCTGATTACCTTGTATCGACCTCAGCGCTTAGAACAGTGCTTGGCACATAGTAAGCGCTTAACAAATACCAACGTTATTATTATTATTACCTTGTATCTACCGCAGAGCTTAGAACAGTGCTTGGCACATAGTAAGCATTTAACAAATACTGTAATTGTTATTATTATTCCTGCCGCCCCACACACTGTGACTTTCTGATCACCCCCACCCACACCTGGGGAGCAGGTAGAGAAGCAGCGTGGCTCAGTGAAAAGAGCCCGGGCTTTGGAGTCAGAGGTCATGGGTTTGAATTCCGACTCCGCCAATTGTCAGCTGTGTGACTTTGGGCAAGTTAGTTGACTTCTCTGTGCCTCAGTTACCTCATCTGGAAAATGGGGATTAAGACTGTGAGCCCCATGTGGGACAACCTGATCACCTTGTAACCTTCTCAGGGCTTAGAACAGTGCTTTGCACATAGTAAGTGCTTAATAAATGCCATTATTATTCCCAGACTGAGCCGCCTCCTTCCTCTCCCCTCCTCCCACTCCCCATCCCCCCACCTTACCTCCTTCCCCTCCCCCCAGCACCTGTATATATGTATATGTTTGTATGTATTTATTACTCTATTTATTTATTTATTTTACTTGTACATATTTATTCTATTTATTTTATTTGGTTTATATGTTTTGTTTTGTTGTCTGTCTCCCCCTTCTAGACTGTGAGGCCGCTGTTGGGTAGGGACCGTCTCTATATGTTGCCAACTTGTACTTCCCAAGCGCTTAGTACAGTGCTCTGCACACAGTAAGTGCTCAATAAATACAATTGAATGAATGAATGAATATTCTGAGCAGGCAGTAATAAAACTCTGCCTAAAATCCTATACTATTCTGCCTTTTGGAAATAATAGCAGACTGTGGAATACTGAAAGAACAGGGACCAAAGAAGATAATTTCCTTCGAAGTTTCAGGTGAACCTTTCAGCCCTGTCACTTCTAATATCATTTATTTAACAGAGCCTTCATTGTAGTTGCCTTAAACTATTGCAGTGTTGTATTTAGTGCTTATGAAGAAGAAAAATTCCTGTTTATCATAGCAACAATTCACCATGCTGCTAAAAGCTCAACGGGATATTGCATATCATCAAACTAAACAATAAGGTATTGAATAGTTCTTCAGTGAAACCCTGTCCCCTTCAAATATGTTGCTTTTCTGAAGGATTTTCCAATTCTGCTTCAGGCTCCAGCAGATGATAAAAGGTAGAAGATTTTGGAAACCATTGTTAGCGATAATGTGGCAATAATGAAAAATGCCAGTAGAGTTTGAAAATATACACATATATTTTGAAACCCAACCAGCATTTTTTTCAGACGTATTCCCGTAATTAAATATTCTAAAATACAAATCCCATTATTATTTGTTATGCCTAGTCAGTAATTAGACCTCAGCTGGTAGGGCAATTTCAGAACAGAGTTTACCAATTTACATACTAATCCTGCAGAGTCTGGTGGAACACGATTAGCATAGACTCTGTCAACATCTTAATTAGCCATAGTCCCAGAATGCTGAAGGTGGTGTATATCCTCCCCCTCCTGAGAATATTTTGTTTTTTGTTTTTCCCCCAAGCCAATGCACGTTCCCCAACAGATGCTTTTTGGGATCCTTATCTCAGATAAAACCTTGGTAAATTGTCGAATTAGGGAATTTAGGCAAACTACAATAGTGCACCTTAGTGGAAGTTATAGTAGTGCTGTGTTTTCAACACAGGCCTCTAATCACTGGGAACGTGATACATGGAGCCAAATAACTGGATGAAATCAGGGCTTAACACAAGGGAAATTTTATCATAGAATCTTACTACTGGAAGGTCATCTCATCCATTCCCCTGACTCCAGGCACTCACCCAGCTGACCCATCCCAACAAGAAGAAACGGTCCTTTGTGTTAAAGACCACCCGGGCAGGAAACAATCTCCGTTAGAAAGGCATTCTGGGCTTTAGCAACTCTCACAGTAAGGGAATTCCTTGTGTCTATCCCGAAACCCTCAGACTCGGCTTAAATTCATTTTTCTGAGTCTTTATTGGCTCTGACAAGATTTGTAAGTTTTCAGTTGAATCACCTAACCATCTTCTCTTTTTGTGAGGCAGAGGTAGGCCAGAAAAAAAAAAGAAAAGGCCTTCAGGTTGTCAGGATTATGGGGTTGGTTGGAGGATTGGGGTATGCAGAGGGTTGAAGACTTGGCCGGGAGGCAAGAACTACAGTGACAAGTGGGGCAGCATTGGGGGAGAAGGAGCCATGGAGACACCCGACTTCTTTGACCACCCACCACCTATCTCCCCGTAGGGGTTTTCTTGACTCTGCAAGGTGTTTCGTAGGAATTTCTGTGCATGTGAAAAGCATGCAGAGAAGCAACGTGGTCTAGAGGAAAGAGCACGAGCCTGGGAGTTAGAGACCTGAGTTCTAATTGTGACTCCGCCACTTCTCTGCAGAGTGAGTCACTTAACTTCTCTGGGCCTCAGTTACCCCTTCTGTTAAATGGGGATTAAACACCTGTTCTCCCCTCCCCTTAAACTCTATGTCCCATGTGGGACAGGCTCTGTGTCTAATCTGCTTATGTGATTATGTGCCCCTGTGCTTAATACAGGGCTTGGCACATAATAGGCAGTTCATGATAATAATAATAATAATTATTATTATTATTAGAACAGTGCTGTTCTAAGCACTGGGGTTGATACAAGGTAATCAGGTTGTCCTACGTGGGGCTCACAGTCATAATTCCCATTTTACAGATGAGATAACTGCAGCACAGAAAAGCTAAGTGACTGGCCCAAAGTCACACAGCTGACAAGTGGTGGAGCTGGGATTAGAACCCACAACCTCTCACTCCCAAACCCATGCTCTTTCCACTATGCCCGAAGTCATCAGAGTCCCTACTGCTCGGGTAAATGGTCTTTAGTTTCTGCTGTGCTCTTTGTCCTCTTCCTACCCTCCACCTTGATATCACTCCCAAATCGGGAGCAGTGCAGAAAGAGGATCCAATTACCAAATCTCTTCACCCAATTTCTATGAGCGAAAGAGAGAGAGAAAGAGAGAATTTCAGTTCCTTTATTTTTCTCATTTCCCTCCGGTTTTCTTGTGAAGTTGAATTTTAGTTTCCTAGGAAAACTTTTCCCAAGGTTTCCACTATGACCAGATTCTGGTTTAGAGTTAAGAGGTCCAGGGTAGGAATCCTTTAATAGCAAGAACCCAAACTGGTCGGCCTCACGAGGTGCATTGCTGAACACGATGGAAATCCAACGTGATCAGTATTTGTCTCCATGCTTTCCCTTGGGTGATTTCTGGTGGAAAAGGAGTTGTACAAAAACACATGCTTTTTCCTTGGCTGCAAGCTGCACCTCCCTTTTTGGATAGACTGTAAAATCTATGATATAAATCTTCGCTCTTCCAGACTTTCAAAGGAGATGGTCAGATGAAAATTAATTCCAATTGTTAATTTTTGAAATGATTCCTGATCTGCAGAGAACTTCTAGGGTGATGAGGAATCAATCATTTGCAACTAATTTAGACACCAACTTCTGACAAAACCTTTTCTTTAGTTATACCCCCGTTTCCCACTCTGAATTTCTGTGCTGCAGGGAAAGGGACCCGAGGTGTATAATCAGGAGTAAAATTGAGGTCTAATCACACCAACTGGCTTATATGGATTGTATAGGTTGGATTAATAATTAATGGCTGATGATTTGAGGCTGATCATTGATCAGTATTCTTTCATGAAACTGATAAAGACCCTTTTCTGAATGGAAATGCAGATGTTTTGTAAACAGAATTTCTAAGGAAAATATAACAGGACCATATTTTGTAGATCCCAAATTAACACAAGCTCTTGAAACTAAACTTAGACACAATTTTGTGATAATAGTCATTCAACTTCTATTGTGAGAGTGAGGGTAGTCAGTTTCTCAGGAACAAGTTGACATAAGTATTCCTTTATTTTGGTTTGAGTCACATGAAAAAGACATTTACACAATGATGTAGTTCAAGAATAAGTTGGCATAAGTATCCCTTCATTTTGGTTTGAGTCACATGAAAAAGACATTTTCACAATGATATAGTTCAAGAATAAGTTGGCATCAGTATCCCTTCATTTTGGTTTGAGTCACATGAAAAAGACATTTTCACAATGATATAGTTCAACACTTAGAAAAAGACGGATTTTACCCTTTTATCTACCTTGATTCATTGATCAAAGTTGCTGTGAATTTTAAAGGACTGTTTTTGTAAATTTTCTACATTACTGAACATAACTAAAATCACATTTAAGTCCAGAAAGCTAAGCACAGGTTGGAATTTTAAGGGAAAAAATCCTTGTTCTTTACCAAATGATGTCCCTCCTCTACTAGCTGGGATTTTGCAACTTGAGGCATGTGGTGATTCTAGCACTCATTTCCAAATGTAAGGATACTGCGTTGTAGAAAAATGCTGCAAACATTGTAGCCCACTTAACCTAGGATCAGAGTGTTTCATCCAAAATATATGCACATTTTACTTCAAGACCACCCTGGGGTCAATTTGTCAATGATCTCATTAAAATTTTCCCTATATATTTTCATTCTCATGAGCAATAAATTGCGCATTATCTATTCTAAGTGAGCTGATGTCAAAGAACAATGTGGGATAATAAATGCACATTTCTGTCTTACTTTGTGTGAAATTGAGGACATCAGCAACAGGAAAAAAAAAAGAAACGAACTGCAAAAATATTTTACAAATCACTCTTTTTGAATGATTCACCCATATTCACCGGTTGTTCGAAGGGATGATTATTCTACAAGATATGGAACTCCCAGAAGGTGCTATAAAGGATGGCACAATGTACAGGGCTGAAGTCTCCCAAGAGAAATGCCTTCCCATGATGTACAAATGGCATATGTCAAAAGAAAAGAACAACATTGTGTTAAATAAGCAGTGACTGCTCTGAGCTCATTTTCTTTGTCTTCTGGTCATTTACATGACTTTAACCTAACAATGTGCTCCAGTAGTCAATAAAACAGGACACTTTGCCATAGCAACTAAAGCAGAATGTGGCATATGAGCCGTGCTTTCCCCAGAATTAGGGAATTGCTGTAAAGAAAGACTCCTTATGAATGGGCAAGACATTTAATTATTTTGCTGGTGCTTTGGGGGCTGCTGTCCTAAGGAGTGGTTTAAGGTTTTTGTGTATTTGCTTCGAAATGTCACTTCAGGTTGATTCACCAGGGAAGCAGTCTGTTTATGAAAAAAGGTTTAGGGAACTCATAAAAGTGGTTGGATATGATGTCAGAGTTAGACTGTTCAGAAGGGCCACAAAATCTTTATTTTCATTCCTTTATTTCAAACTGTATTGTCATTTGCCCTGTGTATATTTTTAAATTCTTGAATCAGAATTTGACCAAAGGAAGGATTTACGGTGCTGGTCACTCAGGAGTTCACTCTTACCTTATTTAGAGTCCCCTGCCTTTTCTTAACCCACATTGTTTTCTGTTCCTTAAAGTCGATTTTTTAAGCAAGATGAGCTAGACAAACTTCATATATTGCCATTCTGTGCCATGCATGGTTAAAAGCAATCCTCATTCTACTGGTAAAATTTCCATTGAGAAGTGACTTGCAGTAAAAGAAAGGTAGGGAATTTTAAGGATGGATAATAGCACCTTATGTATTTTTTGATCAAAAATATGGAGACTTTTTACCCAATAGGTGATAACTTTATAACAGATAATATATTTTTATCATCTCAGTGGGCATCTATTAACTGGATGTGTTTGGAGATTTGGATGATAGGTTTTCCAAAGAGGCTACTTTTATTCACATCATATTATTTATGTTTTTCCTCATTAATTTCTAAGCGGGACCTCCCCCTTCCAAAGAGAACTGTTGGTGGTGATAAATTGGATCCAGAATTGGTGCACCTGACACCATGTGAGGTCATAAATTAGTTATGGCCTGGCAATATGAAGCCCAAATGTCACTGTGTCTCACAGAGCAGAAGACCCCAGGGTTCATTCTGCAATGCATAATAAAAAGGGGCTCACTATCAAGAACAGATTAATAATTTACACACATGTGGACATATGACATCAAGATCATTTGAATCAGAAGGTCATTTGATGTGCTCCATTTGTTTGTGTGCCAGTCTCTGTTATTGATAAGATATAGGAAATGCAAAAAAGGGAAGCTAGCAGCTGAATGAAGGTAATACATGATAAAAGTTGAGCCTTGTGTTTCTCAAAAATGACAATGCACAAATTAGTGTCCAAAGAGGAGACAGTGACAGTCAGTGTTCTCATAGCAACCTATAATATTCCCCAGCCTCCCTCCTCTACTCCCCTCCCCACAAAAAAATGTGAACAGCACAGGGGGATTTCCAGTAATGGTTTCTAATTCCCTTATTTCAACTCAGTGAAGGCAAATCAATTTAACCAGGGCTGGGGTAAAAGTGAAAAGTGGAAAAGGTTTCCAAGCTAGATTCCCACAGGAGAAGCTGTGGTGCACTTGGAGATAGACTCACGTTTGATTTTCTTGTTCCCGCTGCCTTACTCAGAATGATCTAGCTAACCCAGCTGGCAGGTTACTTTTTCACTATGAAATCATCTGGCTCCAAACAATGCATTTCATTGTATAAATTAAATTGGTTATTGTTAAGGAAAATTGGGTGGTGCATTTCATATGTAACATACTCAAAAGACTGGTAACGCTTGATTTTTTTAAAAAAAGAACCGAGGAATGGGCACAGAAATAATACTTATGTTTCATGTTGGCAATTTTAGAGGCTTTTCACAGTTGAAGAGCCACCTTTTGAATGTTGGGGATTTGGGGCCACTGCAGTATAATAGAGGAATTTTATTAGTCGGCTCCAAGGCCAATTTTGAAGCAATTCTAAGACATCCAGTGTTTAGTAGAGAGAAGGATTTGATTTCCTATCGTGCCTTTCATGCTTGAAGTATCTCAGAACACTTGACACAGCAATAACTGATAGGCTGATGGGGAAGCAGTGGGGGCTGTGTTGGATGGTGAGAATTAGCCTTGGGAGATGTAGAACCTTTATTTTCCACCCGGGGAAAGACTGTTCTCCAAAACCACCACAGCATTTCCTTCTTTCAAGTGGCCCGGCCCTCTGAAACATAGACTTATGAAGGAGCCTTCACTTTTCACATCGTCTCAAAAGGGATAGAGAATGAAAAGATGAATAATGTGTAATTCAAATATCAAGCCTGGAAATTCTAATGTACATAAGGATTCCATAAGTTTTAAGGCCAGTATATTGCATGGCTGACATTGAAATTCATGGGAATGGTAAGCACTTAAACTCACCAAAGAATTTTCCCATTGGATACAAATGCAGCATGGTCTGGTGAAAAGAGCACCGGCCTAGGAATCAGAGGACCTCGGTTTGAATCCCAGCTCTGCCACTTAGCAGCTGCGTGTGACCTTAGGCAAGTCACTTAACTACTCCGTGCCTCAGGTTCCCCATCTGCAAAAAAATGGGGATTCAGTACCTGCTCTCCCTCCTACTTAGGATGTGAGCCCCATGGCAGACATGATTATCTTGCATTTACCCCAGTACTGAGTACAGTGCTTGGCACGTAGTAAGCACTCAACAAATGCCATAGTGATTATTAAATGCATAGGGTAAAATTTCTCTAATGCAGTTCGGCTACTGCAGCTGCGCCTGGCCATCAAGCTTTGAGATGTCCTAAATATCACCCATTCTTTTCTTTTTTGGAGAATAAAATACTATTTCACCTTTCAGAAGTCTGGATAAGGAATAGTGTGAGGCAAACACTATCCCTACCTGCCCATTAAACTTAGAATACATTGTTATCTGGCAATGATTACAGGTTATCCTTTTGCCCCCATGGGCCAAGCATGAATTTACCTGGCCAAATCTGAAGGCAGCTACTACTGGTCCCACAGAGAAACTTATCCAACTCCAGAATGTAAGTCAGAACTGCCTCTTTATCTTCTATCTTCTGCCGAGTTAGCAACGGAAAGCACTGTGAGCCAATTAGCTCTCCTCCTCCATTTTATGTATTCATCTGTCCTACCACTTTCCTTCCTGTCACAAAGCTGGCTCTCATCCAAAAGTGAGTATCTGGACTGATGGATTGGCGTGTTAAGAAAGTTGGTAGAAAGGAATGCGGGCAGTGGACAGTCACTCCATATTAAATGTCTGTAAAGCTTAGAAGTCCTTGAGTGAGTACGGTTTGTTTTCAGAAATCCAGCTTCCAAGTAATGGGTTCTTGACATTGAGCTGGCAATAACCCGTCAAAACGAAAACAACCCAAGTCAAACAGTCTAAAAAGCGCAATCCTCGAAGGCGCCAGAAATCAAAAGCCGTCTAATCAAAAAGCCAGTTGTTCAAACAGTTGTCTTTCTGTGTTTTGAGCCAAGCTGCCACCTTCTTGTAAAGTAGTTTCCGTTTAACAAACACAAATCTGCAATTCTTTGGGGTTCTTTAAAATGAGGTTGCTATGCCATGTCATATTATACAGTAAGAGAAGTTTACTGTCTGTGGCTCGACGGTTTAGGATGCTTAGGATCATTCCCAAAGAATATGGAAGATGTACCTTTCCACCAACTAAAAAAGAGCTATGCGCTAGGTGCATTGAACTATAGATATCAATAATTATGCATATACCAAACCCTCACAGACATACATTCTTTTTGCAAAGTTTAAAGCTTCAAGTGTCCCAACTCATCATAGGTGATCGGTTTGTTTTTTAATAATGACAGACTCTGATTGCCCACTTGTTGTACTATAGTGTATTTAGGTATTTCACAGAGCAAAAACACTTCCACTTCAGGAAAAATCAGGATGACCAGAGCGGGGGAAGAATATTTGATGGCTTTTTCCTCCTTATTCTAACTTTCCTTTTAGACTCTTACAGTATGGAACCTTCTTGTGTAAATATTTTCAATAATGCCATGTCACCCTATCTGCTATAATTTTGCAACTATTTCAGTTCCTGCTAGCATCAAGTCTGAAGAAGTTTGTATGCCCCAGAGAAGATGGTATCAATCAGGAGGCCTGGGTTCTCACCCTAGCTGCCAATGGCTTGCTGTGTGAGCTCAGGCAAGTCAACCTCAGGGCCTCAGGTTCCTTGTCTGGAGCAAGTTGGGGCTCTTCCTGGCTCTTCCTCAGAGGTGTTGTGGATCAATTGACATAATTCCTGCAGAAGTGCTTTGGAACATATAAACGCACCCTACAAATTCAAACTCCTATGATGTTGTTATGATCCGGTCCCTCTGTGTGTTACAACATTCATTTCTTCTCCTCTGCAGGGTGAGAGTTGTCCCATTATACTTTAGTAGTTAGTAATGATTGGGAGAGATCTACCTCCTATAATAATGAGAGGTGTCTGTTTCCTTTTAGAAGGGTTGATCCAATTTTTAATCCTTCTTTCATAACTGGCAGTGACTTGCAAAGCCCAGAGTCTTTTGGACAAGACGTAATATTGTTGGGGCAGAGCTAGCTAGGAAGAAATGTTATGTGGAGTGCCTGTCGTGCTGATGAATAATCTGCTAAATCTTGACTGTGCGAGAGACTGCTTTTCACTTGCTTATTTATTTCAACATTGGTATGATGTAGCATTTTGAATCTAAGTGCCTCAAGAGGAGCTGATGTTCCTCTCCAGCCTCTCAGACTCAGAGTGTGTTTAATTCTCTCTACTTGGATTTTACTTTAGCATTTAGCACAGGGCCTTGCACATTGTAAGCATTTAATAAACACCATTACTACTACTCCTTCTCCTATTACTACTTTGTCTATAATGATCTTTCCTAGTCTGTCTTTTCCATGTCTGTATGGAAATTCCATCCAACCTCAAATCCTGGGTGAGAGTGGTGTCATAACCAGCCTAGAATGGTTAAATGGTAGCTTCCAGGTTTACTTATCTTTCTGCTTTTAGGTAACTATGTTCTTTTCTTCAGACATACCTTTGAATATGGTTACTACTGAACCTCATCGTGAAATGACTCCCAGGCATCAGAGGAAATAATCCCCATGCCCCAGTCATACATGGTTAGGTGTAGCGTGGAAACATATTTCCTTTTTACACTTCATTGCTGGGGTTAGTCAACTGAAAAAGGAGAAATTCACCATTAAAAATCTGGCAGAAATAGTCTTTCTTCCCATTAGGATACCTTCAGTGGTGCCTGGAAGGAGCCAGCTACAATAGGTTTGGATTTTAGCCATTTTTTGTTTCTCTGGGTATGTTGCTGGAGCAGTGCTTTTCTAGATGGTTGGGAGAAATTCACCATTAAAAATCTGGCAGAAATAGTCTTCCTTCCCCTTAGGATACCTTCAGTGGTGCCTGGAAGGAGCCAGCTACAATAGGTTTGGATTTTAGCCATTTTTTGTTTCTCTGGGTATGTTGCTGGAGCAGTGCTTTTCTAGATGGTTGTTTAGAAACCCTCTGATTTTGAACACAACTCATCCAGACTGTCCTTTGACTGGAAAACCAACCTTTTGTCTTTTCCAAAGTAAAGTGTTATTTTGACCTTCGGGCTTTCTTCTGAGAAGAGAAAACAAATGAAAAAAGCATAGAGCAACACACAACAAAGGAGTTAACCATGAATGCTTATGGCATTTTAGGTGTTACATTTATCCTAGACTGGTAGTGTTGATACACACAGAGACTGTGCTATCAGTAAAGGGTGTATTTGCTGAACTGGAAAAGAACCCTGAGAAAACAATAGGATATAGAAATGTTGCTCAACCTGTGGAGTAGTGACAAATTCAGCCTCTAAACTTGAATACACATGTTCGTTCTCATGTAATGTCCAAAGTAAATGTTTCTAATTCTTCAGAGGAATGTATTACGTTTGTACAGAACGGCATCCTTAGATGACCAGTCATGAACAAATAAGCTCAATGCCTAATTTTCTGTGTAATCTAATTTATTTTATAGTCGGTGGCATTTACTGAGCGCTTATTGTGTGCCGAGCACTGTACTAAGTGCTTGGGTGAGTACAATAAAGTAGACACAATCCCTGCCCTCCAGGGCTTTCCAAGTACTTGGAATGGTGTTCTGCACATAACAGGAGCTCAATAAATAATATTTACTGATCATTTCTTTTTTTTCCTAATATACTTTGGAATTCACATTTCACCATATCATCTTGAGTAACAGCTGTCCACATGGATTCAGTGATATCTAGTTTTTAGAGCAAAATTTCCCCCTCTCCTTCCCCTCCAACCCCCCGCTACCTTTAGCTTTTTAAAATGTCAGAAAATCAGGTAAAGAATTTAGAAGAGGTGTAATGGTCAGGCAAAAATATCCAGCTTGGTACCATATTTCACCTAATGGTCTAATTTGACTTTTCTTATCTAGAAACCATAAATAATCTTCTAATAGATTCTAAGAGAATTCACCAGTGCACTGCCAAAATCTAATAATAATTGTGGTGTTTGTTCAGCGCTAACTATGTGCCGGGCACTGGGGTGGATACAAGCAAATCAGGTTGGACGCAGTTCCTGTCCCACATGGAGCTCACCATCTCAATCCCCGTTTTATAGATGAGGAAACTGAGGCACAGAAAAGTGAAATGACTTGTCCAAGGTCATGTGGCAGAGCCGGGATTAGAATCCATGACCTTCTGAATCTAGTCAACAGGAACTGTAAAATCATTTTCCCCGTTAATTCATGTTTCATGTTTGTAGGCTTCCCATATGTATTATTTAGATGGGCAAGTCTTGACTTTTTGACCTGAAGATTCAAGCTATTACCATGAGTGTAGCCAAGATAGGATATGAGAGCATATCATCCCTGTTCAGAATGAAATGATTAAGGTGATCAGGCCCCAAAATTTACAACTACAGGTTTACCTCACAGTTTGCATTCTCATTAGTGTGTTTGCTTTTTTTGACATATTTCCTCTTGTTGTACATTTCATGGTTGAAGACATCGTGTTTCACTTAATTATGGATCTCACTAAGTGATTCATTTGGAACTTTAAAGCCAGGAACTAATAATAATAATAATTGAGGAATTTTTAAAGTGTTATGTGCCAAGCACTGTGCTAAGCACTGGGGTAGATACAGTCCAATCAAGTCAGGCAGCCCCAGACCCACACGGGGCTCCCACTCTGCAGTGGAGAGAGAGCAGGTATTTAATCCCCATTTTACAGATCAGGAAACTGTCTGAGAAATTAAGTGACATGCCCAAGTTCACACAACAGAAGAGAGATTAGAACCCAGGTCTTCTGACCCCCAATCCTGTGCTGTTTCTACCAGACCACGATATGATAGTTATGATGCATTACACAAAGGCAGACAGAAAATTTGAGGTAGATCAGGTCTTGCTCTGACTTGCTCTTGCCGGTGTAAAACAGTGTTGAATAGAAGTATGGTTCCTGGGCCAGCCTAAGGATATTGTTGGGGAACTGTACGGTGTTAATGCCTTCTGTTTGAAAAATCAGTACAACCATCCTGGATATAACATTCCTCTGATCCTGCTCTTTTGAGATTGAATTTTGAATTGACTATCAACATTTTACTTCTGATCTGAGACTACTGCGTCAACCTCCTTTTTGATCTCCCTGTCCCCAGCCTCTCCTTTCTCCATTCCACTTGGAAGAACATTCCCGAATCCCCCAAATGCAAAACCGCACATTATGGGATAAGTGACTGTCTAGGGACGCCCTTAGGGGACAGAGAAATTGATGCCATGTTAATTGAGAATCAATTGCAGTGTAATAAAGTCACATAGTAGGGGGGTGCTTAACAAGTACCATAAAGAAACCTCCAAAAAGAAACAAAAAAGAAAAAAAAAACGGTCACTATACAAGAGTAGATGAGAGGTTAGGGCATGGGACAGAAGTGGTAGTTAACCAGGAAACAGTGGTAGCTGTGATTTAAAGGAGGAGGCCATGGCAGCTTGGGAAGTGGCAGTCCGACAACCAACACTTGTCTGGTCCCGTCAGAGTTTGTATACCGGGGCTAACATTCCGGGAAAATGATGTTATAATAGAGATTGAATCTCCTTGAGCTGTGGTACATTTTCGTTTCAACCAAGTTAGCATCCTTAGTAAACCCATTAGAACCAGATTACACCTTAGAGGAATGCCATTCGTGCTAAGAGTCAGGCAAGAGGAAAAGAATAAGGAAATTCTTGGGACTCCTGGAAATCATTAAATTGGGAAATTGAAGTTTGGCTGAGCAGTTCTTAGTTATTCTGCTCCTCTTTGTGCTGGATTCAAGGATTTTCTGTTATTGTTGGATAGCACAAGATTCTGTAATGCATAAATGGTGAGTGCTTAGGGAATTCATTACATTTTTCAGAGTTAGGAAATTGATTTGCAGTGCAATCCTTTTATCCCAAGGGGCCTGAGTTTTTCTGGGAATGGCTCACCACATATTTGGAACATGTGAAATCTTGCAATTTCTTAAGCCTGTAACTTCATAAAAATTATTTCATGTCTATTTCTTCCTGATACTGATTTTTTAGCATAATAAGTAGCAATGAATACTCTTTTCGAGCTAGCTTTACATTTACCTGGTTTTATGACTCTCCAGTTCAGTTCAATTTTTATCATGTTATGATTTCTGTCTCTTTTTTTCCCACTGCTTATTGCATTGCCGTACCCAAATGAAGGCCTCGATCAATCGATGGTATTTCCTGAGGGCTTACTATGTGTAGAGCAGTGTACTAAGCGCTTGGGAGAGTACAGCAGAGTTGGTAGACGTGGGTTCTAATCCCGGCTACACCACTTGTCACTGTGTAACCTTGGGCAAGCCGCTTCTCTGTGCCTCAGTTACCTCATCTGTAAAATGGGGATTAAGACTGTGAGCCCCGCGTAGGCCAACCTGATTATCTTGCATCTATCCCAGCACTTAGAACAGTGCTTGTCACACAGTAGGCACTTAACAAATACCATAATTATTATTATTATTACCCTTGACATAGGAGAAGTGTGCACAAGGTCTTGTATTTCAGGGCCTTGCAGCATTCCCTAATATGAAACTTAAATCCTATCCTCACCAGTGGCCCTGCCTTCCATGGCAATAGAACACTATTGCTCACCATCCATAGTGCAGAATGTCTTTCCTACAATGAAAGTTGTAATTAAGTTGCTTTTCATCCTTTTTGTGACTCCAGGTAGCAGGGAGAGGATGAGCTGTTGGATAGTCACTCCTATCCTGCTGGTTCTTATTTTCGTATCTTGAATTGAAATGAAGGTTCAAATTTAGAATGTGGAGCATGTCCTGAGCAAGTGCATCCCACCTTTCTCCGGCTCTGCCCACCCTCCCTGAACTGACTATTCTCCAAGCGGGGCTTGAGAGCAGTCCACGTAGGCTGGGACTTAGTTTCCTGGGGTTATGATAGTTTACCTGTTTGCTCAACAAATTCACCAGAAAAAGATCCAAGAGGTGAGGCGGAAAGAAGGTAATGTGTCATTGGTATGGGAAGAGAATGATGCACAGGGTGATGTCAGATAAGACTATCAATCAATCAATGGTATTTATTGAGCACTTGCTATGTGCAGAGCAGCAATTACTTCTAGTATTGCATTTAGAGAAATTGGTTCATTTTATCCATCCTGTCCCATATGCATCCTTCATTCTTGTGGTCCAGGATCTCTTTACCACTGGAGGTCCTGGACTTGACAGGGCCAAGTCTGAAACCCAGGCCCATGTGCAACCTTTCCCCATGCCCCAGAGGGGAGCAGGAAGATTGTGGAAGAGCTGATCATGTCACCACCCAAGGCTGGGGAGGCCGGGGAAAATGGCAGGAGCGATTGGACACCTTGAGATCGTGGGCAGACTTGGGGGAGACATTTGCCTGAACATTTTTTGTGGTTTGTCTTTTGGCATTACTGTATCATGAAGGACTTTGTCCACTTTTAAGAGTTAGGCTTTGTACAGGTGTGAGTGGTGAGGGTATGTGCTCTCCTCCATTTCACATCGGTGGCTCTTTGAGACCAGAGACCAATTCTGCTAGCTTTCCTTGGGTTTTCATCAGGGTCTGATGCCATAATACACAGAATAAGTCAGTGTGAACGACAACAACAGTGACATCAATGCTGCTGTTGATGGATGTTCGCCTTGCTCTTAAAATGTGAGTCCCATGTGGGTCAGGGATTGTGCCCAATCTGATTATCTTCCCCAGAGCTTAGCTCAGGTGCTTGGAACATAGGAAGCATGTTGTAGTACTGATAATAATAATAATGATAACAATAATAGTTCAATGGAGCTAGGAGCTACAAAATCAAAATTGAATGCATTTAGGGGCACAAATCATTTATTCTCCAACTCCATGTTCCTTTCTTTGTGCCCCTATTGTTTCAATGCTCTCCAGGATGCTCAATCAAACCCCTTGTCTCTTCATTTGGACAGAACTGCAGATCAATACTCATTCCCCCTTTGCTTTCTTCAGGAAGTTGTGGAACCATTCGTGCCTGAAGAGCCACACTTTTAACATGCAGATCTTGGGTTGATATTACATCCAACAGAGAGTCATGGTCTGGAGATCTTCCCTAGGTTCCGTTACCCCTCCTCTCCATCATTAGCTCAGAGATGGCAGTCAGCCATTCATTCATTCAATCATACTTATTAAATGCTCACAAGCACAGAGCACTGTACTAAGCACTTGGAAAGTACAATACAACAAAGAGAGGCATTAGCTCCCCGCAACGGGCTCACAGTCTAAAGGTGGGGAGATAGACGTTAAGCCGGAACAGAAGAAGAGGGGTAGTGCTGGATGTCTACAATTAAGTAAACCATCCAAAGAGGGTCTTTGTTAAGAGACGATACTGTTTGAATCCAATGACTTCCCCTTGAATCAAGCTAGAGAGGAGCCTTCACGGCTACTCTCCGGCCGGGGATGCCGACGAAAGGGGACTTAAAATCAAACCCATGCGGCGTGAAGTTAAATGACACAACTTTGCCATGAGTGGACCATGCGGCGTGAATTCAGATGACACAACTTTGCCATGAGTGGTTTTCACATACCTACCGGGAGTCTACCAGTAGGTTGCCCTGCTGAGAAATGTTCTGACAAGCCAAATTTAATCTCAACTCAGTGGAAGGTCTAATTTGGGGAATTGCCCCAGAGAGAAAGAACCAGCCCTCTTTTCAGAAAATGATTTTAGATGTTACTGTGAGCTAGCTCCTGCCATGGTCGGGCTGGTTCTTGACATAAAACTGAAGTGGTGAGAACAATGAAACCTGGAGGAAAAAATCCACACATTTAAGAACTGATATGTCAAAGGAACGTTTCAACGATGATTTGTCCAGGGGTCTGCTATGTGCGTGCCCTGACTGACATTTGTCTGTGCATGCCAGGATCTCTGCTCATTCCTGCCCTTTCTAAATCTTATTTCTTCAGCACTTGCTATTTCTTCAGCACCCTACAAAGCGCTGGGGTACATATAAGGTAATAAGGTTGACCACAGTCCATGTCCCAATTGGGGCTCACCGTCTTAATCCCCATTTTATAGATGAGGTAACTGAGGCCCAGAGAGGTGAAGTGACTTGCCCACGGTCACACAGCAGATGCGTGGCAGAGCTGGGATTGGAACCCAAGTCCTCCTGTCTCCCAGACCCGAGCTCTACACTTTAGCCCACACTGCTTCTGCTTGAGCTGATTAATCAATCAATCGTATTTATTGAGCGCTTACTGTGTGCAGAGCACTGTACTAAGCGCTTGGGAAGTACAAGTTGGCAATATAATTGCTTGATTACTCTGTTCTTAGCTCTTGGGGCAGGTGGGGCTGGAGAGTGGAGTAGGAGGGGTGGAGCAGCAACTCCGGGAGAGAGGACTTGAGCATTTCCCAAGAAGTTTAGCATCCAGGTCCTTCCAATTGTAGCATCCTCCTGAAGTCTGCTGTGTGACCTTGGGCAAGTCACTTCACTTCTCAGAAGCATCGTGGCTCAGTGGAAAGAGCACGGGCTTGGAGTCAGAGGTCATGGGTTCAAATCCTGGCTCCACCACTTTGGGCAAGTCACTTCACTTCTCTGGGCCTCAGTTACCTCATCTGTAAAATGGGGATGAAGACTGAGCTCCCTGTGGGACAACCTGATCACCTTGTAACCTCCCCAGCGCTTAGAACAGGGCTTTGCACATAGTAAGCGCTTAATAAATGTGATTATTATTTACTATTATTATTTCTCTGGGCCTCAGTTACCACATCTGCAAAATGGGGGTTAAGACGGTGAGCCCCATGCGGGACAGGATCCGTATCCAATCTGACAACATTGTATCTACCCCAGCACTTAGTACAGTGCCTGGCACACAGTAAGGGTTTAACAAATACTATAAAAAAAGTACACCCCTGTGCTGATGGGGGTCAAGTTAGGGGCATGGAAGAGGGTGACTTAGACTCCAGGTGAGGGAAATAGGAATTAAGTCGCATTAGATATTGTAAAGAGAGAAAACCGTCAGGGATTTCCAATTTTTTTCACGCACATGCATCATAGATATGTTACTTAAAAATTTGTGAAATCAATTTAAAAGTGATGAAAGTTCTGTGACCATGAGCAAAACCCAAGTGCTTTCTTTTTGTGAGAGAAACTGAAGGCGGTTCATTCTGTGAACCGGCCCCGAAATTTCAATTCATTCTCTGACCTGTCCAAATATTGATCTTGAGGCATTGTGTACCCTGACCCTCTCCCCCAAGTTTTCTAGATGGTAGTGTTGAGTTAAATAGAACTTAAGGGAGGATTTAAGGGGAGTGGGAGGTCAGAGGAAAGGAAGAGAAGAAAGCCTCTCGAGTTCTTGAGAATTTGACACTTTGCCACCAGAGGCTGCTCTGAGACCACCAAACTCATCTCACATAGGACAAATTCCCTGGGTTGAAAAGAGGAAAGATGGTTCCCTTCCTATTGCTTTGAATTTTTATTCCCCTAATGCAGCTCCCTGGTGGTCTGCTGTTTGAAATAGATGATTAATTATATGTAAGAAGGAACCGCTGAAAGAAGAAAATAAGCCAGAGGACTGTTTTCCCTCTTCATTTTCGAACTCCACATTCCCTTTATATTCTTCCAAGGTATGGGGGTGAAAAGGGGAGTGTGTGATTATTTTGGTTTTTCATTCTTCCTATTGGCTGGAGGTTTTTTTATGATTTTTGCTCCTTTCTTCCCCTTTTATTTGAGAAGCAGCATAGTTTAGTGGATAGATAGAGCACGGGCCTGGGAGTCAGAAGGTCATGGGTTCTAATCCTGGCTCCGCCACCCGTCTGCTACGTGACCATAGGCAAGTCACTTAACTTCTCTGGGACTCGGTTACCTCATCTGTAAAACGGGGATTGAGACTTTGAGCCCACGTGGGACAGGGACTGTGTCCAACACGATTGGCTTGTATCCACCCCAGCGCTTAGGACAGTCCCTGGCACGTAGTAAGTTCTTAACAAATACCATAATTATCATTATCATTATTATTATTATTTCCTGCATCATTTTCTTTGTTGTTGAGGTGATTCTTCTCCCACCACAAGGACTGTGATTTCTACTGTTACATTTATTTAACGTTCTGTTACCCTTTAAGTTTTTTCGTTCCCTTTCCCTTTTTTCTGTGTTGCCACTTCACTGTCAATCTCTCTTCATTTTGGTGCCCCTCTTTGCAACTCGATTTTCTTTTCTTGCTGCTCTCCCCCCCCCCCCCCCCCCCCCCATTCAACCCTTCTCTATCCCCATCTCGGCAGTAGTGTCTTGGCTGAGAGGCCTCCCCTGTGACATCTCTCATCATCCCTGCCCCTCCTCATAGTGCCTTTCTTTCTTCTCCATTTCACATGCCTCACTAATACCTGGTTCCTTGGCCACGGTTACTAAATATTACTACTGCTCATCACAGAGTCCTCTTCTCTGTGATCCCTTTTAGGATCTGCCTCCCCACGGGGTTGTCTGGTCCTCTGAGGGCAGGGATCAGGTCTCTGAATTGTACCTTACTCTCCCAAGCACACTTAGTATAGTGTTCTAGGGACCATAGGTGCTTAACCTATGCCACTGATTGCTTGATTGCTTATACACACCACAGACACCTATCTCTCCCCGCCCCCTCCCCTTAAAAAGAGTCTGCCCCACCTCCCTCCATCTGGGTGACCCCATTTAAACCATTCCAGAATGATGGGGATGCACATTCTTGGGCTCACCACGCAAACCTAAACCAGGGGCTCTGAGAAACCATCAGGAGGCTGTGGACCCTGGCTGGTAACTCACAGCTCTGCAAATATGAATGCTATTAATGATCACTGGGGCGTTTAGGAAGTGTATTCCATCAATCAATCAGTCAACGGTACTTACTGAGCGCTTATTATGTGTAGAGCACTGTACTAAAGCGCTTGGGAGAGTACAACAGAATTAGCAGTCATGTTCCCTGTCCACAATGAGTTTACAGTTTAGAGGGGGAGTCCGACATTAATATGAATCACTATGTAATTTATCATTTCTAATTTAAAGATCTGCATGTAAGCGCTGTGGGGTGAGTGGTGGGGCCAAGCTATGTGCCAAGCACAGTACTAAGTACCCGGGTAGATTCAGTGCAGTCAGATAAGCCCCATCCCACATAGGGCTCACAGTCTAGGTAAGAGGGATAATTTTGTAAGTGAGGTAACTGAAGCACAGAGAAGGTGTTTGACTTGCCTGAGGTCACACAGTAGGCAAGTGGTGGAGCCAGGATTGGAACCCAGATCCTTCTGACTCCTAGGGCTGTGCTCTATCCACGAGACCACACTGCTGTTGTGCACACTGGAAGTGCTCAGGTAAATACCATTGATTATCAAAGTAAATGCTAAGGACCTCCGCATTCACCTAAAGGGAACTGCTGCACCTCAAAACACACTGCATTCATAAACAAGAAAACTACTGGTTGATTTTGAGGATTAGAAGAGAAACCCTGTTTCATGGACTAATATGACATGTAATAGAGTTGCAGTTGAGTAATGCGAGGATTTATTGTAGTGAGAGTTCTCATTAACGTGGGCCTAGAAAATATATCGGTGAAGCACATATTTATGAGTAAGTAATGGTATTTGTTTAGTGTTTTAATTTGCTAGAGCAGTTGCCTACTAAACTCATTATCAGTGCACTAACCCAAACAGAAAAGGTAACCCATACATTTTTACAGTTCAATTTACACAAATTGAATAGCAGAAAATGTAAGGAAATCCAACTTCCCCCTTTGGTATTTCTTTTTTATTCGAAATCTAATTGTCAAGGTATAATAATAGATGCTTGTGATTATGATTCCTTCACGATTGCCTGAATGACTTTAGATTACAGCTATATAGGGTTTATCATTTTCCCATTCTTCCCCAATGTTAATAGTTGATGACTGATAGGTAGGTTTTTGTGGCTAAAGAATTAATAGCCAAAGAATCTCTTATGGACCCAACACGATGTCATTATACTTGAGGCAGAATAAGCTCTAAGGAATAGATATTTTAAAGTAATTCATAGAATATGAACTTAATATTTCTAAATTGTCACTTCCCAGAAAGCATCAAGAAGACTAACATGCTTAAAATGCAGGTTCAATTTCTAAGTCCGTCGTTTGTGGGATAATTCCTTTAAACTTGCCTTTACCAAGAAGAGTTCATGCAAGTATTTAACCATGAGTAATACCCTATGAAACTGTCATGATTTAAAGTGAACCTTTTTTTTTTCTTCTCCCTTACAGTTTGCAAACCTGACAATACATTTCCCGAATCTCACTGTCAGGGCCATCGGCAAAAAAAACCCAGACCGACAGCAACCAATGTCAGGTCCGCCGCTTGCCTGAATAAGGACAAAGGCCTTAGCCAATAAAAACGGTTTGGTCTATTGCCGTCCTCCCGTTGAATTCCTTCTCTGGAATATACATGTTTCCTTGTGCAGGTATTGCCAAGTCTCATTATTAACACACTGAGAGGGGAAAAAAAAAATTCAGTGCAGTGGAGCCAGGCATTCTCTTACTCAAGTCAGGATAGATGGGGACCGGGGTGGGGGGTTGTTTACCCTGCTGGCCTTCTCTTGAGAAATTTCTACAAGATTACCAACGTTTTTTGAAAGGGAATCAACCCACGGACCCCACAGAGCATTTTTATTTAGATAAAAATTGATACAAAATGGAAAATAAGTGCTTCAGTCCCTCCAACCCCCAGGGCATGCATACTTCTCTCAAGTCACACAGGCTTGAAAATACTCCCATTCAATTAAAAACAACAACAATGTATCCATAGCAACCTCTTTAGTACGAGAAGTACATGTAAGTACATGAGAGGAAGCACATCTTCTTAAAGAAACAAGTAACAATTCAACTGTTTAAGCAACAATAATGACCTTGACCTCGCCTATCTTTTCAAAGGGAAAATGGTAATTTTCAAAACTTCTGACTTTTATGTGCCCTTCAGATCGATTGTGTGTAGTTGTGCCTTCCTTGTGTCATCAGTAGCAATGAGCCTTATTCACTTGAAAGGGATATTTGGACTAACTGTTAGTGGTAGTAGCTATAGTAATACTAATAATAAATAATTATTGTGCTATTTTTGCACACTTATTATGTGCCAGGCATTGTTCCAAGCACTGGGGTAGATACAAGCAAATCAGGTTGGATACAGTCCTCGTCCCACATGAGGTTTACCATCTTAATCCCCGTTTTCCAGCTGAGGTACCTGAGGCCCAGAGAAGCGAAGTGACTTGCACAAGGTCACACAGCAGACAAGTGGCAGAGCCAGGATTAGAACTCAGGTCCTTCTGACTCCCAGATCCGTGCTCTAACCACTAGGCATGTAGAAGTAGTGGTGGTAGTAGCAGCAGTAGTAGTGTTCGGCACTTAGTGTGCAGAGCACTGTACTGAGCACTGGGAAAGAAGACTACATGGGTGGGAATCAGACACGGCGGCGGCGGCCCACAATAGAGTCTGTAGGCATGATCCCTGCCCAAATAAATGTGTGTTTTTAAAGAACCCTAGATAAATAGGTGTTGTATTTTCCCATTAAAATGCATCCGTCATGATGAATGAGATTGGTATTTTGCTTCAAATATGGGCAAGGTACAAATTTTTGCTGACCTTTCAGTCATCGTATGTGGAATCTGGTTAAACCGCTTTAATGCCGTCATGAAGAGAGCCCCCCGTGGGACAAGCTGATCACCTTGTAATCTCCCCAGCGCTTAGAACAGTGCTTTGCACATAGTAAGCGCTTAATAAATGCCATTGTCATCATCACAATGTACAAATGGGCTCACACATCAGCACCTTGCCCTCCAAACCTACACCAGGCCTCAGCTCATCATTCAGCCTGTGCCGAGGATGGGCCTCTGTAGCTTTTCTGCGGGCAGAATGCCCGGGGAAGTTGATTTGCCTTTTGTTGTCATTTCATGAGAGTGTTTGCCTTCCAAAGGATTACGGGATCACAGCCAGCTCAACATTCCTCCCATCGTGAGGGCAACCAGATGACTGTGTTCAGTCATGTCTCAATAGAAGCTGCAGGCATCCTACCTAAGGCCTCCCCCAAGAGTGAGTGCTCAATAAATACGATGGAATGAAAGTATGGAGATGATAGCCTGTGGCCCGGTTGAGTGGACGGTGTGGCAGAGTACAGGGACTTCTTTGTTTAGGATCTCTGTTCATATGTGGATCCTGAAGATGTGTGGGATCCAACTGAGGCAGCAGACGGGAACAGGCTGAGTTGCCATGGTCTTGACTGCTGTGCCTTTGAATCTCAACTCTCCACCCTGTCCCAGAGAGGAGATGAAAGTGTGGCAGGCTAAATGCCCAGACTTGCTCGAGGCCCGGGAATAGGCTGTCCCAGTCTAGCCAACAAAACCGGGGGGAAACGGAGCTGAAACGCAAACACAAGTAGTCATTCATTCATTCAATCATATTTATTGAACGCTTACTGGGTGCAGAGCACTGTACTAAGCGCTTGGGACGTACAAGTTGGCAACATATAGAGACGGCCCCTACCCAACAGCGGGCTTTCATCTTGTCCCCCACCGCACTAGTGGCGGGTGATTTATGAGATTCATGTAAATTTTGTTCCCCCTCCTGAGAAGGGAGCGGGAGGGCTGGGTGGGGAGGGCAACCCGGCGTTTCACAACCCAGCAGTCTACACTTTTTAATGAGTATTAAACTTGAAATTAAAATACAAAAATAAAGTCCATCGGATTTCTGAGACCAATCTGCCAGAAGCCCTTGGGAGTGTGCTATCTTTTATGACTAAGCACCATTTAATAGAAAGAGAGGCCCATGGAGGAAACACATCTGGAAATGTGACCTAAATAAAATAAAAAGTTGTTTTGGAAACTTGTAAGCCTAGACAATGCATGTGTAATTGGGAGAAGTAAGGTACAGTGGCTCATAAAAGTGCCATCTGAAAGCACTTTTAAAGTTAGAGAAAGAGAAAGAAAGAGAAAGAAAAAAGAGAGAAAGAGAAAGAGAAAGAAAAAGAAAGCGACCTCCCTCCATGGTTTGGATGGAAGGAAGGCCCAGGGCCACCAGCCCAACTGGAATATCCGACTGCTTTTTACACACTGAACTTACTTTCAAGTGTAATTTAATGCTTTCCTGGTTCCCTCACTGGAACATACATAAATATTTTAAAGTATTAAATGGCATTAATGACAGCAAGAAACAAACATTAGCCTGCTTGTGAAGGGTTTTATGGCCCTCGCTTAATGCTTCATGATAACATTGTACATGGACCTGGAGGCATTTGTGATCTGAAATATTTGTAGGTTGCCTTTATTGCAACTTATTTTGTACATGGAAAAGTAGGGCTACTTTAGGAGTTTGGGTTGTTCCTTCCCTCCCAGCCCCACCTCCATCCCCTCCTTCCCTCCCCCTCACAAAGGGTTCAAAATAGCCGATGTTTTGAGAAGATAGCCACCTAATCTCCTATCTTCAAGCAGAGAATCTAGAGCAAGTGTGAGAATTTGCCCCAACCGAGTCAGTGAGCAATTCAGCTAGAATGCTGTTTTCCATGTGCACTGTAGCCATCAGGTTCCACTGCCTCTGTTAGGTTTGATTAAACTGAGTCCTGCTGTCGGAACAAACCAAGTTATAAAGTTCCTTATTGCTACTACTGTGGCTCTGTATGAGAAATATTAATGGCCCGGAGCATGGAACCCTGCCCGCTAGGCCAATTCCGAGAATCGCACCGTTCTTTTGGTTGTTGTTACTGCGGAGAGTTCACCCTTGGAGCCGCGCAGTAAAATTCATTTGAAATAGTTGACCGATCTGTGAATGAATGTAGTCAGAATACAGCAAAACCCTGCTTTTTTAATTAAGGAATCAAAGGAAGAATTAAATGAAGCCTCATTTGTATGCAGTTTCTCAGACACCGAGATTTGTGGAGTAACTAAGGAAGAGAATTTCTTTGAACCCTGAAGCACTGATATTCACTTTTTGTAATTACATTTTCCCTCATAACAATCACACGCATTTCTTTTGCATGTGGGGAGTTCTAGGGAAAAGCCATCTAGAGCTAATTCAATGATATTCTGTACATATTTTGTTGTTAGAGAAATGATGCAGGTGGGTGGAGGGAAGGTTCACTAAATCTTCCTTTGCCAATATTCAGGAATACAGGTGAGACTTGGCTAGTGGGAGAGATTGGTATCATCAAACTGAAATATTTTTAAACTCAATTTTCTGCCCTTTACGGGAGTGTAGGTATCGTGGGCTGGGGAGGAGACATTGTAAGTGGGAAAACAATCATTTTACTGACCTTCTGTGAGAATAATTGTGATGCTCCAATCTAAGGATAAAACATTTGCCTTTTCCTGGGAAAGCAATGAGCTTTAATCCCATTCAAAGCTCCTTTTGATTAAACTTTCTCTTCACCTCACTCCATCCATGGGATTATCAACTAACCCGTCCAACCTGTTTTTCTCTCTTTTTTTTTCCCCTCCAGAATAAAGGGAGCTTATTCAAAATATTTGTGGGTTTCTCAAAAAAGCAATTTTGTGTTGGGAAATATAAGAAATGTAAAAGCTATTCGTGGTCTTTTGAGGGTGAGTTTTTTTCCCTTATTTGGGGAAAGTCGAAGAAAGCGCAGAATGTGCTATGGCAGTGATTAAGGGCTTAAGAAATCGTCCCAAGGAGAAGAGATTGTTTTGCTTCTGGAAGAGCTGATCGGTGACTAAAAATCCACCCTGCAAACTCAGAAAGCTTACGATAGAAAGGAAGTGGCCAGCCGTTGTTCTTTAGGGAAACTGGATGGGCTGAATTTGGGTCAGGAAGGGTGCAGGTTATATCAAGGGTGCAGGTTATAGCTAAGGAAGGGCCTCTGGAGAGGAAATCATCAATCGTATTTATTGAGCGCTTACTATGTGCAGAGCAAATGTTAGTAGGCCCTGGAACCAAGAGATTTCTATGATCTTCTTTCCCTGAGAACTTGAAGAATGGCAGAGGTAGAGGACATCTACAGTCTGGCCCTGAGGCTTGTGGATTCAGCAGCTGATCGAGATGCTAGATTGGAATCTCTGCCAGCCCTGCCTTAGAAAAAATCTTTGCTATGCTGCTAGTGGTGTCCTATCATATAAGCTCTTAACGGTAAATACCGAACTGCTCATTGCAGGCAGGGAATGTGTACATTTATTGTTGGAATGTACTCTTTCAAGTGCTTAGGACAGTGCTATGACCACAGTAAGTGCTCAATAAATATGATTGAATGAATGATTAAAGTGAAGGTTTTCTTTCTACAATTTGTTGGGCCTCCTGAGAGAGACCACCCTTAAGGACCAGGGACTGCCAACCTGGGTCAATTTCTCATCTTGCTCCATGCGGCCAGACTTCAGAAAGAACACTTAGGGCCTTTTGATCTTTGGAGAATTCCACATTCGGAGCAGTGTCATCAATCAATCAATCAATCAATCAATCGTATTTATTGAGCGCTTACTATGTGCAGAGCACTGTACTAAGCGCTTGGGAAGTACAAATTGGCAACACATAGAGACAGTCCCTACCCAACAGTGGGCTCACAGTCTAAAAGGGGGAGACAGAGAACAAAACCAAACATACCAACAAAATAAAATAAATAGGAACAAAATAAAATAAATAGGAACAAAATAAAATCAATAGGAACATCAACACCATCATTCAATCAATCAGTGGTTCTTATTGAGAACGAATTTTATGCAGATCTCTGGACTAAGCACTTGAGAGAGTACAAGAGAAGCAGTGTGGCTTAGTGGATAGAGCAGAGTCCTGGGAGTCAGAAGGACCTGGGTTCTAATCTTGACTGTGCCGCCTTTCTGCTGTGTGACCTTGGGCAAGTCTCTGAGCTTTCCTGGGCCTCAGTTACTTCATCTGTCAAATGGGGATTAAGAGTATGAGCCCCATGTGGGGCAGGGACTGTGTCCAGTGTGATTAACTTTTAGCTATCCCAGCTCTTTGAATAGTGCTTGGCACATAACAAGCCCTTATAATAGTAATAATAATAATTATCATATTTGTTAAGTGCTTACTATGTGCCAAGCACTATTTTAAGCGCTGGGGTAGATACAGGGTAATCAGCTTGTCCCACATAGGGCTCACAGTCTTAATCCCCATTTTACAGATGAGGTAACTGAGGCAAAGAGAAGTGAAGTTGCTTGCCCAAGGTCACAAAGCAGACAAGTGGCTGAACCGGGATTAGAACTCACATCCTCTGACTCTCAAAACCGTGCTCTTTCCACTGAGCCACGCTGCTTCTCAACAAGTACCAGTATTATTATTATTATTATTATCATTTTTACAGGGCAGTACAGTTGTCAGACATGATCCCTACTCTCAAGGAGCCTACAGTCTAACAGGGGAGAGAGACATTAATGAAATTTAAAAGTCAGGGAAGTTAACGGAGAAACAACCTCAGAAACAACCTTGCCAGCCAAAAAAGGCTTGCACTGGCAAATGCCTGTGGGCAGGGGCAATGTCACTCATTCCAAAGCAGACACCAGATGCTGGACTACGTAGGACAGGGATTGTGTCCAACCCGATTATCTTGGATTTATCTTCCCAAGCACTTAGAGCACAATAATAATAATAATAATGATGGTATTTGTTAAGTGCTTACTATGTGCCAAACACTGTTCGAAGCGCCGAGGTAGATACACGGTTATCGGGTTGCCCCATGTGGGGTTCACAGTCTTAATCTGTGCAGAGCACTGTACTAAGTGCCTGGGTGAGTACATTACAACAATAAACAGACACATTCCCTGCCCACAAGGAGCTTACAGTCTGGAGGCTCTCGGGCGGGAGATAGACGTTAATATAAATAAATAAATTACAGATATGTACATAAGTCCTGAGGGGCTGAGGAGGGGGGAAGAACGAAGGGAGCAGATCAGGGTGAAGCAGAAAGGAATGGGAAAAGAGGAAAAGCAGGTGTGGGGGGGAGTTTAATCAGGGAAGGCCTCCTGGAGGAGATGTGGCTTAAATAATGCTTTGAATCGGGGAAGAGTCAGATATGAGGAGGGAGGGCATTCAAGGCCAAAAGCAGGACGTGGGCGGTGAGATAGGCAAGATGGAAGCACAGTTAGAAGGTTGGCATTAAAGAAACGAAGTTTGTGGTTTGGGTTGTAGTAGGAGAGTAGCGAGGTGAGGTAGGAGGGGGCAAGGGGATGGAGGGCCTAAAAGCCAATGATGAGGATTTTTTCTCTGATGTGGAGGTAGATGAGCAACCACTGGAGGTTTCTTTCATCCATTTCCTGAATGCTGTCTGCTCCATAGCACTGTACTGTTCACACTTCTCAGTTTGCCACCCTAGTTTGGAACATGTGCTGAAGATGTGATGATAGAGTGTGATGGGTGTGAGTTCCCAATTCCCTAATAATACCATAGTGAGACCAATTGCTCTATTTAGGTCTCTAGAATGAAACAGAATTCCTAACCCTTAGTTACTGCATTTCAATGGATTTGTTTGCATATTTGCTTGAATTCCCTCCTAAGGGGAGTTGTGCTGTAATCTATATGGTAATGCAGGGGGTGATTTTTTTCCCCTCTCTCTCCTGTCTGTTTTGTTTAAATTGTCACGCATAACAATCTGATTTCCTCTCTGATGCTTTCAGAACAGTAGTTAGCCTGGTGAAAGTTCTCTTTAAAAATATGTTTCGTAGATATGAGGGATTTCCAGTAAAAAAAAAAAAAAGAAAACTTTACACCTTGAAGTATTTGCTTGATTTTACTAACTTAAAATTCAAGGATTTAAGTTTCTGCAGCCAGTTAAGCTCCGAGTGGGGCTAGAGCAGTTAGATAACAATAGAAATCGTCTCTTATACCACAAATTGACTTCCCTCTTTGTAGCCTTAGACACTGTTTCCAGCTGCTTTCAGTCTTTTAAATCCTTAAAAGCTTTCTTAATCCACATGTAGGCAGCCTTTATGTGTTCTATCTCCCTCCCCTTTCTCCTGATTGGTGAAGCTATTGCACGGCCTAATTCAGCCAACTACTACATATCTGAGCCATGATTTGAAATAAGAGCTAGACAGACGGTTGCTTCCTCACGCCTGACTTTTAATAGGTTAGGAGGAGAGATTGAGAAACTTGAATTTGTTTTTAGGAAGATTCCCCGCAGCAGAAGATAAAAGAAAGAGAGGGAAAACTTCCTGGCTCGTTCAGACCTGGAGCTGTTCATGGATTTGTTTTTTTCTTGCACCTCACTCTGAAACTACAGTGTTAGATTGAATACAGATTGTTACCCCGCCGGATGGATAATGGAATTCTAAACATGAGGCAGGTAAGGCACATGTTCAAAAACGTTCAGCTTACTGAAACGGAGTGGGGGCAGTTAGGAAAGCTAAACCGTTTGGGGAAGTCTAAGAAAATAACCTTGGTGGGGAGAGAGGGAGTGGTTAGAAAATTAGCACGTAGTCTGCTGATTTTCAGTTTGCAGATCAATGAGATGAATGATCAAGGGGACTTTTTTGTGGGGGATTTTTCCCCCATCTCATTCTCAAGTGTTACTTTGCATGTCAAGCGACTCGCTGTTGGATGCACTTTCTTGTAACAGGCGTAGAAGCTGTTTGGCGAATATGTAAATCGATTTCAGTTTGCAGTGGCCTTAAATGTATTGTGCCGGGTCTGTCTTGGCTGCTTTTGATGTTTTAGATTGCAAGCAGAGAAAACGGCATATGCTGAAAAGGAATTAGACGGGGCAGCAGAGCGGATTCTCGCATTTGAGAGCATTTACAGTGCTTTAGTTGGAGATATTGGGTCAAGATGGGATTCGGCGCTACTTTGCTGCTCTCTCGCGTTGAGCAATTTTTAAAGTATGTTTTGCCTTCATTAAACTTTTAAAAAAGCAGCAGAAGTCAATGGGCTTTAAAGACGATGTGGGAAGAAAACGGTAACAGGCGACTTGGAAGGCGATTCCCGGGCTCCAGAGAGCAGCTTCTTCTCGGAGCTAGAAGGCTTTAGGATCAAATACTCTTATCAGCCTCCTAGTTTACAGCTTTGCAGTTTCAAAGCAGGAGGTGAAGTAGGAAGCCCCCAAGCCTTTGCCATTTAAACCTCTATCACATTTGGGAAAGAGCCTTGAAAGTCGAAATTCGGATCTTCGGTTAATTCTCTGCCCAGAGGAGAGAGGAGCTTCAGGAATGGACTTAATAATTATGGCGTTTGTTAAGTGCTTTCTATGTGCCAGGCACTGTTCTAAGCGCCGGAGTAGGTACAGGATAATTGGGTTGGACACAGTCCCTGTCCCACTTTGGGCTCAGAGTCTAAATCCCCATTTTACAGATGAGGGAACTGAGGCACAGAGAAGTGAAGTGAATTGCCCAAGGTCACACAGCAGACAAGTGGCAGAAAATGTGGTGGTAAGCCTGCAATACTGCTTTAAAGAAAGAGGGCAATAGGGATGATGAAGCTGTGTCCATGGAAAGGTTTGCACCTGCCCTTGGAAACAGAGCGGGCCTTCAAACCTTTTTGTATTTAACTTGGTGGGAAACTTCCGAAGCCATGGGCATTGTACTTGAGGGAGTTTTTGCTGGGGAGTTGGGGGGTGGGAAGGGGACGGAGATTTTGGAAATACGATCTGGATAATAATTACTGTACTTGTTAAGCGCTTACTAGTACTAATAATGATGGCATTTGTTAAGTGCTATATGCGTAGCACTGTTCTATGCACGGGGGGATACAAGGTGATCAGGTTGTCCCACATGGGGTTCACAGTCTTAATCCCCATTTTACAGATGTCTCAGAGCTTACTGTGTGCCAAGCACTGTTCTAAGCGCTGGAGTAGGTAACAGTTCTACCTCGGTGGACATTCGTTCATTCAGTCAATTTACTGAGCACTTACTGTGTGCGGAGCACTGTACTAAGCACCTAGGGAGAGTTCAGTACAACACTAAGCGGACACAATCCCTGCCCACAACAAGCTCACAGTCTACAGGGGGAGAATAAATGTGGCTTTCTTAAGTGCTTACAGTGTGCCTTGCACTGTACTGAGCACTGAGGTGGATACAGGACTATTGGGTTGGACGCGGTCCATGGCCCCCAGAAGCTGCCTTGGAGAGGAGGGACTTTGGAGTCTGGGCCCCAGACCATCAGAGGGCACAGGTGGCCGGGTGGCCTTATGGCTGGGTGGCCGGTGGCGGCCGGGAGACAAAGGGAGTGGGAAAGCTTCGGGTCTTCAGAGGGTTTCTAGAGAAAACCTGCCCAACTTTCCGGGAGAAGAACAAAGAAGTTATTGAAGTCCGGGTGACAGCCTCGCTCGCCAACTCTCCACCCCCGGGGCTCCTTTCTGTCTATTGCCACCGGGCTGCGGGTTTGAGTCCAAAGGGCACAGAGACCCAGGTTTCCTGTGGGCGAGGCTCAACGGGCCTAGAAATCCACTGCCCTGTTGAACAGGGGAGCAAAGCAGATCAGTATTTGAGAATAGAAAACCAGAGGTACCCATATGATGATGATGGCATTTGTCAAGTGTTTACTATGTGCCAAGCACTGTTCTAAGCACTGGTGTAGATAGAAGGTAATCAGGTGGGGCTCACAGTCTTAATCCCCATTTTTCAGATGAGGTAACTGAGGCACAGAGAAGTCAAGTGACTTGCCCAAAGTCGCACAGCTGATCAGTGGGGGAGCTGGGATTAGAATCCTCAACCTCTGTCTCCCAAGCCCGTGCTCTTTCTTGCTACTAAGCCACGCTGCTTCTCTTGCCTTGGCAGACTGCTCCCTACTTACACAGCGTGGGGTCTGGACCTGCTTGGAGCTCCCCAGTAAGTCTGGTATCTTTTGAAGTCCTTGGGACCGTGATAGGGAGAGAAAGTGATACGGGATGCGGAAGACAGTTGGGACCAAGCATTAAAATCAGTTTGAATTCTGGGAGCCTCCTGCGCCTAGTGATAATACCTTTTAATGCATACAGCACTTTTATCCAAAGCGCTTTCACTATCATCTCATTTTATCATCACAACCTGCCTGTGAGATAGGAAGAGGTGGGTATTATTAACTCCATTTTAGAAGTGAGGAAACCAAGGCACAGATGGGTTAAGGGACCCTGAGAGCTGAGGCTGGAGCAGAATCTAGGCAAATGGAAACTGAAATGGGCTGAGTTTGCAATGAAGGAAGTACCAGGGCTCAAGTGACACGTGCAATTTGAAATTCCTTATTGCTAATGACAGTAACTCCCCCTCTAGATTGTGAGCTCCTTGCTGGCAGGGCATGTTATCAGCCAACTCTATCACACCGAACTCCCCCAAGTGCTTACGACAGTGCTCTACCCACAGTAAGAGCTCAGTCAATACCGCCAGTGGATTTCAGGGGTGTAGAACTACCAGTTCAGGTGCCAGGCTAAACTCAGACAGAAATTAAGCACTGGGTGGCGTTCCTGATGTGGGCTAAGTCCTCGTTTGATGTGAATATTTCCCATGGAAAATGATTGCCTGCTCAATTGTATCCACCAGGCAGTTTGTCAGCACGGCCCCACCGCGAGCTGGATTTGCAGGGTTAACTATCAAACAGGTCTGTGTGTCATCAGCTTAGCAATGAAACCTAATATCGGGCTGATGAATGATCTATCCCAGAGTCTGCACAACTCCTCAACAATAGCGGTGGGCTCCTCACAATAGCCACCGAACTCGACTCGCTTCAGGGCCAGGAATGGCCAGCAGAAATTGGGCCCCGCCAGATGGTCTGATAAGGTTCAAACGTGTGGCCGCCTTGGCAGTCTGGCACAAAGTGGGCGAAAGGAGAGAGGGAGGGAGAACAAGAACGCACATTGCTGGAGCCTCCCCCGTAAGTCCTGAGTTTGGGTTGAAAAAGAAGGGCAAACCTGACTCTCTTGTTCAGAGGATGCAAAACTGATGAGATTATACGTCTGTGATCAGGGAACAAGTGGAAAACTGACCAAAACATCCCTCTCAGTGGAGAGTCTGGTCTTCTCAACAGCAGCCCACCTGTTTCCAAACACTATCCTCACAAATCAGGCCGGACACCAGCAGAGCCCCAGAATGCCACCCTCTTCCCTCCCTCAGAAAAAGGGAGGAAGATCTCAAGCATTTTCAGCTTTCCAGGCGAAGCTCCTCTTCACACAGATTTGGTACATTTAAATGTGATCCCTTTTTTTTTACATTCTTGAAAATTCGGTGGTAATCTGGAATAGACTAAGGAAGACAGCCATATTACATATTGAAAGATAGCAAGAAGGTCAAAGGAACTAATCCTAAATTGGAAGGAATTCCAAAGTTCGGGGGATAATGATCTCTTGGTTTAAAGACACTGTAGAACCGTGTGCTGAGCCTGCTTCAAAGTATTTGTGTTGATATTAAAACAGTTTGAGGACCCTGGTTTAATAATTCAAGTTTCTGCATGAGTTTGCCCTCCCAGGAAGACTAGAAAGCACGTTACCCACATAATCTATTTATTCTTTGTCACATCCCTTGGCGATTGGTAGGTGGCAAATGAGACCCACCTGCACTAATTAGTGGTCAGACAGAAACCCGGAGGGTTTTAGGCCAAGACATGCAATAAGTTAGTGGAAGGCCAAGAACAAAAGACATGATTGACAGGCAGCTATTGCTCTTCCCATTTTACTCTCCCACCCCTAGATTGGGTCTCCTATTAATGTGCTTCCAGGGATTAAAATAAAACTCTCCTAGATGGTCCTTTTCCACAGGCATTGGGTGACCTGCCAGATTTATAAGAAATGAGCCTATGGATTAAAGGGCTGCAATAAAACTGGAAAATTGGAAATTAAATCATCTGGCAGCACTTAAAGGGAAGGCAAAGTCTATGAAGCTCAAAGGGACATTGCAGTTCTTATTGATTACAAGGATGATCCAGCAGCTTTTGTGGGGTATGATGCCAAGAAAAGAAAACCTAGATTTCAAGGCAGAAAGCATCACCACAACCCACAGATGTGCATCTTGTAGTCAACTTTGGCCCAGACCTTTGAGCCCATCTTTGAATTCTCGTCTTAGTCCTGCTGATTGCTCAACTTTACTGACATGTGGCACATCCTGGAAGCCAAGAAATAGTTCCTTGTCATCTTTTGTTTGAAGTAGCTTATCGTAGAGATTTTTCTGCTGCCAAAAGTAACAAAAGCCAAGCAAATCAAACCAAAAACTCCAAAGGGCATTCACGGTCCAGGCCGAGAGCAAATCAGTTTAATTTGTGGCTAGATATTACCCGGTTGACAGCCGGACAAGTTTGGGGATATGCCTATGTGTTGTCTGCTTTCTTTGATCGCTTGTGTGGTAAATAGACATGCGGGGTAACTATGGCAACCTGGGCTGTAGGTTGGTGAGAACAGAGGGAGTTCAGCTACAGACAAAAGGGCAGTTTGTTTAAAGAGGTGGTTATGATCAGGACACTAAAATCACAAATGTGGAGGAACATACATTCATATCACCCGTTTTGGAATCGGTTCTGGAGAAAATAACATCAGCCTTACCTTGCTAAAAATGACTGGATTGTTGGAAAATGCAAGGTAGAGAACGGATGCTATCATTCATTCAGTTGTATTTATTGAGTGCTGGCTGTGTGCAGAGCACTGTACAAAGATCTTGGGAAAGTACAATACAGCAACAGAGAGAGACAATCCCTGCCCACAAAAAGTTCACAGTTTAGAGGGGACCCTATTTTAGAGACAATTTCACTTTTTAAAAAGTTAAAAGGATTACTGTAAAATATATAGCCCCAATATTTTATCAACTAATCTGCATGCTTTAAATCCAATGGTGAGGGGTTTTTGTTTGATATGGAGGTGGAAGGGCAACCAGTGGAGTTTTTGGAGGAGGGAGGTGACATGTCCTGAGCATTTTTGTAGAAAAATGATTCAGGCAGCAGAGTGAACTATGGACTGGAGTCGGGAGAGACAGGAGGCTGGGACGTCAGTAAGGAGGCTGATGCAGTATTCCAGATGGAATAGGATGAGTCATAATATTAACAGTTTGGATGGAGAGGAAAGGGCAGATTTTAGTGATGTTGTGAAGGTGGGACAGGCACGATCTGGTAATGGAGCACTTATGTACATATCTGTAACTTTATTTGTATTAATGTCTGTCTTCCCCACTCCCCCCACACTAGATTGTAAGCTCATTGTGGGCAGGGAATCACTGTTTATTGTTGTATTGTACTTTCCCAAACTCTTAGTACAGTGCTCTGCACACAGTAAGGGCTCAGTAAATACTACCGAATGAAAGAAGGAATGAATGACTAGAGGACTGGGTTTTTTTTGCTGGGTCTTTTTCTGGTCATTTTCCAACTGGTGATTGACCAATGTGTAATTCAGTTCCCTATCCGCGGAGGTCAGACTTGAAGTTTTCTCACAGAAGGTGGACCCCAAGACTCCTCTAAAGCAGGAATGTAGAGAGAAGGTCAAATCTTTTCTCCTATTCTTAGTAAGTGATGATTCTCGACTTCCTAGAGATGCTATGCAATGAAGTTCAACCTGAGGAGGTGTAATCCAGTGTACTGTTATGTAGGAAAGGGAGGTGAGCTCAAACCCAATAAAAATCTGAACCAAATTTGAGTTGTGGTCTGTTTTAGCTGAGTTATATTCCTCTGCTCCCCCTCCACTCTGCCCCTGAGAAGCCTTTTTCTTTTATCAAAAGTCCATCTCGGGTCTCGGTCTTTTTGACTGGCTGTTGCCTTACCAACTAACAAGTTCCAGAGATTCTCTGAAGTCAAGAGGGCAAAGCCTTTGGGGCCTCGCTAACCCAGGGCAGCCCCTTCTCCCCAGAAAGGAGAGCAAGAGACTTGATAGTCTCTGGCTGAAACCTCACCAAAGTTAATAGGCTTCATGGAGGTCACAGAAGGTCAAGGAGCCAGCTAGGGTTGAGGAGTTGATAGAAGGTCACATGCACTTTGGGATGTCAAGGGGCTGTAAGGATTGTATCAGAGAGAAAGGCTTTCTGATTAGCTGGTGGAAGAGCAGTAACCGATGAGGGGGAAAAAGCAGGGTTGGTATTTGTTCAAGCAGTTGGGGGTTTACACATCAAACTTTGGGGAATTTAAAGTGCACCAATTCTCGTTTACCATCTTTACCTTCAACCAGTTCAATCTTTTGCCATTTGAGAGGATTGTTGTAGTGCAATTTACTTCAGAGGCCAAATGTGTGCTTTATTCTTAAAGGGTCTGCGTGGGCACTGGGGATTGCTTCAGGAGTAACCTCACGGTGGACTTGAGAAAGATCTTATAAAACAGAGCTTTACAAGCCTGTGTGTGGGTCTGTGTACTTTAAACATGAGCAGGGAGTGCATTTTTTCCATTCCTAAAAGTGTACTCTGTTTATGTTGAAACAACGTCGTCGTCAGATGATGTGAATGAAATGCCCAGGAATCCATCTTCTGGAATCTGATTTTGATAGAAAAGTTATGTAAAAGGTCGATTCACAGACACGTAAAAAGGTAGGGTGAAACCCAACACAAATCTTTCTTCCTTGCCTTTCCCCTTCACAATGAAAATTTTGTAAATTTTTAGTTTGATTGTATAGCTTTTTGCATGTATTAAGCGAGCCTCGGGAGAGAAAGAAGGAAGCTTAATTGGATGAAGAGAAAGGGAGGGATGGGGGTGAGAAATGGCTAAAGGTGAAGGTCAGGAAATAATTTAATTTTT
This sequence comes from Tachyglossus aculeatus, assembly GCF_015852505.1. Classification (NCBI taxonomy): domain Eukaryota; kingdom Metazoa; phylum Chordata; class Mammalia; order Monotremata; family Tachyglossidae; genus Tachyglossus; species Tachyglossus aculeatus. Next base: position 9,286,516 of record NC_052080.1, read on the forward strand.
TTTAATGGTATTTAGGCGCTTACTGTGTGCTAGGTTCTGTACTAAGTGCTGGGGTAGGTACAACCTAATCGGGTTGAGCATAGTCCATGTCCCATATGGGGATCACCATGTTCATTTCACAGTTTACATTTTACAGTTGAGGTCATTGAGGCACAGGGAAGGCAAGTGACTTGCCCGAGGTCACACAGCAAGCAAGTTGCCTCAATGTTTGAGGGAAGGAAGAGAAGAGGAGGATGCGAAATCCCCAGGGATGGACAGAATGTGGTAAGAGTGAGAGAACATGATCAAACCCATCTTTCCATGAGAGAGCTCCCAGAGAACGAAAGGTGGGGAGGAGGCGGGGGCAGGACAATGGTACAATAATGGATGAAATCACTCTTCCCCTTTTACCTTTGACTTGTTTTAATCAAGATGCTGTTTTGACCTGTACTCTCTCCCTTTGGAGTTCTCCCTCCCACTCTTTTGTATGTGAGCAACCTCTCTTTTTGGTCCCCTTTCCTTTCCTTCACTTCCTGTTCCTGGTCTGCATAGGTCTTCCTGGCATGGAACAGAATGACCAGAGAGAGGTTCAAAAAGTCAAAGATGTTGTCTAAATCTGTGCTCAGTCGATCCAGCACCAAATAGTGGATCTTAGCGTGGCCTGGTGGGAAGATCACGGACCTAGGAATCAGAGGACCTGGTTCTGATCCCGGCTTTGCCGCTTGTCTGCTGTGCGACCATGGGCAAGTCAGTTGATCTCCCTGTGCATCACTTTCCGTAGCTGTAATTTCTCTCCTTCCTCTTAGTCTGTCTGTGAGCCCCATGTGGGACAGGGACTGTTACTGACTTGATGAACTTGAAGTCGTGTTGGCTAGTAGAAAGAGGACGTACTAGGATGGTGATCAGTATATCTTATGGGAGTTAGGCAGAGGGGGCACCAATGTGGGAACGAAGTTCTAATCAAACTGAATGGAAGACTACGCTAGCTCATTCACTATAAATTACAGGAGCATCCCTGAAAAATACAGCTCAAAGTCAAATAGCAAAACAAATGATTTCTAGCTCATTAAATCTAATGACATAAATAACCCTTTCCCAGACCTTTCACTTAATTCCGACAGACCCGCGCAGGTCTGTGTTGGACATGAATTATGAAATGCATTATGTTCACACTTATTCTATATCAGTGATTATGATGATAATAGTGATTTGTGTTGAGTTCATACTTTCTGCCAAGCACTTTTCTAAGCTGTGGAGTAGATACAAAATAATCAGGTGAGACACAGCCCCTGTCCCTTATTGGGCTTAGAGTTTAAGTAAAAAAAGGTAGGACAGGCATTAAATCCCCATTTTCAGTTGAGGAAACTGAGGCACAACAAAGTTAAGTGAGCTGCTAAAGGTCATGCAGCAGGCAAGTGGGAAAGCAGGGATTAGAACCCAGGGCCTCTGACTCCTGGGTTAGTGATCTTTCTTTTAGGACGTGCTGCTTTGAAGAGATGGAAGATGATGTGTATGTATTCCAAGGTGGCTCCCAAATTTATGCTTTCTCTGGCTTGGTTCTGAATTTCAAAAAGAAATTCTAGGTAGAAAGTCCCCCCCACTTAGTTCCCCTCCCTCCACACCCCTCCATCCACACCCACACCCACCAACACATTAAAAAGTAACTTCAAATGAGATGGGTTTTAGTACCTGAAGGTAACCCAAATGGAAGTATTTTTACATGCCTAAACCTTTAGGAATAGCATCTTGGATTGAAAACACACTCGTAATAAGCATTGTAAATGAGAAACGGGGCTTCAGCTGAAAAAACAAAAGAGAAAAACAGGCTTGCTGAATTTCAGAGGAAACCCACTGCTAGTAAACTTTGTAAGTGAAAAAGAAGCCCGAAGAAGAGAAAATAATTTTCCTGAAATGTGACACCTCAATCAAGAGCGTTTGCATAGCTAAAGCTTTCCTGCTGTGGGTAGCAGAATGTAGAGAAAGTTTGCCTAAGTTATGTAGAGGAACTTTATATTGAAGCAACTCTTGGAAATGCAATATAGCAATTTGTAGCAACCAGAATCTCTCTTTATGTGCAAGCAGTAGAGAGGGGAGAGTCGCACATCGATCTGTTCAGCCTTACTTGGATGCGTCTACACGATCGCGCCGTCAGTAGCAGTGTCATCTTCAAAAATGGCTGAATTTGGCTGTGAAACCCAACTCTAAACCTAAACCTTCCCTCTGGGAAGGAGGAAATTAGAACTATTCCACCCTCCAGAGCTTGCTGTCCCTGGGAGAGAGGGAGAATCACTTTGCTAAGGTTCCACTCTAAAGTATTTTCAAGAATCTTGGAAGTGATCGGCCATGGCTAAGAACTCCAAAAATAGGTACTAAAGGCAAGAGGTAAGAAACCACTTGTAGGGGATGAACAATTGCAAATGTGGGTGCCCTCTAGGGCCAACTGTATTTGACATTTTCATAAATGATCTGGAAAAGCAATGTGCAGGGAAATCTTCATGCTGGCAGACAACTCGAACCTATCCTAGCCCAGATGGTAGAAAAGAGGGTGTATGGGCAAGCTGCTTGAGTGAATAAACTAAAAAAGGGCAGACAAATTCCACCTAGGAAATAATGAACCCAAACTTCAATGACATGATAATGGGTTCTGAGCTATCAGTCACAACACAAGAAAAAGGTTGTCCTTTGGATCTGTTGACATCCACTAAGGCCAACAAAATATTGGGCCTAATCAGAAAGGGGTTAGAAAATAAGAGAAGATTCTGAATTCTCTGATTAAATTAAACATGATAAGCTCATTTTGCCATATAGTGAGCCATCTTGGTCACTGAATCTTGGAAAAAGCAGAGCAAAGACTAAGAGAGGAAAACCAGCATAATTTCTAATTTATTAAACATCTGCAATGTTTATTGATTTCTGTCTTTCCTTCTTGACTATAAACTCCTCAAGTCTACTCTACTGTACTTTCCCAAGCCCTCAGCTCAGTGCTATGCATACAGTAAAAGCTCAATAAACACCACTGGCTGATTTGATATTCAGTGCTCTGCACACAGTAAGCACTCAATAAGATGAAATGAATGAGTGAATGATGATATTCAGGTATATGGAGCGATTTCCTTTAAGGGTTTGAATGAAAAGATTAAGATTTGGTAGTTTGGGAAGCTGAAAGCTAAGGGGATTCCCCCAGTGAGGTTTAGAAAATGATGGAGGAGGTCAGAGAGAGATTAGGCAGTGGCTGCCCTGCAGTTCCCATAACGAAACAATGAGGAAGTGCCCATTAGATAATGATGGTGGAAAATTTAGACAAACTAAACAATCTTTTTTTTATATAGAAAGGATGGTAAGCATTAGAAATGTATTTCTAAAGCACAGATCCAAATAGGGTTTGGATAAATGCACTGACTGATAAGTCCATGTATCTACTCCAGTGCTGGGCACATAGTAATAATAATGATAATAATGGCATTTATTAAGAGCTTACTATGTGCAAAGCACTATTCTAAGCGCTGGGGAGGTTACAAGGTGATCAGGTTGTCCCACGGAGGGCCCACAGTCTTAATCCCGGTTTTACAGATGAGGTAACAGGCACAGAGAAGTTAAGTGACTTACCCAAAGTCCCACAGCTGACAATTGGCAGAGCAGAGATTTGAACCCATGACTTCTGATTCCAAAGCCCAGGCTCTTTCCACTAAGACGTGCTGCTTCTCTAGTAAGCACTTAACTACCACAGTTATTATTATTATCATAATCATCATTATTAATTAAATTATCATTACATTATTAAATAATTTAAATTAATTAAATTACTAATAGACTTATTATTTTTTTTTATTATTATGACTAAATTTGGAAAAGCGAAGCATGACTTTCCCTTGTAAACGCAGAAATGATGTTACAGAACTCAGTGTTCCTCATTCTGAATAATTCATTAAGTGTTTATTTTTCCTGCCTTAAAATGGTAATTTATTTTTTGAACATTTTGAAATAATAATAATAATGATGTCATTTGCTAAGTGCTTACTGTGTGCAAAGCACTGTTCCAAGTGCTGGGGGAATACAAGGTGATCAGTTTGTCCCACATGGGGCTCCCAATCTTAATCCCCATTTTACAGATGAGGTAACTGAGGCTCAGAGAAGTTAAGTGAGTTGCCCAAGGTCACACAGCAGATATGTGGCAGAGCTGGGATTTGAACCCATGACCTCTGACTCCCAAGCCCGGGCTCTTGCCACTGAACCACACTGCTTCTCACCTTACTGACTTTGGGATGTTCATTAACTCTTTTGACTGTGAGGAAGAGGTTACTGACTAGCTCTTGTCGCCTGGAGGGAGGAGTGCGTGTAGTATATATCCCCACAGCACCTGTATATATGTTTGTACATATTTATTACTCTATTTATTTTACTTGTACATATCTATTCTATTTATTTTATTTTGTTAGTATGTTTGGTTTTGTTCTCCGTCTCCCCCTTTTAGACTGTGAGCCCACTGTTGGGTAGGGACCGTCTCTATATGTTGCCAACTTGTACTTCCCAAGCGCTTAGTACAGTGCTCTGCACACAGTAAACTCAATAAATATGATTGATTGATATGAAAATGATGGAGGCTATAGAAACTATTCTCTCCAGAGGAGCTGGCCTATCCTGCGTCTGTAAGGAAGCCATAAAAATGGCCTTGATTCTAAGTGTTGTGAGTGAGTCCTAAATTATGACTCCAATTATCCTGCTCTGCTTTGGGGAGACACTTAAGTTTTCACTTTTTAATATAACAATCACCGCCCAAGAATAGGGGAGCTTTAAAGAGCACACTCTGTTGTTTGGATCTAATTAAAATGTTTCACAAGATGTGAACTGTAGGGGACAGCGCTTGCTAATTAAAACAAGAATATACGGATGCCCACAGCCACAGTCTGTAATCGAAAACTTTGGGGAAAACTGCTTATTATGTTAGGGCAGTATGCTGTGACCTAATATTCCGCCGTTTGGATGTCATGTCCGAATTAATTACCTCGTTGTCCCTGAGATCCTTTATTATTTCAGCGTTTTCCTAGTGGTTTCATATCGTAGTCATTTCTGACCCATGGGACTAATTCCAGAGATTTGATCTTGCCCTTTTTTGTAGATGTGTACGTTTGGTATGTAGATGAGGGTGCAAATGAGGAGGCTGGCCAAGAAGTTGAAGTCTATCTGTAATTTATTTTGTCTGACTGACTAGCCTGTTAGATCTTCAGCAGAATGAGGGGAAAAATCTCATCATGTAATTCTGTTGTACTCTCCCAAACCTTTAGTACAGTGCTCTGCCCACAATAAGTGCTCAGTAAATACTGTTGATTGATGCCTCTTTTCAAACTTGGTAGACAAAACTTTTCTGGTTTGAGGTTGCACCCGCTTTTTGCGGTGCCTGGAGCTCTCTTTATTATAACAATAATTGTGGTGTTTAATAAGGGCCTGTAATAATAATAATTGTGGTATTTAAGTGCTCACTCTGTGCCTAGCACTCTACTAAGCATGGAGGTAGGTACAATATAATCAGGCCGGACGCAGTTCCCTGCTCCTCATTGGGCTTACAGTCTAATAAGAGAGAGGATGGATATTGACTTCCCATTTAAAGATGAGAAAAGTGAGGCACAGAGAAGTTAGGTGACTTGCTCAAGGTCGCACAGTAGGCAGAGCTGGGATTCGAACCCAGGTCCTCTGACAGCGAGGCCCGTGCTTTTTCCAGTGTGACAAAGTGCTGGGGTAGATGCAGTATAATCAGACTCCTCTAAGCACAGCTTTCCCTAACCATTGCTGGGGAAGACTGAGCTCTTCCTGACTTTTCCCTGCCATGGCCTCAGCTATGCCATGGTTTGACCAAGTGCTTCACGGCCTTTAAGTGGTTTCTGCGCACTGAGTAGTTACTGTTTCTTCCTTTCCAGCCACTACTGATCAGCTGTTGGATATCCTCAATCAATCCATGGTACTTACTGACTACCTACTGGGCTGTACTAAGTGCTTGAGAGAACAAACTGGGGGCTTGATACACATTCCTTGCCTTCAAGGAGCTTTCAACCCACCATCATTTTAGACTGTGAGCCCACTGTTGGGTAGGGACTGTCTCTATATGTTGCCAATTTGTACTTCCCAAGCGCTTAGTACAGTGCTCTGCACATAGTAAGTGCTCAATAAATACGATTGATGATGATCATTCAAGTCACTATCGATCAGTGGTATTGATTGAGTGTTTACTGTGAGCAGAGCACTGTACTAAGCACCTGGGAGAGTACAGTGGAAAGGGGTTTGTCGACATGATCCCTGCCCACAAGAAGCTTGCAGTCTAAGAACCCGGACCGGTTCAATGCTTTGCACATAGTAAGCGCTTAACAAATGCCAACATTATTATTATTATTCAATGCAGTAGTGTTGCCAACAATCAATCAATCAGTGGTATTTCAGTGTTTACAGTAGGAAGGGCACTGTTCTGAGCACTTGGCAAAGTGCAGTACAACAAAGTTGGTAGGCATGGTCCCTGCCCTCAAGGAGTTTAAAGCTCAGAGGAGGGGAAGACATCCACTAAAATGAATTACATACCAGTCAGTTCAGCGCATGTGACTAAGAAGGCATTGTGCCATTAAAGTTGATGATCTCTGAGGTCTTCTAGATGTCTGTCATTTCTCAAAATCATTATTTTTATTTGTTTACAATGAAGAGGTTTGGTGAGTTGCTGGCTAGAGCACCCTTTAGGTCAAATAGCATAAAAAACGCCAGTCAATTCTCTTGATGATGTAGAGGGATACCGAAGATTAGCTCTAACATTTTTTTAAAATGTCATCCATATATTATTACCTTTCCTTCCCTATCATATAAGAAAAAAACCTCCCACTTTGAAATCTTTGAGAATTTTAATTCCTTTAATTGAATAATGTTTTTAAATGGGTTTACTTCAAAAGCCTAATTTAAAATTAATCTCTTCTTTAATAAACCTCCATAGTCCAAGAGAAAGGAATGGTTTAATTCCTCTATCATTTCATAGGTCTGATCTTCAAAGAATTTTAGTTGCTGAAATGGTCTACTAACAAAATTTTAAAGTATAATTTTCTGTCAAAAGTCCTCGAGTGTGTTTCCAGTGTGGATAATCATGCGTTCCTTATTAACCAGTGTAATTGGAACAAAAACCCCTAAAGAATATATACGAACAGTTGCCTCTTCAAACACCTTCTATTTGCACTCTTTCCCTAATTAAATGTTCTGAAGGTTAAAAATCCCCTTGATGTGAACTTTTCTTGAATGTTCTAACTACAGGAAACATTAATATTAGTGAAGAATTAGTACCTTTCACAAAACATATAACAAAAAACCCAAAAACAATTGAATCGATTGCCTATCAGTGAATGGGTGGGGCAGATCATAACTGGATATAGTATTAACAAAGTCCTGTCAGTATTCCTACACCAGAATGATCCATTTGAAATATTCTACGTCAGGCTTTTTTTGGTCCCAAAGTCAAAGTAGTTAATGATTTCATTTCAATAAGAACAGAACCAATAATAATAATTGGAATTTCAAATGCACCCTTTTTTCAGAGAGCTCTAGGTGCTTTTCACATATGCCATAGGATCCTCAGAACATCCCTGTGAGATAAAGGATGACAGGTGTCATTGTTTCTATAAATTAAAGTTTGGAGCGTTTAAATGACTCATTCTCAGTCACAAGTGCCAGGCTAAAGCTTGAAACCAGGCCTTCTGGATAGACCATGTGGGGGATTATAAGAGTCCTGGAAACTTTATCAGATGGAAAATGCAGCTGTTCAGCTACTAAGTGGTGTAAACTACACCAAGCACATCCCATCAGCACTCAGCAGTCTGAGCTGGAGACCTGGAGCTCTGATAAATTCACGATAATGTACAAATTTGTAAATAATTGGGCTTTGGCTGTGTGTTCCTGACAGTCTTAGGCAGTGTGCCTCCCCCTAAATGCTGTTGATGCAGTTGACTGTAATAATAATAATAATAATGATCATTATTATTGTATTTGTTAAGCGCCTACTGTGTGCGGAACACTGTCCTAAAAGCCACAGGCACAGTCCCTGTCCCAGATGGGGCTCACAGCATAATCCCCATTTTAAAGAGGAGGAAACTGAGGCACAGATAAGTTCATTGGCTTGCCCGAGGTTGGGCAGCAGACGGGTGGCCGGGCTAGGTTTAGAAACTAGGTCCTCAGAGTCCCAGGCCCTGGCTCTTTCCACCAAGCCACACTGCTTCTCTAAGTATCTGGTCTAGGACAGGAGAGAGGAGAATTTGGGCATTCCTAACCAAACCCTTCCTGCTCTGACTAGAAGCAGTGGGAAGTGCTGACGTATTCCCGACGCAGTCACTGCAGACATAAGTAGTCAGGAGGGTGGGTGTTGGAATTGATAATGGAATGATCTCGCCTTAGTAGTGCTGATTCCTATCCTATCAGGGGACTGGAAAGTTTCCAAAGGGTATTTTTTTTTCCCCACAGTATCAATCAGTCAGTGATATTTATTGAGCGCTTACTGTGTGCAGAGTCCTGCCCTAAGTGCTTGGGAATATACAACACAACAAACCACACTCCCCCACCACCCCTCTTCTGGTGGCATTAATCTTCAGAATATCTTTTTCAGCTAGACTTTCCTAGATGAGGCGTGGGGAGAAAAGGCCAGATTCTAGGACTTTACTTTCCATGAATGTTTTTAGTTTAGTTTAGTGCTTTCACCCCCAGGCAAACTGATCTCAGAGGGCACAGTTTTATACAGCTAAAATTACATAAATAAATAATCATAGTTTGAGGCTGCCAACATATTTCCCAGAGGCTCTTTTCATGATTCCTACCGAAACAAAAGGATTTAGTCCTTCTGCATCTGCAAGTGGGAAGAAACAATCAATAAATCAATCAATGATATTTAGTGGGTGTTACACTTCTAAGTGAATGGGAGAGGACTATAGAACTAGTAGCCATGATCCCTGCCTCCAAAAAGTTAAAAAATCTATCAAGGAAGACATACCATAATATAAAAATGTCACCTATGCTTTGAACGATCTAATTCCCTGAAGTATACTTATAAGCTTCCTGTATATACAATATATTTTATATGTACACTGAGAGTTATTTTAGTATTTCCTCTCTCACTGGTTCTTGAGAATTTTGTGATTCTTCATTGTTTTAGGCTTTTGGAGATCTTTTTAAAAAAAACACAGGGACATTTCATACTATCTAGGGGTACAAGGGGAGGAGGAGGAAAGAAATAAGCATTGAGTTCTGAAACTTGGATCCAATTTGCCTTTGCCTTTTCAGTGAATCCATCCAACAGTTCTTTCAAAATCCATAGAATTAAAGCTATAATCCATATAGCCTTTTGATGAAGAATAGGGGTGGAGGAACCATGGAAAACTTCAAGGATGCTCCAAATATTCTCAGATCGCTAAAAAAAACTATCAGTGACCAGAACTTCAATTTAATCATAGAGTAAAAAGGGAGGTAAGTGTATGTAAGGGATAGTCTTATTACTATTATATTTATTAAGGACTTAGTCAAACTCCAGACCAAATTTTGAGGTAGGTACGAGATAGTTGCCATCCCTGTTCACAGTCTAAGAGGTAAGGTGAGCAGATATCTTCTCCCTATTTTACAGATGAGGAACCTGAGGCACTGAGAGGTTAAGTGATTTTCCTAAGGTCAAGCAGGAAGGTGGAGCTGGTATTAGAGAGGTGGAGCATCTTTTTAGATTATGAAATGTAGCCAAGTGTCCTGTATGCTTAGTGGACTCTTACCAACACTTTGTAGCAATTTAATAGGGTAAGTTTGGTCATTTTAACAGGAGCAATGCATGGGATCCTGTATGCATTCCTCGTTAGACTTAAAAGACAAATTGCATTTTTTTCCCCAGGACAGAAAATGTGCTTTTGTCAGCCTTAATGTTTCACACACTGGCTGGCTGGTGTATGGTAAAGTTTTTTGCAGATTCTCTTGAATATTGGGTACTTCTAACAATTAATGCAGGTTTATTAATAATAACTGTGGTATTGATAAGCGCTTAGTAATGGGCCAAGCTAACAGTGCTTGGCCGATAGTAAGCACTTAACAAGTACACCATAATTATTATTAGATACAGTGTAAGTTGATCGGACTCAATCCCTGTCTCACACGGGGCCCACAGTCGGAGGGGGACGGAGAATGGGTATTTAATTCCATTTTACAGATGAGGACACTGAAGCACAGGGAAGTCAAGTGACTGGCCCACGGTCCCACAGCAGGCAAGTAGGGAAACTGGGATTAGAACTCAGTTCTCGGGATTCCCTATTCAGTGCTCTTCCCGTTAGGCCACACGGCTTCTAGGTTAATGATGTCTTCTTACCTTGCTTACTCTTTGAAGCCTGTTCTGCCTCACTATCTATGATAAACTTCAGATTGTAAACTTCTTGAGGGCAGGGATTGTGTCTTCTACCTCTGTCGTACTCTCTCGAGTGCCTAGTACAGTGTTCTGCACAAAATAAGTGTGCAGTAAATACTATTGATTGGTTACTTCGGGGCAGTTCATTTTGTCTTCTATACTAGTTTCTCAAGTAGTCATAACCCTTCATCTATGGCGATGTCTCCCACTGAGATCATGTGGGAAATACACACTACCTTGTTATGCCCTTGTCTGCAAAAAGCCCTAGAAGACTAGGTGATCATGCTTTGGGGGGATGTTAGGCCAGTCAAACTGCTGCTCAACAGAACATTCCTAACTCTGCCATATAGATTTATTAGATGTTCCAGAGGGAACTCATTTCTAACAAACATTATTTCATGAATAGTTTGTATTCCACCCTGTAGGTTTGTAATACCAGACCGCCTTATGCCACCCTGGATGTACATTAGGGTTGAAATTCCTTTCCAGTGTACTTAAAAGTCCTTCAGGAATGCAAGGGGGTTTTAATAAAAACAAAACAAAAAAACAAAACTCTGTAATGCAGAATGAGACATGAAGTAATGAAAGGCGCACACCTACTTTTACTGATTCCATAATGTCAGAGAGAATCTATATTGGTAAATGTGCCATAATACTTTAGACATTGTGAGAAGTCCCAAAGGCCTGCAAAGACTCTAAATCGAATGCTCACGTTTACCGGTCTCACGAATGCAGTCCACTCTAGGGCAAAAAAATTCCACCAGCCACTTTGAGCCAGATAGACTATCCCACTGATTTTATAGAAAGGAATATGAAGTATCACTTCTAAGGGGAATATGAAAATTCAGAATACAAATTACTTGAGTGGGTTCTGTAAGTAATGGAATATATACTTGTATAAGATTTTCCCAGGCTTTTATGCCTTGGAAATGTGAAGTGCTGGGTAGTTATGAGTTAGAGTCGGAGCCAGTCTCTGTCCTACATGGGGCTCACAGTCTAAATGACATCTGCCCACAGCTTTACAGCCACTTTACAGGGAAACAAACTGTGCTCACCATTAATTATTTTTAAATCAGCCAACCCAAATAACTCTTCTAATAGAACTCACTCTTTAACTTTTCCTGTGGCATCCAAGTGTTCCACTGAGAAATTCCTATTAAACAGAGAACTCCCCTCAAAATCAATCAAACAGTAGCTTTTATGGAGTACCTACTGTGGCAGAACAATGCAGTAGGTGCTTGGGAGAATACAAAAGTCAGAACAGATAATCTCTACCCTGCAGGAATTTACAGTCTAGGGGTAGAAACATTTAAATTACAGTTTGATGGAGTAATAGAGTGTGTAAGATGTGGATGCTGGAGTTATGGGAATTCATTCATTCAATCATTTATTCATTCATTCATTCAGTGGTATTTATTGAGCGCTTATTGTGTGCAGAGCACTGTACTAAGCACTTGGGAAGTACAGCACTTCAGTGAGGCAGAAGGGCTGGGGTGGCAGTGGTCTCGGTGAAGGCCTCCGAGCGGAGAGGTCATCTCAGCAGGGCTTTGAAGAGGGGGCAACAGTTTTCTGTTGGAATTGCAATTCATTAATTTTAACTTTAGAAAAGTTCCATAATTTTTACCACTTCTGTGATTTTATTTTTTTAAATGGGGGGGAATTTTTCAGAGCCTGAACGGCTGAATCTGTCATAAAGTTTGATCTTTCAGAATTTAGAATACTTCAATTCTTCTCTTCCCCTGGGGTGGTGATGGAAGGATGAATGGATAAACTCTCTCATAAAGGAAGAAATAATGGCACTGGTATTTAATTTGACTATCAAGTGCACATTAATAGTGATTTAATGACTAATAATATAGAAAAACCTAACAGCTCTGTGCTTTCAATCTAAAAGAAAATAGAGCTGGTGTTAACATTCAGGAAGGAGTAGTTTGTGCTAGTAAAATGGCTTAATCACAAGAAAACTGGAAATGTTTCCTGTTTAATGAGCCATAAATGCACGCTCTACCGAAGAAGAAGAAAGCTATCTGAAATGCTTTAATCATTTTCTGTTCCATTTTCCATTTGATTCTTTCCCCACTTAGGCAAAGTTTCACAGGAAAACAAAATGGAGGCTATAATTTTGGTTAGACCCCAAAATTACATTGGATAAGCCATTTTGAGAAATTTGTAAATGATCAAGATGGAGAAAGCCAAACCCTGAGATCCCAATAGAGCAAGAAGAAGACTCGATTAGGGAAACTCTAAAGAATACCAGGTAGCTTGAATTGCCCCATTTAAACTATAAGAAACATAAAGGGCATGCTGTAAAGTTCTGAAAGCGATCGTAGTTTACTTCTCCACAGGAAGACTGTCCACAATCCCACTTTCTTAGCGAGTCAGGTGAACAGAGAAAGCAAAAACACAGCCACTGGCAGTTTTTAGTGGGGATTAATTCAAGTGAATATTTTTATGCACGTAATACTGTTTTTATGGCATTTATTCATTCATTCAATCGTATTTATTGAGCACTTACTGTGTGCAGAGCACCGTAATCTTCAGAAACGAACACAGTTTGGGCAATGTTGAATTCTTACAATCTCCCTCGTTATTTCCAGTTAACCTAAGGGGACAGGGACACTGAAGCCTTAAAGTACAGTGAGATGGTCAAAAACATTTGGTCTTATTACTTTGATAAAAAGAACTTGACTCACAGTCAGTGTGCTGTGGCATCTGAGTGGTTTTGCAGTGGCTGAAGACCCTGTAGTGGCCCCAGAGGGGCATGAGATAGCTGGGATACCAATTCATAGCCTGAACCTTAATCTCTGCAAAGAATGCAGATATTGCATATATTGTTCATTCCTTTGCAAGCCGAGTTTGCTTCTCCAGAGTAGCCTAAATCCTATTTATCTTTTGGCTCATCAAGGTTTTATTGAAGTATTAGCATTTTTTCAGCCTTCTAGTTAATGCACATAACATCTGCTGCTTGGTGGAGACTTCGGTCTATTTTTTGATGGGCTCCGTAAGCTGATGTTTTGTGGGCACCTGGGGATATGCGCAGCTCTCATTCTAAGCATAGCAGTCCTCTTGACACAGCGGGAGATCCATGGACAGGTCAAAGGCAATATGCAGAGAGGGTTAGCGGTGGATAAATCAATCTTAATGTTTCAGGACTAGTAAAATGGAAATTGTCTGTGCCCTGAAGCATTCCATGTTTTCAGATGCTTTGAATGAACATCAACGTGAATTTTTCCAGTATACTTATTCACTGATGAAATAGCTAGTCGGATCAAGTCCTTGTCATCTCTCCTTTTAACTCAGTGGATTTCACTGTATTGTAAAAATAGCATTTTGGATGTCCCAGTTGGATGAGGTGAGTCAGTATTTCAGATCAAAATCATTTTAGCTTGCCCTATTTGCTCTGCTTCCCTCTTGTTTGAAAGCCCTTCTGTCATCGTTCTTTTCTTTGCATATTGTCCGGTTGGCAACCAACTTAGAGAAAGGGGCTCTTTGGCCTGTGCAGTCAAGAATTTGGCCTTAAATGGGCACAAGAGGCAAAGTAGATGAGCAGGGTTGTAGCACATTATGGATTGCATGCAAGAATTTTACTTATCAAACACATTAATGGCCAGCGTAACTGAAGAGTAGTGCTGATGCTGTGGCATATATTGCAGTGGAGCACCATGTGGTTTCCAGAGTACCACCTCTGTAGCCTCTGCAGTCTTTGCTACCCATGCTAGCTTTGGACTGTTTCACCCCCACCCCAACTGCATCATCATCATCATAATCATCATAATTGTGGTGTTTGTAAAGACCTTACTATGTCCAAATCCTGGGTTCAAATCCCGGCTCTGACAGTTGTCAGCTGTGTGACTTTGGTCAAGTCACTTAACTTCTCTGTGCCTCAGTTACCTCATCTGTAAAATGAGGGTGTCCCTGTGGGACAACCTGATCACCTTGTAATGGTGTAATGTAATGGTCATGGGTTCATGGGACATGTGGGACAACCTGATCACTTTGTATCCCCCCAGCACTTAGAACAGTGCTCTGCACATAGTAAGCGCTTAACAGATACCATCGTTATTGTTATTGTTGTAACCTCCCCGGTGCTTAGAACCGTGCTTTGCACATAGTAAGCGCATAATAAATGCCATCATTATTAGTAGTAGTATTGACGGCATTTATTAAGCACTTACTATGTGCAAAGCACTGTTCTAAGCACTGGGGAGGTTACAAGGTGATCAGGTTGTCCCACGGGGGGCTCACAGTCTTCATCCCCATTTTACAGATGAGGTAACTGAGGCACCGAGAAGTTAAGTGACTTGCTCAAAGTCACACAGCTGACAGTTGGTGGAGCTAGGATTTGAACCCATGACCTCTGACTCCAAAGCCTGCGCTCTTTTCCACTGAGCCACGCTGCTCCTTAAGCACTGAGGTAGATACAAGGTAATCAGGTCGGACGCAGTCTCTGACCCACACAGGGCTCACAGTCTTAATCCCCATTTTACAGGTGAAGTAACTGAGGCACAGAGAAGTTATGTCTTGCCCAAGATCACACAGCAGACAGGCGGCAGAGCAGGATTAGAACCCAGGTCCTTCTATCTCCAAGGCCCATGCTCTAACCACTGCGTGAGGTGTGGGGCTGACTTCCAAGAGAGGAAGATCCAGAATTCCAGCCTGAGGCCTTGGGGCAGAAGCCAGCGGTTCTTGAGGAAACCCCGGGGAGCTGAGCTGAGAGGACCAGCTCAGAGAACAGGAACCAGGAAGGAAAACAGTATCTTTCACATCATAAACTGCCTTCCCCAAACTCAGACCTTGGTAAAGGGATCGGCTTGGAGCTCCCTCGCAATAGTGCTTTTCACTTGTACTTCCCAAGCGCTTAGTACAGTGCTCTGCACACAATAAGCGCTCAATAAATACGATTGATGATGATGATGATGATCAGTTTTGCCCCCTGACCCTTCCTCTCAGAGCACTCTCTAGCAAGCCAGGTTCTGTGGCAGAGAGTCAAACATAAGATGCTTTGTAAGACTGAAGCAGTGGGTACTCTGGGTCCTCATCAGAAAAAGATGTTTGCTACCCGGTAGCAGACTAGTTATTGAGGATTAAAGAAAGAGCATCAGCCAGAAGCCGGAATCCTTTGAGCCATTTTTCCCAAAGTGCAGAGAAAAGAGGGTCCCATAGAAACAGATTTTACCTCCTGTAGTTGATGTCTGTTATTTATCTGTGGAATATCAATCAGTGGTATTTGCTGAATGCTTATTGTACTGTACTATGCACTTAAGGTACTAAGCACAGACTGTGTGTGTAAAAGAGGCTAATAAGGAATGGTATTTACTGGGCACTTATTGTGTGAGGAGCACTGTACTAAGCACTTGGGAGAGTTTAATATTTCAGAGTTCCCTACTCACAAAAGCATACAAATCACCATAAAGAGCCCTTGGCCTAGGAACCTAGAGGACATCATTTCTGTACTTGGGTCTACCACTTGTATGCTTGTGACCTTGGCAAGTCACTTAATTTCTTTGGGCTTCAGTTCCCTCATTTGTAAAATGGGGATTCAAAGCCTATTCTCCCTTCCATTGAGACTGTGAGCCCCAGGTGGCACAGGGACTGTCAGACCTGATTATCTTGTATCTGCCCCAGTGCTTAGTACAGTACTTGGTACATAGGAAGCACAAATAATACATTAATATCATTACTGTTGTTGTTATTCCCGCTTCAAATGATTTGACTAGTGGTATTCATTTAAATCAGATAATAATTTTTTCTTCAAATTTGACTTGGCCTTTGACTGGTTCAGTGTTTGGGGGAGAGGAAGAGTGAATTGTGACTAAACGTGAGTTGGGTCTTTCTATAATTTTCACACATTCCTGGTGCAGTCTGGTGGGACCACGTTGAAATTGATTTCGCCTTAAATGAGAGCTGTTTATTCAGTCTTTCCATTTGATGGCAAACCATCCTCCCATTTAACTGTCTGTGCTCAGAAGAACGTAGGCCTGAAGTAACAAGAGCCACAATGCAGGAGAGGAGGGGGCCTTGGCAGGATAACAACAAGCCCATGAACAGATCCTCCTCTCACTCATGACTTGCTCTGCCTAACTCCATCGATTCCTTTGATCTGACTTACGCACAAGTCACTCAGAACTACCTAGGGAGACAGCATATGTTGACCTTTAGGGCTTTTGAAGCTGTTACTTAGCAAAAAATGTGTGATTTCATTATAAAGTCTAGGACATTTTTGTCCTAGGTTTTCAATTTTTGTTGAAAATCACGGGGAAGGAAATCAGAAGAAAAAAAAAAATCATGAGTGAAATTGCAGTGTTTGGCTACAGATAGGAGTGAAGCAAAAATGCCTTAGCCCAGCGGAATGGGACCAGATGGTGTGTTATTTTCAACTACTCCCTACACAGGAAATTGTGCTTGATTAAGAAGATTTTGCTCCTGGTTTGCCTTCAGCCTTTGGGAAATTAGCTATGGGATATGTATTTTGTTTTCAGACAGACAAATTATTATTTGTAGTCTTACAAGCCAGACTTTAAAGAGGGAGATGTGTTGTCTGGATGCCTGAGAAGAAAAGATCTTCCCCCTCCTCCGCAGAAGTAAAACCCGAGAAGAAAACGTGGAATTTGACCATTAGACTTAATGTGCTCTGAAATGCATTGTGATACTTAACCCCATTGTTGTGATCCTTTTCGGTAACCAAGCATAGAAGAGAAGCTGTGTTCCCCAGAAGCCAGCTAGGTTTTTGCAAGATACAGAGCAGACACAGAGGAAGAAAGAGGTTTTAGAGTTCAGCACCCCAGGAGGTTAATGTGTATAAAGCTACTGCTTCAAGGGAGCCCAGTTTAATCCTTGGGGCTGCCAGTCAGGATAATGATTGAAAATCACCCATCCAGAGAATTACTTCTGGGTGTTGATATGTCAGGGTGTGTGGGGGTGGGGGAGCGACAGGAGGAGAGGCGGAGAATCTGTGTATGGATGGGAGGTGTATGAGCAGTTGATTTTCTAAAAAGCAGGAGGGGGAAATGGGCTGGACCATACAAAGACTCTTCTGTCAACTCACCAGCCAATGCAGCTGTAATGTCCAAGCCTCCTCTCTGTTGCTCAAGAGCGTGCTGGCCCACCGTCCGTCTGTTAAAGAAAAACCGGGCTTGTGAAACGAAATGCGAGGACGAGGTCATGAGAGGCTTTTAACAAGGCCCACTTTAGAAAGCATGGAAATGTTGACCACTAATACCAGCCAGGCAGCACATTCTACCTTTTCATTAGCCTGGACCTAGATTCAGGGGGTCTGAGGCCTCCAAAAGACCCCCACTACGCCAAAACTGGTTATCCGCTAATGAAACCAATAGCTTACCAAACCCTTCATTAATGTTGCCAGAACAAATGAAACAACAAACTCCCAAAAGAAAAATACACTTGTTCATTCAGTTGTGTGGAGGTTTGGATGTTTTCTCTTTCTTTCTTTTCCTCTGAACTGAAATGGAATACATTATTCAGAAAGTTTGCGAGATCTATTGACTGGAAAAAACAGGTCACCGACAATACACTTCCAATTTAAGGTGATCCAAAGAAGTAAGCAAGTTCAAAGTCCTGTTCTGAGCAGCAGATCCTCTTTGAGCATTGCATGTTTACAGCATGAGAGGAGCTTCTGGCCCTGCTTTTTCTGTTTTCTTTCAGTTCGTTAGGTGTCCCCACTCTTAGACTCTATTCTCCACCTCATTCATCCTAATGAGGGGATGAAATGCATATGCAGTCACTGCAAGGAAGCCACTCCAAAGCTACTGGCCCAAACAGGCCCTTGAAAGGCAACTGGGCCATTATGGCTGATGGAAGGACTGGGCCCACTTGGTTCATTTATGCTTTTTAGGTTAACTGAGTCGAGTCGCTAATCCCATGCAGTTTTAATAGAGTGAGCCATCATGCTCACCTTTCTTCTCAGCTCCCGTTGACATGCTTCATTTCCTTCCAAAGGCCAGTTGGGGAAAGGCTGCCCGGTCTGGGAAGGGACACGACCAGAGTCAGTGCTGCCAAGGCACGTTTTTTTATTTTTCAGAAGGGCTAGTGACGCCCCAGACTTTCTTCCTAGATCCTGCTAGAAGAAAGGGTAATGTTTTTGGAACTTTTCCTTGAAAGTGTAAGAAGCATTTTTGGCAACAGACTTTTTGCGCTAGAATTACAGAAGGGGCCTTCAGTAGAAGAGCTGGTCAGCCCCGGGGGAGTTGAATAACATTCCTCCTCTTACTTTTTTCTTCTCTTGCCATGGCCTTGTGTCCTCCCTTCACTGAGGAATTCCCAACAACTGTCAGTAGTGAAAAAGCTGGATTTCTGCTTCAGGAATCCTTTTACTACTACTCTGTTGGTGCCCTGACAATAAGTCTTTCAATTCACTCCAGTAAACGGGCTCTACATGCCATCGTACAGATTCCCTCCCCGCCCCCACCTCCTATCTCAGGGCAGCTCTGCCCTGAAAGCCATTACCTCGCCTTCATTCCCACTCAGACCCCATAGGCAATATTTATTATTTCTTCACTCCTTTTCAGCTCCCCAGCATTCCCAGTGATTGCCACCACCAGTACACTCCTGGGATCCTGGGGTCTCTGCCCTTCCTCACTCTCCCATGACCGTCGCTTTGGAGGAGATCGTCTGTGGGAGTACTGAGCTTGAGAGCCTCTTCTCCCATTCCTCTGTCTCACTCCCCAAGCTTGGTCCATTTGTGTTGGGAGGAGACTCACGTGGGTAAATCACATGAGTCCGGGTATGAGCCAATCACTGCCCTGTGTTTACTGTTAACAATAATCTTGAGGGTGGTATTTCTTAAGCACTTAATACATATCAAGCATTGTGCTAAAAGCTGGGGTAGTTACAGTCTAATCAAATCAGACACAGGCCCTGTTCTACTTGGGATTCAAAGTCTATAGGGAAGAGAGAGCTTGTATTTAAATCTCATTTTACAGATGAGGAAACTGAGGCACAGAGAAGTGAAGGCACATGCCCTAAGCCATACAGAAGGCAAGTGGCAGAGTAGAGATTAGAATTCCCATCCTCCGGCTCCTAGACCTGTGTCTTTGTGTCTTTCCACTCACTAGGCCACCTTCTTTTCATTCATCAAAGTTCCAGTGAACATCTTTCTCTGGGATTCCTTTATATTTCTTCATGATGATGGCCATCATAAAAATATAGGATTTGTCCTAATTGGAAATGAAACTTCCCCCTGGGAGGTCTTTCAGAAGAAGGCACAAGGGCAAAGGTGCTTAACACGTTTTGGTTACCCTGCCACGTTTAATATTAAGCACACAGTCACAGTGTTCCCCTTTCAATTGTATTAGATTTTGAATTGAAGTCATGAGCAGGTGCTGGCATCTTTTTTTCTTTTGGTAGAGAGAAAACACTTGCTTTATATCATAAATAGCTTTGATAATCAGCAAAGCAAGAAAATCCATCATTAACCATCCATTGCTTTACAGTATTTATGCTACCTTTCCTGCTTCATGGCTCTCCTACAAGCAACTTTACAATCTTCTTGGGCCAGAGGAGACAACTGAATCACTCTTGCCAACTCTCCCTCCTCCTCTTCCTCTCCACCCCCCGCCCCCTGATCACTTTGGGCCCATCTTCTCCCCCTCAGTGCTCCCTCAGGGGGCTGGAGTCCCCAAGCCCCACAGGAGCAGAGGGCCGAGGGAGGAAAATGTAGCTCGGGTCCTGTTGGGAACATTTTAATTGTAGATCGGCCCAGCTTGGAATAGTGAAGAACCTCGTGGCCTCCCTCCCAGTGGCTGTGAACTTCTATTCTCATTTTTAACTGTGATTGTATTCCATCTACCCCAGCACGTAGCACAATGCTTGGCACACAACCTAACCAAAACTTCTATTGCCGTTACTGTTGGTCAACTATGTTTGTTGAATTGTTGCTTTAATGTATTCTGTTGATATAAGAATCAAACTTCTCCTATCGTCTTACTGGTTTTAAAATGGATAACAGACCTTGAGTCACTTGTGGGCCGGGGATTGTGTCTGAATCATTTGTCCACACAATACTTCCCAGCACCAAGTACAGAACCTGGAACACTACAAGCTTTTGTAATGGCAACGCCATTATTACAAGTGGAAAATTGAGGCCCGTCACATGAGTAATCAGGGGCAGGTTCAAGCGATTTCTTCCTAATGCTTTACCCATTAGACTAAGCACCTAGTCTTGTAAAATTTAATATTTGAGGTGATATATTCTTTATCTTTTAAAGTGGCTTAAAGGTTTATTTCAAACCAGGAACAGTTATTTTATTTCAAATTTATTCTGTTATCCCTGTCTCCTTGATTAGTCATTCCAACTCTTGGTGTGTCCCAAGAAAAGACCTGCAAAGGATACTGAGAGAGAGGTGACTGCTGGAACTTTTGGAAGTTTCGGAAACTTTGGAAGTTTTTAGGAAAAAGCTAATGCCCCCACCTGCAGCAGGGAGATGCTTGACTCTCTTGCATGTAGGCCTTTTTTTTTTGTTGGAAACCGGTGTGGCCTAATGAAAAGAGCATGGACCTGGATTCTAATCCAAGCTCCACTACTTGCCTGCTGTGTGACCTTGGACACGTCACTGAACTTCTCTGGGCTTCAGTTTCTTCATCTGTAAAATGGTGATTCAAGACCTGTTCTCCCTTCTGCTTAGACTGTGAGCTCTTTGGGAGACGGGAACTACAACAGACAAGATTAATTTGTATCTGCCCCAAAGCTTAATACGGTGATTGTCAAATAGTAAGTAATTAATAAATACCACCATTATTATTGTTAATTTGTTGATGTTAATGGGAAAGTGTGTGCCCTAGTGGAAAGAGCACAGTCCTGGGAATCAGAGAACCCAAGTCCTAATCCTGGCTCCACCTCTTGTCTGCTATCAATCAATCAATCAATCAATCAATCGTATTTATTGAGCACTTACTGTGTGCAGAGCACTGTACTAAGCGCTTGGGAAGTACAAGGTGGCAACATATAGAGACAGTCCCTACCCAACAGTGGGCTCACAGTCTAAAAGTGCTATGTGATCTTGAGCAAGTCACTTCACTTTTCTCTGCCTCAGTTACCTCATCTGTAAAATGGGCTTTAAAACAGGGAGCCCCATGAGGAGCAGGGACTGTGTCCAACCTGATTAGCTTGTCTCTCTCCCAATGCTTAGTACAGTGTCTGGCACATAGTAAGCGCCTAAGAAATACCATTAAAAAAAAATTGGCAAATCAGGCTACCATTAAAAAAGCATGAGAGTAAGCACCTTCCAAAGTATTGTATAAAAAGGAAATCAGTAAAATCGGTCCTGAAATTCCCAGTGTATTTCAGGCTGGATCCTGTGACTCTTAGGTGGGTCAAATTTCTACAGAAATTTCCTGGGAGGTTTAGAGGGAAGGACTCTAGCTGTGTGAGGCTTGAATCAGGTCTGTTAAAGCATCTGTTGATGTTAACATGCTGTGAATGAACAGATTCATTCTTGTGATGGCTCTCAAGTTTTTAAAACTCATCCTCTGCTTTCACATGTATTAGGGATATAAATTAGGGAACTGTAATTAAAAATAAAATGGCCTCATTAGGAAGTTACCATTACAGAAGAGGCTTGGAACTTTCTTAAGTAGGTTTGTAGCCAAAAAATGGGCAATTTGGTATAATCTGATGTCAATTGCATTGGTATAGGATATTTTATGTGTCAGCATTGCTTTTAATTTCCATAATGGTACTGAAACAATTGCCATGTAATGGTGCTGATCAGAAAATCATGGCTCAAGAATTAGCATTAAATTGATTCAGATACAGAGGCAACTGAGTGGATTTCTTTCTGAATTTTGTCAGCAGAATAGCCCTGCCTTTGTTCTATGCTGATGCACAGGCCTAATGCTATTCCCCATATCCTGTTTTCCCATGTCATCCTTTTCAGTACCCCGGTTTCTGTCAAGCCCTTTCTTTCATTCATTCATTCCATCGTATTTATTGAGGGCTTACTGTGTGCAGAGCACTGTACTAAGTGCTTGGGAAGTACAAGTTGGCAACATATAGAGACGGTCCCTACACAACAACGGGCTCGCAGTCTAGAAGGGAGAGACAGACAACAAAACAAAACATGTGGACAGGTGTCAGGTCTTCAGAATAAATAGAAGTAAAGGTAGATGCACATCATGAACAAAATAAATAGAATAGTAAATATGTACAAGTAAAATAAATAGAGTAATAAATCTGTACAAACATATATACAGGTGCTGTGGGGAGGGGAAGGAGGTAGGGCGGGGGGGATGTTGAGGGGGAGAGGAAGGAAGAGGATGGGGAGGGGGAGAGGAAGGAGGGGGCTCAGTCTGGGAAGGCTTCCTGGAGGAGGTGAGCTCTCAGTAGGGCTTTGAAGGGAGAAAGAGAGCTAGCTTTGCAGATGTGCAGAGGGAGGGCATTCCAGGCCAGGGGGAGGAGGTGGGCTGGGGGTCGACGGCGGGACAGGTGAGAACGAGGCCCAGTGAGGAGGTTAGCGGCAGAGGAGCAGAGGGTGCAGGCTGGGCTGGAGAAGGAAAGAAGGGAGGTGAGGTAGGAGGGGGCGAGGTGATGGACAGCCTTGAAGCTGAGAGTGAGGAGTTTTTGCCTGATACATAGGTTGACTGGTAGCCGCAGGGGATTTTTGAAGAGGGGAGTAACATGCCCAGAGCATTTCTGCACAAAAATGATCCAGGCAGCAGGGTGAAGTATAGACTGAAGTGGGGTGAGGGGGTAGAGAGAGAGATGGGGTGAGGGGAGAGAGAGAGGGCGAGTGGGGAAAGAGATGGGGCGAGGGGGGGAATGATGGGGTGAGGAGGGGGAATGGTGGGGTGAGGGGGGGAGTGATAGGTGTGGTCAATTTAGAATTTGGGTTTTCACCATCGGAATTAAAGCATTTGAAACAAAATAATTTCTCCTCTTTCTCTGAGCTCGAGAGAAAACTTCAACCCCCAAGTGCCAGCTCCAGAGATCACAGAAAGCATGTCCTTTATTGTAGTTAACCGGGAGTTTCAGGCCAGGTTGACCTTTCCCAGTTTTTCGTTATCACAAATAAGGTCAATGCACTGGGAGCTGGGGAAGTTAGGTGTCTGTGTGTCTGCCTGACTTTAAAGTTGACAAAGAGGGTGTAAGTAACATCCTCTTTGATGACGTATTTCTCAGTCGATTAGCGTTCAATTAGTATTTCTTAGTCGATTAGTCAAGCAGTGGAATACTATTTTTAACTCAGGATGTCTCCAAGGTGGTGTGTGTGTGTGTGTGTGTGTGTGTGTGTATATATATATATATATATATATATATGCAGATATGTACAAATACACATGAATGTTCTTTTGCGACTAGCCCTAATATTTTGAGTGTTCTCTGGATGGGAGAGCACTGTCTAAACAAATTGTTTAGGCAATGTTTAGGCAAGCCCGCAACCTTGGTGTCATCCTCGACTCTGCTCTCTCATTCACCCCTCACATCCAAGCCGTCACCAAAGCCTGCCGGTCTCACATCCGCAGCATTGCCAAGATCCGCCCTTTCATCTCCGTACAAACCGCTACCCTGCTCATTCAAGCTCTCATCCTATCCCGCCTGGATTACTGTATCAGCCTCCTCTCTGATCTCCCATCCTCGTGTCTCTCCCCACTTCAGTCCATACTTCACGCTGCTGCCTGGATTGTCTTTGTCCAGAAACACTTTGGGCATGTTACTCCCCTCCTCAAAAATCTCCAGTGGCATCAACCTACGCATCAGGCAGAAACTCCTCACCCTGGGCTTCAAGGCTGTCCATCACCTCGCCCCCTCCTATCTCACCTCCCTTCTCTCCTTCTCCAGCCCAGCCCGCACCCTCCGCTCCTCTGCCGCTAATCTCCTCACCATGCCTCATTCTCACCTGTCCCGCCGTCGACCCCCGGCCCATCTCATCCCCCTGGCCTGGAATGCCCTCCTTCCCCACATCCGCCAAGCTAGCTCTCTTCCTCCCTTCAGGGCCCTACTGAGAGCTCACCTCCTCCAGGAGGCCTTCCCTGACTGAGCCCCCTCTCCTTACCTCCTTTCCTTCCCCACAGCACCTGTATATATGTATATATGTTTGTACGTATTTATTACTCTGTTTATTTATTTTACTTGTACATATTCTAATTATTTTATTTTGTTAATATGTTTTGTTTTGTTCTCTGTGTCCCCCTTCTAGACTGTGAGCCCACTGTTGGGTAGGAACCGTCTCTATATGTTGCCAACTTGTACTTCCCAAGCGCTTAGTACAGTGCTCTCCACACAGTAAGCACTCAATAAATATGATTGAATGAATGAATGAATGAATGTCTGCAGTGCCTCAACAAAATTCCGTTTAGCACTTTAGAAACTGCATTATTACTACCATTTAATCAGTTAGATCAGAAGGAGTGAATGCAGTTTACCAAAGGGCCAAACTGCTTTCTTCTTGTAGATTGTAAGCTCACTGTGGGCAAGGAACGTTTCTGCCAACTCAGTTATATCTTGTACTTTCTCGAGTGCTTAATACAGTGCTGTACACACAGTAAGCGCTCAATAAATACAAATGAGTGAAGCCTTCTCACCTGGATGTAGCTTAGCCATTACGAAAATCTAGGATGACAAGTAGCTACTTGTTCAGCGTCCAGTGACTGGAGTGCTTAGGCCATTACACTTATTCAGCCTACAGAATTTTCTTCAAGGGTTGACAGCTTCGTTGACTTCCGCTTGTTTCCGCTTTGAACTAGGAAGAGAAAACAGGGTATTTTACTCTGTCTTACGCTGCGGATGTCTGAACAGTGTGACCCAATCTGAGTTCAGGTAGCTCACAAGTAAGTTGGAAAACAAAAAGGAAATGTTCTAGCCATCTGGCACTATAATTGAGGCATTGGATAATATGTTTCCAGTGCAGTGAGGGTGTGGAACTGAGGAGAGTCACAGTTTTAAGATTTCCCTGGGTTAGCGACCTGCAAATGTTTAACTCCTTCCCTCCGTTTGAGTACCCAAATGAGATCAGTGTCTACTACTGAAAGCTTCACCTTTTCCTCTGAATAAGAATTAATTCTTAAAATCATCAATCAGGTGCTTCTGTGCAAAGCACTGTACACAAGAGTAAGTAGATGTGATTTTTGGATCCTATGGGAGAGTCCTGCTTAGATCAGTAAATTTCAGTGTTGGTTTTCTCCATCATGGTTACATAGGTATGGATAATACCCTATTATACTTTGCATTGATATTTTGCATTGACAGTTGGATGTTATGGGCACTAGCTTTTTTTTAAACTATAAAAGATCAATTAAGCACAAATTATTTGAAGTGTTCCAAAACTATTTATTTAGGCACTGGAAAGACAAATCTGGCATTCAGGAGAGGGATGTTATTTTATTTAAGTGGCTCATATTTGCTAATATTGCCCGACGGGCTCTCCAGTTTCATTTATCCAATGCCATTTCATAGGGCAGACCAGTCGCCTAAACAGAGAGAACCTGCTGAAATTTTGACAATTTCAGGGCTAGCCGGTAACAGAAACAATACTTGGAGAGCCTCCAATGAAAGGTACTTTTTTTAAAAAAAAGTCCACATCCGACTCCTTTGAACAGCACCCTGTCTTCTGAAGACATGATATGGAAGTAAGTCCTCACTACATTTGTCTGCTATCCAAAAGAAAAATGAAATGCTGGCTCATTTTAGGAAGGAGCCAAGGAAATGTACATTTTCGCATCATAGGGTTCAAACATTTCAAGCACACTTGATTCCCTTCTGCAGTGTTGCAGGGGTTTCAAAGAGCACACAAGGAAGCAATTCTTCCCTGCTGTTTCCACTTTAAAAGATTTTTTTTACACCTTTGGTGGAGTCCAAATGTCTGGTGTATACATGAAATCACTCAGGTTTATGTTCAGGCTCTTGACTTGTTCCTGTTGATTAGATTGGTTGCACTTTCTTGTCTTGCCTACAGATAAAGAGAAAACATCCTCAAAAGAACCACTGTAACTCATGAGTCCAAATGTCTGCATTTTAGGAAGTGTACTTCCTTTTTGGTTTTGGTAGCGGTGTAGTTTTACGTAGAGTATTTTTCACTTTCTCCCTATAAAATCCTCTCCCATTGTCAAGATGCAAATGAAGATTTCTTCCATTTAAAAATAAACGTAAAAATTGGTCATTAGTGATTCCCATTTATATTTTTCAAATGTTGGCCTGGACCTCAGTTTCGCCTTGAAAAAAATGACTCATTGCTTCACTGTGTTTATGGGAAGATAATTCTTTCCTGTGTAACTGGGTGTTTAATTCAGCTGTTTAAACTTTTAAATGAGCTTTGGCTGGACTTTGATCCAGGAGAGAACATTTAGAGGAAAAAAAAATCTGAAACTGAAACCCCACAGACAACTGACGAAGGTGGTGTTGGCTTTTACTCTACACAGGTCTTCCTATAATGAAGGAGACAAAAAAGTGACATAAAAACGCAGTGAGGTGCTCACATTTAACATGTGGCAGATTGTGCCAGTTTGCCATACTCCTGTTATGAGTATGGGACCTGATGATGGCTAATCATTATTCAGTCCCAGGTTAATTAGTGGCAGTAGTGGTAATAGTATGTAGTGCTTAATGTGTGCAAAGCAGTGTACTAGAACAGGGAAAAAAGTGTTTGGGGTATCATTACACAGCAGATTGAGCTGCTCCTTATACTAGTATATGAGAGTACGGTTCAGAGTTCCTATTGCAAGTCATTATAGTTGAATAGGTTTTGTGATGCCCCATCCGAGAATCTGACCTTAGCTGAATTTTCACTCATTCAATTTCAGCTGAGCGTTGAGAAAGGAAAAATTTCCCGGTAGGGTCAGTGGAAAAGGCCGCTGAATTACTGAGAGGATTTCTGATTCTTAAACTCTGGCGGAGGTGATTAGGTGGAGCTGGTTTTCCTGGAATTGTAGGGTAGATTTTCCTGTTGTGTTTCAGCGTTGACTGTCTCACAGTTGCAGACACAGGGCAGCTCCAGGATCGCCGGGATCACAGGAGCTGCTACCATCTGCTCTCTTGGACCTGTCAGTGTCTTTTGAGTGGGTCACCGTGGTCTCTCTCCTCAGCAATGTTTCATCAAAAAGGACTAGGGCGAAATCCACCGGTGGGTATTCCAGTTGTTGTGTTTTTAAGAGTTAAGGGAGGAGTTGAAAAGTAGCTTTTGCAAATCCTTTGACTGAATTATAATCTCCTAATGGGAACGGATTGTTTTTCTCAGGCTATTGTAACAAATTTCCTTCACTATTCGGAAATCTTAGCACAATGGGGCGGTTTCTTACAA
Source organism: Tachyglossus aculeatus (assembly GCF_015852505.1). Classification (NCBI taxonomy): domain Eukaryota; kingdom Metazoa; phylum Chordata; class Mammalia; order Monotremata; family Tachyglossidae; genus Tachyglossus; species Tachyglossus aculeatus. Next base: position 9,314,125 of record NC_052080.1, read on the forward strand.
AAGCTTGATTGTAAATTTAGTACATTTCATCTGTGTCATTTTTCCAGTCTTCTAAATGAAAGAGTAGAATTGATCATACAGGGGCATCTCTAAGTTTCGCATTTCAGCAAATTAAGTTCTAGAATTTTAATAAGATTCTTTTCCTTTTGAAAGGAAAGGATGTGGGTATTCACATATTTTACTTCTAATATTTATATGAGCCTGTCACAAAGTAGTAGTTGATATTGCTTGTTCGTTTGGGGGCAGATATGTTCTCCAACGTTAAATGTACAATGTAGACATTTACATGCAGTATATATACGCAAGGTGGTGTAGAAAAAGCTGCGTGAAGGGTGTTATTTGTAGATTCAGTTTATATCGACAGCAGATGTGTGTATATCGTGGAACTAAGAGTGTTCACAAAGTACTTGACTGATTTGGCTTTAAACTCTGTTAGTGGAGAGGACTCTGGCATAAGTAGTGCCTGAATGAGGATGCAGTTAGTGTTCACTTGAAGATACCAATTTGCATTTTTTTTAAACTTCTAGTGTGGTAATGTCTCCTTGTGATCTCTGTGCTTATCACTTTCAATCCCACTTGTCTAGTTGTCAAGTAATCATCCCTGAAAGTTTAGGGAGTCATTTACCAATTATTTTCTCAATCATCCTTTGCCCTTTAAATTGATAACTTTGAGAGGTTTTCAAGGCAAGGGAAAATGGATTTCTTCAGGACTTCAAAAGTTATTAGGCCCTAAGTGATTTTAAAGTTCATTGGGGAGTTTGTTTCAAAGTTGTTAATTGTAGAATGATGCTGTAGATTTAGTTTTCCACTCTTGTCTAGACTATAAGCTCATTTTGGGCAGGGAACATGTCTACCAACTCTGTTACACAGTACTCTCCCAAGCGCTTAGTACGGTGCTCTGCACACAGTAAGTGCTCAATTAAATATGATTGATTCTTCTACTGATTTCTTCCAAGTACAGTCCTTCTGTAATTTAACATACGATTTTGATTCCTGCCACTTTTCATTTCTCCCCCAAAATGAACTTACCTCAGGCATTACTAGCAGTCAATCACAGAACAGTATTTACTGAGCAGTTACTTTGGGCCGAGCACTGTATTAAGTACTTGGGAAAGTACAGTGCAACAGACACATATTCCTGCTCGCGAGGAGCTTACAGTCTAAAGGGGGAGACAGACATTAAAAATAAATTATGGATCTGTTTACAAGAGCTGTGAGGTGAGTATCTTGTGCCTAAAGGGTACAGATCTAAGTGCATGGGTGTCACAGAAGGGAGATGGAGTAGGGGAAATGAGGACCTTTCCCCTTTTAGACTGTGAGCCCACTATTGGGTAGGGACTGTCTCTATATGTTGCCAACTTGTACTTCCCAAGTGCTTAGTACAGTGCTCTGCACACAGTAAGCGCTCAATAAATACGATTGATGATGACCTAGTTGGGGAAAGTGTCTTGGAGATGTGATTTTAGTAAGGCTTGGAAGATGGGAAGGTGGGTGGTCTGTCATAAAAGTAGTATCAGCATTTATTGAGTACTTGCTTTGTGTGGTACACTGTACTAGATGCTTGAAGGGTATAGAGTAACTAAGGGGCTATTCATCTGGTTTTATCCTAGGCTGTCTCATTTTCAGCTGTTCGGTTCTCCCTCTGTATTTTCATCTTAAGTGATGATGATGATGATGGCATTTATTAAGCGCTTACTATGTGCAAAGCACTGTTCTAAGCGCTGAAGTGCCCATCCTTCCATCCTCTAGACTCCTAATACTGAGTTCCATGACTTGGACATGGTCCCGAGTTCCCAGGGGCCTGGCAGGAGAATGCAAAAAATCTGGAACTCTGGGGATGGGTAGAAAGGAGTCTGGGGTCCTTGCAGATAAATGCTTTAGATTTGGGAGGAATTGGATAGACTTTCACAAACTGGCACATGCACTATCACACACAATGCCCTGTGTGATGCGTGTGATATTATGTCATATTAGTAGTAGTAGTAGCATTTATAGAGCACTCAGCATGGTGCATTATACTAGGCACTTGGAAAGCACAGATAAGTGCAGGTGGAATTCTATAAGGACTGTGGCCTCCCTGATGTGAGGTGGAGAGGACTGTCAGAAGGCACCCTACTTTTAATCACAGCAAAGTCAGATTTATAGTTTGAACCGTGGCTGTATTGAGACTTCCAGTAGCCTGCATTCTACGTTCAAAATGAGCAACTTAAAACTGACAAAAATATCATATCAAGGGTACAGCTTTCATTGCCTCTTCTCTGAGCTAGCAAAGGCCTTGTTTTTCCAGTTACTCGAAGTTAAGTAGCAGGTGGAAGAAGTGAGTTTGGGATTTCATTTCCAACAACAGGAGTGATAGTAAGGGGAACCGTAAGTAAGAAGTGCAAGGAAAATGACCATGTAGCCGGGCCAAGATGGTACCCCAGAATTTCAGGATGACTCAACTGATAAACCACTGTGATTCGAAAGAATGCTGAACTCAGCGTTTTCCTGTCAGGGATCAACCACAAAAGAAGGGAGTTTCCCAACTTTTGGTTTATGTCTGAGAAATTTTGGGGGTTTCCAGAGTTTTGGAAGGATCTTCTCCCCGATGAAGGCTGGGTGTCTAAGGAACCCTAAACCCAACTTTTGCACGTCAACTTTCAAACGCAAGTTCACAGTTTTCTGACTTTGGGCCCTTGAAGAGAAATTCCTATCCCTAAATTTAGATTTCTACCTTGTGATATAGTCCAGTGCCATACAGAGCAAGGAAAGAAGGTTACCCCTCTGTCAGAGCCCTGAAGAATAAGATCAGATGGTAATTCATCATTGGTCTATAGTTCCAAACTTTTTTGTGGTGAAGGCACACACCCCTTTGGATTTCAGCACACGTGCACTGGGCCACTCATTCTCGTGCTGGAGGTGAATTTATATAGGAACAGTGCAATCAAAGATAGTGGCTCCCAAGGCCAAAGACAATGAAGCCACCAGCTTTGGTTACATTGAGCTTTCAGAAAGCAAAATGCAAGTACAGTTCACCACTGAAGAGCCCTGGAATGGATGATCTCTGAATGTTCCATTTGCTTTAATGCCCACTGGGCCTGATTTAAGTCTAATGGTAAAATAAAATTTAGAGAATGGAGCAAATGTTTTCTGATCCATAGATTTCCACGCACTTTACAGGGGAAACTCTGAAAAAACCTGAGAGGCCTTTACAGTCGGAGGCCTTCCCAGACTGAGCCCCTTCCTTCCTCTCCCCCTCGTCCCCCTCTCCATCCCCCCATCTTACCTCCTTCCCTTCCCCACAGCACCTGTATATATGTATATATGTTTGTACATATTTTTTACTCTATTTATTTATTTATTTATTTATTTTATTTGTACATATCTATTCTATTTATTTTATTTTGTTAGTATGTTTGGTTTTGTTCTCTGTCTCCCCCTTTTAGACTGTGAACCCACTGTTGGGTAGGGACTGTCTCTATATGTTGCCAATTTGTACTTCCCAAGCGCTTAGTACAGTGCTCTGCACATAGTAAGTGCTCAATAAATACGATTGATGATGATGATGAAAAGACACAAAATTGTCTGTCCCATCCCAGTCTTCATTGCCCCCAGACTCCCTGTTCCTTTTTGCCTCACTTTCCAAGTGCAAAATTGGCACTAGGTTACACAGAGGGGAAAATCATCAGTATTTGATTGTCGGTGATGAAAGAGTTGTGCACCCATCACCATTTCTTGCAGTATCCTAAAGTCTCCAGAAATACTTGGTATTTCATCATCAATAAAGTTAGTTACCGTTTGAATATATAAATGCAGTAAGTCAGTACCTTTCAAATTTTGAAGATACATATCTATGTGGGAAATGTTCTACCTGTCTTCACTCTCTTCTTCAGGGTGTTAGCACACTCTTTTGTGCTGTCTCTCACACCACTTTACAAAGAGTTGTCAACATTCTATTTGGCCCGCAAATGTACATTTCCTCTGTCGATTTGTACCATTGCATCTCTCCTCATAATAATAATAATAATAATAATGGCATTTATTAAGTGCTTACTATGTACAAAGCCCTCTTCTAAGCACTGGGGAGGTTCCAAGGTGATCAGGTTGTCCCACAGGGGGCTCATAGCATCAATCCCCATTTTACAGATGAGGTAACTGAGGCACAGAGAAGTGAAGTGACTTGCCCAAAGTCACACAGCTGACAATTGGCGGAGCCGGGATTTGAGCCCATGACCTCTGACTCCAAAGCCCATGCTCTTTCCACTGAGCCACGCTGCTTGTCTAAGCAGCGTATGTCATATGTATGTCATAGCATAGGTCTGAGGTAATTTGCTAATCTTCCTCCAACAGAAATTCCTGTAAAAGTCCAAAACAAAAAGATGAGACATAGAAGCAGAGTACGGAGCATATTCAATTCATTTTAGATTTTATTTCTGACATTTGCGAAGGGCCTTCTTTATTTCAAGAACCGTACTGAGTGCTGGAAAAAAAGTACAAGGGTATTGAGTCAGAGTCACCGCCTGGCCCGACAATCTAAAGCCATATCCAACTTTCATATCGATGATCCTGATGCTCAATAAACCCATCTTGAATTATTTTAGGTTTTCGTGGTTTGGGATAGTAATTATTCTTACTTTAAAAATTCCATTTAACCAATGGGTGATTATTTCAGGGATTGTAAATTTCTCTTTTGTCAGCCTCCAGAGCGTGTGGTTTTCCAGTTCCTCAAACTCTCCGAAAACAAAAAAAAAAATATTTTAGCACTGCATCCTCACCCACTCCCTGGGGAGTGAATCACCAGGGGAGAATTGGTGATTCTTCAGTGCGTTTAAATTCATGCAAGTTGTTTGCTCCCTGCACCTACCTTGTGCCTTCTCATCACAGAGGAGGGGAAAAAAGAGTCTACTAGATTCTACATTTAAGCTATCTGGATGAACCACAAAGAGGGTGCTATCACCTGTATTTCACTGCCCCATTCCACACCTCCTTTTTCCTTCCCTTTCATTGCCATCCGTCAATTGCATTCCATCTCTACATCACACATCTCCTTGTATGCCCTATTGGAGTTCAGGAAGGCAGGCCACCAAATGAGAGCATGTTACTATTTTCGATGTGGTGTTCCTTGAATAGCCTTCAATCGTTTGGACTGAAAATACCCCACTTATCTGATCCTATCTGGGTTGAAAAAAAATCTCTCATGGGTTCTTCTTGGCACTTAAACCGACTTGTGTTTTCTGCATGTTTTAACTAGCTGCTGGAGGCCCGGAAAAATGAGACCAGGCTTCGGAAGAGGAAACGTAAGAGGAAAAATACTTGACGATAACTTAGTTTTGACCAACCCAGACAGGGTGGATAAACCTGAGTAGTAGAACCAGAGCTGAGTCGGTTTGCCCATTTTAAAATAATACTTTCATAAGAGGAGGAGAGATCCAGTAGGAACCAATGAGGAATGTTCTGGATTCGAGTAGGAGGTTGTGAAGTTGACGAATCTTTCGCTTCTCAATAAGCTGCATCTCACAGGGGGTCTAGTCATCTGAACATTACCTTAGCAGGTCATGTGAAGTAAAGGACCATTTGGGCTGTGCTATGTTAAGTCTATTGGTCTCTCTCTTTTTAAAAAGCATGATATTGGTTTTAAAGATTGAGGACTTGGTAAAACAAAGCCGCATCTGAGCAGAAAACGGGGGCTTTAATGTTGATGGCGGGCCTGCAAAGCGCCCTGCCAGCAAGAAGGAAGTAGCTCTTTTTGAGCAAATGCATTGTGTGAAAAGAGAGACCGGGCAAAAGGGAAAACGGCACCAGGCGGAACACACATTTTCAGCACAGCAACACAACAAGGAACAGCCTTTTTGTGGGGCTATGGTGGCCGGGGCTGTGGGTGCTGGCACTGGCCTTTTCAGCCACACAACGCACTCAGAGGTGTACTTCGCTGTCAGTGGTGTCTCCAAGTGTGAAGAAGACCATACATTGGTCCGTGGTAGTTTGAAACCTCGCTTTAACCCAAAGCACCGTATGGTAATTCTGAATGCTTCAGATGGAGAAAAGGTCAGCATATTGTGGAACTGGCTAGTTTTCCTCAAATACGTGGAAGGACGGATGCAAAAAAGGCATATTGTTTGAATCTCTAAACACAGCTTTGGATCAGAAGCTTTGCAGGTCTTCCCACAAAGCACGTATGAATGAGCCCTGGCCGGTGATGTGAACCCTGCCTCTGTTTGTTGAACTGTGCTATTCTCTTAGGTCTGCAATGGGCTGGATATAATATTCCCGGCACTAATGCCGCAGTTCCCTGTTAATTGTCACGAAACAGAGAGGGTTCAAAGAGATTTGGTTCCCAAGCTTGCTAATGAGCAAGAGACTTTCTTCACCTTAATGAACCAGGATTTATGTGTGAGTTTTGGGGGAGGGAGGAAGGGAGGGAAGCAAGAGTTTAAACAATGACTTTACAGTGAATGGAGTGTGCAGCTGGTCTGTCCGAAGCCGTCCTCAGTTATGAGCAATCCAGCTTGGGGAGATTGTGGTCTAAAGAGGTGCAGCTCTGTGACTGTAAAGCAGAGCTTCTCCTTCTGCTTCACTTGTCTGTCGGCTTGCCTCAACGATGGACTCTTGACAGGAGAGCTTAGGGAGGGGAGTTGCGTGGGGCGACTCTCGCAGAATCATTCCATGTAGTTCCTTTGGAGAAGGAAATATACTTTTGATTGTCTAGGAAGGAGGATCCTTCCCAGAAATCTTCTCCGGGAAGACCTCAGTCTTTAGAAACCAGAGATTTGGGCCAGCATGCCAGCCCGGGCCAGTAAAATGTTTTATTTGGACAGGTCATCTATTTTTTCTACCGTCACACAATATTACTGGAAAAATAAGACATAACAAAACCCCAAATGTTTCCTTGAATACTGACCCGATTGGGAAACTCATATTGTATTTCAGGTCAGATATTTTGGAAATTGGCACTACCCCGCCATGGACATCTAATCATAAATATCTACGTATTTATTATCAGAGAGTTTTGCAGTGGTGAATATAGAATCTTTTTCAGACTGTGATTTTTTTTCCCCACTAGAGTATTAGTTTAGCCAAGTGTCATGAAAAATACTGCTCCTGATAGGTTGTATGTTCATGTTGGAAATCGGGGAGATGGCAGTTGTTTACAAATAGACAAGAAGCTTTAAAATAAGCTGCGATCATCTAACTTAACGCTCATACTTTGCCCCAGTTTTCAACTCAAAAGTAATCAAAAAAGCAGGTGGGAAAGCCTTGGGTGTAATAGGAGTAAAGCAAATGAAATGCCACGCTATTTTCTGGACCTTGTTTTGGTGACTCAGTTTCACAAGCAGCGATCCTCAGGGCCCTCACCACATTTCTAATGTGACAGAATGAACAAGCAAGGTCTTACAAAACGAGCTATTCATGGCTGAGGTGGAAAAAACAACCGCAACCCCAAACCCCAGAATCTCTCTGAAACACCAGAGTGGGTCGTGCTGCCCGTCCCCCAGGTTCGGGCTGCTGAACCCCGGAGTTTCCTGGAAGTCATCTGAACAGCGGCGAAAGTTGACAACCCCCTACCGCTGACCCCTTGTGCTTTCTCTTGCCTAATCCCATCTTACACTGTGTTTCCAGATAGCCGATCAGCTTCCCTGGATTTCGCTGACGACACAAGAAAGCTTTGCTTGAAGATGGAAACACTGGAGTCGGAACTGACCTGCCCTATCTGTCTGGAGCTGTTTGAAGACCCACTGTTGCTGCCCTGTGCTCACAGCCTCTGCTTCAACTGCGCGCATCGCATACTCGTCTCCCACTGCGCCTCCAACGAGTGCGTTGACTCCATCACCGCCTTCCAGTGCCCCACCTGCCGTTATGTCATCACCCTCAACCAGCGGGGTCTAGACGGGCTGAAGCGCAACGTGACTCTGCAGAATATCATCGACAGGTTCCAGAAGGCTTCGGTGAGCGGGCCCAACTCCCCCAGCGAGACCCGGCGCGAGCGGGCGCCGGACGGCGGCAGCATGACCTCCAACGAGAAGGTGCTCTGCCAGTTCTGCGACCAGGACCCCGCCCAGGATGCCGTGAAGACCTGTGTCACTTGCGAGGTGTCCTACTGCGAAGAGTGCTTGAAAGCCACTCACCCGAACAAGAAGCCCTTCACTGGCCACCGCCTGATAGAGCCCATCCCGGACTCTCACATCCGAGGGCTCATGTGCCTGGAACACGAGGATGAGAAAGTGAATATGTACTGCGTGACCGACGACCAGTTGATCTGTGCCTTGTGTAAGCTGGTTGGGCGACACCGGGATCATCAGGTGGCGGCTCTGAGCGAGCGTTACGACAAGTTGAAGGTAAGTGCTCTCCGGTCTGCGTCCGACGCTGCCCAGAAGCAGCTCGAGGGGTGGAAACGTAGCCGATAGTCGGCGAGAGTCCCCACTTGCCTGCTGTGTGACCTTGGGCAAGTTGCTTGACTTTTCTGGGCCTCAGCTGTCCTCTTAAATTCATTCATTCATTCAATCGTATTTATTGAGCGCTTACTGTGTGCAGAGCACTGTACTAAGCGCTTGGGAAGTACAAGTTGGCAACATATAGAGACGGTCCTAAAATGGGGATTGAACCCTACTCAAACCGTGAGCCCCATATGGGACAGGAGACTGTGCCCAACCTGATTATCTTGACCCACCCCAGGGCTAACTACAGTGATGGACGCATAGGAAGGGCTTAACGAATATCAGCGTTATCGTTCTTATTATTATAATTATTATGATGATGACAGTGATGATTACCTTTGCTGGCGGTGGTTGTAGCTCTCAGCCGGCTCTGGGTAGATAGGAGAAGAAAGGATGAGCGGGTAGAGGTGGAAGACTGCTTGGCATTTCAAGTGTGGTTCATGCAAGGGGAGTTTCTGGAAATCGGCAATACCTGGCGCGTGTTGCTCTGAATGATCTGGGTTTCTGTTTAAGCAGGAGGAGAGGCAGGAATCACTTTCTGCAGTTAAAATAATAAAGCGACATCTGCAGATGGCACCCCGAGCTCTTCCGAATAAAGGACAATAGCGGAACATACGTTAGATAGCGTCATCATCAAGCCACTGCATGGGAAGTGTCCTTTACCAGTACTGCTCCGAGAGCCTAATTTTTAACGATAAAAATACCATCAACCGACACCTAAGAATCAGCTGGGTGTCTGGTCTCTTTGTTTCCCCGACTCAAAAGAAAATCACTTAACAAAGCTCAGGCGACAGAGAGTGGTCTGGGGTATGCCATCACCCACCAAAGCTCTCTTAATCATCAGGCCAGGATCGAGCTTTAGAGTCAGGGGGAGAGGAAAAAAAGTCAAGAAATACCCTCTTTGTGGGGAAATGTGGCTGTGATTATTTAAAAGCACGATTACATTGGAGAGCTCACAGTTAGAAAGGTAAAAGACTATTTGTCTTCTGCAGCTAAATGTTGATGGGGAGGCACTGACTTAAGGAGGAAGTATAACTTAAAAGCTTTAGGTAAATATACATGAAAGCTTCTCTCAAGAAACATACACCCTGTGGTGTTGATCAAACAAAATGTATCACATGATTACAATAATTTTTCTTTCGTAGTAAGGCACGGGCTACAGGGGGGATGTTGCAGAGGGGGTTTTGATGTTTGATAGAGCTATCACCTATTTTCTGATTTCTCTAGTTTCCTACATCCTGCATTGGGAGACACAGTCCTTTTTTCCATCCATTTCCCCAAGATTGAGTGTCCTCTGTGTTCTGCATGTAAAGGATCTCAAGGATAGCTGTAAATCCACCCTTGAGTCACTTTGTTAAAGATAAGCCACCCACGGCTGCAGTGACAGGGTCAGTGCAGAGACATGATAACTGTCTGTTGGTGAACTATCAATCAGTCAGTGGTATTTATTGTGTGCAGAGCACTCTGCTAAGCACTTGGTAGAGTACAATGCTATGACAAGTCAAAGGTAAGAATCATAGATTATTCTAAAGAATATTTAACTTTTCTAAAGTCCAAGATTTTTATTATACTTTGTTTTGTTTTTCCCTAAAGACCATTTGATTGAATTACCATTAGTTTTCATCCACCCTTTAAACAAAGCCCTCACCATCATTCTGCTAGTCTAAATCATTGAGTCTCAATATTTAACTCTAGATGTCAAACCATCTTCGTTTTTTTTTTTGCCCTATATCAGGCAACAGGCAATTATTCAAAGCAGGTGTCCTCCTTCATGTGCCACAAGATAGACTATGGCACTGGTGTCTATGTCTTTTAGCTACAGAAGTGAAACCCTTTTAAAGTTCTGGTACAGTTATCTCTCTAACAAGATAATGGCTTTCCCAATCAATGTAATAGTGTCACAGAGCGAGTGGGGGATATAAACAATGGCAGTAAAACAGTTTTACTTTCATTTTTATCAGGTGTAGAAACATAAATGGATGAAGAAAATTCAATATATCCTAAAAAAGCGTATCTACAGGGCAGAAACATGTTGTCACTCTTTTGAACAATTGACTAGCATTCCCATAATGCACAAAATTTATGCTAAAATGACCTGTTGATTTGCAATTAAGATTTGAAACGCATACCCTTGTCAATTCAGAAGAATCTATGGAATTAATGAGATGTATAAAATATTCCTGCAGTCATTTAAGCTTTCACATACTTCAGTTCTCTCCTTGAGGAAAAATTAATTCAATTGGAACATGGGCAGTATAATCATTGCCATCTAAATATTTCCACATAGGAGCAAGGAATTTGTGTTTTGGGGGTACAAAAGCATGAACAGGGAGTCAAATGAAATTTGTTTAATTTTTACTTTAGATTAAACAAAGGCACATGCTGTGTTCTGTGCATTTGGTTTTCTCATTTTACACTCTCTCCTAATATGTAGAAAGTGATTTGGTTTGAGGGGGAGGACCATAGGGATCTATTCATTCAGTTCCTTTGTCGAAACTCACTGGGTCGCTCCTACAGGATTTAACAATAGCTAAGCATGTTGTTAAAGAGAGAGACGCAACAGACTTCTGCTACCTCAGGAGGAAGCAGTGTTTTGATCTTGCCATAACGCTAAATTTCTGAGGATGCCTGCAACAGGAGGTGTTTTGATCAATGCACAATAAGTGTTAGTTGTGCTATTTATTAAGCGTCTATTTGGAGTCTAGCACAAAAGAGATCAGGCCCGGTTCCTGGCTCACAATGGGGGGCATCATCTAGGTGGGAGTCCTTGGAGAAAGACAGCACTAACCGTGGATTAGCAAACCTGAGGCAACAGGCCAAGATGGTCATGTCAAGAAAGGTAAATCCTCAGATTCCCAGCTGCTCCCGATAAACCAATCCCTAGTGCATTGTCAAAAAATAACAAAACGAGGGATTCAGTGGCTTACTATCTACTGTCTTAATTTCTAAATTGGATGCTTCTTGTTAACTCCTCCTCTATTTAGATTGGGGGACAGGAACTGTGTCTGACCTATTTTACTCTCAATTCCACCAGGGCTTATGGTGCTCAGCACACAATAGGCCTCTAATAATCAATAACCTCTCTTCTGTGTATCAGTTTTCAGAGACCAATTCTGACTCTAAAATAAACCCTTCGTGCTAAACACCCAGTGGGAAAAAAAGCTGTATCCAAAAACCTAATGCACTGAGAAGATACGGAACAAGCAGTAGCATAAAATATTAAACCAAAGATGAATGCAGATGCACATGTTACAAAAACTATTCCCAGCCTCTTAAGAGGTAGGGCTTGCTGCCAAATTGCAAAGCTCTCTAAATAGAGCATATCAAAAAAGGCACATTTCCGCTATCCGTTAATTTTGAGGTTAAGAAGACTTTGCATCCTCCCAGTGTCTAAGTAAAAATAGTTTGTACCAGAAAATGTGTCCTAGATAACCTATTAGGAACTTTAATTTCATTCACCCTAGAGGTTCATTGCCAAAGTAAAACTTGCCATCCTTCTCCTCCCAGATTCCCAAATTATATGCAGGTTCTTATCCCTTCACCTATTTCTAGCACTAACGTGGTACTAGATCTTGGGTTTTTCTGAGGAAATTCCTCAACCAAAACAACCATCATCCTCATTACGCTTCCAGCTCTAATGCTTCTCTAGATCTCTTGCATATGAACATTAATTGTTTTTGTTTATTTTAATGGTCTTTGTTAAGCATTTACTACATTCCAAGCTGTAAATACAAGCTGATCAATTGGACACAGTCCATATTTCACAAGGGGCTCACAGCCTTAATCCCCATTTTATAAATGAGGGAACTGAGGCACAGAGAAGTTGAGTAATTTGCCCAAGGTCACAAAGCTGACATGGCAGAGCTGAGATTAGAACCCAGGACATTTTGACTCCTAGGCCTGTGCTCTATTCCCTAGGCCAGGCTTAAACTCAGAAGTGTGGAAGCACCATGTTTCAATGAGAAATACACCATAATAGACTATAAGACAACTCCCTTAAAAACCTGTGTGTTTTCTGCCTGCTTCTCGCCAGTTTGAGTAATCACAGGATCACAGATTTTCAGATACACATGTACAAGATCTGGATAGACATGTTGAATGAGTCTATGTTCAGCAATGGTGGAGTAAGACTGTCTTGCTTTGGTTCTTTTCTTTTGTTTCTTCTTTGAGAATGATTTAAGAAAAGTGTGTATGGAGATGAAGCAGGAGATGTGCGTTTTTGTTTGGTTTTAAGGGCAGGAGTGCGCTAACTTTGGCATTGATTATAAAATGTAGTTTAAGTCAGATAAGCAGATGTTCCATTTGGGATAAGGAGGACACCAAGTGAGATGTTTTAAGTTCTCAGATTTTGCCTATCAAGGGCAATAACATAAAAGTGAGTACCTTAATCTCTCTCACAACTTTGTCTCCCTTTATCTTGTCTTGGCCCCAGGTTTTTCTACTCTAGGAGAATCCAGTAAGAAACAGGCAAGGACCGGGATTTCTCTTCTCCAGGGTCTCTCTGGGAATATGAGTGGTGATGGGTGGCTCTATACTTGGTGCTAAGGACCCATAATAAGGATGAGTTAAGTATGGGGTTGGTGACCTCTTATGGTCCTTGACAGGTCTCCTGTAATCCATATACTTTTTTCTAATCCCAGGTTAGGGCATAAAGAACTAGCAGGAAGCAAAACTATTTCTATACTCCTGCCAGTTGATAGTAGCAGGAAGGGAAGGAGAAATGGATGGGAGTATTGAAAGAATCCAGTTCAGAGGTGGAGAAGCATGGAAGCAAAAAAGGGAAGAATCCTTCCTGTTGCCTCAGGGGTGAGTTGCTGCTGTTTCTCACATGGGCTAAGTTTTAATGCTAAGTGTATCCTCATTTCAGTAGCACTTATTGAATTTTGGGTTTCAGGAGTTTTGTAATAATAATAATAATGATAATTTGTTAAGCACTATGTGCCAAGCACTGTTCTAAGTACTGGAGTCGATACAAGCTAATCAGGTTGTCCCACGTAGGGCTCACAGTCTTAATCCTCATTTTACAGATGAGGTAACAGGCACAGAGAAGTGAAGTGACTTTCCCAGGGTCACACAGCAGACAAGTGGTGGAGGCAGGGTTAGAACTCACGTCCTCGGACTCCCAAGCCCGGGCTTTTTCCAGTAAGCCACGCTGCTGCCCTGAGCACTATTCATTGTGTTCTCCCTGGGTGCTGGGCACCGGACTAAGGCTTGGGACAGAAGCAAGGGACACTCCCAACCAACAAGGAAGACAAACATAAAACTATTTTCATATTGAATAGTTATTTGACAAGGATCATGTCTATTAATTCTATTGAATTCTCCAAAATAGTACAGTAGGTGCTCAATGAATACTACTGACTTATTCTTTCTGGTTATTAATCTTTCTTTTCTCATTGAGACAAGTGACAACCGAAATTAGCAATAATTTTCTAGCCTCTGGAAATTCAACTAGAAACATTGGTTTTCCAGGATTTGAGGACTGGGGGAAGAGGAAGAGAAGGGGAGAAAATATTCATTGAATGTTTTGGGGGCATCTTCATTGACCAGATTCCTCTAGTCAGTTATGCTGCAATTTGTCTCTGATAAACTTCTTGATTTTAGAGAAAAGCCCCAACAGAGTAGGGGGCGAGGGCAACATAATAATCACTGAGAATGCGGCGAACTCTGTCCTGTTTACCCCTCGGGTACTCCTGTGATGCCACACTGCTTCTTTGTGCCTTCCTGCCCCTGGGTATCTCTCCTTCTGTCTTCTCATCCATATAGGATTTGAATTATCAGGATTTGAATTAATTGATTCAGAGCCTATGATGTACTTTGTGTCAAGTTCTGAATATCTGATTCGGGTATAAATGAACATAGTCTCTTAATTTATTGTATTTATCCCAATTTAGAGTACCACAGTTTATGTTCATGTGTCTTGTCCAGTCTGTCTCTCATATGACCTGTTTCCTCAGGTAGGCGAGGAGCCAGTGTGAGAAGTCAAAGGCTCTGAGATACGGATGTCCATTGGTATCATTCTCCTAGGCATTTCCATCCCACCCCTAGGTTTGAGAGTGAAATGTGAGGGAGACAAAATTCCATGTATGTGGAAAGTTGATATGTTCATTCTGAGGATTCCTGTGTCTTTCATCTGGGTGTAATCAGAGCAGTAATCAGAACCTATCATGTTGAGAGTGTCTGGGGAGGTACCTAGAAGCTGAAAGAGAGCCCCAGCTTTGTCTTCATTTTAAAAGAAAAGGTTACGAGAATGACTCTCGGTATTACAGTCTATCAGCTTAACTTCAAAAATGGAAAAATAGACCCAATCATTTGGCATTCTCCCAGAAGAGAGCCGAAGAGTGGAGAATAATCATCTATTATTGCAGTCTAAACCAATCTTCTTCTATGAAATGGGGGGCAAGAAGGAAGCAAGGGATTTATTTGGACTTTAGCAAGATTGCTGATTCAATCATGGGTGACATACTCATCAATAAGCTGTGGAATTGGGCCTGGACTGGGGTTAAATAGTGCTGCTGAGGACTGCAGGTTTGAGCCTTTAGCGACTTAATTAATATAAATTTGGGGCCTGTTGAGGTTTGTTTGGTCTCTCTACCTTACTAAGTCTTGATCTATGATTTCTTTTTTTAATAAGGCAACCCCCAAGATGATCTCTTAAGTGATTTTGCTAATTAGATTCAAAGGTTGTCTCAAGTTTTAGTATCTATTTTCTCAATAACTGGGGTCCGAAGCCTCATTGAAATGCAAAAATAAAACTCCCAGTTGGGAAAGACAGGGTATTCTTCTTTACCGTACTGGAATTACAAGGGAAATCGGCAGATAAGAGCTCTAATTCATGTGGAAGTCCAAGCCAAGGTCTTTTTTCTTGTTGAATGACTACTATTCACATACTAGCCTATTAGTCGTTCTCACGTGCTTTCTCTGGAGAAATTCATTTCCTTCCTGAGGAGGTCCAGTAGGTCAGGAAAATATCCGAGCCTGGACAGGGTCTATATCATTCCCACTCTGTCAAAACTGCTGCTCTCCGTAAAGCTACTAGGGGAATCTAACTTAAGGAAAACCTATTGTGCCCCTCTTCCTTTCCATTTATATCCTTTGCTTCAATTAAGCTGTGTGTGACATTGCTGTAAAGTCCTCCTTACTGCATTGCAACAAACCTCTTAAAAATCACAATGTTTTCCACATGTAACTAGGGCAGAAACATGATCCGTTCTGACATTAACTTCAAAGGGAAATGTTTGCAAGAATCTCCTAGAAACCCTCAAACATCTTATTCAAATTAGTAGAAGCCAGATTTGGAGAAACCTGGGACCAAAAAAAAAATAGTTTCATTTTCTTACAGAAGCAAAAATTGTTGTTAAAAGTCTGTGTCTAAAATAGAGTGATTTTAAATGCAATGACTTTTTAGTAAAAAAAATGAATGAGCTGGTGTCCCCTCAGAGAGGCAGTGTGGCCCAATGGAAAGAGCACGGGCTTTAGAGTCAGAGGTCATGGGTTCAAACCCCGGCTCCACCAATTGTCAGCTGTGTGACTTTGGGCAAGTCACTTAACTTCTCTGGGCCTCAGTTACCTCATCTGTAAAATGGGGATTAAGCCTGTGAGCACCCTGTAGGACAACCTGTTCACCTTGTAACCTCCCCAGTGCTTAGAACAGTACTTCGCACATAGTAAGTGCTTAATAAATGCCATCATTATTATTATTATTATTTAGTTGGGGCCTTTGCCCAACGAACTGGAATGATGTGGGGTGAAGATGTTCCAAACGTACACATTGTCAGCTTTTCTGACTTCCAGTACAATTATACCACACAATCACTACCTCAATTTAATCATCAAAAGGGGGATATTCAACTTCAATATTTTAAATTTCTTTACTTTTAGCCTAGGATTTCAGCACTTTGTCTAGTCATTATTCATTTATAAAAATATAGTTTTTTCTAAGAACATCAGTTTTTAAATTATCATGATTGTGAACAGCATTATTATATACCTGTGGAGCAAAATTGAGGCAAAGAAAAGCTAGGTGATTTGTCCAGGGTCACCCAAAAGCTCAATATCAAAAGCTCAGAATCCCAATCAATCAATCATATTTATTGAGCTCTTTCTGTGTGCAGAGCACTGTACTAAGCACTTTGGAGAGTACAACACAACACTATAACACATCTCCTGCCTGCAGTGAGCTTACAGCCTGTTTTGAGTTCAATAACTATCCTATTGCCTAGTGTGTAGGTATTATAATGGAGCCAATACCCCATTCTACAGAGCTGTGAAGAACTAATAAATGGCATAATTATTAGATTATTATGGGCTTACTATGGCTGGAAAAGATATAGGGGTTTACAATAAAAAATACAGACCCTGTCCTCCTAGGTTTTCCCCAATTTACAGTTGTGGAAATGGAGACCCAGAGAGCTTAAGTCAGTTAGAAGGCCAGTGGAGGAGCTGAGACTCGACCCCAAGTCCTCTGACCCCTACTCCTGTGCTGCCCCTTTCATGCCGTTCTCATGAGGTCTTTCTACTTTCCACCATAAAGTTAATTCTATCTTTATTCTGAGGCAAAGTGGAAGTGAAAGAAAGGAAGGAAATCAGCTAACAAGTAAAATCACAAGGAACTCCTAGAAAACCCGTGTAGGATATGTGGTGACAGGGCTGGGGAGAACTAAAGGAAGTTAACAAAAAATGTGTCCACGATTTTGTTTTGGGGCACATTCTCTCGCCTGGTTATTATTGAGGGAAGGGGTCTTTTGATCACAGTCCTGGACTTAATTCCAGGAACTTGGATAGAAGTAAGCCATGAGTACACTCAAGGAAAGATGTAGATATGTTATTGCAGCCACTCAGAACTGTTGATTAATTCATGCAAGGCTGTTTTAGTTTGAAGTGACTCCAGCTGCTCATTGCTTCTGAAGCTAACTTTGAACTGTGGCTGGCCTGAGCATTTTCCTGGAAGTAGGGAACAGACTGTGCCATGGTTGTGCTAGAAACTGGAGAGACGGTATATGGGAATGTATCTCTTAAACCCCAAGGAGCAGTGGATGGATGGCTGTTGATGTACTTTGCCTGCCGAGTGAAGTGTTTATCAGAAGATTGGAAGCACAAACGGATGCCAGTTTCCAAGACCCTTAATACTTCATTCAAATAAGGCCAGTAAAAAACCACTAAGACTGAATCCATTATGCAGCTGGGCTTCATTCTATTGGTGATGGGGAAAGGGCCAGGTGTAGTCAGGAAACATGTCAACCAACTCTGTTGTATTGTACTCTCCCAAATGCTTAGTACAGTGCTCTGCAAAGGGTAAGTGTTTAATAAACCCCATTGATGATGACCACAGGAAATTATCAACTGACGAATGACCAGTCATAGCTTAATGATGTACCTTGAAGATCCTTGTGAATTTCTGTGGACAGCTAAACTCGTCTAAAAGCTGTTAAAGTTTAATTTAGTGCCTGATAATTGTAAATCTTTGTGTACCATCTATATATTCCCCATCAGATGTCTTGAAATTCTTTATTCTTGGTCAGGAAAGACCATGCTTACTCTGCTGTGCAGTGGCTGAATTCCACAATTTTTAATCCATCAGTAGTATTTATTAAGTGTTTTCTTTCTTCTGAGCATTGTATATAGTGTTTGGGAGAGTACAACACAATTAGTAGACCTGATCCTAGCCCCCAAAGAGTTTGCAATCAGTGCTAACAGTTGTGTAAGATAGTCCAGGAGGACTGAGGCCAGGATCTTTGCTGGTAATGGAGAGCAGTGAGTGACATTGTCACGGCTACTGTCAGGAGGATGCCATTCCAGCAAACAGTGAAATTCAAACACTTTTCAACAATGAACAGAAGGAGGTCACTGTTTCTTTCCAATCAAAATCAAATTTCTCCACCCCACCCCATATAACAGCATTGCTACTAATCTGTGCTTCGAATTTTCCCAAGACAGTTAACTTATAAGATGTACTTACTGGACCTTCTCAATACAGCTTCTGGTTCCGATTAAAATGTCATATGAGAAACAAGTGCATAGACCGGAATCGGGTCTACCAATTCCATTGCATTGTACTATCCCAAGTGTTTAGCACAGTGCTCTGTGTTTGGTAAGCACTCAGTAAATATCATTGAATAACTGATTGATGTAAAATGATAAACTCCTCAAGGAGATTCTTCTCTTTTACATCACTTGTAGATTCCTTAAAATTCCTTAGTTGGGTGCTCTGCCCACAGTGGACTCTATATAAATGCTGTGTCTGAAGATATTAATGTCGAGGACCGGTGAAACAACACTGTTATTGTTTGACATGAATTGTTTTTGCCTGTCTCCATGGAGCTAGAGAGGGTGATAAAAGATAGTGTAAAGTAAAAGTCTGAACTTGTGACTTCCAATTAAGGAGTCTTTGTTTACAAAACTCCCCTCTATGTGAAAATTTAAATGGGGAAGCAAGGAAGGTCAGGGGGTTATTATTCCCTGCCAAATACTTATCTTCTGTTATGGAGATTCTTATTCTGTGTCAGCATGGAAATACTTGAAAAAAAATTACTTCTGTAAAGTTATGAAACAGAGATTAGGATACTGTACCGTGAGAAATGGCTGTAGGACTCATCTACTGACTATTTGGAGAATATCCTCACATTTCCTAGAAACTCAGTGGTGGAATGCCCCCAGTACATCGATCAGTGGAATTTATTGAGTGCTTACTGTGTGCAGAGCACTGTACTAAGTGCTTGTAGAGTACAATACAAAAGAGGAGACACGCTCTCTACTCTCAAGGAGTTTTTTACACATGACTTAAAGGAACCTAAGTGATCCCTACTCTGGAGTACCAGCACTTGAGTTACTCGTTGGTCTTATAGACGAGGAGTTGAGTGGAGTGGCTAACATCAAACTGAAACTCTTTTCAGGCATTGTACTATTCAGTAAGATCATCAGAAAAGAGGGAAATACCATGTCTTGATGGGAAGATTCATACCTGGGAGTCCAAGGTCCCGGGTTCTAATCCTGAATCTGTCACTTGCCCACCTTGCCTGCTTTAGGCAAGTCACTTAACTTCCCTGTAACTCAGTTTCCTCATCTGTAAAATGGGGATTAAATCCTACGGCCTCTTATTGTGAGCTCCTTGTGAGACAGAGACTGTTTCCTATCAGATTATAATGTATCTACCCCAGTGCTTAGTACAGTGCTTGGCACATAGTAGGTACTCAACAAGTGCCATTAAAAATAAACAAAAACTGATGGTGAGCAACTGATGCAGCTCTTTTCATCTGAATTTACAAGCAGTGCAGTAGGATTGAACAGTTGGACTAAAGATGTGCAAAGAATATTACCTGGAAAGATCTATTCAGCTCTTTATTTGTACCGAAAGAAGGTGCCGAGGCACTACAACCTGACACAATTGTTACCTAATGGAGAATCAGGTAAGGTGACTGAGCCTGAGAAGATCTAGCAGTGGATTGGCTATCAGCAGAAATAGGGTAGCTGAGATCAGGTGTCTTCAGAGACCATCATCATCATCATCATCAATTGTATTTATTGAGCACTTACTGTGTGCAGAGCACTGTACTAAGCGCTTGGGAAGTACAAGTTGGCAACATATAGAGACAGTCCCTACCCAACAGTGGGCTCACAGTCTAAGAGATCAAAAGCAGCGAGGAGGGAATCCAGCTTGACTCAACCAGAGTGTTTTCAGACTTTCTAGAGCTGTGCCCGCTAAAGTTTCTTGCACTGCCACAACATACTGTTTTTGAAATTCTTAAAAATTCCAAGTACTGTAAAACAACCGGTGCTTTTTTAAGCAGAATTCTCAGAATTTCTGTAGCTTAAACATTTTAAGATTTCCTTCACCTTCCTTTAAGCATGAAGGATAAGGCCATACCTATGTCCTTTGGAGGGAGGACTTTTTGTTTTTTAATGGTATCTGTTAAGTATTTACCATGTTCTAAGAATTGAGGTAGCTATGATATGAATTATATAGATTATGATTATAGACTCCTTTTATGATTATAGATTATGATTATTGACTCCCCTTTCAGACTGTGAGCCCACTGTTGGGTAGGGACTGTCTCTATATGTTGCCAATTTGTACTTCCCAAGCACTTAGTACAGTGCTCTGCACATAGTAAGCGCTCAATAAATACGATTGATGATGATGATGATGAATCATATTGGACACAATTCCTGTTCCACATGAGGCTTACAGATGAGGGAACTGAGACCCAGAGAGGTTAAGTGACTTGCCCAGGGCCACACAACACGCAGGTGCGGAGCCGGAATTAGAACCCAGGTACGTCTCACTCCCAGGCCCGTGCACTATTCACTAGGCCATGCTGCTTCTCTTCTAAAGGTTTATCTGGAAAGCTTCTTTTACATTAAAATACCACTTTTTCTGTCTCTTGGCTCTAGCGTCTTGGAGTATGTCAAATTAATTGGGTAATGCCTCCTGGAAGAGAGTAGATTTCAGGTGGCCTTTGATGAAAGGGAGCCGTGCTCTGTAGATTTGAATGGGGCGAGAGTTCAAGGCAGGAAAGGTGAAAATGAAGGTAGAAGCGAAGAGGGTGAGCTGGTGTAACGCAAGAAGAGATTTTTGAAAGGAGGAGGGAGAGAGTTGTTGGAGTGCTTCCATGCCAAGGGTCGGGAATTTCTGCATACAGTGTGGAATAGGTAACCATTGATGGTTTTAGAAGAATAAAAAAGTATGCAGTACAAAGGTTTAGAAAATTGATCATCAGGAGGCTTTGGAGTCAGAGATCATGGGTTCAAATCCCAGCCCTGCCAATTGCCAGCTGTGTGACTTTGGGCAAGTCACTTCACTTCTCTGGGCCTCAGTTACCTCATCTGTAAAATGGGAATGAAGACTGTGAGCCCCCCTTGGGACAACCTGATCACCTTGTAACCTCCCCAGCACTTAGAACAGTGCTTTGCACACAGGAAGTGCTTAATAAATGCTATTATGATTATTACCAGAGAAGAGGCTGATGCTGAAGTTGAGCCAGGATATGGGTGATGGCCTCTGGGCAGATCTGGAAGATACTGTAGAAGAGATTTCGCAAAAGTGTGTATACAAGATGAGAGACAGCGAGGAGACAGTATAACAGCAAGTTTGCAGGCTTTCAGGCAAAATAATCGTATCACCGGTGATGAGTAACTTAGGTGATCTGAATGGATCAGGGGCTGGTCGTATTAGCTTGAGGCTGGGTTTTTGATTAGTTCCTTATATAATCTTTGCCTAAATGCTAACTTATACTGATCATTTATCTTTCTAAAAGACATTTGCCTCAGACAGACATGAATACAATTGAAATTTTAATCTCTCAGAAGTTCCTAAAAAGGTGACTAAGTTCTTAGAAACATGCTTCCAAAAAATATCTGGGAGAACATTTGGTTATCTGAAAAGGATGGGCAGTATCTTCATGCTTTTAATTAATATTTATTGTGCCTGCCAAGGGCATAGAGCCCTCTGCCAATATATAGTTAGGATACAAGAAAAAAATACCATATCCTTATCCACCTTACCAACTCATTAGGACAAAGTGTTTGATATAAAGACATTCTAATTGTCTATTTCCAAGAACTGAGTAGATGATCTACAGAACAGAGAATTTGGGGAGACTTTTCCTGGCATCTGCATCTCCACCCTACATATAAACTTGATTTCTTTCCCCTTCCCCAACTAATTGCAGTATTTCTGAAGCTCTTGCTGTTAGCCAAGCACTGTACTAATCAATGGGGTAAGTACAAGATAATAGGCCTCACACGGGGTAAACAGTCTAAGTATGCAGGAGAACAGGTGCCGTACCTCCTTCCCCTCCCCACAGCACCTGTATATAGGTTTGTGCAGATTTATTACTCTATTAATTTTACTTGGACATAGTTAATATTCTATTTGTTAATGATGTGCATTTAGCTTTAATTCTGTTTGTTTTGGACGACCTGACACCTGTCCACATGTTTTGTTTTGTTGTCTGTCTCCTCCTTCTAGACTGTGAGCCCGTTGTTAGGTAGGGATCATCTCTATATGTTGCCGACTTGTACTTCCCAAGCACCTAGAACAGTGCTCTGCACACAGTAAGTGCTCAATAAATACGATTGAATGAACGAATGAATGAAAATCCCCATTTTGCAGAGGAGGGGACTGAGGCCCAGAGACAGAGCAGTTGTGGTGGAGCTGGGATTAGAAGCTAGGTCCTCGGACGCCCAGGCTCTTTCCACTAGGCAATGCTGAGTTCAAGCCGACTCAGATCTTTGCATTTCAGTTTTGATAAAAAGCAACAATTAAAAGGTCAAGCTCAGGCTTTCAAGACTCTGTTTTCATTAGTGAATATTCATAAAGGCTTCCTAATTTCTTTTGAGGTATACAGTGATTAACTGAGTTTCTTTCTGGACGTTGGAAGTATGTTCTGTGTTAACTTAAAAGGAGGTGACAAGATAATGTTCTGTTTTATTCTCTGCCGTTCAGTACCGGCCAGTTAACTTGCAAGTAGGATTACAGGAGATTGTGTTGACCTTACCCTAAACTTTCAATTATGTAAATATAGAGCCCAACTGAAGTCTTCTCGCCAGAAGCAAAGATGAACAGACATGAAGTTTCTTTTTTATAGGTCAGTCATGGATTGTGTGGCCTTTGTCTGTGCAGCCTTCTGAACACAAATCTGTTGTGAGCTTTAGAAAGCAAACATGAATTTCCTCATTTGGCCAACCTCCGAGCAGTGGAAGGCTGGCAGTCCTGGAGGTGACCCAGAAGCTTTCAAAACTGTGAGTTTCTTTTACCCCAAATACCTACCATCAGCCAGATGACCTCGAAGGCCTACAGTACATGTAGTACTTTAGGCTGGCTCAGCGTCGTTTCAGACTCTAAGGACTTTTTAAACCTTATTTAATCCCCTGCCAAAATATTATTTCAGTACACTGGATAATACCCTGTATCCCCCAAGATTTCCTAGGATTTTAAAGATCAGTTTTAGGTTTTCCTGCCAGATCTTCTGCCCAGTGTCAAAAAATGGGAATCCTGGGTTTTTCCTCAAATTGGAGATGCTGAGGTGGAAAAAAAAAGTCCATCTTATGGGAAAAATGGATTGTGTGATCTCTGAGGCATTTCTTTACTTATATTTGACTTAAAATTATGTCAGTTATGACATTAGGATGTGGGAAAATAATGCTTGTTTACATTTAGTACATTAACCTCTTTACCCACAAATCTCAAACCCATCATTCAGACTCTTAAGGTGTACTCATATGGTGCATAAAGCTGACTAGAGAAGTTTTCTGGCTGCTGTTTCTTGGAGGACAGTAGACTCAAAACAACTGCAGATAGAAATTTGAGAGACGAAGGACAGGACTAGGAGTCAGGAGACCTGGGTTCTAAACCCTGCTCTGCTGTGTGACCTAGGATAAGTCACTGAACTTCTCTAAGCCTCAGTTTCCTCATCAGCAAAATGTAGATTAAATACTTATTCTCTCAGTGGGGCTGAGAGATATGGACTGTGTCTAATCTAATTGTACCTACCCTAAGCACTTAATAAATATTACTATTATTAATGATAGCATTTATTAAGCGCTCACTATGTGCAAAGCACTGTTTTAAGTGCTGGGGAGGTTACAAGTTATTATTCTCATTACTTAGTCTCTGCCCAACCTGATTAACCTGTATTGATGCCAGCTCTTAGAGCAGTGTCTGACACATAGTGAGCACTTAACAAATATAATAATCATTATTAATAATGAACTTATTACTAATGATAATAAAAAGGACAAATCTGGCCAATAAAGCAAAAGTACTCAATCATAATTTTCCAGTGTTTCCTAGTGATGTCACTGACTCAAACCTAATTTAGGTTCCATAGAAAGCTCCCTTCAACACAGCTTGACAAGCTCTTAAAAAATATTCTTGGTAAATGTCACCTTTCAAAAGCTTTTAACTTTATCTCCTACGGAGAAATGCAGCTGACCTAGTGGAAAGAGCATGGGCCTGGGAATCAGAGGACCTGGTTCTAATCCCAGCCCTGCCGCCTGCCTGCTGTGTGATCTTGGACAAATTACTTAAATTCTCTGTGCCTTAACGTCCATATTTCTGAAATAATAATAATAATGATGATCATCATCATCATCATTATTCTCCTTCCTACTCAGACTGTGAACCCCATGTGGGACAGGGATTGGATCCGACCAGCTTATCTTAGTTCAGCGCTTGGCACATCATAAGGGCTTGACAAATACCACAGTTATTATTTTTGCTTGTATTTCCCTCATAAAAAGTCCCTCAGGTTTTCAAGCGCAGCATCCAAAACAACTTTCCCTTTTTGTTTATATGTCTTTAAAAGAAAGACTAAGGCAGGAGAACACTGCTGAGTTCCTTGGCATGCAATGTCCTCGGTCTGGCCACAGATGAAATCGCACTAACCGGTGTGTTCACAAAAGGTCTCTCATATTTCCTCTGATTCATCGAATTGGCATCAAAGGCCAGATGGAAGTGTTTCGATCCAATAGAAGAGGGGAAGGGAGTATTGTCTATTAAAGAAAATAACTCTAACCCTTGGTGGTTGAAAGAAACAAAGAGGAAAAAAGAACCCGAGCGGTTAACCATCAGCTCAACTCAAATGAGTAATTTTATGTGGAGTGGATCACTCCTTGCCACTCCTGTCTTTTTGCAAGTGCCTCAGTCCCTCCACCAGACATCATCATCATCAATCGTATTTATTGAGCGTTTACTATGTGCAGAGCACTGTACTAAGCACTTGGGAAGTACAAATTGGCAACATATAGAGACAGTCCCTACCCAACAGTGGGCTCACAGTCTAAAAGGGGACATGTGCCTGTTGGGCCGCAGGAGCAGGCCCCTTGGCCCCTCTCCCCTCAAACGACAAACATAACCTCCGGGAAACCCTGCCGACTCAGTAGACATATTCGCTACCGGCAAGGAGCTTACAGTCTAGAGAGGAGGCTGACCCTTTGGCCATGGGCTTCTTTTCATTTATTACTCCATTTATTTTACTTGTACATATTCCCTATTCTATTAATTTTGTTAATGATGTGCATCTAGCTTTACTTCTATTTATTCTGATGACTTGACACCTGTCCACATGTTTTGTTTTGTTGTCTGTCTCCCCCTTCTAGACTGTGAGCTCATTATTGGGTAAGGACCGCCTCTATATGTTGCCAACTTGTACTTCCCAAGCGCTTAGTACAGTACTCTTCACACAGTAAGCGCTCAATAAATATGATTGAATGAATGAATGGTATCCTTTTTAAGACTTGTTCCTTTCACCAAAATCCTGTCTTTTTGTCTATCAGTTGGGTTTTCCATTGAGTATATGACAATGTGTTTCTATTTCCCTGGTCTATTCAGGTAGCTATATAATATAGTTAGCCATCTCAAGTAACATATATACTCTCTTCATTAAATAAATAACTTAGAACAATTAAGCCGGGAGATAAAGGAGAAAACTAGAGTTAAAATAAATATTACTGGGTAAGAAAACATTTTTAGTTAGCTTAGCACATGGGGCGAAAATGTCACTAGACAAAAGAAAGGGGTTGGTTCCCTCCTTCTGAGAAAGATCTGCCAGCCTGAGAGATTCAAAGCTGCTCAAGGGTGGGAATCAGACATATCAAGTTGACTCAATCAATTAACCAATCGGTGGTATTTATCATCATCATCAATCGTATTTATTGAACGCTTACTATGTGCAGAGCACTGTACTAAGCGCTTGGGAAGTACAAATTGGCAACATATAGAGACAGTCCCTACCCAACAGTGGGCTCACAGTCTAAAATTATTATTATTGAACACTTACCAGGTGCAGGGCATTCTACTAAGCGCTTAGGAAAGTACAGGACAACAGAGTTGGTAGAAATGGTCCCACAAGGAGCTTACAGGGAACCGGAGGGGATGGACATTAAAATAGATTGAACTGCCCTGAAGGCCTAGTACAGTGCTCTGCACACAGTAAGTGCTCAGTGAATGCTTTTGATCAATCATTGTCACCTCCAGGTAGCATGTTTCCCTAAACTGTTTTTAAGCATGTTTACTGGATACTTTTTTCCCCCCTCCCTTTCAATTTTGCAACCTGAGAATGGTGGCAACCTTCATATTCTTAGCAGAGAAAAAGGTTGGTTGATTGGCAGACCCCCGGAGACTTGGAGGATGCAGAAGAAGTGGAGCCTGTCTCCTGGTTCCAAATCAGCAGCTGTGTACAACAGATGATTGAGCAAAAGCACCTTCATAATTTGGCCGTCTGGGTCAGTGCTAGTTTGCTGCCTGCCGAAAGGGTCTTGGGCCAGTCAACCCTGAAATTAATTCATTGGAAAAAAAGAAAGAAGCCTCTTCCTCTCTGTTCTATGCCTTTCGGTTTCAGTCAATCAATTGTATTTATCGAGCACTCACTATGTGTAGAGCACTATACTAAGCATTTGGGAGAGTAAAATAAAACAGAATTAGCAGATATATGCCCCCCCCATAACGAGCTTACAGTAATTAATATGAATAAATCACTAATTTATAATATATAATTTAAAGATATGTACATAAGTGTTGTGGGGTTGGTGGTGGGGTGATTTATCAAATGTCCAGAGTTCACAGATCAAAGTGCTCGGACAATGCAGAAAGGACAGTGAGCGAGTCTATGAAAGAAACTTTTAGCTCTTATTCCTGTTTTACCTTTTCTTGTTTTCTCCTATTAAAATTCAGAACTAACTGTCTGTGCCCATTAGTAATGCTATAAAACCAATGAAAAAGCAACCAAGAATGTGTCTTACCCAATTATAATGCCAAACATCAATAAAATGGTCAGTAAGTGGATTAGACCTTCTATCGCCTAGGGTTGTAACATTCAACAGTGCCATACTTCAGATGCTCTTCTGGTTTGTAATCTCTTTGCTCATAGAAAGAGAAGCTGTCTTTGGGGATCTGACAATGTACTTAAAACTGAAATGCCTTTATGAAGCAGTGTAGCATACTGGAAAGAGCACAGGCCTAAAAATTGAGGGACCTCAGTTCTAATCCTGGTACTGCCACTTGCTTGCTGTGCGACCTGAGGCAAATCACTTAAATCCCCATTTTACAGATGAGGAAACTGAGGCACTGAGAAGTTAATACTTGTTCTCCCTTCCTTCTAGGGTGAGAGTCCCATGAAGGACAGTGACTTTGTCTCATCTGATTATCTTGCATCTACCCCAGCAGTAGTACAGTGCTTGGCACATAGGAAGCTCTTCAATACCACAGATGATGATAATAATAATAATCGTTATGGCATTTGTTATGCACTTACTATGTGCCGAGCAGTGTTCGAGCCGGGATTAGAACCCACACCCTCTGACTCCCAAGCCTGTGCTCTTTCCATTGAACCACACTGCTGCATGATGGTGATGATTGCTACTACTACTACTGCTACTACTAATAAAAACAATAATAATAATTCTGGTTGCTGTCCTTAGGCCAACCCCCCTGAAAGTCGCTCTGTGTAATGATGAGACTCAGACAGAATTAAAAGCGATGGCAGTTTTGCTCAAAGAAACACTATGTGCTCACACCTTGCACTGTTACTGCTGTGAAGCTAATGATTTGGAGCTACTACTTGTTAATGTCTTGTATTTGGACTCAATCCTTATTCCCCTCAAACCTCCAATGGTTACCCATCCATCTCCACATTAAGCAGAAACTTCTCAGCAGTGACTCTAAGACTCTCAGTCAGCTGTCTATCCTCACTCTTCCCCCACTCTAACCCAACCCTCCCTGAATGCAGGCCCCATATCTGACTGTAGGTTGGGTAGCATAAATCAAGGCAGAGAGTAACCGGGTGTTTAAAATACTAATTCCAGACATAAAGGCACCTGGTGTTGTATTCTAGCAGGAGAGGGGACAGACCAGCCAAAAGTCCAAAAGTGGACTGTCCGGCGTTAAACAGGATGTCTGACCACCATAGCGGTGGTAAGGAGGAGAGGGTTTTTAAAAGGCTTAGAAATGTTGGGCCTGTTAAGAAGACTCTTCTCCCCCACTTTCTCCCTCCCCACCCACAATTTGGTAGTTGTCCAAGTTGGGGCAGTGGAGCTGAACGTACCTTTATTCAGCTCTTAGCAGAATATCTATATCTATGTCTATATGTATAAATCATGTAACTATATGCTTAACTAGCCTTCATATTGAGAGATGTCATTAAGACTAACCCTAGTTCTGGGGCAAGTTTGCCGAGATCTTTACTCCCCAGGAAGGCAGTCATTTAATAGTTGGTTTATAGAAACATTCTCATGCCTTCTTTTTTAGCATGTTTCTGGGAAGCTGCCACATTTGACACCATGTCAAAGAGCAGGGAGCTTGGGAAGTAAAGCTCCAGGCCAGAGCCAGTGGAAATCTAAATTGGATCAGGCCGTAGGAAATAGCAGCTTTCAATTTTTCCATACCCTTGAACTTTCTGTTCCTTTGTCCACCAGCACTACTTTCCTGCCCTTCTACTCTTGAAGCCAATAGTCTGTTTGGATTTGCAACTTTGAATGGTTTTTGTCTCCATTCTGATTTCTGGATAACCTACAAGCACTCCGTTGCAAACGTGCCCACAAAATGTCTCTGGTTAGAGACTGAACTCAACCAGGTGAAGTAAGACTCCATCACCTTGTAAGGTGGGCAGAAGTGGGCTTGAGGCTCACCAGTGGGATTTAGAGCGGATCAAAACCTCACAGTGTTTGCTGCTGAAAAGGTTACTCACAGATTTTCTAAACACCACACACTGATCCTTGCCTTTACCTATCTCTCTGTATATGCTATTGTGGGAAAAGAGGAAGTGAGCAAACATAGGATGAGTAATTACACTTGTAACCTGCCAATGATGGCAGAAGGCCTTGACCACAAAAAAGCTCATGTACTTAAGGGGCCAAAGATACTAGATATTGGTCATGGGGCTACTGGCCTATTTTGAAATGTACTGCTACTTTCAAGTAGAAAGTGGAAGGCAGACAGGGTAGCCCAAAAGACTCACCAGTGGGTCCCAATGGGTGGGCCAGTGGTATAGAAGACCAAAATAAATAGAACTACCAGACACAAAAAAGTAACAGTCACATGGATTATCTCTCTTTATTGCCGGATTGTACTTTCAAAGTGCTTAGTACAGTGCTCTGCACGCAGTAAGTGCTCATTAAATATGATTGATTGAATGAATCACGGGCTCGTTAAGCAGCAA
Organism: Tachyglossus aculeatus; assembly: GCF_015852505.1. Lineage (NCBI taxonomy): Eukaryota > Metazoa > Chordata > Mammalia > Monotremata > Tachyglossidae > Tachyglossus > Tachyglossus aculeatus. The sequence goes on from NC_052080.1 coordinate 9,343,688, forward strand.
GGAGACTGGTGACGGCCCAGAAAGAAAAACAGTACTCAGTGCCCATAAAGTAACCAGGTACAGAGCCAGTATCGCAGCCCTCAGATAAACCAAGCTTTTTGATTGATGAGACTGTTCTGGGAAATAGGTACCAGAAAGGGAAGCAGCAAAGGCCAGAGAGGACCTGGGTTCTAATCCCCATTTTACAGATGAGGTAACAGGCACAGAGAAGTTAAGCCACCTGCCCAAGGTCACACAGTAGACAAGTGGTGGAGCCGGGATTAGAACCCATGTCCTCTGACTCCCAAGCCCGTGGTCTTTCCACTAAGCCACACAGTTTGTCTGGAGAGCTTTTGAAGCCCTCCTTCTAGAGCCCTGGAAACCAGGAATGGGCCCATACCAGATTCCCCAGGCGGGCCTTCTCGCCCTTGTCACATCTCTGGCCTTTTTCATATCCGACAGACGATTACTCTCCCCACCTTCTCCTCCGAGAGGCCTTCCCTGACTAAGCCCTCATTTTCTTTTTTCCCCCTCCCTGCTTCGGCACCGTGACTTACTCCCTTTATTCACCATTCCATGCAGCCCCGCAACACTTGTGTCCATATCCAGTCTCCCCTCTAGACTGTAAGTTTGTTGTGGGCAGTGATTGTGTCTGTTATATTGTTGTGTCATGCTCTTTCAAGTGATTACTACAGTGCTTTGCACACAGTAAGGGCTCAATGAATCCGACTGATTGACTGGTAGGCTGAAGAAGGCGCTGATCCTGGTATTTCCCTCCACCTGCAACTAAGCCTGGGGTTCCCTATGCTTTGAGAGGGCTGAAGGATTCCAGATCTGGCCCACCCAACAACAGAGGCTCTGGAGGGGACGTCACTAGCCTCCTAGCAGAGTGCCGAAACTCATACGCGCACCGCATGCCAACAGGCAGCAGTTCCACTTTCCGTCCTGTCCCAACACCTCTGACAGTCCATGCACCACTGTGGGTGAGGAAGGGGACACCCTGGGAAGAATCCCTGGTCCCATCACTGAGGAAGGTGAATGTCTGTATCCCCTCTACCACACCCTTCCCCACAGGGCAAAGGGCAAACCAGTGTAAGCGAGCCTCGTGGGTTATACATCTCTTTCCTTCCCCCTGCGTACACGGAAGAATAGGATTCTGCCATTATTTAAAGCCTGATTGAGCACGGCACTGCATAGGGAAGAGTCCCGTGAAAAGCACCCACTCCTTAAAATTAAGGCCTTAGCAGACGAGCAAGGAGATATGGGCACAGATTCACAGAGTAAGGTGTTTTTAATGTGTAGGCGTGGAAAGATAAATGCAAAAACGCTACTGTCTTGTGTTCGGCTGTTTTGTGGCCTGTTTTGTTTGGCATGTGAATTCCATATCTACGACCAGCAGTATTTAGTGTAATTCTACAATAGGTAACCACAAATCATCATCAGCAATAGTATTTATTGAGCGCTTACTGTGTGCAGAGCACTGTACTAAGCGCTTGGGAAGTACAAGTTGGCAACATACCACTCGAGAGGAGGCATGGCATATTAGAGCACGGGCCTGGGTGTCAGAGGACCCTAGTTCTACTCCTGGCTCTGCCACTCGCCTACTGTGAGACCTTGGGTAGGTCATTCAACTTTTTCCGGGCCTCAGTTTCCTCACGTGTAAACTGGGATTCAGTAGCTTTTCTCCCTCCTGTTCAGACTGTGAGCAGGCACTGTGTCCAACCTGATTATCTTGTAAGTATCCCAACATTTAGTACGGTTCGTGGCACACCATGAAGCACTTGATCACCACAGTTAATTCCACTCAAGTAAGGAAGGATAGGGATCTTCAGAAGATAGGGATTTTTTAGGAGTTCTGAGGAAGTAAGTGACGGAGAGCATTTGGATATGTGGAGAAGAAAATAGTTCATTTGTAGGGAGAGGTAGAAAAAGATGGAACCAGTAGGTCTCCTTCAGCAGAAACTATATCTTTTTTCACAGAAAAGTCTCCCACTACTTCACTAGTTACTCTATTTTCCCAGTGCAGAAACAATTCATACTGATACCATCAGGATGCTGACAGGAGGAATGATCATAAATTGTTATGGGTAAATAAATGTTAGTATTTACAGGAATAATGTATACATATATTGTGGTTCTGGGCAGAAGCTTCTGTTTTTGCATTGTGTTATGGGGAACATGCTAGAAAGCACAGTGACTGGAAGATACTGAGATTCGGCTGGTTTCCAGTTTGGAAATTGAACAGGATTTTTTTTTTTAACTGAAACTGAATTTCTAGTAACATTTTGAAATATTTTGGAACCCACATACAAACCAAAGCAAGGCAGTATTCTGATGCTGCATTCCAATGTGAACTGATTTGAATCTCTTTAAGCTGTTGCTGGTTTGAAATAAATAAATGGAATGGAACTAGAACTGCTTCAGTCCCGGCCGTCCCCAACTAGAGGTAAAAAAAAAAAGTACTAATCTGACATTTTAAGCTGATGCTAGTTCATATTACATTGCTTTTCATCATTGCCTGATGGGGAAGGCCAGTATAACCCTAACTTGAGTGTTGAGAAGTAGCACAGTCAATCAATTAATTAATTCATTGATTCATTCAATCATATTTATTGAGCGCTTACTGTGTGCAGAGCACTGTACTAAGGGCTTGGGAAGTACAAGTTGGTTAATGGTATTGGATTTACTCAACGTTAACCACCAAATGGGCAATACTAATTAGGATTGAAAAATGAACACCAATTCAATTCAGTATCAGTTCTCCCTGCTACTTAGTCTGTGAGGTCCATGTGGGCTGGGATTGTGTCTGACCTGATTATTTTGTATCTGCCCCAGCACTTAGTGTAGTGCTTGGCACTTAATAAGTACCATTTTAAAAAAAGGCCATATTTCTGTTTTTTTTATGTTACCCACTCACTGAACCTTTCACTCAGTCGTTTTTATTGAGCACTTACTGTGTGCAAAGCACTGTACTAAGCGCTTGGGAGAGTATAACACAACAACAGACACATAAGGTTAGCTTTAGAGGAATGAAGTTTGCGGGCTGGGTTGTAGTAGGAGAGTAGCGATGTGAGGAAAAAGGGGGCAAGGTGATTAAGTGCTCTAAACCCAATGGTGAGGAGTTTTTGTCTGATGGGGAGGTGTATGGGTAACCACTGGAGCTGCTTGAGAAGTGGGGAAACGTGGTCTGAACGTTTTAGAAAGAAAATGATTCAGGCAGCAGAATGGAGTGTAGTAATAATAATAACTATGGTATTTAAGTGCTTACTATGCTCCAGGCACTGTACTAAGCAAATTGGGTTGGACACAGTCCCTGTCCCATTTAAGTCTTATTCCTCATTTTACAGATGAGGTAACGGAAGCACAGAGAAGTGAAGTAACTTGCCTAAGGTCACACAGCAGACAAGCAGCAGAGCTGGGATTAGAGCCCATGTCCTCTGAATCCCAAACCCGGGTTGTTGCCACTAAGCCACACTGCTTCTCTATGTATGTACTGGAGTGGGGAGAGGCAGGAGGCAGGGAGGTCAGCAAGGTGGCGGCTACAATAATTAGGGTGCAGTCGGTTAAATGCTTGCTTTAATGTAGTAGTAGTTTGGCCAGAGAGGAAGGGATGGATTTTGGCAATGTTGGGAAGGTAGAACTGACAGGATTTAGTGAAGGTTTAAATATGTGGGTGGAACGCGAGAGAGGAGTCAAGGAAAATGCCAAGGGCTCGTGAGACAGGAAGGATGGTGGTGCCGCCAGTAGTGATGGGAAAGTGAGTGGGAGGACAGGATTTGGGTAAGAAGATAAATTCAGTTTTAGCTATAATTTTTTATATTACCTCCCAAGTTATTTTTCAGTGGCATATAATCAAGCACGTAATACAGTGTTCTGCACACAGTGAATGCTCAATAAATCCTATGGATGGATGTAGTAATGCCTTCAGGTAGTGGCTGTCTAAAAGGTAGCAAAACCTAGGCTCTTCACTCCAGCAATAAAAACTCTCCCATGGAAACTTTGTAAGCACTGGTATAAATTAGAAGGAAAGCAATAAGCCGTGGTTTCTGTTATTTTGTTGTTTTTTATGAACGTACTGGAAAACTAACAGATTGCTAAATATGGTGTCCACATGGTTCGCTCCAAATTGTCTCAACCTAAGCAGGAAAGACCTGATAATAGCCGTAACTTAGGTCATTTTGAACATGTCTTACATCTGTTCATTAATGATATTTTATTAAGTAGGTCTATGAAAGATTGCTTTCATGTGATCCAGAACTTGGTTATACAGTTTGCTCCATCCTAATTCCAGTCTCAGAGCCCAGCCTGCGTCAGAAACAGCCCAGGAGCCCTTTGGAGTGAAGGAATAAAAGTGGTGAGGCAGTCTTAGCCCATTGTCTTTGATCTTGAGCCAGCAGTTCTGATGATCTAATGAGTCCATTCCTGTATTCACTTTAATACACAGTATGGAACAAATTGGAAGGGCTCAATATTTACTTTATTGGAGTTCCTTATTAATCCTGTCTTATATAAACAATTTCTTTAAAAGGAACTCGTTTTTTTTCCTATAATATTATTAAAACTCTTGTCCCCAGTCCCCAAAACCACCTTTTGTCTTTCACCACCTGGGGACCCAAATATAGTACATGATTCATTTTCCAATAGGTGCCGTTAAATAAAGCAATGTATGAGGAAGGTAGCCACTTCCAAGATTACAATCTAATCTGTTTTGATTTATACAATAAACAATGGCCCTAAAATCTCTATTATTTACCACCTCCCTTTTAGAACCCTGTCAAATCAGACCATCCCTGCCCTACAAGGGAATCACAGTGTAAGAGACCTAATTTTACAGATGGGAAAGCTTCGGCTTAGGGAAGCTAAGGGACTTGCCCAAGGTGGCACAGCAGGCAAGCAGCAGAGCTGCACCTAGAACCCAGATCTCCTGATTCCCAGGCCTGTGTTCTAGGGCCAGGGTCTGCATCAAATTCCCAACTACGTGTTCTTCCCCAGGGCTCTGCACACAATAAGCATTTAATAAATCCTATTACTACTACTATTATGCCACTCTCTCTGATGGGAATTATGGCTGGCTTCCTACTCAACAAATACGGCACTTTGGATTTTCTGATACATAAAGGAATAGTTTTTGCACCCAGCTCTAATTCAAGATGTCTGTAGGCTCTCAAACCACGAGACAAACACTTGCAGACTGAATTACTCAGAAAGCCAAAACATGCCATTAAATCCAAGAAAAAGCTTTTGGCTTTACAATTTTTCACCAGCTATAATAAGTGTCATGGTTTATTTGAAGAAAAAGGATTCACATTGGAGAAAGACAAAGACTAGGAAGAGGCCTCCAATCTTCCATCTGTTTTGCAATCTCCATTAATTATTGAACTCTCCTTCTGATGGCACGTGCTAAACCTCTGAATCTCAGTCATACCCTCTGGCCATGTCCTCTTTTCCTCTTGGGAAATCGAAACACAGAATGACATTTTGTTCTACCGAACTACCCGAATGACAAGAAGAAACGGCAAAACACACCCAAGGCAAAATTGCAGTTGTTTTCGGCCTGACATTATGTCAAAATGATTTTTAAAGGGAATTACTCCCTTAGTCTATGAGGAAGATTGCATTCATGCTTTCCCATTGTAAATAGTCTGGATCCTCCACTGGCAGGCAGTGTGCCTGCTTTCTTTCAACTAACTCCACTTAAAAAATAAAAACACAATCTATGTCTGCAACCAGGAGCTCTGGACTTGGAGTCAGAATAAAAATGCCCTCCTCCCAGGTACATTCTTGTGTGTTGAACATATAGAAAACTCTTAATTATGATAGCAGAGATCATTAAAATCCACGTATAATTGAGTCGTTAGTTGGACCTCCTTGCCCAACAAACTTCTCGGAGATGATAAGTAGCAGGAGTGGAAGTAGGGTAGAATGGCCCAAAATACAGCACTAGCTGACCGTCCGGCTGGTTTGAAATTACCACATTTGCTCATTTAATTGCTCCATTTTCACAACCCAAAAACAGGGGAAGGGCTATGTCCACTGGGAAATGAAGAGAAGCAACATGATGAGCAGGAAGAAAAAAGAGAATAATAAAAAAGGAGGAAAGGAGGGGAGAAAGAAAAGGAAAGGAATGAGGACATTTGTGGCTGTGTCTCTTACTTCTTTTGCCCTCTCCCAAGTGTCACGTACAAATAGTCACTCAACAAATAAACCTTCCCTTCCTTCTCCTTTTCCCATGATAGAATTTGTAGTCTCAGTGAAGAAATTCCCTTCCCAGGTGAGCCTGTATCTTCAGTATCCACATATTCTGACCCTTCTCTTCTCCCCGTGCCAGTGCTCACCTTACTAAAATAAAGCTTTTATTTTCTCCCATGTGGAAGAGGCAATTATGCGACTAGATAAAGGGATTCCACAACAAACATTTTTTGTGCATCCCTAAGAAGTGCTGTTGATAGTAGAGCATTCAGTCGACCCATTTCTCCTGGCCACTTTTCAGAAGGAGGGCCAAGTATGATTGTGTCCAAAAGAAGGGCAGAAAGGAAAAATAGAACTCCTTATCTTCTCACCTAAATCCTATCCTCCCCCTGACTTTCCCATCACTGTAGACATCACCAGCATCCTTCCTGCTCACAAGCCCGTAACCTAGCAGTGTGGCTTAGTGGAAAGAGCATGGGCCTGAAAGTCAGAGGACGTGGGTTCTCATCCTAGCTCTGCTACATGTCTGCTGTGTGACCTTGGGCAAGCCACTTAACTTCTCTGTGCCTCAGTTAACTTATCTGTAAAATGGGGATTGAGACTGTGAGCCCCATGTGGGACAGGGACCTGATTACCTTGTATCTTCCCCAGCACTTAGAACAGTGTTTGGGCCATAGTAAGCTGAACAAGTGCCACAATTATTATTATTATTATCCTTGACTCCTCTCTTTCATTCAACCCACGCATTCAATCTGTCCTTAAGTCCTGTCTCTTCCACCTTCACAACATCGCTAAAATCCATCCTTCCCTCTCCTTCCAAACTGATATATCACCCTGTTATATTTGAGAGGAGTAAATTTTTTTCTGGTTCAAACTAACTGGCTAAGAAAAGATGAGCTTTATTTTTAAAACTATTGAAATGTGCTAAAACAGAATATGTTTTCGGAAATTGTATTACTGTTCACCAGAATACAGTAATGAAATAAAATACGGAAATTCAGGTACATGATACAGTCAAAGGACAGAATCTTTGCAGAGAGAACAGGGTGCTCTAAAGATTCATGTTATTAACTAATAAAGCCTGGCAAGAAAAATGTAGTATTGCATATCAACAGCTCATAAATTGTACTTCTCAGAACACTGAATTAAATCTATATGGCGGATTGCATTTTTATTACACTTTTGTAATCCCTGCAAAGGAATGTTATTCCAAGACATTTGGGTATGCTAAGTATTTCAACCTATGAGAGACATCAAAAAGTAAAGCAGACTGATTAATCAATCAAATACATATTTGTGGTTCATTGCCAGGAGAAATTAAAACTACCTTCAAATGTCAAGGTCATAATAGAAACTTCTTAATAAATTAGTTACGAATATATAGTGCTTTGATTTTTATGCAGGTGACATATGCTAATATTGAACGGTTTTCTTATTCAGTGTAGGGATTATATTTTCTCAAAAAAAAAAAATATGGGTTCTAACAGTAAGTGTGTTCATATCCTGATCTCACTTCAGGGCTCTGGTGTTGGGTGTCAGAGCTCAGAACCCAGTTCCTGAATGTCTCTCTGAATATTTTGGAAAGAAACAAACCAGATCTGTGTTCAGGTTGAGTGGCATCCAGGCACTAATGTTATACATTAAAGATGAACTGTAGCACAGACTTAGGAATAAGAGCAAACATTCTTTAAGGCCTGAGCAAGTCCAAAAGGAATTACTGAAATCTCCGGTTTCAGGCATACATCTTAATAGTAGTGTTCAATGACAAGTCATTTATTCTCTGAAATCGGACTCTTAGGTACAGGTTTTAGAAGGCTAAAATTAAGGATATTTGTCTGCTTAGCTTACTATTTGATCCGGTATCATTGAGCAATGGAAACATAATGCACATCTGTAAGTTAGCTCTACCATCGTGATTTGGCTTCTATATCATACCAAGGGCCTGCGGTATTGAGAACTGCATTAATTGACTATTAAATCATCAGCCTAAATAATTCACCCATGGATTTCCAGAGGATGATGTATGGTGAAACTAGTTCCAAGTGAATATTTAGGTGAACCAATAAAACAGAAATTAGAGAGTCATCTAAGTACCAAACAAATGAATACATATATGCCCGCATTACGATTAGAGTGTACTGTGATGACATATTTATTACCCTGAGTTTGTTATAACTTTGTTCCTGACAGGAGCTTCTTTCCCTGGAGTTTACAAACTGCAGGGTAATCTCCCAGTCACAAACACGGTCTTTAAAAAGCAGTGAGGGGCGTTTCTTTGATGTGTCATGGTTCTGTTTACGAACTGTACTTTACATGAGATATCTTATTGTTTCAAATATGAAATGGCATGGAATTTGCCATTTAATTTTCCCATCTAGACTAGTGGGACAGGGATTTTTTATCTCTGATCTGTTTGGATTGTGTCTACCCCAATATAAGTATTATTATTATAGATAATAATAATGGTACTTGTTAAGCACTTACTAAGTTCCAAGCACTGTTCTAAGTATTGGGGTAGATGCAAGTTAATCAGGTTGGACACAGTCCCTGTCCCACATGGGGCTCACATTTTTAGTCTTAATTTTACAGAGGAAGTAACCAAGGCCCAGGGAAGTTAAGCAGCTTGCCCAAGGTCACACAGCAGACATGTGCTTGAGCCGGGATTAGAACCCAGGTCCTCTGACTCCTATGCCTGTGCTCTATCCACTAATAATAATAATCATATTTGTTAAGCGCTTACTATGTTCCAAGCACTTTGTAAGTGCTGGGATTGATACAAGGTAATCAGGTTGGACACAGTCCCTTGTCCCGCATGGGGCTCACAGTTTTAATCCCCATTTTACAGATGAGGTACCTGAAATACAGGGAAGGTAAGTGACTTGCCCAAGGTCACACGGCATACAGAGCTAGGATTAGAACCCATGACCTTCCGACTCCCAGCTCTGTGCTCTATCCACCACATCATGCTGCTTAGAGAAGCAGCGTGGCTCAGTGGAAAGAGTACGGGCTTTGGAGTCAGAGGTCAGGGGTTCAAATCCCAGCTCCGCCAATTGTCAGCTGTGTGACTTTGGGCAAGTCACTTAACTTCTCTGTGCCTCAGTTACCTCATCTGTAAAATGGAGATTAAGACTGTGAGCCCCCGTGGGACAACCTGATCACCTTGTAACCTCCCCAGCGCTTAGAACAGTGCTTTGCACATAGTAAGCGTTTAATAAATGCCATCATCATTATTATTATTATTCTCTAAGCCATGCTGCTTCTCAAATGCACTAAAGTGTTAGGATCTCCTTAGCTGTGAAATAGAATTTCTGTCCTAGATGCAGAATTCTGGGTGGCTACATTTTCCAGCTGAGTGAGAAAGGTTAAAACGTGAACAGTTCAGGCAGGCCGACACACATTTTTAAACTTGTGCACTCCTCTTACCAGCTTCTGTGAAGAGATCAGTAGCTTGTTTTGACAGCCTGCTTTGTGGAGCCAGTTCTCTCTGACCTGCTGAAAGATCTGAGAACTCACTCTCTGTGGAACATCATGCACTGGGGGCAAAGAAGCCTTCATTATTTTCATACCAGAGTTCCAACAACTTTGAGTTCCAAGACTGAAATCTTAGGATTCAGTCACCCAGAAACGAGAAAAACCAAAACCCTCCAAACAGCAAGGTGTTCTTTCTCTTATGCACCTACACTTCCAGACTCCTCAAAAGAATGTGGAGACATCTTAACTATGCTTATTATTTTTACTTTAAGGGATTATTTGAAAATGAAAACAACGTACGAAAGCATCGACAGGAGGGATTTGTGCCAAACCCTGAGTGAGCCAAATGTCAAGCCTGTTAACAAAATTTAGGGCGAGGTATGGAGGTGTAACAATATCCATTCCAGACTCTGCCGTGGAAACAGGAACTTTGCAATTTGAACCTTATAGGATCTTCTTAGGTGCGGATATCAGTGAGCCCCACTCGTATTTACTCACTCTAACAACCCACCCACCCAACTGTCACTACTCAATTCTCCCCTCTCCAAGGGAAAGGATCTCTAGAGGAGGTCTCCAGAAGAAGTCTCTAGAGGGCTACAAGCATCTCTGGTGGGATCTGAATGATTCTTGATTTCAAGATCCCCATAGTCCAGGGAAGGGGAAGGGAAAATTGGACTGACTCTCCGATGTTGGTCCCTAAAGGAGATGCCAAAATAGAAAACATCCCAGTCTGAATGGGCCCTGAGAAGAGGCTGTGGTCCAGAGGGGCTTAGAGAGACTGGCTGTTGAAACCATAGCAACGAGAACCTGAGCTGGCTAGATTTTGCTGAGCATTTTTAGGGAGCACTGATGAACTCAGAGACAACGTGCTTGCATGTTTTCTCTCTCTCTCTCTCTCTCTCTCTCCCCCATTCCCCCCCCTACCCTACCCCACCACCTCCCTCCCCAGACACCAGGAACAAATTGCTCTGCTTCCTGGAGCTATTAATGGGAAACTTTGGCTTCACTTCTTTTGCAGACCTAGTAGTAGAGACTAATCCATTCTCTAGCTTATCGAATACCACCCAGCAACCGAGTGGAATATTGAGAAGCTTAGAAATGGCCCCAGATTTCCCACAGACTATGGAAAACCCCAAACTCACTCGACCACGTTTTCATGGCTGCATTCAAAAGCATTGCCCATCCCTTTAGTCCAATTTGGAAACAAGCCCCTGAGTCAGGCGTATTTTCTTTTATTATGACTCTAAACCACTAGGCTTTCTCTTCAGACTTGTACTGTTTGACTTTGGGCAACCCCCAGAGGATCAAGATAGGTTGATTTGTTTCAACCACAAACTTTAAAAATGTGTATTGGTTGATTGAAAGCAGATTTTCCACATGATGTATCCTTACAAAGAAAAAACCTGACACGCAGATGTTGGCGGAAGCCAGAGAGTGTTAGATTGTTTTCCCTAGGCATCTCTTCCTTACCAGCTTTTGCTAAAGTACATTTATGATGGGTATACTGCCAGTGGTTTGGATATAAGATAAGCATCAAAGTGTTTCCATTCTCATCTAAGCTACAGTTTATTTTATGGGTTTTTTTTTAATCCAGTAATGTCAGTTTCCAGCATTTCCTGCTTGCAGCTGGACTCTGTATTAGGAGAAAACAGTGCATAGATTCATTGACATGGGAAAATGCAGGATGGAACAAACTTTAGTGTAACCAAGAAGAGATTCAGATTGAATTACAAAAGTGGGAGCATACAAATTGGGCTAATTCAAGTTAGCATCTTCTCACTGAAATAGATAAATAAACACAACCCAAACTGAGCCTTTTTAGAGGATATTGAAAACAGCTTTCCTTTTAATGCAACTATTGAATAGTTAAAAATAAAATTTCAGTTGCTAACACTGGGGCCCTCTTTAACAAAAACTTTGAATAAATTTTGTCATTGTAAACAAAAAAGGGTTTTAAGTTCCTGTTCCAGAAAATAACCTTTCCCAAACATTCTTTTTTGAGATGTGTCGGGCAACTTATGGAGAGGTATCTACTGAGTGCTAATTTCTTGCTACGAGATATCTCATTAGGAACGTAGAATACAGGGAGGCCTGATTACAAAACCTTCCTCCAAAGTTCAAAAAATGTGAATCCCTGGAGAGATATGTATGTATGACAGATGGATCATTCACATCCTTCAGTGAAATAGTTTTGTTTTTCTCCTAATATTTCTTTAAACCTTCAAATCACTCTTTCCCAATCACTATGCCTTGCCTTCATTCCCATCTGTCCATGAATTTCTAGTGTTCAATGGCATGTTGCTTAAAAGGCATAGAATACTAGAATCCCAAAACTGTTCTTTTGAAGGAAACAGTTCTGTTTGTTCCTTAAATATTTGCCCACATTGACCATACCTACATTTCTGTGTAGCAAATTCTTGGGGGGAAAATTCCAATAGGTGTTCCGAGTCTGCACAGGACAAAATCCTCACTTGTGCCCGTCTCATTGTATTCATATCTGAACCACACTGGAAAACAGCATTAATCTAGATTCCACAACTCCAAACTCTATAGCATCATTGAGTCATCTTCAAGACATAGTGCTGCCCAGGGGGAAGAGCACAGCACTGGGAGTCAGGAGACCTGGGTTCTAATCCCAGCTCTGCCACTTGCCTCCTGTGTGAATTTGGGCAAATCGTTTACCTTCTCCTTGCCTCTGTTTCCTCATTGGTAAAATGAGGGTTAAATACCTGTCCTCTCTGTCCCCTAGACTGTGAGCCTTATGTTGGACAGGGGCTGTATCTGACCTGTTTAAATTTACCAAAGTACTCAACTCTCAGTACGTGCTTAACAAATTTCACCATTTTTATTGTTATTATTACTGTAGAGCAGCAATGTGGTCTACTGGAAAGAGCAAAGGCCTGGGAATCAGAGACCTAGGTTCCAACCTTGGCTTCACCACATGCCTGCTGGGTGACCTTGGGCAAGTCACTTAACTTCTCTGGGCCTCAGTTTCCTTGTCTGTAAAATGGGGATTCCATGCCTTTTTTCCCTCCTACTTAAACTGTGCACCCACGTGGGACAGGGGCAGTGTCTAACCTGATCACCTTGTATCTACCCCAGCCCTTCATGCAGTGTTTGTCACTTAGTGAATGCTTAACAAATACCCTAACATTGCAGCACTGAGCAAAGCAAAACTTTCCTGGTGAAGCACAGCTCCAGGAAAGAAGCGCTTCATGCTCCTCATCCTGGAGAGGTATGATTGATAGATTAAACTTTTCAAGCAGGTAATAAAAATTATTGTCTGGTTTCAAGCCTTCCAAACATCCCTGGAAGCAGTACTATCTAATGGCAACAGCTATCTACCACTATTTAAAAGACTTTAGGATATGTTGGAAGTCTGTGGACTGGAAGAACTTTCAGGGAATTGGCAAAAAGTTTTGCCCTTTCCTGGCAGGTCTTTCATTGTATCGTCAAGCTTTGCAGCCTAGAAAAGGTTAAATAGTACTGCACCAACCATTTAGCTCTACTTCATTCCAACAGTCATGAGAAAAGGGTCAGATGGGGACCTTCAACTCTTAATCCAACAATCATTTAGTTGTGCTGTAGCCTGTGTGTAGCCTTGGTAAATTTCTGAGCATTGCTAAAAGTATTTAGTCATTCCCAGATCCCTGCCTAGTTGATGGTGTCCTTCACTTTGGAATTCAAAATTAATCTCCTTTTTCTTCATTTTAGCATGTTTTAGCTGAATAAGTTTTCTTCATGTTAGAAAAATTCTGCCTTTTACCATTTTTTCTTAAGGAGAAGCTATGAGATTTAGTGGAACGAGCATTCATTCATTCATTCATTCAATCGTGTTTATTGAGCGCTTACTGTGTGCAGAGCACTGTACTAAGCGCTTGGGAAGTACAAGTTGGCAACATATAGAGACGGTCCCTACCCAACAGCGGGCTCACAGTCTAGAAGAGCAGAGGACTGGGAGTCAGGAGACCTGGTTTCTAATCATCAATCGTATTTATTGAGCGCTTACTATGTGCAGAGCACTGTACTAAGCGCTTGGGAAGTACAGATTGGCAACATATAGAGACAGTCCCTACCCAACAGTGGGCTCACAGTCTTAAAGGGGGAGACAGAGAACAAAACCAAACATACTAACAAAATAAAATAAATAGAATAGATATGTACAAATAAAATAAATAAATAAATGAATAGAGTAATAAATATGTACAAACATATATACATATATACAGGTGTTCTAATGCTGTTCTAATCCCACATCCATCGCTTGACTGCTTTGTGACTCAGGGCAAGTCACTTTATTTCTCTGGGTCTCGGTTTCTTCATCGGCAAAATGCATTTTAAATAAGTGTTCTCTCTCTCTGACTCTGACTGTGCACCCTATGTGGCCCAGGGACTATATTTAATTCTGGGCCAATGCCTGGCCCAGAGTAAGCACTTTATAAATACTACAATCATTATCATCAATAAGATATTTGGATGCTAGTGCTTCAGATGTCATGTAATACTGGAGTTAGGGCAAGACAGATCTACTGAAGAAATTTCCTCTCCACAAGGGGAAAAAAAACCCCCTAACTCATGGCTTTTTTTTTAATTCATTATTTTGACATTGGCCAAGTGAGAGCAGTTTGTGTTTCCTAGAGTTCGCTCAGTTAAAGCTTGAAACTACCCATCGGTTCCAGGAAAAAGAACCCAGTGTGTTTACGTTTGAAGCTTAACAATGTTGGGATTTAAACAATTGCACCTATGTTCTATAATTAACCCCCTCATTAAAATGAAAGGAGTTCACACCTTAATTGGGGGCATTTGTGTGAATATATTTGTTGGTCCATAATGTGATGGTAATTATTTCAATTTAATCACAACAGAGGAGAAAGCTCATTAACATCAGTGATTAAGCACACTGATTATTTCAAGTGGAAAAATAAAATGATTCCATAATTAGTATCCAGTAGTGCTTCACTGCCAGGCGATCTTTCCAGATGATCTTCTTGGAGCATCGCTTAGCATACATCTCTCCCCCAAACCCTCTGCTGACTTCCCATGTGCCTCCATGTAAAATAAAAACACTTCACAACTGGTTTACCAGCTCCCCGCCAACTCCCCCACTTTGATCTCGTCACCCTCTATTCCCCAACTCCACCCTCTTCTTTCTTCCCAAGCTATCTGTGCCTCACTCTTAACTCGTCTGCTTATGTCCCTATCCACAACTTTCCCCACATTCAAAGTCTTCTTAAACTCCAATCTCTTCCAAATAGCCATCTCTGATTAATTCATAACACTCTGTCGTGAAAACCCACTGCTCTTACCAATCAATGACAGTTCTTGGAAGTTAACCATGAACAGAGCGGTGTACTAAGTGCTTTTGAATTTATTTGTACCCTGTCCCTCAGTTGTTCAGTTGTACATTCAATTATTTACTTCGCTCCATTTATATGTATTATATCTACCTCCCCCATTATCATGTAAATTCTTTGCCATGTGGAAGGTTGCACTTTAGATTGTGCTTCACAAACATTTAGTACAGTGGACACTTAGTTAAAGCTATAGGTGTTGGCATATTTTCCCATTTCTACAATAAATTTACATTTTTGTTAGAACATAAACCAAGACTATAGTACTCAATACCTGCAATGCACTTGCACCTTCTTAAACTCCAATCTCTTCCAAATAGCCATCTCTGATAATTCATAACACTCTGTCGTGAAAACCCACTGCTCTTACCAATCAGTGACAGCTCTTGGAAGTTAACCATGAACAGAGCGGTGTACTAAGTGCTTTTGAATTTATTTGTACCCTGTCCCTCAGTTGTTCAGTTGTACATTCAATTATTTACTTCGCTCCATTTATATGTATTATATCTACCTCCCCCATTATCATGTAAATTCTTTGCCATGTGGAAGGTTGCACTTTAGATTGTGCTTCACAAACATTTAGTACAGTGGACACTTAGTTAAAGCTATAGGTGTTGGCATATTTTCCCATTTCTACAATAAATTTACATTTTTGTTAGAACATAAACCAAGACTATAGTACTCAATACCTGCAGTGCACTTGCACCTTCTTAAACTCCAATCTCTTCCAAATAGCCGTCTCTGATTAATCCATAACACTCTGTCGTGAAAACCCACTGCTCTTACCAATCAATGACAGTTCTTGGAAGTTAACCATGAACAGAGCGGTGTACTAAGTGCTTTTGAATTTATTTGTACCCTGTCCCTCAGTTGTTCAGTTGTACATTCAATTATTTACTTCGCTCCATTTATATGTATTATATCTACCTCCCCCATTATCATGTAAATTCTTTGCCATGTGGAAGGTTGCACTTTAGATTGTGCTTCACAAACATTTAGTACAGTGGACACTTAGTTAAAGCTATAGGTGTTGGCATATTTTCCCATTTCTACAATAAATTTACATTTTTGTTAGAACATAAACCAAGACTATAGTACTCAATACCTGCAATGCACTTGCACCTTCTTAAACTCCAATCTCTTCCAAATAGCCATCTCTGATAATTCATAACACTCTGTCGTGAAAACCCACTGCTCTTACCAATCAGTGACAGCTCTTGGAAGTTAACCATGAACAGAGCGGTGTACTAAGTGCTTTTGAATTTATTTGTACCCTGTCCCTCAGTTGTTCAGTTGTACATTCAATTATTTACTTCGCTCCATTTATATGTATTATATCTACCTCCCCCATTATCATGTAAATTCTTTGCCATGTGGAAGGTTGCACTTTAGATTGTGCTTCACAAACATTTAGTACAGTGGACACTTAGTTAAAGCTATAGGTGTTGGCATATTTTCCCATTTCTACAATAAATTTACATTTTTGTTAGAACATAAACCAAGACTATAGTACTCAATACCTGCAGTGCACTTGCACCTTCTTAAACTCCAATCTCTTCCAAATAGCCGTCTCTGATTAATCCATAACACTCTGTCGTGAAAACCCACTGCTCTTACCAATCAATGACAGTTCTTGGAAGTTAACCATGAACAGAGCGGTGTACTAAGTGCTTTTGAATTTATTTGTACCCTGTCCCTCAGTTGTTCAGTTGTACATTCAATTATTTACTTCGCTCCATTTATATGTATTATATCTACCTCCCCCATTATCATGTAAACTCTTTGCCATGTGGAAGGTTGCACTTTAGATTGTGCTTCACAAACATTTAGTACAGTGGACACTCAGTTAAAGCTATAGGTGCTGGCATATTTTCCCATTTCGACAATAAATTTACATTTTTGTTAGAACATAAACCAAGACTATAGTACTCAATACCTGCAATGCACTTGCACCTTCTTAAACTCCAATCTCTTCCAAATAGCCGTCTCTGATTAATTCCTAACACTCTGTTGTGAAAACCCACTGCTCTTACCAATCAATGACAGTTCTTGGAAGTTAACCATGAACAGAGCGGTGTACTAAGTGCTTTTGAATTTATTTGCACCCTGTCCCTCAGTTGTTCAGTTGTACATTCAATTATTTACTTCGCTCCATTTATATGTATTATATCTACCTCCCCCATTATCATGTAAACTCTTTGCCATGTGGAAGGTTGCACTTTAGATTGTGCTTCACAAACATTTAGTACAGTGGACACTCAGTTAAAGCTATAGGTGTTGGCATATTTTCCCATTTCGACAATAAATTTACATTTTTGTTAGAACATAAACCAAGACTATAGTACTCAATACCTGCAATGCACTTGCACCTTCTTAAACTCCAATCTCTTCCAAATAGCCGTCTCTGATTAATTCATAACACTCTGTCGTGAAAGCCCACTGCTCTTACCAATCAATGACAGCTCTTGGAAGTTAACCATGAACAGAGCGGTGTACTAAATGCTTTTGAATTTATTTGTACCCTGTCCCTCGGCACTTTATGTTGTTCAGTTGTGCATTCAATTATTTACTTTGCTCCATTTATATGTATTATATCTACCTCCCCCATTATCATGTAAACTCTTTGCCGTGTGGAAGGTTGCACTTTAGATTGTGCTTCACAAACATTTAGTACAGTGGACACTCAGTTAAAGCTATAAGTGTTGGCATATTTTCCCATTTCTACAATAAATTTACATTTTTGTTAGAACATAAACCAAGACTATAGTACTCAATACCTGCAATGCACTTGCACCTTCTTAAACTCCAATCTCTTCCAAATAGCCGTCTCTGATTAATTCATAACACTCTGTCGTGAAAACCCACTGCTCTTACCAATCAATGACAGTTCTTGGAAGTTAACCATGAACAGAGTGGTGTACTAAGGCTTTTGAATTTATTTGTACCCTGTCCCTCAGTACTTTATGTTGTTCAGTTGTACATTCAATTATTTACTTTGCTCCATTTATGTGTATTATATCTACCTCCCCCATTATCATGTAAACTCTCTGCCATGTGGAAGGTCGCACTTTAGATTGTGCTTCACAAACATTTAGTACAGTGGACACTCAGTTAAAGCTATAGGTGTTGGCATATTTTCCCATTTCGACAATAAATTTACATTTTTGTTAGAACATAAACCAAGACTATAGTACTCAATACCTGCAATGCACTTGCAAGGTATTTCAAGTCTGGTCAGTTTGAAGGCAAAAGGGGATTACTATGACAGATCTGGGGAATAAATCATAAATTAAGTTGGGCATTATAGAGAGCTATTCTTTTTATCCTCCACTCTGTGTTGTGTCTCGTGTTGTATCAGATTTTTTTTAGCATTTATCATAACCCAGGTCTTGTAAATCTCAATGATCGTCAAATGCCATACGTTAGTAAACTACGGCCCATGAAATTGAAGTGGTCAGAGCCATATGGGAAATTAAATTTACAGGGCTTCACACCAGAAAATAAGAAGTGCATGTTTTTCCAATTTAAAACCGGAATTTCAAATCAATTTTAACATTCATGCAGGTGAGCTGACCTGGGTTCTAATCCTGGCTCTGCCACTTGTCTGCTGTGTGATCTTGGGCAAGTCATTTAACTTCTGCACCTCAGTTTCCTCATCTAGAAAATGGAGATTAAATGCCAGTTCTCCCTTCAATCCCCCACACCAGGCTGAGAATCCCATATTGGTCAGGCACTCTGACCTGATCTGTGTCAAACACAATGCAGCAGGTAGTAAACACTTATATTGTTATTATCATTACTATTGTTAATTATTATTATGCAGGGAAATGAAGAGATTGTCATCAAGTCTCAAGTATCACAGTAAGAACCGTGAAAGTGGTGAATGCCTGGGGAAAGCAGATAGGACTCGGTTATCATCACAGCAACAGCAGCACAAATGAATATTTACTGAATGCACTACTCTGGGTTCTTGTCCAGAGGAAAAAGCAGTGAATAGGGCTAAGGCAACCCCTAAAAGGCCTCATTATGCTCTGATGCTTCATCTCCTGTGCTTGTAAAGATGAAGAAATTAGTGCATTGGAGGGTTCCAGTGTTTGTAGTAGTGTCCAGCTCTGGAAATCAGAAGACCTGGTTTCTAATTCCATCTCTGCCCCTTGCCTGCTGTGTGAACTAGGGCAAATCACTTAATTTCTCTGGGCCTCAGGTTCTTCGTTTATAAAATGGGGATTCAGTGCTTGTTTCCCCTTCCTTCTTACTCTCTGAGTCCCATGTGGGGCAGGGACTGTGCCCAACCTGATTATCTTTTCCTACCCCAATACTTAGTGGAGTGCTTGGCATATAGTAAATATGTAACAAATGCCACAATTATTATAATTATTATTTGAAGTAGTCTACTGTGTTGCAGTTTTCTTCTGGATCTTTGTGCCCTGAACCTGCTTTTATTTCTCTCCCAGACGATCCAGTGCCAAATACAATGTGTAATTTAAGGTGTTCAGGGTGGCAAGTGTTCAAAAAATGTCATTTACATATTTTGACCTCTAATTTGAGGTGGTTTAAGCTATTTTCATAAGCTGAGAAATGAATGGATATATCTTTGCAATACTGCTTTTGGAAATGAACATATGAATCACCCATTTCTTAAGACTGTAGGCCTCTGTGTTTGCCCTTGAATCTCAAATGAATATCATCCCTAAACACTTAGGTTTTTTTCATTTCCATTTTTTCTGCCCCCAAAACTTAAACAAGCAACTGTGTTTCATTCGGAATTTGAATAAACTTCCTAGAATGATAATAATAGAAATAATACTATGCCTGAGGCACTGTTCTAAGCACTGGGCCAGATTCAAGGTAATCTGGTTGGACACAGTCCCTGCCCCTCATGGGCTCACAGACTTAATCCTCATTTTACAGATGAGGGAATTGAGGCCCAGAAAAGTGAAATGACTTGCCCAGGGTCACACAGAAGACAAGTGGTGGAGCCAGAATTAGAACCCAGGTCCTTCTGACTCCCAGGGCCATACTCTAGCCACTAGATAGAGCATGTGGCCTAATGGAGAGAGCACGGACCTGGGAATGAGAAGACCTAGCTTCTAATCCCAATTCTGCCTCCTGCCTGCTGTGTGACCTTGGGAAAGCTGCTTCACTTTTCTGGGCCTCAATTCCCTCTTCTAGAAAGTCGGGATTCAACTCCTAGTCTCCCTCCTACTTAAACTGTGAGCCCCTAGTCGGTCAAGGACTGCGTCCAACCTGATTATCCTTTCCCTGTCCCAATGCTTAAAGCAGTGCTTGACACGTAGTGAGCATTTAATAAATGCCATAATAATAATTACTATTTTTAGTAGTAGTAGTAGTAGTAGCAGCATTTATTTTTCTGCAGCTTCTGGAGATGAAGAGACTTACCCAGATTTTTCTCAGATCATGGACTAGAAATGGAAATAGTAATAATTGTAATAATTCATAATTGTAATAATTGTGGTATTTGTTAATGGCTTATGTGCCAAGCACTGTATTAAGCACTAGAGTAGGTAAAGGATGATCGGATCGGACACAGACCCTATCTCATATTGGCACTGTTTTAAGCACTAGGGTAAATATAGGGTAAGCAGGCTGTCCCTTGTGGGGCTCACAGTGGGACAACCTGATGGCCTTGTATCTCCCCCGGCGCTTAGAACAGTGGTTGGCACATAGTAAGCGCTTACCAAATACCATCATCATCATGGATGATGTATATATGTTTGTACAGATTAATTAATTAATTTATTTATCTTCTACATATCTCTTCTACCTATTTTATTTTGTTAGTATGTTTGGTTTTGTTCTCTGTCTCCCCCTTCTAGACTGTGAGCCCGCTGTTGGGTAGGGACCATCTCTGTGTGTTGCCGACTTGTACTTCCCAAGCGCTTAGTACAGTGCTCTGCACACAGTAAGCGCTCAATAAATACGATTGATTGATTGATTGATTGACTCACAGTCCGAGGGGAAGGGAGAACAGGAAGAAACATTTTAGGAAGATTCATAAAAATAGCTGCTTCTGTTAAGTTCAGTTCTTCTTCTATCATAAGAATTTGAGCAGGTCAATAATAATAATTAATAATAATAATAATAATAATAATAATTATTATTATTAATAATAATGTCAAGAAGACCTGAGAACATATAGCATCTTCAAGAAGCTGCTGGGGTGGATGTGTGGCTGAGGGTTGGGGAGACAGGCAGTTCTACCGTCAGGCCCCACCATCAATGCTCAGTAACAGCTTTCTCGAAAGCCTCAGGGGAAGGCGACCAAGAAGGAAGCACCCCACCAATGCCAATCTGCTGTGGTCAGAGGGAGTAATTATATTCATTTTCATATTCTCAATCTTATATTCTTATTCTCGTATTCTTTCTCATTCTTTCTCTTCCTTTCTTCCTCTTTCTCTCTCTCTCTCTGACCCTTCAAGTACTTCAGGAATGAAAAACAAATGAAAATCTTTAATCTTCACATTTTCCCAAAGGATTTTTGGCACTGGATGATTGTACTTATACTTTGGCTTTTAGGAAGACAACCAAAATATGCGTTTCCCATGGGTACTAGAATTTCCTATCCGCTCAGTAAAGGAAACAGAAGAGTAATTTTTCCCATTCTTTTTCCCTTTTTTTTTTTTACAGCAAAATTTAGAGAGTAACCTCACCAACCTCATTAAGAGGAACACGGAGCTGGAAACCCTTTTGGCTAAACTCATTCAAACCTGCCAGCATGTAGAGGTGAGTATATCTATCTAAATGATACATTTCTAAGCTAAGGAAGACCGTATGTGTTTAATATATGACCTTTAGGAGAAAACCCGCAAACTAAAAAGGGTATGTTATGAGTGGTGGTTTTTATTAGAGAAACACAAGTTTCTCTGCTGCTGAAGTGAAAGCTATTCATAGTTAAAGAGTAAGATGATAAGAGTGGACTTTAATTGAAATTGTTAAGAATGCAGTAGTTTTAGTAGAACTTTTCCACAGCAATGTCTGAGGACTTCTACTGTAATGTAATCAAGTAATGTAATCAATGTAATCAAGAATCTATTACTCTATTCATTTATTTATTTTACTTGTACATATCTATTCTATTTATTTTGTTTTGTTAGTATGTTTGGTTTTGTTCTCTGTCTCCCCCTTTTAGACTGTGAGCCCACTGTTGGGTAGGGACTGTCTCTGTATGTTGCCAATCTGTACTTCCCAAGCGCTTAGTACAGTGCTCTGCACACAGTAAGTGCTCAATAAATACGATTGATGATGATGATGATGATCAAGAAGTCCAAACTCCTTCCCTGCTGAGGGCAGGGATCATGTCTGCCAACTCATGTACTCTCCTGGATGCTGAGTATAGGGCTATCTGCACACAGTATGCACTCAGTGAATACCACTAATTCACTGATTAAATTTTTCCTAAGGATGATAGCTCGTATTTCAATGTCACAAACTATGCATTGATGGGAAAGCTCTCTCCCCCAACCTCTTGCAATACAAGAAATTTCCTCCTCTCAGGCATCTGTGACACCAGGAATAACCTTAGTACCTTGAAAACTTAGTACAGTGCTTTGCAATCAATCGATCAATGGCATTTATTGAGCACTTGCTGGGTGGACAGCACTGTACTAAGCGCCTGGGAAAATACAACAGAAGTTGGCAGACGCAATCCCTGCCCACAGGGAGCTTTCAGTCTACAGGGGTAGTGAATTTTTTGTTTTTTTTTTAATGAAATTTGTTAAGTGTTATGTGTCAAACACTGTTCTAAACATTGGGGTAGATTCAAGTTAATTAGGTTGGACACAGTCCCTGTCTCCCATGGGGCTCAAAGTCTAAGTAGGAAGGAAAACAGGAGAACTGAGGCACAAAGCAGTTAAATGACTTGCCCAAAGTCACAGAGCAAGTAATTGGCAGCACTGGGATTAGAACCCAGGTCCTCTGTCTCCCAGGCCTGAGCTCTTTCCACTAGGCCAAGCTGCTTTTCATTAAAATAAATGACAACTGGGGAAACTGTAGAGAATGAGGATATGTACGTACGTGCTGTGGGGCTGGGGTACCAAGGTGTCTGATTTTACCAGTTGAAATGATCAGAAAACCCAGGTCTTCTTTCTGATCAGTGTGGGGAAAGTTTAAAAACCCCATTTATTCCAGCATCAGGCATGGGTGTATCCAAACAGTCTAGTATAGTCTGAAGAACATTCTCATACAATGTTCTAGCCAAAATGCACAGAAAAGACATACATCACATATGTCACGGCGGAACTGAGTGTATACTGAAAAGAAATGATGACAGTAATGGGATGGTAATTTTTTCCACATTCATATTTTTATGATGTGGCATTTAATGTCTCAAGCAATAACAGAGTTCTGGCTCTTCAATACAAAATTTCCTGAACTATAGGTATGTAGTTTGTCGATCTAGTGCCTTTTTATCTGTTTGGATAAAATCAACCTCTCTTCTGGAGTATCGATCTCTGGTTTTCATCACTGCCTTCATTAACTTCAGAACAACTAACTTGCAAGTGTAGCCCTATTAGTAAAGTTGGATTTGTACAGTGCCTTTCTTCTTTATGTTTTTTTAGCTATTTAGTTGAATTCATATGACACAAAACAAAAATCTCAGGCCAGCTGGAACGTGACTACACAGAAAAGAGAGACTAATACTAAATTGATTACTTCCATCCTGCAAAAGGCCAGTCTTGCTAAGACAAATAAATGTGTTTGCCAGCCAAGTAACTATTGTTAAAGTAATTTATTTCATAATCAGTGTATCTCCTCTGGGAACTGCTTGTAAGAGATATCTGGGGATTTAGTCACAAGGGTGCATTTGGGAATTAAATAGTAAAATAATCAGGAGGTTTCCCAACTCTATTTCTATTATTACCCTGAATAGACTTTATCTCCAGTGATTAAATTGTGAATCTTTGACTTGATGTGGAGAAGCTCATGGGTGTCAACACAATCAGACAGCCAAGAAGCAGATGCATCAGAAAGTGAATCTGTAGTCCTCTAGAAGGAAGAAGCAATTTGTGTTAGTGTACAGAGAAATGTAACCAAGATGATCAGGAGATGGAGAAGCTTCCATAGGAAGAGAGGCTAAAAAGAAATAGGACCCTTCAGTTTGGACAGGTTTAGGCCGAGGGGTATAAAGTTTTATTTTACAGAACCATTGCAGAACAAGTGAGACCAGCCATGTGGCCTAGTCTGAGAATCAGAGGACCTGGGTTCTAATCCTGCCTCCACTATGTGCCTGCTGCACTTAGCTGCTCTGCTTTGTGCTCTGTGCCTTAGTTATCTCATCTCTAAAATGGGGATTTACATACCTGTTCTCCCTCCTACTTAGATTGTGAGCCTTCTGTGGGACAGGACTGGGTCTGATCTGATTGCCAACTCTGTTTACTGTACTCTCCCACACACCTGTTCAGTGCTCTGCACACAGTAAGCATGTTGTGGACAGGAAATGTGTCTGCTTATTGTTATTTTGTACTCTCCCAAGTGCTTAGTACCGTGCCCTGCACACAGTGAGTGCTCAATAAATACTATTGAATGAATTCGATAAATACAATTGATTGACCAACTGGTTATCTTGCATCTTTTCCAGGACTTAGAATAGTACTTGACACATAGTAGCACTTAACATATATCATGATTATATTATGATTATATATATCATATATATATCATATATCATGATTATATGATATTATGATTAGCATTATTAAGACCCACAGCGGC
This sequence comes from Tachyglossus aculeatus, assembly GCF_015852505.1. NCBI lineage: Eukaryota > Metazoa > Chordata > Mammalia > Monotremata > Tachyglossidae > Tachyglossus > Tachyglossus aculeatus. The sequence continues at coordinate 9,368,410 of NC_052080.1, forward strand.
ACAGAGAGGAAATACACACTATCATTTGAAGGTGGTAGGTTCCAAACAAAAGAAAATTTGGTGGGACGCCTCAAATTTTACTTCAGAAACTTGTACGCTCCAGAAAGATCATCTGGTTCGAGTGGAGTTCGGATAAGTGGTCCTTAGTTGGTTACTAGAGGGAAATATTGGGATGTAGAGAGAAAAGGTTAGGGATAATAGATGGCATATTCCTAAACCATGAGACTCTATATCAAGGAAGGCAACTAGGATACAGTTCCTCAAAGCACTCTTGCTCCTGCTGGAGATAAAATGCTGTGATCAATGAACCATTGGTCTGACCTAATTTTAGTCGGTTGACTCATCCATTTCTAATTGGAGTCATTAAGCCTTTTGAACCTGGCATTTCTCATGTTCATAATGTTTAATTACCCCTATTATAAGTGCACCAATCAGCTGCTTGAAATTACGTTCACAAAGATTATTGTGCATAATGTAAGCTTATTTCCTCATCTTTCCATGTGACACCAGAATGTCTCCATTCTGCTTTTGAAGCTGGATATTTGCTCTCTTTGTATTTTGAACCTCAAGAATATGAGCATTTTTGAACTCATGAGTCTGAAATGACCAAATCTCATCCGCAGAGAGCTAACCAGTTGTTTCTGTCTCCTCGAGGACTTCACTGAACAACCTCACAATAAATACCCTTTATTTTTTTCCCTGCTGGCTGTGTATATATTCTGCAACCTTTCTGTCAGAAGAGCAGCTTAAAATAATAGTTTCCACTGCCTCAAGGAGTAGACATTTTTAGGCACATAGGATGTTATTTTTCCCCTGTATATAACACTTGATCCTTGCTTTCCAAGAGCTTTAAAAGATATTGCTCTACTTTGACTTAGGGGAAGCTGGTCCTTAGTGATAAACTAGTGTTTACCATCGTGCATTTATAGGATTCCATCACTGAGTGTCAAGGTCCATTAGTCCCAAACAGTGGGTTTCCAACTTTAGCCCAGAAGATTAGAAACATCAATTGGTCCAGCTCAGAGATACTAGCATGTATCAGTTCTGCTTGCCATTCTCTTAATGATCCAAAAATATGCTTTGTGAAATAAGAATTTCAAGCCAGATAGAACATGACTATGCAGAAAAGACATGAGAAACATCATATTAGGAGAAATCACTGAAAAGAGATCCATCTCACAGCCATTTGGGGAGGAAACACCCCCTCCTACATTCCCCCCCACCACACCCCCTTCCTCACACCAACTTGTTTCATTCATACTAGAAAAGGGTTTGGTTTTACTGCGTCATGTTCAGCAAGTGACACTGGTTTTTGTTAATCCTTCTAAATCTTTGCTGGGGAAGGCAGGGACCAGGTGATAAATAGAGGCAAAATACAGGACTAGTTAGAGTAAAAACCCCATTCTTATTACTTCTGCCATTTGGTTAAAGGGGCTTCTCACATCTTTTATCCCCCTTCTAAGTAGTTTTCTCTGAGAAAAGCAAGAAAATTCCTCTTGTGCCTGGAGTAAGAATGGAATCGATTTCAGCAGTGAAAGCAACCTTAATTGGGAAAAGATACAAAAGTTAGTTCCATAAGTTATTTTTGCCTAGGCAATCCAGTCTCTCCAATGTGTACATCATTTTTCCCCCAGTTCATCAACTATGCGAATCTTTAGTGCCCCCACTGAAATTGAATCTCAATCTGTCCTTCTCTGAGTTAATTAGATAGACTCACTGGTCACCTGAGTCAAGTCCACCATGGAATGATGTAGAGCAAAGGAGAGTGCACAACCATTTTCCAAATCAATTGATGGACTAAAGACAAGACATTTACCACCTTTGAAAAGAATGATTCTCACATTATTTTTTTTCTAACCTAATCATCCTTTCCCAAGCTTCCTTTCCAATCACGCCTGGTATGAGACCTCTTTGACTTGTGCGGCGCTGGTTTGTGTTCATACTTTTTTTTTAAGGAAGTCTTTTCCCTTCCCCCTTTGTTTTGTTTTTTTTGACCTTCAATTCATGAACCTTGAAAGCTTTTTTTGAAATGGAAACTTTACTTTCTTCGTGGGTTTCCCTCAGTTTTTCCAGCTCTTGTTGGCGTGTGGTTTGAAAATGTTATGGGTGAATGGAACGCCATTTAACTAGAGCACTGCTTAGACTAAGGCAACAGGCTCTGGAAATGGAGAGGTATGAATGGGATGTGTCACAGTAGCTTGTAAGACTTGAAGAAAACCAATTTGGCAAGCAAACAAAGATCCATAAAACACTTTGTTAAGCCAGTCTCCCAAGGCCTTAAAACACTCAATTGTAAATGTTTAAATAAGGAAAAATAACTGGGGTAGAAAGAGGAAACATCCACCTTTCTCTCTCTTTGGTTGTTCCTTTTTTAATACTTCTGGAGAGTTTGCACCAACAGAATCTCGGACAATCAGGTAATTTAACAGAATGCTGTGCATTCACATTCAAAGTAGTCTGTCCATGTCTGAAGACTGGTGTCTGATTTTGTCCTTAGCGTCCTACGCGAGGGCAGATGTGAATGTCAGCAGCTATAATCTGTTGGCAAGAGTATCTGAAGTTTTGATTCTCCACTAGTTTAACTCAGTGGGAAATGTTCTCAAAATATAATGAGGATCAGAATCTGGGACCCATTAAATTGGGCTGGGCAAATGTAACGCATTCAAACCAGTGCCCTCCAAGTGCAGTCCTCTGCCATTTAGTTACAATGATATGCCAGGACATAATTCCACAATTTCTTGAGGCCAATTCATGACCTCAGTGTGAAGGGATGACAAACTCCCCAGTCTGGGCCGTGGAATTTGCCCAGCATGTGAGACTAGCCTCTGAGAAAGACATGCATTTTTTTAAAGTTGCTAGTATCAGAGTAGGGATGAGTCTCCGCACCCCCCACAACACACACACACACACACACACACACACACACACACACACACACACACACACTTTTTAATCATTCTGTGACTCCTGATTTCTGTGGTTGGACTACTGTTGGATGGACGTGCTGCCACAAAAGGCTATGCAGTTGAATTCAGTTGGTGTAGCTCTGTTTAATTTCTAGCAATGGCCTAATGCCACTTTTTATTCTTCTCTAAATTCTACTGACAGTCTTCCACTTGGTCTACCGAGGTGTGTCATGCCAATTTTCATTTGAATAGCCACAGTAAATGTGCTTATTTAGTGAAGTTGTCACTGGAAAGAAATTGGATTATGTCCCTTTCTCACAGGACTGATGAGTCCTTGTCTGGAAAATGCTTTGAGCAGTAGAGGTATCACCTGAATATAAGACATTCTTAGTTGACTTTGGAATGGCATAACTTTTCCCAAGCCACTGTTCTCTAAGATTGAGGTTTCTCAGAAAGGTCCCTCTCCCCCCCCCATCTCTAAACCTGGAAGATGGAGAAGTGAGGAGGAAGAGAAAGAGAGGGAAAGAAAAATGGTGGGTGTGACAATGAAGGGAGTGAAGAGGCTGCCACAGTCCTACCTGTTTCTTTCAGTTACCATTTCTCCTTTACTCAACTCAGCCAGTGAACATCTGTCAAACAGAATAGAAAGGGGCAAGAGGTACATCAGAATGCTTAGGGCAAGGAAGCAGAGTGGGTGTCTCACTGAGGCCTAGTTCTCTACATATTGCTGAAATGAATGGCATCCAAACTAGACAACTCCAGGAATTACAACAGTGCTCAGTGCTTAGAACAGTGCTTTGCACATAGTAAGCGCTTAATAAATGTTGTTATTATTATTATTATTATTATTATTATTATTATCTGACCAAACATTTTCCTTCTTCATTGTACAGAAAGTCTTGGATTGTGAATGATGGTTTTCTACTTACGATTTGAAGTGAAAAATGACCCCCAAAAAAGCCTCTTAGTCATGTGAAATTGAGTAATAGAGGAAGTGAAAAGGTCTATCTTCAGCTTGGAAGATGGGTTGGGAACAGAGAAAGAGCTAAAGTTTAGATATTCTTAACCTAAAACTCTTGACATTAGAAATCAACTTTTATGATTAGGGCAGCGTTCCCTCGTACAACCTTTGGTTCAGTAGTGTTGGGGTCAAGTGGCATGAACTTCTGTGGGAAAGCTGAAAAATCCCTTGCCCCAGCCTCCATGGGACTATAAAATAAGATTTCCAAATAAAGAGAAAAATGGAAATCCAATATCTAATCAAATACTTTGGCTACTTAAACAAAGGACCTCTTGAGTTTCTGAAGAATAAACTATTTTTCCCTTCTGTTTTCCATGAAATAGGCTTAGAGAATTTGGCTTGTTTGTGGTCTAACAAAAATTAGAACTATGCTGATGAGGTACTCCCTAAAGGGTTTCATTAAGCAATAAAAAGACTTTGTTCGTGACAACAAAGCTAATGCAAAGGGCATTTTCATTATCTGGCATGCTGCCTTCTTGTTTCTGATAGTGAGGAACTGAAGCTCAGAATGAGGTCGTCCAAGTCATGTAGGTTTGGGAATTGAAGGAAGTGAAGGGGACACTTCCTGGCCTCAGCTGGTAATTATGTCTGCAATAAAAAGTTACAGGGATATTAGAAACCATCTTGTCATTCCATTCAGAGTAAAGCACATAATAATGATGGTATTTATTAAGTGCTTACTATGTGCCAAGCACTGTTCTAAGCACTGGGGTAGATAAGAGGCAATCAGGTTGTCCCACGTGGGATTCACAGTCTTAATCCCCATTTTACAAATGAGGTAACTGAGGCACAAAGAAGTTAAGTGGCTTGCCCAAAGTCACGCAGCTGATAAGTATATATGTATATATGATATATGTATATATGTTTGTACATATTTATTACTCTATTCATTTATTTTACTTGTACATATCTATTCTATTTATTTTATTTTGTTAGTATGTTTGGTTTTGTTCTCTGTCTCCCCCTTTTAGACTGTGAGCCCACTGCTGGGTAGGGACTGTCTCTATATGTTACCAACTTGTACTTCCCAAGCACTTAGTACAATGCTCTGCACACAGTAAGCGCTCAATAAATACGATTGATGATGATGATGATAAGTGGCGGATCTGGGATTAGAACCCACAACCTCCCAAGTCTGAGCTCTTTCCACTAAGCCACGCTGCTTCTCATCCAACTCTAGAGTGACTTCTACTAGAGTCTTTTAGGAAATATCCCGTTTTATTGCAAGAAACCGCTCACTGCTTGTTGCGGAAGCCAAAGCCACATTTCTAAACACTTTGAGGGGAGGAATAGCAGCTGTACTTAGAGAACTAAATAATATATTTGACTAGCCAACTGGATCCCATTGATCACTCTTCCACTGATCAATTTTGCCCAGCACTGTTCACCCGCAACTTTTGTTGGTTGCACTAAGCAGCGTGGCTTAGTGGAAAAAACACAGGCTTGGGAGTCAGGGGTCATGAGTTCTAATCCCAGCTCCGCTACTTGTCAGATGTTTGACTTTGGTCAAGTCACTTAACTTCTCTGTGCCTCAGTTACCTCATCTATAAAATGGGGATTAAGACTGTGAGCCTCAAATAGGACAGCTTGAATACCTTTTATCTACCCCAGCTCTTAGAACAGTGCTTGGCACATAGGAAGTGCTTTAAAAATACCATCACCTAGACCAAAAACAAATCCCTAATAAATGGCTTGAATCAACTATTAGTGTTGAGTTGCTCACCTCTCCTTTCCATTCGAGTTAGCCTACTCCCCTTTACACCGTCCTCTGGGGCCCAGCCACTACAGAGCACAATGGATGCCCCATACCCAAAACACTGGACCTTCCCATCAGCTCCTGTTCCGGCCTGGGAAGGATTCAACTAATGGCAGCATTAGGTCTTCCCAAATGGCAGAGCGTTGAGAAGGGCCACTGCCATAACCACAACGGTGACTTCCATGACCACTGATCTGAGCTGTGAGGAGTCTGAAGTCCTGTTGCTCCTTTCAGTGTTTATCTTCTTCTTTTGTATTTTTATTCGCCTTTCCTCCCATAACTGCCATCTCCCTCCCCACTCTTATTCTTACATTATGTGCCCCTTCAGGGCCAGGTACCATATCTTTCTCTCACCCATGTTCTTCTTTCTCAGTGTTTAGTACAGTGCTTAATAAATACTACTACTATAAACACTATTTACTGGGTTTCATTTTCATTTCTCCTGCCTCCAACCTCTGGCTCACACCTTTTCCTCAGCCTTGAACTCCCTTCCTCTTTAAATCTGCTGGATGACAGTTGTTCCCATCTTTAAAGCCCTTGTGGAAGCCTTTCATGATTAATTTATCTTGCCCTTAGGTTATATTTCCCTAACAACCATTTTAGCACCACCTACGCACTTATATATTCATAGAGAATATGACAGTGTGGCTCAGTGGAAAGAACAGAGTTCATGGGTTCAAATCCCGGCTCTGCCAATTGTCAGCTGTGTGACTTCGGCCAAGTCACTTAACTTCTCTGTGCCTCAGTTACCTCATCTGTAAAATGGGGATTAAGACTGTGAGCCCCCCGTGGGACAACCTGATCATCTTCTGTCCTCCCCAGTGCTTAGAACAGTGCTTTGCACATAGTAAGCACTTAATAAATGCTATCATTATTATTAGTAGTAGTAGTACCCATATGAATTAATGATATTTATTGAGTGCCTACTGTGTGCAGAGCTCTGTACTACCTACTTGGGAGAGTTCACTTCAATAAAGTTGGTAGACACGATTCCTGTTTATAGTCTAGATGGAGGGCCAATATTAAAAAAAGTTACAGAAGGAGGGAATGGGAGAATATAGAGATATGCGGAAGTGTGCCGTGGGATTAATATGAAACTTAACATTCAGCCAGAACTCAATTGACAAATTAGCATTCTGTAACTTTTAACATTAACTTTTAATGTGTAGCCTTCTTGCTCGATCTGAGGTGTGCAGCCTTTTTATATTGTACCCAGAACAGTTGGAGCAGGGTTTCTAGAGTGGGTTGGAAGGAGAGGAAAATAAAGGGAAAAATTGTAGGCATTGTTACTCTCCCTGCTAACAATGGGTTCTTCGATATGTCTTGGTTGATCTGCCATACTCTTTAAGTAGGAACTCATGTATGTATCATCTTCTCTTTCCCCAATCTATAAATCACTGCGGTGTCTTTCTCCTCAACTCAGCTGTAAGGAATGGGTCTATCAACTTGGTTGTACTGTTCAGTGTTTTGCACACAGAAGGCACTCGATAAATACTATTGATCAACCCAATGAGTTTGAAACCAGATTCTTTTTTCTCCATGTGAGCTGGCCTTCAAGGCAGGAAATCCCCAGATCCTTCTCAACATCAGGAGTCTCCCTGTGGGAGAGAATAAGGGACTGGGTGTATTCCGCCTTCCATCCTTGCTTCACTCTTCCTTTGGCCTTCCCATCTCCATGCAGACATAAACAGCTGTCACCCCAAGCACTCAGTAAAGTGCCTGGCACATAGTAAGCACTTAATAAGCACCAACATCATTATCATCTCCCTGGTCCTTAACATCCTCTGGTTTTCCCATCTCAAACCAACATTCCGGTACTTTGTGAAGCACCGATACCATACAGAAAAGAACGGTAAAGATGTCTAATAGATCCACCCATCTACTTTCATATGAGAGAATTAGTGAGTCGTGGCTCAAAGAATGCATTGGTCTATTCATTTGTGCCAAAGAGAAGAGAGAGATAAGATTGTGAGATAGAAGATATCTAATGGATGGCCAGAGAAACACCTTTAGGATGGCCAGACAAACATCTTTAGGATGTCCCGTGCATACAGGTCCAAACTGAAACTGCCTGGTGGACAAGATGCTGCCTGAAGTAGCTCCATAAGAAAAAACCCACATGTGACACAGACTGGAATTAGAAAGCCTCCTACGTGTACACACACATCATTATTATGGGGTTATTAGGGCTATACGAAATGTTTACCAGGAGTCATTTCATTCAACAGCACGAGAATATAACTAAGCCCTGGAGGTTTGGGAGAGGGGAAGGGACTCTGTAGGAACTACTGATGGTCTTTTGTGAGTTCATGCCTCCAAAAACCTAAAAGCAGACCCCCGACCAAGAAGAATTTATCCAGTATGGCTCCAAGAGCATTCAGACTTCCATGTTTGTGCCTTGGAATATGAGTTTTGGGTGGTCAGCTGGTGCCCACTGTGCACAAGTCCTATTAATAGTTAATAATTGTGATATTTGTTAAGCACTGTACTGAGCGCTGGGGTAGACTGAAGATATTCAATCGATGACATTTATTGAATGCTGCACTAAGTGCTTGGGAGAGTACAATATAACAGAGTTGGCAGACCCATTCCCTTCCCACCTTATTCAGGCCAGACACAGTCCCGATCCAACTAGAAGTTTACAGTCCAGTGGGGAAGGAAGACAGGTATTTACTCCCCACTTTATCAATGAGGAAACAGGCATAGAGACTGAAGTGACTTGCCTCAAGTCATGAAGCAGGTTTGTGGCAGAGCTGGACTTAGAACCCAGGTCCTCTGACTCCCAGTCCTGAGGTCTTTCAATCAATCAATCAATCAATCGTATTTATTGAGCGCTTACTGTGTGCAGAGCACTGTACTAAGGGCTTGGGAAGTACAAGTTGGCAACATATAGAGATGGTCCCTACCCAACAGTGGGCTCAAAGTCTAAAAGAAAAGAAGGGATCCTCTAATGGATTCAGTCTTCCTGCCTTGAGGCGGGGCCCTTGACAACACAAGAGAAGCAGCGTGGCTCAGTGGGAAAAGCCCGGGCTTTGGAGTCAGAGGTCATGGGTTCAAATCCCGGCTCCACCACTTGTCAACTGTGTGACTTTGGGCAAGTCACTTAACTTCTCTGGGCCTCAGTTCCCTCATCTGTAAAATGGGGATGAAGACTGTGAGCCCCACGTGGGACAACCTGATCACCTTGTAAATTCCCCAGCGCTTAGAACAGTGCTGTGCACATAGTAAGCGCTTAATAAATGCCATTATTATTATTGTTATTATTATTATTAACACAGCTCAGCTGGTCAAGACAAGCTCTGGGGATGAATGATAATAATGATGTCATGTATTAGGTACTTACTATGTACAAAGCACTGTTCTAAGCACTGGGGAGGTTACAAGGTGATCGGGGTGTCCCACAGGGGCATCACAGTCTTAATCCCCATTTTACAGATGAGGTAACTGAGGCACAGAGAAGTGAAGTGACGTGCCACTTGCCCAGCTGACAGTTGGCGGAGCTGGGATTTGAACCCATGATCTCTGACTCCAAAGCCCGTGCTTTTTCCACGAGGCCACACTGCTTCTCGTGTTCCAAAAAGGGCTTTAGGTCCCTCCTTCCCGACCCCTTCGTCCAGCTAGGGAAGCGGTGAATCCTGTGATGGAGCTTTCCCCAAAGAGCCACGTGAAACTACCTCTCCTGCTATGCCACGCACGTAGAATTGATTGATTTTAACTGATGTAATCCACTCTTCGCTTAAATTCAAACAGCGAACCAGTGATCAGATGATCACCCTCTCTAACTGTGGAAAAAAAGGCTTCATTTAGAAATAAACTCTAAATATTTAGAAATAAACTTTTTTCTAGTATTTTCTGCCCTTCAGCATCCCATGTACATGCACAGCAATTTATAATGTGATGGTGAGAGTAAAGTCACAAATGTAACTGAAAGGGTGAAAGATTCAAAATGTGGTTTGTTTTTTCAATTAGCACTTATCTTGCCCCTTGCCAGTAATTAGTTATCTTGAAGGTGGTTTTCTAAAGATGCTCTTTGCCAAAAATGACTGAGGAAAAGTACATAAAGGAAAGGATGACTTACTGAGGTCTAAAGGTGGAAAGACATGATAGAAACTAAGTGCCAGTGACACATTAATTAGGGCAAAAAAAATTAAATTATTTCAGTAAGCCCTGGCCCTAAAGGAAGAGTTTTGCCAAAAATGACTGAGGAAAAGTACATAAAGGAAAGGATGACTTACTGAGGTCTAAAGGTGGAAAGACATGATAGAAACTAAGTGCCAGTGACACATTAATTAGGGCAAAAAAAATTAAATTATTTCAGTAAGCCCTGGCCCTAAAGGAAGAGTTCATAACATTTGTTTCCTAAAGAATGTTGTTAATGAGAGAAAGGAAGAGAGGAGATTTCCTCGCAGTAATTGTTTTTGAATGAATTATTTGACACGCCTACCTACTTTTTTCATTTTGGAGTTGGTTCAAGATGTATTTTACCATTACATCTAAGAAAAAAATCTGGTGTGCAATGCCAAGACCTCTCAGATCCAAGTCAAAATATTTTTACTTTGGGAAAATATAAAATCTTTGGAGGGCAAATAATCCATCCACAATTATACATTCTTCATTGAAAAGTGAAAAGCTCACTAAAGTACGTAATTTCAAACTTAAATCCAGATTGTTGAATAATAGCAATTACTCAGATCTTTGCCAGCAGAGACTATGGAAGTTTTATTCTAATAGCCTAGAGGTGGAACACAAAGTGGAAAAAGCTTTACCCACAGAGCAATCATACAAGTGAGAAGAGGCGAGATATATTTTTCCACAAGCATTCGTGTCTTTGATTCCCATAAAGGACTTTGCAGGGCTTCGAGCCCCAGAATGTCAGAAATCTGATCATGTTTATTCACTGAACTAAATATCATATTTCGGAGCTGAAGACAAGTCAAATTAAAAGAGCAGGACTCTATAAATAATACCGTGACACAATTTACAGACCGTGTGTGAATATTTTACAGACTTAGGGCTTCTTTTTATGTGTTTATGGAATTAAATCCTATTCATGTCCCTACACGTATGTTGAGAAGAAAATAAACGCCACCTCTTATGTAAATACTGTAACCCTATTGAGCTCCTCTCAGACACGTGGACTTTTCACTAAGGATCATTAACTAGCTACTCGGGGGAAATTAACCAACACAAAACTTCACCTCAGATTAGTTTTATTGAAGGGATAATAAATTGGCAGCTTCTAAGCCACAAGAAACCCAAATGACCACAATATACTAATAGCATGCACACCCTTTTGAAAGCAATAATAGTTTTCAGTCTCTTCCACTACCAAAGTACATCACAGTAGTTTCAGTGTAATTAGCATTTCATTAGAAACAGGAGACCATCACCAATATCCACTGGGTGCATTATACCATATAGGTTTCGGGGAATGATGGGAGGGATCTGTAGAGAAGCAGCGTGGCTCAGTGGAAAGAGCCCGGGCTTTGGAGTCAGAGGTCATGGGTTCAAATCCAGGCTCCGCCAATTGTCAGCTGTGTGACTTTGGGCAAGTCACTTAACTTCTCTGTGCTTCAGTTACCTCATCTGTAAAATGGGGATTAAGACTGTGAGCCCTCCATGGGACAACCTGATCACCTTGTAACCTCCCCAGTGCTTAAAACAGTGCTTTGCACATAGTAAGCACTTAATAAATGCCATTATTATTATTTTTATAGAGTAAGGAAAAGAAAATACCTCTGTACTCAGAGTGACTATTATCCAAAATCCAAGGGAAAGCAGAGTCGCCTAGGGAAGCCGTGTGATTTAGTGGAAAAAGCCCAGGCCTGGGAGTTAGAGGACCTGGGTTCTAATCCTTGCTCTGCCACTTGTCTGCTGTGTGACCTTGGGCAAGTCGGTTAACTCTGTGCCTCAGTTACCTCATCTGTAACATAACGGATTAAGTCATCCTCCCTCCAACAGACCATGAGCCCCATGTGGGACAGGGTCCGTGTCCAACCAAATTATATTTACCCTAGCACTCAGTAAGTGCCTGGCACATAGTAAGTGCTTAATGGAGTACCATAAAAAAGTTAAGACTCCCAGGTGTGGTCATAGTATGGCCCGCCAGGGTCATAGCCCTTGATCCTATGAGACTCCCCCCATCAAGCTATTAAAGTAACAAAGTACATAGATTATTAAGGGAGCTTAATTGTTTTGATCCATGCTCCTTAATGCCCATGCAATCCGATGGAACAGAGTCCCTATCCCACATGGGGCTCAGAGTCTTAAGTAGGAGCTATAGAATTCCCCATTTTACCATTGAGGAAATTGAGATACCAAGAACTGAAGTGACTTGCCCAAGGTCACATTGCAAGCAAGAGACAGAGCATATACAAATATGAATACTTTCTATAGTTCACATACACACTTGTGAAGCCAGCTTTTGGTTCACCTCTAGCTAGAGAAGCAGCATGGCTCAGTGGAAAGAGCACGGGCTTTGGAATCAGATGTCATGGGTTCCAATCCCAGCTCCGCCACTTGCCAGCTGTGTGACTTCAGGCAAGTCATTTAACTTCTCTGTGCCTCAGTGCCCTCATCTGTAAAATGGGGATTAAGACTGTGTGCCCCCCGTGGGACAACCTGATCACATTGTAACCTCCCCAGCACTTAGAACAGTGCTTTGCACATAGTAAGTGCATAATAAATGCCATCATTATTGTTATTATTATTATTATTACTTCCCCTGTCTCCCATCTCCATCCAGACCTGCAGGAGTCACCATTCAATGTCAAGAAGCAGTTTTGGGAGCTGAGGTGGGCGAGAAAAGGTGTTTATTGTCCAAGCATCCAAGGAACCAAACATGAACCATCAGAGTCAGCCTGACTCCCAAGTGGCCTAGGGAAACTAAAATAAAACAGAAGTCTGCCCTCTGCCCAGAGCCTAATTAGAGCCTTGACTCAACTATATGCAATCTCAGGACCTGGGCTGAATGCTTAAGTCACAACACCCTTGAGAAGGAGTCCAGCATCTTTCTGGGAAGAGCCCTGGGATCAGAGAGAGGTTTTGACTATGTTCGCCGGCCAGCAGGGAAAGTCAGGGGTCAGAGCCACCAGCAATCCCACTGGGGTGGCTGGAAGTAAAGGAGCTCTTGCTTCCTCATCTCCCATTTGGGAAGATTCAACCCGTTACACCTCAACACCGCCAATTAGGTACTACTACCATTCCCACGATTCTACCCTCTGCTCACGTACCCCAGCCGGAAACCACAGGGCATCGAAGAGAGGGAGGGATGGGAAAGTGGGTAAAAGACCAAAGCAGCTGTGCAGGACGGGAAGTTCAAGTCAAGGCCATAATCATTCATTCAGTTGTATTTATTGAGCACTTACTGCGTGCAGAGCCGAGCGCTTTATTAGTGCACTTGGAAAGTACAATTCAGCAATAAAGAGAGACAATCCTTGCCCACACAGGGCTTACATTGGATGCAGTGAACGGGGCCACTTTGGTAGGACTGTTTCAAGCGGCAGACACCCCTGGCTGGCTCGCTTCTAGGGTGGTCATTCCCCTTTTCGGTAAAGCGGGGCACAGGGCTTCAACAGCCAAATCAGGGAGTCTCTGCAGCCTACGGGGTTCATTCATTCATTCATTCATTCAATCGTATTTATTGAGTGCTTACTGTGTGCAGAACACTGTACTAAGTGCTTGGGAAGTACAAGTTGGCAACATATAGAGACGGTCCCTACCCAACAGTGGGCTCACAGTCTAGAAGGGGGAGAAAACCACTTGGCAGCGGTGGGTTCCAAGGATGCATATTCCTCTCCCGCTGGGTCTGCTTCCAGAGACTTAGGCTCATTACCACCTAATTATATAGGCTTTCTGAATTAATGAAAGAACACTTGGGCTGAAACCTGGGTTTAAGCTCACATGCCCTTCAGTGGCTTTCATTATAGTTCTAATACACTACCACCACTAATCATATTTGTTAAGCACCTGCCATGTTCCAGGCACTGGGGTAGGTACAGTACAATCAGCAGAGAAGCAGCGTGGTGTAGTGGAAAGAGCTCCAGTCTGGGAATCAGAAGGTCATGGGTTTTAATGCTGACTCCAACACTTGTCTGCTGTGTGACCTCGGGCAAGTCACTTCACTTCTCTGTGCTTCAGTTATCTAGTCAGTAAATGGGGATTGAGACTGGGAGTCCCATGTAGGACAGGGACTGTGTCCAACCCCATTTGCTTGTATCCACCCCAGTGCTCAGTACAGTGCCTGGCACACAGTAAGCGCTTAACAAATACCACAGTGATTATTATTATTATTATTATTATCATTATTATTATTATTATTATTATTATTATTATTATTGCAGACACAGTGCCTGTCCTACCCAAGGCTCACAATCCAAGAGGCATGGAGAGCGGGCATTATCCCCATTTTATGGGTGAGGAAACTGATGCACAGAGAAGCCAAATAACTTGTCCATGGTCACACAGCAGGCAGGTAGAGGAGTGGAGACAAGAGCCCAGGTTCTCCAGGCTCATAGTCCTGGGCACTTTCCCCTAGGCCATGTTACTTCGTTTAAATCCCCTGGAGGCAAGAGTATCGTTAAGACTGCTACGTTTCCCAGGAAGCAGAAGACTAAGAAGCTGGAATGCATTGTTTTTAATTTGTATTTTTATTTCAGGTCCTAACTGGGAAATTTAATGCAACATGTTCTTCTAAGCAAAATGAAAAGCGGAAGTAAAACATCAACTGAAAATGAAAACCAGAATTTTACTGACCAGTATAACTTGTTCTCTAGGTAAACGCATCCCGACAAGAGACTAAGCTCATGGAGGAATGTGATCTTCTCATTGAAATCATACAGCAAAGACGACAAATTATTGGAACCAAAATCAAAGAAGGGAAGGTAAGAGGTCCATTCCAGAAGATTTCTTACAGATCAACCGTCCGTACTTCTTTTTAAACATTCATGGGTCATAATTCAGAAAGCTTCTTGATTTAATACAAAATACTCTCGTAAAAGCCTATTGAAGCCCTAGCAGCTGGTACATCAAAGTCCAGCATCATCAGTCACAGCTTATTGAATCAAGGTTCAATCAGGATCTATTAGCAGAAATGGAATCTGTTGCTTTGTTCTATTCACAATAGAAGTCAAATTCTTTTTTAACTCTTTATGGTTCTCTTTTTAATCAAACATTTCTAGAGAAACACAAATCCCTGCCTGATTGTTCATAGTATCGTGGATCCTAACAGTAGAATAAAAGTGTTAATAAAATATAAGATTTGCAATTAGTGTAATTGGAGGCAAATGACCAAACTGTAGGGGATTTTGTCTAGGGATGTAAAAAGCTTTACTTTTAAAGGAGTAAATGAGGCTCCTAGTTAATACTAATAATAATGGCATTTATTAAGCACTTACTATGTGCAAAGCACTGTTCTAAGCACTGGGGAGGTTACAGGGTGATCAAGTTGTCCCACGTGGGGCTCACAGTCTTAATCCCCATTGTACAGATGAGGTGACTTGCCCAAAGTCACACAGCTGACAAGTGGCAGAGCCAGGATTTGAACCCATGACCTCTGACTACAAAGCCCGGGCTCTTTCCACTGAGCCACGCTGCCAAATCCTTATGCAAAAAATCCTTGAGTAGCCGGTTATGTGACTATATTTATATTATTCCATTGATAAATTCATCCATTTAATTGAAAAACATAGAACTTCCTATCATCACCATCCTGTAATAGTTGGAGAAACTCAGAGCAAAGCATTCATTTTGAGGGGAGGCATCGATTGACTGTAAAACGTAACAGTCAAATCTGAATTAAAGACGACAGGATTAAGGATGACAAGCTTCAGGTTCTAGGCATCTTCTCAGATGTATGATAGGCTAAAGTAAGAAACCCATCTCAGTGAAAAGGGACACGTCTTTCCCCTCCCCTCATTTGTACAGAGGGAGATCCAGGCCAGTGGTACTTGAGCAAAGAACACCCTGATAGTTGAATTTGAAGTGGAGTGTTGGAGGCAGAAAATCCCATAGGCACAGCTGTTCTATCTCTGACACATGTCCTTGGAAGGAACCATCAAGGCAGCTAAACACTCGCATGGATAGCTTCACCAAAATCGACAGGCTAGGACTAACCATGCTAACTTAATGTAGGAGTTTTGTAATAAGGATGAGGTGGAAAAGACAAGGGGACACCAAACTTTCTAAGGTGCAGGCTGAAAGTTCCTGCTGTTTTTAGGGAGCTGATTTTCTGACCCTTCCTGCTCAAAGTCAGAGGTCCTCCCTAGGCTGATTTAAGCAATGATAGCTAGGTCGTCTCCTTCAGAAACCAGCTTCCAGGTAAAAGATATGAGGTCACATTTACAATTCACCATTAGGTATCTGTGTCGAGGCAGAAGACATCTTCTACTTAAACGTGCCATCTGATTTTGCTTGACCCAACTAATACCTCATTTCCACAATAATAATAGTACTTGTTAAGCGCTTACTATGGATCAAGTACTGTACTAAGCACTGGGATAGATACAAGATAATCAGGCCTCACGTTAGGCTAACAGTCTAAGTTAGGAGGAAGAAAGAACAGGTATTGAATCCCCATTTTGCTTATGAGGGGACTGAGGCACAGAGAAATTAAATGACTTGCCCAAGGTCCACAGCAGAAAAGTGGCAGGGCAGGATTAGAACCCAGATCTTCTACTGTGCTGCTTCCCTACAGTACCAAATCACCTATGCACTTGAGTCCGCTGAGAACTTATTCATCCCATCCCAGATCCCCATTATGCACACATCTTTGTTACTTCCCTCCCCTGTAATTTATTTTAGTGTCTTTCTACTAACTACTAACTGCTCAACAAATACAACGCATCAACAGGTTGAAAATACGCCATCCACATTAGCAGTACTACCAATTTCTAAATCAGCAGCCAACTAGTTAGGTAAAGGACTGAAGAGCAACAAGTTGGGGACATTAAGCATATGGCTATGTGAGTGTGTCCTCTTGTTCTCTTTTAATTGGCCCAAGCGTTTACTGCAATGGCAGATCCTATCTCGAGTCCCCGTTCTGTCACTCCACTTTAGTCTCCCTGGATCCTGGGAATTGCTGGGAGATTGTTCACGGCAGCAGTGGGGGTGAGGCAAGACTGAGGATGAACTCAGAGTGAAGGCAAGGAGTACGTGATCCAAACGTGGTGAGGCCCAAGAGCGTCAGGTTGTGGGTTTGTTCATACACAGAGGTGTGGGTATAAGCACAAAGATGTGACAGGTGACGTGTGTGAACACATCTGTGTGTAGATGAGCATGCATATGTGTAAGAGTGCACTATGGAAGGAAAAAAGCTTTTAAAAAGAAAATTTTCCATTCACCATCCATCTAACCATCCTGCAAGGGAAACATAATATCTGCCGCTTGGATAATGATTGGCAAAGAGATATTTATAAAATAAAATGCCCATGGCTAAACTATATAAGATATTGCTTTCAGGGAAACATGCAGTTCATTACGCTGACATGCTGTCTTTTCATTTTAAGAATACATGCTGTATAGGCACTGTTCTCAGTAGACTAATCCTATACTATTTTATGAACAGAGCCTAAATTCAGCTTGCTTCAATAATTGGGGGTCTTTTCTCTACTCCCGCAAGCATTGAAACTCCCCCTGTCATGATGGAAGGGATAAATGCTTGAGGAAAAATCAAATTGAGTCCAAATATGTCACTTTAAGTTCTACACGGTGTCATTAATGACAGCAGAATAGTTACCATTTGGAGGGAGGGAAAGCAAATGATACAAAATGGTTTTGACAGAAGCAAATCTTGGCCTTCCCCCCTGCCCCACCCCCCGGCCCCCCACTCCATTGTTCCTCAAAATGCTTATAGAAACGGGAATTGTCATACTTCATCAGAAAATCTAACGAAGAGGCAAGAAGATGTTGGGGATTGAATTAGATGTCCCAGTATGTTAGCTCGAGTCTGATGAAATCATCCAAACGATAGGCCAGTTGAATTTTTCCTGGTTAATGTATTCTGTTGGGTGGAAAAACCTGCTTCCATTCTCTTTTCTGTTTCTCCATTCTACTGTCAATATTGTGGGGTTTTTTCCAGTCTCTCATAGAGACTTCCTCAGACTTATTTTAAGGTCTGTTGGAGGCCCCCACTGTTAGTTCTGAATGCAAACTCAAGTACAGTGCTCTGCACACAGTGAGTGCTCAATAAGTATGATTGAATGAATGAATGAATGAAATAGTAACCACTATTTGGCCTTGAAACCAGTACTTTAAAAAACTTACTTATTTTGTTATCTCTATTGAAATGTTGGTGTTTCTGCTTATCAATTAATCATAATTTCCTGAATTTTGTACATTCCTTGTATGCCTCTGAGGCTCAGCTTTATTTGATTTCCTTCCTTCTTCTCCTGCTAGCTTATATGGGGATGATAATGATGACACAGAAAGCGGAAGACCTTCTGGAAGGGTTCATAGGAACTCAGGGGAACCCTGAGCCAGTATTGTCTATAAAACAGATTAACTAGTCTCCACTCTGGCCTTTCACCTACGGCTACTTTCCCTTACAATATTATCTCAAGGCCAGCAAAGACCTCTACCTTCCACCGGTATCAGGGCTCACATCACGTGGCAGTGCCAATTAAGCATCTATTTTTACTTCTGGTTTCATTTGGCAAGTCCTCCCTCAGGCAACTTAAGGTTACAGAAAAGGTTCAAGCCAAATGTTACTTTACTGTTATCTGTTATTCCACAGGCTTTTGTCAGATCTCTTTGGAAGTCATTAAGAGGGGGCGAGGGGTAGAGATATGGAAAGAAGTTTGTAAAAATTACTCTTAACAAATGTGCTTTTTCATCATTTCAGGGAAATGGCTATCAAAATAGGCTCTGGCTATCTTGTCAGCCCAAAGTGGAAGGAAATGAGTTCTCAGGGAGGGAGACTAAGCCAGCTGTGCTTGTTTTGGCTGGCTGGCTGGCTAGCTACTGCTACTCTCAACATGGAAAAATTCAATCAGTGGAAAAACATACCCCCTTTCCTAATTAGGACATGGATCTTTGCACCCATAATATAGAGTAATAATAATATCTAGAGTTGTTATGACCAGATGCATTCACAGAGCTCTCACAAAAGTAGTTTCTCAACCCTCACACCCAGGAAGAAATCCAGTATATCCTTGGCCTGCTTCTCCAACTTTGATTTATCTAGCCCATTTTAGGAAACAGTGGTGGCCTATAGCTTTGTTTGCACAGTTTCAGGGTGTTTGGGCTGTGGATTTGCCTGGGATGCATCCCACAGAAATACTCCATTGTCTATATTAACACTTGTTCATGCCATGATCATTATTTGTTTTTCCCTGATTAGGTATTAGAACCCATCTAAGTATCTCTGGGAATTTTCCTGATTATGGATTACACAAGTCGATCAATTAATGGTATTTACTGACCACTTACTGTGTGCAGAGCGCTGTACTACGTCTTTGGGAAAGTTCACTACAATAGAATTGGTAGACATAAATCCTGCTCAGAAGGAGTTTACTGTCTACATAAGGAGACAGACATTAAATTCCAGCACTTAGAACAGTGCTTGGCATGTAGTAAGCGCTTAACAATTACCGTCATTACTATTATTATTGCAAGTAGGGGAAATAGTACAGTATAAGGATATTTACGGATGTGCTGTAAGGCTGAGGTGAGTATCAGAGTGATTCCAGAATATGCCTAATCCTGAGAAACTCAGCTAATCGAGATTCTACTGCCGAATTACTTCCACTGTTCAGCTGAAGAAACTGAGTTACAGAAAGTTCGATTTACCCCGTCACATAGTGATTTGGTGGCAGAGTTTAAGGCTCATCCAGTGCCTCCTTGCTTACCTCCAGATCTAATGCCTCCTCTCCAAGCAGTGGAGCAGTGGAAAATTAGAGCTGTCCACACTGAGCTACTCAAGTTAATGGCGAAATGCACCCTCGAGAGGAAAAAATGGTGGTGGTATTGTAAGTGGTGCATCACATTATGATTTTTTTTCCTCTTCTCTATTTTTGTTGCAGGTGGTCAGGCTGAGAAAGCTGGCCCAGCAGATTGCAAACTGCAAGCAGTGCATTGAGCGCTCGACTTCTCTCATCTCCCAAGCTGAACAGTCTCTAAAGGAGAATGATCATGCTCGCTTCCTCCAGACGGCTAAAAATATCACTGAAAGGTAAAGGGGCAGGCTTTGGGGAAATTCTCTTCTGACAGGGGAGTCCGGATTCTGCCTACAGAGCTGGTTGCTTAACGCTGCCCTTTCCTTGAATTTTTTTTTTATTTGAACCGAGGCTGCGGACCTGCGGAGAATAAAAGCTTTTGAACTGCTTTGTGCACCTAAAGAACATTTGTTTTGAAATGTCATAATCTTTGAGGAGCTGCAAGGCATGTAGGCCATGTTAGTAGGTAACCAGTGCCTTCATAAGCCTGCTTCTACTAGTGATTGGAAAAGCTCCTCTATGCTTATCGGGCAGGCTTTTGGTTTCTCCGAATTGCAGGAGATTTTGGAGGTCCCTTATCCCTACATGACTTTTGCAGCAGAGGACCAACCGTCTTCCTCCGAAGTAGATATCCACCTTTTTGAGATTTGTCAATTAAACCTCTCTGAGATGCCCGGAGTGTGTGCCCTCTGGACCCTCTTTTTCAGCACAGACGTGCCCACCACAGTCTCCTCCGCAATCCACCCACGTGGAAGAAGGGCGGAACTGGGACACAGGAACTGAAAATAGATTCAGGAAGATTCCAGGCAGGTGGGAAGCCTCAGGAGACTAAATGCCTGGAGCAGATTGCCTAAGGTTTATTTCTTAGTCCACCCTACAGAATACCAGGGAAAAAATAATAGCGATCTTCCCAGAAACTTCTATCAAAAAATAAATAATAATAATGGTATTTGTTAAGCGCTAACTATGTGCCAGGCATGGTACTAAGCACTGGTGTAGATAAAGTCTAATCAGGTTGGAAATAGTACCTGTCCCACATGGGACTCACAGTCTCAATCCACATCTTACAGATGAAGTAACTGAGGCACAGAGAAGTAAAGTGACTTGACTGAGGTCACACAGCAGACAAGTGGTGGAACTGGGATTAGAACCCATGACCTTCTGACTGTCAGGCCTGTGCTGTATCCACTATGCCAAATTTAAAGAGGTATTACCTGCCTTGTATTTTGGCAACTTTTCATTAGATTGAACTGAATTTGAAGTGAGTGTCAGGTACCTAAGAGATCAAAATCTGTCCGGAAATATTGACATTGGCAAAGTTTCCCCTAGCTTGTCATTTCCAGAAAGTGTGTGAAATTACAGTGTAGAGATCTGCATCTTTCCAGAAGTGTTAAAAGGAAAGAGTTTAATCCATCCTCTCCCCCCCCCACCCCCCCACCCCGCAAAAAGTACATTCTGCAATAAAACAAGTTAACAATGAAATCAAAGCAATAGCAATAGACTCACTCTTGTATACAACAGCAATAGAAGTAGTGTTGCCTAGTGGAAAAAGCACAGGCCTGAGGGTATCTAGGTTCTAATCCCAGCTCTGCCACTTGTTTGCTGTGTGACCTTGGGTAAATCACTTAATTCATCTTTACCTCAGCTTCCTCAACTGTAAAATGGGGATGAAATACCTGTTCTCCCACCATCTTAGGCTATGAGCCTAAGTGAGACAAGGACCGTCTCACCTGATTATTTTTCGTCTACTCCAATGCTTAGTACAGCATTTGGCACAAAGTAAGGGCATAACAAATAGCCATAATTATTACTATTATAACTTTCAATAGTAATAATAATAATTCTGGTATTTAAGTGCTTCCTGTGTACCAGGTACTGTTCTAAGCACTTGGGTACAAGCAAATTGGGTTGGATACAATGGGCCTCATGGTCTGAATCCCCATTTTACAGGTGAGGAAACTGAGGCACAGAGAAGTGGAGTGACATGTCAAGACAAGTGATGGAGGCATGATTAGAACCCACAACCTTCCGACTCCCAGGCTTAGGCTCTCTCCACTACATCATACATTATAAATACTACTTTTCTCCACCTCCACTTGCCTTCATGAGGTGAAAATTGATCATTCTCATTTGACCTGGAGGATCCAACTAGCAGTTTTACAGGCAGACGTGGGAAGAAATACTTAGAACAAAATAATTCCTCTTGGGTTTCTCCTCGACGGCGCCGGTCTATTCAGGACAGACACATAAAATATTGCATAAATATTCTTCAGTTTCTCAAAGAAACTTTAGAATTCAACAGTGCAAGTCATTCTAATGCTTTAAATTTTTTATGGTATTTTGCTTGAGCTCATTCGTTTAAAGTTAAGAAATGATTTGATGCCTTTTGAGGGGACAATTAAACACGCTCACTCAAACCTATTAAATAGTCTTTCACTGCTAAACAAGTAGTATTTTTATAAACTGTTCTCTTTTTTGTGACATTCCCTGTTTCTGAAAGATGAAAAGCTCTTTGTGTTTCTGAAAAACTTTTATTTTCATTATAGGGTATCCATGGCAACTGCATCCTCACAAGTTCTAATTCCTGAAATTAACCTCAATGATACATTTGACACCTTCGCGTTGGATTTTTCCAGAGAGAAGAAATTGCTAGAATGTTTGGATTACCTTACAGGTATAGTTTTCTGTTCCCCAATATTTTATATGTCCTGGCACGACTTAGAATATCTCCCACACTTAGCAGTGAATTCTCAGCACTGTCACAAGCCTCAAGAATTAGAGGGCTCCTTGATCACAGAGAGAGAAGCTAAAATGTATTCAGCTGAAGCTTTGAATGTTTCTACCCCCAAGGAGAGCACTCCACAACCCTGAAGAGCAAGCAGAGAAGTAGGGGGAGGTCTCTGTAAAAATCATGAGGTAAAAAGGATATAGTGTAATGAGAGATATTATTTCAAGGCAGAGTTTCTTGGAAATTCCACCATAAACTTAGAAAATAACCCAGCATTTAGATGGCTCAGGGTTCCTTCATTTGTCATATTATACCAAGATTTTATATATTTGCCAAATTAGAAAACACCACTGACCTATACCACTTATGGTTCTGCACTTTCAGATTCTCTATACTCCTAAGAGTTCAGTCAGGTTCTGCAGTTTAAGAAGCGTCACCGCTTGAGTTTGCTTTGCCATTTAAAATCTCTCCCTTTTAGACTGTGAGCCCACTGTTGGGTAGGGACTGTCTCTATATGTTCCCAATTTGTACTTCCCAAGTGCTTAGTACAGTGCTCTGCACACAGTAAGCACTCAATAAATACGATTGATGATGATGATGATGATTTAAATTGACCATTTGCATTTTCTGAATGCAGGGACCCATCTCTGCCCGACAAGTAACTCCACTGACATGCACACTGACAAGAGGAAGTGAGATGTGAACTGGGCCCAGAGCATGCATCTTTTACGAGAATTGGATAACTAAGATAACATTTTTAGTTTTCATGCTTCTTGTACCCAGTTCAAAAGAAATGAAAAAAAATCACATCTAGGTTTAAATTTTGAACAGTGATTGAAGAAATCGCTATCCATAATATGACAATATCTGTGACTTGTTCATTGGAAATCGGTAACCATCAGTCTGCACAGAGCACTGTTCTAAGCGCTTGGAAAGGTACAATTAATTGAGTAGACAGTCCCTGCCTTTAAGGAGATGATAGTCTAGCAGAGGATCTTAGCAACCATCAGCTTTCTCCCCTTCAAGTGGAGGGCGTACTGGTTCTAAGACTTGTTGGGCAACATTTTACTTGCTGATAGAAAGTTGTACCCAGAGAGTTCTCTTAAGGACCCTGTACAAAACTGTGGTGCCTGCCCATAGTAAGCGGATATTTGAAAGACCAAAACCTCATTATAGTTCCCATGATTTTTCCTTCATCATTCATGGTAGTCTTTTCAGGTTAACATTACTGGCATCCGATCCTTCTTTCCCGACAATAATATATTTTACACACTGTGGGCTTAATTCTGAGCTCAGTGGGAAAAAAAATGAATCCTAGATGAGCCAGAAAATTTTGGAATTGGCTTATAGTTTTCGCCCAGCAATACAATTTGATCTTTGCACCATGCATAAACACATATGTGTATATGTACATGTGTAAGTATACACACACAGTACGCTCTTTATTCCCTAAATGTTTGTTCACATCTCTTTTTACAAAATCAAGTCTTGTTTTGGCCAATCAATCTGTGCTTCCATTAAGTATATTGGATGTTTATTTCATTCTAATACCTACCCGTGGTACCTTGCCAAAGAGCGATTTTGCCCATCATTTATGTTACTTTTAACTATCCATCCTAAAAGGATATTTAGTTCATTTCTAGACATAACATAGACCCTCGTTGTAACAAACGATGCCTGACTGCAACTGCCGAGTCCAAACAGTTTATCAGACACATGTGAGGACAGGAAATACAATATTTTCATAATGTTTGCCTCCATTTTTCATGTCCTCTGAGAAAAGCAGGCAAAATATACTTCTGCATATTGAATCATTTAACTGTATACTGAAATGGACATAATGTTTTTGTAATTTAATATTGGTACAAATAGACCCCCTCAGAACTCTAGAAAGCACAGAGATCAATAGAATCTGTACCCACTGGGCATTCAATCAAAGGAGGTTTAGCAGTTCCTGACATTTATTGTGTGTCTCAGTTTAGTAGAAAGGCTCATGATATGTTGCTAACTAGGTGGCATATCATGTCTATAAACCGGAAAGTTGACATTCCTCATCATGAGTCTGTCGCCACATGTCATAGTGCTACAGACTTCCTCTTGGGTGTTGCAACAGAGGCTTTTTGAGCATGCCATTGCGTTTAAAAAATGAAGACTATTTCTAACAACTTGAATTAGTGAAGAGTATTTCTCTGATGGCTGGCATAAGACTAATGTAGTGAATTTTTTAAGCCAGTCGCGGCACTATCTCTAGGCAATTAATGTGACTTGGACAGGCCCCTTTCTTATAAGGGCCATGTGGAAAATCATAAACAAATTCCAGTTTGCACCTGGCCTTTCGATATGGAATGCTGCTCCTGGTTGAAAAAAAACCTCCCTTAGATGCATATATATATTTCCCACCATGCTTTTGATCTTGCAAACTGAGAGATGGATGACACTTCATATCTAAGAAGGAATAATGTTGGTTTGCATTGACAAAACCTGGGGCATTTTGCTTTAACTGTAAGCCTAAAAGATAGACAGTGCTTACGAATCGTACCCTGGGTATTCTGGGTCTGGACAAAATTTCAAAGGGCCTGGGAATGGGGACTGAAAGTTCCCACTTTCTGTGAAGTTGCCTCCCTCTTCTGAAACACAAACACAATAGGTAGTTTCAGGGGCCCCTGGTTTGCGGTCTGCACTGTAGCTCACTGCAGTTATGAGCAAAGTTCTCTTTTAGCCTCTGGAATGTAAGCATTCATCCCACTTTTTGAAGTTGCTCAAGTGCTGACTGAAGAGAATTATGAGTCCATATGGATCTAAAACACAATTCTCCGAAACACAGCTGGTCTTGGTCATTTTTCTTACCCATCTGGGTTACTAAGGGAAAGAGTCACTAGTATCTAGCCAGTACAAAGGTCTCCCCAAAGAAATCCCAAAAAACACAACTTCTCCACATTGGAGTGATATAAAGAAATTAGATGCCCCTTTTGCTATCTGATAGATATCAAACCTAGTATATATTAAAGACTCATTTCTGACTGATATACTCTGTACATTCTTTAAAGCTCTTTGAATTTACTGTGTTACTGTTATAATATACCTTGTGATATTTGTTCAGCACTCATTCCATGATGAGAACTGGGGTAGATGTAATAGAGTCAGATCAGACACGGTGGCTACCCGTCAGAGGGCTGACCGTGTAAGAGGGGGGAAGAACAGATGTTTAACCCCCATTTTGCAGATGATGAAACGGAGGCAGGGAGAAGTTAATTGACTTGCCCAAGACCATAGACAAATCAAGTGGCAGAGCCGGGATTAAAACCCAGGACTCCTGACTCCCATCCCATACACTTTTATTATGTCCTACTGCTTCCTTAATGTCAAATGAACTACTGTTTATTTTTTAAATTGTAGATGTAAATATGATGATAGGTGTTTTAGAAGCACTCCTCTGCACAGATGTTGTGAGGGTCACCTCTAATTTTACCCATGAACCAACACTTGTATTAACTCCTGCCCAGTCAAAGCTTTCCCCTACTCTTCTCATAGAGAAGAGATGAGGCTTGTGGGAAAAATCGTCAACACTTTTCTTGGGGCACCATCCAGACTCATCCCTTGGCACACACACACAAAGGGGGAGTGAGGCCTCCTAACGAGGCGCCTACAGAGAAGAAGAGAGAGAGAGATCAGTTACTTTCTCTATCCCTGCCAGCCCAGGAGACTGTGTGTCTTGGTGGCCTGTTGTGGTTGCAGAGGATGCTGGAAAGAACTACATGACAGGTACCCTCTTGCTCATCATTCCTCAGGGTTAGATAATACCAATCTGAAGGTATTGAGGGATTCTGTAAATATTCATGAAATAAAGAAAAAGGAACTGTGTATTTATGTTTAATTTGTAACTAAAAGGCCGCGGTTGATTGAAATGAGCCACCCTGTGATGCACTGTCTTTATTTTACCTGAAGTTAGACTCTTCCAAAGATTCTTGTTGATCATCCCTCTAAACTGAACTGAAAACCTCCTCTCAGATTGGTTGATTAAGGAATTTATTAAGTACATGAGCTGAGCACGTGAATTCCTTTCTCCCTTTAAAATTCTTCCTGATTTCCATCAGCTCCCAATCCTCCAACCATCAGAGAAGAGCTGTGCACCGCTTCCTATGACACCATCACTGTCCACTGGATGTCCGATGATGAGTTCAGCGTTGTTTCATATGAGCTTCAGTACACTATCTTCACCGGACAAGCCAATGTAGTTAGTAAGTACTGTGCATCCCTCTCATTCTATTATATATCTTATACTGGTTCTTCAGCAGATCAGTCAAGAAA
The DNA here is from genome assembly GCF_015852505.1 of Tachyglossus aculeatus. Taxonomy (NCBI): domain Eukaryota; kingdom Metazoa; phylum Chordata; class Mammalia; order Monotremata; family Tachyglossidae; genus Tachyglossus; species Tachyglossus aculeatus. The sequence goes on from NC_052080.1 coordinate 9,395,060, forward strand.
GGCAAATGGAAAACGTAATGCTTGTGCATTCTAAATTACCCTATATTTTACATCCCAGAACGTAATAACAAATTGCATATGGTGTGACTTACAAATAATAATTAAACAACTAAATACGTCATTTGGCACAGCACAAAACCATAGTTAAAACAGTTTACTGGCTTTTCTTCTTCATCTTAATATTTGTAAGATCCTAAGAGATGGCAAGGCAGTGCCACAAACCTAAACAGTTATTTGGCAAAGCGAAAGCCCATAATTACGCTTGATCTTGAGTATTCATTCAATTGTATTTATTGAGCGCTTACTGTGTGATGACCTGTGTTAAAAAAAGGGTTGTCCCTCATTAAAAAACTGCTATCCTGGCATCATTTCTCCTTAAATAATTTCTAGGAATTTCATTTGTATGGAATGATAGGAACCTGTTTACACTTTCTTTTTTTTATGATTTTTACCTGAAGCATTTTTGATACCATTAAAAAGTGTGAAAATAAATCATTATGGTATTTGTTAAGCATTTACTATATGTCAAGTGCAGTTCTAATTTCTGTGGTGGATACAAGTCAGTCAGGTCAGGCAGTCCCTGTCCCACATGGGGCTCACAGTTTAAGTAGGAGAGAGAACAGGTAGTGAATTCCCATTTTATAGTTGAGGAAACAGAGGCACAGAGAAGTTAAGTGACTTGCCCAAGGTCACACAGCAAGCATGAGATAAAGCCAGAATTAGAACCTAAGGTCTTATGTCTCCCAGTCCCGTGTTCTTTCCACTAGGCTACACTGGTTCCACCTTCTCTCTTAAGTTGTTGATGTACTGCTGAATTTTGGCTCTATCAATGGAAAGGCAGCTGGAAAAATGTGGTATTTAAACCAGGTAATCATCCTACAAGAGCGAAGAACAAATATCTTTCAAACAGAATAATGAATTATTCTATCATTACCCCTTTGAATTTTTATAAAACTGATCAGCCAGTACCTTCATTCTGCCCCTTTTCCCCACAGTAAAATCTTAATGAAGGAAGCTTAAGCACTGCAAAGAAATTGAAAAGAGGCAGCAAGAGAAGAAAGCCATGCCGATTAATCTCTCAGAGACAGGAGGCTGTGATCATAAAGCATGTGGCTTGTTCGATGACCCATTTTTTTTTTGTAGTATTATTATGCAGGCAGGAGGCAGAACATAGAGGGGGAGGGGGGTGTGAACCACTTCTACTCCAATTCACTCAGATGACAAGCAAACTTGAAAAATTTACTTAGCAACAGTACCTTTGTTCTATCAAGACATGGTCCTTGTTTACAATAGTTTGAAGTTCTTTAGCATCCATTCCTTTCTTGTAAATGCCCAAGAGAACTTGAATGTGCAAAGGAATGTTAATGGAGTTTCAGAGGTTTTAAATGCCATTTTTCCTTTGACTCTTCCAGCCAGAATTCCCCATGCTTGCTATGAATTTTAATGTAGCATTTGATATTTTTCTCCAGGAACAGCATCATGAATGTTTAAAGTTTAATGTCCTCCAAAGGAGGAGGAAGAGATTGAGAGTTGCCCGCTGGATAGCGTTTCAACAACTCTCTCTACAAGACATGGAGCTGCTTTGTGCTAGTCTGAGTTAAGGAAAATGCCACATTTGAAAAGGCAGATCTTCCCAGTTCCCATAAAGCTTCCTTTTCTTTCTCTCACACCTATAGTGAAATAGGTTTTTAGAGTGGAGGTGGTATTACCACAAGCATTTTTGCTTCATTGGATGTAAATTCTAAAACAGGGTAAAAGTCCAATTCCTGGCCTTTTGCAAAAGGTTATAAAAAATATAGCTGAAATCATTTTGATTTTTTTCATTTCCATTTGTTCAAATGAAGTCTTTCTCTTCCTCCTCTACATCTTTTGTATTTCTCTATTCCGTCTCCTTTTCTTCCTCCTCTGCCTCTCCCCTCCCTTCTCTTTTTTTAAAATGGTGTTTGTTAAGCACATACTATGTGACAGGCACTGTACTAAGCTCTGGGGTACTAAACTAAACAGGTTGGACCTAGTCCGGGTCCCACATGAAGCTCAGAGTCTCAATCCCCATCTTACAGATGAGGAAACTGAGGCCCAGAGAAGTTAAGTGACTTGTCCAAGGTCACACATCAAACAAGTGGTGGGGTCACAGTTAGAACTCAGGTCCTTCTGACTCCCAGACTGGTACGCTATCCACTAGGCCACGCTGCTTCTCTTGGTCTCCACCTCTAGACTGTATGCTCATCATCATCATCGTCATCATCATCATCATCAATCGTATTTATTGAGCGCTTACTATGTGCAGAGCACTGTACTAAGCGCTTGGGAAGTACAAATTGGCAACATATAGAGACAGTCCCTACCCAACAGTGGGCTCACAGTCTAAAAGGGGGAGACAGAGAACAAAACCAAACATACTAACAAAATAAAATAAATAGAATAGATATGTAGTAAATAGAATAGATATGTAATAAATAGAATAGATATGTACTGCACATTATGGGCAGGGACCGTGTCTGCTAATTCTACAGTATTGTGCTCTCCCAAATGCTTAGTACAGTGCTCTGCACATAGTAAGCAGTCAATAAGTACAATTGTTTGATTTCCACTTCCCCACTTATTCTTATCATGTCTTTCCCCTCTCCATTCTCTCCCTTCCAAAAATTCTTGCTTCAGTTAAAAGTTTTAAATATTTGAGAGAGTTGTTCCAGATATTCAAAGCAATAAGTTTAGTTGGGCTCAGCATGGCCTAATGGGTCAAGCAGAGACCTGGGCTCTAATCCCTGTTTAATCCCTGGGTGACCTTTGGCAAATCCTTTTAACTTTTCTGTGCCTCAGTTTCCTCATCTGTAAAATGGGTATTAAATACCTGTTCTCCCTGTCTTTTGGACTGTGCTTAGTGTAGTGCTTGGCACATCGTGTGCACTTCACAAGTACAGGTATGTATTATTAGTGCTCCACTGTGCAATTGGAGGTCAAAATCTCTTAGTTTTCGAGTCCCAAGAATTTGTGGACTGGATCTGGGGTGACTCACTCCTTTGAGCCTCTGTTCCCCAAAATATGAGGTACTGTAACCTGAAAGGGATATTATGAAGATTAATTAGGACATGTCTGCTAAAGGCTTTGAGCTTTCTGGGAAGAAGTCCTGAGTAGACATAAGGTATGATAACCTCCCTCACAGCACAGATCACTGAAAGGTTGCCAGAGAGAAATATGTTTAAATCGTTGAGAGCCCCAAAGTGGCATTTTTTTTCAGCTATAAAAAAGGCTTAATCTAAACAGGATGCCATCAAACCTTGAAGACCATGCTTTTGAAAATAAAGCGGTGAATATTTGTCAGAGTTCTCTCATGAAAAGCAATGCTAGTGAAAATGATAAAATCAACTAAATACTATATCATTCATTTAGCACCTAGGACATAAAAATGGCAAATAATTTTTAACTGTTATGTGATCATATTACAAGAAAAAAAATGGTTAAACATTTAATAGAGCTTCCAGGCATAGTAGTTTTATCCAGATGGGAATTTGGGGGAAAAGGTGGATTATAGATCTACTTGCATCCAAGGCAAATGTTCCACTGATATGAATGGTATAAGTGCTTGTGAGTTAGATGAATCCACCAGTCTTGTGAATTATATGAAAAAAATCCCTTGTAAAAATATATGGGTTGGGATTCCATCCATCTGGTGTAGAGTGTGCCTCTCACACCATCCGAGCGCTTAGTACAGTGCTCTGCACACAGTAAGCGCTCAATAAATACTATTGGTGATTGATGACATCCAATCAAATTAATTTGAGAACTAATATTTTGTACACTTAATCATCTACAGTGTCCACCTTCCTTGGTTAGTATTTAAAAATCTATAATGATTTCATTCATTCATTCATTCGGTTGTATTTATTGAGCGCTTACTGTGTGCAGAGCACTGTACTGAGCACTTGGAAAGTACATTACGACAATAAAGAGAACCAAGCCCTGCCACAACGGGCTCTTTGTCTAGAGGGGGGAAGCAGACATCAATACAAGTAAACAGGCTTCAAGATAAACAGAATTATAGATATATATATAGCATATAAGTCCTGTGGGGTGGGGAAAGAGAGGAATTGCGAGTCATGGTGAGGTGGAAGTGAGGGGGAACTGAGGAAAAGCTGGGCTCTGTCTAGGAAGGCCTCTTGGAGGAGGTGTGCCTTCAGTAGGGCTTTGAAGGGGGGAAGAGTGATTGGCGGATTTGAAGAGGGAGGGTTTTCCAGGCCAGAGGTAGGATGTGGGCCAGGCGTCGGCGGTGGGACAGGCAAGATAGAGGCCCTTTGAGAAGGTTAGCGACACCAGAGGAGCGAAGTGTGTGGGCTGGGATGGAAAAATGAGAGAAGAGAGGTGAGGTAGGAAGGGGCAAGGTCATGGAGAACTTTAAAGCCAATAGTGAGGAGTTTTTGTTTGATATGGAGGTGGATAGGCAACCGTTGGAGATTTTTTTGGGGGGGAGTGGGGGGTGACGTGCCTGGAATGTTTCTGAAGAAAGATAATCCAGGCAGCGGAGTGAAGTATGGATTTAAGTGGGGAGAGGCAGGAGATTGGGGGCTCAGAAAGGAGGCTGATGCAGTAATCCAGTCAGGATAGGATGAGTGATTGTGAGATGATTTGCAATACAAGAGCCAAGTTTTAGTTGTTCCACTTATAAATTCTTGCCAAATTAAAGCCTAGAAAAATGTTCAATACATGTGGATATCTGCTGTTGCTTCAACATTCACACTTAAAACCATGGACAGTTTTCAGAGTCGTCAAAACAACTCATTGCACAGTAAGAACCTCTGAAAACATCTTTCAAGAAAATGATATTCACAAAGTCAGACTTAAAACAAAGCCTTCAATCTTGCATATGGGAAGACTTGATTTGACTCTGACAGTTACTTGTAAACTCCTCTAGACTGTAAGCTCATTACAGGCAGGGAATGTTTCTGCTAATTCTGTTGTATTGTACTCTCCCAAGCACTTAGTACAGTGCTCTGCTCTACTATAGTAGATTACAATGATCAAGGTCAGAGTGATCATCCTATATACCAGAGGAACAAATATTTAGGATGCCTAGTCTTCCTCAGAGCATTAGAAGGGGTAGTATTCTGAATCTATTCATGTTTCCCTGGAGCACTCTTTGACCAATCCAGGCAAGAAAAGTTTGAGTTTGGAACACTAGATAAATCCCCACCAGCTCCCTTGCAGAACGGTTCCCAAATACCAAGTCCTTGAAGTTAATTCTTCCAAATAATCAGTTTTCCATTTGCCTAAACCACCGGTGACTTATTGAGATGCTGGCACAGAAATTACATCTGAATGATACACATAAAACAAATGTAAAATCGCCCAAAACCCAGGAGATTCAAAACTGGCTTCACAGCTGTGAGTTCGATTATTTCAGAAATGTCATCTGTCTAATATTTACTGTGAAGCAGCTGAATCTGGGAGAAGATGAATTCAAGGAAGAGACTAAGCAACCAATCCAGAGCTGCCTTTTTTAACAGCTCAGGTGCTGAACAAACTAGCCCTTGGAGAGCAGATGTAAAACAGTGAAACTGCAGGTGCTGATCAGACTTTGGAAACCATGCAAGGTTGTTAGACCTAATTTTTTCCATTCGGCCCTCTGATGTGAGCCAAATCAATATAGTTGGGCCCTGCCCTTCCCTTCATTTGAGTGGACCATCAGAAAAGTTAATAAGCTAGAGTGGCAGTGCAGACATTTTTAAGAATGATCTGGGATTTAGCATTACACTGTACTGAATGAATGGGACAATATTTTTTGTCACATGCTGTTTGTTGAATGTAGTTTGCTTGAATTAAGTTTTCCAACTGGCCTGTGCTCTATGATCTTTAGAAATATTTAAACATATATTAAATTGAATAGCTGGTTCAGAGATGGCCTGGAAACTCTGATTCCAGTATCAATGGTATTTCATTCATTCATTCATTCAGTAGTATTTATTGAGCACTTACTATGTGCAAATCACTATATCACCTGGGAGAGTACAATATAATAACCAACAAAAAACACATTCCCTACCCACAGTGAGCTTGCAAACTCTGAGGAAAGCATTGTACTAAGCACTTGGAAGAATGAAAAAGAGTAAGTAATCATGGTCCCTTCTCTTAAAGAGTGTACAGTCGAGGGAGAGAGAGAGAGAGAGAGAGAGAGAGAGAGAGAGAGAGAGAGAGAAAGGAATTAAAGTAGATTACAGGTAGGGGAAGCAAGTTCTGTTTGTTTGTTTTATGGTACTTGTTAAGTACTTTCTATATATCAAACCAGAAATATCAAGGTTTCCATGTTTAATGGGCTTGAAATTCTGGTTGTAGTGATCCAAGTGCATAATTGGTTAGGTCAGACACCGTCCCTATCCTACATAGGCTTAACAGTCTCAAGTGGAAGGGAAAACAGTTACTGAATCCCCATTTTACAGTTGAGGAAAACTGAAGCAAAGAGACATTAAGTGACTTGCCCAAAGTCATACACCTAGCACTTGGCAGAGCAACTGGCAGAGCCGGGATTAGAACCCAGGTCCTCCGACTCCCAGTCTGGTGCTCTTTCCACTAGGCCATGCTCCAAAGAGAGAGCCTCTTCAGATTGTATTCCAAGTTCTGATGTCCAAGTAGAAGGAACTAGGAAATGGCTGTACTTGGAAGTAATGCGTGACATCAGGAGCCATGATCCATCTTGGACTCTAAAGGCCTTCACCCCACTGTGTACATGTGAGGACATACACAGGCACGCAAAGGGATTCCTTGGTCCATAGAAACTAGGAAATGGCCATTCTAGACCCCTCCTGGGCCCTGGTCCTCTAGTGGGTGTACTAGAAAATTTCTAGATCTGTCTACGTATTGCTCCCTGCAAGTAGCCAAGAACCTTTCTCCCATCAATCCATTAAGTATAATACAGGCAGTAGGTATTATGCCTGCCCCAAAGGTGCTTACAATCAGGCACGTCTCCTATCGATCAATCCATCCATCTACCAACTAAGCACAAGAGAGGAGGCAGACAGGACTCCTGCCCTCCAGGGGCTTACAGTCTACAATGTCTCCCACACCAGAGTTTTCCGCCTCGCGTGTCTCCCTTGACATGCTACTGGGTCAAAGACCCTTCTGTGAAATGCCTGGGTTCATGGTTTACAGCGGAACGTGGCAGATCAAAGCAGCAGGCTGGTGAAGAGGTGGAAAGGCTCTTTGGCTGCCAAGTTCCTCAAATGGCAAAGGAGCAGCAAAAAAAAAAAAGGCTGCTGGCAGCCCATTAGTCAGTGGCTCTCAAACTTAATGGTCTATGGACCATATTGGTTGAGCAAAACTGCAGCTGGCCAACTACCTCCCTGGACTTGGCTTTGCACAGCCAAATCTCTAAGAGAAATCAAGCCCTGCTTCTCAGACTCAATCCTCCCTCACCCTTCAGTCTTCATCGCAAGGCCTCACTTCTACCTCTGCTGATCTCCCTTTCCATTCCTTCCTAGGCCAGGAGCCTCACAAGAAATACCAAGGTTCCATGTTTAATGGGCTTGAAATTCTGGTTGCAGTGACCCAAGTGCACAATTTCAAAAATGTCTGGGTGCTTTCTTCGGGTCTTATTTTCCGTAATTTAAAATAGACTTCAGATTGATCGTCTCATGTTTTTTGAACAGTGCTTTTATTTTCCCAAAGAGCTTTCAAACTATAAATGATATTTATTGAGCTCTTACTGTTTGCAGAGAACTGCACTAAGCACTTGGGAGAGCCCAGTACAAAAGAGTAGATAGAGCCAGCCCCTGCCCACAGGGACTTACAGACTAGAAGGGGAAACAAAGATGAAGGTAATTTACATGTGTATCTTTACATACCAGCTATAAGGCTGGGGCAGGGGAACTACCCAAGTGCTTAAGAAGAACAGAGTCCAGAGAATAGGTGACACATTAGGGAGGCCTAAAACAGCAAAGTAAGGGCTTAGTCACATTAATAATCTCATTTATAACCTCACAACTTTCCTTCCAAATAGGGAGAGTCCGGTATTATTATCCCCATTCTATGGAAGAGGAAGCTGAGAGAGGTTAAGTGACTTGCCCAAGTTCACGTAAGCAGGCCAATGGCAAACCCAGGATTAGAAACCAGCTCACCCCCATCCCCATGCTCTTTCCACCTGTCTATACTGCCTCTCACTAACTTTCATGAAGTGTTATTAGGCATATACCCATTTTAAGGTCAATCCCCCAAAAAAAACCCAAAAAATATTCTCCTCTGTTAGCTCTGGTTTCAAAGAAAAAAGGACCATTAGAAGTTGATTTTAGGCTTCTCCAGAGGGAATCCACATGGCTAATGTCACACAGTAAGGTGACTGTGTCCATTCCAGGCACTGAAATCCCAAATGTAATTAAAATCATATAATGAGTTACATTATTGAAAAAATGCTTTGTTAACCTTATTATCTTGTAGGCTGCAGGATAGAGAAGAATTTGTGCAACTGAAAACAGTTCATTAGACTTAATTATGAACTAATTATCTTACAAGCTTCATCATTCTTCTTTGATGCTTCAGGATATGGTAGAAGAAATGACAGCTCACAAGTTCTCATAGATTGATCTGGAAAGAAATGACCTCAGTAGGGTTTAAATGTGCACTTTGGAGTCACTTATCCAAATGGTTCAGGGGAAACAGGTTGGTTTGTGTGGCTTTTTCTCCTGAAATATCCAGATAATTGAAGCCAAAATATATATTTAGGCCTTAGTTTTCCAGATAAATTTTCAGTGTGGATCCAGGGATAGCAGGAATCCAATTTATTGGGCTAGAGGGACATGAAGTTAAATAGTTTTTGCCCAGGCTATTACAGCAATGTTCCTGCTTGCTGTTCCCACTTGCATAGTATGATTTTGTAAATAAGTCTTTTAGCTATTAGCTTCATAATCATATAGGTAAATCTAAACAATGACCAGTTCGTCATTAAACGGAAAGCACATTATATAAATGAATTGTGTCCGATAGATCTTTGCCATCCCAGGCCTATTTCTGTTCCTAAGAAATATAGAAAAAATTTTCCAATTGAAGAAGTCCTGTCAGACCCCTTTTATATTAAAAAAAATTAAATCAGTGTTGGGCTAAAGCTTTGAATTAAAAGCCAAGGTTCAGTCTGAAGCAACTTCAGACATCTGTGTTATATTGTCCCTGAAAGTATTGCCACCACTAAATTAAACCTGAGCTGTTGAGTTATTCAGTGATTAAAGTTTATAGAAGCATTTTACATTGATTTGCTCAGACCATATTAACCTTCCTCCTCAGAAAAAACGCAACCAAATAGTAAAATTAAAAAATAAAATGTGAGAACCATGATGCATCTTGTGGTTAGTTATCATTTTCTCATTATTCAGTTATGTCCATATAGATGAGGAGTCTGAACTAACTGTGCAAAACTTTTTCCAAACTGCTCTGTTGGCTTTGATCTCACTTTACTGAGAGTTGGAGGAAATGAGGGGTAATGGAAAGCATAGATCTAGGATTTGGGGGGCCTGGGGTTTAGTCCTAGATCTGTCACTGATCTGCCGTGAGAACTTGGGCAAGTTCCTTGGCCGGTCTGTGTCTCGGATTCTTCATCTGTAAAATGGGGATAATCATACCCACCTCTCCCTAGGTTACAGACATGTCTTGAGGACCACATGAAATAAGTAAAGGAAAAGGACTTTGGAAAATGAGTCGGATCACACATAGAACTCTGCATATGATATAATCTTAGAAGAATGAGTATGTGAGAGGTGGCAAGAGGTCAGGACATTCAGAAAGGTCAGCTCCAATCTACTCATACTTCAAGAATAAGTGAGGTGAAAGAACAGAACAGTAGGGATAGCAGAAAAAACCCAGCCCCATTCAGAAGGCAGGTGGATGTCAAACCCGCAGGCAGAACTTCTGAAGGCTTTACACTCATATCCATCTACTAGTGTCGGTATTGTCCGAGCCCACATCTGGGCCAGTGCCAAAATTGTTCAAAGGGGAGTGTGGTAATAGGCAATAAAAGAAATAAATGGGTAAGGGACAAATAGGAATGCCATGGGGATACCAGTCTTAGGTACTTTAAAAGAATGTCTCAAAGAATTAATAATTACTTCAACATCTGTTTTGTGCCTGATTGAATGATTTTGCTGCTCAGGTGTTCTACTGTGCTCTTTTAACTCAGAAAAGTGCTCTTTAGGCGATAGCACCATTTTGCTTGACAGCCTCAGCAAGGGGAAGGAGTGTGATTTTCTGATTCCAGTGGAGCCTCATAGGAACACAGGGCCACTGGGATAAACTTTGGAGGGTTTTAAAAGAGGAGGGGAAAATATAATGGCATTTAGGAAGCGAATCCCAAATGAGGAGGAAAGTTTTGCAGCCTCCAGAGACCTTATAACTGAACAGTATCAAAGAAAAAGAAGTCCGAAGTGGAAGGGTTAGCAATTGGCACAGCAAAACCATTTGCCCACCGTGGGAAGTTTGGAGTAGAGTAGGGTTTACTTAGAATAAGGAACCTTCTTTGTTTCTGCCTCCACATTTTGTCTCCCCTGCTACAATGGTAGCTTACAATGGGATGTTCCTTGAGTTTGCTAATGCTATTGTGCTTGCCCAAGTGGTTAGTACTGTGCCTAGCCTAGAGTAAGCACTTGATAAATACTACTGATTGATGTGCATCCCATTATGTCCTCTGAGCCCAAGACATAGTGTTCGTCCCTTCCTTCAAGTCTTACAAATCAATCGAAAACAAATGATTGGTCAGAGGTTGGCCTAGAACTCTTGTTCTCCTATCCCTGCTTCCTCCCTGCCCAGACTTAGGAGTCTGCCGCGAAGCAGTGAAGTTGGGGACAGAACTGGGAATTGGAAAAGTCTTAGTGCTAACGGTCCGTCAAACTGCCATGTAGACATTATGGGAAAGGGCTCGCTCTCAAACACCTGTTTACCTGTGTCTCTCTGCGAGCATGTGTTGATGGGGAGGGGCAGGTATGGCCTAAGCAGATGCAGGTCACTAGAAAAAGAAACACTCTCTCAAAAGCCTCCTCCACTGTAATAATAATTATGGTATTTGTTAAGCGCTTACTATGTGCCGAGCACTGTTCTAAGCATTGGGGTAGATACAAGGCAGTCAAGTTGGACCCAGTCCCCGTCCCACATGGGGCTCACAGTCTCAATCCCAGTTTACAGAAGAGGTAACTGAGGCACAGAGAAGTGAAGTGACTTGCCCAAGGTCACACAGCAGACTAACAGTGGAAGAGGGATTAGAACCCACGACATCTGACTCCCAAGCCCGTGATTTTGCCACTAAGCCACGTTACTGACTATGCCAGCCACTGTCAGCTGGCCAGGAAGCTTCTGCCCATGTGGCTCTGGCAAAGTACCGTGAGTAGGAGGGCAGACCAACCATTTAAACAAAAGTAAAGAGAGGAACCAAAATCCATATCGACATGGATAGGCCCCAACTGGACCCCTGATTTTATACAGCTGTTCAGGACCGTGCAGACCCATCCATTTCCCAAATGCAAAGGTGGCAGAGAGGAAGTTCCCATGCACACAGTAAATCAGTAGAAGGATTTAATAGGTCTTGCCCATATTAGACATCCCCATTTTTATCTTTAGAAAAGTAAAAGGATTTGAGAGTTTTTTGGAGCGAATCAGTTGCAACAGTGCCCCACCAAAATTCAGAGGATTGTTTTATCACAACGCCCTAAGGAGTGAGGAAGCACCTTTAAACTAGATGTAAAATATTCTACTGTTTGGTGGGGTCTCCTGGAGTTTGAAAGTGGTAAAATCAGAGTCAGTCATGATCAAATGTGTCTGGTTGTGATTGCAGGTTTGTGTAACTCAGCCGACAGCTGGATGATTGTTCCTAACATCAAACAAAACCACTACACAGTGCACGGGCTTCAGAGTGGCACCAAATACATCTTTATTGTCAAGGCTATTAATCAGGCTGGCAGCCGGAACAGTGAGCCTGGCAAGTTGAAGACAAACAGTAAGTGATAAAAACAACTACCCCTTTTCATTTTCTCCCACCCCTCTCTTCTCCTCAGCTTTCTCTGTCCTCTCTTTCTCCATTCCCTCTTATTCCTCTTTTTCCTTTCCTCCTCCGCTTCCCTTCTTTCTCTCTCTATTCCCTCTTCTTCCCCTTCCCCAGCTTCTCTTCTCTCTGTCCAGTTCCACTTCCCTTTCCTAAAACCGCTTTTCTCTCTCCATCCCCTCCCATTACCTCTTCTCCTCTCCAGCTTCTTTGCTCACTCCATTTCCTTTTATCCTCCTCCCCTTGAGATCTTCTTTCCTCTCTCCATTTCCTCTTCTCCTCTCTTCTCTTTTCTTCCTCAGCACTCTCTCTCTCCTCCCCTTCTCTTTTCTTTCCTTGCTTTTTTCCCCTCTAATTTCCATTCTCTATTTGTCCTCCCTCTCCTCCATTTCCTCCTCTTGACTCATCCCACTACTCTTTTCCATTCTTTCCTCCTCAGATAATTCATTCATTCATTCAATCATATTTATTGAGCGCTTACTGTGTGCAGAGCACTGTACTAAGTGCTTGGAAAGTACAATTCGGCAACAGAGACAATGCCTACCCAACAGCGGGCTCCCAGCCTTGAAGGGGGAGACAGTCAACAAATCATTGAAAGTCTTGTGATTCCAAACTAAATTTTGTGTTTCCAATGTCTGCTGAAAGAAAAGTCCTTTTCATGAGATGCCAGTCTAGGTCCCATGCATTTACCAAGGTGATTTCAGTTTTTACTTCTTTTTTACAGCTTTTTCATAGCTGCCAAAGTGGTAAGCCAGATGAGCCAGATCAGCAGAAAAGAAAGTCTCTTGAAATAAATTTGATAACTTGATTTTAGGCTGCATCTTGAAAAAACTTTAATTTTAATTCCAGTTTTTCTAGACTGATTCTCTTTCGATGCTTAGAAGAGTGAGTGGTTTTCACACCTCATAGGAAAAATCCAGTTATTATGCCTTCTCAGAGTATTGAGAGAGGAAAGGTTCTCCAAGACAGCTGACTATTTGTGAAAAGGTGAAGTGAGTGTAGGTGGAAATGTGATGAACAGAAAGGAGACCCGTGGAATGGGCTACACAGGAAGAAAGATACTGTGTGTCCCTTACTGCCACAATGAGCTTCTCCCTCAAAACCCTCAGTTCCTTCTTTCCTCTCACTTCTGCCTCCATCATCAAGAGCCGATCCTACACTTTCAGATTAACTCCCAGCACCCCGAGGTGCATCAGCCTATCATCTCATCATCCACCTGTACTGAATGTCTAATGTTGAAGGCAGGAAACATGTCTCATAGTTCTGTTGGACTTTCCCCAAGGGCTTTAGTGTGACATTGCACCCAACAGGTGTTCAGAGTAGTGGTATTACTGCTGTTACATGTTGATGCCTGTGTTGGATGATGAGAGGAATGTTGGAAGTATCCTCCTTGTAAAATAGAAACTGAGTTATTGTCTGTGCACTTCCCTCTTTAATGCAACATTTTAACACTCCTCACAGACACTCCCAGCCCTACTTGTACAATAAGCAGAAGGGATAGGCGAGAGAAAGGTATTGGAGTTGTGAAGAAAACATTTTTAACTGTTCCCATTTCTCAGGAAAAAGCAAAAGGAGGATATAGAGCTCCTGTGGGTGGTAGGAGGACTGAGTAGATATGAGGCTAGAGACTTAAAGGGAAAACATAGTAGGGTGATGGTGGGTGGGAGAAAGGGGCGGTCCAACCTGGGCAAAGAAAATTGAGAAGGGCATTTCATTTGGAGGAGAGAGGATAATCCTAAATGTGGAAAGAGATGGATCGATGTTGATAATGGGGTTCAGAGGCCCTTAGCAAAGGAGAGAAAATAAATTGATGAGTGAATAGGCTGGGAGGGAAACTTCAAGACTTGGTTCTTCATCCATCCTAAATCCCCTGTCTCTATTTATTTCTACTTCATACTCCCAAGAGCCCTAAGGATAGGGGTTTCTAGATGTTTCAAAGATTAAATTATCTAAAATGACAGGGAAACTTGGTGAGTGAAAATGTTACTCTAAAAGTATTATAGGGGTTTCTAGATGTTTCAAAGATTAAATTATCTAAAATGACAGGGAAACTTGGTGAGTGAAAATGTTCCTCTAAAAGTATTAGAATAGTTTCTAGGGTATTAACTGGGAACTTACAAGATGCTGCACAGTAAACCAACCCCATACAAGCAATTTAAATCTTCCTGTTGGACATACTTGTAACTGGTACCCTTTAAAGTAGTTTGTCATATAGACACCACTAGTGAATTAAATCCATCATTCCTATTTAAATTCCTAACAATCACTATGCTTAATCTTCTCTGGAATGGCTATGTCAGTCAAGGAAAAGTTAATATCTTACACTTCTAATCCAGTTCTGGCTAATGGCAGAGTATACTATCTCCCTTAGAACAGAGTGTATCTAATTGACAGTGTTCTGTCGAAACTTTGAAATCTCATTCTTAATGACCCGTGGCCTGAGAAAAATCCCAGTCCCATAGCAGGCAGCCGTAATGAGGCATTTTCCAGTTGTTGAAGCATGGGAAACGATCATGGACAACATCTGTAGTGGTTAATGTCTACTGCATCTGGCTCCCAGAAACCGTCGTTTCAATCTCAAGATCTATTGATTCTTTTTATGGGCAATTTACAAGAAGTGGCAGTGGCTAAATCTTGAGCCACTAGAATGAAATTCGAGACACACATTTGCCCAGGGATCATAAATGGAAGATAAAGATATTTTCTGGGATTCTAATTTTAGAAATGGCCAAGTATTTGGGTCAGAGGCAGTGTTGAGATTTTTGTTTAGGTATGAGGACTGTAAGGCCCAAGTAGCATAGAATAGGATGGAATGCTGAGTGCCAGGACATATTCTAAACTCCTGGGACCTAATAGACAGTGAGGAAAATGTCAGATAATTATACCACTAGTGTAAGGAGGATGTATGGTGGTTACTGTATTTACTGTGCAGATGCTAATTAGAAACTACAAAAGTAAATGCCTCCAACTCTAGAAAAAGTTCTCCTCCCAAGCCTTTCATAAGTCTTGTTCTCTAAAGGTACATTCTCCTTGATCTAGAACTGGCCTCTTTTGTTAATGAAAAACCTTTTCCCCAGCCTAATGAAGGCATGGGCTTTCTTTTAAAAACATTCTCAGGACTGTACCACAAGGCATCTGGGTACTAAAAGGTACTTTGCACCTCAAAGTTGATCATTTTTCACAGAATATGCATTTCTTAGCACACCACATAGAGATCATTAGGAAAAAGTGGGTTTTAATGTCATAGAAAATACACCAACTTATTTAATTCAAAAGCAGTTTATTTCCTCAAACAAAAAAAAAATCATTTTGGAAATGTTTTAAGAAAGGCTAAGCTAAACACAACACTTCGCGGCTATTTTTCTTCACTTGGTAAACCACATTTAATCCCCTACATTTGCTAGCATAATCACACTGTAGTTAGTTTTTACAACACAAAGCAAAGCAGATGGTAATTTTAAACTTCACATGTAATTCTAGCAGGCTGCTGTGTCTCTGAGGAGAACCACTTTCCACACTGACTCAGAGGCTGTCAGCCTCTACTTTTGAAGGTTTGCCTTCATGCTGGAAGGGGTTTAGAAGAAAGGATTTTGGTAGTCACAGAAGGAGGTGTCCTGTTCTGAGCCAAATGGCACCTATGTATTCTTGGAGAGGGTTACACTCAAACCTTGTCAAAGTAGCCAAGCTTGTCCTGTTCCTATGTATTATGTATTCAGATGGCTGAGTTTATCGAATGTCTTCCTGTTCCTGCCCATGAGGCTCACGTTAATGCAGTAGATACCTGCCAACAGCAACAGTCTCGGGGATGTTTTTACACCATATTATTTGGACCAGTTTGTAATTCATTTCCTGCGTTTTCACACATCTTATCCAGGTTTATATTCCTGAACAGGCAGAAGTCCAAGTAATATTGAATTGTCGATGAAATAATGGCTCTGAAGGGAGATGGAATCAACAAGAGCAGGAGATAGGCTATAATAAATCTTCAATTGTGACCGAGTCCAGAGGCATTTTTGCAGTAGTTAAAGAGTATAAGTAAAATTGAACAGAGTTTTATTGCATACCTAGATAAATCCAGAAGAGTGATGACCCGAATTCAGAATTGTGTTTCAACCACTTTTCAAACTCCTTTTAAGGTGATCAAGTAATGTCATTTCATGCCTATTCTAAAGCCAGGACTCTAATTCTTAGCAATTGGCAAACTAAAAGGTATAGAAGCAGTCTAAAAAAGATATTATATGATTTTTAAAATGTGCACTGCTTTATATTTTGATAACTTTCTTAAAAATTGAGATACTCAATTTGCTCATATGTTCCATACAGGAGGCAGGCTAGTAATGGAGAAAACAAACTTTTCCAATCTGCCTCAACACTGAGCTATAAATTGGGCCCTCATCCACAATACACGTGTGAGAATTGGTCATGGTCTCTGGCCCTCAAGGGACTCTCAATCTAAGAATATAAGGCAGGAGACAGGACTAGAGACAGGAGCATCAGAAAAAATGAAACAAAAAACCCCACTTGAGTGAGAGGCAAGGACAAACAAAATAAAAATTGAAAATTTGTAGGCTACTATTGCTAGAGGAGCAGATCTTCAAGCTCCTCATGATTCAAGTCCAGGAGTCACAGCCCCAGTCACAGAGACGGCTACATGAGGCACCACAGCCTTCTTAAGGTTTGTTGAGGCCATGGACTGCTGCTTTTCTCTTTCCCACCAGGAAAGTGGGCATAAGGTAAGTTGGTATGGCTCTCATAATTTAATGGTTAGATCATTGATATAATGAATCAATATGCCTTAAAGGAAAAAAAAGGATGCCTATAAAACTCATCTCTGTAAGGGAAATTTCTTATTAAGCCATACACCCCGCCCTTCCAGAATGCATGTTTTCACTACATCTTCCATTTTAAGCATTTTTTGGGAATCAAAAATTGTAAAAGTTTCCCACAATGGAAACTTGCTTGCATAGAGGACGTGACAGTGTCAGAAGAAACAGTTGGGTGCACACAAGCGACACGAAACACTTGCACTAGAGTTGGATCAAACCCCTATGTTTTTGGAGAACTGAGCGAATGTTGAACCAGTATCCACTTGGAGAAAAATAGCCTGGTCCCCTAAATATATTTTATGATACAGGATCTGAACCCAGGCAAGTCCTGTGCTCCTTGGTTAAATCTAATTTAACATGGATCGTGTCTCTTCGAAGTAAAGCCGACATTTTCTCCTCTGTCTTCTGTGTGTGGTTACAGGCCAGCCATTTAAACTGGATCCCAAGTCTGCCCACCGAAAACTCAAGGTGTCCCACGATAACCTGACGGTTGAACGTGATGAAACCTCGTCCAAAAAGAGTCACACGCCGGAGCGGTTCACCAGCCAGGGGAGCTACGGAGTGGCTGGAAATGTGTTCATTGACAGTGGGCGCCACTACTGGGAGGTAGTCATAAGCGGCAGCACATGGTAGGCATCTCGTTTCCACCGCACTGAGGCTTTGAAAATAATAATAATGATAATAATTACGGTATTTGTTCTGCAGTTGCTACGTACCGAGCACTGTTCTAAGCTCTGGGGTAGATAAAAGGTAAACACATTGGACACGTTACTCATATCTTCACTCTAATGAAGTATTTACCAGTGCCCCCGCCACCCCACAAGCGTATCAGCCAGCACTAGAGATTCCAGAATAACTTAGTCTGCGTCTTTCTAAATAATCAATTAATAACCTAGATTGTCTTCTTGGTTGGAAGGAGACCGGGAAAGCAAGAGGAGCCTCTAGAGATTTTTTTTTTAAATGGTCTTGTTAAATACATACTACTGTTTGTCAGGCACTGTACTAAGCATTGGAGTAGATGCAAGATAATCAGTTTTGGACACAGCACATGAGGATTTAATTCCCATTTTACAGATGAGGGAATTGAGGTACAGAGAAGTTAAGTGACTTGCCCAAGGTCACACAGCAGACAAGTGGCTGGGATTAGAGCCCAGATCCTTCTGACGCCCAGGCCTGTGCTCTATACACTAGGCCACACTGCCTTCGGTAAATCATTTTTGGAAATGTATTGCAAACAAGATTTTGAGCTCAAAATATGCTCTTTTCTTAATAGGTCACCAAAGAACAGTATTTATGCAAAGTAATGGTGCTTTTATCTGAAATCACCTTCACGTAATTGATTTATAATAATGTCCGTCTCCCCCCCCGCCAGATTGTAAGCTCACTGTGGGCTGGGAATGTGTCTGTTTATTGTTGTACTGTACTCTCCCAAGCACTTAGTACAGTGCCCTGCACACAGTAAGTGCTCAAGAAATGCGTTTGAATAAATGAATGAATGAACCTTCCCTTACTGTATTGATAGTCCTGGAGCTAATCTAAATTTAAATTTTCAGCCACTTTAGATGCTTTCAGGTTTGGTCTTCCAGTCAGAGCTCGGCAGGGACTAGATTGCTCTTGGCTGTGGAGCGGTGGGGTTCAGTCACTTCCCTAGATTCTGTTGGAAGCAGGCATGTAGGTGCTTTTTTCCAAGAAGAAAATCATTTCCTGGAGGCAGTATCCCAGCCCTGCCATCTACTTCACCCACATGTGCTTCAAAAGGGCACAAAGAGGAGCCAGAAAGAAAGGCAGCATGATTTTCAGGAGCACACTCGGTAACCACACCACTCTGACCCCAGAACGGCACTGACTACTGTCCCTGCCATTAACAGTCCATGGTGTTATTGAGCACTTACCATGTGCAGAGCACTGTACTGAGTGCGTGGGAGAGGACAGTACAACAGATTACCCCTCAGCTCCCACCTAGAGGATGGCCTACACTCTACCCAAACCTGCAATGTCCCCTAATCAGAGGGCATTGGCTGGACCTTGTCTTCTTTGATTCCATTGACAGGTCTTACCGTTTTTCAGCTTGCTAAGCATCATATGAGCAATGAAAAATGAGATAAATGTGACTATAGTGACAGAATTCTTTTTTTCTAGTTAAAACATCCCAAATCATTCTGGGATAGCTCTTCATAGAGGAACAATTAAAATCCCATCAATAAAGCATCTAATAAATGCTAATTATAATCAGATTAGTATTTATTCCTTCCTGAGGAAATTCCAAGGTGTCAGGGTCACTTCACCTCTATAAATGCAGATTAGCAATTAGCACTTAAATTATCCACCAGAAGTCAAAAATAACTCCTGGGAAAAAAGTCATCAAGCTCTGAAAGGAATTCTGATGGTCTCAATTCTCGCATTACTGGGACAGCATGTCACTGAGGTTATATGAGGTAGAAACAGTGAGTAGGAGTGCCTAGTGATGATATTTGCTTTAGACACACCTTTGTCCCACCCCATCCCTTGGGCCAGCTTTTAAAATCTATGATTAATTGTATATGTGTCTTGGGGTACACTAACATCTTGGGAAGCTCATTTGGTGCGTCTTCTGCCTTTTAGGACTTTCACTTTGGACTTTGACATTCTCTACCTTTTTAAGTTCTGTGGAAATACGCAGATTGTATTGTCTGATGGAGTCTCCTGTTAGAAATACAAGATGAGTCTTAAATCAGCAAGCACTGAGACAAGTTCTGAGTGCTGGGGTAGATAGGAGTTAATCACTTTGGACACAGTCCCTGTTCCACGGTCCAAATAGGAGGGAGGACAGGTGTTGAATGCCCATTTTACAGATGAAACTGAAGCACAGAGAAGTTAAGTGACTTGCCCAGAGTCACACAGCAGGCAGTTGACAGAAGTGGGATTTGAACCCAGATCCTCTGGCTCCCAGGCCCACGGTCTTTCCACTAGACCACACCGCTTCTCTAAGGGTAGACTATTTCCTCCACACTCTAAGCTCGTTGTCAGCAGAGAATGTGTCTGCCAACTCTGTTGTATTGTACTCTCCCAAGTGCCTAGTATAGTGGTCTATAAACAGTAAGCATTCAGTAAATACCATTTATTGATTGATTAAGGGGACTGAGGTCAGAGCCAAGAATCAGCACAGAGGGATTTGTTTGAGAGCGGGCTGCTTACACAGAACCACTCACGCGCTGTTATCCCTGTCAGTTATGTTCCCTCTAGGTGTGGAGTGCAACAAAAAAGTAGGTGAGTGTACATTATAAATTAATATGACTGGCCTCATTATCAAAATCAAAGTTTTAATATACATTTAGTTAATATCCAATCAACTTAGCCCCCAAAATAGTTTCGCAAAACTAACTGCAGCCAGGGGTGTCAGGTGGCTTTTGAAGCAGAACTAAATTGTCACCTTTTTTTTAACATTGCAACCAAATGGCACCTTGCAAACATTTATTCCCAAAGCCCAACTTACTGCTGTAACAATGATAATTCATTCAATCGTATTTATTTTAATCGTATTTATTGGTAATGGTATTTAATGGTAATGGTGTTGTGTGCCAACCACAGTAGGGTAGATATAAGATCATCAGGTAGGACACAGACCCTGTCCCACAGGGACCTCAGAGTCCAAGGGAGATGAAGGACATTGACATTAGCCCTTTTTTCAGATGAGGAAACAGACACAGAGAAATCAAGTGACTTGTCCAAGATCACAGCAGGCAAGTAGTAGAGACGGCATTAGAACTTAGGTCTCCTGATTCCCAGCCCCGTGCTCCTTCTGCTCGGACATGCCGTGGATTGAAGAAAGTAGTTCCCGATCTTCCCTAAAGCTTTTAGGGTACCACCGAGCGCCTCTAGGATTAAGGCAAGGAGAAGTCCCCACCACCCTTCTGGTTTTCTCAGATGAAATCCTGCCAAAATCACTCCCTTGGTTAAAGGCCACGAGAATCATTGCTCCCAACTTGCGTCTTTCCAATAAACCGGGGAGGGAGTAGCGGGCCGGGAGCCGTTGGGCTGACAGCACAAGACCCATGAGCCTGCCAGCTCACACTGGGCTCAATGCCACCATAAGTGACTCTAATCGCCATGTGGTTGAGCTTCTCTTTTGTTGCATGTTCCAGCTGGCTGGTGACACCAGTGGTCACCCCGGTGCGAATTCCACCGTGTGCTCGTGTCTAGTAACCCATCCTGTCCATCCTTCCAGAAGACGGGGAAAAAGCAAAAGGAGTCCTTTAATAAGAGCCCTGAAAAAGGCCAGCCTTCTAAATTCTGTACCGGGGCTGAAAGGAATGAATGAAATCATCATTTGGTCCGATGTATTAATACACTATACCGTTTGGGCTAAGTGTTTCTTAGCAGCAGGTGTGCGAAAGTATAGGCTCTTGTGTAAGTTTTCACAGCTGGTAATTCTGCTCTTTCCCGACTCGCCTTCTTAATTGGTTCCATGAAAAATAGAGTGTTGCACAAAAGAAAGCCGTTTCCCATATAAATAGTGTAAACTGAACTGATGCCCACCTAAGATCCAAAAACATTTCTTAAAGTGAAACTGGTTTGGATGTCCTATGTTATCATCTAGTCTCTCACAGTTAAGCAAGATCCTACTTGGTGCGGTTCTCCTAGTTAAAACTAGTGTTGGGTAAATGGACAGGAATGTGGATATTGGTAGATATTTCCAAAATTCCTATTTTTCGTCCAACTCGAAATGAAGAATCTGAAAGTGAATCTATCTGTATTGATTTCCTTGACCCTAACTGGTTCTCTAGCGGAATGATAAAAGATATGAAAGAGGAGACACAGAGAGAGAGAGAGAGCATGAATTTGAATATGAATGTATAAGAAGACTGGCATGATTCCTCCCAGGGGACAATCACCCAACTTTTTGACACTAGTGAGATTTTAACGCCATGATTTTTTGGTTTTGCTTTTATCTCATTATTTTCCCATTAAGTGGGACCAAGGCTGGACTCCCCACAGTCTCTTTGTAAAAGGGAAAGCAGTGAGAGAACCGATCCACCAGGTGACATTGAGCCTGCTCATCACAGAATGGTTTGGAGTGGAAGAGCATGTTAATTAAATACACATAATTATCATTCTGAGCCTTTACTTAATGAGAATGGATGTAAACAAAAGAGGATAGCCACAGTCCCCCAAGCTCTGTAGACTAAAGATGAGCTCTCATTGACATGGAGGATAAACTTGGTTTGGTTTTGTTTTTTGTTCCTGGAGGTATGCCATTGGTCTCGCTTACAAGACAGCACCGAAGCATGAGTGGATTGGGAAGAATTCTGCTTCCTGGGTGCTGTGCCGTTGTAACAATAATTGGGTGGTGAGACACAACAGCAAGGAAATTCCAATTGAACCCGCCCCCCACCTCCGACGCGTGGGCATCCTGCTGGACTATGACAATGGCTCCGTCGCTTTTTATGATGCTTTGAACTCGCTCCACCTTTATACTTTTGACATTACGTTCGCCCAGCCCGTGTGTCCCACATTCACTGTGTGGAATAAATGTTTGACAATTATCACGGGCCTTCCCATACCAGATCACTTGGACTGCACAGAGCAGCTGCCGTGATTGCGGCTGGATGGAAAAGGAGCGGATGCTGAACTTGGGACACTGCAGGAGGCCAGCCCACAAGAGGTTGACCAGAACTCTTCAACTATGTGGGGGCATAAAAGGTGTCCATAAATTAGCCCAGATGGGGCTGGAAAGAGGACCCTCTCTCTCTCTCACACACACACTCTCCACAGCGTGTTTTGTATTAAAGGGCAGGAAATGGCTTTAATAATTTCTTGGAACACTTTTTGTATTTACAGGAAGATTTATAGATTATTTATAAAAGAAACCCAATCTGGATTACAACCCTTTGGAATTATTTGGTTTTGCACGGTAAGAGCCCATTTACTCAAGTTTTACCAGCCCTCTACACATTTTTTTCATCACGGCCTAAGTGCTTGGGAAAAAGAAAAAATTCAGTTGGAGCAAGTTTTATCCATGCTCTTGCTTCATCAAATCCCAAACTCACCCAGTGTAAGTTTGTAGCCGAGGATGGGCGGTTGAAGGAGAGAAACTACTTTGAAGACAGGCTAAATGGTAAAACGAAGAGGAAAGATTCTCTTTCCCTGACCAGTAAATAGGGAGGCATATTCCTCCCTTAAAAAGAAAAAATGTTAAAATTGCTCATAAAAAAGTGTGCGATCACCTGATGGTGAACTAGAACAAATAGCAAGGTAGAGGCTGGAAACTCCTTATTCTGGGAAAACAACTATTGCTGATCACAGATTTATACCCTGAATCAGCAGAGGCTTTGAAAATGAATATCCCTGCTCTCCTCCCAGTTCCTACCAGCGAGTGCTCATGGCATTAATCACTGGGGAATGCATGATGAGCATTTAGAGGATGACTGCATTGGGCCTGCACAGTTGGGGACATCGACACATCCAAATTCGCAATCAAAGATGATTTGTGTTTGTCAGAAATTGGATTACTCTTTTTATAATGCAGGGAAATCTACGTTGTTGCTCCATTTAATGTCTTCCCCTGGGTCCATAAAGCATTTTCCTTCACATTTAATAGTCTCTCACCTATCGTATTTTCTTAGTCCCTTGGGGGAAAGAAATGAACCTTATTCTATGATAAATGGAAACAACAAAAAGACTTAGTTCCACTAACAGGTATGTGAGCACATATCACTGATATGTAGTGCCTAGGGCAGTGCACCCAGAGCCTGACTCTCCATTTTGATGATTTATGGTTTTTATCTGGTTTTAATGACAATACATGTCACTACATTTGTAGAAAATGGACTTCAATCCAAAAAATATATTTTTAGCAAAATTAAGTCTCATTATGCTAGGACCCTCCATGGAGGTTGTAGAAATCAAGTTGACTATCAATGTTTCAGTGGCACAATGTAAACCAAGTATTGGCTGCACTCTTTGAAGAGGGGTTACTAAACATTGGATTGATTACAATGACTCTCCCTCTCTGGGTCTTTTTTTTTAAAAAAACCCACAAAAACAGAGGTGGGATTTATGATCAATTCTGGTCTGAGGAAGGGAGTAAGATTAGTTGACATCACTTCCAACCCAATGACTCTAGGATTATTTGTGACTTTAAAAGGAATACAGTGTCAGCATCATCCACATTATTACAGATGTCCCGTTCAGTGTTTTTCATTTGATCGCAATGTACCTAAAGGATTATTGTGGGAGACTGGGGAAGAATTTTTTAAATGTAGAGAAGAAATACTTTTTAAGATTTTCTGAGGAAACTTACAT
Organism: Tachyglossus aculeatus; assembly: GCF_015852505.1. Taxonomy (NCBI): domain Eukaryota; kingdom Metazoa; phylum Chordata; class Mammalia; order Monotremata; family Tachyglossidae; genus Tachyglossus; species Tachyglossus aculeatus. Next base: position 9,419,168 of record NC_052080.1, read on the forward strand.
TTTTTTCTACAGTATGCATCTATCTTTATGCAACAATGAATTCAGACTTGATTGCCTCTAATTTTAAATATCACTTTAGTTCTCGGTAAAGGATGTTTTAATGCACTTTGTTCAGTAATGGGCTCTAAATAAAATAGGTTCAAAATCGATTTTTAAAATAGTCACTATCCAGGTACTACAGTCTGCCTTATAAACATAAAAGAAGCTGGTGAGAAAGATAATGGATATATGCCTACAATTTTTTTTCCAACACTGAGAAATTATAGCTTAAGTATATATCACAAGCCATTTTGAGCATGCCTTGATTCATAATTTTTTTTAGTGGGAAAAGTTGGTAATAGAAATGTCACTGTTTTCTGTCACGGAAACATCAGTGCAGACACTGTTCACTGGCCATTTCCGAGTTAACATATTTAAAGGAAAAGTATATACTGAAATGTTACAGTGGTTACTTTCATGGATAGGGTAATGTAGAAAAGATTCCCACAGAGATTCTTTTTTTTAACAACTGAAAAGTATATTCTGTAAACAGATGCTGCAGTACAAGCACAACTTAGTGCACTCTGAGAGGACTGGGTCATCCAGTTGTTTTTTTTTAATGCAGCTGTGATAGTACTCAATTCACAGAGAAGTAATGCAGGACAGGGGATGCAGGAAATGGAAGAGTTGCCAACAACAAATGAAATGGGAGAACGGGATTGATGCCGATCCAACTGAAAAGATTACTGCAACACACAGTACCTGGCCACAAGGCACTGCTTTCCCTGATGGATAAGACATGAAATGAATCTAGAAGCAATAGACAAAAATAAGCCAACGTCTGACAGGACAACCCAAGCAAGAATCCACATGGGATGAAATGAAAACCGGAGGGTTTGTCCAACTCTTGTTATTTTTTTAATTTAATTTCAGACATGGATGGTGTGTGTGAAGACTGACAATGGTTTCTGTTGGAAAAGAGAAAAAGGCCTGCTTATCTACAAAAATAATCCTTGCTCTGGGTTGCTATTTTAACACTGAACACTTCATTGTGAGCCAAACCATGTTCTTTGAGTGTACTGTTAATTCAATTAAGTTCAGTATGTTTGTCTCTACATAAGTACATCTATGTGTGTACACAAACACACACGCGTACTGTATTTGTATATATATGAGTGCAGATTCATGGGGGCAATTGAAATGTCTGGCCTTTCCCTTTTTGCTTGTATGTGAAAGCACTAGGTATAAGGCCGACAATGACTGGAGGAAGAAAAGGTTTTTTAAAAAAATTACCACAAAAGATCTGTTTATTTTAATTGATTCACCACCTGATTATACAATAAAAGCATCGGTTGAAAAACCTCTGCTCCCATGGTCCTTCTGAATTTTTGGAAACTTCATTAAAAATGTGAACTTGAATTTTAAAAAAAGTCACTTCACTTCTCTGTGCTTCAGTTCCCTCATCTGTAAAATGGGGATTAAGACTGTGAGCCCTCCAAGGGACAACCTGATCACCTTGTAACCTCCCAAGTGCTTAGAACAGTGCTTTGCACATAGTAAGCGCTTAATAAGTGCCATTATTATTATTATTTGAACATAGTAAACACTTAATGAATGCCATCATTATTAAACAGGATTGAGGAGGATTAAAACCCTATTTTACAGATGAAGTAACCGAGGCACAGAAAAATTGAATGACTTGTCCAGGGTTCCGCCACAGACACGTGGCGGAACCAGAATTAGAACACAGATCCTCTGACTCCCATGTTGCTTTACCATACACAGCTGAGTAGCTTCCCTCACATTTTTTAATGTCTGTTCCCTCTGCAAGATTATAAACTCCTCGAGGGTTAGGATTATGTCTAACTATTATACCTTCCCACTTTAGTCCAGCACTCATTAAGTAGGAAGATTGATATGGGCAAACAGACCTGCAAACTGCCTTGGCCAGCACATTTGGAAAAAGTAAGTTTTTAGAAGAACGTTCTATTCTGGACCTGAATTTATCTAGGACAAGTCTAATAATGTCATCAATAAAGCATTAGAGGAAGTATGCTCACAGTCATGTTCAGTCTCCAAGCCCATTTGCCTACTGCATGACCTTGGGTGAGTCACTTAACTTCTCTGTGCCTCAATTTCTCCTTTGATAAAAATTAGGATTCACTACCCGGTCTCCCTCCTATTTAGACTATGAACCCATGTGGAGCAGACCTTGGGTGCAATCTCATCATCAATAGTATTTACTGAGCACTTTGTGTGTGCAGAGCACTATAAAAAGCAGTTGGGAGAGTACAATACAACAGAGTTGGTAGACGAGTTCTCTGCCCACAGGGTGCTTACAGTCTAGAAGGGAAGACAGACATTAATATAAATAATTTATACTATAAAATTCATAGATATATACATAGGTGCTGTGGGCCGGAGGGTGAGGTGAATATCCATTTGACCCGATTCTCTTGTATTTGCCCCAGTGCTTATAACATAGAAAGCACTTACTAAATCCCACCCAGATAATCTTGCCAGCCTATCCCCTTGATTGAGCATTTTCAGATTTCCTGACTCCACATAATAATAATAATAGCATTTGTTAAGCACTTACTATATGCCAAGCACTGTTCTAAGCACTGGGGTAAATGCAAGGTGACTATGTTGTCCCACGTGGGGCTCAAAGTCTCAATCCCCATTTTACAGATGAGGTAACAGGCACAGAGAAGTTAAGTAATAATAATAATGATGGCATTTGTCAAGCGCTTACTATGTGAAAGCACTGTTCTAAGCACTGGGGAGGATACAAGGTGATCAGGTTGTCCCAAGGGGGGCTCACAGCCTTAATCCCCATTTTACAGAGGAGGTAACTGAGGCACAGAGAAGTTAAGTGACTTGCCCAAAGTCACACAGCTGACAACTGGCAGAGCAGGATTCGAACCCATGACCTCTGACTCCAAAACCCGTGCTCTTTCCACTGAGTCACGCTGCCTCTCAAGTCTCTAGTGACTTGCTCAAGGTCACACAGCCCCTAGGCCATACTGCTTCTCTCCCAACTTTGACTCTCTGCTGCCCAAAGCAATTTGTAGAAAGTATGTGGACCATCAGAAGCAGCTGTCATTTGGAGGGAGAAGCTACAAAGAACAAAACGTCATCATCATCATCATCAATCGTATTTATTGAGCGCTTACTGTGTGCAGAGCACTGTACTAAGCGCTTGGGAAGCACAAATAGGCAACATATAGAGACAGTCCCCGCCCAACAGTCATGGTAAAGCTAATCCATTCATACGATGAGACTGTGAGACTCGTAATTGAATTGTATCCAATCTGACTGCCTTGTATCTACCCCAGCGTTGAGCACAATGTTTGGCCCATAGTAAGAGCTCGATACACACCGTCTGTCATGTACTTCTCTTCTGAATCATGACACAAAGTTCTGAACAGAAAAATCCTCTTAGTTTATCTTGGAAATCAGTCGTTATGTTAGTATCTTGAAGACAAAAACAAAAATAGAAACATTATTTATTACAGTATCAGACACTAGCTGTTTTTAATCATTTTTTCATAATTATGGCATTTGTTAAGTACTTACCATGTGTCAAGCACTTGTCTATTTCAATCTTTTATGTGCCCTGCATGAACCACTAGTGTTTGGAAATCGTTGCATGACAGGAAATTTTTCAGACTATAGTTTTCCACACTGAATGTTATGAACATTTTAATGATAAATGCTTAAATGAATATATGCTAGGTGTCATATAAGACTTTATCTACCAACATTCTGGCCAAATACTTTGGGATTCCAGCCAACCATCATCTGGTCATCCATTCCAGCATTAACTAATCACCAGTGAAAAATACAAGTGTCACTCACAAATCATATCAAAGGCTAGAGCAGCTGGAATCAAATTCATGTGACTGCATCATTTTATCATCTTGACATTAATCATTCTATATGTATTGCACAGGCATTCTGGAGCAAAGGATAATTTATGTTGCAACATGAAAGTTAACCATTTTGTTCTGGGATAGAGGCTATCACCCCCCCCTCCCCAACTCTCAGCTTTTTGTCTCAGGATTACAAATGTAGTTATGAAATGAGAGCCCTCAAACCAGAAATCTCATCACTGAGTCATGCACCTTCTGAAACTTTGATGCTGTTCTTCTAGTGTACATTCTCTTTAAACCTTAAGCTTTTCAGGTGGGCCCTTGTCATCAAATCCATTTTCTGGGGCTTAGAGTAGCAATGTGGTCATGATTCTAGTGATTATTTAGGTGCCTCTAAGCAGATGCTTCATAAGGTTTGTGTCATTTTCCTTCTCTCCCTCCCTGAGAGGCACACTTTTCTCGACCAAAAAAGTAATCCCACCAAAAAACCCAACCATGGCCTAGTAGAAAAAACACAGGACTGGGAGTTAGAGGACCTGATTTCTATGCTGGCTCTGCCACTTGCTTGCTGTGATACCTTGGACCCATCACTAATCGTCTCATGGCCTCAGTTTCCCCATCCATCAAATGGGAATTACATACCTGTTCTCCCTCCCGTTTAAACTATGAACCCCATGTAGGACAGGGACTCTGATCTTCCTGTTTATCTTGTATCCGCACCAGTGCTTATTTCAGGGCTTGGCACATAGTAAGCATGTAAATATCACAGTTATAATAATGATGATCATCTCTTCCTCCTTTCTGTTTGCACCTCCAACTTCACCATCATCATCAATCGTATTTATTGAGCGCTTACTGTGTGCGGAGCACTGTACTAAGCGCTTGAGAGAAGGCTCTAACCCCCTTTGGAATGACTTCAGAACTCTCCTTTCGCAGTTCTACTCACTGGCATCTACCCTGACTTTGAGGGATAAGCTTTAAAATAATGATAATATAATGATAGCATTTATTAAGCGCTTACTATGTGCAAAGCACTGTTCTAAGTGCTGGGGAGGTTACAAGGTGCTCAGGTTGTCCCACATGGGGCTCACAGTCTTAATCCCGATTTTCCAGATGAGGTAACTGAGGCTCAGAGAAGTTAAGTGACTTGCTCAAAGTCACACAGCTGACAAGTGGGGGAGCCAGGATTTGAACCCATGACCTCTGACTCCATAGCCCGGGCTCTTTCCACTGAGCCACACTGCTTCTCCCTCAAGGAGCTTACAATCTACTATAGGAAGTAGACACTAAGGGTACATTACAGAGAACAGAAAGCAAGATAGAGTATATAAGGTATTCCCATCTGTACTACTGAAAGTTGTGAGAACCTTGATGTGGGGATTTGGGGATAAAGTGGGAAAGGCCTCAGAGGAGCACTGCTTTTTCCTTTTCTTGTTTTCAACTTCTTTCTTCCTGTTCGCCTGAAACTACCCATCTGTCAATTTTAAGGATATCCCTGGAACCATCTAAGGATCCTCATTGATTTTATGAAAGAAAAATCTCTCAAGTCTACTATGAAGGAAGAACTGGTAAGTCAAAAGACAGTAAATATACCAGGAATTAAAAAAAAATTATTCTAAGGGCAGTGCTCTGCACATAGTATAGGCTCAATAATAATAATAATAATAATGGCATTTGTTAAGTGCTTACTATGTGCAAAGCACTATTCTAAGCACTGTGGGGGATACAAGGTGATCAGGTTGTCCCATGGGGGGCTCACAGTCTTAATCCCCATTTTACAGATGAGGTAACTGAGGCTCAGAGAAATTAAGTGACTTGCCCAAAGTCACACAGCTGACAACGGGCAGAGCCGGAATTTGAACCCATGACTTCTGACTCCAAAGCTTGGGTTCTTTCCACTGAGCCACGCCGCTTCTCACTTATTATGAGCCAAGCACTGGGGTAGATAAAAGCCAATTAGGTTGGTCACAGTCCAAGTTCCTCATGGGGCTCACAATCAATCCCTATTTCATAGATGAGGAAACTGAGGAACAGACAAGTTAAGGGACTGCCTATGGTCACACAGCAGACGAGTGGTGGATATGGGGTTAGCGTGGCTCAGTGGAGAAGAGCACGGGCTTTGGAGTCAGAGGTCATGGGTTCGAATCCCGGCTCTGCCACATGTCTGCTGTGTGACCTTGGGTAAGTCACTTAACTTCTCTGAGCCTCAGTTACTTCATCTGTAAAATGGGGATTAAGACTGTGAGCCCCATGTGGGACAACTTGATCACCTTGTATCCACCCCCAGTGCTTAGAACAGTGCTCCGCACATAGTAAGCGCTTAACAAATACTATTATTATTATTATTATTATTATTATTCTGACTTCCTTCCAGACCCCTGCTCTATCCACTAGGCCACACTGCTTCCCTAGGAAAGCAAGGAAGCATCTAGGGACAAGCACTCAGAGACAGCTTGACATCACAGATGCTAGGAAGGGAAGGGAGAGGCTTTCCAGTGTGTCTATCCATCTGTTAACTTTTCAGACTTTAAGACAATACCAGGCCCACAAAGCATTTGTTTTCACTTACTCCATTTTATTGCAAGCTGTGTAAACAATTGTTCAGAAAAGAAGGAGAATGTAGAGGGCAAATACTTCAGTATGATTGGTTACCCTTACCTGTGGAACACAGAATGAAGAGTATTTCTTCTGAGTGTCCTCTTTGCTTTCAAAGTGAAGTCACACAAGAAGAACATCCTTGTTTTCAATATAAAGTAATGAGCAGGCTCCTTTTTGAGATGTCAGAGTTCATCACTTGGCCAGCACATACATACGCTGACGAAGACTTTTCCAAAAATAAATTCGCACACAAGGCTCCTCCAAGTTGTGTCCCGTTTTATTTAGGATGGAGAATTTAAAAATACGCAATCCCATGGATGTTAATCTTCTATTGCGGCGACTTCTAGACAAAAGACTTTTTATACGCTGACCTTAAAGGGGAATATTTATGTAATACTGTTGGAGCAGGAATAGATTTCCATTTGTCTAACAAGCCTGAGAACAGATTGTCTTTCTTCACTGCTGTTTATCATAGCTCCAAGCCATTTTTAAAATATTATAATCAAATTTATTTTCCATCATTTATTCAGATTGGTAAAGCTAATTGCTATTTCAGCCTTGGTTTCCTTGAGAACCTCTGCAGACTGAGGCACTTGCCTGTTGAATGTTATAAAGGTCCTTTTTACTGTTCGGGAGTTTTCCATAGAAGTGGAAATTAGCACAATTACAAAAAAATACATTTTCATTTTTGACTGCTTCATCAGGTACTTAGTGGTGGACATAAAGTGCTTGCTCGTCTGGGTGTGTTGTTTGACAAAGAAAATAGAGTGGATAGGCTGATGTACAGAAGAATGGAAAGACTACCTTGGATAGTCACTTTCTAAAGCCAATTTTCTTTGGGAGTATTCTTTTATCTTTAGTGGCCTATGGGGAAATTGGAGAGAGAAATTGTGGAGTTAGAGTAGAATGAATCAAGATTATGAGTGGTGTCCAAGGGTTTCCTCCTCACTTGAGAATTCCTTGAATATGACTAAGAAAGTGTTTAATTTTTCCACTTGGCTTAATGACAGTTTTCTGCCACCTTCATAGACAGTCACTTGACAGATGCTTTCTACTAAGTTCTTGAGACCACTGAGCAAGCACAAAATAGAGTTATAACACCCATTTAGTCATCCTCTATTACTTCAGATTGTATTTATAAATGTTGGCGCCAAAAAGAGTCAAGTAAAGAGTACTTAAAGCTATATATCATGCTGTAATAGACCGGATTGCATGATACACAGCAGTATCCTTTAACATCTCATAATTCAAGAGAAAACTCCTGTATCCTGTATCAATGCACTAGGGGTTAGGCTGTAACTCCTTCACATTTTCACTGAAAACCAGCCATCATGATTGCTGACTCGCATCCTCATGGGTTCAGTTTTTTTCCCCTCCTGACCCCACCATCTTTTCATGCCCCTTCATCCCCTCCACTTGGAACCCATTTCTCTCCAGCCATAACACAGCCCCTCAGCCGCCTTACTCACCGTGTCTTTCCTAAATAGGAATTGAGGGAATTATTCTTCATGAACAAAATTCACCACATGTAACAAGCCTGAATTTTGCCCCTGCCTAAGTGCAAATAGTGATAAATCCCTACTGGATTTCTCCATGATTGGAAAGAGAATATATCTCCCTTCTTGAGCAGAATCTTGTGCTGGTTTACAAATGCCCAGTTAAAGCCTTTTAGGGCTGGGGACGGAGGAGTCATCTGCATTCTAGTTTGCTGAAAGACAGGAAACCAAGGAACGTGTGGGCAGTGGTCCCCCTGGGAGAAATTCTCTGATGGAAGATGGGGCCTACGTCTAGAAAGCGGAGAAAGGCCATTTCTCTTTCTGCACCTTTTGGATATGCTGTTCATAACTCGGTTAGGAAAATAGCATTGCCTGTTAGTAATAATGGTACTCGCTAAGCTCTTACTATGGTAAGGTAAGATAAGCAGATTGGACACAGTCCCTGTCCTACATGGGACTCACAGTTTAAGGGGAAGGAAGGACAGGTGTGACTCCCCATGCCTCAAAAACCTCAAATATTTACCCATCCAACTCCGTGTCAAAAGGAAGTCCTTAAGGCACCCAATTAGTACTCCCCCTCCTACTCTACCTCGCTCACCTACTATGAACCAGGTCACATACATGTCACTATCAATCGTATTTATTGAGCGCTTACTGTGTGCAGAGCACTGTACTAAGCGCTTGGGAAGTACAAGTTAGCAACATATAGAGACGGTCCCTACCCAACAGCGGGCTCACAGTCTAGAAGTCACTTCTCTAATGCCAACCAACTCAGGGTACCCCATCTCATCTGCCTTGCCACCAACCCCTTACCCACATCCTCCCTTTTTAATGGTATTTGTTAAGTGGTTACTATGTGCCAGGTACTGTGCTAGGTCCCGAGATAGATACAAGCTATTCACAGCTTGTAGATACAGCTACACACAGTCCATGTCCTACATGGGGCTCGCAGTCTATAGATGAGAGTGAGGGAACTGAGGCATAGAGAAGTTAAATAGTGGGCCGGGACTCTCCCCAGTCTCAAATCCAGTACTCTACCACTCACTTCACCTTCAATAATAATAATAATAATGATGATGGCATTTATTAAGTGCTTACTATGTGCAAAGCACAAGGGGAGGTTACAAGGTGATCAGGTTGTCCCACAGGGGGCTCACAGTCTTAATCCCCATTTTACAGATGAGGTAACTGAGGTCCAGAGAAGTGAAGTGACTTGCCCAAAGTCACACAGCTAAGTGGCGGAGCCGGGATTTGAACCCCTGACCTCTGACTCCAAAGCCCATTGCTCTTTCCACTGAGCCACGCTGCTTCTCTATGCCTTTATGCATAGAATGCACCTTCAATGCCATCCTAAAGTCACATCTCCTCCAAGAGGCCTTATCCAGTTCAATCAATTGTATTTTTTTGAGTGTTTACTGTGGGCAGAGCACTGTACTACGTGCTTGGGAGAGTACAGTATAACAGAGTTGGTAGACACGATCCCTGACTACATCTATACTCACTCCCTTGGTGAACTCATTCGCTCCCACAGCTTCAACTGTCATCTCTATGCTGATGACACCCAAATCTACATCTCCACCCCTGTTCTCTCCCCCTCCCTCCGTGCTTGTATCTCCTCCTGCCTTCAGGACATCTCCATCTGGATGTCTGCCTGCTATCTAAAACTCAACATGTCCAAGACTGAGCTCCTTATCTTCCCTCCCAAACCCTGTCTTCTGCCTGACTTTCCCGTCACTGTAGATGGCACTACCACAAGCCCGCAACCTCGGTGTCATCCTTGACTCCGCTCTCTCATTCACCCCATACATCCAATCCATCACCAAAACCTGCCTGTCTCACCTCCACAACATCACCAAGATCTGCCCTTTCCTCTCCATCCAAACCACTACCTTGCTGGTTCAGTCTCTCATCCTATACCTACTGGATTACTCCATCAGCCTCCTTTCTGATCTCCCATCCTCCTGTCTCTCCCTGCTTCAGTCTATACTTTACCCTGCTGCCCAGATTACTTTAGTACAGAAATGCTCTGGGCATGTCACTCCCCTCCTCAAAAATCTCCAGTGGTTGCCTGTCAAACTTCGAATCAAGAAAAAACTCCTCTCTCTAGGCTTCAATTCTCTTCATCACCTCACCCCCTCCTACCTCACCTCCCTCCTACTCACCTCCTTCCTACTCATCTCACCTCCTACTTCTCTCCTTCTACAGCTCAGCCCGCACACTCTGCTCCTCTGCAGCTCACCTCCTCACTATGCCTCATTCTCGCCTGCCCCATTGTCGATCCCTTGCCCACTTCCTTCCTCTGGCCTGGAATATCCTCCCTCCATACACCTGCCAAACTAGCTCTCTTCCTCCCTACAAAGCCCTACTGAGAGCTCACCTCTTCCAGGAGACCTTTCCAGCCTGAACCCTCCCCTTTTTCCTTTCCTCCTCCCCTCCCCATCACCCACCTCCCTCTCTCTGCCCTTCCCCCTTCTCTTCTCCACAGCACTTGTATATATTTGTACATATTTATTACTCAATTTTATTTGTACATATTTACTATATTTTATTAATGATGTGTATACAGCTATAATTCTATTTATTTTGATGGTATTGACACCTATCTACTTGTTTTGTTTTGTTGTCCATCTCCTCCATCTAGACTGTGAGCCCATTGTTGGGAAGGGACCATCTCTATATGTTGCCAATTTGTACTTCCCAAGCGCTAAGTACAGTGCTCTGCTTACAGTAAGCGCCTAATAAATACAATTTAACAAGACTATAGTCTGGAGGGACAAGCTTATAGTTGAGCTCTCTTTTCCCCTACTCGCTCTCCATTCCACATCACCTATGCACTTCAATCTGTACTCCTTAAGTACTTGATATTCAACCTACTCTCACCACATATGTCATGGCTCAGTGGAAAAAGCATGGGTTTGGGAGTCAGAGGTCAGAGGTTCAAATCCCGTGGGACAACCTGATCATCTTGTATCCTCCTCAGCACTTAGAACAGTGCTTTACACATAGTGAGCACTTAACAAATGTCATTATTATTATTATATGTACATACCCTTATATGGTCCTTATGTGGGCATAGACAAAATCTCAAGGTGCTCTTGGGTGTAAATTATTTCACTAGTGTAATATTTTCAACCAGGGAGAATGATGTGTCATTTTACATGTTTATTCAATCATATTTATTGAGCCTTACTGTGTGCAGAACATTGGACTAAGCGCTTGAACAGTACAATTCGACAACAGAGACAACAACGGGCTCACAGTCTGTAACGCTTTTACGTTAGCCAAGTCACTAACTCGGGGCCAAAATGTGTCTGACAATTATTTGTCTCAAGAATGGGTGTTAAAACTGCAACCTATATTGCAAACTGTTGGAAAATAATGTTATGAAAATAAGGCTGGGTAAAAACAAAACAAAAAATAACATTGCTTTGCCTACGATGAACTGAAGAAGTGAGGGCCCTTCACCCAAAGGAAATAAAATGCTTCTACCTATTTGAGGGGAAATTTCCACGTGGAGAGCAGAGGAGGCAAAGGAAGTACCATGTGTGTGTGTGTGTGGGGGGGGGGGGGGGGCAGGTAAATTATCAAGCTGGTTTTACTTTGTTCTCTATGCCTTCCTTTTTTTAAGTGTTAATGAGGACACAGGCGCCACCAGAACGGTTCGGTCTTATCTCTCTCCCACCCCAACCTCCAGGCTGTTTGGAATGATCCGGGAGAATTGGCTCTCAGCCAATAATAATGACGGAATTTATTAAGTGCTTGCTATGTGCCAAGCACTGTGGGGTGTGAGGGACCACCCTGGGGGTGGTCGTCCGGAGATAGTAATAATAATAATGGTATTTGGTATGTGCCAAGCCCCGTTCAAAGCTCTGGGTACATACAAGGTGATCAGGTTGTCCCAAGTGGGGCTCACAGTCTTAAGACTGTGGAGATTAATCTCCATTTTACAGATGAGGTAACTGAGGCACAGAGAAGTTAAGTGACTTGCCCAAAGTCCAACAGCTGCTAAGTGGCGGAGCAGGAATTAGAACCCGTGACTTCTGACTCTCAAGCCTGTGCTCTTTCCACTAAACCACAATGCTTCTCATGAATCTGGTGGTCTAATTGAGGGGGCACGACCCTCAATCCTTCTTTAGATTGTGTTGAGCCGGGACCAGCCCCGATTCCTGGCCCACGGGACCTCCCCAGAACCATTGTTTGTGGTAAGTTATTTCTCTGTCTCTGACTATCATAGACGTTTGAAAAAGGGAGCGTGGTGGGGTTGGACTTGTTTCTAAGGGGGTAATTATTTTCGGCCTAGGTTGGGGTTTTTCTGGGCTCCCCTAGGCAGCTAAGGGGCAACCTGATCACCTTGTAACCTCCCCAGCGCTTAGAACAGTGCCTTGCACATAGTAAGCGCTTAATAAATGCCATCATCATCAACACCTGGCCTGCTGATTAGGAATGGCTGGCAGGTGCGTGGCTATTGCATCACTCCTAGAAACCGGGCCTTGGGAGGAGCCTCGCCCTTTCCCCCCGTGCTTTTTCTATTCTCACTTTCTCAATTGACTGTTCGGTGTTTCTCTTATCTGTCTGTCGCCTTTTACCCCCTTGCCTTTTCTCTCTTCACTTTCTCAATTGAATGTTCGGTGTTTATCTTATCTGTCTGTCCATCTATCTTGGCAAGGGGGGGACCTATTCAGCCTTTTTTGGGCTGAATAAATGCATCTCGGTCGATGTTCAGTCCTTTTATCCCACATTGAGTGTAAAGCAGAGCGGCTCCGACTGCAGTCCAGGGAGAAGAAACGTTTTCCTCCAGACTTACACCTGATCTCGGGCTTATTTTAACAAGGCTTCCGATTAAGGAGATCGCCAACCTAAAGTTGCGTTCTCAGGAGGCTTGTTCGGATCGTTTTATGTGCCAAACAACCTAACTGTAAACCACGTGGATGGAAACACAACGGTGAATCACTGCGGTCATTTCACTTTCAAGTTCATCTTTTACGGATGGAGGTATCTTTATATTTACATGTGCGAACGGAATATTTGAATTTTTAGCTGCATGTGAAATTCATTGTATTAGTATTTGCATTTGTATGTGAATATATGTATATATCAATGTGTACATAGAGAAATAACTACCCCGATTTTTTCTTCAAAAAAATACTCTTCTAGTGTTATTTGCAATGCCATTGGTAGTGATGGGAATATTGAAAAGATTCCTGAGTCTTCCAGGAAATGAGCTCTGTATCTGGACCAGTTTTTCAGTGTATCGCTCAGCCTTTCAACCCTTTCTTCTCACTCTGGGATTCCCTACGGGTTGTTAAAACATCCTATTGTGTGGTTGATTACTGTGCATTAAGCTGCGAGGCAGTGATAGCCAAATGGTGTATTCTAACAGATGAGTCCAGCTTTGAGTTTCCCTGAATTGATATTCTAAAATCCTAGGATATGGTGGAAAGCTCAAAGTCGTGGTTTGAGTTCAAATCCAGATCCAAACATCCTGATCTTGGAAGTTCAAAGGACCCTTAGTATTAATAGTTAATGCTGCTGTGAAGCAGCGTGGCTCAGTGGAAAGAGCCCAGGCTTTGGAGTCAGAGGTCATGGGTTCAAATCCCGGCTCCATCATTTGTCAGCTGTGTGACTTTGGGCCAGTCACTTCACTTCTCTGGGCCTCAGTTCCCTCATCCGTAAAATGAGGATGAAGACTGTGAGCCCCCCGTGGGACAACCTGATCACCTTGTAACCTCCCCAGCGCTTAGAACAGTGCTTTGCACATAGTAAGTGCTTGATAAATGCCATTATTATTATCATTATTAATAGTTAACTTCAGAGTCCATTTTTAAATGTTTATTCTTTGCAGAGGACTATACTAAGCTCTTGGGAGATTACAGTTAAGTTAGTAGACATATCCCTCACCTCCTCCAGGAGGCCTTCCCAGACTGAGCCCCCTCCTTCCTCTCCCCCTCCCCCCCCGCGTTACCTCCTTCCCCTCCCCACAGCACCTGTATATATGTATATATGTTTACATATTTATTACTCTATTTTACTTGTACATATTTATTCTATTTATTTTATTGTGTTAATATGTTTTGTTGTCTATGTCCCCCTTCTAGACTGTGAGCCCGCTGTTGGGTAGGGACCGTCTCTATACGTTGCCAGCTCGTACTTCCCAAGCGCTTAGTACAGTGCTCTGCACACAGTAAGCGCTCAATAAATACAATTGAATGAATGAATGCACAAAGTAAGCGCGCAATAAATACGACTGAATGAATAAAATAAATTACGGTAGGGGAAGTAGTGGAGTTTAAAGTAATGTACTCATTCAACCTTAGTCACACCCCCTCCACCTGTCCCGAAGACACACACACACACACACACACACACACACACACACACCCACCCTCCTCCCCTCCCCGCCCCCATTAAGTACTTAGGAAATGAGAATGCAATTGTCTAGAACTAGTGGGAAAGTGAGAGGCTAGTCGTTCATTCAATCGTATTTATTGAGTACTTTATGCAGAGCAGTGTATTAAGCGCTTGGAAAGTACAATTCGGCAACAGAGACAATCCCTACCCAACAACGGGCTCACAGTCTAGAAACGGGCTCAGATTACGTGGTGATGATATACAGGGTACACAAATCCTATACTGTATATATACTACATAGTCGTAGCTGTATAATAGTGATATTTGTTAAGCGCTTACTATGTGTCAAGCACTATTCTAAGCGCTGGGATAGATACAAGGTGGCTTAGTGGAAAAAGCATGGACTTGGGAGCCAGAGGTCATGGGTTCTATTCCTGGCTCTGCCACTTAGCAGCTGCGTGACTTTGGGCAAGTCACTTAACTTCTCTGTGCCTGTTACCTTATCTGTAAAATGGGGATTAAGACTTTGAGCCCCCCTTTGGGACAACCTACCTTGTAACTACACCAACGCTTAGAACAGTACTTGGCAAATAGTAAACGCTTAACAAATACTATTATAATTATTATTACAAGGTAATCATGTTGTCCCACGTGGGGCTCACAGTCTTAATCCACATTTTAGAGATGAGGCAACTGAGGCATAGAGAAGTGAAGTGACTTACCCAAGGTCACACAGCAGACAAATGGCAGAGTAGGGATTAGAACTCACACAGACTGAACCAGGAACTCGTACATCTTCCCTTGAGCAGGCTGCAACCCCAATAAGAAACTTCTTGATACACTCTCACCATATGGCTGTGATTACTCATTCAATCGTATTTACTGAGTGCTTACTGTGTGCAGAGCACTGTACTAAACGCTTGGAAAGTACAGTACAGCAATAAAGAGACAATCCCTGCCCACAACAGGTTTACAGTGGGGAGGGGGGGCAGGCATCAAAACAAACAGGCATCACTATAAATAAATAGAATCATATATATACATAAGTGCTGTGGGGCAGGGCAAAGGGAGCCAGTCCAGTTGACTCGGAAGGGAGGGGGATCTGCGAAAGAGGGGCTTAATCTGGGAAGGCCTCTTGGAGGAGGTGCGATTTCTGTAGGGGAAGAGTGATTATTTGGCAGATTTGAGGAGGTTTGTGGGTCAGGGATCAGCAGCGGGACAGGTGAGATGGAGGCCCAGTGAGAAGGTTAGAACCAGTGGAACAAAGTGTTGCCAGCTGGGCTGTAGAAGGAGAGAAGGGAGGTGAGGTAGCAGGGGGCAAGGGGATGGAGAGCTCTGAAGCTAAGAGTGAGAAGTTTTTAATTCATACAAAGTCTGATAGGCAGCGACTGGAGATTTTTGAGGAGGGGAGTGACATGCCCAAACAGTTTCTGTAGAAAGATAATCCGAGCAGCAGAGTGGACTGAAGTGGATGTATTCTAAGAAGGCCACTGTCTTTTTAAGCCTTTATTTTATTTGCGTCTGAATTTGTTTTGAAAAGTTTTTATTCAGTGGTGAGTGTGGATTTTTTCCACTGCTGCTGAAAATAAAGAGAAATGGAACTTAAACCTTTAGTGTTAGTGGATTTTTTAAGCCTTTTTTCCTTTTAAAGGCACATTATTGAGCAGTCAAGATACACTATGTTGTACAGTCATGTAAGGAAAATTTTCTACATGTTAAATTGATTATGAATTATGATTTTACATCCTGGTCACTAATTGGAACATCTCAAATGGACAAAAATCATTGCTGTTTCAAGAACACTAAGTAACATAGTTTGTTTCCTCAACTGGTACATGTGTTGGCAGTCGACAGATAACTGAACTGTGAGCTAAACGTGCATAATTTCTCAGTGTGACCAAGCCTTTAGAGGCCTGTGCAGTCCATCATATTTGAGCGCTTGCTATCATCATCATCAATCATATTTATTGAGCGTTTACTGTGTGCAGAGCACTGTACTAAGCGCTTGGGAAGTACAAAACCAAACATACTAACAAAATAAAATAAATAGAATAGATATGTACAAGTAAAATAAATAGAGTAATAAATATGTACAAACATATATACAGGTGCTATGGGGAAGGGAAGGATCTTGCTAGGAGCTTGCTATGTGCACAGCACTGTAGTAAGCACTCAGGAGAGTACAATAAAACACACATTACCTGTTCTTAACGGTCTTGCAGTCTTGAGGGGGCAACAGACATGAATATAAAATAAATGACAGGTATGTACATAAGTGTAGGACTGAATTGGGGGGGAATAATAATAATAATGATGGTATTTAAGTGTTACTGTGTGCCAAGCACTGTTCTAAGCGCTGGGGTAAATACAAGGTCATCTGGTTGTCCCACGTGGAGCTCAAAGTCTTAATCCCGATTTTACAGATGAGGTTAATAGACTTGCCCAAAGTCACACAGCAAACAGGTGACAGATTCAGGATTAGAAACCACATGCTCTGATTCCCAACCCTGTGCTCTTTCCACTAAGCTATGCTGCTTAGGTCAATGCAGAAGGGTCAAGAAAGACAGTAACCTGGGCTTCTGTCTGTTCCGGAGATAAACAGAAGTTTCTAGAGTCTCTTCCAGTTGATCAGATGTCTTGCATTAGAATTAAATAATTAACCAAAACATGTTTTGTTTGGGTTTTTTTTTACCAGGCAGTTATAGCTAGCCTTTGTAGGATTGGCTTCACAGGGCTAGCAGTTATTCTTGCCTTTGGCCAAAAGAGTGATTTCCAGATACCCTGTTAATCCCTTCTGCCCCAGGGGGCTGCCGTAAACTGCAGGTGACTTAACAAAAAATGGCTTTTTAAAAAGTTAGATGAAGAAATGAAGTAGGAAACAGTGTGTGCCAAGGCAGAAGTGTAGGGAGAAAAATACTTCTGGAAAATGATACATTTTTATGCAATTTTAAGCTTATGATCAGTGGTATTTACTGACCACTGTAGTGAATGCTTGGGGAAAATGAAGTAGGTAAACACTATCCAAGGGCCTACAGTCTAATCGATCATATTTATTGAGCACTTACTATGTTCAGAGCACTATTCTGAGCAGTTGGAGGCCAGAATGTACTCTTCCATCACTTGTCTTCTGTGTGACCTTGGGCAAGCCATTTCTCTTTGCCTCAGTTACCTCATCTGTGAAATGGAGGTTAAGACTGTTGCCCCACATGGAACAACCTGATTACCTTGCATCTGCCCCAGTGCTTAAAACAGTGCTTGGTGCATAGTAAGTGCTTAAGAGCAGTGCGGCTCAGTGGAAAGAGCACGGGCTTTGGAGTCAGAGGTCGTGGGTTCAAATCCCGGCTCCACCAATTGTCAGCTGTGTGACTTTGGGCAAGTCACTTAACTTCCCCGTGCCTCAGTTACCTCATCTGTAAAATGGGGATGAAGACTATGAGCCCCCCGTGGGACAACCTGATCACCTTGTAACCTCCCCAGCACTTAGAACAGTGCTTTGCACTGTTTATTTGTGCTTAATAAATGCCATTAAAAAAACAAATACCATCATTATTATTATTACAATACAACATAATTTGCAGACATGCTTATAATGAGCTTACAGTCTAGAGGTGAAGACATAGTAAAATAAGTTCAGATAAGAGAATGACAGACTATAAGAATATGAACATAGAAGTACTGTGGCCATGGGAGTGGGGTGAATATCCAATAATAATCGTAGTAATGGTGATATTTGAACATTTACTATGTGTAGAACATTATTTTAAGTACTGGAGCACATATGACAATCAGGTTGGTTGCAGCCCCTGTCCCATATGGGGCTCACAGTGACACCCACCCCACATTTTGCAGATGAGGAAATTGAAGCACAGAGAAGTTAATTGACTTGACTAAGGTCACCCAGCAGATAAGTGGCAGACCAGGGATTATAATTCAGGTGCTCTGATTCCCAAGACCATGCTTTTTCCACTAGACCATGCTTCTTCTCAAAGTGTTTAAGGCATACACTCCTAAATGTAAAGGTAATGCAGTGGTAAGGGCCAATAATAGGGTGGACAAATGAGGGTTAAATCAGGGAAGGCCTGTTGGAGAAGTGTTCATTTATTGTGTTTATTAAGTGACTTTAAGTGTTGTTCAGCTTTATAAATCGAAGAGGTGATCTTTGGCTTTGGCTTTTTCATTTTGATTTCATTTGATTCTTTTTTCTTTCCCATCATTTGCCTGTCCTTTTTGGCATGAAGCTGAAAAACCTTTATTGAAAAAATAAGTTTAAAGAAGGTATATTCTGAAAGAGAAAAATGAAATTTCTCTAGAAGCTGGGGGAAAAGACATCAGTCGTATAATACAAGAAGTAATAATAAGAGGTATTTGAGAAGCAGTGTTGTCTAATGGACTGAGAATAAGATTGGGAGTCTGAAAACCTTGGTTCATATCCCAGCTCCACCAGTTGCCAGTTGTGTGATTTTGGGCAAGTCACTTAACTGTGCCTCAGTTTTCTCATCCATAAAACTGGAGTTTAAATATCTGTTCTCTCTCCCCTGATCATCTTGCACCAGCCCTTGTGCTAAGTACTGGTGTTTGGTACACAGTAAGGGTTTAAATACCATTATTATTTTTTATTATTGACTACCCACCTGGTGGAACATAGTTCAGAAGCAACACACATTACAGAAGCACAAGGAGCTTGAGTGATTAGTACACAAGGGCTGTAGTATATAAAGTACAGTACATATCTGCATACAAGCATGATAAGGAAAGCAGTAGAACAGGTTCAGGAAACAGGGATTTGGGACAAAAGAGAAGGAAAAGGAGTTTGCATTCTAAGTGCAGTGACCGAGGAGTTGCTGAATACTCATTGATAGCGTCCAGTATTCCTTTAACAGCTAGCTATACTCTAATATTAGTTTCAGGCAATTCCTGTGACATCTAGCAATAGAGTAGGGGCATCCAGCTGGACCTCAGCTCTGATATCTGCCGCTGCTACTGAGGCCCTCAATTATTCCATCACGTAGACACATAATGCTTTTGCAGCCAATGGAAAATTCTCTGCCAGGGTCCATTTAAAATGCTGGTCTCTGCAAAGTGTTGTCGAAAGTGCTAATCCAGGACTCCCACTGATTTGAAAAGATGCACTTGGCCAAAGTCAAGTATCTGTAGAAGTTTTTAAATGACGTGTTTCTGTGCAAGCTGCCGAAACACAGTGTGGTCCTTTGCCTCAGTTATTGCAGAATTTGATATTGCACAAGTTCTCCTGTACAGTAAGCCAACATTAGCAGGAAATGGAAAAATAATGGAATTCTGGCATTGAGGAGAGAGGAGGGAGTCAGGTAGTATGCTACAATGGAAAGCCACAAAAACTCAACATTCATTCCTTCCCCTGCCTCCACCCTCCCTTTCCACTATGAACCCTTACTTTGCCTCTTTTTTATATTTATGTGCTTATTCCAGGCACCGTACTAAGCACGGAGGTAGATAGAAGCTAATCAGGTTGGACACACATGGTCCATATCCCTCATGGGGTTCATAGACTTAAACCCCATTTTTACAAATGAGATAACAGGCACAGAGAAGTTAAGTGACTTGCTCAAGGTTACACAGCAGAGAGGTGGCAGAACTAGGATTTAGAACCTAGGTCCTATTGACTCTCTGCCCCCTGTTCTTTCCACCAGGCCACGCTGCTTCTGTCCCAGTTCCACCCTTAGCCATTACTTTAAGGGCAAGGAAATAATGTGTCCTGACTTCCTCCATTACAATCCCGTTTTTTTAAAAGGTATTTGTTAAGTGCTTACTATGTGCCAAGCACTGTTCTAAGCACTGCGGTAGATAGAGTCATCAGGTTGTCCCATGTTGGGCTCACAGACTTCATCCCCATTTTACAGATGAGGTAACAGGCACAGAGAAGTTAAGTGATTTGTCCAAAGTCACACAGCAGTCTAAACTTTCAGCATAGGAAAATGGAAAATATACAGTGTCACTGCCAAATAAGAAAAAAGTTATTTCATTAAACATCTTACAAAAATCGAGTGAAATATTTAGAGAACTGCAGTGCAGCCATCTTGCACACCAAGATTTATAGTACTAATTTTCATGTGCATCCGAGTATATGCTCTATAAATTGAGTTAATTATATCTTACAACACTATTATCCAATTTATGGGACCTGTTTTATTTGTCTTTTCCAGCTGAAGGAAGTAGGACCTGACTGACTGACTGACTGACTCAGGGTGAAATTAGGGAGGCACTATTTAATATCTCCAGGAAGTCCAAGCAGCTAAGAGGCACTGGAATCTCAAAATAAGGTGTCTTGCTTTTGGATAGAAAATGATGTGCAGAAAGAACTGAACCCAAAATGACAGCATAGTTTTTCCTCCCTGCAAAAATAGCAGAGCTCTCCAGGTGACTTGAAAACAATGGCAGGATCAATAATTAGACTTTGAGTCTTATTGGATTTATTCTGAGTTGCTGGAAGTAGTATACTTAGATTGAGTGCCCCATGTGGGACAGAGAATTCTGACCTGATTATCTTTTATTTACTGTAATGCACAGTATAGCGCTTGGCACATAGTAAAAACTTCACAAATACCACAATTACTACTATTTAGTTTCACCTCCTTTTCTTTAGAGGATTCTTGAGGGACAGGCACAGGGCAAGGAATATTTTTTCCATTTTGAAGGTGGCCAAACTGAGGCCCAGAGGTCAGTGGCAAAATTTATTGAAGTATTTCTCAGGGCTTCCTGTTTAAAAATAATTAATAATCATAATCATAAGAATTGTTATGCTTACTATGCGAACATGCTATGTGCTAAACAGCATGGCCATAATGAAGAGGGCCTGGGTGACAGGAGACCTGGAGTCTAATACCAGCTATGCCCCTTGCCTTATCTTGGGCAAGTCAGTTAATTTTTCATGCCTCAGTTTTCTCATTTATAAAATGGGACACTCCCTAGACTGAGTCCAATTTGGGACAGAGGTTGTATTAGATTTGTCTATAGTGATAATTTTCCTGAAGTGATAATAATAATTGTGGTATTTGTGCTTATTATGTGCCACACACTGTACTAAGTACTGGGGGTAGATAAAAGATAATCAAGTACCGCATGGGGCTGACAGTCCAAGTAGGAGGGAGAAGAGGGATTGAACCCCCATTTTTGGAGAGTAGAGAACTGAGGCACAGAGAAATTAAGTGATTTGCCCAAGGTCACACAGCAGACAAGTGACAGAGAAAGGATCAGTACCCAAGGCCCATGTTCATTCAGATAATCAGGCTGGATATAGTCCCTGTTGCTATATTGCATCTCTGATACATTTATTATAAGTCATAGTCCCTCTCCCACGTGGGGATCATAGTCTATGATGGAGGGAGAAAAGGCATCTCATTTCCATTTTACAGCTGAAGAAACTGAGGCAGAGAACTAAAGTGGCTTGCCCAAATACACATAACTGACAAGTGGTGATGGGATTAGAGCTCATTTTCTTCCTTCAAGGCCCATGCTCTTTCCATCAGGCCATGCTATTTAATGAACTTTACACAATATCTTGTTATTTTTTTTCACAATAGATGAGGAGTAGTAATAAAGGTATTATAACCAGAACCTTACAGTCCTCTAGACTGTAAGATCATTATGGGCAGGGAGTCTGTCTGCGAATTGTGTTGTACTCTCCCAAGTGCTTAGTAAGGTGCTCTGCCCCTAATAAGTGCTCAGTACTGATTGAGCATCCACTTGGCGCAGTGCATTGTAATAATAATAATAATGATGATGATGACATTTAGTAAGCACTTACTATGTGCAAAGCACTGTTCTAAGCACTGGGGAGGTTGCAAGGTGATCAGGTTGTCCCATGGGGGGCTCACAGTCTTCATCCCCATTTTACAGATGGGGGAACTGAGGCCCAGAGAAGTGAAGAGACTTGCCCAAAGTCACACATCTGACAATTGGCAGAGCCAGGATTTGAACCCATGACCTCTGACTCCAAAGCCCGGGCTCTTTTCCACTGAGCCATGCTATTGTACTAAGCACTAGAGAAATACCAAATGGAAAAGTGACATTTGCCCCGCTCAGAAGAGGCTTGTGGTCTGAGGGGAAATAAAAATGAAAACGTTTGCAAATCAAAGTAAATCATTGAATGTACAATTGAATAAGCATTTGAACAAAAGTGTTGAAGGAAGGCATAACGCTCATATGTGCTGGGGATGACTGGTGGGTTTGTATGCTATGGAGAGCTGAAGCTTGTCTGAGGTGGGGAGGGCTCTGAGGGTGGGCAGGACTATAGTCTGTCAAATTGGGGGAGGCTGTAGACAGAATGACTTGATAGATGCTTCTAGGTAGACTTTTTAGTCGATTTAGATTCTAAGAATTCCAAGAATGATGTGTTGGAAAGTTTGTCTCATCTCTGTCTGGTCCATAGTTAAGTGCTCTGGCTCAGAAATGGCTCACAGGCCATTGGAGGGGTTGGAACGGGAGCTGGAGCAGTGGGTGGAAGAAGAGGAGGAAACTAGGGAGCAGGAGGGGCAGGGATTAGAATAAGGATGGTGAAAGGCAGAGGAACAGGAGTGGATGTGGGGACAGGGGCAGAAACAGCTGGGCACAGGCTGGATATTTGTAGTCACTGCACATTTAGCAATGCAGCTGTTTACATTTTCCTAACTCAGTTTAGAAAAACACATTTCAAGTCCTCATCTTTTGCCATTGATTGAAATCGAATGTGAAAGATTCCACAACACTTTATATGAGGCAGCATGGGATCGAGATCAATAAAACCCTAAATAAGTCTCTTGGCGACTCCTGATGTGGCGGCTTTATTCTAGCAGTGCCTTGGGAGTTTGGAACCTATTTGGTAAAGAGTACGTCAGAAGATTGTTCTGTCGTCAATGTCCAAAAATAATATCCGGCAATGATTTGAAAATAGAGGCTATCCTGGATCTAGACTGACCTCTTGGCCTTTCCATAAGTATATTATTTTTCTGGGCTCAACACATTTGTGGAACTCTAGAGGACAGGGTATGGGGAGAAGCCAAGGCAAAACTTACAGCTTTCAGGCACTACTAATGGAAACTCAGATAAGGGCCAAGTTCATACAGCTCTGAGGGGGACTGAGGGAATTCTTCCCTCTGTTTTTATTGCAGTTTGGAGGTATTTTAGCCATATGGAGAGATGTGTTTTTGTTTTTCATTCTCTTTTGTTCCCTGTTTTTGGCTCTTCCTGACTCTAGCATTTTGAGCCTCACTTGAGCAAATTGAAGACATTTAGCCAATTATGACTCCATGTTTCTTTGAGTTCTGGGACCCATGCACGCGCACACACACACACACACACACACACACACACACACACACAAAATTGATTCCATAACAAAATACAAACCCATGGGGACTGGAAAAGACCATTTATCTTTGGATTCCAAGTCCCAGTCTTGCCTACAGCTTTAGCAATGGAAAGGTTCTTCCAAACTTAAGGCAGCTCACTTTTGTGAAAGAAATGGTGTTTTGCCTGTCTGTAACCCCCCTTTTTATCCAAATGACTCAAATCCCTTTAATGGAAGCTTTGCCTGCCCTTCAGAAAAGGAGACAAACTTGGTGGTATACTTGCAGTCAGCGATAGCTGACAGACAGAACCTCCCTCTTCCATGTTGTTCTGGTGTAATAAAGCTGATTACACTCTGTAAACAGTAAGTGCTCAATAAATATGATTGATCATGCTCCCTGGTTTATGATGTTTATCTATTAGAGCAGGAAGACTGCTGGGTTCCCAGCCGGCCTTCTGTTTCTGTCGGTATTGTTAGCGCTGGGGAGAGAGCCAGTGAAGAGAAAGGTTTGGTTGAGGGAGGATATAGGGGAATGTGCCCAAGCTGAAATGTGTGCCATAGGTCACAGTAAAAGAAGATTGGGTTGTGAGATAGAGTTGTCTTTTGGTTTGAAGGTTC
This sequence comes from Tachyglossus aculeatus, assembly GCF_015852505.1. Lineage (NCBI taxonomy): Eukaryota > Metazoa > Chordata > Mammalia > Monotremata > Tachyglossidae > Tachyglossus > Tachyglossus aculeatus. Next base: position 9,443,383 of record NC_052080.1, read on the forward strand.
CCCTGATGTCTCTGAGAGTGAGTGCCATGCTGAAGTTCTCATCATGACCCTCAACACCCAAGGGTTCAATGGGTGAGACTTCTCGGCGCCTAACCCCTCAAGGTGAACGTTTCTGTGATACTAATGGCTGAGAGGATATGTGTGCCCTATCTACCCCCTGAGTTGTTTTCATGGTAATGGGGATGGTTAGCACTGAACCACCCACACTTTCTTGTCCAAACCCCTTCTGTCCAGTGGCACACTTTACTCAGCAGCTGGTAGGGGAATGGGCACATTCTGTGGTCATCAAATGGTGTATCTTAGAAGGTCGACTGTAGGAGACATCACTATGCCCTCATGAATTTTGTAAAGTGTATAGTATGATGCTTATTTCAGAAGTCTTTTCTACTTTTTCACACAAATCAGGGGAAAAGTATACAAAACAAGAGCAAGGGATGTTGACTGCAGGTGGGGAAGACACGTTCAGGGGTTCTGAGGCCTCAAGGAATAGGGTCCATGTCTAATTCCCACCTGTATACTGTGTCCCAGGATTTACTACAGCACTCTGGAAGTGATTAAATTATCTTGCTATTACTGGCAAGAACCACAACAGCTGAGTTTGCTGGCCCAACATCGAAATATCACTATAAATCAAGAAGGGAATGGGGCAATTGTATCGCTGGATTACTTTGTGAAGTTCTTTAGCAGAAGCATTAATGTGGGTCAGGCACTTCTGTTAGCACAGTTCAGAAAATTGAGGATCATGGCAATTGGGGCTTGCCAAATTTGTATGAGGAATAGAAGTTAAAAGTCAGCCATTCATTTGCTAGAGTTAATTCTGACAGCGGCAACAGTTCATTCATTCATTCAATCATATTCATTGAGCACTTACTGTGTGCAGAGCACTGTACTAAGCGCTTGGGAAGTACAAGTCAGCAACATATGGAGATGGTCCCTACCCAACAACAGGCTCACAGTCTAGAAGGGGGAGACAGACAACAAAACAAAACATGTATACAGGTGTCAAAACCATCAGAATAAATAGAATTATAGCTATATGAACATCATTAATAAAATAGTACTAAATATGTACAAGGCTAGATAGAGCTAATTCTCAATCAGCTGGTTCCTCAAAAGCCCATTTTCTCCTCCTACTGAACAGTTGATCTGAGGAAGCAGGTGGGCTTAGGAAATTGTATCTTTATTAGGTGTCATCCCAACCAATGTAACTTTTGAAATTAGTGCTCAAATGAAGCCAATGAGAAATGGTGCAATTTGGTTTCCTACTGTTTGGGGTAGGTAATGTTACCATCCTGTGCAGTGGACATTTTAATTGAGTGGCTCATCATACTTTCTAATGTTATTCTAGCCAGAAACAGTCTCAAAATGAACTGTCCACAAGTCATCGAATATTCACCCAAGAGAGTTTAGGTCTAGGAGACCCCTGGGTGTCACATGGAAATCTGTCTTGCAGGCGTTAAATGGTATCCCTATACCCACGAGAGGATTGTGCACATCTAGGAGTCCCCATAGGTAATAATAATAATGATGGCATTTATTAAGCGCTCACTATGTGCCAAGCACTGTTCTATGATCACGCTCCATATTGAGAGGCATGCTGTCAGAATTTCTACTTTACCATCACTTCAGGTGTTCACAGGGCTCTGTGAGTGTTAAATCCATCTGCAGATTTACAGTAAGATACATTGGTTTTTACCATCACTGAAGTGTAGAGGATGTGGACAAAGGCTGTGCATGCACTTGTCAATGTACCTCATCCTTGCCCACCTACTTGCTCATTGCACTGAATGTCCCACTGGGACTCCGACTTGGCAGAGATGAATGAATGTCACCGTGCAAAGTACTGGCACAAGAATCAATTCTTCCGAATGGGTTCTCAGTCCTGAACACTCAGGACTGAGGCTCATTGGTCTTGATGAGAGGCTCCATCCATAGGGATTCCCCTGTTACTTATTGATTTACTGTCTATTAATACACCAAACTTGGTTTTGAAGAATGGAAAGAGTACCGCGGAGCTTGGCCTATTCATTCATTTAATCGTATTTATTGAGCGCTTACTGTGCTTATTGAGCACTTACTAGTGAAAAGGCCTGGGCGTCTAGAGACTTGGGGTCAAATCCCAGCTCTGTCACTTGCTACTGTGTGACATTGGGCAAGTCACTTAACTTTTCTGTGTCTGTTTCTTCGTGTGTAAAAAGGGGATTAGATCCGTGTTCTCCCTGCCCCTTGGGCTGTGAATCCTGTGAGGGATAAGAACTGTGTCTGATCTGATTATCCTTTACCTACCCTAGCGATTGATAGAATGCTTGGCACATAGTAAAAGCTTAATGAATCACACTACTTTTAATGATCATTACTGAAAGTAGTGGAAATGGTATTTATTGAGCATCTACTGAGGGCAATAATTTGTACTAAGCACCTGGAAGAGTATAGCGAGAGTGAATCAAATTTTTCACTTCGATTCTGAAGGTAGATGGAGCCCGTGAAATGCTGTAACACATAAACTTGGGCAGAAGACTCAGGAAAAGAGTGTGCATAGACTGAGATGAGAAGAGAGATTTAGTCGATCAGTTGGTATTTAGTGTGTACAGAGCTGAGGGCTGGCCAGAGAGGAGGTCAGAAATTAAAATAAATTACAGATATGAATACATACATAATGATGGTATTTATTAAGCACTTACTATGTGCCAAGTACTGTTCTAAATGCTGGGATAGAAACAAGGTTATCAGGTTGTCCCATGTGGGGCACAAAGTCTTAATCCCCATTTTGCAGCTGAGGCACAGAGAAGTTAAGTGACTTGCCCAAAATCATACAGCTGACAAGTGGCAGAGCTGTGATTAGAACTCACAACCTCTGACTCCCAAGCCTGTGCTCTTTCCACTAAGCCATGTTGCTTCCCCAAGCAGCACTTATATACATGATGTGGGGACGAGGATGGGGTGAATATCAAGTGCCCAGAGGGTACAGACCCAAGTGTGTAAGCAATGCAGAAGGGAGAGGGAGTAAGAGAATAGTAGAGATGTAAATTCAATCTGGGGTGAATGGAATAATCTGAACTTAAAGCAAAAGGAGAGCGGAAATGCAATTTTAACAGAGAGAAGAGAATTATGTTGGTGATAGCATTTGAGGAAATGGAGAAGTATGTGGTCATCAACTGTTGACATAAAACATTATGATATAATCTCCTGCCCAGTTCAGTTCACATATCTCACAAACAAATGTTGTATACTCAGCTCCTGAACAGAACTCTTCTCACACCCACTCCTTCAATGGACCTCTTCACATTTTTCTACTTTTCCTTTCCTGCCAGCGAGAGTTAAAGTAAGTTTTTGAAACCGATCATAGCACACAGGATTGATGTTCTATGGGAATAGCTCCATGAAGAGGGCCCTATGTGTCTAAAATAAATGTTCATTTTAACTGCCACGCAAAGTCTGTTGTTCAAATTCTTTCTGAAGCTGCAGGCTCATTTGGTTTTTTAGGCTAAAAGGTGGCTAATGAACCCCTAAGAGCAAAGTCTAACCTACCCGAGGTCAAGCTTAGCACATATCTAAGTTGTACAGCTTGATTTTTTTGATATGGAGAAAGACCATTCAAAAATTGGCACAAAGGGCAAAGATGAATGTGTCAAAACAGTCATGAGTGTCAAAATAAGTGTAATTACAAAGCCCAAAAGAAATGCAATGAATTGATACTGTTTTTTGAGCATCCACCATGGGTAGAGCACTGCACTAAACATTTGGGGAGAGCAAAATTGGATTAAAAGGCATGGATGACCTTTGAAAAGTCCATTAAATATATTTTCTCATGCTGTTATGCAATTTGTATTGCTCCAAAGAAATACTTCTAAAAATGTATGTAAATGCAGATTGGCATTTGACATAGTTCTCTGCAAAATGATGACAATGGCCAAAAGGAGATAATAGTATAAATTCATCTTTTACTTTAACTTGAAACTGGAAGCAGATAATGGAAACAGATCATTTCATTTTCCCTTGTCCTTTTGCCTCCAAATTTTCTCTCATCCAAAAAATTTCATACCAGTATTTGTTTAGGTTGTTTAATCTTGTTAGCATGGAATGGCTTGTCTTTACTCTAATTATGCTCCTGGCTTTCTAAAGCTTAGATTATGTACCCCAGTTTTTCCTGACCACACCAGCATAAATAATTCATTTACATCAGTGTAATGAATCATTCCTCGGTGGGTTTTTTTTTGTAATTTTTACAAACCGTTCTCCCATTAAACTGCATTTTTAAAAGCATCTTCCAGAAGAGTTCCTCAGAATCTTTTGAAATATAGCATAGCTCTAGAGGCATGTAATAGGTTCTTTCCTCTAGGAACTTTGTATCTATTATTTAAAGTATGCAGTACTCAACCCAGTTAAACTCACACTACCTTTGACTGGAAGCAGCCTCAACTTTGGTTAGCAACGGCACACTCCTTTGCTTACCCACTCTGTTTATAAAGCTTTTTGGAATATTTTCCAGACAATATCTAGGCCAGTGTTTTTTGTTTTATTTTCCCCCTTCTGAATTTGTGCCATGTTTTATTTCAGAATATTTATTATCTACCAAAGGCTGTGTAGAGAATTAATCTTTTTCCCAATTTTGGAGCAAAGTATAATTTAGCATGTGGAAAGCTCACTACACTATTATCAAGTTTGGAATTTGGGGTTAGAAATGAAGCAGCCCTGATCTCAGAGTTGTGAAATAATTGGCAGCATAAATCCAGTCCAAGAGATTTCAAGGAGGTTACCCAAGGCAATTAGTCAATCTCTTTCCAGGATAAATCTGTAGAAAAGACACTTGGGTCTATAAATAGCTGGAAATAATTATACCTTGGTTTTTGTATAGTGTTTTTCATTTCCAGAGTGATTTCACATTCACTTCTCATTTTCACACTTAGAACAACCCTGAGGGGTCAGGCAGAAAGCCAGGTCTTACTATCCTCATTTTAAAGATGAGAAAACTGAGGTACAGAGAGGTGGATATTTGCCCAAGGTCCCACAATGATCTGGTTGGAAAAATAAGAAGAAAAGGTTTTATGGGTTAATGATTTCTTGATTCGTTGAAAATGATTGGTCAGGTTCACATGAGGCAGACATATTTTTAAAAAGGATTTTTTGAATGGAAAATTCTTCTTGGGACCTAACTCGACCTAAGTCAACTCAAGTTCCATGGCACTCAAATGAGCCCAGTGAAGGGAGCCATAAACCCTTAATCTCACCCCGAGGAACTCTGAACTCAGTCTGAAAGCAGCATTTCAGCTTTTTTGGGGCTGCATTTATGGGTTCCCCTCGTGATTGCTCTCATGGGCTGCAGGCCTAGAGTTCAAGCAAAGCGGCAGCAGGTTGAGGGGAAGCAAGCCAGACCATTGTTGGGTAGGGACCGTCTCTATATGTTGTCAACTTGTACTTCCCAAGCACTTAGTACAGTGCTCTGCACACAGTAGGCGCTCAATAAATACGATTGAATGAATGAACCGCAGAACCTTTCAGATAGGTTGCTTCTTCAGCCAGTGGTTCTGTAAAAAGAGATTCAAAAGCCTTTCAGTCCTCTACTAAATGGAGAGATACTGCAATACCATTTGAATCTTAATTTTGTTGTGCCTGGTTGGACAGAAAATTCAGCTGGAAATGGTGGTACTATGAAGAAACATCTGAATCTGGGATTAGTTTGGGAAACAAACTTTGCTTTTGCCCATGCAGACCCAGCCACTTCCTTTGTTTATCCTTCATTTCCCAAAGGCAGTGCGGGTTTAGGATGACTTCATTTCTTCAGGTTTCTTTCATTTACAACTCATCTGCATGGCCATCCGACCCTTCCCATCAAAGGCAATCGTAAGGAGCAGATGAATGCTATTCGTTTGACTGCTGGTGGACTTTTTTTATTCCGGGGAAATGGTCTCACTTGATCAGGACACAAATGAGTTCTACTTTGGGCATCCTCTGAAAGGTTCTAACAAATCTCTCTGGCATGCTGGGTGACCCTGGGCAAGTCACACAACTTCTCTGGGCCTCAGTGGCATCATCTGTAAAATGGGGCCTACATACCTGCTCTTCCTTCCTCCCTCCATTTTAGGCTGTGAAGCCTATGTGGGACAGGGGTTGTGATAATATTGTATTTAACTCAGTGCTTGGCATACAGTAAGCACTTAACAAATAGCACAGTTGTTGCTATAAGACTGATTTACCTCTGAGAACATGACATACCCTACAAGAATAAATATCCATGACCAGTATGCATTAATGCACAACTTTACATAATCTCAGTCATCATGGGAAGTCTCGTTTCCTTCCTTCTTTCAAGTATGATCATTAGAAGATGGCCTTTGAGTCATTTACAATATCAGAATGTTAGACTTAGCCATGTTTTGTCATAATTACACATTTCTAATGGTTATGATTTGCCATATCCAAAGCACTGTTGGCAAATCACTTTTCCTATTAAACTTTATCCTCCCTAATTTTTGGAGGGAAATCAAATCCATATGCTCTGAATTTGTCTAGATAGAAATCGTAAAAATAACATTTTTAGGACCCAGAAGCTTTCTGGGCAGGCGGGGGGTATCATTTTATAAGCCTCTTCTTTGATGTCAAGAAGTTGCACATGGCCTGACACAAATGAAAGTACATCCTTGTCAAAATGTAGGCTCCGGGAGTTCTACAGGGCCTGATCTTGGTAAACATTGTGGCCTAGTGGATAGAGCAAGGGCCTGGGATTCAGAGGAACTGGGTTCTGATCCCAGGTCTGCCATTTGACTGCTGTGACCGTGGACAAGTCACTTCACTTCTGGACCTCAATTTCCTCCTCTGTAAAATGGGAATTTAATACCTGTTCTCCCTCCTACTTAGACTGTGAGCCCTACGTGGGACAGGAACTGTGTCCAGCCTGATGATCTTGTACCTATCCTAGGGTTTAGTACAGTGCTTGGCACATAGTAAGCACTTAACAAATACAACAATTACCATTCTTAATTTTGACGTGAGTGAAACATTTCATCCCAGTCCAGCTAGCTTCTGGATTCCAGTGAGCCCAACCAAACTGGAAGTCTATAGCAACCCTGAATTTTAGATCAGGATCTATAAGGAATGAGGTCAGTCTTGGTAAGTAAGACCCTGGCATGAGCCGAATGTGTCTTTAAAGAGTGGGTTTCTCTTGGCTCCTGCTATTCCTTTTGCGTTCTGATCTTTTCATAGGAACCCGCCAGGCATTTGCCTGCATTTCACACCTGTGGCATGGCTCCAGTCAGAGGTATCTATCATAATTAATAATAATAATGGTATTTGTTAAGCACTATGTGTCAAGCACTCTTCTAAGCACTGGTGTAGATACAACCCAGTCAGGTTGGACACAGCCCCTGTCCCACTTGGGGCTCACAGCCTTAATTCCCATTTTACAGATGAGATAACTGAGGCCAAGAGAAGTGAAGTGACTTGCCCAAGGTCACCCAGCAGACAAGTGGCAGAGCTGGAATGAGAACCCACAGCCTCCTGACCCCACAAGCCTGTACTCTATCCACTACGCCACACTGCTGGGCTCTATTTGCACGGTGGTGGGATCTGCAGGGCAGGGCTGGGCTTTATGAATATTGGGGCAAGTCAGAACTGAACTCTAGAAGTTCTGAGGTGTGTGGGGGTAGCTCTGCTTTGTTTCTGGGTCCTAGTGAGCCCTGTCTGACATAGGGCTCAAGGTCTCTTAGCCAATTCTGCAGCCTCTCTTCCGCAGGAAGTCGATCCATGGCCCCAGCACCACAGAGAGGACTTTGGGGAAAAAACGTCTGCAGTGGAAGTTTGACAGTTCAATGCTGCGCAACATTACCTGCCAAAATTAAAATTAGCCTTTGTCAATACAAAAGGAGTTAATCCAATTAGTATCCAGTGGTTTAGATTAACCTCTGTTTTCCTGCTATTACTAGGACAGTGGATAAATATATTCAGTAGACAGACAGCCCTACCCAACCAAGGCGTCCCAGCTGTTCAAATATCCTTAAATTAACAAAGGCTGGTTAATGGGAGAAGCAGAAAAAATGAGAAAACCAGAGGCTCGGGAGACATTTCTCCTTCTTTATGTACATATAATAAACCCCTGGACAAAGGATTTCCGTCCACATTTCCTTTCTGATTCTACATCTAAAGAACATGTGCGATGTGAACTTTAAACAACAAGGGAAATACAGACTGCACTCTTAAATGGCCTTTTCTACCTCTGAAAGCTGACCAAATATTTTTCTCTCTTGAGTAGCTTTAAAGAGAATGTTCTGAAAATCCCAGCACTACCTCCCAAAGCATTCTGAACTGGCGGCAATAGAAAAGAAAGAAGTCATCCAGAAAAGACATACTGAGAGTTGCCAAGAATGATCACAGTAAACATTTGCAAAACAAGTTTTAATTATGATTGATCGGATTCACAAAGTGCCTTATTGTGCTGGAATTGCTTCAGAAAAACAAGTTTTAAACAGAAAAAAGTGCACGTGGCTGTGTGTGAAAGAACAGCATGGCCTAATGGGTAGAGCCCAGGATTGGGAGTCAGAAGACCTGGATTCTAAAGCTGGGTCCACCCCTTCTCTTATGTGTGACCATGGGCAAATCATTTAACTTCACTATGGCTCAGTTTCCTCATCCATAAAATAGGGATTAATATTTGCTCCCCCTCCTACTTAGACCATGAGCCCCACGTGGGACAGGGACTCTGTCCAGTCTGATTATCTTTTAAGAAGCAGCGTGGCTCAGTGGAAAGAGCCCGGGCTTTGGAGTCAGAGGTCATGGATTCAAATTCCGGCTCCACCAATTGTCAGCTGTGTGACTTTGGGCAAGTCACTTAACTTCTCTGGGCCTCAATTACATCATCTGTAAAATGGGGATTAAGACTGTGAGCCCCCCGTGGGACAACCTGATCACCTTGTAACCACCCCCCCAGTGCTTAGAGCAGTGCTTTGCACATAGTAAATGCTTAATAAATGCCATCATCATTATTATGTGTTCTAGCATTTAGCATGAGGGTAAATACGCTCCTGTTCTCAATCCGCACCCATTCTCTTGGAGAACTGATTCGCTCCCATGACTTCTGCTACCACCTCTTTGCGGATGATTCCCAAATCTACCTCTCCAGCCAGCCCTGATCTCGCTCCTTCTCTGCAGTCTCATATCTTATCCTGCCTTCAGGACATCTCTACTCAGAGTCCAGCCGACACCTCCAATTAGAATGTCCAAAACAGAACTGCTCATAACTCTGTCCTACCCTTGACTAGTCCTTTACCATAGGCACCATCATTCTTCTCCCGCTCTCAAGCCTGTAACCCGACACTATCCTTGCCTCATCTGTTTTATTTAATGTCGCCAAATCCTGTCGGTTTCACCCTCACATATCTAAAATCCACCCTTTCTTCTCCATCCAAGCAGCTACTATGCTGATCCAAGCACTTCTCCTATCCCACTTTCCTACTGCCTCAGTCTCTTTGCTGATCTCCCTGCCTCCTTTCTCTTCCCTACCCCTCAACAACCTCCAGTGATTTCCTATCTACCTCCACATCAAACTCTTTATCACAGGCTTTAAGACACTGATTTTCTACTCCAACCCAATCTGCAAATTTTGCTCCTCTAATGCCAACCTACTCTCTGTATCTTAGTCTTGTCTATCCCACCGCTAACTCCTTGCTCATGTCCTCCCTCTGGCCTGGAACTCCTTTCCTCTTCCCGTCCCGAGTGACAGACCACCACTCTCCCCTCCTTCAAAGCCTTATTAAAATCTCATCTCTTCCAAGAGAACTTCCCCAACTAAGCCCTCATATCCCATACTCTCTCTCTTCCCCTTTCTGCATTGCCCTATGCACTGAGATCTGTACCCTTTAAGCATTATGCACATCATAATTTATTTTAATGTCCATCTCCTCTTCTAGACTGTAAGGTTCTCGTAGACAAGGAACATAACTACCAACTCTTTTGTATTGTCCTCTCCCAAGTACAGTCCCCTGCACACAGTAAGCACTCAATAAATGCTATTGTTTGGCACAGTGAGCTTAACAAAATGCCACAGTTTTTATGGGGTTGGTGTGTTGATCTGCTTCATTTTTCTGGAGAGAAGAGAAAATGCTAGCCTGAAGAGTAGGGGGCGGGGAGATGTCGAGTATAGTGCTTGGGCTTGCAGTAAGCTCATGACGATAAGGTTAAAAATTTCCGAAAGTTTCCAAGAACCACACAAAAGCCAGATGCTGAGCCTGCGATAAAACCTACTCCTGATGGACTGCCAGGCCATCACCTAGACAAGAGGAGACAAGTATTTACTGTATGCCCAAGGGGGTTTAAGCAAAACCTTGAATGTTATGGAGCCAGCAAACAAATGTGTTGGAGGATTTTTGTTAAGCATGGGATGTCAATAAAGCTCCAATAAAACTATTGTGATGATTCCTTTTTGACTAAAAAGAAGCCCCTGCTCAATGGAAGCAGGGAAAAGGTGTTGACTAGAGGAAGGCTGGACCCCCCCCAGCCCCCGAGGCTCTGTGAACCCCTGATCTTTCTGGCCCAGGGTCCTTCAGCGGAAGGTTAAACCACGGAATGCTTCGCGCCAGTTGCATTTAGCAGAATGATTCAGAGGTGGTTTTTGGTCCTTTGCATGGACCCTTCCTTGTACAGCAACTGTTGGAAAGGCTGTGGGGAAAGGGAAAGCAGCATGGCTTAGTGGAAAAAGCACAGGCCCGGGAGTCAGAGATAGTGGGTTCTAATCTTGGCTCTTTCACCTGGCTGCTGTGTGACCACCTCCTCTTCTGTAAAATGGGAATCGAGACCGAGAGTCCCATGTGGGACAGCGACTGAGTCCAGCTTAATGACCTTATATCCACCCCAGTGCTTTGAACAGTGCTTGACATATAGTAAGTGTTTAACAAATGACTATTATGTGGGAGAGCGACACAGCTTAGACTGCAGCCACTGAAATTTCCCAAACTCCGTATGACTTTAGGAAAGGAAGATGCTTACCTTTCCATCATCCCACAATCACCAACATGGCTGTCATCATCTTTATCCCCAAGAATTTGCTAAGTGCCCAACACTGTATTTACTGTAGGCTAGGCAACAGTCCCGCCTTCAAGATTATATAAGGAAGATGAGAGCGATGAGCATGCAGTCACCACAAAATCAGTATCATTTAAACATTCAAAAACATACCCAAAGATGCCCCTCTCTGTTTTTCACTCTCCTCATCTACAAGAAAATATTTTAAAGAATTTCTAGCTCACAGAAGGCAGTTCATGAATCCTATCCGTCAGATGTACCAACTGGCTGTCATGGAAACCACTCAGGCCCCAGAATGGTCCCCCCAACAGTCCTGTATCATCAAAACTTAATGTAAAATCCAGTCACTGGGTGGCTAGGTGGGTGTCGAATCAATGATAGGTATCAAGCGCTAGCTGTGTGCGGAGCGCTCTGTGCAAAGCTCGGCACTTGGGAAAGTACAATCGAAAGAAAAAACAAGCCTTGCAAAGAAAATGTAATTAGTCGATGGTATTTGAAGCACTGTACTAAACACTTGGGAGAGTATAATACCACACAGCCAGCAGATGTGTCCCCTGCCCACAGCGAGCTTATGATCCCCTTCCAGCCAGTCACTGGAGGAGGAGAAGTTTCAGATGGTTACTCCTTTATGTAATCTCTCTCCGCATGGTGTCTTGGATTGGTCCAGATCCTACAAACTCCAGCTCAGGGGAATTGAAGAGCTGGAAAGTCCAACTCTCAGGAATGGAATTCCATGCATCAATGTCTAATGACCCCTATAGTGCTCTCTCAGTTGGTGCTCTCTTTTCCATGAACCTGGTTTGACAGCTAAGGGGATATTGCTGGATATAAATATTCTCCATTTTCCAGTGTGATTTGAGAATTGCCTTAGCTGTTTATGTGGTGTCATAGGTATTTCAATTCTCCTTGTGTTGAAACTTGCTTTGCTTTTATCAACTCAGATACAATCTTGTGCGTTATTTGATATGTTAAGCCCAAGTCATTTCTAAGTACAGCTCCTTAATGAATTTTTAGTCAAACCCCATTCCCTTGCTCCCCAGAGATTAGAAACCAGCCCAGATGTAAATGCTAAGGAAATTTACACTTATGGAATTTAAATACCTTCTCAAGCATTTTATGTCATGTTAGAATTGTTGTTCTTGAAGGCTTGCAGGCCTGGACAGTACTCCGACATAATGGATAAAAATATAGTGTGGTCTAGTGAATAGAGAATGAACCTGGGAGTCAGAAGGACCTGGGTTCCAATTCTGCCTTTGCCGTTTGCCTGCCATGTGACCTTGATCAAATCACTTAACTTCTCTGTGCCTCTATTACCTGATCTGTAAAATGGGAATTAAAACTGTGAGCCCCCTGTGGGGCAGAGACTATGTCCAACCCGGTTATCTTGTGTCTATCTTTTCCAGCGCTTAGTATAGTGCCTGGTACATAGGAAGTGCTTAACAAATATTACAGTTGTCATTTTTGCTATAGAGTTAAAAAAGAGTGTGTTCAGCCTGGTACCGCTGTATATTTGTATTAACGGTTTGTGGCATCAATTAAAAATGGTCCTCATTTTTGTCCTCAAATTGAAACGCAATTGTTTTGTTTCTCCTGAAATCTTGGAAATTTGAAGTGTGATATTTAGTTGAAAAGCTAAATCTGATTGGACTATATAAAAGAAATGTTTGGTAGAATTAATTGTAATTTCTATTCCACTGGGGTTGGATTGGTTTATCAAAATCCCACACACCCAGAACTAACATTATTCATTTATTGATATCTTATTATAAGCATCTGTTAATCCAACTGTGGAGTGTAAGTTATAATTTATATGGGAATGAGTATGTCTAATGTGGAAATTGTTTTCAGACACCTCCCTCTTCTGGAAGCTCTGTATTTGTTTAGTTCCTAGGATTCCATTATTTCAGCCTGAGATATTGGGGAGTGGGATAGAGTGGATTATTTTAGTGATTTGAAAAATGTGCTGCTGTTGCTCATGGTTGAATGTGGCAAACAATGACTTGAATTGCCCAGTAGAGGAACTGATTTAATTTTGGGTTTTAGTTCCTCACTTCTCTAGGCAGCAGGATGTGGGACTCCTACAAAAATGAGATTTGGGATCAACTTGTATAATAATTATATTTAATGATGATTATGGCATTTATTGAGCATTTCCTGTGAGCCAAGCCCTTGGGTACAATGAGGTTGTGAGATAATAATAATGATGACATTTTTTAAGCACTTACTATGTGCAGAGCACTGTTCTAAGTGCTGAATGACTTGCCCAGAGGCACACAGCGGCTAAGAGGCGGAGGCGGGATTAGAACCCACGACCTCTGACTCCCAAGTCTGCGCGCTTTCCACTGCGCCACGGTGCTTCTCTAATAATGATGGTATTTGTTAAGCGCTTACCAAGCAATGTTCTAAACACTGGGGGGATACAAGGTGATCAGGTTGTCCTATGTGAGATCAGATACAGTCCCTGTCCTACATGGAACCCATAATCTATCTCATCCTCCATTTACAGAAAAGGAAACAGGCTTCAGAGAGGTTAAGTGACTTGCTCAGGTTCACACAGCAGGCAAGTGGCAGAGCTGGGACCAGAACCTTGGTCTCCCGATTTCCACACTGATGCTCTTTCTGCTAGCTCACACCGCTTCCCCCTGGGTCATCCAGTCACATGACCCCAACAAATAGTTGAAGACACTTTGCGTTGGAAGTGACTTGATCAAGGGCACTAGGTCTAGGTATCTGCACTTCCTTTTTAATGTCCTTTCTTCTAGGGCTGACCACTTTCCTTTCGGTTTCTCTCCCTCTCTATCTCTCTCTGTCTCTCTCTGTCTCTTTACAGTAGGGTCACCGCCTCATCTTCATGTGCAGTACCTAGAACTAGAGGTCGAGCTCAAAAGGTTGCATGCTGTGAAGTCTGGCAGCCAGTTGTCCAGTAACGCCTGGATTGATCAGATCTGATTTATCTTCATTGTGTTAAGCCTCTTTGACCCCTTCACATGACCAATGTGCTTGCCAGCTGCACATTTTACTGCATTTCACACCAAAAGTATGATGCATCTCAGATGGTTATGTTTTGACAAGAAGGAGAGATTCCCTGACGGATAGCAAGTCTCAGCATCAGAGAGTTAAAATCCTTTTCACTTAAACACTGTCTTTGTGGCTCCTAATTCCAGCTAGCTACTGGTTTACTAGTTGGAACAGGGAAAATATAGTCACTCCTTGAGCTCTGACTAGGATATCCCCTTGACCAAAGAAAAAAGCCCTGAATGGAAAATGTAATTAGTTTATTTTGAACTAAATCAAGACTCACTTCAGCCCACCAAACTGTGAAATTGGAAGTTTCAATCTGAATTTTCTTATTAAGAAAAATTCAAACTCTTCCCCTGTATTGCATCCTCTTGTTGGCAAATTTACAAATGAGTTCATCCCTTCCATTTGTTTGGAAGGGATGGAACTTCTATCCGAGATGAGGTAAAGTTCTTATTCTAGTGGATAAATGAATAGCCAGGAAAGTGGAGAACTCTTGTTCCTGTCCCTGATTGGTTGCTTTGGATTACCTAAAGAATGTGTTATTGTTTTAGTACCATCTAGTAAGTGAGATGCTGGACCCAAGATAAATGCTGGATAGCTTGATTGTTTATCTTCGGGACAGAGTTTTGGAAGAAACATAAATCACTTGAGGAAGAAAGCCGATACTGGTTCCAAGTCACACAAATTTGTCGGAGATTAAATCTTCTCGAGGCCATGATTAACTGGTGCTCCCCATCCTCCAGACCAGAAGTTTTCACTGGGGGATACTTCAGAGCCCTGCAAGGGGTGTTGAGAGTGATGTGGGAAAGATCACGGAAGCTCTGGAACCCCAAGAAGAGGCACCAGCAGGAGGTGTCAGGGAAAAGAGTACCTTGCATTAGGTCTTGGGGCACTGAGGCAAAGAGGAGCTCTTTCTTTCATTGACCACAAGATCTGGCTGCTTGCTACCGTTACCCAACTTGAGATCTGGTCAGTGTGCTTCTGTAACAGTCAATCAGTCAGTGGTATTGAGGGAGTACTTTTTGGGCGCTTATTGGGATCAATCAACCCACTGCATTTATTGAGTGTTCATTGTGTGCGATGCTCTGAACTAAGCACTTGGAAGAGTACAATATCCCAGAGTTGGTAGACACATTCCCTGCCCACAGGGACCTATAGTTTAGAAATCTTTTGAGTCCATCCCACATTTTATGCTCACTGTCAATTCTCTTATATGCAAATGATATCACTGAGGTATTTAAGCCCTTATCACGGGCCAAGTGCTGTGCTAAGCTCTGGGGCAAACACAAGACAAGCAGATTAAACACAGTCCCTTGCCCCTCGTGGGGCTTATAGTAAAATGGGGATAAGATAGGCTGTGAGTCCTGTGTAGAACAGCATCTGTGTCTGATCTCATAACCTTGATTCTACCCCAGAGTTTTGCAACTGGCAAGTACTTAAAAATGCCATAATTCTTTTATTATCAGTATTATTACTATTCAGCCTATTGGTAGTGCTGTGCCATAGTGCCATAACCCAGTAGGTGATTGTCTTGGTACCTTCTCTAGTGTTTGTCACCTAAGTTACACAGCCATTTTCAGAATTCTCAAAGGACCTGGCCACCTTACAAAAAGGCAGAATGCTTAGGTGGTCAAGGAGCTCAATCATAAACTCCCTGTGGGCAAGCATCATGTTTACCAACTCTATTGTATAAACGGTATGTGCTCAATAGATACCACTGATTTTTTTAATAGTGCCTGCGAAGTGCTTACTTATGTGCCAAGCAATTTTATCAAGCGCTGGGCTAGATATAAGATAATCAAAATGGGTGCAGTCCCTGAACCACGTGGATTTCACTGTCTAAATAGGAGAGGATAAGGTTTAATCCTTGAGGCTGTAAACTCGTTGTTATCAGGAAATGAGTCTGCTTATTTTTATATTGTACTCTCCCAAGTGCTTAGTACAGTGCTCTTCCCACAGTAAGCATTCAATACATATGATTGAGTGAATGAATCCCCATTTTACAGCTGAGGTAACTGAGGCACAGAGAGGTGAAGTGACTTGCCCGAGGTCCCACAACAAACGTTGGCAGATCCAGGATTAGATTGTTTAGCAACCTTCCCTACTGATGGAGTAATCCCAGAAGGCCTTCCCCATCTTGCAGATTTGGGATTATAAGACAGCGGCGCTCTTTCCACTGGTCCAATAGCGGCTGGGCGCTCCATTTCTGAAAATGGCAACTGAGTTCTTTGGGAAATAGCATGATGCTTGCTCCCCTTGAGATCCACCCTCTCAACTGTGCATATGCATTCAAGCATTCTTTCACGTGTGAATTCATCTATCCTTTTCCTGAACTGGTGGGTAGTTTGTCAGTGCGGCTTCCTGGGGTGATGAATTCCATATGTGTGAAGAAGTATTTTCACCTTCAAGCTTCATTGACGGTTCCCTGATCTTGATGTTGTGGGATTTGGTAAACAACAATTCTGGGTTCTCACGACTGGTTGACTTCAGTCAAGCCCCCTCTCAGATGAACAAATTCTGACCTTTTTTTTTTGGCTTGTTTGTATGCTTTTAAAAGGTATTTGTTAAGTGTGTGCTATGTGCCAGGCACTGTATTAAGCACTGGGGTAGGTACAAGATAATTAGGTTGGGGACAGCCCGTGTCCCACATGGGCTCACAGTCTTAATCCTGATTTTACAGGTGAGGTAACTGAGGCACAGAGAAGTGAAGTGATTTGCCTAAGGTCACACAGCAGACGAGTGGCAGAGCAGGAATTAGAATCCCGGTCCTCTGCCTGCCTCTCTATCCACTAGGCCACACAGCTTCTCAGAGACAGAGTACTAGGTGGTTCTCTAAAGTGTAAGATTCTTCTGGTCAGGGTTAATGTCTCAGTTATCTGTTGTACTTTGAAGAGTTTACTTGAGTACACTGCACCCCAAATGATGTGCAATAAATATCCTTTCTTTTACTACTGCTGCTGTCAGAGTTAATGCACCTCCCCAAGTCACTCACTACTAGTACTACTACTAATTAATTAATTAATTAATGATGGCATTTGTTAAGTGCTTACTATGTGCAAAGCACTGTTCTAAGTGCTGGGGGGATACAAGATGATCAGGTTGTCCTACGTGTGGCTCACAGTCTTAATCCCCATTTTACAGATGAGGTAACTGAGGCTCAGAGAAGTTGTGACTTGCCCAAGGTCACACAGCGGACATGTGGCAGAGCCAGGATTCAAACCCATGACCCCTGACTCCAAAGCCCGTGCTCTTTCCACTGAGCCACGCTGCTTCACTGCTTGAGGGACTACCATGAGGGACTTGGGCCAGGGAAGCTGAGAGACTCCTCATTAGTGAATCTTGGGCTAATTTACATCCTTTACCCCACTGGTCTCTTACCCACTCCTAAATGTTTCAATCTGCACCCTTTTTATTGTCATAATGGTTCCCTGCCTCTGTCTCCCATCAGGGAGACATTAGCCTCTAAAATTTTAAGCTTAGCCTCCTCACAGCTTTACTCATCGGCAGTAAGACTCAGAAGAGCCTAATTGTGTTGAGGAAGCCTCCGACGCTACCAAAAGAGAGTTAACATCTCCCTGGGCGAGGATATATTTCCGCTCTTTCAGGCTGCCCGCTTTCTATCTCTCCCTGCTGCCCTCATCCACCTGTTGCTCACTTTGGGGAATTCTTGGAATCGTATTCCCGCATCTGTCCTCCGCACTTTCAGGTTGAACATGTCTATTACCTCACGTCAGTCAACCTTCCCCTTTTAGTTTGACCTTTCATTTTATTAACAACTGTCAGCTTTGCACTGTGTGTAGCGAAGTATCTCTAATCCATCTACTAATCCCTGGGGTTCTCACATCTGAACAGTAAAGCCTTTTCTGGGTGTCAGTGATTGTCAGTGGTGGAGAAAATACTCTAACTCCCCCAAGACAGAAGCAGCTTTGGTCCAACAGTTGCATGGTAGAGGTCATTCAACCCCTCCCTGAGAGCCGAGCAGCAACGGGTTGACTACTTTCACTTGGGGTGCTAAAGTATGTTGGGAAGCTGTCAGGCCAAGAATCCTGGGGTTTGGTGACATTCTAGTTGGCATCACTAAGGGGCAAAGTTAGCGAGAGACTGGAGTGACTGCCACTTCACATGCCATCTCTGGAATAGGGCAGAAAGTCACCTTATCCCACAGGTCTTTGGAAGATGACCAAATGGCTTTTCACATAGCCAGTCCCTAGGAACCTGAATGAGTCTGTGGGTTTTTCAACTGAGTTCTGAGTCAGAGGAAGGACTTCTTAGCCTCAGAATTATCTCCTTCCCTCTGCTGTCCCAGAAGAGGAAAGTTCAGGGCAAACTGGCCTCTTACTGATGAGAGAAAGGGACCTGAGAACTTTCTTCACTTCTGAGCCACATAGAGCTTTCTCCATTCTGTAATCCTGGTGGGGCAGGAGGGGGAAAAGGGAAAGTCTGTCAGTTGGCTTTAGCGGGCACGTGCGAAGGTAGTTATTACAAGGCTGGTGTTGTGTTACTATGATCTGGGAACACTTAGCAGCTTGGGTCCCGTGGCTAGAAAGGAAAGGAGAGAAAACTGGTCATCTCCAGTCTGGGTGCTCATATGTGCTGCGGACACATGACCTAGGGGTTGTTCTTAGCTAGATTGCTTCTGACTCCAACAAACCACTCCTAAAGGGGCGCAAGGAGGAGAGGGACCCACTGGATTATAAATTCCTTGATGACAGGGATTGCATCCACAAACTCCATTGTACTACGGTGCTCCGTGCACAGTAAACACTCAATAAATACCATGGATTGATTTTTACCTTCCCCTCCCATCAAACACATAACTAGTTTAACTATGCACAGTTTGACAACTTCTAGCTTTACCTTGGGACTACCAGGAAGGGAGTGAGAAAAGTACCTCAGGGAAAAAGGTGACTGGAAAGGAATCACTTTTCTTTTGGACACTTCATTTACCAAGAGTAAACTTTGGAATGGTCAGTATTTAGTGGATAAATGGTTTAACAAACATGTCCAAAAATCTGGGTGGAAGGCTTATATTTCTTTAATCTACTCTGAAAAGAAATCCTGGGCCCTCCTGTCTGTGACAAGAAAAATGAAGAAACCCTAAGTGGAGAATCAGTGAAATTAATGGTTTACATCAAATGATAATTTTTCCCTTGGGAAGAATCATCTCCTTTTAAAACTGTAGAACTCGAGTCACCAGAAATATGGAGGTCATATCTGTGGAAAAAGATGGGAAATTGGCTACCTTTCTGCTCACTAAGCATCTTATTTGGTCAGTCTGCATTAATTTGTGTTACAGTGTACCACTAAACTGGTGCAAACCTCTCAGTGTACCGACCCGTGGCTGCATTTTACTGTCATTGTATGGTATTGTTGAGTTCTCAGTGCAGTATTATTGTGGCTAAAAAAAAATAGTGCTCATTATAAGGAATTCCAGTTCTCTTTCTGATTGGGTGGATAAGCCCAGTATGACTTGCTAAGGAGAAAAGAAATCCTGAGTTGGCATTTGGACACATTTCTTTGGTTCTAGTTAGCACAGACAAGAATACTTTAGGCTCACATGGGTCAGCGATTTTTTTCATCAAATAGAGAATCATTTTATATCTTTGCTTTGGAGCTCAGCTAGACTGTAAAGTTTGGGACTCAAGACCAGGAATAGAGAGAGTAAAGAAAGTAAAAGTAGAAGATGTTAGAACTTTCTCCAAGATTCTTTAGGAAAAGTTTTCTAAATTGGGGCAAACTAAAATTCCCTAGGACCTCTCCACTTCAGTTTCCAGTGGACCAAACAGAGGTCAGAACTGTGGGTGTTTTAAACAAAGTTCTTATTCTCCTGCATTTTCCCCTTTCTTCCCATACTTCCTTCCAGAGTCTCTCTGAATTAAACCAACCTTGAAATATCAGTCTCAGAGGAAGCTGGGTATTTCTCATTTGTCTCTACTTGAACAAGTAATAAGTCAGAGTGAAATCCATACATTGTTTCTTTAGCTTTCCTATTCAGTGCCATAAAAGAATAAAAGGAAGCATTGAGGCTTTTATGGTTGGTTGAGGTCGTGAGATTATCCTTAAATAAAATCTGCCAAGAGACTGCACTGTAGTTTAGGTCAGTTGGTGTTCATATTTTCAATTAAAAGAACCAGGCCCCCCAGACTATAGCATTAACACAAGCT
Organism: Tachyglossus aculeatus; assembly: GCF_015852505.1. NCBI lineage: Eukaryota > Metazoa > Chordata > Mammalia > Monotremata > Tachyglossidae > Tachyglossus > Tachyglossus aculeatus. Next base: position 9,463,578 of record NC_052080.1, read on the forward strand.
AGAGTTGCTCACTTCTAAGCCTGCCTCCCCCCACACGATTGAGGAGTATGATGTAAGATGGATTTTTGCATATTCATTATTATTATTATTGTCTACCATAAGTTTTCACTAACAGAGTTTTCAACTGAAGTAAGAGTCTAAGGGAACGAGTTTAACATGTAAATCGTCATTCAAAAATATGAGTGGAAAAGTTCCAGTTTCTCAGTTATCAACCAGTCATGGGAAAAGTGGTGTTTGAGTGGTTTTCTTTTATGATACACCACCCATTGTCTTTAATTACTGAACAAATTCTCCCGCAATCTGGCTTGCAGAACAGGGAATGGGACTGTAATCTGTGGCTGTGTGTTTTTGAAAAGAAATTTAATCAGAATAGAAGTATAAATGCTAATCATGTTATCCTTCAGGCTTTCCTAATATAAGACAAGAACACCAATTAAAACAATGTAACAGAACACAGAGGATAAGTGGGAAAGAGATAAAATTGCTTGGGATACTTCAAAAGTACCACATGCACTAGTCATTTCCCAGAGGATTTCCTGCAGAGGTAAAATCCACAATGATTTAGCATTTGTTACATCTGGAAGCCCAAATCCAGAGACTGATTACGTCGGTCCAGGGTTCTAGTTCTTTAAATAAAACACCAGGTGTTTACCAAAAAGATTTTTTTTTTAGAAAAAAACATAAAATCATACCCCTCTAAATGAAAATAAAGGAGCTTGAACATGAAATAAAAATGTAAATCAGGAATCAAGAGTAGACGAGTAGATGGGAACACATGGGAATTTAATTCTGATTTCATTTAGTATTCAAGTTATGCCACGCCAGCTTGATGTGATTAAGAGCCCCATTTGTAGACACAGGCACTGATCTTTTCCAAGTTGGAAACGTATCATACTGTTGCACTAGCAATGCTAAATTTTCAAAGCTTTGCCGACACTTTCTTAGGAAATTCCATTTGAAACGTTCCCTCCTTCTATAAGATGAAAATTCTGACCCTTTATGACTATCATGAAATTATTCCTCACCCGGAGGCCCCACTTTTGTGAGGGGTTTGATTTTCAAGGGAAGCTGTCCAGTGTGTTTAAAAAGCAGGAGCAAGTAAAGAAAAACGTTAATTTTTTGTTCTCGTCCTTAAAACAATTCATTTCCATGACAAAATTGGTCAGTGTTTTATGATTAAACACATCTCTGGACCTGTTTTAGAATAATTGTTTCTAGTAGTAGTTGTAATTATACAAATTCAAGACAAATTATCTGGGCAAGATTCAGGAAGGAGGCACAATCCAGGCATCCTAATACATGTAGCTGTCGAAGTATGTTCTAGTGGAGAGAGCAGGTTTGTGGAAGTCAGAAACCCTGGGTCCCCATTCCAGCCTGAGTGATCTTAAGCAGGACCGCTTCGCCTCTCTATTCCTCAGTTCCCTCTGTAAAGTGGAATAATTAAGCCAAATAATAAAGCATAGAATTGTATATACAAGTAAAAAAAAATTGTGGCATTTGTTATTCATTCAATCGTATTTATTAAGCACTTACTCTGTGCAGAGCACTGTACTAAGCACTCATTACGTGCCAGGCCCTGTTCTAAGCACTGGGGTGGATACAAGCAAATTGGATTGGTTACAGTCCTTGTTCTACATGGGGTTTACAGTCTTAATCACCATTTTACAGGTGAGGTAACTGAGGCCCAGAGAAGTGAAGTCACTTGCCCAAGGTCACGCAGCAGACATGTGGCAGAGTCACGATTAGAACCCAGGCCCTTCCCACTCCCTGGGAGTGAGAAGCAGTGTGGCTCAATGGAAAGAGCATGGGCTTAGGAGTCAGAGGTCATGGGTTCAAATCCTGGCTCCACCAATTGTCAGCTGTGTGACCTTGGGCAAGTCACTTCACTTCTCTGGGCCTCAGTTCCCTCATCTGTAAAATGGGGATTAAGACTGTGAGCCCGCCGTGGGACAATGTGATCACTTTTTATCCTCCCCAGTGCTTAGAACAGTGCTTTGCACATAGTAAGTGCTTAACAAATGCCATCATTATTGTTATTATTAGATCACACTGCTTTTCTTATAACCAGGTACACCTAATTATCATACAAGTCCCAGGCTAATAAAGAAGCCCATGTGAGGAAATAATCTTCCATTAGCTTGCCCTGTCTTCCCAAGTCCAATTTTCCCTTCTGTAACCCTCCTATGCTAATTTTTGACTAACCCCTTTTCTGGTTCACTAAAGAGCTGGTGAGAGTAAAGGCCATTAGCAGTGGTGAGAGCTATAATCTTTTCGCAATCTGGTGTCAAGTGCAAACATGTTCAAAATCTTTACATCTATCCCCCAAACTATTTAGAAATACTTTGGATCTAACTCAGAAAAAGAGAACATGACCCAGAAAAGCAAAAACCAGAGTAGCCAAAAGTCAAGGTAAACAGATGTTTCTTATGTGTTTCTACTCACTAGGGGTGTCTCTAATGTGGGTGGAAATTGTGAAGCAAGATATGTGCAAATAATTGTTCTAAAATATGAAGTCACAGAGGGCAGGAGCTGATTTAAACCACTCTTCTGCTGTTGTATCACTGCAGGCTGACTTATGAAAGATGAAAAAAATAACAAGTACATTCAGTTCTGCCATCATGCATGTTTTCATGTCATAGCGAGGCTAGAACTTTGTTATGGAATTACAAAATGTTCATCTGAAAGCACAAACTGTCTTGGTTAAGGAAAGAATGAATTTGTGTCTGTGCACAGGTGCCTGTGTATAGGGCATTGGAATGTGTGGCTTTTAAGAGCATTAGCCTAATTGTCCGATTTTGCCAGAAAATAAACCCTCACATAGAAGGGCAACTGAGTGTACATTTTACTCCATCGTATTATCGTACTTATAGCAGTAGTAGGTAATAGTATTTACTAAGCACTTACTGTGTGCAGAGCACTGTACTAACTTGTACTTCCCAAGCACTTAGTACAGTGCTCTGCACACAGTAAGCGCTCAATAAATGCGATTGAATGAATGAATAAGCAGTGGCAAAAAAAAACAGGTGAGGCGTGACACAGTCCCTTACACTCCAGGAGCTCACATCAGCTGTGTCTGTCCTGAATATCTTGTATCCATCCTAATAGTACAGTGCTTGACAAATACCACAGTTATTACGTTCTAAGGTGGGTTGGATCTCCACTCATTGGACATTTTATAAATATCATCATTCTCATTGTTATTTCCCCCAAAGTTTCATATGATGTCATTACACTGTGCTGCATGCATGTGATCTCATGCCTGCCGGGGTATAATAATAATAACAATAATAATTGTTAATTAATTAAGCACCACTTACTATGTGCCAAGCACTATACCGAACGCCTGGTTAGCTACAAGGTAATCAGGTTGTCCCACCTGGGGCTCACAGTCTAACTGGGTCGGAGAACAGGTATAGAATCCCCAGTTTAAAGCTGAGGAAACGAGGCAGAGAGAAGTTAAGTGACTTACCCATGGCAACACAGGAGACAAGCAATCATATTTATCATCATCATCAGTGGTATTTATTGAGTGCTTGCTGTATGCAGAGCACTGCACTAAGCACTTGGAAGAACACAACAGCGTTGGTAGCTATATTCACTGCCCACAACGAACTTATAGTCTATTGAGTGCTTACCGTGTGCTGAGCACCATGCTAAGTGCTTGGGAGATTACAATATAACAGATTTGGTAGACACAGCCACTGCCCTCAAGAAGCTTCCAGTCTAGAGGAGGCAAATGGCAGAGCCAGGATTGGAATCTTTGCTTTCCACTGACTACACTGCTTTTCAAGAGTTTGTCCCAGGAGGTCCCATGACCCCGACCCGCCTTGCTCCAGAATTGCTACCTTTCCCTTCCGGGTCCCTGTAAACTCGGACCCTGCTTCCGAGCTGCAGGACTCGGCAGTAGGAACTGAAGCAGATGGAGGTTGGACACTTAAAGTACAACTCCCGGAGGAGGCATCCAATGATGTATCTGTAGCAGACAAGCAGGGGAACTAGCTGAAAACTGACCGCCTGGAATAAAACTGGTTGAACGGCCACCCTAGTTAACTCCTTAGCATTAAAGGTGTCCAAAGTGGTCAGTTCTTCATCTGATTCCTGTGGCCAGCATTGTGTTCCGTTGGTCTGGTCTTAGCTTGACATTTTGCAGTGTGACTTTCCTATCACCCTGATTTCAAACGCTACCATGTTTCACTGCCCAAGCTCATGGAAGCCATTTCCACCCAGAAAATATTCTGGGTAGAGTACGTACGCTTTTCACAATTTAAATTTCCACAATGAAATGATTATGTATTTGAAAAGTACCTTTGCCCCCTGGTTTGGTATGGAAGAAAACAGTGATGGCAGAATTTGCATGCTTTGCTGGCCCTTTGAGTCTCTGGAGAGAGAATTTTGACCAATATGAAAGTCAAAATAAGGTGCAAAACCCTATCTTAAGAGGCCCCATGTCTTGGGGAGTGAAATATTGTTATCATGTGCAGACCCTCTGCAATACAGTTAAAGGAAAATATCACAGTGCTGTCCAAATGTAAAAAAAGAATCACATGTTTCCCTAAGCTCCATCCCTTATTCTGTCTCCTCCAGTTCATTCCCACCACCAGCTACACATAGCAGGCCCTCAGCTGTCTGCAACTGTGACACTGAGCATAACATTTGTTTTTAATCATGATCAACTTGATTCCCATTAATTTAAAAACTGGTGTAATCACTAACTTATGTGTGAGTTCAGAATGGGGCTAAGGAGACTTTGTCCCCACCCCCCTGGTTAATATGATTGATTTGTCATTTAGGTTTATGGTGGAATGGCTTTCATCTACCCATTGCCCCTTCGCCAGTGAGGGCTCTCTGTTCTCCCAGCTGGCATAGCTCGAGCACCTAAGCTCGGAAATTTTTGAAGTTGGAGTGAAGTGGGTTGGTCTTGTTCATGCTATATATTTTCAGAGCCAAAGTGCTTTCAGTTTCACCCCTGGGATCTGTCCTCTGACCCTTTCTGAAGGCTGGTGAGGCAGTGACTCATAGTCATCAGCATGAAAAAAAAAAATTGAATCTCACAAATCATGGCTATTTCAGAGAGAGTAATCAGTGCACTGTCGAGGCAGGCTTAAAAATTTTATTTATTTCCACTGTCATTTTTCCATTTCAAGGAAAGGGCACGATTTCAGGCCCATTTTCCCTCGCTCTCCATCTCTAGCCGTAAACATTTCTGAAGTCATATTTGCAAAATGATTTACAAGTGACCTGCTAATATTATTTCCCTCTCTTTCACCAGCCCCCAGGGGACAGGAGAGTAGCTAAAATGATTCTCTTCTTTTCCTAGATCGGACAATTGTGGCTACCCCAAGGTGAAAACTTCTAAGTCTTCTCTTCATCCCTAAGGTCAGTCTGGCAGCTACACCTCATTTGGTTCTTTACAAAACTGCAACCTCTCATTTTAGAGACAGGGACAGGGGAAAGTATCTGTTTTGCCCCAGTCAGTTGGCAAATGCTAAGACCAAAGGATAAGTTACCAGTTTTCACACTAAGTATGTGATTAACTTATGCGAGCACCTCTAAAGTAAGCTGACAGCCTTGATTACACTTGCCTGTAGAAATTCTATTTCAATGGCAAAATGCAAAGTAGTCCCTCACAAATCTATCCGTGCCCTTACAAGCTTTTCTATGTGGTTTTTTTCTGCTCCACCTCAAATCACCACGCCAAAAAAATACAAGCATCTGCCTTAGCAGAAACACTCAAAATTCTCTCAAGTGTAGATTTCCATGAAAAGGAAACTGGAGGGAATAGAAAGGAGAGACTGAGTTTCTTTTAGGCCTGCTGCCTAATTTCTTTTAAACCCATCCTGATTTTGCAGGCTCTGGGAATAGCCTTCTTTTCATGACCTATTTGTTTATTCATAGGCAGAGGAATAAGTGGAACCTGAGTGATTAAATTGTACTGATTAGTTAACTGTTTTAAGCACTTGCAGGGTGTGAGGTATTTCATAGGTCTCTGGGATTCATTCATTCATTCAATCGTATTTATTGAGCGCTTACTGTGTGCAGAGCACTGTACTAAGCGCTTGGGAAGTACAAGTTGGCAACATGTAGAGACGGTCCCTACCCAACAGCAGGCTCACAGTCTAGAAGGCATAATGACCTAGGCCCTGAAAGAACAGATATCGGGGTTTGGGGAACATAAGAAAAGTTCAAGTGCCTGGCACCTTGGCTTTAATCAATTGTATTTATAAAGCAATAGAACCCTAAGCACTGGGGAAAGTGCAGTAGTGATAAAAGACACAACACTGGCCCGGACCTCAATGATCTGACATTATATTAGGAATATGCCTGTCTAGATTTTGGATAGGTATTTTGTTGGATAAATATTTCAGTAATTCGGATGCCTCTCTCCCCTCCTTGTTGTTTTTTTTTGTCCCAGTGATTAGGAAAAGCAATAGAATTTTGGAATCTGAATTGCCTAGTTAATTTTGACCAGGTTCCAGCCTTTGGCATAGGAAAGGGGCAATAGCGATACTGGGGCTTAGTGAAAAAAGCAGTGGACCCAGCACATCTAGGTATGATCCTGACTCTACCACTTACCTGCTAAGTAACTTGGGGCAAGTCACTCAATTGGCCTATGCCTCTGTTTCCTCATCTGTAAAATGGGCATAATACCTATTCTTCCTCCCCCTCAAGCTCTGAGCCCCATGTGGGACAGAAAGTGTGTCCAATCTGATTATCTTGTGTTTAACCTAGGTTTTAGCACAGTGCTTGGCACAAAAGGTCCTTAACAAATGTCACAATTATTATTATTTTATTTTTGGTCTGAAATATATTTCCTACAGTACTCAAAGTCTCCCACCCATCATCTTTGATGTAGTAAAAACATATTGCCATCGTGAGTATCCAAACAGGATTCTGGGAATTGGCTCTCAAATTGAACAGGGGTTAGTGGCCCTGACCTCCAGATAGGCAAATCACTTCACCTCTGATCAAGCATAAGCTTGACAGAACTACAAGACTTTGTTAACCCACCCTCAAGAGCAAAGCCCATTTGGGAAAATACCTGCAACTCATTTGCTGAGGTTTTAATATTTGGTTCCTTTGAGAAGATAGATTTCCACCTGGGGATTTTGAGAAATTGTGAGGAGAGAAGGAACATGTATATAATGTCCCTTTAAGACTAGACTACAGAAAGACTGTTCTATACCAAGAGAAGAGAGGTACAGCTGTGGTCAGGTTGAGTGGTGATTAAAAGGTAAATGAGAGAGACACACCCCTGGGAAAAATCAGGAGTTGTTACAAGTCAGATCAGGTGCTGCTGAAAGGGGAGAAACAGTGAAAATGAAAACAGGGCTTCATGTAAAGCAAGGAAGGAGGTTCATTTTTCCTGCATTACAAGATGATCTGCTCTATTTAAAATATTTCTTTGGCTCAGTGGTGGCAGGGGATAGGTGCATTTGCTTCTGATGCACTCCCTTGAGCGCTTAAGATAGTGCACTCAGTAAAAACTCAAGAAATGCAACAACCAGATTGGCTGACTAGCTGAAGTGGTATTCTGAATGGTACGTGATGTTTAAACCATTTTGTGAAAGAAAATGCAATATTATTATTCAGTATGAAAGCTCTCCTTCTCTCAGGCAATGTTATTGTTGCCATCGATGGAAATCTTGCTCTTGCAAGGATAATAATAATAATGATGGTATTTGTTAAATAATTACTATGTGCCAAGCACTGTTCTAAGCACTGGATACATATGAAAATCTAAATGCCCCCATGGTTTTGGGAAATGTTTTATGTTACTCAAAATATTTGAAACCCTCCCTGTAGATTTAATTATGGAAAATAAGCTTCAGTGTAAGAGGCCATTTGGATCGATATGCTTGGCAGTCTTAATTTAGGTCCTCTACTTTCTCATAAGCCCAGTTAAGTTCTATGTGTTCCCTGCTTCTGGATTTGCTCTTATTAGCTCTTATTAGTTGACTTGAAAAAACACTCAACGTAATCTCTCCTGGCCAGACTTGTAGCTTTGGTAAATTCAGACTTGTGTCTTCCTTAAAACACAAATTTTAAAGCAAAACTTGTATACTTTTACCATGTGACCTCAGTTCAATTATCCATGCTATTAGATGTCTCTGTCCCAGATTTCAGGAACATACAATTACAATATCTATAACACAGGAAAGTCTGGATATTCAAAGCAGAGTTTGTGTTTTTCTTGGTTAAGAGCAAAGAAATATTCCTCAAAGAGATACCATCTCCAAGGAGTAGCAGATCTTCTATAATAACTTTTCAGGTAGCAGGACATATGGCTATTTTTTAAACGGGTTTTCTTCACTGAGTTAAATGGTGCTATAACATGAAAGCTTGAGAAGTTTAAATTTGTGTTGGAGAACATAGGTATAATGATCTCTCCCTCTGTCCATTACTTGCTTTGCCCATTCGCTCACTCCTTCATGCCTGTGCATTCTTTCACTTCTGCTTGCTCTCTCACCTCCATGCTTTCATCCTCTCCCTTCCATGCACTCTCTTGCATTCCCTCCTGCAGAGAAATCAAATTTTTCTTAATTACGTAGGGAAAACTAATCTGGCAGAAAACCTGGGTTGAGCTGGTGAAGAGTTAATTAGAGAAAGGCATTAATTAGATGACTGTGATATACCGTCCTTAGCTCTCTGTTCTTGTCAGGAGGCAAAATTTTGCAGGCAACATACAAGATCCCTTAATTTATATCCTGACTTTACCTCCTTAGAGTCCTTAATGCCTGATTCTGAAAGGCTTCTGCATACAAAATTTCCTCTAAAACACTTCCCATAAAATAAATGTATGGGAAAGAGCTGACAGGAAGGTTTTTGGGGTGACTATCATGGCTGTACCCACACAAACATACAAAGAAAAGGGACAGAGGTATGTATAGGAATCCAAGGTTTCAGAGTCTGTATGGTTGTTCAGAGCTTTGGAGTCAGTCAGTCCATTCATTGACCACTTACTGTGTGCAGAACACTGTACTAAGAGCTTGGAAGAGTACAATATAACAATAAACTGACCCATCCAAAGTGCACATTGTTGGGGAAGATATTGGGTAGGAGCAGAGTCTGTGCAAGGGGAGGAGGAGAGTGGGAAACCAGTTCCAGAGCACAGAACCCCACCAAATCTGTTGATAGTTGGGTAACCGTCCCCCTTTAGGCTTTTTAGAGGGCTATTTTGGAGAAAGTAATCTGTAGTTAAGAAAAGACCACACTTAGACGTCAGGCAATGAGCTACACGCTGGGGTAGTTAGAGGATAATTAAATGGGACACAGTGGCTGCCCAACAAAGGGCTCATAATCAAAGAGGGAGGGAGAACTGGTATTCTCCATTTTACAGAGAAGTAAAGTGACCTCACCAATGTCACACAGCAGATAAGTGGCAGAGAATTAGAATCTAGGTCTCCGACACCCATTTCTGTTCATGCTGCTTCTCTCTTAGATCTTCTCCCACTTCATCTTTTAACCCTGTAGCTCTACCTCTGTAGCATCATCAGGATGTAATCGGGATTTTTAAGAAAAATTTGCATGGCCCATCAAAATTAAAGATGCTAAACTTTATAAGTAGATAATGAAAATAGCTGTAATATTAGTTTACCAAATCAGTCCGTGTTAAAGGAATAGAGAGTATGGCTTTACTCCTCAACTGCTGTTCTGACCTCTTTTTGAAAGAGGTTGTAACTTTATTTCTCTAACAAATGTTTACAATTATGATTAAACCTCTGCTGAGCTGCCGTAATTGGCTGTATCTAGGCAGATTCACAGGAAATATGATTAGACGGAGCCTTTATTCTGTGCAAGCTCCTATTTTTCTCAGCCTTCCAGGACCTGGAGGGCCTTGGTCTTTCCCTTTCTGGGTTTCAAGAGCCCTCTTTCATGAGGCTGGAGGTGAGGTGAGGTTTGTCTGTCCCTTAGCAGGCAGAAAAAAGCCTGAAAGACCTTCAAGGTGCCAAGACCCCTCAGTCAGTCAGTAGTATTTATTGAGTGCCTCATGTGCACAGAGCATTGTATTAAGCACCTTGGAGAGCCCAGTAGAGTGGGTGGGATATGATCCCAGCTTTTAAGAAGCTTACAGGTGGCAGGAGTAATGGTGGAGTGACTCTAGACACCAGCCAGAGAGAGATTGTAGTCCAATAATAATAATAAGCTCCTCATGTAGGAAATATGTATACCAACTCTATAGTGTACTCTCCCAAGTGCTTAGTACAGTGCTCTGCACACAGTAAATGCTCAGTAAATATGACTGATAGATTAGGCTTATTATTTTCTAGGCAATAAGGAAGTGGGTTTGGGAAGTAAATGCAGATTCATACCTTGAATTTGCATAGTACTTTTATTGTTCCAAAGTGTTTTCACATCAATTATCTCCTTTTGGTGGCCCCCACATCCCTTGTGATACAGACAGAGAGAAAGAGATGGGAGTTTTTTTTTTTTATTTATTAAACAGGTGAGAAAACTGAGACACAGAGAGGCTGTGACTTGCAGGAGGTCACCCAGCAGGAAAGAACTCAGTGCTCAAGGCTCCCAGATCCATGCTCTTTTCATTAGACAATTTTGCCACCGGAAGACAAACATCAATCACATGGTTCCAGTAGAAAAAAAGCCTTGCCACCATATAGGGTGTGGATGGGGAAGGGTCTGTTGGTCTATTAAATGCTATTCTCCAAACACTTTTTCAGATCTGATAGTATGTTAGCAATTGAACTGTTAATGCCTCTCTGGGGTTGAAGTGATGCAGATTATCTAGCAATTCACATTTAATGAAAGTGAGGCAGCAATGAGGAGGTGACTGATAATTTTTTTTTCCTCCCTCTGTGACTGATAATTTTTTTTTCCCTCCCTCTGGCAATTCAGAGAATCAGAAGCCCACCCAAGGCCAACACTTAGGCTCTTGCCTTCTGCGCCTGGGTGCCACCTACCCAATTTCCTCTTTTTTCTTTCTTGAATGTTTCCCCTGTGCATTTTGCCCAGAAAGAAATAGTAAAATTCCAAAGCGTTGAAAATAGCTTTTTCTGCAAAGGGACACCCCCTCCCTCCCAGGACAGTTGACCAGATGTTCTCCCGTTCCTAGCAACCCCTCATCTGTGCTTCTGTTGAGGATGGGAAGTCAATCTCTGAGAGACTGAAATGTTAATACTGCACCCTGAAAATGAGTGATTCTATTTGAAATGCAATTTCGGGTCATGCGTCAGACCCAGAAGGTCAGACAAAAAGCTATCGAGTGCAACCTGTAGCTGGTAGGGCTTGCCTGGAAAGGAATCACAGTTTAATGGAAGCCTGCAGCACAAATATACAAGCCTGTTTATGATAACCTTGGAATGTTTGATAAGAAGCACAAGATGTTTTGGCTTTGAGTTAGCTCCCTTTCCTCACTGTTTATTCATGGTCAAGCCAGCCTTTGTGAATGGAGGTGTGGAACTTTCTCACTAAATTATATGTCTTGAGAGAGGTCTCCCGTAGTTTACATGTTTATTCTCCTGGGGATTTGAAAGCTGCACACCCAGATGCCTATGCACCTTTTAAATTTGTGTTTTTCTCATTGCTTTCTGAAACAGTGATTTTATCATTATTATTGACTCTTCAGTGGATTAGTACTGAATGAGAGGCTAAGACCTCCAACTCTGCTAGTGATGCTAAACAACTGAGCCCATAATCATCACTATTTACAGTCATTGAAGTGGAGTGACCTTTTGAGTTTATTCCCTTCAGATCAGTCGGCTTAATATGGGTTGCAGGTGCCATGTCCAGAGTGTGTTGAAAAGTGCAAGTGTCCATCCCGCAGTCCAGTGAAGCTTCTATTGCCTGTGAGAAATACATGAGGAAAAGGGAACAGATCTCAGCAGCTGTACGCAGAAATTAAAACCATTCAACCATTTTGGTTGTGTTTCAAAAGACCCTTTCTCCCACGCAAGAACTGAACAGATGGACTGAAAACCAACAACCTTCTAAAGCATCTAATGCTCATTCCACCCTGCTTTGATATCTCTTATTTTCCACATAGAAAACAGATAACTCCCCCAAAGCTCCCACAATCCTGTGAAAAATGGGGGAACTTGCAAAAAGCGGTGACAGTGTCAGCAAAATAAAAGAAGGGAGGGATATTGAGACCCCGCTTCACCCGTGTATGAGAGGACCACATTCTGAGAAGAAAGTAGACTCAATTCAAGGTGTCAGAAGCCATCGAGGTGTCTCAGAGGTGTTCTTGTGCAAGAGCACATGGTTTAAAGTGCCACCCAGCTATTGTCAAAAAGCAATCAGTTTCAAGTTCTGCTAAAATATTAAGCAAAAGGAGAGTGTATTTTATATTCCAGTGCATATACTGTTGAGAGAGCATAGGATATTTTTATCTGGGAAAACCCAGCTTCTCTGAATGCTGTGGATAAATTGATGTGACCTAGTGTAGAAAGAGCATGGAATTGGGTAGATTCTGTTCCTAGCCCTGCCAATGACATGCTATGTGACCTTGGACAAGTTTCTTAACCTCCCTGGGCCACAGTTTTCTTATCTGTAAAAAAAGGGGATAAGATTGCAGCTGTCTCTATCTACTGGATTCTTGAGCCCCTTGGAGGACCAGGGTTGTGTCTTATCTGATGATCTTGTATTTACTCCAGAGATTAGCCCAGTGCTGTGATGCATTGTAAGTACTTAATAAATATCCTCCTTATCAGTAAGAGGGCATTGTGATAGCAGCAAAATGAAACTATCTAGGGGGCAAGTGTCATACCTGTTTGCTTTACATCCTAGTCTTCCTAGGGCAGCACCAGAATTTTGTGAATGCTGAATTAAGATTATTTGGTGATGTGAACAACATTCAGGAATAAGTAATCAGAAATAAGAATTTTAGGTCCCAAATTTTAGAATACCCATACATTCTGCTGGGTTTTTTTAAGTATTAGAAACTACTGCTAAAAGCCTCAAGATTCATTCTTAGAAAGTGGTCATGTGAAGTGGATAGGTTGAAATATCATATTATGGGGAAATATAGCACATGACCAAATCTAACCCAGCAGGATTTTTGAGCAATAGCAGCAGTCTTCCAAGCAGGAAGTTTAGTGATAATCTCAATGAAGTGGCTCACAAATGTAAAAACCAAAAATCAGAATTTATGTCCTTACGATAGACATTCCTGTAAGGAACTGAGGTATCCTGTCAGATGGTCAGTGTCTGTCTTTATACTTTTGGTCTCCTAAAAGTGAAACTTTGTATAGCAGCAGACTGCTAACTCTGGGTATTTATAACATGGAATGATACATTTCCCCATAGTTTAGTCGGAATCACCTAATTAGCCACTCTTCTGCTATTCTTTTTAAAGTACATGGGGATTATTAAAATAAGGATTATGTCTTCTGTTCTGCTTCAGGAGTTGTGCCTAACAGGAAACACAATGTGAGTCTTGCATTTTGTTCCCAAATTTTTCTGAAGATCTTTGGAGGACTCCCAGGGGCTGAGGTGCCATAAAGGGTAATACATCCCAGCTGTGAACCCTTTGGGGGGGGGGGGGGGGTCACACCTACCTAGAAGAGACTCAGCCTCCTGCTATCTGAACAGATTTAGGACAGAAAGCTCTTAATAATAATAATAATAATAATAATGGTATTTGTTAAGCGCTATGTGCAAAGCACTGTTCTAAGCGCTGGGGAGGTTACAAGGTGATCAGATTGTCCCACTGGGGACTCACAGTTTTAATCCCCATTTTACAGATGAGGCAACTGAGACATGGAGAAGTTAAGTGACTAGCCCAAAGTCACACAGCTGACAATTGGCGGAGCTGGGATTTGAACCCATGACCTCTGACTCCAAAGCCCGTGCTCTTTACACTGAGCCATGCTGCTTCTCCATGCTGCTTCTTTCTCTTCCAAAGAAAATATTAAATCTCTGTGAGCTCTCCATGCCTCTTTCCTATTCTCCCTCCACAATAAAAATACTACTACTAATGATGATAATAATAATATTTATTAAGTCCTATGTGCTAAGCACTGTTCTAAGCACTGGGACAGATGCAAGATAATGAGGTTGGAAAGGGTTCCTGTCCCACAGGAGGCTCACAGCTTAAGAAGGAGGGAAAACAGGTATTGAATCCCCAGTTTACAAATGAAGAAACTGAGGCACAGAGAAGTTAAGTGACTTGCCCAAGGTTACACAGTAAGCAAGTGTAAGAACCAGGATTAAAACCCAGGTCCTTTGGGTCCCAGGCCCTTGCTCTTTCCAAGAGGCCATGCTCCCCCAGGCTTAGGCCTTACCAATATTTTGGTATTCTAGGCATATTGCCAAATAGCACTTAATATCCACCTTATTCATTCACTCAATCGAGCACTGTACTACATGCTTGGGATAGTACAATATAACAACAGACACATTCCCTGCCCACAACACACTTATAGTCTATATCACCATGGTTTCCAGAACAGAGTGTACTGACATCATAGCCTTTGGCTGATAGGATCATCAAAACTCTTTGCCCATGAAATAAGCACTCAATAATACTTTTGATTTATGCACCTCTCACATTAGAGAACCAAAGGATCTCCGTAGTACTGACACTGCCAGCATAAGGATTTCTGCCATTCCAAAGTTGGGCCTGAGCCCCTTGGTTGGAGCCTCCACAGACCAATTCCTGCTGCTGGCAACAGGCCAGCCGTGGAGTATTGGAATTAGCCCATCATTTTCTAGCAAGCATAACTAATATCAGAGTTGGCTGTAAGTTGCAAGGGGGCTCTCCTTCTCGCACAAGCATAGCCCGAGGAATTGCAAGTACCTATTAAAGCACGTGCCACAAAATCCCCATAAGTAAATCATTCTAGAACTGTCAAGAGGATTGGAATTATTATTCTATTATTAAAATGAAAATTGAAAAATATGGCAAAGATATTTCATCTGCCATCACTCAGGAATGCTGCTGACTGAATAGACAATGGATAGCCTACAGAACATAAAGGTGAATGGCGGCAAGGATTTGTCCCAAACCTTTTATCTAGACTGTAAGCTCCTTGTGGTAAGATGCTTTCTACCAACTCTGTTGTATTGTACTTTCCTAAGTGCTTAGTACAGTGCTCTGTACACATTAAGTACTCAATAAATGCTATCGATTGATGCCAGTGAAAGAGTTGCTCAGTCTAAAATCAAGTCAAGTATTTTCCTCAATGCCATGTACATTTTCCAGTATACTTGTCTCAAATGTAAGTTGTCTGGGCTGATCCCCCTTGCTTTGGTATTAGTTTGGATAGTGAGAGTTGGGATTTTCTACTAGTGGATGGCTGTCCGCCTCCCTGCCATTTGAAATTGGGAGCTTCTTGAGGGAAGGTACTGTACTGACTCATCTTCATTGTATTATCCTCAATACCAGTACAGTACGTGGCATTTTTCTGATGAAATCTTGTCTGGGAGAGCTGAAAATCACTGTGGCCTTGATGCAGCTGCAGTCTGCTGCAGAATACGAAATTCACATTACCTCAGTTAAACACATTTGTAGGATACTTGTTTTCACTTCCCTGTACCTGCTTCCCCTTGTCTAATTTATTTTAATGTCCCTCTCCCACAGTAGATTGTAAATGCCTTGAGAGTGGAAATAGTGTCTATCAAGTCAATTGCATTTTCCCAGGAACTCGGTAAATCCAGCATGGGCAATGGTGGCCATGTCGGCCTCACCTGGGTCTGAGAAGCTAATTCTAGGCTTGGAGCTTGCAAGGAGCCCATCAAAGTCTGGAAGAGCTGAGAGGTGGATGTGGTTCAGGCATCCCATCCTGGAATGCATCCCATCCCATCCTCTCCCAGCTCTGTCACTGGGATTTCCCTATAGGCCTTCTGGACTAGTCCTGCTCTCTTTTGAGCCATAAAAGGGGGAGAAAATGGCTTACGGAGAGAAAATGCTCGCTAATAGCCACGTCCAGAGAGGTGTTGCTTAATGAAGGTTCCTTTTAGTCAAAGCCAGATTTCCCAGTCGGTAAAGTACTCACTGAAAATAAGTCGGGAACTTGGAGAGCTCCTAGCTGCTCCTCAATCTACTATTTTGGGAAAGATTGTACAGGGTGGCCCAATTTCAGCTGCCCACCCTGCCCCCAAAATCTTGACCATGAACCTGATGGCTTTATTATTCTTTCATTCAGTCCGTCAATCATATTTATTGAGCACTTACTGTGTGGAGAGCACTGTACTAAGCACTTGGTAGAGTACAGTACACAATAACTGTCACAATCCCTGCCTGCAATGAGCTTACAGTCTAGATGGGGGGGAGACAGACATCAATATCAAGAAATAAAAAGACAGATAATGTACATAAATGCTGTGGAGCTGAGAGCGGGGAAGAGCAAAGGGAGGAAGTAATGGTGATGCAAAAGAGAGTGAGAGATGAGAGCCAATGCCTTTATTAAACAGGAAGGTAGACTCAAGGTATTTTTTTGAGGTGTTGCTTCACAAAAAGACTATTGTTAAAATTATATTCCAAAGGAAAATCTGCAATTTACAAAGTTCTCTGCCTAAACACATTAAAAATGACCAATTGAATGCAAATACAAGGTAAAAATAGTTTAAAATTCCTATTAAAGACTCATCCAGAATTTGACTTGCAACTGTATAAATCTTATTATAATTGATGGCATTCACTGAGTGAAGGTAAAAAAACCCCTATAAAACCATAAAATATATTTTTTTCCCAATATAGAGTCTTTATAAAAGGCCCTTGTGAACTTTTAAACATTGATCCATTTTGATGCACAGATGTTAGAAACAAGACGTTAAATGGCTTATAAAAATAAGTTTAATATAGGTTTAGTACAATCATAGTAAACATTTCTAGAGGCAAAACCAATTAGCGAGGTCACTTGACAGAGTTTTTGGAGAATTTTACCCAACAGGAAAATTAGGTTAAACTATATATTATGAGAGATGGTGAATATAATAATAATAATAGTATTTGTTAAATGCTTACTACGTGCCAGGCACTGTAGTAAGTGCTGAGGTGGATGCAAGTAAATTGGGTTGGACACAGTCCCTGTCCCACGTGGGGCTCACAGTGTCAATCCCCATTTTACAGGTGAGGTAACTGAGGCCCAGAGAAGTGAAGTGACTTGCCCAAGATCACACAGCAGATAAGTGGTGGAACTGGAATTAGAACCCATGACCTTCTAACTCCCAGGCCCGTGCTCTATCTACTACACCATAACCTGGTGTAGTAGATCACCGAGTTGAAATTTAAATATCCCTTCATTTCCTATTTACAGCCAACCTGTCTCTCTGTAGTTATCCTGGGTAAAAGACTGATTCTCTTTTTATCTACACCAGGGCTTAGTGCATTGTTTGGCACGTAGTAAGTGCTGAACAAATGCCACCATTATTATTGCCATTATTATCATTATGGCTAGTAAATTCACCTCTGAGTGCACATATGACTGAAAAGGCCTGTATGGGACCCACATTCCCGGATTTATTGAGCACTGGAGAAGGGCTGTCGATCCTTTGCCATGTCCTGATGCTGCTTTTGCTCTCGACTATGTTTGTAAGTCAGGAGTTACCAGTGTCGAGTGGCTCACAGGAAGATAATGAAGACCTTGTTCGTGTCTGTCCTTTGGGTTCAAAGCTGAAGCTGCTGATGGTGAGGACCCATCTCTGTGCATGGGTTAGAGTGAGCATTTCCACCAGTCTTCTGTGGAACTGTAGTTTTCCTCACCGTATTGAAAATTCTGAGTTGAATAATACCTAACCATATGTTTCTCCTTTGTTCTATATAATAACAAACGATCACATGGGATGAAGGAAACGAAAGAAACATATGGTGGGGAGTTCCAGGGGTATTTGGATTGATTACATTGAGTACCACAGTTAGCTTCTTTCATTCAAGGACAACGTCAAACCCATCGAAACCCCAGCACTCTCTCAGTTGGCAGTTCCTGATTTTTCAGTCCTAATCCATCCTTTGGATGGGAAATCAAAATGTGACAGCATCTGTGGTCAACCTATAAATTGGCAGCTTGTCCAGGAGCCATCCAGTACCCCTTCCTAGCCTAAAGAGTCAAGCTTGCGGTTCTCTTGCCCCTCAAAAACATCTCAGCCTATACACAGTAGGCCAGGTCCTGAAATCTTGGAGTCTGGATTTTCAGTGCATGGGGATGTTTGAGGAAGCAAGGAAAGAGTGAGTTGGGGAAAATTTGAATATCTTTGGGGGGGGTCTTTTAAGCTGTATGTAAGTGTTTACTATGTGCCTTGCAACGTACTCAGCATTTCAGTAGGTACAAGCTAACCAGGTTGGACACGGTCTTAATCCCCATTTTTCAGATGAGGTATCTGAGACATAGAGAAGTCAAGTGACTTGCCTGTGTTCACTCAGCAGTGCTTGGAACGTAGTAAGCATTTAACAAATACCATTATTATTATCTGGAATTAGAACCCAGGTCCTTCTGACTCCTGGGCCCATTCATTAGGTCAGACTGCTTGGTAGATTCATAAATCTAATCTAATTTTAATCCTCACAGTTTGTAACATTTATGTCTTCAACTACACTTTGGTACTATTGTGTCATGGCTTTAAGCGCCAACTATGTGCCAAGCACTGTACTGAACGATGGAGTTGATACCAGCCTATCGGGTTGGGCACAGTCCCCACCCCACGTGGAGCCCCCAGTTTAAGAGGAAGAACAAGTTTGGTTTTTTTCATGGTATTTCTTAAAGGCTTACTCTGTGCCAGGCAATGTGCTATGCCCCTGGTATTGAATCAGGCACTTAGGGATTGAATTAAGTATTGACTCCTAATTTTACAGATGAGGAAACTGAGGCACAGAGAACTTAAGTAACTTGCCCAAGGTCACACAGTAGGCGAATGGCGGAATTGTGATGGGACTCAAGGCCCCTGATTCTTGGGCCCTTGCTCTTTCCATTAGGCCACACTGCTTCTCATGCATTTCTTCAGCTCAATTTGCTGTCATCTTAAACTGGGCAACAGTAGATGCTTCTCAGAGATCAACGTAACTGCTTACAGGTGTAGCAGAGAGACAGGTAATTTGGGACTGAGGGAGGAACCATACATTCTTTTAGCCACACTCTTTGATATATAGGATCATTTTATGCATTACATAAAATAGTATACATTATATAAAGTAGTACTAGTTTCTAAAAAAAAAAAAAAGGAAATTACTAAAGCTGGATGCCTGAATGAATGCCTCCTTTCTAACTCATGAACTCCGTTAGGTGTTCTAGAAATAAATGTAAAATATTACCTAGTGTAACTGGTATTGTGGGAGGACTTTGAAAACGGAATAAAAGGAGGCATACACCTGGATAGTAATTATTATTCATGGAGGAGCTAGGACACAGGGGATCTCTCAGAAAATACTAGAAGGACCTGATGGTTCTTTAGTGAAGCACAACGTCAATGGCACATTACCAGTTACAGCTAGGACAACATAATAGCCCAAAGACCAGCAAGGTCTGTGGCAATCTGGAACTGAGTGGCTCTGTTAGATTAAGCTTTTAGGAAGTTTGCAAAGCCAAGATGCAGAATCTAAAATAGCACCAAGGCCTGCAGATAGCAAACTCAATAGCACATTTGAATGCCGTGAAGCTGTTTTGTGGATGAACTGGTTGGTTTGGAAGTCAAAGTTCAGTAGGAGATTAAACATTCAATTGAATGCCATTTTTTTAAGGTATTTAAGCCCTTACTGTGAGCCATGCACTATTCTAAGTGCTGGGGTAAATACAAAATAAAGGTTGGACACAGTCCATGTTCCACATGGGGCTCACACTCTTAATCCCCTTTTCACAGATGAGGAAACTGAGGCACAACAAAGTGAAGTGATTTGTCCAAGTTCACACAGCAGACAAATGGTGGAACCAGGATTAGAATCCAGATCCGTCTGACTCCCAGGCTGGCAATCTACCCGATAGGCCACACCGCTGCTCACTCTGTTTTGCCCTTGGGGGCATCCAGGCTGTTTTTCCCCTTATTTGTGAGTAAATTGATTCATTCAATTGTATTTATTGAGTGCTTACTGTGTGCAGAGCACTGTACTAAGCACTTGGAAAGTACAAGTTGGCAACATATAGAGATGGTCCCTACCCAACAACGGGCTCACAGTCTAGAAGGGGGAGATAGACAACAAAACAAAACACATAGACAGAGTTGGAAGATTAATGTTGGTGATTAGGAGCTCCTGTTTGACACATGCTGAGAGGAGTTGGCTTTCCATTCCCGTAATGTCCAGAAACTCTTTTTTGGACATCCCAGCTCCATATTCCACCCTTGTGTTAAAATTCTCCATGATGGTCAGATATCAGTACTACTTTAGTTAGTCTGTCTAGCCCCAGATACTTAAATCTATTTTTTTTCCTCAGTGCTTATCAGTGTAGCGCTAAATACATCGGTGATGGAAGGAAACTGCTTTTGTTTCAGAGGCCTGTCAGTTGGTCACTTATGCCTCTTTCCAGCTAAGGAGGCCAAAGGCTAGCAACTACTAGGTGGGAATTATGTCCCCAGAAGGTAGGACTAAGAAAACAAGGCTTTTCCCAAGAGAAATGATGAGCTTCTATAATAATTATGCTAAACTATCTCCCTTTGAAGAGTGTCTGCCTTATAATTAGAAAGCCAGGCACCGGTCTTAAATTAAGATGGACTGTGTCTGTTTTGGATTGCTAAGGTACAGCTGATTCCTTAAGGACTCATCCTCTGACTGACAATCATGCCATGGATAGATGGACTGGATAGGGTAGGACGAGAGAAGCAGCCAAGAGGAGTAAGCTTTTTCAGAATGTGAAGAAGTTAGAGAAAAACTGGAACAGTGCCTGTGATTTGCTGGGCTGAAACCCTTTGTAATAAGAATCGTAATAATAATTGTGGTATTTGTTAAGCGCTTACTATGTGCCAGGAACTATATTAAATGCTGGGGTGGACAGAAGCAAATTGAGTTGGATGCAGTCCCTGTCCCTTGTGGGGCTCACAGCCTCAATCCCCATTTTACAGGTGAGGTAGCTGAGGCACAGAGAAGTGAAGTGACTTACCCAATGTCACACAGCAGACAAGTGGAGGAGCTGGGATAAAAACCTATGACTTTCGGACTCTCAGGCTCGAGCTCTATCCACTACACCATGCTGCTTCTCCATAGTGATTGTAGTATTTTGTTAAGGGCTTACTAAGTTCCAACCACTGTACTAAGCACTGGGGTAGCAGCATGGTGTAATGAATAGAGCTCGGGCCCGGGATTCAGAAGATTCCGGCTCTGCCACGTGACTGCTGTGTGACCTTGGTCAAGTCATTTAACTTCTCTGTGCCTCATTTACCTCATCTGTAAAATGGGGATTGAGACTGGGAACCCCATGCAGGGCAGGGACCGTGTCCAACCCAATTTTCTTATACCCACCCCAGTGCTTACTTAGTACAGTGCTGGCACGTAGTAAGCACATAACAAATACCATTATTATTATTGTTATTGTTATTATTAATATTATTAGAGTTTTAAACCACTCTCTTCATTGAGAGGCAGGGAGGCAAAGAAGAAAACAGTGGTAGGTGCTGCAAACACCGACTGTGACAACACAGTGAGGGACAACCCTTTTGTCTGTACAACATGGCCAAGGTTGTGTGTCTGCATTAGCCTTTTCTGGTGAATTTCGCCTCAGCAGTGTCTCTGAATAAAAAGGATATCTTCTATAAACTCCTCCATAGAGAGGAGATTTGTATGTAAGACTCCAGTAGGAGAAAAATAGCGTTTATCTCTACCTTCGTACACTGACCGGAGCCATCTAGATCTGGGGCAGTTCTCAGAGTATGAACAGTATGTACAGTATTTATTTATTCATTCATTGATTCAGTCGTATTTATTGAGCGCTTACTGTGTGCTGACCACTGTACTAAGCGCTTGGGAAGTACAAGTTGGCAACATATAGAGACGGTCCCTACCCAACAGCGGGCTCACAGTATGAAAGCACACTGTAAATGTTTGGGATTGGGGCACAGGAAAATCCGTGAATGGAAAAATGAACAGATGGCAG
The DNA here is from genome assembly GCF_015852505.1 of Tachyglossus aculeatus. Classification (NCBI taxonomy): domain Eukaryota; kingdom Metazoa; phylum Chordata; class Mammalia; order Monotremata; family Tachyglossidae; genus Tachyglossus; species Tachyglossus aculeatus. Next base: position 9,485,546 of record NC_052080.1, read on the forward strand.
TCATAAGGATTTTCCCTAGACTCCATAATGGAAAGTATTTCAGCACAGCTGACAGTTGTGGAAAATGAGACCTGCAGATTCAATCAGTGACCGTGACACCAATAGGAGCAGAGTAGAGGAAAAGCTTGAAAAGAAAGAAGATCAAAAAAGGCAAAATTCCAGGGCCATGTCATGAGTTACACGACCACAGGAAACAGGATCAAGAAGCCTTGGAATTTGGAGTACTACTCCCAGCCTTGGCAAAATAGACCTGTCCTGTTGTCAATTAATGTTCTGTAATGACAAGTTAACCCAGTTGAAAGAGGATGGCTTGTGATAGGGGCTTCAGAGTACGGCAGGAATTTTGGGTAGGAGTATGTGGCTATAACTCTTGCTCTGCTGAAAAACAAGATCTGGAGAGGATCTTTCAGTTAATTTAAAAGAAAAGAGGAACAGAGTTCCGTAAGTCTTTCCAGATACTGCCTCGGCAGTCCTACAACAGGGGAAAAACGGGGAGAAGCTTTATGGTTTCTCTAATGGTTTGAATAGCTAAGTGACTGCCCAAAGTAAAATATTGACAAGCAAACTGACTCTTGGCAAAATGATTCCTCAACAGGAGATTGATACCTTAGGAACTGGAAGTTCAATGATGAAAGTGAAGTTGTCCATTGTTTGAGAGAATCAGAGTTGATAGGAACAGAGGGAACCTTGAAAAAACATTTTCTCCCCCTGGGCTTCCTCCATCCCCAAAATCAAAACCCCGCTGAATCCACCCCAAACAGATGATAATCTACCTGATTTTTAAAGACTGCATAAGAAGGAGATGGCGCATCCTCTTTCATTAACCTCATTCCAATATTTGGGTTCCAAAGTAACCAATGGCAGGATAACCCATTTCCCTGGCATTAGAGGAGCTATGTTAATGTGCTAAGTTGAGGAAGGAAATCAGTAAGGTAAGATAAGAGGAGGTCAAGGAGATTGAATCCTTTAAAGCTAATGGGAAGGAGTTTCTGTCTGATGTAGAGGAAGATGTTTTTTGAATGATCCATGACTTGGTCTGCAGGGGATAAGGCGTATTGGGGGATGGCTTTATCATGTGGAAAATTCCTTTGGGGATCTAAATTGCTGGTGCTCCACTATCATTCAGAATAAGGCGGCGGGGGGGGGGGGGGGGCATGGAAGAAGGATGTCATGTCATCAGTGTGACATAAAGGAGGATGTCAATAATAATAATGATGGCATTTGTTAAGCGCTTACTATGTGCAGAGCACTGTTCTAAGCGCTGGAGAGGTTACGAGGTGATCAGGTTGTCCCATGTGGGGCTCACAGTCTTAATCCCCATTTTACAGATGAGGGAACTGAGGCCCAGAGAAGTTAAGTGACTTGCCCAAAGTCACACAGCTGACAGTTGGTAGAGTCGGGATTTGAACCCATGACGTCTGACTCCAAAGCCCGGGCTCTTGCCACTGAGCCACGTTGCTTCTCATGTCATTAGCGTGACATACCTCTAGCTCTACCTCAACACCCACCCTGGGTATTCAAACATTTGTAGAGTTGCCTGGTGATTGGTTCAGATTTGGGGCTCTTCAGGCCTGAGACCTTCTCCCTTTGTCTTATGTAGGAGAGCAGGATTGTAGCACCCTGAGAATCCAGGGAGGTGGGCATTTGAGAGAAGGGAAGAAGGGTCTCCCCCTAGTCCCAGGGAACAGTGCTTCTCAGCAGACTCCAGCCTCTTAAGAGCACATTGAGGATGTAGTGACTGGTGTGTTCCCAGTTTGCTCTGTGGAGTCCTATACATTTAGTGGGATAAGCTACTGAAAGGATAAAGCTAAGCTACTATTAAAGGTACTAGTGAGATAAGCCTAGGAGGAGATCTCGGAAGGCTCTTGTGGAGGGAATCAAAATTTGGGGCTTTGCCTCTGCTTAGTTTGCATATTATTATTATTATCATTGTTATAGAAATGATCCTAAGTAATGGTCGCCCTGATGAAGCATCACCTAAACAAGCTATGAACTTGGGGAAAAGGCATGATAAAATACTAGTTGCTTGAAAGGTGGAGGGCTGGACAGCTGTGGATTTGAGAGATGGAAGAGTTGGCAACTGAAATAAGTTTGTGTTGTGTTTAGAGGAGAGAGAGAGAGAGAGAGGAGAGAGAGAGGTTTTTCCTGTATAAATGAGTGTCTTTGCTTCAGCTTTTGTTTTTGTTTTTTGAGTTTTTGAAAAGGAGTGGTTCCTTTGAAGAAGATTGCTTAATATGATACCACTAGAAGAAGGAAGATGATTTTATCACATTTGTATGTACTTCACAATATTTTCCTCTGTTAGATGTAAAGCAGCAATGCAGACTTGCTTACTGCATTTTATGTTCTTTCTGCAGAGTCTCAAATGCTTAGGATTTAGGATAAATGCTTAGGGCTGTGGAGAGAAGAACTAGGAAGGTTGTGGGTGTTTTTCATATTTGAAGATAAAGGTCTCCATGGAATAGAGACCTGATTTTCTGATAGCCCTTGTGCTATAGGAGCCATGTGATGGAAGGCAGGAAAGGCTTTGTCCATTATTAATAATAGTACTTTCTGAGCACCCACTGGGGAAAATTATTTTGGTAAGGGTTTAGGAAAGCACAAAACAAAGAAGTGACATGCTGTCTGTCTACGAGGAGCTTATACACTAATGGGGGAGACAGAAAAATGGCTAGAATAATCAAAACAAACCATAGATAATTGATTAAACATCTGCAGAAACGATTATAATAATAATTGTGGTATTTGTTAAGCACTTACTATGTGCCAGGCACTGTGTACTAAGCACAAGCGTAGATACAAGTTTATCAGGTTGGATACAGTCCATGTCCCTCATCTGGCTCATACATAGTCTCAGTCCTCATTTTCCAGAGGCTCAGAGAAGTGAAGTGACTTGTCCAAGGTCACACAGCAGATAAGCGGCGGAGCCGGGATTAGAACATGTGACCTTTTGATGCCCAGGCTGTATCCACTATGGCATGGGTTTATACAAATTGGCTTTAAAAGGAATATAAATTAATTGGGGAAGGCTTTTTGGTAGAGGTGAAATTTCAAAGCTTTGAATCTGGGGTGAACTGTGGTTTGTCAGCTGTGAGGAAGGAATGAGTCCCAAGCCAAGGGAACACAGGTCCTTGCCCCGATCTTCTTGGAGAAAGGCAGCATTGGGTTTGGGGCTGGGATGTAAATTTAGGCAAGGCCTCCTATTCACTGTGAATAGCAAGTAAGCATTAATAGTACTGATGGTATTTATTGAATGCTTACTATGTACCGAGTGCTGTGCTGAGGTAGGAAGGTCGGACACAATTCCTATCCCATACAAGGCTTACGGTAATGAGTATTTGATACTTTTTGAGTACTTACAATAATAACAACAACAACTTTGGTATTTGTTAAGTGCTTAATATGTGCCAAGCAATGTTCTGCGTCCTGGGGTAGATGTAATATAAGCAGATCATACACAGTCCTTGTCCTGCTTAAGGCTCCTGGTGTGTGGGAAGAAACAGAGGCACAAGAAGTTGTGACCCCACCTGAGCTTATACAACAGTCAAGTGGCAGAGTGGCAAGCCTGTGTTATTTCCACTAGGCCTCCCTCCTGCAGGGGGACGGAGAATGGCTATTTTTACCCACATTTTACAGATAAGGAAACTTCTCTGTTCCCTCACACAGCAGGCAAGTTATAAAGATGGAACCTGAACCCAAGTCTCCTCATACCCAGTCCTGTGTTCTTCCACCTAGGCCAAACTGCCTCCCCTGGAAACTCTCTGAGCTTGAGGAATAAATACTGAGCTTGTTCCCTAAGGGAGGTGTCAGCCTCCACAGCTGTTGGTGCAGGGTGTTGATATTTCTGCAGTTTTGGTGGCAGCCTGTTGGATTAGGCATATTCATTAAACACTGTTGGAAACCAACAGATGCTGACATGTACAGTTTGGCAGATGCGCAAAATAGGAACTGGAAGGTGTTATTTCCCATAAGAAGAAAATAGATCATCATTCCTAGACAAGTGAAAACCTAATTCTGTATCTGGAATGTATCAATTGATCATTCTGCTGAGATAATGGAATGACAAAGTATGATTTTTTTTTCCCAACCCGGCAGAAAGATTGGTGGATGGGTGTTGTCTGACATCCCCATACATGGCAGGGAAGGCAGTGTTCAAGAGGATGCGATGTTTGTCCTCTGTTGAATGATAAACATCTTAGGACACTCCTCAGGAAGAGTTTTGTTTTTTTCTTCTGAGAGCAATTGGCCAGAAGGCAGAATGGAATAGAGTGCTTGTACAGACTAAGCTCAAGTAGCTCTGTAACACTAGTACCCTTTCCATTCACTTTCTCTCCAACTGTCAGTTGTGTTTCTCTTTTGAACACTTTGTAGTGTGTCTGTTGATTTAAATCAGTTGAAGACTCTGAATCCACTAGACTCTAAGCTCCTTAAGCTCACCCACTCCAATTGCATTTTACTTTCCCCAAGTGCTTACTCTAGTGCTCACGGAACAAGTGCTCAGTTAGTCAATTAATGGTATAAATTGAGTGGCTTCTATGTGCAGAACACTCAACTATGTTCTGGGGAGGGTACGACAGAGTTGGTAGACATGTTCTCTGCCCACAAGGAATCAGTAAATACCATTGATGAATTGGTTGGAGAGGCAGAATGGTCTAATAACAAGAATTACTCTGGATTGATTACAAGGGAGCCACTTGCAGGAGTCAGGGAGGCCCACCCAGATCTTGAAAGTCTTCTGTGTGACTCTCTGAGGGGTCACTGTCCCAAGGTCTCCAACTACTTCTTCAGACTGATCCTCAGCCCCCGCCCAGTTAGGCCATGATAGAAATCCAGGTACTGGGTTTTTTAGGCCCAGCGCTGTAGTACTTTCACTTATCTTCTCCCCCACATCCTCCATCTTTTGCTCAATTCTGGAGGAATTTCACATGTAACTTGTATCCTGTATATCCTCAGCCACCCAGGATTCTGCTTGTCTTGGCTGGCCGGTCCATGCAGCGGGAGTTGCTCTTGTGTGGTCGGATGGTGCTGGGATATATCCCAGAATGCCCACTGGGACTTTATAAAGGTAGTATTATGTCGATTCATCCAGAAGTCAAGGAATTACACCAAGTAAAGGTCATCGAGATCTTGTTGTCCATTCTGTTTGTTGTCTACTTTGAGAAAATCAGAGTAACAGAAGTGAGTGAGGCAATCCAATCTGCTTTCCTCCCACTCAGATGAATGAAGTTCTTGTTCAGGTCTGCTAGCATGCCAAGCTCTCCATCAAGTCACTTCAGATCAGAAGCAGTTTGATTTGGCATTTCTGCCTCACCTCATACTTGGCCCGCTGTAACAATCACTTAAAGACTTATAATTTCTGATACCACCTTCAAATGAAAGAAGCCCCCAGTTCATAAATCCCGGGTCATGGTTGTCTGGACCTGCGTGCCAAACCCTTTCAGGAGTCCTGTCAGAGACCCTCCTGGATCACTACTTCAGCAGTTACAGGAAGCACTCTGAGTTGAGTTCAGCAAACTGTTCTTTTTTTTCCCTCGAATGCTTCTATAGAGCTAGCTAGCATTGCCAGCTTTGCCAAGTTAATGCATCTCCCAGAATAAGAAACTGTGCGTCTTCCCTTCCCGTTTCATGAGATGGAAGGTAGGCTACAGTGATGAGACTGGATTAAGTTCACTGGGTTATGGGGCAGATTTTTTTTTAACAGGGACTCAGTGATTCAGTGAAAATAATTTGTGAATTGTCTTGCCTGACAACATTCCCTACAGAGTAAGCCTTTTAAAGGAACTTGTATATGTTGTCTACAAATGATAATTATAATAAATACCAAAACTATTAATATTAAGATCCTTGTTATGATCCCAGCTCTCTACTAAGTGTCGGGGTGGATGCAAGATAATCAAGTCAGACACAATCCCTGCTCCACCTGGTACTCATTGTCTAAGTAGGAGGGAGAAAAGGTGTTTAATTTCCATTTTACAGACCAAAAAACTGAGGCACAGAGAAGCTAAATCACTTGTTGCAAGTCACATAGGCAAGTGGCAGAGCCAGGATTAGAACCTAGGTCCTCCAACTCCCAGGCTAGTGCTCTTTTCATCAAGCCATGCTGCTTGCTCTGAGGTACTAACTGAATTAGGTCCAGGACAGAAGGGTTGGTCTGGGACTGATGACCAATGATACGATTACCCTTGCTTTCTGAATGTTTCTTTCCTCTCTGAAAGCTGCCTTTATTAGGAAACATTTCAATCAGCATCTCCAAGGCAAACTTGATTAATTCTGAGTGGGCTGGCAAGTGTCCAACAAGCTAGAGATATAATTTAAAGAGAGGCAACACAACCGATTATCTTTCCAGACATCCCATACTCAGTTTTGGGGAGGACCAAAAGGAAATGGTGTGAGACTCAGAAATTTGAAAGATTTCAGTTTGGGGGCAAAAGAAACATAAGGATTATGAGTAGCTGGAGGTGTTCCAGACAATTTGCGGTCAACCTTTGGTCCCGAAACTCTCAGGTTTTTGATCCTGAAATGGGTAGTTGACACCTGAATTCCCAGAACAAGAATCCTGCGAACTGGAATGCCACACTTTCCAAAGTCTATTTTCTAAAAAGTGGCATGGTCAAGCTTCCTTCGATGAGTCAGCAGTGACATTAAAAACTGGCCCTGGTGCCTACTGACTTTAGTCTGAAATAGATCAGTAAGAGTCCACCCAGTGCAGTTTTTGACGCTATATTCAAATTGCCGTAACTCTTTGTAATAGGCACTGTAAGCAACTTTGTTCATGACTTCTCGGTCAGAAAGAGAAGGTACATGAAGCTACCAAGGAGATTTATGGAGCAAAAATGTGAAGGTTGGATGGGATTGGAAGTTAATTGACTCTCCTGCTAGTACAAAAAGAACAACCATGCTTCATTATTTCCTAACAATGCTTAATATTTACATTAGTTTCAGTCAATTTAGAAGACCCCCAAGTAGTCTGGATTTCTATTTTTTCCCCTTATTATAAACTTAGTGGCTGTAACATCACCTGAGGGAATCGGCCCAATACTGATTTCAGGGAGAAGGCAATTAAATTAGAAAACCTTCAGTTCTGCTCCCCATGGCTTCAAGATTTTCCTTAGGAAATTTCCCATCTGAATATTAATAAGGCTATTACACTGTTGTAATCTGGGTCACTTGTAGTGTTGCTAGTCCATAGTAAGGGTCTCTAAACCATTTGCTAAGGACTTAATCACAGGACTTTCCCCTTCTACAGTCAAAGCAGCTATAAACGGGTGGCCCATTTCTGATTTCTCATCCAGTGAGGCTAAAATTTGTTTCCATTTGTTTCAAAGTCAGCGGTACTGGGAGGCTCAGGAGACCTATTCTCCTGAAGAATCTGAATAGCTTTGAAATGTGGAGGGAAGAAAAGCTGACCGCATTTAATGAAAACAGGCGAGAAGAGTACAAGTGCCATAGTGGTTGTGTGACTGTGGATTAGGTGAATCAGTCAGTTAAATCAGTCAGTTGTATTGAATGAGGGGTAACTGTTTGCAGAGCACTGTAAATTGCTTGGGACAGTACAAGAGGTGATGGAAGTATTTCCTGACCACAAGAAGCTTACTGTCTGGGGGGGAGGCAGACATTAAAATAAATTATGAATATATACATAAATGCTGTGGGGTTGAGGGTGGGGTGAATATCAAGCGCTTGAAGGGTACAGACCCAAGTGCCAGGGTGAAAAAGAAGGGAGGGATAGTAGAGGAAATTAGGGCTTAGTCGAGGAAGGCCTCTTGGAAATGATGTGATTTTCATCGGGCTTTGAAAGTGGAGAGACCGCTGGTTTGTTGTATATGAAGCAGGAGGGAGTTGCAGGCCAGAGGGAAGACATGGGCAAGGGGTTGGCAGTGAGATAGATGAGACTGAGGTACAGCAAGTAGGCAATATTAAAGGAGAGAAGTATGTGGGTTGGGTTGTAGGAGAAAAATCAGTGAGGTAAGGTAGAACGGGTGGAGCTGATTGAGTACTTTAAGACCAATCGTAAGGAGTTTCTGTTCATTGCAGAGGTGGATGGACCAACACTGGAGGTTCTGGAGGCTTGGGAAGACATGGACTCATCTTTTTTATTAGAAAAATGATCCGAGCGGCAGAGTAAAGTAACTGTCGTGAGGAGGGACAGGAGGCAGGGAGCTCAGCAAGGAGGCTGATATAGTAGTCAAAGCAGATGAAAAAGGCAAATGGTGACAGAAAGGATTTCAAAGGATTTCTGGGAAAGTTTTTGACTATGAGCCTTAGCCACTAGCGCTTATTAACCAGTGTGTCCATATTTCAGATTTCAAATGTTAGCACTTGGAATTCCATACAGATGGTATTTGCAACTTTCAACGGTGGTGTCCTCAGGTTTGTTATGATACAGCCTTTTGGTCTCATAGTTTCCAGCAAGGGAAACCCAGTAAAAGATTATGCACTTTAGTTAGCCAGCCCTCTGATAATGCCGCTGCTTGAAATCCAGAAGATGTATGTTAACAGGGTGAAGAGCAGAGTTTATTTCTGGCTGAGTTTCTTTCTTGCTGATGTGTAGTTTTTAACAGGAAAAGTGAAGACAGACCTCAGAATGCTAATAAATGAAACTGAAGTTCTTATTTTAGTTCCTTTAGACTGAGTAACCTTCTGGTGGGTCTTTTTGAAATGGTAAAGATGAACTTTGGGGTTATTTCTGCAAGACATGCATTCCCGATGAAAGTGTATCGGTTACAGAAAAATCTTGCAGGAAGGATGTACCATACTGTTTTTTCCTACTTGGTCACTCTGTTTTCACAGATGTGATATGCAGTTTGATAAGCCAAAGCAGACCATTTTTCTCCTGCCAAGAAGTCCAAACCCATTTGGTTTTTCCCAACCCAAATATTTGTTTTCTAGAAAAGAGAGCGTTAGGACACGAGTGGCCTTAATGACATATTTCAAACCATTGTAAGTACTTAGAGGGCGGGGATTGTATCTACTGACTCTTGTGTGCTCTCCCCAGGACTTACTACAGTGCTCTGTACACAGTAAGCACCCCGTAAACACCACTGATTGATTGATTAATAATACAATGTAGTGTTCAGTTGTAAAATGCAATTTGCCCCTCATATCCGCTATTCAGATCACACCCTGTTTTGGGGGGGATTTGAATGCCACCTAGTGGCTTAAATCATTCTGGATTCAATTGGAACAATAAAGTGAATTAAAGCCCAGAAACCCAGCACTGATAGCTGCATTCTAATGGCAATAGGGCATTTTGTACCCTGCATTACAATGCTTCATATAGAGCAAGAGAATGCCACATGGATCAGGGAGTGTATTCTCCACGGAATCCAAAGACTCTCCTGTTCCCTAATGAATAGGAAATGGAGTCGTACCCCAGGTTAATGCTATTGAAACGTTATGCAGGACACTGCATCTGAACTTAAGGGGCTCAGATGCAAATAATGGTCATTGGTACTCATTTTCTGATAATTTGGCCATCTCCAAAGCATTGTTAGATCCCGACTGAGGCTCCTGGGAATCTCACTAAACATTCAGGCGCTCTCACTCCTACTGGAGTGTTGAAAGCATTTGTTTTCTTGCAGTTTACGATCAGTTTGCCTGAAGACTGTCCAGCTCATACACCTCCCAGGGTCTCTGGCCAAGACACCTTCCAACTCAGATTCCAAAAATTTACCAATCCTTCAGTACATGAGTCATAATAATAAGTGTGGTGTTTAAGTGCATACTAAAGTAGCGAACATTGTACTAAACAATCAGTGGTATTTTCAGAGAGCTTACTGTGTGCAGAGTACTGTCCTAAACACTGAAGTAGATACGAGAGAATCAGGTTGGACACCGTCCCTGTCCCCCGTGGGACTCACAGTCTAAAGGAGGGAGGGAGAACAGGCTTTGAATCCTCATTTTACAGATGAGGAAATTGAGCCACAGAGAAGTCAAGTGGCTCTCCCCAGGTCTCCCAGTATGCAATTGGTGGAACTGGGATTAGAATCTACTCTTAAGAGTCCCAGTCCTGTGCTCTATTTCTCTGTACTCAGAGTACTCGTATTTCTCAATCTTTTGGTATCTAGGACCTCCCTTCAGAGCAGAGTCACAGTGAGCCAGGGGCTCTCCTGAAACACCCTTCCAGGCTACTAATCCTGTTGCCCTTATTACTAGAACCATAGGCAGATCAAAAATCTTTGGCCCAATACCAAGTAAACTCTAATCCAAGCCTGGCAGTGAGGCGGGAAAGGAAGGCAGTCAGAGAGAGAGAAACAGAAGAAATCACAGAGGGAGAGAGACACATGCACACTCAACAAAGACACAAATAATTATGGTACTTGTTAAGTGTTTACTACGTGCCAAGCACTGTACTAAGCACTAGGGTAGATGTGAATTAATCAGGTTGGACACAGTCCCTGTCCCACATGGGGCTCATAGTCTTCATCCCCCTTTTCCAGATGAGGTAACTGAGGCCCAGAGAAATGAAGCCACTTGCCCAAGGTCACACAGCAGACAAGTGGTGGAGGCAGGATTAGAACCCATGACCTTCTGACTTCCAGGCACGTGCTTTATCCACTATGCCATGCTTCTTCTCTAAATACAGGCACATACTCACCCAGACATGTGGGTACTATATTTGGCACTTGTCCCTGACCCACTCCCACAGTCTAACCAACAGAACCTGTTCCAAACCCACCAAGGAGGCCTTCTTATCCATCCCAATCTGCTGCTTTGCTACAGTAGCAGGTCAGGTAAATGCAGGTATGCAACTCTTACGGTAGAGATGGCAGAGCGGCTGCTTCCGCACCCCCCACATCCCAACCCAACCACTCCTTCTGGGGGCCTAGATGCTCACCCTGCTTGCCCAGCCCTCCTATACTTGAGGCCGAGTGACGAGGGCCAGGGTCAATCAATCAATCAATCAATCGTATTTATTGAGCGCTTACTGTGTGCAGAGCACTGTACTAAGCGCTTGGGAAGTACAAGGGTCGAGGCAGGGGTGGGGTGCCCGGGAGGAAGAAGAGGGAAATGGGCAGAGCGGCCTCGGGATGAGCCAGGAAACGTTGCCCCCATGGCCTACGCTGAGCCTTGCAGAAGCAGTGAAGGTAGCAGGTTCTGCGGGATAATTTAGCTTCACCCCCACCAAACCTGCATCCCACCACTAATCACCCGACTTTGCTTTGCTCCCAGTGCCCATGGGTGAGGTCACACAAGTGACAGGAGAGCAGGGCTCCAATAGATGGCTCTCTGTGCCATGGCACTAACTTAAAGCGACATGACCTCGTGACAAGAGCAAGGGCTTGGGAGTCCGAGGACGTGGGCTCTAATCCCAGCTGCACCATTTGCCTGCTGTGTGACCTTGGACAAGTCACTTCACTTCTCTGAGCCTCAGTTCCCTCATCTGGAAAATGGAGATTGAGTGTGAGCCCCATGTGGGGCAGGGACTGCGTCCAACATGATTACCTTTTATCTACCCCAGTGCTTAGAACAGTGGTTGGCACGTAGTAAGCACTTAAACATCGTTATTATTATTAGTATTAGTATTATTAAAGGAGGAGCTTGGATCTATGAAAGAGCACAGGCCTTGGAGTCGGAGGCCCTGGGTTCTAATCCTGGCTCCACCACTTGCCTGCTGTGTGGCCCTGGGCAAGTCGCTTAGCTTCAGTGAGCCTCAGTTTCCTCATCTCTAAAATACCTGTTCTCTTTCCTACTTAGCCCCAGGTGAGACACAGTGTGTGTCTGATCACATTATCTTGTATCTCTCCCAGGGCTTTGTATACACCTTGGCACATAGTGCTTAACAAATGCCACAATTTGTATTAATTGGTGGTTGCAACGTATCTGTGCAAACCTATTTTAGTGCAGCTCTGCTCATCTTTGTGGGGCTCGTCCTGAGAATTGTGCACAGTGCTTTTCATCTTTTAGTGTCACAGAATTGTGCTCACTGAAACAGTCTATTTCAAAGGTGAAATACGTTGCATTCATTTCCCTTTGAAGATCTGTTTTGAAAAGAATCCAGGTGTCTTCACCATGGGAATACTGTCTAAAGCTTTGTGAGGCAGGTCACCCTCCTGTGAATGAATACAGTCAGTAGTAGCATAATTGGAAGTACAAAATGCCAACAGAGTCTCTGATGATCTTCACTGTCCTTTCTTTATGTACTCTACCAAACCCTACAACTGTGCTACTTAGCCAAGCTAATGATAACCATTTTGAAAGAAATTTATAATGAGTCCCCATCTCACCTCAAACTCCTTTTTTAATCTGTGCCTGTTATTGATGAGATGTTCTGTGTGGATAATGTCAGAGTAAGACTTCTGTATGTGTAAAATGGTAAATCACACAACCTTGAGAATTGGTTTGTGTATCTTATATACACATAGTGATGTTGAAAAAAGCAGGTGTGTTAATGCCAAATTTGTGAAACATCATTTAGTATATGGACAATTAATCCTCATAAACTGCTGGTCCTAAAATAGTCTGTATGTAAATGGATGAATTTAGAATGGATATTAACTCAGTGGAAGACAAAAGTGAGTTATTTTTCCCCAACCCAATTTCTCCTACTTTAAATACAATCAAGTTTCAGTGGCAAAAAAGCACACTTAAAAACTAAATTTTATGTACGTGGCAATTATTTCTAGTCAATATTGAAAGAAAGGAAAAGATCATTTAGAGGGTTTTTTAATTATCATCATCATCATCATCAATTGTATTTATTGAGCGCTTACTATGTGCAGAGCACTGTACTAAGCGCTTGGGAAGTACAAATTGGCAACATATAGAGACAGTCCCTACCCAACAGTGGGCTCACAGTCTAAAAGGGGGAGGCAGAGAACAAAAACAAACATACTAACAAAATAAAATAAATAGGATAGATATGTACAAGTAAAATAAATAAATAGAGTAATAAATATGTACAAACATATATACATATATACAGGTGCTGTGGGGAAGGGAAGGAGGTAAGATGGGGGGATGGAGAGGGGGATGAGGGGGAGAGGAAGGAAGGGGCTCAGTCTGGGAAGGCCTCCTGGAGGAGGTGAGCTCTCAGCAGGGCCTTGAAGGGAGGAAGAGAGCTAGCTTGGCGGATGGGCAGAGGGAGGGCATTCCAGGCCCGGGAATTAAAAATGTTTATTCATGATAGAGACTTTTTATATAATTGATATTTATTAAGTGGTTTTACTTGCCAAGCATTGAGACAGATACCAAATAATCAGATTAAGAGGAGTCCCTAACCCACGCAGAGATCACAGTCTAATAGAGAGGGAGAGTGGGTATCTTATCCCCATTTTACAGATGTAGAAATTGAGGCACAGAGAAAACAAATGACTTGCCCAGGGTCACGCAGCAGACAAGTAGTAGAGCCAGGACCAGAATCTGAATTTCCTTACTCCCAGTCCCGTGATCTTTCCACTACACCACACTTCTTATATTGTAAGCTTGATTAATAATAATAATAATAATAATGTATTTGTTAAGCACTTACTATTTGCTAAGCACTGTTCTAAGTGCTGGGGGAGATACAAGGTAATCAGGTTGTCCCACGTGGGGTTCACAGTCTTAATCCCCATTTTTCAGTTGAGGTAACTGAGGCACAGAGAAGTTAAGTGACTTGCCCAAAGTCACACAGTTGACAAGTGGTGGAGGCAGGATTAGAACCCAGGACCTCTGACACCCATGCCCTTTCCACTGAGTCATGCTGCGTCTCTAATTGCTGGAAAAATGCAATTTGAACCTTTTTCCCTTAACATAGTTAATCCCACATTTTGCCAGATGATTATGTTCTAGTCCACCTATCCATAATAATCCCTTCAAGCTCAGTGGGATCATGCACTGTCACATATGAGAAGAGAGAGATTTAACCCAAAACTAAGGAAAATCCATTCCAGAAGGACCTTCCTACTTTGTTTTCCTTCCTACCTCGTTTTCCCTTCCTCCCTTAAGGCAGAGCCTCAGAAATATCAGTAGCTCAGTCCCCTTTTCCATTTGCTAATCCATTCAGAGGGCTCTGGTTGAATGCATCACTATATTCACCATGTTAGCCCTTCTTCCTGAGGTCAGGCAATGGTCTTTCAGAGCATGATATTCAGCTCTTGGAAACCTGTTATAAATTTGAAGTGTGAGGTCACTCACTCCTCAGAAGATAATATATCCTATGTGAGGCTGTGAAGGTCAAACTGCGTTGCTCTCCTTCCCAAATTCCAGTGCCCCTAAAATTCCCAAGTCAGGGGAAGATTTTCTGTATTTTAGACCTGACTGGTGTTTTGGAGGCAGTGTCCTTGAATTCTCATAGTACTTGGCATTAGCAATTTTTAAACATTTACAGGCTGTTGAGAGGAAATAAAGTGATCCTCTACTAGATTGTATACTTCTTGAGAGCAGGGATTTATTGTACCCTCCCAAGTGCTCAGTACAGTGCTCTTCTCAGAGTAAGTGCTCAATAATTACAGTTGACTGAGATATCTAGTCTTTGGACAAATCCTATCCTAGGGGAATTCACCTGGGCTTGCCGTTGATATAACAAGGAAATGTAAATCACTGTCATTTACTCTCAGGCCAACTTTTCTTCCAGTCCAGTATCTGTTTCTGACAATGACAACAGGATACCTGAAGGAATCATGTTGTGGTTGCCCTCCTTGACATCTACCTCATCTAACACTTTTGGCTTTCATATCATGGCATGCAGAAAGGCTATTCAGCTAAGGAGTTCTCTTTTCAATCTTTTGAGATCCTAGTCAATCCCTGCTTTCTGTCTATCCTCATTTCTATGAAAACTTCCAAACCATAATGGCAAATTGGAATGCTTAAGACAAGCCCTGCATTTCCAGAATATAAACCAAGATTGTCTCTTATAATTTCCATAAGGTCACCTGTGAATATGTTTTCATTTTAGCTATTAATCTGGCCTCCTGTTTTACACACAGAAGAGTTTTCCACTTTAGAACATCCCTCCAGAAGTAATGGAGTTAATAGCGAATGGGCACTCGTAATCTGCTGGTGAAAGCTGCATTTTGAGACCCTCAATCCAAAGGCACTGGGTAAAAGTAAATGTTGCAGCTAATATTACTAAAGGTGAAATGTCCAAACCCCGTAAAAGCCATGAGGTTTGTGTTCTTCCCCCTAGTCCCTGTAGCTCTAGTAATTCTAAAAGAAAACTAGAGCCAAATAAAGTGACTACACCCAAGGTAGGCCTTTCCCAGGCATCAGTAATGACTGTTTATCTCTTCATGTGCCAATCACAGGGAGCCCCCCCTCCTCTTCCCTGCTCTTTTTCTCCCACACAGCAGCTGTTGCTGTGTAAATTTGGGGAAAAAACAACTCCTTTAAATCCTTCATTCCAATGCAGATCCCTGAATTACTGAAAGCATCACGTTTTCCCCAGATTGGACATGACAATGATTTAGAGAAGGAAAGCCCTCACTCAGCCCAAGGACATGCCTGGATTCTTTCATCCTCATTTCGCATCGCCATGCCCCTGCTCCCTCGATACCCCACATCAGCAGGATTGCTGAACATTCTGGATGCAGGCCAATGGACAATTTGGAGATTATATTACAAGCCCATTTCTGCACCATTCTTTGAGGCCCAGCTGCAGGGGAAAGAGCACTGTAGTAATGAGGGGGTGGGGTTTCTCTTGGAAGGGTGCTGCTGCTCAATGGACTACTTAGTGCAATTGAGAGAGGCATCTAGACCCTTGGGGTAGGAAGTGGTCGAACTTGAGTTCCAGGCAGACACAAAGGTTTCCTTCAGGAAACAGCATGGCCGAGTGGAAAGAGCAAGGGCTTGCGATTCAGGGGACCTGGGTTCGAATTCCATTCCTGGGCTCTAATCTCAGCTCTGCCACTTGCCTTTTCTGCAACCTCAGATAAGCCATTTAACTTGTCTGTGCCTCAGTTTCTTCACCTGTTAAATGGGGCTTAAATCCACTCCCTCCTACTGAAGACTGTGAGCCCCATGAGGGACAGAGACTGTGTCCAATGTGATTTTCTTGTACCTACCCTAGTGCTTAGTACAGTGCTGGACACATAGTAAGTGCTTCACAAGTACCGTAATAATAACTACCATTATTATTCCATTTAGCTTCTTGATGGATGCTAGCAATACCTATACCACTTTTTCCTCCTCTCCACCCCAAACAACAGTGAAATAACAGTAATCGGAGTATTTATTAGGTGCTTAAGGGCAGGATGCATATGGATTCTTTACCAAAAAAGGACTTGAAATCAACCGAGAAGCCTTCTCTAGCATTGATGAATTGACATATATACCCATCCTTTATACTTGTGTATATACGTATAATCAAATAACTGTACATTCAGTACTTTATTCTGATATTTCGTCTGGGCATATTCTTCCAACTTCCTCTGATTCTGGTTCTTCTTACTACTCTACGTATTTTTATGTCTGTTTCCCCTGTTAGATTGTGAATGTGATTTGTGGCTCTGTGTGACTTTCCCAAGCTCCTAGTATGGTGCATTTCGATCAGTAGGTGCTCAGTAGGTACCATTATTACTTTGACTAAGTAAGCCAAAAATCCATTAGATTGCTATTTGGCTTGCTGCATTTCTGAAAACAGTCCAGTTATAGTCAAACCCCTGGGATTTAATGTGAAGGAAAAGGCCAAGCTGCCTAAAAGCACTCTGTGGTTGGTGCCAGGCATTGAGTACAACTATCTGCCAATTTCTGGGGAAGAGAGACCTTCTTTCCTGTACTTTCTGGAACCAGCACAGCAATCCAAACTTATTTCCCCTCTCCCCCATCTCTCTTAGAATCACTGAGGCCGGACTAGGAATTCCTGGCATGTGTCCATTGGAACCAAACCCCAGATGAAGCAGGGACAGGATGCTCCAGAACCAAACCCTCAGAACGTGGATGAAACAGTGAGTCAAATGTTCAATTATTGTCTTTCCCTCCTTATGGCAAAGCCAGTAAGGGGGCATTTTAAGAAGGGCCATACTCCACTAGAAGGAATCAGAGCAGGACATCTGAAGTGAGTCTGGGAGCAGTTCGTAAGCAGCTGTATGTGATAAAAAGAAAAGGTATGATATTTTCTCTCCAAAAAATAAAAGCCAGGAGGGCATCACAGTTTACAAATGCATGAAGGGAGTGGACCGGGAGAATGAGAAACAAATTGTCATTTATCGAACCCCACAACATCTGGACCAGCTTGGAGGTGGTACGTTCCAGGCAAACAAAAGGAAACACTTTGCTGCGTAGTGGATGTCAAACAGAATTTGTAACCACAGAAAGTTGTACTGGTAGAATAGATTTGATATGATCCAAGAGGGGGTTAGATAGATTCAGGAATGAGGAAAATTGAGTTTTTCAATGTTCAAGAAGAGATTCAGTAGATTCAGAAAGGCTCATGAATGAGAGATTGATCATGGCTTGTTGGAGGGGAGCATTTAGAGTGGTGTTTGCGGTGTTTAGGTGACTACCTGGTTGGGCAGCGTATAGGACAATCATCTCATTGTTTCTCTGAGCATATTGTTGCTACTGCCAAAGACAGAATATTATGCTGGTGGAATCACCGGGCTATTAGGGCAACAGCATTGCTTATGTCCTCATATTCATTCTGATTGAAAACCAAGTTGTAGAGGGAAGGCTCCTACTGAGAGTGTGCAGAAAGGCAAGGTGAAAGGAGGTGTCTTCTGCTCTCTTAAGGTCCTTGTGGGCAGGGATGGCGTCTATCTAGCTGTATTCTATCAAGCTCTTAGTTCAGTGCCTTGCCTATGGCAAGCACTCAATAAATACCTTTGATTGAGGAGAGAGAATGCAGGGAGTGATGAAAAGCTTCTTTTTCTTCTGATGAGGAGAGAAAAATTGAGCATAATGAGGGAGAAATTCTCTATTCATGAAGACTCGGTAATCTTTCTGAATCAACTGCAGCAAGTGGAATGAAGTTTGTATTTGAGTGGGAGTTCTATTTTGGTGTACTGCATGTTTGTGGACTGGATGGGAAAAATTCAGGAAAAATTTCAGTGTGGGGGTGGCTGGGGATTGGGAGATCTAGAACGCAAAAAAAGACTTGGTCACAGCAGTCATCGGGGGAAATTTAGCCTCTCTGATCTTTCATTTGTGAGTGAAATGATCATACATTGGATAAGCACAACTTTCAGTCTCGGGAAAACTAGATCGCAAACCACTTCTCCAATTAGTAGTTTCTGCGTCAAGGTCGATGATATTGCAGATCTCGTTTGAGATATAGGGATGAGCTGGTGGATCCTGAGACTGCATGAGCCAGGGTCACCAATCTCAGTGTTTCCACAAGCTTGAAAAGGTCACCTAAAAGTACACAGAGCTTTGGTCATTTTACCTAGGTTTAGTAAAGTTACAGTACTCCATTCAGGGCAATTAAACTTGCCTTTAGAGATGCTCTCTCTAGTGACGGGAAAAGGTTTTTGAGCCTGACCTCAGAAATATGGAATTGCAGACTGTGGAAGCCAAAAGCCTCCTTCATCCTAATTATCTAGGATGGCCTGATTTGTGGTGTAATTACTGCAGTCAGACTGCTAATTCCCACGCTCCTACTTTTCCAGCTTTTTATGTCTTAACCATTTAACAGCAATCAGTCACTGCTACTGCCCCACAGAGCACTTGTGACCAGCACGTCATATCAGAAACTGGCCTGTTAGCTGCATAACCCTAACTGGCAACTGCTTGTGGAAATGACTTAGTCTTGCTAGAAATGTACGGGGCCTTGCCAAATGGCAGTGGAGGAAAACAATAAAAAGGGGCAAGTTTTCTTTAGGTGGAACCTGGGGCATATTTCTAGAGGTGGAGTTGGCCAAGCTGGCCACTGTGAACAGGCGAAAAGCCTCTCTGGGTATGAGTGTGAAATTCCTATTCAGGCCTGCAGATCCTTCTCCACCTCCTTCAAACTGTCCACTGGGTCTAACCTATTAAGCAATCTCAGAGAACAGAATTGATGTGTGTGTTTTCAATTCCTCTTCCCAAAGCTGCTTGGATTAAGAATGGCTGTTCAATCTTTGAAATATGTGTTCTATCACAAAGGCTGGAATCACACATAAATTCTTCACATCATCCTGCGTGCCAGAAACTGACTGGAGGGTTTTGGAAATCCCCACAAGGTGCCCCGTGTGCTTATTGCTCATTCTGCAAAACTATTTCTTTAATGAAATACAAGGTTGAAGAATTGCCAAGCCTAGACAGACCCCTATCTGCCATACCATATGGTAGTTTGTTTCTAGCCAATTAACTACCAGTGAACTGGGAAGGAATTGTAACAACATGTATTCTCAGCCCTCTTTGTCCTCAGCTGCCTATGCATTATCTCAGAGTTGGCATTCTCTTAGAAGATCAAAGAGATAAAAGCATTTGGACTTCTCTAAACTTGAAAAATCCAGGAGGCGATGTTCCAGAATTCAGCTGTTTATTTGTAAGAGCACTCTAGTTAGGTCCATCTAATCTTCAATTAAAACTGACTGACAAGCTCAGCTCAGTCCTCTCTCAGCGACACTGTTGTGTCTCCCCTCCAATATCACTGCCACTGGCCTGGAAGGAAACAGTTGCAATAAGGCAAAGTTTTCATGAATTTCCCTAATAAGAGTTCCTGCTACAGTCACCTCACACTTAGGGAGGTTTTCTTCCTTCTGTTAGTGTGTTGCATGTTAATTTTTATATTGTCTAAAAAACTCTGCAAGTTACACACATGGTATGCATGTACACTCCTCCCCCCTCCACCTCCAAAATACACACACACACACACACACACACACACACGTTTCCAGAACTTGCTGTACACTTCAAATTCTTAAATATCTCTGTGACCACACAACCTATTTTGGAGGAATTTTCCATTCTCCTAGCCAATATTAAACTACAGAGCAGGGTTCTTTTCCCTCAATTTGTTCCATTTTAAAATTATTAACCATTAATTTGGAGATTTTAATGCTTGTCAGGAGAACAGGATTTTAAAATGTATAATAAGGGGGATGGTGGAATGTCATTAGTAGGCATAAAAATACTTTTTCAACCGAGTCTCATGTGGCTGAAGCTTCCTGGAGAATTCCAGGCCTGAGGGAGGCATTGCCAATGGCCCACAACTGGAATCTTGCCTGGAGGGTAATTGTTATAACTATGGAGGCATTCTTTCAGCTACGCTACCCTACCCACATTGACCTAATCAGTGGGCTCACGCTCTTTGAACTGACCCCACAGCGGAAAGCTGACTGATCATCTTAAAGCAAAGCCGAAATGTGAAGCTTTGGCATTAGAGGATGTCGCTTAATTTAAAGAGAGAATTCCTCAAAGTCCATCATTCTAGTGGGATCTATCAGTGGGAAATGAAACCAATGTCTCTTTAGTTCACAGCATGCCCATCCATGGTACTTGGCTAATGGATTTGTTTTATTTAAAAAATAGAGTCCAAACATAAATATTTAATAAGGTGCCAACATTTACAAGGTGCGCTACAATATTAAAGAAAGAAGCAAGACAGCACATTGCTATATAGTCATTCTGACACCAAATGCAAATGTTTCTTATACAGTTCTCACATCGTTTCGTTTCCGGCTTTCATAGGACATAAAATGAGTAGTTGTTGGAGTGGCAGTTATTCAGGATCTGGTTAATGTTTCCCTGGGCATATACACTAGCTGACCTGTTATTGTAAAGAGCTCAAAGGTTAGACACTAAGTCTAACCAAATCCTGCCCACACTAAATGAAAATGAAGGTGTAATACTGAACTTACATCTTTGACTTTTTTCATCTATTGGGTTTTGCAGTTTTTCCAGTCCAGCTGCGTTACAGTGGATGCTGACCTGAATATGCATCAGGTCAAACTTTTCTATTAAGGAGTTCACCCCTATGTAAATGAAGCTTATGTTAAAGCTCTCTCTTAAGTAGACACTGGAATCTATCTATTTACATTATTTTTCGCTTGTCAGATCTTCTGGGAATATTAGATGGAGAAAATGAGTGGCTGGTCCTCAACAAAGCTAGGACTACTGTGTGATGGAGGAGATTTTTCAGTGCTCTTTCCCCCACATCTGAAAGAGCTTGCAATTGTTAACACCCAACTTAGTTCCTAGACGGTGCTTTGAAAATACTTTGCATTTTTAGTGTGGCCTTCCAAAATGTACCTTTCATTTAGTGTTCTTCCAGGAAGATAATTTTTGAGAGACAGAGAGAGGAAAGATGGGGAAGGATATAGTAGATATTTTGAACAAGAGGTCAATGTCTGTGGTATGTTTTGTGGGCCTCACGTTTAAAGCTTGCAAAGAGATGTGGTAGCTTTCTAGGTAAGTTCACGGGACTCTGGGCTTTTGCGTTCACCAGTCTGAAAATTGTGCATCGACTCACCTCTACGTTTTTCCACCCCACCCCATCAGTACAACTAAGAGGATTCTAGCCCCCTTTTATGGCGCTTGCCTCCTGATGTGATCATATTGAAAGGGGTAATAGAAAAGAGAGGAGTTCTATTAGTTTCTTTCAGTCCCCAGACAACTAGGGTGCTTGCTGATCTGCATGACTGAATTATAGTTTCAGGTAAGAAAAACCAAGAATTTTTTATAGCCACAAAAGTTACCAAATCATCAAGTTTTGCTTTCCTGAATGGAGCTGCTCCAATCCTAAATTTCTTCAGGGAGGATGTGGCCAGTGAGGAAATTGTAGGATAGTTCTGGAATAGTTCTAGAACTCTAAGGAAATTCTCTACCCCGTTTGCCCATCTAGTGTGTATTAAGACCAAATTCACAGAATATCCAGAAACTAAGCCATTTAGGGGACACCCAACACCAAGTTCTCCTTTGGTGTGTCCAGACCCTCATGGAGGAGGACAGAAAAGGACATTGCAAACAGCCGGGGGGCAGGGGGAAGTGATCTGACTGACTGGTGTTTGGAGACTCTTTCATTGTGTCATATTTTCCTTTTAGAATATAGAACACTTTAGAGGAAATGTGTCTTTCCACTAACAGAGTTTGCCTAAACCACACAAGATTTGCCCATGATAAATTCCCATGCATGTGGAGAATGAGGATTCTGAAACCAACCTGGTGACATCCAGGGAAGTACGAGGGAATGACTGAGGATTATCTGTGATGAAGTAGCTTTCCTTTCTTCACCCTTCGGAAAGACTTGGCTTTGTTCCTTTAGGATATAAGCTCCTTCCTTGCCAACTCAGTCTTTAAAATATTCTCAAATGGATCTTGTTTCGGTTAATAAACAATTCATTTTTACCTTGAGGGCAGTTTGCCCAACATACTAAAAAAGATAAGATAAAGGACAGGCCCGGGGGTTGCATGTCCTCACCTGGATAAAATTATTTAGCCTGGCCAGAAATGTCCACTCAGTACCACTTCGTTAGGATAGATGAAAGACTAATTTTTCATGCCTTGTCAATAAGGTGAGATTTGAACTGACCTGACAAGTATAATAATGGGGCTGTTTTCCATTCTTCTCCTGACGACGGAGTGTTTATAGAAACAGCACCCTAGTTTTATGTCTAACCAGGGCACACAAACCTATCAAGACTCCTGAAGGGATAGTGGCTACTGCTTGGGATTTAAGGCCCATGGGAAAAAAGGGAGCAGGGATACAGATAGAGTGACTGGATCCCTATGCACTTCAGTCTCGTCTATGAACTTCAATCTGACACATTTAGACACTTGATATTCTCCCCACCCTCAACCCCACAGCACTTGTATACATATCTTTAAAGTAAATATTTTAAATTACTTATTCATATTAATGTCCGTCTCCCCCTCTAGACTATAAGCTCATTATTGGCAGGGAACATGTCTGCTAATTATGTTATATTGTACTATCCCAATGCTGAGTACAGTACTCTGCACACAAGTGCTCAATAAATACAATTGATTGATCTCCATGCGGATCGACCCCGGAAAGGTTAGGGGAAAAGATCAGGAAGAGGATGTGAAAAGGACTCTGGGGAAATTAATAATGAACTTTTGTCCCCCTCTTCGATCCACCATCCTCAGCCCTGCATAGGGTGAAGCCAAAGAGCTACCTCATTTCCTTTATTTTTCCCAAAACAACACACCCACCTGACTGGAAAAGCCAAAGTGGAACTTATACAAGTGTCAAAAGTGCTGGTATAATTAGGAGGGTCGAACTAGCAGGACAAAAACTGACTCTCTATTTCCCGGACCTACAGATAAACCCTGTTTCAGGTTGGGGAGGGAAGGGCAGAGAGTGGGTTGCATGAAAGGACACACTCAGATGTGAAGCCTCACATTTTGCATCCCATGGAGTACAGGATAAGAAGGATTTAGAACCAATTTAGCACCCGCCTTGCAATCCATTTGAAGTTGTTCCCCACAGTGAGCTTTTATGCTTCCTCTTCTGGGGCAGCAATTGACAAGATCTGGAAAGAAAGAGGTAATAACAGTTTCAGGCCAATTTTGACTTCCTCGCTTCCCATTTGGAATTTAGCGAGACTGCTTGTGGCGAGCTAGTGGACAAATAGGTTTAGCTCATTAAAACCTGTTATTGTGCCAAGATAAAACTGACTGATGTCAAAGAATGTGTAGACAATTGGAAGAAAAGATACAAGGATGAAGTCAATGGGGATATTGCCCTCATTTTTTGGTCAAATAAGCACATTTCCCTTTGTATAGGTTTTTTGAATCACGAGCTGGTCTCCAACACTCCCACATTCCCTAGCGAAGATCCAATATGTGATCTCTGTACAGAGAAATGGTTCATTTTAATAAATGAGTAACTGATTTTAGCACACATCCATGATAGCAGGAAGTATTAAGATATTTCATTGGATAGCTCAAATAAGTGGATTTCAGGGATCGGGGAGTAAGGTTTAAGATTTTCACAGGTGAACTGATTGGCAAACTTACCAGTTCAACTTCATTCATTTGTTTTGTTTTTTCTCAAACAAAAATAAATGACTAGTATCCTCAGAATCGTTCAATAGCCAAAAGAACCCCCTAACTTCAATTACAAATAAACGTGTTTACCCAAAGTATCCCTATATGCTTTTGCATTCAAGGCTTTCCATTAATTTTTAAGGTTATAAATACTGGCTTGCTCTTCACACCCTGCCTGTCATTCTCTAGGTTGGTGTGGTGCTCTAGTGTTTCCTTCCTCTCCTCTTCCATCTTCAGTCCATGTAATTTACATCTCTCTGGGGCGCAGCTGAGCTGTGAGTGCAATCATTAGGGAAACTCAGCTTGGAACTGCGAGTTCCAATTCCTAAGCTAGCCTTGCCAGAGATGTAATAAAAGTCAGATCCTTCACTCTTGCCTGTCAGCTGGAATTTTGTTTCATATTTCTCCTGGTGCCTACCCCTTTGCTGTGTTATGGTTTTTCTTTTGTGGTTGGTGTCTTTTAAAAAATGACACAGCCTCAATGTTTGCCTAAAAGAGATTTTCTCCAAAGTAATTTCCGTTGCTTCGGCAAGCGGGAGTTTGCCTAATTGAACATGATGGATTCCGGGTCCTGGTTGGCCATTTGAGCCATATGTCTTAGCACGTCCTTTTTTGTGATGATGCCCAATAGTCTCCTGGAAGAGAAGCAGAAAAAGGACAGATGAGGTGAGCAGAATGATCTTGTGCTGTACCTCTCAATTTCCTAAACCGTAATGGCCAAACCACAGCGAAACCCTCTGGTCTAGGCAAGCAGGGCTCCTGTCTGTAAATCAACTGGCTCAGATCAGTCAGCCCACAGGACTAGTAAGGAAAAGGGGCTCGGTTCTGTTTGCTTTGCTTTCTCTTGTTGGATAAAGGGGTTCCCTCCAGAAAGTATTACAAACGATTTTGCAAGAGAATGGGGATTAGGGAAAGTAGGGAGTGTTACGGGGTATTTAGCTTTATTTAGATGATGGAACTTCATTTCCAGAGACGACATAGTGCTGGGCATGGGCCTAAGGTGGGTCAGGGGCTGTCGCTGACCTGATAGTCTTGTATCTGTCTTGAGGCCTAGCATAGTTCTTGGCACATAGTAAGCGCTTAACAAATACCCCAGTTGTTATATTAAGAGCCATTACGTCTGTCAAGAGTCTGCACAATTCACGCAGAAATGGCACAAGAGTTGCTCACATTGTAGCTTTCAATCAAGGGTCGATTAAGCGTGTAAATGCTCAACGTTTGATCTCTTGCCCTCTCCCAGACATTGAAAGGGTGCTTCCTAGCCCAGGTCGGGGGAAAGGGACCTGAGTCGAAACTTGTGGTTCATGAGGAATGATAATATCAACAGTAGCATTTGTTTAACACCTGTTATGTGCCAAACACTCGGGTTGATTCCATTCATTCAGGTCAGACAGTCTCTGTCCTCTGTCCCACACAGGACTCACAGTCTAAGGGAGGGAGAAAGGGGTATTTTATATCCATTTTACAGATGAGGAACCTGAGGCTCAGAGTGGTAAAGTAACTGCAAATGGTAGAGCCAGACACTAGAACCTGAGTCCCCTGACTCGCTGATGTATGCTCATTCCACTAGGCCACGCTGCTTAAGGAAAAGAAAAATAAAATATGACAATATTTAGAATTATGGTAGTAAAATTTAACCTGGAAATATGCTTCCAGAAAGTAGCCTATATAAGTCTAATTTAGGCATCTGGAAAATATGAGCAAATTTTTTAGGTAAATACCCTAGTGCCCTCCTAACTGGTTCATAGATGGGACCCTCAGGAAAACCCTAATGACATTCTCTGTCCTAAACTGCACGCTTCATTAAAATATTCTGCTGCAATGCTTAAAGCTTTACTTCTGTGAATTAGAATTCTCCAGAATACTTTGACCAGAAAAAAAAAGCCTGGTTTGGGGATAGCAACTTAAAATAGGTTATTGTGCTTCTGCATGTAATGATTGCCTGGCTAAATAGCCAGAGCTAAACATCTTGAAGTAAAACTTGAATTTTGAAATTCAGATTCAGTCATGGTTTGACATTTCATCTTAAGTATGAAATGGGTAGGTGCAGTGTAAAGAAACCAAGTCTGGTCCAGAAATGTTTAGGTGAAAACATGGAAAGGTCGGGTTACCCCGCCTACAGAGAGCAAGAAGTCAGTGATTAATCGTTCACTTATTATATGGTGCTCTAATGGTGCAGGACTTTACTGACTGAAACAGGTAACAGTGGGTCATGCAAATAACCCAGGGACAATAAGGACTTTGTTCAGGATGTCACAGCCTCCTGAGCCCACAAGTTTATGGCTCAGCTTGGTTTGTTTCTGGGACATTTTTTCCTCACGGTTTTTTTATTTAATTTTTTATTTATTTTGCTTGGGTGCTTATGAGGCTGACTACCAGAATAATGGCACCGTCCCATGAATTCAAATAGAGGCAGCCATTATTCTCTCAGGTCCCATTACTCATTGACATAAAATGTATGGTTCTTAACTTCTGTGATTCATTCGAGGGAGAGTTCCCATGCCTTCCCACCTGTAAGCCTCTAAGGGCCTTACAGTACAGGTTTAACTATTATAAAAACTAATGAGAGGGCTTGCCCTGTGGCTTCTTAAACTTGCAGACCATAGTCTAGCTCTCTGTAGATAGTGTTTCCCTTCTAAACACTTCTAGGTTTTAACAGGTTAGGAAGTCCAAACCCCTGCTTAACTGGAACTGTTTTCCAGCAAGGGGAACATTATCACTTCACTTTGCTTTCTTTGTGTCGGGCCCAAGGGCCCACCTCCTAGCCTGTCCCTGCAACACAAGACTGCTTAGCGGGCCTTTGCACCAAGTAATAATAACTGTGGTATTGATTAAGTGCTTACTAAGTGCCAAGCACTTGGCTAAACCCTAGAAGGGTTGCAAGATAATGCGATGTAACAGAGTCCTTCTCACGCAATCGGTAAAGAGAGTAGATCTCTCACCACAATTTTACCAATGAGGAATCTGAGGCACTGTCATAGATAGCTGAAAACTGATCAGCACTTTCCAAAACAAAAGAAAGCAGGAAAAGTGTTGAAGAATTTGGGATTTAAGTGCATTGTTGATGTGACTTGGCTCTAAGAGGGCAAATTTTCTCCCCACATAGGAGAAATTTAGCAGTGGTTTACACCAGTTTGACTGACACATAGTGCACACACCTGGCATGAGTGGAAAAGACTTGGCTGCTGACACTGCAACTTGCACGGCTAATTTATACTGTGCAATTGGAAATTAGGGAAACTGTGAATATTAGGTGTGAAAGGGCCTCCCGAACATGCAAGTGTTAATGAAGGTTTAGGTACTGGATTTAAGGAAGGAGGGCTATATTTTGCAGGTTGGAACCAGAGGACACTGATGTTTGGGGAAAACTGGAGAAAGCTGGCCAGTGGTATAAAAATCTTAGTTACTGGTAGCAGCCTGAAATCAGGGATGGCTCTCCATTTCATTCATTGCCCAAGGACTTTGAGATTTGGGAAAGTTTGGGTTTTTCAGGGTTCACTAATGGACACAAATGCCTCTTTCATCTCAGTAGAAAAGCAAACTACTCATGACAGATCTGGGAAGTGTCACTCCTTACCCGGCAAGCATGATCAATATATTGACAATTTGTCTAAAGCAGTCCTGAAATTCTGTGTGAAAATGTGTGTCACCTCTGTATCAGAAAGAGAAGCCACCCATGATCTCAGTGGAGAAAAATGGATTTGAGAGTTTGGGGTTTTGGGGATATTTCTTCCCCTCCCACTACCCACCCTCACACACACAGTTTCTGTTAGCAGGGTGTGCTGGGTTGAGAGGAGACGTGCATCCCAACGGAATGAGACAGCATGTCCACAACTTTCTGAGGTTTTGAAGCCTTTAGGTGGCACAGAATGCTTTGGGTGGTTACATTTTTTTTTTCTTGTGCGCTAATAAGGGTTTATTATGTGCAATCCTGGGGTGCTGCATTTGATGCAAGACACAACTTCCCATCTTGCAGTGGGCTCCCAACCCAAGACGAAGGGAGTGCGGGTATTTTGTCCCTATTTTCAGGTGAAGCAGCGTAGCCTAGTGGAAAGAACCTGGGCCTAAGGATTCAGGAAATCTGGGTTCCAATCCCAGTTCTGCCATTTGTCTGTGTGTTACTTTGGGCAAGTCACTCTGTGCCTCAGTTTCTTCAACTGTACAAATGGAGTTGTTAGCTGTTCCTCTTCCCCCTTAGACTGTGAGCCCCCATGTGACACAAGGACTAGGAATGATCTGCTTATAGGGTTTCTGCCTCATTGTTTAGTGCAAAGTAAGCACTTAATATAATAAAAAACTGAAGCACAGAGAGGTTGTGTCTTGCCCCAGGTCACCCAGCAGGCAAGAGGCAGCACTGGAAGTAGAAGCCCAGGCCCAGAACCCCAGTCCTATGTTCTTCCCGATTCCTGCCAGATGTTGACTCGAAATGCAGCTAGCAATTGTCCCACAGTTTCAGCTGTAAATTTGGATTTCCTTGGAAAAACAGACTCAAAACCTGTAAAATCTGGGTAGACTCAAACTCCCCCAGACACCCCCTTCCTTATTAGACTTCCTTTGTAGTCTTGGTAAGTGATAACCCAACCAGTCAGTGTCTTTCCGCATGTTTCCAAGTTCACTTAGCTCTGTTATTCTTAAGGCCCCAGACAGCCACTGCCCTTTCTTCCCACAGCTTTTAGCTGTTTGAAGCCCCTTTTCTGCTGCCTCAGTTTTCTCATGTTAATCCTTAGTATGGGAAGGATTCAGAGAAGCACCCGAAGGAGTCCTCCCCAGCCCTCCACAAGCCCATTAGCTCAATCATCTTGCTCCCTCCAACCTCATCTCGCTACCGTCATAATAAAACCCAGCCTGCACACTTTGCTCCTCTAATGCTAACCTTCTCACTGTAACTCATTCTTGTCTGTCTCGCCACTGACGGCTCACCCATGTCCTACCTCTGGCCTGGACACCCTCCTTCTTTATATCCAACAGACATATATCCAACACCCCCCTCCCCGCCCCCTTCCTCCAAAGCCTTATTGAAGGCACATCTCCTCCAAGAGGTCTTCCCTGACCAAATCTTCCTTTTCCCTTCTCCCACTCCCCTGTCAACGTGACTTCCTCTCTTTATTCATCCCCCCCTCCCAGTACTTAGGTACATATCTACAATTTATTTTTATTAATGTCTCTCTCCTCCTCTAGGCTAAAAACTCATTGTGATCAGGGAATGCTTCTGTTTATTGTTATATTGTATTCTCCCAAGAGCTTAGTACATTGCTGTGGACACAGTGAGAGACTGTGAGCCCACTGTTGGGTAGGGACTGTCTCTATATGTTGCCAACTTGTACTTCCCAAGCGCTTAGTACAGTGCTCTGCACACAGTAAGCACTCAATAAATACGATTGATTGAGAGCTCAGTAAATATGATCGACTTACTGACTGACAAGGTTACCTATCACCTCTCCTCCTCCCACCTCCACTACTACCATTTTACACACCTTATCAGACAATTAACCATCATAAATCCCGGCTCTGCCACTTATCAGCTGGGTGACTTTGGGCAAGTCACTTAACTTCTCTGTGCCTCAGTTACCTCATCTGTAAAATAGGGTTTGAAAGTGTAAACCCCACGTGGGACAACCTGATTACCTTGTATCTCCCTCAGTGCTTAGAACGGTGCTTGACACATAGCGCTTAACAAATACCAAAATTATTATTATTATTATAACTATCATAATCAGGAGAGGCATAGAGAAAAAGACTGAGGAAAGAGAAATGGCATGTCTGAGACATGCCTTCCCTGGCTGGAAGCCTAAAAATGAGGAAATCCTGCCAGCACCAATATATCAGCATCTGTGTTTGTTTAAAAAAAAAACACACACACATAAAGAGTGTGATTTTTGTCTTCTCATGGGACATCCTGATCCAAATTCTGCTGTTTGGGTATCCCTTGAAAGCCTCAAGGGAGTCCGTAAGCTGGGAGTGAGTTCCATGGAGCCAAATTTCCCTCTGGGAGTTGAAAATTCCAATGATAATTGACAATATCAATGAAGAAAGCAATAGTCAAATGTAAGATAATCCAAAATTTAGGATCAGGGGAAGAGAAGCACCTGGGTGTGGGAAAAGCCCCATCGGTCGGGCCTGGGTTTAGATGCCTTTTCTTCTACAAATCGGGTAACCGTTGCTGGGAGACATGGCCATTTGTGCCAATAGGTCTAAAGGCTGCTGCTTCAACTACGATGTTTGGAAGTGACAGGGCCTCTCCATGGGGCTGCCTTCTGCCCACATTATCTCCCAAGCACTCACTACAGCGTGGCCGAGTGGAGAAGGCATTGAACTGGGAGCCATAAGGCCTGGGTTTTATTTACATCTCCAACATTTGCCTGATGTGAGATCCTGGGCAAGTTGTTTAACTTCTCTGTGCCTCAGTTTCCTCTTCTGTAAAATAGGGTTAAAGTGCCTGTTCTCATTCCCTCTTAGACTAAGCCCCATGTGGGGCAGGGACTGTCTGAGATTATTTTCTCGTGTACCTCCCCCTGTGCTTAGTACAGTGCTGGGCACATAATGATGATGGCATTTATTCAGCTTTCACTATTATTATTCCAGTTCTCTGCCTAGAGAAGATGCTCAGTAAATACTGTTGATTAAAATGGACTAACCTAGAACCAAGGCTGCCCTGACTGAGGCATGTTGAAAGTAGTCCATGAGATAGGAGATATTGCCCAGTGAGACCCTCTGAAAGAAGGTATGGGTGTTGGGAGGCCCGAGTCCTCTAAGAACCTTTTTTCCTTAAAAGAGTGGATTTTCCACTTTGTCTTTGTATCCCAGATGCCCTTTCCCCAGGCCCTGCAGAGTGTGAACAGCATTCTCTTTGCAGACCTGAGCAGAAGGAGGCCTTAACCCTAGGCACATGCTCTAAAAGAATATCCTCAGCTCCTGGAACAGTGAAGCGTGGTCACCCCAGACCATTGCGAGGGTATAAATTGTAGTCAGCATAGCTTTTTGAAAAATAAAATACCATAATGTTTTATTAATGTACCAGTAAATGGGATTAAAATTATTTTTGGCATCGCTTCTGGCCTCTGAGCCCTACAATGCAAAAACATCCAACCCTCTCAATTTCCAGGACGCTGTGAGGAAAAATGGCCTTTCCCACTTTAGTTGGTTAGCCCTGGTACTTATCTGCTGTGATCAGATATTATTCATGTCATGAAAGGGGAGTGTTACCCTGGAATACCCTGTATTTTCATTAGAAGCCCAGCTAATGCTTTTCAAGCTGCACACACAGACTGACCTACATCCCTGTTCCCCTCTCAAAGAAATAATAAACAATACTTAAGAAGCCCCAGGCTCGGGGCCTTGAAGAAAGACCCCAAGTTTGGACTTCTGCTGGACCTCATAGGAGCTAGCACTGGATGGGTGACGAAGGACATATCGGTTTTGCCCCTACGGTGATCGGAGGTGGGCTCCCCTCCTCTTTCACCCCAGGTCTCTGACAACATCTAAGCAGCATGCTGAAAAGAGCCAAGGAATCGTTTGAGTGACTGTTTTTTGGTCGTGAAGCCTGCCTGTCTTTTCCCTGAAAAGATCCCCCACTCCCTTTCCAGTCCCTCAAACAAATGAAGAGCTAGGACTTCTCCTGGGTCTCTGATTCTCTGGGTGCATGGTGTGGCTCACTCAGTGTCTCTGACTTCACATGGGCATTTCTGCCAGGGTGTGCTGTGTGACTAGAGCCGGCTCCACCTCCGTGATGCCACTCTATTCAGGTTCACTAGTCTAAATTAACAATAATGATTGTGGTATTTAAGCCCTTATGTGCCACGTGATATACTAAGCACTGGGGTAAATACAGGGTAACCAGGTTGCATTAGATTCTTGTCTGAGGAGGGAGAACAGGTATTTTAATCCTCATTTTACAGATGAGGAAACTGAGGCACTGAACATTTAGGTGACTTGTCCAAGGTCATACAGCAGGTAGTGGCTGAGGTGGAGTTAGAACTCAGGTCCCCTGAGTCCCAGGTCCACGCTTTTTTCACTAGGCCATGCTGAATTTCCAAATAGGAGATAGTAGGCAGCAGGGGAGGAGACCACTTGTTTCCCGGAGTTCTCTCATGTGCTTTGAGACCATGAGGAACAAGACTTCATTTCTGGGAGCAGGGTTAGAGCTGCCTCTACAGGTTTACATGTGGTTTAGGAGAGGCAGCGTGGCTCAGTGGAAAGAGCACGGGCTTGGGAGTCAGAGGTCTTGGGTTCTAATCCCAGCTCTGCCACTTAGCTGTGTGACTTTCGGCAAGTCACTTAACTTCTCTGTGCCTCAGTTACCTCATCTGTAAAATGGGGATTAAGACTGTAAGCCCCACGTGGGACAACCTGATGACCATGATCTGTTGTATGAACTTCACATCAGTGAAGGACAATTTTACAGTTGGATAGGTAGGGTTTTTCCACTTATTTTTTTTCTGGCCAAAGTGGCTGCCTCTTGGATCTCCTCCCTATCTTGCGAATCTCCTATTGAGCATCAAACGAAGGCTTAGTACTTCCCCCACAACCTGGTGATACAAGAGTAGTTCACTTGGGAAAATGTGGCCTGTGACAAATGTCTTTTTTCAGTCAAATATTTCAAAATTCTCTGTAAGTGTTCATTCAACACAATCCCTGCCTTCTGTTCAAGGCACTTGATGTGGCTTCATCACAAAGCGCAAGGATTTTCAAAAATCACCTGAGAGCCTCAGTTTTCTCATCAATAAAATGGGGCTAACAACTGAGTTGGTCCAAGTGGCGAGAAAACCAGGGCCCAAGCCAAAGTGCAACTTTAGCAGGGGGTGTCCTCTGTCACATTTTGATGATCCAGGTGGCAGCCAAATCCATTTTAGTATCTTCTGTTTGCAACGGTATCAGTTCCAGTCATTGTGCCACACCAATTCAGTGAATTTCACCCAAATTGTTGTACACAATTGTTTTGTTAGATCTAGTGGGATAAAAATGGAAGAAAAAAATGGGTTTTGTCTCTAGAATAGTAAACAGATAATTCATTGTTCATTTAGTAGGGCAGAGAGAAGAGTTATCCAGACAGCTGGATGACTGGAGTCCAGATCATGGTCACCAATACTGTCTTTCACTGGAAATAGGTTTGAACTGTTTATGTTCAAGCATGTAGATGAATAAATGTTCAATAAATGAATAAATGTTCAAGCATGTAGATGAATAAATAGAACAAAGCTATGGTGGTTATTTTTAAACATGAAAGAAAGAAATGGAGAAGAGATATTAGACTCTCAGAATTTAGGCATAAACTGACACCATGGACATGTGAGGACTAAAGTGGAATACTTGTGATGGACTAAATATAGGAACCACTGACATGCAAGGCTTGAAGCGAAATATTTCAGCAGAGCCATAAAACACACAGCACAGAGGGATGGCCCCAAATCGCAGCATGGTCAAAATGTCTTTTACAGACTTGGAAGGAGACTTACCCAAACTGGACCCGAGATAGCAACTTTCAGGTAGTTTTGTACTTAAATTGAAAATATGCCTTATGGTTGTTGAAAACAGAGGCTTTGTATATAGCAAAATAGTTTGTATCTGAGCAACAGCACGAGCTCTGAGGTTTCTCGACTTGCTCATGTTTCTGGGGCATAAACATGATTTCTTACAGCCACGTCCCTGGACATAAATTGTTCGTAACCAGGTCTGAACTGTTGAAACATAGGTCCTTTGAATAGTGCCTTTTTTCATAAATTTTAATAATGCCCTACATGTAGGAAACCAGACTTAAGGACTATACACACTCCATGAGTTGCTAGTCCTCTAGACTGTGAGCCCCATGTGGAACAGGGACTGTGTATGCTCAGGGACCGTCTCTATATGTTTCCAACTTGTACTTCCCAAGCGCTTAGTACAGCGCTCTGCACACAGTAAGCGCTCAATAAATACGACTGAATGAATGAATGAATCTAACCCAGCACTTAGTACAATGCTTAAAAAAAACCCCATTATTTGTAGTTTGGTGTTCAAATAATTTTCCCAACTCCCTTACTATTAGTCAGTCATATTTATTGAGTGCTTATCGTGTGCAGAGCACTGTACTAAGCCCTTGGGAGAGTACAGTATAACAGGTACATACATTCCCTGCCCACAACGAGCTTCTGTGGGACGCCTTCGTTTATTCATTGTCATATTTATTGAGCATTTACCGTGTGCAAAACACTGGACTAAGCATTTGGTTAGTATGGTGCTCTGCAGTAATACCATGTACTGATTGATTAAGGGCTTACTATGTCCCAGGCACTGTGGTAGATACAAAATAATCAGCTTGAACACAGTGCCTGCCACACACAGGGCTATGTCTGAAAGAAAGGGAGAACAGGTGTTTAATCCCCATTTTACAGATGAGGAAACTGAGGCACATAGAAGTTGATGGACTTACCCAAGGTCTCACACAGCAGACAAGTGATGGAGCTGGGACTAGAACCCAGGTCTCTTGATTCTCAGCCCTGTGCTCTTTCCGTTAGTCCACCCTGCCTTTCTTCAGGAATACTATTCGTTTGTTTTCAAGCTACCCACTGAATTCACACTGCATTTGGCCCCACTGGCACCTGGCTAAATGACAAAATTATAGTTTTTCAACCAGGAAGGCACTCATGGCACAATCAGGATTGAAGATGGGGTTCAAAACGCTGGAGCTTCGAGCTCCTATAGGCCAAAGAAAGGCTTGTCTGCCACTTACCCGCTGCGTGTCACCAGACATTGGCGCAACCCCAGCTTCCGAAAGATGTCCACCACCGTCTCCATGGGGGTGTGGTCCGTGACGGTGAAGGGGCTCAGGTTGAGGATGCGGCGCAGCTTCAGGGGGTGGGGGCTGTTTGCGGCCAGCTCGGGAGGGTCTTCTGTGAAATACATGATGGAATTGCTCACGATGCCATCCTGCCGCTGCCTGGCATTCTCTGGGTAACAAGAGACTAGGTTAGTCACTCCTTGCTTCCAGAGGAGAGGGGCCTGTAAGCAGGCTATGTGTGGGTCCCGCTTTTCTTTGAGCGATCACAAGATTCAGGTGGTCTCGGCCGGTGTGTCATAGCAAGGAAGAGCGAGAGGAAGGAAAGGATTATGGTGCAGTTTTCAGTGTTCTTCCCTATCAGAGAGACAAAACCTAAACAGAGGAAGAACACGTAGGACATGTGACTACCGGCTACCGATTGTTGCCTCGGCTAGAGCTGAGACCATAGTGTCGTGTGTTCCTTTTGGACTAGAAAGAGGTCACCACCGTGGGGGTGTCCATGGAACGTGTCGGCAGCTCCGTGGTCCGAGGGAGCTTTAGGAAGGGTGGAGTTTGGCTTGGGTGGGCAGAGCCTGACTGAATGCCTTTCGGCTGGGGCTCAGATGATGTTGGGCGCTGAAAATCCAGCCTGTGCTGGGCTCTCTTTAAGGAAAGAACGTGATGATTTAAAGGACCAAATCGAAGTAGGATTAATGGGAACTCGGGAAACGTAATTTAGTGTGCTGCTGCTGGAGGCCAGGATTCCAATCCAGTTTTGAGTCATGAGGGAAATGAATCTATTAGTCTCCACATATTTCTCCAAGGCCCCCCTCCCATCCAGATTCAGTTTCAAACTCTCCCTTGAGTGTTGGAAAAATTGTAGGCTGAGGCTGACCCAAGCCTGGTTTCAGGGTCAGTGCTGACTCTCTTGCCTTTGCAAGCTCTACCGTTCACCTCATGACCATGGGGTTGCTCTGAAGCAATGGAAACCAGCTCCACTGGACCAGAACACTTGTTCCGGTGTTAATAACAGTAATAATAATGGCATTTATTAAGCGCTTACTATGTGCAAAGCACTGTTCTAAGTACTGGGGAGGTTACAAGGTGATCAGGTTTTCCCACTGGGGGCTCACAGTCTTCATCCCCATTTTACAGATGAGGGAACTGAGGCACAGAGAAGTTAAGTGTCTTGCCCAAAGTCACACAGCTGACAATTGGCGGAGCTGGGATTTGAACCCGTGACTTCTGACTCCAAAGCCCGGGCTCTTTTCCACTGAGCCACGCTGGTGTTCTAATGGATCACTGATGATGTTAACAGCCATGGGGAGGGAGGTAAAGAGACATGATTGGAGTCTGACTAAGGGGGTTCTTGAGTCCTTGAGTCATGCCGGGTGGGGCCAGAGGGCATTGAAGTAGGAGGGATTAAACAGCAAAGACTGATGCTCTAAACTGGTGGTTCTAGAAAAAAAAGGCCTTGCCAGAAGGAAGGGTGTCCAATACCCGGCTTTGGGAGCCTTCAGTCCATGGTATGGATTGAGAACTTACAGTGTGCAGAGCACTGTTCCGTACAGAACCACAGAGTTGGTAGGCATGGTCCCTGCCCACAAAGAGTTTACAGTCTAGAGGAGAGGCTTTGATTCTCAGGATAGAAGGTGGGAAGCAGCGAGGCCTAGTGGATAGAGCACTGGAGCCTGGGAGTGAGAAGGCCTCGGTTCTAGGCTTGGGTCCACCACTTGTCATGGGTTCGAATCCCGGCTCCGCCACTTGTTAGCTGTGTGACCTTGGGCAAGCCACTTAACTTCTCTGGGCCTCTGTTCCCTCATCTGTAAAATGGGGATTAAGACTGTGAGCCCCACGTGGGACAACCTTATTACTTTGTATCCCCTAAGTGTTTAGAACAGTGCTTTGCACATAGTAAGTGCTTAACAAATACCATCATCATTATTATTATTGTCTGCTCAGAGACCGTGGACAAGGCACTTATCTGTGCCTCAGTTTCCTCATCTGCAAAAATGGGGATTAAATCTTACTCCCTCCTACTTAGACTGTGAGCTTCAAGTGGGACAGGGATCAGTCTTGTGTCTACCTCAGCACTTAGTACAGTGGGTGTCACAGAGTAAGCACTTAAAGAGTACCATACAATGAATAAACAAGTTAATTCCTAGTTAGGTTGTGGGACTGAGAGCCTTCCAAACTGACCGTATGGTGATGATGCACTGCTCCCTTCCCGAATGAAAAGAGCCTGGGCATCAGAATCTGGGTTCTAATCCTGACTCCACCACTTGGTTGCTGTGGCTTTGAGCAAATCACTTGACTTCTCAGTGCCTTAGTTTCTTCTTACATAAAATGGGAATTCAGTACCTGCCCTCCCTCTCCCATAGACTCTGAGTTCCATGTGGGAAGGGGACTGTGTCTGATCTGACTATATTGTAAATATTCCGGCACTTAGGAGGCTTGGCACATAACTTCACAAATACCACAATTATTATTAACAATCTTCATCTGCATGTTCCCTGCCTTGATATTCCTGCTGTTTTTCATCACCCGTCTGTCTAGCTGTGCCAAGGACAACTGTATATGTTTGGTTTTACTTTTGCCCTCGTTTTTATGAGAAAGAGGAAAAGACCTCCCACCTAACCCTTACTAAGCATCTCTGAGCATCGCTCTCCACAGTGGCTTAAGGAATGGGAGCAGGTAGTGTGTTGCCAGTGTTGAGAGATCTCATAAATATTCTGTTCCCTAACCAGAGAATGCGCTCATCACCCTTTCCTACTGCCTTGCCAGGTGTGCTGTTGAGTAGAGGTGAGGAAGTGTGAAGGCTCAGGGCAAACTACCACTACTACTGCAAGTACAACTTAGGCACTTGTCTGGCTTGTGGTAGGATAAGCTCTTCTCTTTCCAACCTTAGAATGAATTCCTGGGAAACACAGACAGCCACAGAGACACAGGTGCTTGCCGAGAGCACACTGGGCATTTATAGGGCCAGGGACCACTAAGATGCTCCTACCATACCAGGTGCAAGAGAGTAATCCCCACTGACACCCAGGAATTCAGCCTCCCTCAGTTTCCTCTCCTACCCCAAGGACCACACCATGAAACTAGAGCAGGACAGTGGCATATTTTTTTTATGGCATTTAAGCGCTTGCTCAATGGCAAACACTGTTCTGAGTGTTGGGTAGGTACAAATTGATTAGGCTGAACAGAGTCCATGTCCTGCATGGGGCTCATAGTCTAAGTAGGAGGAAGAACAGGTATCCCCATTTTACCATTGAGGAAACTGAGGTGCAGAGAAATTAAGCGACTTGCCCAAGGGCACACAGAAAAAAATGGGCAGAGATGGGATTAGAACCCAGGTCCTATAGACTCCCAGGCCTGTGCTGCTTGTATACAAATGTGTGTAACTCCTCAAGTGTGCCTTTTGCCTCAATCGAGGTGGGTCTTTCTTCAGAGGTTGGCAGTTATGCCTGCAAATTTATTCAGATCTCCAGCTCATTCCTCCGAGATATCACCTTTTAGTATTGTTCGCCGCCCAATTTCCATGCAGATCAGCTACAGCCTGTTAAAAACAACCTTGTCTAAAATTGGAACATATCACAGTGGAAAAAGAGATGGCTAAGACTAAAAAAAAAGCCCCCTAAAATCTTGAGAGGACTTCTAATCCATTCCCTTGATTTTCTAGCAGAATGACTCTCGAACCACCTCAGCCACAGGGAACAACTTCCTATTTTTATTTTACTGGCTTTTCTTGCTCCTTAAATTGGAAGTCCCCATTGACAGGAACTGAATCTAATCCGATTACCTTGTATCCACCCAATCGCTTAGCACAGTGCTTGTGTTGTGGGCAGGGAACATGTCTCTGTTGTATTGTCTCCAAAGCACTTAGTGCAGTGCTCTGCACACAGTATGCATTCAATAAGTCTCAATAAATATCACTGATGGATTGAGAACACATTTCCACCATCACTTTCAGAAATCCCTTCCAATACTTTGTCGTGACACAATCTGATTCTTTCCATATTCCCTCTTAGACCTTACTTCCCAACCATAACAACCACTTAAATTCATTTCCTATTGCTAATATGACCAGATTTTTCAGATAATCTAGTTAACATTTTTTCTTTTTAAAAATGATAGTAACTGGCGAAACTTTTAAAATGGAGTTGCGTTGATCAAAAACAGTGATGAATTCAATAACTTCAACTTCAGTGTAGCTACATAATTGTACCCTCGCAGGCTCCAAATAGGTTTACTCAATTAGTGATGCGTATTGAGCCCACTTTTAGACTGTGAGCCCACTGTTGGGTAGGGACTGTCTCTATATGTTGCCAATTTGTACTTCCCAAGTGCTTAGTACAGTGCTCTGCACATAGTAAGCACCCAATAAATACGATTGATGATGATGATGATTGAGCGGTAACTGTGTGCAGAGCACTGGTACCAAACCCTTGGGAGAGTTTGGGACAGCGAATAGATACCATCACTGCACTCTTACACCTCTGATTTCCCTCCCTCAAAGTTGAAAATGGCAGTGAGTAGTTTCAGCCAAAACTAAAACTAAATTCTGGTCCCCAGAAATAGCCATGGAATTCTGCAGATGCAAAAAGTGCTGATTTCTACCATTTCATCAGGGTGGTAGAATTTCACTGTCTATCTACACACAGATCAAGAAAAGCTTCTAGGATTACTCAGAGCAAAGCTTTCACATTGCCTTTTCACTAACAATGTTAATAGCTGGCTCTACATTATAATCTGTCTGATTGGAAGCTTAGAGATATTGTTTACATTGATTTCTCCCCCCCCCCCCCAACACTTCAGACATTCCAAACGTAACTGCTGCTCTGCCATCAGCATCTAGTTCAAGATTCCTCTATAACAGCTTGATGACAGTTGCTACTTACCACTGTAAGACAGTAACGAACTTCCATGGTAATTAGCCAATAGCCTCTCTTTCTGGGCAGGTGTGTGCAAAGCTACACAAACAATAGTTGATTCCGTGAACTCTACTTATATATTTTCAATTTTTTTTAATTGCAATTCTTATTTTAAAATCTGAATGGGGACAGTAATTAGAAGAAGGCAACTTACTGGGCTCCTACTGAAACAGCAACCTATAAAGAATTAAGGTATAATTCTACTTCGTCTTCAAACATCATGGGACCGGAAGTCAGAGAACCTGGGTTCTGATCCCAGCTCCACACGTGGCTGCTGTGTGACCGTAGGCAAGTCACTTAATTATCTCAGTTTCTTTGTCTATAAAATGGGGGCTAAATCATACTCCCTTCTACTTAGAAGGGTCAGGGACTGTGTCTGACCTGATTATCTTGTGTCTGCCTCAATGTTTAGTACAGTGCTTGGCACATAATGGGCACTGAACAAATACATTTATTATTAGGAGAAGCAGCATGGCTCAGTGGAAAGAGCCCGGACTTTGGAGTCAGAGGTCATGGATTCAAATCCTAACTCCGCCACTTGTCAGCTGTGTGACTTTGGGCAAGTCACCTAACTTCTCCATGCCTCAGTTACCTCATCTGTAAAATGGGGGTGAAGACTGTGAGCCCTCCATGGGACAACCTGATCACCCTCTAACCTCCCCAGCGCTTAGAACAGTGCTTTGCACATAGTAAGCACTTAATAAATGCCGTTATTATTATTATTATTATTATTTATTATGAGTAGTGGTTCCTGAAATTTTAGGAGACTTGATTAGAAACCATGACCTTCTCACTCCCATTTACGGTTAAGTGCTAAGAAGTGTGCTAAATGCCAGATTAGATGCCTGATAATCAGAGTGGACAGTCTCTATCCCACACGAGGCGCTCTCATTCTAATGGAGAGGGAGTACAGGTATTTAATCCCCATTTTTTAGTTGAAGAAACTGAGGCT
The DNA here is from genome assembly GCF_015852505.1 of Tachyglossus aculeatus. Lineage (NCBI taxonomy): Eukaryota > Metazoa > Chordata > Mammalia > Monotremata > Tachyglossidae > Tachyglossus > Tachyglossus aculeatus. The sequence goes on from NC_052080.1 coordinate 9,526,011, forward strand.
CAGGGAATTTAAAACAGCTTGCCCAAGAGTATACAGCAGGCAAGTGTCAGAGCTGGGAATAGAACCCAGGTCACCTGGCTACCAGTCCTGTGTTCTATCCAGTAGACCCCGCCGCTTCTCGAGTACCCAGATTAAATATCTAGGTGGCAAACGAGTCACCCAAGAAGATGTTCCCCTTGTGCCTGACTCCCCTCGTCACCTCCATTTCTGGTGGTCCCTAGGAGAAGCAGAACTGTTCAATGTGGGATCTCAAGGGAGAGAGGTATAGAAGCTCACTTGAGCCTTGTACAAACATGTGAATTAGACAAAAGGGTCTTTGCCATCTGAGTCAGTTTTCCAAACCATGCATCTTTCTGAGCAATGGCCATTAAAAGCATTGATCAGTGACAGACATCTCTTTACTCACTTATGGCAAGAATTAGTTCCCTCCTCTGAGCGAAGCCAATGAGGCGCTCGGAATCTTTGGAAACGACCACGGGAAAGCCGTTGTAATCCGTCTCTTTGATGAGCGTCTCCACGTCCTCGACTGTCATGCCATCCTGAGTCAGGACGGACAGCGGAGGCTCCCCTCGCCTTGGCCTCATGACGTCCGTTGCCAGAGTCCTGTGGGTGAACTCATCCTTCACGTCCAGGAACGGGTACCCATTCAGGTGGATGTGGGCCTCGTAGATGCCTTCCTTGCCGAAGGCGTCGGCGACCCATTTGCTGGTCACGGCGGCCGCCATGAGGGGGACGATATACTCCAGGCCGCCGGTCAGCTCGAACATGATCACCACCAGGGAGACGGTCATTCTGGTCACTCCACCTGCCAAGGAAAAGGTGATTCAGATGGCAAAATGCCCTCCCTCCTCACTGCTTTGCTCCCCCGATCCAACCACTGAGGCCCTTTATTGAGCACTCATCATCTACTAAGCGCGTGGAAGATCTCAGTAGAGTAAGTGTCTGAACTATGACCGCTCTCACCCTTGGTGTTCCGTGTTCTATGGGGGAAAAAATATCACTTTTAATGATTGTAATTCCAAGGATATCATGAGGGCAGGGACCGCATGTACCAAATCTCCTATGTTGTTCTAATCCAAGCACTTAGTACAGCATTCTGTACACAGTACGTGCTGAATAAATACCATTGATTGATGGATCGAAAAAGCAGAAAACCACTCTCAAGATAGAACAATATCATCCCAGGAGAGCAACATGTCTATCTGGGATTGAAGCAGTGTAGGCTACACCCCAGTTTCAGTGAACAATGCCTGATGCCATAATAATGATAATAATAATGATGGCATTTGTTAAGTGCTTACTATGTATGAAGCACTGTTCTAAGCGCTGGGGGGGAATACAAGATGATCAGGTTGTCCCACATGGCGCTCACAATCTTAATCCCCATTTTACAGATGAGGGAACTGAGGCTTAGAAAAGTTAAATGACTTGCCCAAGGTCACACAGCAGACATGTGGTGGAGCTGGGATTAGAACCCATGTCCTCTGGCTCCCAAGCCCATGCTCTTTCCACTGAGCCACACTGCTTCTCTGAAGTTGTGACTTGCCCAAAGTCACACATCTGACAGTTGGCGGAGCCAGAATTTGAACCCATGACCTCTGACTCCAAAACTCATGCTCTTTCCACTGAGCCATGCTGCTTCTCTTTTTGCCATAACAGTAGCTCAACACCAGCATAAACAATAATAATAATGGTACTGTTAAGTGCTTACTATGTGCCAAACACTGTTCTAAGCACCAGGAGAATACAAGTTAATCAGGTTGGGCACAGTCCCTGTCCCACTTGGGGCTCACGCTCTTATCCCCATTTTACAGATGAGGTAACTGAGGTCCAGGGAAGTGAAGTGACTTGTCTGAGGCCATACAACAGACAAGTGGCGGAGCCGGGATAAGAACCCATGACCTTCTGACTCCCAGCCCTGTGCTCTATCCCCTAGGCCACGCTGCTTCTCACAAAGACCCTTTCCCCCTTTCTGCTCCCGCCGCCCCTGTACCTAGGCAGGCCGCAGCTCCCACCATTGCATAAAGTCCTGGAGTGACACAATCGGCCCCCGGTCTACACCAGTTCCTGAAGATGATCCAGTCGTGGTGGTGGTAAGCCAGCTGCTCCACGGCAATCCCCACCATCCTTCCAGCCATGGCACCCACTGCCATGCTGGGAATGAACAGGCCCGAGGGAATCTCCAAGGAAACACAGGAAAAAGAAATAGGTTGAGGTGCAGTGAGGCCTGTTCCTCATCGAGCCCAACCAATGGCCATCGGCCTTAATGCTCCGGCGGTCGAAACCAAATTCCTCCTTCTACAGGTGACATCCTTCTTAGGATGTCTGCTGCCATATTCCGCCCCCCGCTTCCCCACCCCACCCCTAGTTCTAGATGGCAGATCCCAGAAGGGTCAGGAAGCGTGTCTACCTCTCTCCTGGGCATTGCTGAGTATAGTGTTTTGTGCCCAGAAAGCACTCCATAAATACTATTCTCCTCCTCCTCTATGCAAATGGGATACCAGGCATAACCTGGGATAAATAATTTTAAATTCTGGGCATCTGTTTCCCCCCACCTCCACCTCAATAGACTTCTAAATTTTATTCTTCTTGAAGGAATGGATTTTTGTGTTTTCATTTCCTTTCATTCAAAAGCTGGCCCAGATTTGCCCGCTAAGGGAACAGTAATCCCAACTGCAAATAACACAGAGAAAATGAGCCTCCAGCATATGAGCTACTTTACTGTGCTATCTCTCCCTTCTCAGGGTCATTTAGATTAGAATTTAAAATTAAACACCATGCTCGGCATGAAAATGAAAACCAGAAGCCCGTGACTGCTCACAGGTGAAGTAGAGCAGATTATTGCTTCATTTTGGCTGTCACAGGTCAGTCAGGAAGCTCTATGAAGTAGAACTTTTCTCTTTGAGAAGCGATCATTAAACAATAGTTGGAAAAAAGTGAGATGAAAGATCCTACTCAGCCTATTGGGGGCAAGTCCCCTTTCCCTATACAATGAATATTTTCTGTGAACTCCATGTGGGACAGTGATGGTGTCTGATTCACTTAAATTGCACCTACCCCAATGTTTCGTACAGTGTTTTATGCATAGTAAGCATGTAACGTACGCAGTATTTCAAATTGGTGCCACGAAAATTCAAGCAGTAGGATAATAATTGCTGTTAATCGGGGAAGGCATCCAGTTTTTGAATTGAATGCTGTATGTTTTGGTGTTCTGTCAAATTGCTTTATCTATGGAACTAACCTAGAATTTGGAGCACGGGTCAGATGGACAACTGAGGAGACAGATTTGTGACACACCCCCATTCCAAAAGGATTTTGTGGCTGTTGGACCCAGTCTTTATCCATGCTTATGAGGCCACAAAGCAAAACCTCCGCTGCATTTGGTTTCCCATCTTTGATCCTAGAGGCCCAGATGACTGGAAAGAAATGATGCTTCCAGGGGCCTCAGCTTTCTCCACAGTTAGTTTTATCCTGTGCAACTCAAATGAAGGTGTGGTGGCTTTTCTGGAAAAGCCAACTCACAACTGTTCTTCTGGGGATACTGAAATAAATCACTTGGCTGTGCACTGCAAAGTCTTTAGAGGCTCACAAAGCTATTAAGTAAAATGCATTATCCCATCTTTAAAAGTAGCAATTTTGGTGTTTGATTTTTTTTTCCTCCCACACTCATTTTATTGCATCTATCTGCCCTTATTTAAAAAAAGGAAACAATGCCATGAAATAGACAGAAAAAACAGTAAAAGCTCAAATGGATTACTGCTAGAGAAATTATCTGACCTAGCACTTTGAGGGCTTATTGTTAGAAGTTTTATCTGAAATGGTTTTAACAAAAGAGAAGAAAGGATTCTTACAGGAAAAGAAAAACAAAAAAACAAAGAAGAAAGCCTTTCTCTGGCTGTTTAAGCAAGAACAACAAAAACTGGTTTTCTGCTAATGACTGCCTCGGGCCTCATTTCTCCCAGGCTTTGCCTGTCAGTGAGTCATTTACAGAGTTAAACCCTTTCCCTCCCTGCCCTGCTATGTCTGCAGAAGCTCTGGTGCAGGGGGCTGCAGACCAGGGGAGTATCCTCTCATACTCTTTCCCACCCTGTCTCATGACCTATTACCCAACATTAAACATTCACGGCAAGGTGTTTAGGAGGGAATCTCTGTTTTGCTTTCTCTTTGTCCCTACTGACATAGCAGAGTCAGAAATTCTCAGGAATCGGGGCCAGGGAAAGTGAGTGGGTGGGGGAAAAAAAAGCACAAAGAAGAAAGTGAGGAATAAAAAGCAGAATAAAGTAGGGTGGATAATAAAGAATGACTGCCTTCTATGGTAATGATATTAAGCTGGGTATTTGAGACATCGTTCAAGGTGAAGGGCCTGGTGGGTAATGTGCCGTTTCTCACTGATTTGTTTGAGACTTTAGAAAGAGCAAAACCTCTCGACCAGTTTCCCCAATAGAAATATGACTGTGAATGACTGGGAGAAGTGGCATGGTCTAGTGGAAAGAACATGGGCCTTGGAGTCCGAGGACGTGTGTTCTAATCCTGACTCCATCATGTGCCTGCTGGGAGACCTTGGGCAAGTCACTTCTGTGCCTCTGTTTCCTTATCTGTAAAATGGGGATTAAACACTTGTTTTCCCACCTACTTAGATGTTGATCCCCATGTGGTACAGGGACTGTGCCCACCCTGATTATCTTGTATCTAACCCAGCCCTTAATACAGTGCTTGGCTCCTAGTAAGCACTTAACAAAACCACAATCACTATTAAAACCATTCTCTGATTCCGCTTCTAAAGGATGTTAGCTAATGAACTTAAGGAGAAATCCAGAGGTAGTGGCAGTATATCCTGGTGCTCTCAATACTGGATTCTCCCTGGAAGGATTCCAGTAATAATAATAATAATAATAATAATAATAATAATAATAATAATAATAATAATAATAATAATAATAATAATAATAATAATACTATGGGCCAACCACCATAATTGGCACTGGGATAGACACAGGATAATCATGTCTAACAATGTCCCTGTCCCATATGGGGCTCTCAGTCTAAGTAGGAGGGAGAACAAGTATTGAATCCCCATTTTACAGATGAGGCATCTGAGGCACAGAGACGTGAAATGACTTGCCCCAGGTCAGTCAGCAGGCAAGTGGCAGAAGCAGGATTAGAACCCAGGTCCTCTGACTCCCAGGCCCATGCTCTTTAATAACAATAATAATAATGATGATGATGATGATGATGATGATGGTATTTGTTCATTCATTCATACACTCATATTTATTGAGCGCTTACTGTGTGCAGAGCACTGTACTAAGCGCTTGGGAAGTACAAGTCGGCAACATATAGAGACAGTCCTTAACCAACAACGGGCTCACAGTCTAGAAGACGGGCTCACGCGTTAAAATTATTGCTATAAAAATTCTGTACTCAAAACATTATGACGACGTTAATTCCAGCAAAAGAGAACAAAAGTCAAAAGTGAACAAGCAGAAAATTAATGGCTTAAGATTTTTTTTTAATGAGTTGTTAAGCGCTTACTATGTGCCAAGCGGTAGGCCATGCTGATGGGCTGCTCTGGGCAGGTTTTCTGTGTAGTGCTAGTGTAACTGTAAAGCGAAATGTTCCCTTTCCCCACCCGTCTCAATGCAGGTGGGGAGATTCGGGCTCAGTACAGAAGTGGTAAGCTAAGAATACCCAAAGTACAGGGTGTCTTTCTTCTTGTGCCGTACCTTAGCTAGCAGACATCCTGGAGCCTAGCAGTGCATTCTTGGTCTTCTCATGGATGGAGGGAGGCCCTTGGGCCACCTGAGCCTCAACCCTCCCCTTCCCCACACCCCCTTCCATCCCTCCTCCTTACCTTCATGCCAAAAGTAAATATGGTGATGACGATTTTGAAAACGAGAGCCAGAGCCAGCTGCCACATGGCCGTGTAAACGCCGACGCCGGCCGGTCGGTCCGGGATGTCGTCGACGGGCCGGGTCATGTTGGGGTCGGTGATGTAGTCGCAGAGCTGAGAGGACTCCAGGGCCCCGCAGTCGTTGAAGAGCTCGGAGATGAGCTCGCTCGTGCTCTGCCGGGTGTAAGGGTTGGGGTAGGCGACAAGGGCCGTGATTGCCGTCACCACAATGACCTCGAGCACTGGATACTTGCCCAGGCGGGTGGTCTTGCGCCGCCTACACCAGGCGATGTTACAGCGGATGAAAAGCGTCCCCCACAGTCCCCCAAAGACCCCGAGCAGGATGAAGGGGAAGAGCTCCGCCATGTACCAGGGGGTGTGGTACTCCACGTAGAAGAGGACCAGGCGGCTGTTCCCAAAGGGATTGATGGATCTTAGTGTAAAGGCAGCAACCAGGGCGGCGAAAAATGACCTCCAGAGGGTCTTCAGGGGGAAGTAGTAACTGACCTAGAACCAGTAAAGAGGCAAGAAGAGGTGAGCCAAGAGCAGGGGGCAGATCCGCCAGCACAGTCCACATCTCCTGAAATCCCAGCCAGGTCCTCCTCTCCACCTCCCTCCTGTGCTTAGTGTTCAGGAAATTCTCTCGGTCCCAGAGAGCAGCAGATGGTTCCCTTAAATTAAACCACATTTGACTCTAGATAAAATTCAACATGAAAAACATGTTGCTGTCTGTTAAACCGAGATCATCTCACAGGGAACCCTGCAAGGCCAGAGCGGGAGTTTATTCACCGCTTTTTGAAATGGCAATCAGAGGGGAGCACCAAACCGCCATTTTGTTGTGCACCAGAGGAAAAATAGCCTGAGTTTTTACAACACAGCTGTCTGCTGGGATCCCCAGTAGAGCAGAAAAACAGAATGCGCACCAAACAGCATAGGGAACGGCTTTTATTTTCATGACTTGGAGGCTGGAATAAATCCCGAGAGCTATTTTCCTCTGATGAACTCAGCGCTGAGAATCAGGGTGGGCCTCATGGAAATGAAACAATCAGTGGTATTTATTGAGCTCTTACTGTGTGCAGAGCACTGTACACATACAACAAGAGTTGTAAACATGTTCCCTGCCCACTACAAGGCACTGGACTGTAAGCTCGTTGTGGGGCAGGGAATGTGTCAGTTATATTGTTCTCAACCAAGCATTTAGTACAGTTCGCTGCACACAGTAAAGCACTCCATAAATGCAATTGACTGATTGACTAGCAGCTGACCGTCTAGAGGTGGAAAGAGCACAGTTATCTCCTAGTCAGCTGACCACTCTGCCACTGGTCTCTTGTGGCACACAGGGCAACTTAAGGCCTCTGTGCCTCAGTTTCCTCACCTGTAAAATGGGGATACAATACCAGTTCTCCCTTCTCCTTGATCTTGAGTCCCGTGTGGGACAAGGACTGCATCTCCTCTGCTTGTATTTTATCTAACATAATGTTTACCACAGTACTGGGCACATAGTGTTTGACAAATACCACAGTTTTTATTATTAATCCTTAGACAAGGATCCTGAAAGGGATGAAGCTTTCTGAATAAGGCCAGAGGTTTAGGGTTTCTCAGTGCCCGCTATCGGGCTAGTAAGTTCTGGCACAGTGGATAGAGTACGGGCCTAGGAATCCGAAGGTCATGGGATCTAATCCTGGCTCCATCACTCTTCTGCTGTGTGACCTTGGGCAAGTCACTTCACTTCTCTGGGCCTCCGTTACCTCATCTGTAAAATGGGGATTGAGGCTGTGAGCCCCACATGGGACAGGGACTGTGTCCAACCTGCTTTGCTTGTGTCCACCCCAATGTTTAGTATAGTGCTTGGCATATAGTAAGCGCTTAACAAATATCACAATTATTATTCTTGAGGGTCTGAAATGCAGAATTTAGAGATGAGGATTTCATTGCTGCAGAAACAATTACAGAAAAAAGTCTTGCGCACTCTTCCCCACCTCCTTCCCCCGACCCCTGCAACAAATCCTCATGGGCTCCCCCAGAGCTCCCACCTTACCTCTTCCAAGCTGAAGAGGACCCCCCCAATCGGGGCACCAAAAGCGACAGAGACCCCCGCAGCAGCTGCAGCTGAAAGGACCTACAACAGAAAAATTTGTACCAACAGTGTTGAGTCCTTGAGGCCCAGTGAATCTTGTACAGCTGTGCGGACCAAATGCAAAACCGGCCCCGCTCACCTCTCTCCTCTTTCCCTCGTTCTTGCTGTACTTGGAGAATAGGCTGCTGAAAAAGTTCCCACAGCAACAGGCCACGTGGACCAGGGGTCCCTCCTTCCCGAGGCTGAGGCCGGAAGACACCACTAGCACCAGGGTGACCGTTTTGATTAACAGAGTCCACTTCCCTAAGTAGCCCCTTATAATAAAGCCACTTAGGATGGTCTTTATCTGGAAGACAAGAGGGTAAGAAATAAACTACTTCAACGCCAAATCTAGGAAAATTGCCACGACTTTAAGGTAACTGCATGACCCAGTGAGAGGAAAGTGAGATCTGTGGGTAATTGATTTTAGAACTTGGGGGTAGCTGAGCACTGGAAATGCACCCGGGCCCAGAAGTCTCAGTTGTGGAGATGGTGGAAAAACTAGGATTTTTGAGGCAGTCCCAATTCTGTAGTCCAAAGAGATGGATCAGATACCATTTGAATTTTTCAAGCGAGATGGACTCTAGCTTCTCACTGAAATAGCGAAAATGGAAAACAAGTTCATCTTTAACCAAAGTGTTTCAGAAGCTGCAGGCTTCCCTGTTTTCCTGTAATGGCTTCCAGGGGGTCCTAGCCTCATTTCTGGGCTACCGTGGTGTATGCATGATACATGATCACTTTTCCACGGCCACTGGCCCTTGAGTCTAGATGGCAAACAAAGCTTCTTGGGAGCTACCCTCCAGGAGGCCAAGGCCAAGGAGAAGCTACTCACCTCTGGAATACCAGAACCACAGGCATAAGGCGCAAACACTCGGACGAGGGAGACAGCCAGAAACGCAAAAGATAATGCCCACAAAATGTACAGAAAGTAGTTCAGAATGTAAGCGCTCGCACCCTGAAGGGAGGAATAAAAACAGACAGTTCTTAGGCATGAGCAAGACACTTAATCCCACCTCTTTTAAGAGCAGAGGTTGGGGGCAGTGGGGTTCAGCAGCTTTCTGCTCCCCCTCCTGCATAAACAAGAAAGCTAATGTTAGTTTTCTCAACTACTGCTATTACTAGAGTGTGTGCAAACATATGACAGTGTTTGCACATGGACTGCGTGCAGATGTGTGCAGGACTGTGCCGTGCCATACGTGATTACTTGTGTAGCTTGCTTTGACTTGTGAATACTGGGGGAAGGGGAAGGTCAGAGAATTCTGCCTTTTAGGAACTTAGCATTTGTTTCATTAGCCATAGGGTTGAATTCTCTTTTTCTCTCAGCTCTTGGTATGGCCAGGTCTTTGTTGACACACAAACGGCTGGAGCTTTGGAGTGTCAGATTTTATGATGCCAATCTGGTTTAAATGATTTGAACTATTCTTGCTGCACAAAGCCACAGGAAGAAAAAAACAGAGGTTCTTTTGCAAAATGACAGATTACCTTCCAGATATCTTTAGATATGGTGAGTCATTCAGGACTAAGAATGAAAAGGTCTGGATAGACTTAAAACCTCTCCCAAAATGTTTTTTTCAAGTTAGTCCTCAAGTTTACCCCTAATGGGAATATTGGCAGCAAACTCCATTTCTTCTCTGGTCTCTACACTCCCAGTGGCACATGTATCCTGGTAGTAACTACCATGTAGGGCTAAACAATCTTCCCCTGTGCTGAAAGGATTGTGGAGATCTTTTCAGCAATAGACGTTCTGCAGACTTTCAACCTTCCATGTGGTAGGCACAAATGCTTTATCTCTTGGACAGATTGAGAATGGGGCCCAAAAATATTTCTAACTTCTCCATTCTCACTCCCTTCCACTCTGTCCTCCCAAGAGGAAGCGATTGCTTCACTTCAGTTCAGCAACAATATAAGGCAGTAATGGGTCTTCAGAATAACCAAATCAACAGTTCATAAACCTTAAGCAGGAAGACTCCAAAGCCATGCTAAATTTGATCTGTCACTGTGGGAGGTCCCAGGGAAGAGGTTTCTGATTAGAATAGGATGGACTGGCAGAGCTGAGGATCCTATCAATTGTGTGCTGGAAGGGGAGCATTCTGGGCATTATAGTGAAAAACACTGAATGCTTGAAAGTGGCATCAGCAACCAAAGAAAAGAATAAGGGACATATGTTGCCTCCTCCTACATAGCTCAAAGAGGTTTTCTCCCACATCCCTAACCAGGTTTCATCATATTCATCTCAACCAGGTTCCCTTACCTCCGACTGATTCACCAAAAGCTCTGACCATTTCTGCCACTGGGGACATTTGTCCCTGTCGTCAAAAGTGGTCTCATTGGATGTCCAGCAGCATTGCTCGTGACTGTACCAGAAGGCTGATAAGCAGACGCCTTCTTTCAGGTCCGTCATCCAGTCCACAGCTAAATCTATAACTCCCGCCAAAGTGCCTGAAAATCAATCAATCAATCAATCAATCGTATTTATTGAGCACTTACTGTGTGCAGAGCACTGTACTAAGCTCTTGGGAAGTACAAGTTGGCAACACATAGAGACAGTCCCTACCCAACAGTGGGCTCACAGTCATATGGAAAGGAAGCCATATATAGTAAGTAGGGTCAAAAAGATACCCTCATTGCAAGGAAAAGCATTTTTCTAATGGTTCTTTGGGAAATACAACAACACTAAACATGAGAAGCACTGTGGCCTAATGGATAGAGCACAGGCCTGAGAGTCAGAAGGATCTGGGTTCTAATCCCGGCTCTGCCACTTCTCTGCTGTCTGACCTCAGGCAAGTCACTTCACTCCTCTGTGTCTGTTACCTCATCTGAAAGATGGGGATTAAGACTGGGAGCCCCATATGGGACAGAGACTGTGTTCAACCTGATTAGCTTGTATCTACCCCAGCGTTTAGAGCTGTGATTGACACATAGTATGTGCTTAATAAATGCCATCATTATTTTGTTATTTTAAATTGATTGTACTTGTTAAGCACTTACTCTGTAAAAAAAAAACACTGGGGTAGATACAGGATTGGTCAATCAGTGATACTTATTGAGTGCTTTCTGTGTGCAGAGCACTGTACCAAGCACGTGAGAAAGTACAATACAACAGAGTTGGTAGACATGTTCCCTTCTACAATGAGATAATCAGGACAGACATAGTACCTGTCGCACACGAGGTTCACAGTCTGAGGGAGAGGGAGAACAGGTATTTCACCCCCATGTTACCGATGAAGAAACCATGGCACAGAGAAGTTTTAAGTGACTAGCCCCAGGTTACCCAGCACAGCAGGCAAGTGAGAGAGCCAGGATTAGAACCCAGCTTTCCTGACTTCCAAGTCCACGCTCTCTCCTCTAGGCCATGCTGTTCTTCGCATAAGAGCAAAAATGTGGGAAAAAATGAACATCCCTTAGAACAATCATAGATAATCACAGAGCATGTTTTCTTTTTGACTCTCAAATCCTCCATGTACAGTCTGCGGATAGAAAAATCATTCTGCTCCGGAGTTTGGCTCTAGCATGGTTCTGTGAATTCATATTTGCATGACTCCCGGTTCCTGGAATTCAAATAGGGTTGGACTTTTGGCATTTAATTCTCAGAACTGATTATTTCATCCCAAAGTCAACGTGGACTTGAAAGCTCAACTCCCAGAATCTCTAATCCACGGTCATACAGCTGCTTCAATTTGTGTTTTACGGGACAAGAGTGACCCCCTGTGGTTCGGTAGCCTTTAGACATCCCAGAGACACACTCAAAAACAGAACTGAGGACCGAATATTTAGCACGCAAGACATGTCTCTCAGTGTTCATCAAGGGATGGGAGAAAGACAGGCTGGAAGTTTCCTTACTGCTCTTGGGCCAACTGATCTATACCCACCTAAAGGGGAAGAATGGGGTGAAAAACCCTGATTTTGATTTCACCAGGGACAGCTTGCTGGGTAGTTTGAAAACATCCTGCCAATTCAATTTCTTTATAGCTTGGATATTTTAAAAGGTGACTTGTTGGGTTTCTGTCCCTTAGTTCTGTAGTAAGGCTTGTCTGTGCCTACATTTCCTCATCTTTCAATGGTGACTCAGTACCTGTTTTTCTTCCCCCTACAACTGTGAGCTCCAAGTGTAGGACAGGGGCTGCATCTGCCCCGATTATCTTATATCTATCCCAGTGCTCAGCCATTTTACTTAATGTACTTAAATACTTTTTTATTATTATTATAATTATTTAGCGAGTGGCAACAGAGTCTGAAGACAGGTACATAAATACTTTGGCCGGATGGTGTGGTGAATACCTAAATGCTTTGGGAGTGAGGACTCAAGTGCATGGGTGATGCAGAAGTTTTGAAATGGCATCAGAGGGGGAAATAGGGTGGAGAGAGGAGATCAGAGAAGGCCTTCTGGAGTTGCGATTTTAGTGGGCTTTGAAGATGGAGAGAGTTCTGTTCTGCTGGATCTGAAGGGAGATGGAGCAAGTGTTGATGGTAGAGACAAGAGTGAGTCACAGTAAGGAGCCAAATGTGTGGGTTTGTAGTAGTGGGGAGAGCTGATGGAATGCCTGAAAGCTACTGGTCACAAATTTCTGCTTGATGTGGGAGAGAAACAGTCTACCACTAGAGGACTTTGAGGAGTGGGGATATGTGATGACTGCTGATATAACCTTGGAAACTCACCTGCCAGTAGTCCAATAAGGAGCATTACCAGCCATCCTGACCAGGCGTCCAGCAAGCTTTTGATAAATTCCCATATGGACTCCTTGCTTTTGCTGGTAATCTGGAAAAAAAATGACAAAATAACAAGAGTAATGAGACAGGGACTTATTTAAAAGGCGAACTTGATAGATGTTGAAAAGCCAATTTCTGAGGTAACCAGAAAATTCTGTGCTGGAATTCAGCTGTTTGAAATGATTTTTTTTCCTATCCCTAGGACAAAGGCTCAGATATAGAAACACACTCCCAAACATCAGAATTGACACTGAATACAATTCAGGGAAAAAAAATCTATTCAAAATTGGCTATGAGGCTGATCCCTCTTACATATCTGTTGTCTTCACCCGCTATTCCCCTGCTTGCTCTCTGCCACCCACCGCTCACTCACATCGGTCCCCTGGCTTGGAGCTCACTCTCACCTGCACCCTCTCCAAATGTGATAGTCCACATCTCTCCCCCACCCTTTCCTTCTCTCCTCACTCCACTTACACCTCAGTGAGTGTCGCACCCCAAGTCGTACAACCCCACAGGCCATTCCCAGCACTTTCGTACATGTTTTGTATCGATAAATCAATAGTACTTATTGAAAACTTACTGTGTGCCGAACCCTGTTCAGAGCACTTGGGAGAATACAGTAGAGTTGGTAGACCTGGGCCCTGCCCATCAGAATTTTTGTAGGTCAGTGTATGCAGTTGTTCATTCAATGATTTACTTTGGTTACTCTCTTTTAAAACATATTTCTGTCTGTCTACCCCATTAGAAGCCCCTTGTGGGCAGGGAGCTTGTTGCCCTTCTGTTTTCTACTTCCAAGCACTTAGCAATGTGGGTTCTGCTAATAAATACAGTTCCTACTATCACTTCTACTACTACTTCAACTACTTTTACTAATATTCCTAGGAGGTCAGGTTAACTGGGGTTTATCAAGGGCCTCCAACATTAAGTGGGAATGGAAGGCATTAGTGATTCTACTCCCTACCAATAAAGCAAAAGCACTATGGTGTGGCAAGGATCCCTCTGGTCCCAGCAAGGGAGTGGCCCTCCTTGTCGGGCTTGTACTTTAGTGGTGGTTCTGTCATTTGAGCTGATGCTGCTCCGGCTTCTTCCGTAAGGCTACTAAATATGTCGGAGAGAGATGTGTGAAGGAAATACTGAAAAGTAATGATACCTGTGGCATTTGTTAAGCATTACCTTGTGTTGAGCCCACCCTAAGTGCTGGCATAGATTCAAGATGATCAGGTGGGACCCAATACCTGTCCCACTCAGGACTCATGACCAAAAGGAGAGAGAGAACAGATACTGAATACCCATTTTGGGGAAGAGGGAACTGAAGCACCAAAAAATGAAGTGACTTGCCCAAAGTCACACAGCAGGCAGGTGGCAGCCGACGCCAGGCCCGTGCTCTTTCCAGGAGGCCACCCTGCTCCTCAAAGATGCAAAGCAAGAAGCAGAGCAGTCAGCTGCCACCCAGGGAGTCATTCTCCACTTGTAGCAGGGGCTGCAGGGCTTTTGGCTATCTTATGGACTCCTCCGCTCCGTGGGTCAAACCTGAGGGTTTCCTCCCAGACCACATACCTTCCTGTGTCTGTCTGTGTCACGGGACTTCTCCCTTAGCCAGTCAATGGTGTGGAAGTCCTCATATGTCCCAACATCAGGAAAGGGCTCATCCAGGAAATCCATCAGGTTGCCAGAACCGTTCATTTCCCCAGCATTCACCATATTAGTAGGCCCTGATTGAGAGATGAGGTGATTGAACCATCTAAAATATAATTCCAGCCTTCCTGTTTAGCAAAAAATCCCAGTTAACTATTTTTGTGGCAGTGAATGATTGCGGTACTGCACCACATGAAGTCTCCCTGTCAGCGTACCTACAGTTAGGAGGAAAACATAACCCTTTTTCAAGAGTGGCTTTCATAAGACTAGGTACAGATTACGGAGGCAAATAGTGGGGCAAATGGACATTACAGGTAGAAGTGTCCCCAGAAGGGCTCCAGATAGACAGTTGAAACCTAGTCATAAAAACTATTAAGTGTATATTTTCCTAGGGCCTCGCTAAGTATTTTTACAGCAGGAAGAGTAACCACTGGCAGATTAAATGACATTTTAATCAAATTGAAAAGTGCCTATGGGTAATGTTGGGCTATTCACCATACAAGTCATAAAGGAGTTGTCTTGACTGATTTATTGACCTTCTGTGGAAACACAGCCACATTAAAACTTTAAGAGGTTCTTAACAATTTGAAGTTTGAGCAGTGCCAAGCCAAAACCTGTACCCATTAAGGAGTCCTTTGGGAACCATCATAAAGTAAAAGACAGTAGCAACCAGGATGTTGGGAAAACACAGAACACCAGAGGGAAAAGTAAAGTCCAAGGATCCAATCAGCAGAGTTCTGAATCTCCTGTTCAGAGATGCTGGTCAAGGAAATGGACAGCATGGCATTAGGTTTTTTTATGGGTTTTTTTTTTTTAAGTTTAGGTTACCAATATCAGATATCATTTGAAAGAAACCCAGAAGCATAATTCTGTAGCCAAAAACAACAAAACAAAAGCAAAAAAAATTCAAGAAATATATAAAAGATCATTCAGATTAAACAAGAATTGGGTCAGAGATTCTAGCCAGTGCCACTTACAGTCAATCTATCAGTGGTCTTTATTGAGCACACATTGTGTGCAGAACACTGTTCTAACACTTGTGAGAGTACAAAAGAGTAAGTAGACAAAAGAGTAAGTAGACACAATCCCTGCTCTCAAGGATCTTGATCTCACACCTAACCTCTCCCTGTGAGACCTAGAACAAAATAATTCCTTTGAGCCTGAACACATTGTACACATGGTTAAATCTCAGAATCAGCTGGTCTTCTACAAGTCTTCAAGCATTTAGTACAGTGCTCTGCACACAGTAAGCGCTCAATAAATACGATTGACTGATAGGAGGGTTAAATATTTATACCTGCACATGTGCCCAGAACATAGGTATGGCATATTCAAATACTTTGTATCTTAGCATCTTTCTTTTAATTTAAGGTGCTTTAAAATAGTCATGTTATAAAAGCCATCAATTTTCTTCTTCTACCCCACTCAGATCAAGCACAGCAAAAATTCCACAGCAATATAATTGGTTTCAAATGAACGTTTACAACTTTTTCTTTTTTTAAAGGTACTTTAAGTAATCAATCAATCAATCAATCAATCGTATTTATTGAGCGCTTACTATGTGCAGAGCACTGTACTAAGCGCTTGGGAAGTACAAATTGGCAACATATAGAGACAGTCCCTACCCAACAGTGGGCTCACAGTCTAAAAGGGGGAGACAGAGAACAAAACCAAACATACTAACAAAATAAAATAAATAGGATAGATATGTACAAGTAAAATAAATAAATAAATAAATAGAGTAATAAATATGTACAAATATACATATATACAGGTGCTGTGGGGAAGGGAAGGAGGTAAGATGGGGGGGATGGAGAGGGAGACGAGGGGGCGAGGAAGGAAGGGGCTCAGTCTGGGAAGGCCTCCTGGAGGAGGTGAGCTCTCAGCAGGGCCTTGAAGGGAGGAAGAGAGCTAGCTTGGCGGATGGGCAGAGGGAGGGCATTCCAGGCCCGGGGGATGACGTGGGCCAGGGGTCGATGGCGGGACAGGTGAGAACGAGGTACGGTGAGGAGATTAGCGGCGGAGGAGCGGAGGGTGTGGGCTGGGCTGTAGAAGGAGAGAAGGGAGGTGAGGTAGGAGGGGGCGAGGTGATGGACAGCCTTGAAGCCCAGGGTGAGGAGTTTCTGCCTGATGCGCAGATTGATTGGTAGCCACTGGAGATTTTTGAGGAGGGGAGTAATATGCCCAGAGTGTTTCTGGACAAAGATAATCCGGGCAGCAAGTAGCCTGCTGTTGTGCATTTAAGCAACCATTAATAATAATTATGGTGTTTTGCTAAGCATTTACTATATGCCAATCACTGTTTCAAGCACTGGGGTAGATACCAGTTTGTCCCACATGGGGCTCACAAGTCTAAATCAGAGGGAGAATGTTCTCGCCTGTCCCGCCGTCAACCCCCGGCCCATGTCCTCTGCGTGGCCTCGAATACCCTCCCTCCGCACATCCGCCAAGCTAGCTCTCTTCCTCCCTTCAAAGCCCTACTGAGAGCTCACCTCCTTCAGGAGGCCTTCCCAGACTGAGTCCCCTTTTCCCTCTCCTCCTCCCCATCCCCCCCCGCCCTACCTCCTTCCCCTCCCCACAGCACCTGTATGTATGTTTGTACAGATTTATTACTGTATTTATTTTACTTGTACATATTTACTATTCTATTTATTTTGTTAATGATGTGCATCTAGCTTTATCCCCATTTATTCTGATGACTTGACACCTGTCCACATGTTTTGTTTTGTTGTCTGTCTCCCCCTTCTAGACTGTGAGCCCGTTGTTGGGTAGGGACCGTCTCTATATGTTGCCAACTTGTACTTCCCAAGTGCTTAGTACAGTGCTCTGCACACAGTAAGTGCTCAATAAATATGATTGAATGAATGAATGGAGAACAGGCCATTTCTGTTGAAGGGGAGGGTGAACTGGAGACTGTGCCCCCATAAGCAGGATGGGCAGCTATGGGCAGACAGTTTTCCTTAAATATCTCTATATTACTCTGCCATCTAGTAGTACCCTAGAGTACAAATTGCAACCAATCAGGCCATCAGCAAGAATTCACTATCCCTCAGGGCACAGAACACTGCCTTCACTAAAATCGGAGTTTCACTTTTTTACTCCAATACTAATTTTCTGGAGAATTCTGTGCAGTAACCTCTCTCGGTGCAGTAACTTCCTACTGTTTGAAGAAGTGCTGACAACAATCCTTGACCCTGATTCTCCATCCCCTTTACACCATGCCCTCCATATGGGGCAGGTGCTTTGTCTGATGGGATCATTCTGAATGTGCTCAGAACAGTGCTTGGCACATTTTAAGTGCTTAACGCATAGAAAAGCAGCATGGCCTAGTGGGTCGAGGACGGGCTTGGGAGTCATAAGGACTTGGGTTCTAATCCCCACTCTGCCACTTGTCTGCTGTGTGACCTTGGGCAAGTCACTTGTACCTCAGTTCTCTCATCTGTAAAATGGGGATTAAGACTATGAGCCCTATTGTGGGACAGAGACTGTGTCCAACCCGATATCTTGTATCTACCCCTGTGCTTAGAACAGTGCCTGGCACATAATAAGCGCTTAACAAATACCACAATCATTATTATTATTTTACTGTATTGTTATATTATTACTAGTTCTCATTAAGAAATCAGAGCAGACACAGCCCCTGTCCCATGTGGACTGTAGCTTCTTGTTAAACTATATGGTTCTTGTGGGTAGGGAGTGGGCCTTAATCTGTTGTACTGTACTCTCCCTTAGTAGAGTGCTCCGCACACAGTAAGTGCTCAAAAATGCCATTGATTGATTGCGGGCTTCCAGTCCTGTGATAGGGAAAGCAGCTATCTTATCCCCATTTTACCAGTGAAGAAATAGGCACAGAGAGGTTAAGTGACTTCCCCAGTGTCAGACAGCAGGCCAGAGGCAAAGACGGGAGTGGAACCGGGCTCCCCTACCTCTCAGGCCCATTGGGTTTTTGTTTTTTCCCCACTATGCCTCACTGCCCTCCTAATTTTTCGAGGATAAATAAAGCAGCATCTCAAAAGACATTGAGTCTCAGTGAAAAACCCAAAATACTGTTTTATGTAAAGCATTCTTCTATCGCGGAACAGCTGCAACAAAAGTAGTGAATGGAGCAGAAGATACCAGTCAAAGATATAGATTTATATTCATGAATATTAATGGTGAATGGAAATATCGATATTCTTCTTGCACCAAAGTCTGCCATAGACACATTTGCTACAGAAATACCATATGTTTAGTGCTAGATTTCCTTAATAAGGATTCACATCCACATAGTGATGGTGGGGGTATATTTTTGGTAACTGAGTAAAGGAACCTAATTAATGCCCCAAAGAGATTTTAGTGACTAGATTTCTAACAGCCCCATCATGCTAGAACTGAAAAGTCACCTGACATTTCTTCATATACAGCTGAGTCACTGTCACCTCTAGCAAAACCAAGGAAATTATTCAGTCGGAATCTGAAAAGGACCACAAGTCACTCTTTCCAATGAAAAACCACTGTGTTCTTAAAGAGGATGTTAAATTTGTACCTTGGGTGTTCACTATTAACAAGCCTGGGGTTTTGTTTGATGATACTTATCATGAAACCACTTAAGAAAATTCAACCACATCAGCTAAACAGGGAGAAGAAAAAATCCTTTCCAGTGTTACTTGTCGAGGGGTTGGAAGTCAAGAAAATACAATTGGAGCAGAAATAGAATCTAGATCTTTGAAAACCTACTAAAGGAAAACTCACAGAATGCGTGAGTCCCCAGAATCCAGGTTTCAGGATGCCTTTCATTCTGTAACCATGTTGAAGGCTCACTCCCGCTTTCCATGCCTTTGAAACCGGATTTGCTTTTTGTAAAGAGGTGCAGATTTTAGGAAGCATGATGGACACTCCGAAAGCAGCCGTTTTCATTGTTGGCAAAGAGAGCTCCTTGTCCCTCTCCTTAAGGATTTTTTTGAAATCCCATCATGGAATTTTAAAAAATTTTCACAAAGGGAAGATATGCATCTGTCTTGCCCTCCTTGCTTTTTCTTAAAACAGTTTTAACCCCCAATCTTTCACCTCTCCATCTCTGACTGTTCTCCTCCTTGCTCGCTATTGTGAGCAGCCAGTTGTAAGCCCTTTAAATAGGGCCTGCTCTGACTCGCGGACAATAGATCTCCTTCAGTTTTAAAATCCCATCTGGCAGCATTCTGCCGGAGATGTCAGCCGGAAGATACGTGAAATGCCAGCATACAGCTCTGGCACCTGCAATTCCTTTGCCTCGGCAGACATCGCCCTGCCCGCTTTGCCCATGCCAGCTCTCCATAATGGAGACGGCAACCCAGAAAGAGACAAGCAAATACGCTTTTGCGATAATGCCTCTTACCTGCAGTGCAACATCGTTTAGACTAGTCTCCCAGATTTGGAGAGCATCCTTCCCTGAGTGGTATGGCTGCAAAAACAGTGATGTCATGGGAGGAAGCAGTAACAGTCACATGACTGAATACAAGGTGGGGGGAGAGGGAGGGAAGGGAAGGGGTGTGAGAAAGGAGAGGGAGAAAGAAGGGAGGGAAAGTAAGAAAGATAGAAATAGAAGGAGAATGACGGAAAGGGAGGGAGAGGAAAGGAAAGAGAAAAGAGATAGGGAAGAAGGGAAATGTGTGATCCTCCAGGATTAAAGTAGCAATGAAAGATTTTCTTCTCACTTTAGTCATCTTTCAGAGCAAGTAATTTACATTTAGATGCCTCTATTTTTAAAAGACTGATCCAATGCAAATGTAAAAATGGAATTTAGGGGAGCAGCATGGCCTAGTGGAAAGAGCATAAATCTGGGGGTCGGGATCGGGGTTCTGTTGCTTATTTGCCTGCTGTTTGCTTCTTTTTGTTTGTTTTGTTTTTTTTAGGAATTTAAGTGCTGACCATGTGCCAGACACTATACTAAATCCTGGGGTAGATAGAAGCTAATCAGGTTGGACATAGTTCATGTCCCACATGGGGCTCACCGTCTTAATCCCCATCTTTCAGGTGAGGTATCTGAGGTACAGAGGAAGTGAAATGACTTACCCAAGGTTCAACTTGGGTCACACAACAGATGGAGCCATGATTGGAACCCAGTTGGTTCTGACTCTCAGGCCTGGGCTCTATCCACTGTGCCAAGTGAGCCTCGTGAGGGACAGGGATTATGCCTGGCTTGATTTACCTTTATTTGTCCCAGCACTTAGAACAGGGCATCATTCATTCATTCAGTAGGATTTATTAAGTGCTTACTGTGTGCAGAGTGCTTAGCAAATACCATAATTATTAATAGCTATTTTAGTTTGTGCAGGCACTGCTAAACCTAAATCTCATGCTTATCTTGAATTTATGGGAAACTTGAAGGCACTGATCATCTGATCAAATCAAAACACCACAATCCCAGTCCGGTTAGGACATGAGGTGAATCTCCGGAAAGAAAAATCCATTTGAACTCAAACAAACCAACAGGGCTCCTCAGGCCTCCAGCTAAGGGCCAGCCGCATGACAGCTGTGACTGTGCCACCCCCTGGGGAATAGCGCATTACTAACTGTCACAATAACCATGTCTTTCTCTGGATACGATGTAATGATCTGTATTAGTAACCTAACTGTAATAGGGTAGGGGGGAGCCCTCAAGGGCCACAAATGTACTTCATTCATTCCAGTTCTCTTGTTTATGTGTTTGTAATATGGATGCCGATTTAAGAAAACCTTTAAAAGTATTTGGGAAGTCCGATTTAGAAAAGTTGACCTAGAAACCCAGTCTTGTTGTATTACTTTCACGGTTTCAAGGACTATTTTGGGTGAGGGACTTTCCCAGTGTAGGAATATCAGCAGATGTCTGTCATAGAAGAGCCTAATATTTTAATTCTTGACACTAGACTTTCTGTCTAAAGAAACTAGAAAAAAGCTCCATGACCGTCACTCATTAAAAATACAATATCGTGTCTTAAATGGAAACTAAAATATTGCCAGTCAGATGCTTAAAAACAGGGTTTGAACATCCAAAGTGAAGCAAAACAATATCTCTTCTGATTTTCTCTTTTATCCATCTGATTATTTGCATTTTCAGTGAGCCAACTTTTTTTTTTTCCTTCTAACACCCAAATTGAATTAGGAAGAGGATCAGTAGTTTGGGAAATGGAGCGCTTCAAGTTTATATGTTGCCAACTTGTACTTCCCTAGCGCTTAGTACAGTGCTCTGCACACAGTAAGCGCTCAATAAATACGATTGATTGATTTACAACAGTGAAGATTTAGTTTACTTTCTTCATCTGCCTTTTGGCCTATTTCCTCAAGTTGATCAATTTTCCTTTTAGTTTTTAATAACTTGGTTGCTACCTTTGGAAAACCTGAGCTGGTAAGGAGTATACATTCTGTTTTTGAACACAAGAAGATAGTTTTATTTTTGTAATCAACACATCTAAAATACTTCTAACATCATCCGATCGGCCTTGTTAAATATTGCTTAGATCACTTACCTTTTCTTCTTACTGTATCTACCCTTTCTTGGGTGAAACACACTTGATTCCTTTGCTCCAAAATCCACAGAACACTGCATTTGGATACTGAGCTGACTCTCGTCCTTGTTTCCAGTGAGAAGTTAATTATAGACTGGAACTGTACCCAAGAATGCCCTGGGGGTGGAACCCTGTTGCCACTATATGTTCTGTGCTCTCAAGTCCCTCTTTGCTGACAAGGACAAGAGTCAGTTGGATTCTTCCACCTGTTCTTTTTCCGTTTTGGATGAAGCATGCATCCATTTTCTGTCCACCTAAGAGCTTGACGATACAATAGGTTCCGGTGGCACTACTGATGCCAGAAATGGAGCTCAGAGTACTGCTTTCCTTAGGATTGGTTTTCTGCCAGTTCACCCCTTCTATTTAGCAACAGAAGTGATGTGTGCAGCATCTGCTGTTAGCATCACTCTAGTTTGAGCTGACTTGGTATTTTTCTTGCTCAGGCTGCTGTTGTCCACTCCCTCAGCTCCGGTGAGGAGTCATTTTCTGAGCGGAGAGGGGTTGGTATGCTCACAAATGTGTGTGTACACGGAGATGATCTTTCCAATATACACCCCTGCCATCCTATCTTTAATAAGATCTTAGCCCTTTCCAGTGTCCCGGGAATTTTCCGATCTCTTGGAACAGTGGAACAGTAAAGTGGCTTTCTAGGGTAAGACCTATGCTCTGAGGTTAGAAATTTCCAAGTTTTAAATCTCTCTTCTCCCTGATGTCCCCCACAACTTTCACTTCCACACTATTCATTCCTTCAGTCTTATTTATTGGGCACTTACTGTGTGCAGAGCAATGTACTAAGTGCTTGGGAGAGTACAATATAAGAATAAACAGACACATTACCTGCCCAGAATGAGGTTATAGTCTAGAGGGGGACAAAAACCAAACATCCTGCATTATATATATACATACACACTAAAAACTAGATTACTTCCTATCTGTATTTTTTTTTTAGTGTCTGTGTCTCCTACTAGATTAAGGTCCCTTAAGGACAGGGACCACGTCTCTGAATGTCCTGTACTCTCCCAAGCATGTGGTGCATGCCCACTACGGGCTCAGTAAATACCCTGGATTGATTTGGTTTATTCTCTGTTAAGCAACTCTAAGTTTACTAGGGGCAGGGAATGTGTCTGCCAACTATGAGATATTGTACTCCCTCAAATGCTTAATACAGTGCTCTGCACACAGTAAGTGCTCAATAAATAGCACTGATTGATTTGCAACCCTCAAAGCTTTACAAGATTATACTAAAGTAGAGCTCCAGTGGACAATTATTAGAAGGGGTTAGGGAACAAAAGAGAAAGGGGGAGAGGAAGAGAGATGGCTTGCCAGGGCACTTTTTGATCCATTGCTGGGTGCAGAGGACTGTTCTAAATAAGCTCTTGGGAGATCTTAAAATCTAGCGCGGGTGCAGAGACAGACATAAAAATACATTATAAGTAGGGGAAGTAACCAAGTATAAAGATATATACCTTAGTGCAGTGTGGATGTTGGGGTGAGTACCAAAAGGCTTTGGGTATGAACTCAAGGGCCAGGGTGACCCACAAAAGGAAGGGGAAAACAAAATGGGAAGAGGAACACTCCTCCCCCTCATTCACACTAATGCTCCAATACTGTTATTCAAGAAAGGCTCTTGGGACTTGGGTATACTGGGGGTTCTAGTATAAAAACCTAACTATGAGCTTGACAAGTAGTGTAGCCTAGTGAATACAGCATGGGTCCAAGAATCAAAGGATGGGAGGTCTAACCCCAGCCCCACCACTTGACTGCTGTGGGACCTTGGGCAAGTCACTTAACTTTTCTGGGCTTCAGTTACCTCATCTCTAAAATGGGGATTAAGACTGTGAGCCCTGTGTGGGACAGGGACTGTGTTGTATCTGTATCTGCCTTGTATTTCGTATCTGCCCCAGTGCTTAGTACAGTGCCTGGGACAAACACCATAGAAACACCAAAGAACCCCTTGGAGATGAATGAAGCCCGTAGAGTAAAGCTAAATCTGTTTTCGAAAGACGCCCACAAAAACAGATGTGTGGCTATCTGCAGGTTTCTACTAAAAATTCTATCTAAATTCTTTAACAAAATACTACAAACTCTAACAATAAGGTGAGTCAAATGTACTTACATCTTTATAAGGGTCTGCTCTCCACCACAGGAATTCATTCACTCAGTCAGTCATATTTATTGAGCGCTTATTGGGTGCAGAGCACTGTACTAAGCGCTTGGGAAGTACAAGTTGGCAACATATAGAGACAGTCCCTACCCAACAGTGGGCTCACAGTCTAGAAATGTAATGTGTCAGTCACCTACATTATGACTTAGCTTCTACTAACTTTCCCATGACCTTGTAAACATTGAGTGAAGTGAGTTCTGCTCCCCAGATAACCATCAAATCCTAGACTGCACCACGAAAATGCAGAAATCCTCACCATTTTCAGAGGGGCCATATTTTCCAATCAGGGTGTGCTGCTTCCTTCCTTCTGGGTACTGTTCTTGATCCTCTGTGGGTCCGAACTGGTAAAGATCTGCACTGTGTACCAGCGCAGCTGCATTTCACTTGAGCTTTCATAATCAGCCAGGCTGATCTGCGCAATTCTCTGAAGATGAGGTACAGAAAATATGCTGATAAGGGCGGGCAGAAAAGGTGGCCCTTGTTCTTAACATAAAATTGATACAGAGATGCTAATCAATCAATCAATCAATTGTATTTATGGAGCACTTACTGTGTGCAGAGCACTGTACTAAGCGCTTGGGAAGTACAAGTTGGCAACATATAGAGACACTCCCTACCCAGCAGTGGGCTCACAGTCTAGAAGGGGGAGACAGAGAACAAAACAGAACATATTAACAAAATAAAATAAATAGAATAAATATGTACAAATAAAATAGAGTAATAAATATGTACAAACATATACATATATACAGGTGCTGTGGGGAAGGGAAGGAGGTAAGACGGGGGGATGGAGAGGGAGACGAGGGGGAGAGGAAGGACGGGGCTCAGTCTGGGAAGGCCTACTGGAAGGAGGTAAGGCAGGGGGGATGGGGAGCACTGAACCATACTGGAGCCTCCAAGAGAGAAATAATAATAATGGCATTTATTAAGTGCTTGCTATGTGCAAAGCACTGTTTTAAACGCTGGGGAAGTTACAAGGTGATCAGGTTGTCCCACTGGGGGCTCACATTCCTCATCCCCATTTTCCAGATGAGGTAACTGAGGCCCAGAGAAGTTAAGTGACCTGCCCAAAGTCACACAGCTGACAGTTGGTGGAGGTGGGATTTGAACCCATGACTTCTGACTCCAAAGGCCCTGCTCTTTCCACTGAGCCACACTGCTGAGAGACGTGCTCTCAGGCCGTCCGATGCGGGTCTGGCTCCTCTCTGTTGGTACAGGAGGAAGGTCGGGCTTTGCCCGCTTGGACTGTGGAACATGGGGTGTCGGGTCCAACTGTGCGTACTGAAAGAAATCAAAGCACCTTCCCAATGATCAGGTAAAGGCGTGTCTCACTTAGGTCAAAGCTGGCTCCCAGAGAGCCTCCAGGTATGGGTGACACTCTATTGTTTATGTGCCAATGGGACTGGCAGTGGTCGTGGGCGGCCAGGGGCAAGGGAGAGATATTTTGGGTCATCAAGCAGCTGCTAAAGATGGACAGTGAGAGCAAGGCCCGGCTTTCAACTGGAGTCCCCTTCTGAGGGCTTCTGAACCCCCAGATGCGTGTCTGCCGCAATGGGAGGGTCCGAGGAGGGGGCACAAACACTGCGGCGCTTACTGTGTGCAGAGCACTGTACTAATCAATCAATCAATCGTATTTATTGAGCACTTACGGTGTGCAGAGCACTGTACTAAGCGCTTGGGAAGTACAAGTTGGCAACATATAGAGACGGTCCCTACCCAACAGTGGGCTCACAGTCTAGAAGATTCGGGAAGCAGCATGGCATAGTGGATAGAGCCCAGGCCTGGAAGCCAGGTCATGGGTTCCAATCCTGGCTCCACCACTTGTCTATTCTGTGACCTTGGGTGAGCCCCTTTACTTCTCTGTGCCTCAGTTACCTCATCTGTAAAATGGGGATTGAGGCTGTGCCCTGTACGGGCAGGGACTGTGTCCAGCGCGATTTGCTTTTGAGCACCCCGGCGCTTAGTACAGCTTAACAAATGCCATAATTAATCTATTATCCCCCGAGAGAGGACCCCGAGGCGTCGGTCACAGCCCACAAGAGTGACCAGCCTGAGCCATTCCGGTCACCACCAAATGTTTCTCTCGCTTGGATATGTCTTTGGGTCCTCATCCCTGGGATCTAAACTCCCAAAGGGCCGCTTGGAATGGTCTTGTCCCATTAATGTCTGTCTGGGCCAGGTGGGTGCCAGATAATAATAATAATGATGATGGCATTTGTTAAGCGCTTACTATGTGCAAAGCACTGTTCTAAGTGCTGGGGGGATACAAGGTGATCAGGTTGTCCCATGTGGGGCTCACGGTCTTAATCCCCATTTTACAGATGAGGGAATTGAGGGTCAGAGAAGTTAAGTGACTTGCCCAAGGTCACACAGCAGACACGTGGGGGAGCTGGGATTCAAACCCATGACCTCAGACTCCCAAGCCATGGGCTCTTTCCACTGAGCCACACTGCTTCCCTATGGCAGATGGCATCGCTGAGCAAATGCTTAGTCCAGCA
The DNA here is from genome assembly GCF_015852505.1 of Tachyglossus aculeatus. NCBI lineage: Eukaryota > Metazoa > Chordata > Mammalia > Monotremata > Tachyglossidae > Tachyglossus > Tachyglossus aculeatus. Next base: position 9,552,523 of record NC_052080.1, read on the forward strand.
GGCCTTCCTGATGTGAATATGCTCCTTCAATGTGGTGCACTTAATAATGATGGCATTTAATGATGGCATTTATTAAGCGCTTACTATGTGCAAAGCACTGTTCTAAGTGCTGGAAACCCCTTTCTAAGAAATGGCCTTTAAGCCATCACTTGGAAGCAGATTGATTAGGGATGATTCAACAGGCGTGCGTGTGTGTGTATCTTAAATGAAAGAACCCCAGTATAAATGGTCTTGTCAGATGCTGGGATCGCTTAATTCAGAGAGAATAAAATCCCAACCCGACTCTGAAAACATTTCTTTCTTTTTGGGAATGTTTGAGAAGGGCTCAGCCTTCCCAGAAGAGATCTGGTGCTCATTCCAAGAGACGGCCCCTTTCATAGACAAAATGGAAAAACAGCATATAGTCTGTGTGGTGGCTTCGTCAAGGGCAGAGTCTCATCTCAGCCCCAAGAACAGACTGGGCTCGGACATTTAAAATAAACTGGTGGAATGAGATCCAGATACAATAGAATTCCCTCAGTTTGTCAGGTGCTCTTACCCATCTGAAAGCCCCGGCCTAAACCTGGGGCTTGGGAGGCCTCTGGGGGAGATTCCCTTACTCAGTTGATCAATCAGTGGTATTTATTGAGTGCTTACTATGTGCAGAGCAATGTACTAAGCAGTTGGGAGAGGAGAATACAACAGAGTAGGCGTAGAGAAGGTGCCAAGGCTCAGGGACCTTGGGAAGGGGCTTGGTCTCCTTGCCATTTAGATGGAGGAGGAGGAGGAGGAGGAATCCTACTTATTGAGCACCCACTGGGTGTACTGTACAGTACGAAGCCTTTGGAGAGAAAAATAGGTTTATGAAATATTCCCTGCCTGCAAGGCTGTAAGGGAGGAGGGGAGATGCTCATGTCTTCCTTAATCGATGATCCTCTGCTTCTAGGCCGTGCTGTTTCCTGAGCTTTGATTCAGCTCTTGTCTAGACTTCTTTAGTTCGGCCCTGGGGAAATGGAAGTTATGGAAGTTTGTTTCCTTTTTTTAAAATGGCATTTATGAAGTGCTTACTGTGTGCTAGGTGTTTTACTAAGCGCGGGGTAGGTACAAGGTAATCGGGTTGGACGCAGTCCCCGTCACACTTAGGGCTCACAGTCATAATCCCCATTTTACCCATGAGGTACCCGGGGCACAGAGAAGGTAAGTGACTTGCTCAAGGTCACACAGCAGACAAGTGATTGGATCCCAGGTCCTCTGACTCAATCAGTTATATTGAATAATAATAATGGTATTTGTTAAGCACTTACCATGTGCCAGTCACTATATTTATTGAGTGCTCCTGGGACAGTACAATAGAGTTGATAGAGCGTGATCCCTGTCGACAAGGAGCTAACAGTCTGTAGAGGGAGATAGATGTTAAAATAAATTAGGACAAATTCCTCTAATACTTCCTGAATACCTTCAAGGCATTGGGAATTCCTTACAAGCAAACAGAGGAGGAGGTGGAAGAGAATAATGAGTTGGGCTTCAATCAGTGTATTTATTGAGCATTTAATATGTGCAGAGGACTGTACTCTAGCGAGTACAACATAACAGTGTAGGTAAATGTGTTCCCTGCCTACAACGAGCTGACAGTCTAGGGAGGAGATAGACATTAATATAAATTTACAGAAGTGTGAATAAGTTTTCTTTCCTTTGGAAAAAACAGGGAGAGGAGCAGGGATCCGGAAAAGTAGTTTGAACATCTCAGACCCTGGAGTTGGGCTGTTTCTCTCTGCCCAGAAAATTATCCCAAGCACTTAGTACAGTGCTCTGCACACAGTATGCACCCAATAAATGATTGAATGAATGAATCTCCTGTTGCGAGTCGCAGCTAAAACATTTTCCAGTCCCGCTGGAAAATCTCTAGTGTGTGCAACTTGCTCACTGTGACGATCAAACAAAATCCCCCAGGGTCACGCTCCCCTGGAAGGTAAACTCTTACTCTCTGGCTATGACGTGGAGACGGTCTGCTTCGTGGGTGCGGGCACGTATGGTGAGTCTGCTCCCAGCAGGATTTCTGCTCTCCCGGAGGGCATTGCAGGAGTGACTTGAAAATCCTAGGAAGTAAAGTGGTCACTGTGCCTTTTAGCTGATGTCAAATCTCCAAAAGCTTTGACATTAAAGCAGTGGAAAGAAGGAACATGAGTCTGGAAGTGAGAGGCTTTGTGTGGCCTTGGGTAAGTCATTTCACTTCTCTGTGTCACCTATAAAATAGAAATTTTCAGGCCCTTCTGTGGGGTAGGGACTGTATCCAATTTGATTATCCTGTATCTCCCCCAGTGCCTGGTATATAGTAAACACTTAGCGAATACCAAATAAATATTTATTCATTATTATAGTATTTATGTTGGGCTTAACTCTGTGTCAACCAGTGTGCTCAACGAGATAGTGAGATTGGACAGAGCCCCCGTCCCACAGTCCAAGTGGGAGGGAGAGTGGGGATCTTATCCTCATTTTGCAGGTGAAGAAACTGAAGTACTGGGAGGTTAAATGTATTGGTCAGGTTCGCAGAGCAGGCTCTTTCCACTATACCGCCATGTTCCCCGGGCCCTGATGCCAAAAGAGTTTGCTGCACTGGGGCCTTTTGATGATGATAATAATTGTGGTATTAAGCACTTACTATGTAGCAGGCACTGTACTGAGTACTGGGGTGGATACAAGCCAATCCCCGCCGCCACCCAGGAGGGCCGGCTTGGGTGCAGGCAGGTGGCCGGGCCCATCCCTGCTGGCACGTGCGACGGGCCAGAATGGCCCAAGGCGGGCCCCGCGGAGGAGGGGAGCGGCCAGACCTCCCGGACCGGCGGACGCCAGGTCAGCGGCATTCATTCATTCAATCATATTTACTGAGCACTTACTGTGTGCAGAGCACTGTACTAAGTACTTGGGAAGTACAAGTTAGCAACATATAGCGACGGTCCCTACCCAACAGCGGGCTCACAGTCTAGAAGGGGGAGACAGACAACAAAACCAAACATACTAACAAAATAAATAGAATGGTAAATATGTACAAGTAAAATAGAGTAATAAATCTGTACAAATATATATACAGGTGCTGTGGGGAGGGGAAGGAGGTAGGGCTGGGGGATGAGGAGGGGGAGAGGAAGGAGGGGGCTCACTTAGTACAGTGCCTGGCACACAGTACGTGCTTAACAAATAACCTAACAGCAATGATGTTATTTGTTTAGATAGTTCAGATTAAAATTCATTATTTCTTTTCTAGTACTGTGAGCTCTGTATGCAAGAGGGACTGTATTTCTTCTATCTCATCACTCTCAGCCGGCCACCGTGCGGGAGCAGGAGGAGGAAGAACAGCAAGAAGAGGAGGAGGAAAAGCAAGAAGAGGCAGCGGTCCTGGACCACAGCGGAGGTCAGCGGCAACACAGGTGGGCCCTCTATTTCAGCAGTGTAGCTTAGTGGAAAGAGCCCGGGCGTGGATTCCAAGCCCAGCTGTGCCACCTGTCTGCTGTGTGACCATGGACAAGCCGCTTAACTTCTCTGGGCCTCAATTACCTCATCTGTAAAATGGGGGTTAAGAGTTTGAGTCCCATATGGGACAAGCTGATTACCTTGTATCTACCCCAGTGCTTAGACTAGTGCTTGGCACAAAGTTGGCACTTAAAAAACACTGTAATTCTTATTAATCTCTCTCCCTTTCCCCCTTTCCATTTTTCTTTCCCCTCTACCCGCTTTCTCATTTTGCCTGACCCCCATGTTTGTTGATCCAGACCCCTCGTGGCATCCCCTGGTTCCTCATTCTGCCTCTGTTGAGGAGGGAGACCCTCTGGCCTCTCCATGGCCACCGCTACCCTTGTGTTCAGGGTAGGCCACGGTCCCCACTTCCCCGGCCCTGCGTAGGGCCCTGCAGGAGCCAAAAGCGGGCCCAGGGAAGCCCACGGGCAGTCCGGCGTGGTCTGGGTGGACCCGGGAAAAGCCCAAGGGGCTGGCAGCCCAAGTTACTGTCCTTACCCTGCTCAGCCTCAGGGGAACAGGGTTCCACCCCAGCCCTTGGTGGCATCATCAGGGCCAGTAGAGTGCCTCCCACCTTCTCAAGTCTCCTATCCTGGGAGGAAAGGAGGGGAAGAGATGGAGAATAAGCGACAGTGGGGAGTGAGGCACCATCTGACTCCTCTCTCATTTGCCCAGAGCTTGGTTGTGGGGATGTTATAGTGAGTCCTCCTAGAGAGCGGCAGGGGAGACAATGTCATCAAGCTAAAACCAGCTGTGGATGATGACCAGGAGGAAGAGCAGGCCAGGAACAGGTCAGCGACAAAGGGTTGTTTGCCCACAGTGGAACAGAAAGTCCCTAGAAGCCAGGAGTCCCAGGCTGGGGAGGGGAATTACTTCAGCCCCGGCTTTCTAATTAACAGCGGAGAAGGCTAGCGGCAGCAGCAGGAGGTTCTTTGAGTCCTGGCATTTTTTGCTTCCACAGATGGAGGGAGGGAGGGAGGGGGTCACGCCACTGGGCCAGGGCCGCCCACCGGGAAGCAGGATGGGACTTAACCTTGGGGTGATATTCAGGGGTCCCGGTTTTTCTCAAAAATGTCAAGCTATTATTCCAATCTCTCCCCCTGGGCCCCTTTTTACTGCTAGGAAAGTGGAGGCAGTAGGTTTCTCAGGCTCGGCCGGGTAGAGCCAGATGGTCTGGACTGGGGCGGGGGCTCAGTTTGGCGGCGCTCCCCACCTTCTCATATCCCACTCCTCCTTCCCAGGTTTGTTTTCTACACGTTCCCAGCCGGCCCTCCCGGCTGCGGACCCCGTCTTTATTCCGACACGCCATCTCCCCGAGGACGACGATCGTGTCTTTTATATGTCTGTAGTAGTCTCCTCGGTGCTCAGTCTGCCACTGGTCAGCGGCTAGCACCCTGCCATTTTCGGAAGTACAACACTGTCCTCCAAGGAGCCTGGGCCCCGAGAGTCTCGGGGTCTCGACCGCCTATTTCCACGGGAATCGTAAAGCCGCCCTGAACCTGCCGGCTTGAACTGGTCCGCCAAAAGCGGTGGCAGATCGCCTCTCCCCGAATCCTCGGTTATTTTGGATCAAAAGCAGGGGTCCCGGCTCCCGGGATCCCTCAGAAAAGAAACACTGGTTCTGAGAAGGCTCTCATCCTCTTGTCTTTAAGATGCATTTTCATGACTCTTCTTTTTTGCAGGCTCAACGGTTCATCGGGCAGACGCGTGTAAAGATAGGCATTGGCAGACAGTCGGAGATTTCATGATGGAGAAGAGCCCCTGTCCTCCGGGGAAAGACGATAAGGTAAGCGACCTCCGAGCACTTGTTTATTCCTAGCTCTACGGCCGGGTGAAGAAGCGGCAGCAAACCGGATGTGCTCTAAAGGAGTCTGGAACTTTTTCCCTCAGAATCTCCTGCCACGCCTTGGATTTTTCCTTTAGGTGACCACCATGGGAGATTTTCCTGAGGGGAACGGGACAAACAGCTTTAAACAGCTTTTAGCCCAAAGGCACCCTTTACAGTCAAACCCTTCTTCTCTTCACATTGAAAGACAGAAAAAAAGAGGGGAAGAACACAGCAACTGCAAAGGGAATCCCCTTTGCAGGTTTTCTTTAGGTAACAGCGGCGGAGATGGCCCGGATTTACGTGAAACCGTCGTTTCGGCCTCAAGGTAAGTCTTTGCTAGGAGTTTTTTCCTTTTTCCTTTCTCACAGCAGAGAGATAAAGAGGAAGGCCAGACGTAGCACTCCATTTTAATTTCCCCCCCAAAGTTTGATTCTTCCACAGCCAGAAGCCCAAGGTGGGATTACAATCCCCAACCTCTGGCTCTGGTGGCCAGGCTCTTCCCTCCTGCACCCCTCGGCCTTTCCTCCTCCACACTCCTACCCTAGCATAGCTTTGGGTTTACTTGCACAAAAATGATTAATACGGAACACCTGGTATTCCTTCTTTCTCCAGTTTTAGCAGGCCCTTGTAGATCAATCAGTTGAGGACTCACACCATCTCCTCCTCCTCGAAAGAAGGGATGATAGTATACATCCTCAACTGACTTATCCAGGAGGTCTGGCTAAGCTGGAGGAGGAAGGAATAAAATTAATTTAGCCGTCAACTTCTGGCCAAACCCTGAGTTCCTCCAAGCTTAATCAGGATTATTCCTTCCTCCTCCAGTTGATCAAGACCTCAGGGCTGACCTTTAGGACTTTGTTGCCAACTTGTACTTCCCAAGCGCTTAGTACAGTGCTCTGCACACAGTAAGCGCTCAATAAATACGATTGATTGATTTTAGCTTTGCGGTGCAGCTAAACTGGAAGAGGAAGGAATAAAAGTTTTATTTTCAGTTTCATTCCTTCTGCCCTCAGTGTAGCACTTTCTCACAGCTGATTTAGCTTGGAGGTCCTGCTAATCTCCAATGGAGCAGGACCTCCAAGCTAAATCAGCTGGGTCAGTTTGATTCCTTCCTCAAATTTAGCAGAACCTCACAACAGCTAATGTTAGTTTCATTCTCTCCTCCTAAAGGTTAATGAGACTTCACAGCTGATTTAGCTTTGAGATCCAGCCCAATTGGAGGAGGGAACGTATAAATTCAGCTCACTCTGTCCATTCTTTCTTCCTTCCTCTTTCAGTTTAGCAGCACCTCTCAGGTAGGCAGGTTGATTTCTTCTTTTTCTTTCTCCTTCAGCTCCTCAGGGCTTTAAATCCAAGGCAGTTTCATTCCTTCCTCCTCTAGGGTACTAGGGCCTTGCAGCTGACTTATCTTTGAGGTCCTGGTGCCCTGGAGGAGGAAAGCATAAAACTGGTTTAGCTTTGAGGTGCTGCTAAAATGGAGGAGGAAGGAATAAAACTGTCAGTTTTGTTCCTTTCTCCTCCAAGGTCTTAGAGGTGTCTTGGTGTTTAGGCAATGCAAAATTGGAGGAGGAAGGAATCAAACTGACTTAGCTTTGAGGTGCTGCTAAACTGGAGGAGGAAGGAATAAAACTCATTTGGTTTTGAGGTGTTGGTAAAATGGAGGAGGAAGGAATAAAACTCATTTGGTTTTGAGGTGCTGGTAAAATGGAGGAGGAAGGAATAAAACTCATTTGGTTTTGAGGTGCTGGTAAAATGGAGGAGGAAGGAATAAAACTCATTTGGTTTTGAGGTGCTGGTAAAATGGAGGAGGAAGGAATAAAACTCACTTGGTTTTGAGGTACTGGTAAAATGGAGGAGGAAGGAATAAAACTGTCAGTTTTGTTCCTTTCTCCTCCAAGGTCTTAGGGGTGTGTTGGTGTTTAGGCAATGTATAATTGGAGGAGGAAGGAATCAAACTGACTTAGCTTTGTGGTCCTGCTAAATTGGAGGAGGAAGGAGTAAAACTAATATTTCTTTGAGGGTCTTGCTAAATAGGAGGTATGAATAACACTAATATTTCTTTAAGGTCCTGCTAAAATGGAGGAGGTAGGAATAAAACTCATTTGGCTTTGAGGTGCTACTAAACTGGAGGAGGAAGGAATAAAACTGTCAGTTTTGTTCCTTTCTCCTCCAAGGCCTCAGGTGTCTTAGTGTTTAGGCAATGCAAAACTGGAGGAGGAAGGAATCAAACTAATATTTCTTTGAGGTCTTGCTAAATTGAAGGAGGTAGGAATAAAACTAATATTTCTTTAAGGTCTTGCTAAATTGGAGGAAGTAGGAATCAAAAACTAATAATGTCCTGCTAAAGTGGAGGAGGAAATAAAAAAAAAAAAACCAAACTGACTCAGCTTTGAGGTCCTGCTAAAGTGGAGGAGGAAAAACTGAAGTTAACTTAGATTTAAAGAAGAGAGAGCAAAAACAAACACAACACTCTCTTTGTCTCATTGCCTAGTTTGAATTTCCCTAAAAAGTTAAATTTCTCATCACCAACCCCAAGGTGGGACTTGAACCCCCAACCTCTAGCACTGTAGCCTGCCATCTTACCTCCTGTGCTATGGAGGGCTCTTCTCTCAGCAGAGCTCACTAACACACCCTTATCTCTTCTTTCCCTACCTACCCACTAAAGGACCCCCGCATTCCTTCCTCCTCCAGCTGAGCGGGCCCTCCTGGGTAAGGCAGTTGAGGCCTCCCACCATCTCTCGCTCCTAGGGAAAAGGAGTTGCCCAAAATGAACTCCTCCCTAGGAGGAAGAGACGATGGTCTATGTCCTCAACTGCCTTACCCAGGAGGTCCCGCCAAGCTGGAGGAGGAAGGAATGAACCCTAACTAAATTTTTAGGTGCTGCTAAAGTGGAGGAGGAAGGCCTAAAATTATATTTAGCTTTGAGGTCCTGCTAAACTAGAGTAGGAGAATATAAAGTTAAGTTACAAGTTTTTTAACCTATAAAAATCTTAATTTTAAATTTTGGTCCTGCTAAACTGGAGAATAAAGGAATCTCACTTAGCTTTGAGAATTTTGTTTAAATGGAGGAGAAAGGAATAAGACTGACTTGGCTTTGAGGTCGTGCTAATCTGGAAAATTTAATATAATTTTATATTAAAAATTCACCTATAAAAATTTAATAATTTTAAATTTCAGTCCCGCTAAACTGGAGAATAAAGGAATCTCACTTAGCTTTGAGAATTTTGTTTAACTGGAGGAGAAAGGAATAAAACTGACTTGGCTTTGAGGTCGTGCTAATCTGGAAAATTTAATATAATTTTATATTAAAAATTCACCTATAAAAATTTAATAATTTTAAATTTCAGTCCTGCTAAACTGGAGAATAAAGGAATCTCACTTAGCTTTGAGAATTTTGCTTAACTGGAGAAGTAAGGAATAAAACTGACTTGGCTTTGAGGTCGTGCTAATCTGGAAAATTTAATAAAATTTTATATTAAAAATTTCACCTATTTAACCTATAAAAATTTAATAATTTAAAATTTTGGTGCTACTAAACTGGAGAATAAAGGAATCTCACTTAGTTTTGAGAATTTTGCTTAACTGGAGGAGTAAGGAATAAAACTGACTTGGCTTAGAGGTCATGCTAATCTGGAAAAGGAAGGCATAAACTGGAAAATTTAATATAATTTTATATTAAAAATTTCACCTATTTAACCTATAAAAATTTAATAATTTTAAATTTGGGTCCTACTAAACTGGAGAATAAAGGAATCTCACTTAGCTTTGAGAATTTTGCTTAACTGGAGGAGTAAGGAATAAAACTGACTTGGCTTTGAGGTTTAGCTAATCTGGAAAAGGAAGGCATAAACTGGCAATTTTAATATTTTATATTAAAAATTTCACCTATTTAACCTATAAAAATTTAATAATTTTAAATTTGGGTCCTACTAAACTGGAGAATAAAGGAATCTCACTTAGCTTTGAGAATTTTGCTTAACTGGAGGAGTAAGGAATAAAACTGACTTGGCTTAGAGGTGGTGCTAAACTGGAAGGGAAGGCATAAAACTGGCTTGGCTTTGAGGTCTTGCTATACTGAAGCAGGGAGGGATAAAACTGATTTAGTTTTGAGGTCCTGTTAAATTAGAGGAGAAAGGAATCCAACTGACAGCTTTGAGACGCTGGTAAATTGGAGGAGGAAGGAATCCAACTGACTTAGCTTTGAGGGCCCTCTAAATTGGAGGAGGAAGGAATCTAACTGACAGCTTTGAGGTCCTGCTGAACTGGAGGAGGAAGGAATCCAATTGACAGCTTTGAGGTCCTGCTGAACTGGAGGAGGAAGGAATCCAATTGACAGCTTTGAGGTCCTGCTGAACTGGAGGAGGAAGGAATCCAATTGACAGCTTTGAGGTCCTGCTGAACTGGAGGAGGAAGGAATCAAACTGACTTACCTGTCTGGTCCTGCTAAACTGGAGGAGGAAGGAATCAAACTGACTTACCTTTCCGGTCCTGCTAAACTGGAGGAGGAAGGAATCAAACTGACTTACCTTTCCGGTCCTGCTAAACTGGAGGAGGAAGGAATCAAACTGACTTACCTTTCTGGTCCTGCTAACCTGGAGGAGGAAGGAATCAAACTGACTTAGCTTTGAGATGCTGCTAAACTGGAGGAGGAAGGAATCAAGCTGACAGCTTTGAGGTCCTGCTAAATTGGAGGAGGAAGGAATCAAACTGACTTAGCTTTGAGGGCCTGCTGAACTGGACGAGGATGGAATCAAACTGACCTACTTTTCTGGTCCTGCTAAACTGGAGGAGGAAGGAATCAAACTGACTTATCTTTCTGGTCCTGCTAAACTGGAGGAGGAAGGAATCAAACTGACTTAACTTTGAGGTGCTGCTACACGGGAGGAGGAAGGAATCAAACTGACTTAGTTTGATTCCTTCCTCCTCCAGTGTAGCAGGGCCTCAAAGCTGACTTAGCTTCGAGGCCCTGCTACACGGGAGGAGGATGGAATCAAACTGACTTAGCTTTGAGGTCCTCCTGAATTGGAGGAGGAAGGCATCAAACTGACTTAGCTTAGGGGTCCTGCTACACTGGAGGAGGAAGGAATCAAACTGACTTAGCTTTGAGGCCCTGCTACACTGGAGGAGGAAGGAATCAAACTGACTTAGCTTTGAGGCCCTGCTACACTGGAGGAGGAAGGAATCAAACTGACTTAGCTTTGAAAGTCTGCTAAACTGGAGGAGGAAGGTATTAAATTGACTTAGCTTTTCAGGTCCTACTTAACTGGAGGAGGAAGGGAAGCAGCGTGGCTCAGTGGAAAGAGGTCATGGGTTCGAATTCCGACTCTGCCACATGTCTGCTGGGTGACCTTGGGCAAGTCACTTAACTTCTCCGAGCCTCAGTTACCTCATCTGTAAAATGGGGATTAAGGCTGTGAGCCCCACGTGGGACAATTTCATCACCCCCCAGCGCTTAGAACAGTGCTCTGCACATAGTAAGCGCTTAACAAATGCCATCAAAAAAAAAAAAAAGATTTACCTTTGTGGTCCTGCTGAACTTGAGGAGGAAGGTATGAAACTGAGTTGGCCTGGATGTCCTGCGAAACTGGAGAAGGAAGGAACAAAACCAAATTAGCTTTGGGGTCCTGCTAAACTGGAAAAGGAAAGGAAAAACTGATTTGGCTTTGAGGTCCTACTAAACTGGAAGAGGAAAGGATAAAGATGACATAACTTTAAGGTGCTGCTAAGCTGGAGCAGAAAGGGATAATACTGATTTTTATTATTATCATCATTATCAACTAAACTGGAAGGGGAAAGAATAAAATTGACTTAGCTTTAAAATCCCATTAAACTGGAACAGGAAGAGATAAAGGGACTTAGCTTTGAGGTCCTAAAGTGGAGGACAAATGGCTAAAACTGACAACTTTCAAGTTCTCTGAACTGGAGGAGGATGGGATACAACTAGCCTTGAGGTCCTGCTAAACTGGAGGAGGAAGGAATCAAACTGAATTTTGTTCCTTTTTTTAAGCCCTCCTTAGGTGCCAGGCACTGTACTATGTGACTTTGGGCAAGTCACTTAACTTCTCTATCCCTCAGTTACCTCATGTGGAAAATGGGGATTAAGACTGTGAGCCCGCCCGTGGAACAACCTGATCACCTTGTAACCTCCCCAGCGCGTAGAACAGTGCTTTGCACGTAGTAAGCGCTTAATAAATGCTATTATTATTATTATTATTATTATCCCCACTGTTGTCCTTCTCAGGGCTGGCGCTTCCCTTGGCCAAGTCCCGTGGATGACACAGCACCCTTTGTGCCGCTTGCTCCTTCTGGAGGAGGGTGTCTGATCCACTTTATCAGCACCCTTGTCGCGACAGTCTTTTTCCTCAACATGGTTTCCTTTACCTTGGGGGAGCACCCCTGGTCTACTCTGCATGATGTTTTCCGAGGCTTAAATTTAGGGCCAAATTTGTTCCTGCTGCTTTTTTATTTTTTTGAGCTAGAGAGATCAATGTCAGCATTTCTAAACCACACCCGAGCAACTGCAACTGTTCCCCAAAAACTTTTCCTTCAAGAAAACACTCTGTGCTGCTGCGTTAAGACATCAAGGGCCAGGCCGAGGCGTGGGAGGGTGCTGAGGCCCTTAGGAAACCTATGAAAAACTGGAACGTCAAGCTAAAGAAAATGAACTCCCAGGAAATACATATTCTTCCCAACAAAAAGCAGCAGCTGGCTGCCTTTTTTCCAAAGAAGTAAATTATGGCTTTTTAAAGATTTTCAGATTATAATATTATGAAGAGAGAAAGATGTACTTGGTTAAAAAATGCATTTAAAATGGAAAACTATATTTGTAAGTTATTTTGGGGGGGGGGCGCTGGGGGAATGGGGAGGCGGAAGAGCTTTAGCAATTCCCTTGAAGCTGGTTTCATTCTGTTTTTTGGTGGTTTTTTTTAATTTGGGACTTTTCACGAGAGAGTAAATGAAAGCAACCTATTTTTCACGCAGATTGCACATTTTTGCATCTTCAGTGGAGTAACGGGTGAATCGGGGTAAAAGCTATTTTCACTGCCATAAAAGTGCTCTGATGATGTAATTCCTAATAAGGGGTAGAATGAATATTTCAAAATAAATGTTTGTTTGTGCTCATTGGTTGCAGCATTCTGTCATTTACAAACCTAGTCTTAGCTGGTGGATTGTAGACAGGGAAGACAGCTCCCCCGGCCCAGAACCGGTCAACTGCTCACACCCAAGGGAAGCACTGTGGGTCAGTGGTTAGAGCCCGGGTCTGGCGTCAGAGGACCTGGGTTCTCCCTCTCTCTCTGCCACCTACCTGCTGCGTGACTTCGGGCGAGTCACTTCTCCTATCTGTTCCTCTGGTCCCCCCTCTACAAAATGGGGATTCAACACCTGTTCTCCCCCCTACCTAGACTGAGCCAACATGTAGGGCACAGTTAACTTTTATCAACCCCAAGGCTTGACACCTAGTAGTGCTTAATAAATATAAATATCACAATTATCATTCCTGAAAAAGGCCATTCTTACCCAGAATGGTTTGAAGCAGGAAGACGCTAGCGGCAGGGTGGCAGTGAAGGCAGCAGCAGTGAGCCGGCGGGCTCAAGCCAACAGGCCCCATCACCTGCCCGGGTCTGGAAAGCAGTGTGAGACAGAGCTGTTCGGCGGGAGTGTTGCCGTCTCTGGATGGAATCGCCGTCTCTGGATGGAATCGCCGCCCCTGCCAGAGGAAAACAAAATCAACTGTTACCTGGCCTTGTTTGAGTCACCAGAACGAAATGAACGTCAATGTAAACTGGAACCCAAACCTGCCAAGTGGCAAACTTTGCTCGGGCACTAAAACTGGACTGGCGAAAACCCCAATGTTGCCTGTCTCCTTTTGGACTTAAAAAACTGTGTCACCCATCATTCTGCAAAATGGTATTTTATGCTGGTCAACTGTGCACTCCGGAAATACGACAGCGACAACTACTGGGTGGCAATGGGGCCTGAGGCAGCGCTTGTCTGCTGTGTGAGCTTGGGCAAGTTGCTTCACTTCTCTGTGCCTCAGTTTCCCTATCTGTAAAATGGGGATTAAGACTAGGAGCCCGGTGTGGGATGGGGACTGAGTCTGGCCCAATTATCTTGCATCTACCCCAGTGCTTAGTATAGGGCCTACAAAATACTTAACAAATAAGTCAGCACTTAAAAAATATCACAGTTTTCTTTATTATTAGTAAGTCGGGGAGATGGAGAGTGTGGCTATTGAATCCACCTGTAATGTGGTCTGGCCCTCTCTGGGGTCACCTCCTCCCTCACCGCTCGCTGAACACTAGCCCAGCTATAGCCTTCCCAACAGTAATGGTTTTCAGGATTTGCCTCCACGGTGCAGACTCCCGGGATTAGAGAGGTGGGGGTAAACTTCTCTGGCAACCGTGCTTCTGACAAGGAATGTGGCCTAGCAGAAAGAGCCTGGAAGTCAAAGGAACTGGGTTCTAATCCCAGCTTCACTGCTTAACTGCTGTGTGACCCTGGAAAGGTCCCTCCAATGACCTCTGTACATCAGTTCCGAAGTCTGAAAAATGGGGGTTTCATTTATTTCAAAATAAATGTTTGTTTGTGCTCATTGGTTGCAGCATTCTCTCATTTACAAACCTAGTCTTAGCTGGTGGATTGTAGACAGGGAAGACAGCTCCCCCGGCCCAGAACCGGTCAACAGCTCACACCCAAGGGAAGCACTGTTGCTCAGTGGTTACAGCCCGGGTCTGGAGTCAGAGGACCTGGGTTCTCCCTCCGTCTCTGCCACCTACCTGCTGCGTGACCTCGGGCGAGTCACTTCTCTTATCTGTTCCTCTGGTCCCCCCTCTACAAAATGGGGATTCAACACCTGTTCTCCCCCCGCTACCTAGATTGAGCCAACATGTAGGGCACAGTTAACTTTTATCAACCCCAAGGCCTGATACCTAGTAGTGCTTAACAAATATCACAATTATCATTCCTGAAAAAGGTAATTCTTACCCAGAATGGTTTGAAGCAGGAAGACGCTAGAAGCAGGGTGGCAGTGAGGGCAGCAGCAGTGAGCCGGCGGGCTCAAGCGAACAGGCCCCATCACCTGCCCGGGTCTGGAAAGCAGTGTGAGAGAGAGCTGTTCGGCGGGAGTGTTGCCGTCTCTGGATGGAATCGCCGCCCCTGCCAGAGGAAAACAAAGTCAACTGTTACCTGGCCTTGTTTGAGTCACCAGAACAAAATGAATGTCAATGTAAACTGGAACCCAAACCTGCCAAGTGGCAAACTTTGCTCGGGCACTAAAACTGGACTGGCGAAAACCCCAATGTTGCCTGTCTCCTTTTGGACTTAAAAAGTTGTCACCCGTCATTCTGCAAAATGGTATTTTATACTGGTCAACTGTGCACTCCGGAAACACGACAGCGACAACTACTGGGTGGCAATGGGGCCTGAGGCAGCGCTTGTCTGCTGTGTGAGCTTGGGCAAGTTGCTTCACTTCTCTGTGCCTCAGTTTCCCTATCTGTAAAATGGGGATTAAGACTAGGAGTCCGGTGTGGGATGGGGACGGAGTCTGGCCCAATTATCTTGCATCTACCTCAGTGCTTAGTATAGGGCCTAGAAAATACTTAACAAATAAGTCAGCACTTAACAAATATCACAGTTATCTTTATTATTACTAAGTCGGGAGCCCGGGAGATGGAGACTGTGGCTATTGAACCCAACTGTAATGTGGTCTGGCCATCTCTGGGGTCACCTCCTCCCTCACTGCTCGCTGAACACTAGCCCAGCTGTAGCCTTCCCGACAGCAGCGGTTTTCAGGATTTGCCTCCACGGTGCAGACTCCCAGGATTGGGGAGGTGGGGGTAAATTTCTCTGTCAACCGTGCTTCTGACAAGGAGTGTGGCCTAGCAGAAAGAGCCTGGAAGTCAAAGGAACTGGGTTCTAATCCCAGCTCCACTGCTTAACTGCTGTGTGACCCTGGAAAGGTCCCTCCAATGACCTCTGTGCTTCAGTTCCGAAGTCTGAAAAATGGGGGTTTCAATACCTGTTCTCCCTCCTACTTAGACAGTGAACCGCATGTGAGACCTGATTATTTTGTATCTACCTCAGTGCTTAGAACAGTGCTTGGCACACAGTAAGAGCTTAACAAATCCCACAGTTGTAACATATAACAGCGTAACTGGGCTTGCACACTTAGTGTTTTCATCACCACTTAACCACCAAAGAGATACCAGTGGAATCTAAGGTAAAAACGTAAATGGTTCAGGTTATTTTGGAATGGAAAATGCACACACAACATTTCTAACCCTGAGAAAAATCAGTGTTTCATTGTGTAAACCACTTTAAAAACAGCCCCCATCTACTTTTGAAGAGTTATAGTTTATGCCTTCAAATCCTTCAAAGACTGCGGTTCTTATTAAAATCTGAGGCTATTTGTCCAGAACAGTCAAGAGCAGGTGAGGTTCACTGGAAAATGGTAGCCCCAAAATGGGAAAGAAAAATGGGAAGCAGTGTGGCATAGCGGATAAAGCCTGGGAGCTAGAGGACCTGGGTTCTAATCCCAGCTCTGCCAACTGCATGCTGTGTGACCTTAGGTAAATCACTTAGCTTCTAAGTGTGTAAAGCCACACTGCTTTACACCATCAGCTCGTTATGGGCTATTAATTCTATTGTATTGTACTCTTGTTCAAGCTCGTTCAAGCTCTCATCCTATCCTGTCTGGATTACTGTATCAGCCTCCTCTCCGATCTCCCATCCTCCTGTCTCTCCTCACTTCAATCCATACTTCACGCCGCTGCTCAGATTGTCTTTGTCCAGAAACGCTCAGGGCATGTTACTCCCCTCCTCAAAAATCTCCAGTGGCTACCAATCAACCTACGCATTAGGCAGAAACTCCTCACCCTGGGCTTCAAGGCTGTCCATCACCTCGCCCCTTCCTACCTCCCCTCCCTTCTCTCCTTCTACAGCCCAGCCCGCACCCTCCGCTCCTCTGCCACTAATCTCCTCACCGTGCCTCATTCTCGCCTGTCCCGCCGTCGACCCCCAGCCCACGTCATCCCCCTGGCCTGGAATGCCCTCCCTCTCCCTCCCCACATCCGCCAAGCTCGCTCTCTTCCTCCCTTCAAGGCCCTACTGAGAGCTCACCTCCTCCAGGAGGCCTTCCCAGACTGAGCCCCCTCCTTCCTTTCCCCCTCCTCCCCCTCCCCCCGCCTTACCTCCTTCCCTTCCCCACAGCACCTGTATATATGTATACATGTTTGTACACATTTATTACTCTATTTATTTTACTTGTACATATCTATTCTATTTATTTTATTTTGTTAATATATTTTGTTTTGTTCTCTGTCTCCCCATTCTAGACCGTGAGCCCACTGTTGGGTAGGGACCGTCTCTACATGTTGCCTATTTGTACTTCCCAAGCGCTTAGTACAGTGCTGTGCACACAGTAAGCGCTCAATAAATACGATTGAATGAATGAATGAATGAAACCCAGGAATCAGAAGCCAGGCGATTGCACATACCTCGTTTGTGGTTGTCCATGGCACGGAGGCTGCAGGGAGGTTGGAACCGGGTCTCCAGCCTTCAGTCTTCCCGCGGATGGCTCTGGGGACAGAAATTTGCCCATCACTCAGATGCCTCGTGTGAAAGGTCCAAACTTTGCCCCATTCACTGGACGAGTTCGTATCTCATCTAATCCCCCACATCAAACAGCTACTCCGCCGTCGCCCTCTTTACCCGACCCCTCCCATTGGCTGTGAGAAACCTCAGCTAAACATGTTTTCTCCTTGGGGTTTCCAGGACCAACCACACCTGAAGATCTCTAAGGCGAGAGGCAGGGCAGACCCTGAAGGTTCCCGACTGTTCTAGAGAGGCCAACGACAGCCTCAAGAACGCCAGACGTCCTTTTGCCAATTCCCCCTCCTCCCACTCTTTCCCGATGGGACCGAGTAGGGAACAAGCCAAAGTCTGACTCTGCTCCTTTAACGTACACTTCTTGCATTTTCTCACCCATGTCTTTCTGCTAGTGTCCGTTATTATTTACGACGGTCAAGAAGCACCATGGATAGAGCATGGGACTGGAAGACCGAAGGACCTGGTTTCTAATCTCGGCTCCGCTACTTGTCTGCCGGGTGACCCCGAGCAGGATGAAGGGGAAGAGCTCTGCCACGTACCGGGGGTGTGGTACTCCACGAAGAAGAGGGCCAGGCGGCTGTTCCCAAAGGGATTGATGGATCTTAGTGTAAAGGTGACTACCAGGAAGGTGAAAATGACGTCCAGAGGGTCTTCAGGGGAAGTAGTAACTGACCTAGAACCAGTAAAGAGGTAAGAGGAGGTGAGCCAAGAGCAGGGGGCAGATCCGCCAGCGCAATCCACATCTCCTGAAAACAAGCCCAGGTCCTCCTCTCCACCACCCTCCTGTGCTTAGTGTTCAGGAAATTCTCTCGGTCCCAGAGAGCAGCAGATGGTTCCCTTAAATTAAACCAAATTTGACACTTGATAAAATTCAACATGAAAAACATGTTGCTGTCTGCTAAACCGAGCTCATCTCGCAGGGAACCCTGCAAGGCCAGAGCGGGAGTTTATTCACTACTTTTTGAAATGAAATGGCAATCAGAGGGGAGTACCAAACCGCCATTTTGTTATGCACCAGAGGAAAAACAGCCTGAGTTTTTACAACACAGCTGTCTGCTGGGATTCCCCAGTAGAGCAGAAAAACAGAACGCGCACCAAACAGCTTTCATTTTCATGACTTTGAGGCTGTAATCAATCCCGAGAGCTATTTTCCTCCGATGAACTCAGCGCTGAGAAACAGGGTGGGCCTCATGGAAATCACACAATCAGTGGTATTTATTGAGCTCTTACTGTGTGCAGAGCACTGTACATGTACAACAGAGCTATAAACACATTCTCTGCCTGCTACGAAGTACTAGACTTTAAGCTCGTTGTGGGGCAGGGAATGTGTTTGTTGTACTGTTCTCTCCCAAGCGTTTAGTGCAGTGCTCTGCACACAGTAAGCCACTCCATAAATGCACTGACTGACTAGGAGATGACTGTCTAGAGGTGGAAAGAGCACGGTCAGCTCCTAGTCGGCTGACCACTCTGCCACCGGTCTCTTGTGGGACACAGGGCAACTTCTAGACTGTGAGCCCACTGTTGGGTAGGGACCGTCTCTATATGTTGCCAACCTGTACCTCCCAAGCACTTAATACAGTGCTCTTCACACAGTAAGCGCTCAATAAATACGATTGAATGAACTTATGAACCCCACGTGGGACAACCTGATGACCTTGTATCTACCCCAGTGTTTAGAACAGTGCTAGGCACATAGTAAGCACTGAACAAATACCATCATTATTAATTTGCTCCTTGAAGCCTGCTCCAGCTCCTTTTCACCCCTACATTCCAAATGAGAAGCTACCTCTTATGCTTCTACACTTTTCCCACCTTGAACATTTGGATTCAAAACACATCCACACAACCCTTTAGAGATCTGGTGTATTAGAACGCCGAATTCAAAAGAAGCCTATGATCACTGCCTCCCCTCCCCAGAGTGCTACCCCAGGCTTTATTTTTGTTTGAACAAACAAGTTTTTATCATCTCTCTACTGCTTAAGACTAACCTGAAAATGAGTAGCAGCAGTATTTCCCCAGAACATAAAATAGATAGGGGGAAGAATGGGTGGAAAGTGAGGCATTTTATTTTTTGGTAGATACAGATCAAGCGTTGGATCTTGCTAGCCTATGGAGCTTTGGATGGAGTGTCAGATTTTATGGCGCCAATCTAGTTTAAATGATTTGAACTGTTCTTGCTGCACAAAGCCGCAGGAAGAAAAAAAAGAGGTTCTTTTGCAAAATGACGAATTACCTTCCAGATATCTCCAGATATGGTGAGTCATTCAGGAATAAGAATGAAAAAGTCTGGATAGACTTAAAACCTCTCCCAAAATGGTTTTGTTAGTCCTCAAGTTACCCCTAATGGGAATATTGGCAGCAAACTCCACTTCTTCTCTGGTCTCTACTCTCTCAGTGGCACACACATCCTAGTAGTAACTACCATGTAGGGCTAAACAATCTTCCCCTGTGCTGAAAGGACTGTGGAGATCTTTTCTGTAATAGATGTTCTGCAGACTTTTAGCCCTCCATGTGGTAGGCACAAATGTTTTTTATCTCTTGAACACATTGAGAATGGAGCCCAAAAATATTTCTAACTTCTCCATTCTGGCCATCAATAACTTCTCACTACCTTCCACTCAGTCCTCCCAAGAGGAAGCAATTGCCTCACTTCAGTTCAGCAACAATATAAGGCAGTAATGGGTCTTCAGAATAACCAAATCAACAGTTCATAAACCCTACCCAGGAGGGCTCCAAAGCCCGTTGTAAATTTGATCTATCATTGCGGGAGGTCCCAGGGAAGAGGTTTCTGATTAGAATCAGACGGACTGGCAGAGCTGAGAATCCTATCAATTGTGTGCTGGAAGGGGGGCATTCTGGGCATTATAGTGAAAAGCATCAAACACTTGAAAATGGCATCACCAACCAAAGAAAGGAATAAGGGACATACGTTGCCTCCTCCTACACAGCTCAAAGAGGTTTTCCCCCACATCCCTAACCAGGTTTCATCATATTCATCTCAACCGGGTTCGCTTACCTCCAACTGATTCACCAAAAGCTCTGGCCAGTTCTGCCACTGGGGACATTTGTCCCTGTCGTCAAAAGTGGTCTCATTGGATGTCCAGCAGCATTGCTCGTGACTGTACCAGAAGGCTGAGAAGCAGACGCCTTCTTTCAGGTCCGTCATCCAGTCCACAGCTAAATCTATAACTTCCGCCAAAGTGCCTGGAAAGGAAGCCATATTCAGTAAGTAAGGTGAAAAAGATACCCTCATTTCATGGAAAAGCATTTTTCTAATGGTTCTTTGGGAAATACAACACTAAACACTAAACATGAGAAGCATTGTGGCCTAATGCATAGAGCACAGGCCTGAGAGTCAGAAGGATCTGGGTTCTAATCCCGGCTCGGCCACTTCTCCGCTGTCTGACCTCGGGCAAGTCACTTCACTCCTCTGTGCCTCAGTTACCTAATCTGAAAGACGGGGATTAAGACCGGAAGCCCCATATGGGACAGTCTCCGTCCAACCTGATTAGCTTGTATCTACCCCAGCGCTTAGAAGAGTGATTGACACATAGTAAGTGCTTAACAAATACCATCATTATTGTCTTATTTTAAATTGATTGTGGTATTTGTTAAGTACTTATTATGTAACAAACACTGGGATAGATACAAGATTGGCCAATCAATGGTATTTATTGAGTGCTTTCTGTGGGCAGAACACTGTACCAAGCACATGGGAGAGTACAGTGTGGCTCAGTGGAAACAGCACGGGTTTGGGAGTCAGAGGTCATGGGTTCAAATCCTGGCTCTGCCGCTTGTCAGCTGTGTGACTCTGGGCAAGTCACTTAACTTCTCTGTGCCTCAGTTACCTCATCTGTAAAATGGGGTTTAAGATTGTGAGTCCCACATGGGACAACCTGATCACCTTGTATCCTCCCCAGCGCTTAGAACAGTGCTTTGCACATAGTAAGCGCTTAGCAAATACCAAAATTATTATTATTATTACAATACAACAGAGTTGGTAGACATGTTCCCTTACACAATGAGATAATCAGAACAGAAACAGTACCTGTTGCACATGAGGTTCACAGTCTGAGGGAGAGGGAGAACAGGTATTTCACCCCCGTGTTACAAATGAAGAAACCATGGCACAGAGAAGTGACAGTGATTCTACTCTCTGCCAATAAAGCAAGAGCACTGTGGTATGGCAAGGCACCCTCTGGGCTCAGCAAGGGAGTGGCCCTTGTTGTCTGGCTCGTAGTCCAGTGGTTCTTCTGTCATTTCATTCATTCATTCATTCAATCGTATTTATTGAGCGCTGTGTGCAGAGCACTGTACTAAGCGCTTGGGAAGTACAAGTTGGCAACACATAGAGACAGTCCCTACCCAACAATGGTGCTGCTCCAGCTTCTTCCGTAAGGCTACTAAATATGTCTTAGAGAGGTGTTGAAGGATAGAATGATAACCATGGCATTTGTTAAGCACTTAGCTCGTGCTGAGCCCACCCTAAGCGCTGGTGTAGATACAAGATCATCAGGTGGGACCCAATCCCTGTCCCACTTGGGGATCCCGATCAAAAGGGGAGAGAGAACACGTCCTGAGTTTTGGGGAAGAGGCAACTGAAGCACCAAAACGTAAAGTGACTTGCCCAAAGTCACACAACACGCAGGTGTCAGCAGAACCCAGGCTCAAGCTCTTTCCACTAGGAAACGCTGCTCCTCAAAGAGGCGAAGCAGGAAGCAGAGCAGTCAGCTACCATCATCATCATCAATCGTATTTATTGAGCGCTTACTGTGTGCAGAGCACTGTACTAAGCGCTTGGGAAGTACACCCAGTGAGTCATTCTCCACTTGTAGCAGGGGCTGCAGGGCTTTTGGCTATCTTATGGACTCTTCTGTGGGTCAAACCTGAGGGTTTCCTCCCAGACCACATACCTTCCTCTGTCTGTCTGTGTCACAGGATTTCTCCCTGAGCCAGTCGATGGTGTGGAAGTCCTCCTATGTCCCAACACCAGCAAAGGGCTCATCCAAGAAATCCATCAGGTTGCCAGAACTGTTCATTTCCCCAGCATTCACCATATTTGTAGTCCCTGCTTCAGAGATGAGGCGATTGAACCATCTTAAGTGTAATTCCAGCCTTCCTGCTTAGCAAAAAATCCTGGTTTTAACCATTTTTGTGGCAGTGAACGATAGCAGTACTGCGCCACATGAGGTCTCCCTGTCAGAATATCTACAGTTAGGAGGAAAACTAATAACCCTTTTTTAAGAGTGGCTTTCATAAGAATAGGTACAGATTATGGAGGCAAATAGTGGGGCAAATGGACATTACAAGTAGAATTTTCCCCAGAAGGGCTCCAGATAGACAGTTGAAACCTGATCATAAAAACTATTGAGTGTGTATTTTCCTAGGGCCTCTCTAAGTATTTCTACAGCAGGAAGAGTAACCACTGGCAGATTACATGGCATTTTAATCAAATTGAAAAGTGCCTATGGGCAATGTTGGGCTATTCACCATACAAGTCATAAAGGAGTTGTCTTGATTGATTTATTGACCTTCTGTGGAAACACAGCCACATTAAAACTTCGAGAGGTTCTTAACGATTTGAAGTTTGAGCAGTGCCAAGCCAAAAACTGTACCCATTAAGGAGTCCTTTGGGAAGTACCATAAAGTAAAAGACAGTAGCAACCAGGATGCTGGGAAAACACAGAACACCAATGGGAAAAATAAAGTCCAGGGATCTGGTCAGCAGAGTTCCAAATCTCTTGTTCTGAGATGCTGATCAGGGAAATGGACAGCATGGCATTAGTTCTTTTTTATGGTTGGTTTTTTTTAAGTTGAGGTTACCAATATCAGATATCATTTGAAAGAAACCCAGAAGCACAATTTGGTAGCCAAAATCAACAAAACAAACCCCCCCCAAAAATATTCAAGAAGTATATAAAAGATCATTCAGATTAAAAAAGAATTGGGTCAGAGTTTCTAGCCAGTACCACCTTACAGTCAATCTACCAGTGGTATTTACTGAGTGCCCACTGTGTGCAGAGCACTGTTCTAGCACTTGTGAGAGTACAACAGAGTAAGTAGACACAATCCCTGCCCTCAAGGATTTTGATTACACCTAACCTCTCTCTGTGAGACCCAGAACAAAATAATTCCTTTGAACCAGAACACACTGCACACATGGTTAAATCTCAGTTATCAGTTGAGTCTTCTTCAAATCTAGGAGGGTTAAATATTTATATTTGCACAAGTGCCAGAACATAGGTATGGCATATTCAAATACTTTTTATCTTAGTATCTTTCTTGTAATTTAAGGTGCTTTAAAATATTCATGTTATAAAATCCATCAATTTTCTTATCCTACCCCACCCAGATCAAGCACAGCAAAAATCCCTAAAGCAATACAACTGCTTTCAAATGAACATTTACAACTTTTTCCTTTTTTAAAGGTACTTTAAGTAGCCTGCTGTTGTGCAGTTAAGCAACCATTAATAATAATTATGGTATTTTGCTAAGCACTTACTTGGTGCAAATCACTGTTCCAAGCACTGGGGTAGATACCAGTTTGTCCCACATGCGGCTCACAAGTCTTAGTCGGAGGGAGAACAGGCCATTTCTGTTGTATGGGAGGGTGAAATGGAGATCGACCCTCCCAAAAGCAGGATGAGCAGCTATGGGCAGACAGTTTTCCTTAAAGAAAAATTTCTCTATATTACTCAGCCATCTAGTAGCACCCTGGAGTACAAATTGTAACCAATCAGGCTGTCAACAAGAATTCACTATCCCTCAGGGCACAGAGGACTGACTGCCTTCACTAAAATCGGAGTCTCACTTTTTTATTCCATTCCTAATTTCTGGAGAATTCTATGCAGTAACCTCTCTTGGTGCAGTAACTTCCTACTCCTTGAAGAAGTGCGGGAAACAGTCCTTGACCCTGATTCTCCATTTACACTATGCGCCCCATGTCGGGCAGGTACTTTGTCTGATGAGATCGTTCTGAATGTGCTTAGAACAGTGCTTGGCACATATGAAGTGCTTAATGCATAGAAAAGCAGTGGGCGTGGGAGTCAGGACTTGGGTTCTAATCTCCACTCTGCCACTTGCCTGCTGTGTGACCTTGGTTAAGTCACCTGTGCCTCAGTTCCCTCATTTGTAAAATGGGGATTAAGACTGTGAGCCGTACTGTGGGACAGAGACTGTGTCCAAACCGATATCCTGTATCTACCCCTGTGCTTAGAACAGTGCCTGGCACATAATAAGCGCTTAACAAACACCACAATCATTATTATTATTTTACTGTATTGTTATATTATTACTAATTCTCATTAAGATAATCGGAGCAGACACAGCCCCTGTCTCATGTGGACTGTAGCTTCTTCTTAGACTCTAAGGTTCTTGTGGGCAGGGAGTGGATCTATTAACTCTGGTGTACTGTACTCTCCCTTAGTAGATTGCTCTGCACACAGTAAGTGCTCATCAAATTCATTCATTCATTCAATTGTATTTATTGAGCGCTTACTGTGTGCAGAGCACTGTACTAAGCACTTGGGAAGTACAAGTTGGCAACATATAGAGACAGTCCCTACCCAACAACGGGCTCAGAGTCTAGAAGGGGGAGACAGACAACAAAAGATATTAACAAAATAAAATAAATAGAATAGTAAATATGTACAAGTAAAACAAATAAAGTAATAAATCTGTACAAACATATATATAGGTGCTGTGGGGAGGGGAAGGAGGTAGGGTGGGGGGGGATGGGGAGGGGGAGAGGAAGGAGGGGGCTCAGTCTGGGAAGGCCTCCTGGAGGAGGTGAGCTCTCAGTAGGGCTTTGAAGGGAGGAAGAGAGCTAGCTTGGCAGATGAACAGTGGGAGGGCATTCCAGGCCAGGGGGAGGATGTGAGCTGGGGGTCGACAGCGGGACAGGCGAGAACGAGGCCCAGTGAGGAGGTTAGCAGTGGCAGAGGAGTGGAGGGTGCAGGCTGGGCTGTAGAAGGAAAGAAGGGAGGTGAGGTAGGAGGGGGTGAGTGCTCTGTGTTCACCGCCTTCCTAATTTTTCAAGAATACATAAAGCAGCATCTCAAAAAACATTGAGTCTCAGTGAAAAACCCAAATTACTGTTTCACGTAAAGCACTCTTCCATCACAGAAGAGCTGCAACAAAAGTAGTGAATGGGGCAGAAGATACTAGTCAAAGATACAGATTTATATTCATAAATATTAATTGTGAATGGAAATATCAATATTCTTCTTGCACCATTGCTACAAAAAACACCATATGTTTAGTGCTAGATTCCCTGAATAAGGATTCATACCCACGTAGTGAAGGTGGGGGTGCATTTTTGGTAACTGAGTAAAGGACCCTAAGTAATGTCCAAAAAATATTTTAGTGAATAGATTTCTAAAAGCCCCATGTCATGCTAGAACTGAAAAGTTACCTGACCTTTCTTCATATACAGCTGAGTCACTGTCACCTGTAGCAAAACCAAGGAAATTATTCCGTCAGAATCTGAAGAGGACCACAAGTCGCTCTTTCCAATGAAAACCACTGTATTCTTAAAGAGGATGTTAAATTTGTACCTTGGGTTTTCACGATGAACAAGCCTGGGGCTTTGTTTGATGATACTTATCATGAAACCATTTAAAAAAATTCAAACACATCAGCTAAACAGGGAGAAGAAAAAATCCTTTCTAGCACTACTTGTCGAGGGGGTGAAAGTCAAGAAAATACAGTTGGAGCAGAAAGAGAATTTGGATCTTCGAAAACCTATTAAAGAAAACTCCTCACAGAGTGCAGGAGCCGCCAGAGCCCGTGTTCCAGGCTGTCTTTCCTTCTGTAACGACTCCCTCTTTCCACGCCTTTGAAACCAGATTTGCTTTTTTTAAGAAGGTGCAGATTTTAGGAAGCCTGATGGACACTCTAAACGCAGCCATTTTCATTGTTGGAAAAAGAGAGCTCCTTGTCCCTCTCCTTAAGGATTTTAAAAATCCCATCAAGAATTAAAAAAAATTCTCACAAAGTGAAGATATGCATCTGTCTTACCCCCCTTGCTTTTTCTTAATGCAGTTTTAACCCCCAATTTCTTACCTCTCCATCTCTGACTGTTCTCCCTTCTTGTTCACTATTGTGAACAGTCAGTTA
Organism: Tachyglossus aculeatus; assembly: GCF_015852505.1. Classification (NCBI taxonomy): domain Eukaryota; kingdom Metazoa; phylum Chordata; class Mammalia; order Monotremata; family Tachyglossidae; genus Tachyglossus; species Tachyglossus aculeatus. The sequence continues at coordinate 9,578,561 of NC_052080.1, forward strand.
AAAGCCCTTAAAATAGGGCCTGCTCTGACTCACGGACAATAGGCCTCCTTCAGTTTTAAAACCCCACCTGGCAGCACTCTGCCGGAGATGTCAGCCGGAAGGTACATGAAATGCCAGCATGCAGCTCTGGCACCTGCACTTCCTTTCCCTCCACGGCCATCGCCCGGCCTGCTTTGCCCATGGCAGCTCTCCGTAATGGAGAAGGCAACCCAGAAAGAGATAGGCAAATATGCCTTTGCAATAATGCCTCTTACCTGCAGTGCAACACCGTTTAGACTAGCCTCCCAGATTTGGAGAGCATCCTTCTGAGTGGCGTGGCTGCAAAAAACAGTGATGTCATGGGAGGAAGCAGTAACAGTCACATGCCTGAAAACAAGGTGGGGGGAGAGGGAGGGAAGGGAGCGGGTTTGAGAGGGAAGAGGGAGAAAGAAGGGACGGAAAGAAAGAAAGAAACAGAGGGAGAATGAGAGAAAGGGAGGGAGAGGAAGGGAAAGAGAAAAGAGACAGGGAAGAAGGAAAATGTGTAATCCTCCAGGATTAAAGTAGCAATGACAGATTTTCTTCTCACATTAGTCATCTATAAGAGCAACTAATTTACATTTAGATGCCTCTATTTAAAAAAAAAACTGATCCAAATACAAACGTAAGAATGGAATTTTGGGGGGCAGTATGGCCTAGTGGAAAGAGCACAAATCTGGGGGTCAGGGGATCGGGGTTCTGTCGCTTATTTGCCTGCTGTTTGTTTCTTTTTCTTTATTTTTGGTTTTTTAGGAATTTGTTAAGTGCCAGACACCGTACTAAGTCCTAGGATAGATAGAAGTTAATCAGGTTGGACACAGTTCATGTACCACATGGGGCTCACAGTCTTAATCCCTATCTTTCAGGTGAGGTAACTGAGGTACAGAGGAAGTGAAATGACTTGCCCAAGGTCACACAGCAGACAAATGATGGAGACAGAATTAGAACCCAGTTCCTTCTGACTCTCAGGCCAGGGCTCTATCCACTGCGCCACGTGAGCGTCTTGAGGGCCAGGGACTGTGCCTGGCCTGATTTACCTGTATTTGTCCCAGCACTTAGAACAGGGCTTCATTTGTTCATTTAATGATATTTATTAAGCGCTTACTGTGTGCAGAGTGCTTAGCAAATACCACTATTATTATTAATATTTTAGTTTGTACAGGCACCTCTAAACCAAAATCTCATGCTTATCTAGAATTTACGGGAAACTCGAAGGCACTGATCATAACACCACAATCTCAGTAGCTGTGTCTGGTTAGGACGTGAGGTGAATCCTCTGAAAGATTCCTCTGTCATCAGCCAGTTCCTGGTCTTCTGCTCTGACCTCAGAGCCGGGCTCCCGATTTGCCCTCCTCACAATCCAAGCAGAAGAACTAACCCTGAAAGCCCTGCCAGTCCCATGACCCACTCCACATATCCTCCTTCTCCTTGATCCACCTCCACAGCTCATCTCCAACTCCTTTCAGCAGTCAGAAACCTGGCTACTTTGTTGGATTTAGCCTGCTGCATCCAATCTCTTAGTTGACGATGATGATGATGCTATTTGCTAAGCACTTACTATGCGCCAAGCACTGTTCTAAGCGCTGGGGTAGATACAAAGTAATCAGATTGTCCCACATGGGGCTCACAGTCTTAATCCCCATTTTACAGATGAGGCAACTGAGGCACAGAGAAGTCAACTGACCCAAAGTCACACAGCTAAGTGGAGGAGCCGGGATTAGAACTCGACCTCTGACTCCCAAGCCCAGGCTCCATTAAGGCATGCTCCTTCTTAGTTCTTCCCCAGATTTTAGTACAGTACTTTGAATACAGTAACCCTCAAAAAATATTAACACTACTGTTGAATCTTGTCTCGGAAAACTAATCAAATGGTGGTTTGGGTACTGACAGAGATGCGAAAGCTTTCTTTCAAATTCTTGTTTGGAGTCTGTGAGCCCGTTTCTAGACTGTGAGCCCGTTGTTGGGTTAGGGACCATCTCTATATGTTGCCAACTTGTACTTCCCAAACGCTTAGTACAGTGCTAGGCACACAGTAAGCGCTCAACAAATACGATTGATTGAATGAATGAATGAGTCTGGACTAATGTGAGTCCTGCCTGAGAGGCCCAAAGAAACACTGCAATCCTCCTCTGTAGTCATTCACCCTGAGCTACAGAAAGCCCTAAGAATGTTGGCAAAGTGATTTGAAATCTGCAGAAAAAATACAGTACACTGTATGCTGAGTATTTACTATTTAAAAATATTAGTAAGCAAAACGTAACAGTACAAATTCACACATTTCAGTATGGCACATTTTAGCTTAGTACATAACAATGCTTCTCTATGTTTTTAAGGCAGATTATTTTTATTTGGTAGAAGAAATATCATGAAACCATATAAATGACACAATCAGAGAGATCTGGGACAAAAACTAAGAGAAGAACACTGACGGCGGCCCATTACCACCTCTATTTCAGCAGTCTGTAGCTTAGACACCAGAGGACAAATTTCTTTCTTTGAATGAGCATATTGCTGTTCTTTACTGTTCTCCTCAGACTTTCACCCTACCAGGTTTTCCTTTAGCTTATTTTTTCTTTCCTTTTGCTTTTACTCATTTGAGGTCCTAATGGCTTGAACAGTGAAGTTGACATCAACCATCCCTGTACAGCAATCATCCACCTCAAGCAGGGATCACACGGAAGGTTCTGGCCACTCCCACTGGCTCTCATTTCAAAATCTCATCTGAAACCTCCATCTCCCACCCCTAACCCCCTCCCACTCCTTCTGCCCAACCTTGGCCCCTGTAAGAAGCAGGACGCTCCCAAAGCAGCACTAGAAACACTTCAAAGCAGCCACGACAAATCAATGGCACGTGCAGAGCACTGGTACTGAGCACCGAGGAGAGTACAATACAAAAGAACCAGCCCCCTGTCACAGTGTGCAAAGCAAAGAGGAAACATCACTTTAAGGGTGGGAGACAGGAGCTGTAGATGAAGGCGGAGGAAGAGTTTGGTTGAGTACCACATTAACTCTTAGCAGAACTACTGGGAGTGTGGGGAAGTGACAGGGAAGGGAAGTGGTGCCAGAACCCAGGGGGTTGTCGGTGGTGGTCCTGAATACGCACAGATAATCTGCAGTGAGATTCCCCAGCCCATGGAAAAAGGGGATTGTCTTGTATTCCTCCCTCAAAAGGAGACATTAAACAGTCTTTCCTAAAATGCGCTGTGTTTGGGTGAAACAAGACAAAGTGCTTAGTACAGTGCTCCGCACATAGTAAGCTCTCAAAAAATGATTAAGTGAAACAGTTCCAGGGTTTCACTCTTGCTTGAGATTTCCTCTCCTTTAGATCAGGATACACCATATTGACTGTCTGCTGTGTGACCTTGGGCAAGCCACTTAACTTCTCTGTGCCTCAGTTACCTCATCTGTAAAATGGGGATGAAGACTGTGAGCCCCACGTGAGACAACCTGACCACCTTGTATCCCCCCAGCACTTAGAAAAGTACTTTGCACATAGTAAGCGCTTAACAAATGCCATCATTATTATTATTATTATTATTATATAGGAGACCCATGGCAGTTGGACCACTTTGGAGGCTGGCCTCGTCCAGTGCAATATGGGAAGTTTTGCACTCTGCCCCTGCCCTTTGAGACTGCTGTCTCACAATGACTCTGATCTTTCAGCAAATTGGCTCTCAGTAGGATTGACAAGAAAGAAGCACAGATGTGAGGAGAATGCTGTGGTGAGGCAGAGTTTACTCTTCCCTTCCACTTCCTGTCTTTCTATTTCACAGAAATGAACTTGATTACCTGACAGCATCATCACTGTTCATCAACATCAAGGGCCTGCAAGGAGAGGGAAGGAGGAAGAGAACAAAGACACATGAAACCAAAGGTATGAAAACCAGCACAGAGAATGGGCTAGCTGCTCTGCTGAGATGTGAATTGTATAGAGATGACAAAGGAAAACATATATATATATATATATATATATATATATATATATATATATATATATATATATATATATATACACACACATACATATATATATATATATACACATACATATATATATATATTCATATATTTATATATATGTGCCTGTCTGTCTTTCCTATTTAGAAAATAATTCCCAGGATTTAGGGTTGGGTTAGCAACTCGCTAAATAAAGTCTATTATGTAGGAAATAATGTTAGAGCTTTTACATTAGCAAAGTAGATGAATCATACAATTAGCCTCTTTCCCCCTCCCCGACCAAATTCAGACAGCAGAGGTAACCAGCACCACTGTTTGTTGACACAGTAATACAACTCGAACTGGCCATCATATATTCTCTCCACCGCAGCCTGGTTATCAGAGATTACGGCACAAGGAAAATGCACTGGCATAAATAACTCATTCATGCTCGTAGATGCCCTCAGCACAAGGCATGGGTTGGCCCTGTGACTAGTTTACCGCTTTGCCATTCTTCACCCACTGATGCTAGCGTAAGAAGGGAAATTTTGATCAACAGAACTATTTCATGGGTGTGTACGAACAATAAGGAGGATGGGAGAAAGACAGGAAAACCTGGACATATGATTAAGGATTTGGTAGAGGAAAGAATTGTGAAAGAAAAGACTGAGATTACTTGCCAGGTCACGTGCCACAGGTGGACAAATGGAGATTGAGCAGTTGTGAAGGAGGGGTGAAGAGGCTGAGGATAGGTGCGGCAATTGGTGGCCAAGAGGAAGAGTCAAGAGGTTCTGCAGGTTGAACTCCTGTGCTCCTGGGAAGAGTACAAATGATGGAAGGAGAGAGAAAAGGCTTCGGTTGGTTAGTTTCATTTCCTACGACTCAAAGGGTTATACTCTTGGCCCTCCGGCCCCCAAGTCTTGGGAAAGAGGGTGCAACTCCTCTGTGGTGTCAAATATGCATATAAATATGGTGTTTAGAAAAAAGTACAACATATTAATGTTCGATATACGATGACCTAGATAGGTTACTTTCAAGATATCGTAAAAACTACAATGGCATCCAGACTGAGCACGCTGATCTACATTTCAAGCAAAGTGTTAAAGTAAATAATTCATTACCAATATTCATTATTTGCATAAAAACATAAGGACACATTTCTCGAAAGGGTTACAGTATTTAAAATGACTCAACTGCTCAATTTTTTCCTGGATATAAGATGAAGGTGGGTTCACTTTTTCCCTTTAATGTTCCTTTACAAGACAACAGCCAACCACAACCCCGGTAACCACCTTTTTATTCCCCCAATGGCACTGATGACAGAGAGACCAGCTCTACACAGCACAGAGGAAATTGAGGGCTGGCAAAATGGGTCAGTGTAGACCTGAAACATATACAATTCATGCAAAAGAGAACACTTGTTCTTCCAGGAACTGTGTTATTAGCCAGGGCCAGAATGGTCCCAGAGATTCACTTTTACCGTGTAGACTTGATTTCTGAGTCATTCTACTTGTTCAGAGAGAGATGCAACAAACAAAACAGAAAGGAGACCCTATTAGTGCATAGTAGGAGTATGCAACTGAGTTCTGCAATGCACGAATGGCATTTTAATTAATATTAAAAACATTGCAGATAATAGATTAATAGAGCACGGAAACAGTGCTAACGAATACAATATACATAATAAGATAAGGGTATTAAAAACTGATAAAAGTGACAGATTCAGAACATAGTATTTTCATTTCAGGTATCAGAAACAAAACCAGCTCATTATTCCATTCTACTGTATGACAAATACTGAAGAACAAAAATTTCAGTCTTAAAATACATCTTAAGTCAGTATTTTCCTTCAAGGAAAAAAGTACTATAAATAAATTACAATACAGTGAATTTGCCTGAACTCACTTTGTTTCTGCCTTCCAGCCTTTTAAGTCAAATAAAACAGCATAAAAACTGTACACTCTTAACAGGATAGTTGATCTTTTATAAAATAAGTTGTCTTCAGAGATGTCAATTTCACAACAAGGAAAAACCAAGCCTTGTTGCGGTCGCTATTATAAAATATATATGTATATATAGGTTTTTGTTTACTTTTTTTTTACAAAATGTGTATATTAATAGCTTTGCACAAACATTTGTAAGATAAACTTAGCTAGTCTAATAACTTCATGAAAATAAAGACAGATAAATACTTCATGTTTACAAGGCAACACATTATACATCATCAGCTGGCAGAGGAGGTATGTTAATCCTTGGTCTTGTAAAAAATGCTATCTTCTCCCTGTCACAGAAAAAATGACAGTTTTAAAGAGGATCATAACTAACTTGTGCTGTTTGAACATGGTATGCTATAAATATTCATTCATTCAATTGTATTTATTGAGCGCTACTGTGTGTGAAGCACTGAGCTAAGCGTTTGGGAGAATACAACAACAGACACATTCCCTGCCCACAACGAGCTCACAGTCTAGAGGGGGAGACAGACAGAAATATACAAATAAATAAATTTTTCTTGATTGTTTGTGTGACATGGAATGGACTGTCGGATAGCTTGGTAAGGGAAAATTCAACAAAATTGCAGTTTTCACCTGAACTATGAAGATATTTTCTCTCCAGGAGTGTTCACTACTGCTAAATGTGTGGCTTTCCCATAGGTAAGACTAAATCCATGCTTGGTCTCTTCCAGCTCTAACTTTCTACTATGCCGACAATCGGGACGTCAGCATCCCAAATCTCATTCATTCACCAGGGCTCCCACTGGCATCGTGCCCACCTGCAGTCCAGTGTTACCCCAATCCTGCCCAGCGACAAGTGCCTGGCAGAACAGTCAATGGAACAGTAAAGCAGCTTTCTAGGGAAAGACCCAAGCTCTGCGGAAATAAATTTCCAAATTTTAAATCTCTCTTCCCCCTGAAGTCCCCCACAACTTTCACTTCCACACTATTCATTCTTTCAGTAGTATTTATTGGGCACTTACTGTGTGCAGAGCATTGTACTAAGCACTTGGGAGAGTACACTATAACAATAAATGGACACATTCCCTGCCCAGAAGGAGCTTATGGTCCAGAGGTGGACAATAACCCAACAGCGTGAGTCATATATATATGTATAAATATATATATATTTATTGAGAGAGAGAGAGAGAGAGATAATAATAATGATAATGGTATTTGTTAAGCGCTTACTATGTGAGAAGCACTCTTCTAAGCGCTGGGGGGGTATAAGGTGATCAGGTTGTCCCACTTAGGGCTCACAGTCTTAATCCCCATTTTACAGATGAGGTAACTGAGGCTCAGAGAAGTTCAGTGACTTGCCCATGGTCACACAGCAGATATGTGGCAGACCTAGGACTAGAACCCATGACCCCTGACTCCCATGCCCGTGCTCTTTCCACTGAGCCATGCACTTCTCATACTATATATCTACTAAAGACTCAATTACTTCCTATCTGTAGTTTTTTTTTTTAAGTGTCTGTGTCTCTTATTAGATTGTTAGCTCTTCATGGACAGGGACCACATCTCTGAATGTACTGTACTCTCCCAAGCATGTGGTGCGTGCTCATTAGGGGCTCAGTAAATACTCTTGATTGATTTGGTTTGCTCTCTGTTAAGCAACTCTAAGCTTACTGGGGGCAGGGAATGTGTCTGCCAACTCTGGGATATGGTACTCTCGCAAATGCTTAGTACAGTGCTCTGCACACAGTAAGTGCTCAATAAATAGCACTGATTGATTTGTAACCCTCAAAGCTTTATAAGATTATACTAAAGTAGGGCTCCAGTGGACAATTATTAGAAGGGGTTAGGGAACAAAAGAGAAAGGGGGAGAGGAAGAGAGATGGCTTGCCAGGGCACTTTTCGATCCATTAAAATAGACTCCAATCCATTTCTTGGAAAGCATCAGACTCCAAAGGGGACTTGGAGTGACACTGTCTCCCGCCTCCGGCCTGCAAGTCTGCCCACTGGTGTGTGCCTAGTCTGGCTCCAAAATGGATACACAGGCAAACAACACATTGGTTCGCGCCTGGAGCAATACCAACACTTAACCCATCTTTCAGTCAACACAATGCAGACAAGAAATCTACCACGACAAAGTCCAAATTATGACATCAAAAATGAATATGGCCATCTTAATGACCTTGCTGTGGAAATCAAAGCAGGTGTTATTTAAATCCTATATCACTGTGCTTTGTAACTGTGCAGAGGTTTCTCTGACAGCACCATTGGTACAAAGTACCACAGAGGGACTCAAATCCAGTTATTAATGCCAGAGAACCTTAGAGTAAGCACTATGTGGTTTGGGGGCTATACTCAAAGAACATATAATTACTGACCCCCTTTAAAACAAACCTGCCTTGGTTTGTTTACTGGTTGCAGAGCACTGTGTTAAGCGCTTGGGAGAGTAAAAGACTAGAGTTGGTAGGCACTATGCCCTCACGGACCTTCAATCTAGTTTTCTGTAAGTACTGGCCATCTGCCTGGTTATTTACGTTACTTCTATAGACTTCTGTACCAAGAAAAGTGTGAGTATAGTCTTTCACCCTCCCAATCACCACCCCGTGGTGGTGGTGGTGGTGGGGGCCTTACTACACTCTGAGTACAGATAGGTGAACCACTTTCAATAAACCACATTAGGCCACAAACTGTGGTGTTGGCAGTGAAGGCACTTACCTAAAGGTCTGGACCTGAATAGGTTCTTTCTGGTTCTGTCCACGCAGCTGGTATATTTCTTTGGATGCTTTCTTTAGCAATTTCTCAGCTGCTTGCTCTTGATGGTGTTCAAGTTTGGTCTGTCTTGTCTAAGGGGAAAACATTCAATGAGCGAACCAACATTAATTGTCTTCTGCAGTCACCCCCTCCACCCGACCTTCTGGGACCCATCTCTACTTCACCCTCCACCTCTCTCCGTGGCCTTAGCTCTGAGGCTGAACCCAACGGGCTGAGTTAAGGCAGCCCCTCCCCGAGCAGAGCTGGGGGGCTTCCCTCCACTTTGGGGGTTCTGGGCCAGAGCCCCTGTGGTATAGAGAAGCAGCATGGTTTAATGGATAGAGCATGGGCCCACGAGTCAGAAAGGGCTAAGTTCTAATACCGGCTCCACCACCTAATAATAACAATAATGGCATTTGTTAAACACTTACTATGTGCAAAGCACTGTTCTAAGTGCTGGGGAGGATACAAGGTGATCAGGTTATCCCACGTGGGGTTCACAGTCTTCATCCCCATTTTACAGATAAGGCCCAGAGAAGTTAAGTGACTTGTCCCAAGTCACACAGCTAACAAGTAGCAGAGCCAGGATTTGAACCCGTGACCTCTGACTCCCAAGCCCATGCTCTTTCCATGGAGCCACACCGCACCACTTACAAATTCTATAATTATTATTATTATTACAACTGCAGAAGAGGGCTGCTCGGGCATTTCACGCTAGCCCCTTGTCCCCAAGGTGGGAGGGGCATTGGTCTCAGCTGAAATGCAGAGTTAGCTCATGGCTGTGGTACGAAGCTTGAGTCATACAAGTAGCATAAACAAAATACTGGATTTTGCTATAGTGGTAGGTTCACAGACTGTAATTTTATCTGCAGTAAAAGCCACAGGACAAAAGGGAGCCAGTGAATCTGCCTACGAAGCAGATTAGCCCCCCCCAAGTTCATTGGGACGAGAGGCCTCCCCAAACCTCTGGTAGCCCTGAAAAACTCCAGAACAGCCTTACAGCAGCCCCCTCTGAGGGACGTTGATAATAATAATGATAATAATATCAATACCAATAATAATGGCATTTGTTAAGTGCTTACTCGGTGCCAACCACTGTTCTAAGCACTGGGGTAGATACAAGTTAATCAGGTTAAACACAGTCCCTGTCCCGCATGGGGCTCTCAGTCTTAATCCCCATTTTACAGATAAGGTAACTGAGGCCCAGAGAAGTAAAGTGACTTGCCCAAGGTCACAGGTGGCAGAGTCGGAATTAGAACCTAAGTCCTTCTAACTCCCAGGCTTCTGCTCTATCCACTAAGTCACAGAATCCCCGGATTCTGGCAGCCTGGTTTGGGCTTCCAAGCAAGGAGTTGGGCAGTGCCGCCTGTGGGCCCCGGCCCTCGGATCGGATGGGATGGGGCACCTTACCTGCCTCTCTGCTTCCTTAAGCAGATTGCGGAACCGCTCGTCCCAGAGCACCCAGTTGGGAAGATGGGTTTGCCCTCGGAGCTGGGCGTCTTCCAAGCGTTGCCTCAGCTCCCTCAGAGCACAGATCTCCTCATTCAACTGTCTCTGTCTTGTTCTGGACGCCTGGAGATCCAGCTCCAGGTCTAGGGATGTCCGGGCCATCACCTCAGCCAAAGACGACCTACAGGACTGTGAGAGGTAGTAGTATCGGTTAGTGCAGATGCATATGAACACACATACAGAGACACACACGCACACACTCTTTCTCGGTGATGCCACCACTTGGCATCTTTTAATTTCTGTACGCAGAGGAACTAGAATGTTCTAAGACAGTCATGTCAAATTTTTTTCCTCTGATAACAGACCCAGTTGGGTCTTTATATTTTTAATTTGGACAAAGATATTCTACCACGCTGTTTTTAAGCACGTTTGAACTAAAAATGGATTTTTTTCAATCATTTGCCACGGGTCCCTCCGAATAACAGGTCTGCTAGCGTCTTTAGCTTTTGTCCTGGGTGTCTGCTGCAAAACAACTGGGCTTTACAATGAGTCACATGGAAGAAATAAATACATGCCGGGTGGAATTAATTTTAAAATATTTTCAGGAAAAAGAGCAACGAACTAATCTGCACTGGTGAAAATGGAAACTATACAGCACTTCTGTGCCACTGGCCTGATATTTTTCCGAGTATTCTAGCTAATTCTCCTGAAATTATGTAGTCAAAAAAGATTGAGTGTTCCTGACTTTTGGGTAATTCATTCACTGAATTGTGGAACTGTTTTTGGCAAGTGTCACTTATTCGGACTGTGCAAAAATGTTCTCTTGTACTGGGTATTTTTGTTGGAAATACAAACCAGCTTTGCAGTGCTTTACCAAGAAATGCTTTTAAACATTTTCTTTGTTCAATTTGAAGATGAATAAAAAGACTGCTCAGTACCCTAGGGAATTAGAACTATGAATCAAAGCAGTCAGTAAGTCATTTGGATTTATCAAGGGCTTACTGTGTGCAGAGCACTGAAGGGAGTACAATATAACAGACATATTCCCCACCCACAACAAGCTTCCACTCTAGATGGTCACGAGCACCATCTGGCCTTCCATACTGCAAGTTTTCACTCTGCATTTGGGATCAGAGGCTATCGAGGAGCATTCTTGTGCCAGAGTTGGAGTCGTGTGTTTGTGTCTGGCACAAGTCAAGGTGGGCAGGCTGTAACAACACGGGCTTTCCCTATTGAGGAGTTTATCAAGAACATAACCCCTGCCCTCTCGAGGACTGAGTGCATGTTTGGTACCATGGGGACCATACCTGTTTATAGCGTAGGGTTCGCCTTTCCAAAGTATTTCGGATGAAGGGGGACTTTCTTGGCAAAGTGGAACTATCACTGTCACTACGATAGAGCTGCGCAGAAAGAAAAAAAATATTCAATGATTATTAAAGGCATTCATTAAGCACCTACCTACTCTGTGCTAAGTGCTGGGGTGCACACAGTAAAAATTGTATTTGTCAAGCACTTACAATGTGCCAGACAGTATACTAAGCACACAAGATAATTGGGTTGGACCCAGTCCCTGCCCAACACGGGGCAAAAAATATCTTCTCTCAATCAGTGGTATTAATTGAGTGCTTACTGTGTACAGAACACTATGCTAAGCACTTGGGAAAGTACAAAAATCTCTCCATTTTGCATATGAGTCTTCTAAGGCCCAAGGAAGTTAAGTAAATTGCCCAAGGTCACACAGGAGGCCAGTGGCAGTGCTGGAATGACAACCTGGGTCTTCTGACTTCCAGTCCTGTGACCTCTTTCTACTACGGTGGCTTTTGGATATTTGCAAATGAAATAAAAACCATTCTTTATTTTTCCCCTTAAGCATTCAGGCTCCTACTTATAGCTTTATTCTTTTTTCATATTTCTTAGAAGGTCTTCAGCTTTTCCCCAAAATAAATAACCCATTTCTGATTCTTTGGACTCCTCCACAGAACCAGTCCAAGCTGGCCAGTGGGGTCAAGGGTTCCTGACTGCCGACTGTAAAAGACATGATGATCGATTCCATCCTCTTCTAATAATCGAGGTATTTGTTAAGGGTTTACTATGGGCTGAGCACTGTGCTGAGGTAGATTCAATACCATCAGACCTGACACAGTCCCCATCTCGTGTGGGCCTCACATTCTAAGGGGGTGGGGAGAACAGATATTTACTCCCCATTTTACAGAGGAGAAAACTGAGGCATAAAGAAGCCCAAGGTCCCAAAACAAAGTGGCAGAGCCAGAATTAAAACACGAGTCTTTGCCTCCCAGTCCGGGGCTCATTCCACTATGCTGCATTGCTAGCCTTCACTGCAGTGGCTTGACTTCCCGGGTTCAGCCCGATTCCGATAACTGTTTTTCTGGAAAGATGATTTATTTCTAGAGTAAGCAAGCATTATTAACCTACTACTCTTCCAGAAACAGGAGAGTGTATGCTTGAAAAAGAAAGAAAGTCCAATGTCTCTTTTCCAGAACCCGGGATCCATGTATTTTGCTTAGTGGCAGGTTTTCACCATCCCAAGTAACGAGTATCTATGCCCATGCCAACTTGCTTTTAGATTCCTGTTTTCCTATGTCTGCTTCAAAATACTTAAGCAAAATTTAATAGCACACCTGTCTGAGACATCATAATCACTGTCATCATAAATATGTACAGACAGAGGGCTCTTTTTAAACCCGGGACCTATTTAAATAGCTATTAATTATTGTAATTTTGGTGAAAGACTTCAGAAATCCCAACAAAGAACTATGGTCCTGTGGAAGAATCCCCTCCCCATAGCAGTCTCGCACACTTTCAGATATATATGTATATAGAAGTATATAGTATTATCTATCTATATATATCTATAGCTCTATATCTATCTATCTATAGATATATCTATAGATATAGATAGATATACATATATACAAGTGTATATATATATAGATCTAAATGTGTGTGTATCTATATATATAGACCTAAGTGTGTGTGCGCTTGCACACGCACATGCGCGCACACACACACGCACACACACACAGAGATATATGTATCTGTTCTGGTAGCAGGATCCCAACCTGTCCCATGACTACAGGGCCCTGGAGAACCAGGCTTTGCTCACTGATTGTCATGGCTTAGAAGATGGAAAATTACATATACATATATATCCATAAATACCTACAGGTATATATTGGGCTTAGATGGTGAATAATACATACACTTATACATACAAACACACACACACACATATACACACATTCATATGTACTAAGTATATGTGTGTGAATATGTGCATTATTTCCATCATTTAAGCCTCAGCAATCAATGAACAAAGCCCGGTTCTCCAGGGCCCTGTAGCCATGGCAACACATTAGGATTCCCGCTACCCTAACACCAAGCTGTGGAGGGATTCTTGGGAGGCACCTGCAGGGACTGAGTCGTAACTCCACCCACCCCCTTACCACCAGCGCACAGATTTCTGATACAGTTTCCCACTACCAAAGTGATCAACAAGGGTCATGTCTACGTACTCTGCAAACATACTGACTCCGTGCTCCAGGCGTGAAAGTCTGTGAACGGACAATTGTGCTACTTCGAACAAAAGGAGAACCGCGGGACCTGCGGCTGGCTCTCTCTTTTGGAAGACTGGCCACTTCCTCTGGGAAGACATCTTCCGTGTTGGTTTCTTTATCCACCTGCAATAATGATAATAATGAAGGTATCTGTTAAGCGCTTACCACGTGCCAAGCACTTTTCTAAGCACTGGGTTAGATACAAAGTAATCAGATTGCATTGTATCTGCAAGATAACCTGCAAGTATTTCAAAGACCCTGGTGCACTGATTAGCCCATGGTTTCCTAAACCACTAACTGGGAAGCCCACCGTTCACCTGAAAAGCCAATCTTCTGAGTTTGGGGAAGATTAAAACACAATTTTCCAGGCCCACCTTTTCTGCTTGATTCCATTCTTAAGTTTAAGGAACATATTTTAAAAGGGCCAATTACTACATATTTTAAAATCTTAATATCTAGTGCTGGTGTTGAGTACTGAATCAACTACTAACGTTTTCAAATGTGAATATTGATTCACTGCTTAAATCACAAAAAATTTTCCAGGTAATGTTGCTCTGATGAGTCTATTCAACATGGAAAGGTCCAGAGACATGCAATTAGCATGGAATATTAAGTCCACCTAGATCTGCAGTGACTTGGCTCCAGAGAGAACCGTGGTAAGTCACACTGGCTTTGCATCCCTTCTTTCCAGGTACATTTATATATAAAACTCAGCATGCCTATATCTGTAATCATCTATGTCAGTTGTCTTGCCTCCCCCCATAATTTTTTAAAAAATTGTATTTGTTAAGCATTCACTCGGTGCAAAGTACCACACTAAGCACTGGGATAGAATTAAGATAATTAGGTTGGGCACAGTCCCTGCTTCATGTGGGGCTTACAGTCTAGGTAGGAGGAAGAACAGGTTTTGAATCTCCATTTTACACAGGCACAGGGAACTTAAGTAACTTGCCTGATGTCACACAGCAGACAAGGGGTGGACCGGGGATTAGAATCCTGGTTCTCTAACTCCCAGACCTATTTTCCTTGCACTAGACCATGGTGCATTTCCCCATGTGAGATGCCAAGATCCCTGAGGTCAAGGACTGCATTTTTTTTCCCTTCTTAATGTGTATGTCTTCAAAGCCTTTGAAGATCACCAACTAGCTGGAGCTTTTTTTGATTAAACACAGCTTGATCCCATAGCTTCTTCAATCCTCCTTAGGGGCAGCTAAATTTCCAGAAACACTGCAGTGTTTGGTAGCTTTTTCTGTGATGGGGAAAATCTGAGAGACAAAAACTATGCCCAAACAGAAGCTGTACTACTTTGTCTACTTACCTTAAGAGATGGAGGTTGAATTTTCCCAGGGCTGTAATGATCTGGCTGACTTGCTATCACGTGTCCATGCAGGGATTCAACACAACATGGCTCTGGATAAGGAGCACCGGTCTGGGTACAATTGCTACATCCACTGTCAACGGATTCTGCTTGCCAGCTCCTAAAGACACGGCATACCGAGAAATCCATCAGGTTTACTCCAAAAGGCTGATTTCTGCCCATGGCTACTTTTTGAGGTAGGCGGCATCAGGCTGAACTGTTTCATCTGCCTCTCCTGGTAAGCCACTGCCAGGGCTGGGGCATTGCTGGCTTTCTTCCATCTGGGAGCAATCAGTAGAGGGGCCCCTGGGTCCAGCATAGGTAAAATATGTAATCTTTTCACCAAAACTATCTGGATCCCATAAGAAGATGTGCTGGAGGGCCTTTGTGCCAGAGGATTTGAATTGAGAAAAATGACTGCCCCTTCTATCACTGAAACTACATCTATTTTCTCTTTCTCTCTAAGGTAACTGGTGTGAAAAGAGAATCAGACATGGGAAGAAACCAATTCATTGAAGGCCAGCCACTGGACACCCAATTACACTTCACATGGGCCAGGCTTGTAAATATTCCACTTCTAAGCCACTAGAGTCACTTGGTTGGCTCAGCTGCTTATGTTTATAAGAAATACGCCAACATATCTGAAGGGTTGAGGGGATTTATCTGTACTTAGATTATTTCCCCCGGACTGAACACCTGAAGTAAATCTTTTTCATGGGTGAATGATTTCATGAACTTTTTTTCTGCATAACAGTAAGATAGTGCATGACAAGTGAGTAAGTGAGGCTTCACTTACCTCTCCGATATTGCTTCTGCCTGATCTTCTTTTCTTTCCATTTCCAGGATTTCTTCTTCTGTGTATTCTAGCTTCACCCTTTCCTCTGCCAACTCTCTTTCGACGGCTTCCAACTGGGCAGTGGTCCTGGCCAACAAGACCGTAACTGCATCCTGAAAGAGAAAATGAACTGCTGGTGAACCAATACTTTATTTGTATGAAGCAAAAGACAGCCAGTGTTTGTTCAAAAAATGGTCAAAATGTCCAATATGTACAGTTGCTATTGCTTAGTCAACATACATAAAGCACCCCAAGAAAGCATGGCACCAGGCACAGTCCTTAGTGTTCATGATAAAAAAAAAGTAGACAGTCTGTATGCGCAAGCTCAAAATAGTCTTATTAAAACAGGTACCAAAAAAAGGGTAAATGTGTACATGGATTCATGTATAAATTTCCTTAAACCTCAAATTCATGGTATTTATTGAGTGCTTACTTGTGCAGAGGACTCTACTAAACGCTTGGGAAAGTAGAAGACATTAGAGTAGGTGGACATGAAATACAACAAACCTAGTGCTTTGCGGGCTTGTACAAAATCATCATCGCTACCACCATCTTTATTTGGCACTGCATATCAGATGAAGTAAATCTTGCCAAATTGAAAATGGGGGCACATCCCCTGAGAGAGACACTGAACCTCTACAAATTCTTTTCACGCACTTGAACTGAACTCTTTTCCTCAACAGTTTCCTTTTGGGTGAGCTGGGATTTGGAGTGAAGAGTCATCTAATCAGTTGTAGGGCTCAGTAGAGCCCAGTGAACCAATCAACAGCATTTATTCAGCACTTACTGGGGGCAAGGCACTGTTCTAAATAAGCTCTTGGGAGATCTTCAAATCTAGCGGGGGTGCAGAGACAGACATAAAAATACATTATAAGTAGGGGAAGCAACCAAGTATAAAGATATATACCTTAGTGCAGTGTGGATGTTGGGGTGAGTACCAAACGACTTTGGGTATGAACTCAGGGGCCGGGGTGACCCACAAAAGGGGAAAACAGAATGGGGAGAGAAGCACTCCTCCCCATCATTCACACTAATGCTCCAATACTGTTATTCGAGAAAGGCTCTTGGGACTTCCTTAGGTATACTGGGGGTTCTAGTATAAAAACCTAACTATGAGCTTGACAAGTAGTGTGGCTTAGTGAATACAGCTTGGGTCCCGGAATCAAAGGACAGGAGTTCTAACCCCAGCTCCCCCACTTGACTGCTGCGGGACCTTGGGCAAGTCACTTAACTTTTCTTGGCTTCAGTTACCTCATCCATAAAATGGGGATTAAGACTGTTAGCCCTCTGTGGGACAGGGACTGGGTCCAAATCGAATACCTTGTATCTACCCCAGTGCTTAGTACAATGCCTGGGACAAACACCACAGGAACACGAAAGATCCCCTGGGAGATGAGTGAAGCCTGTGGTGTAAAGCTAAATCTGTTTTCAATAGACACCCACAAAAACAGATGTGTGGCTATCTGCAGGATTCTACTAAAAATTCTATCTAAATAACAAAATACTACAAACTCTAACAATTAGGTGAGTCAAATGTACTTACGTCTTTAAAAGGGTCTGCTCTTCACCACAGGAACGTAATGTGTCAGTCACCTACGTTATGACTTAGCATCTACTAACTTTCCCATAACCTTGTAAACATTGAGTGAAGCAATGAGCTATGTCCCCCAGATAACCATCAAATCCTAGAATGCACCAGGAAAATGCAGAAATTCTCACCGTTTTCAGAGGGCCCGAATTTCCCAGGCAAGGTGTGTTGCTTTCTTCCTTCTGGCTACGGTTCTTGATCCTCTGTGGGTCCGAACTGGTAAAGATCTGCACTGGGTACCAGCGCAGCTGCATTTCACTTGAGCTTTCATAATCAGCTAGGCTGATCTGCGCAATTCCCTGAAGATGAAGGACAGAAAATATGCTGATAAGGGCAGGCAGAGAAGGTGGCCCCTTTTTTTTTTAACAAAAAATTGACACGGATGCTAAAACACTGAGCCCAATTCTTATTCTGTATTGGGTGGGGACATAGGTTGAGCCAAGTCACATACAAGAGTGGGGAAAAGGAAGAGAAAGCAACCGTATGCAGGGTCTTGAAATCCCCACACAGGCAGATGAGTTTGGGAACAAAACTGGTGAGGGATGGGGAGGTGGAAGACAGCCAGCCAGGGGATGTGTGAGGACCAGTGATTCTGCCCTGTCAGCTCCTGGAGGGAGTGGTCAGGGAACCATTCCAATAGCCTCTGCATGGCAAGTGACTCTCCGGGAGAAGAAGGGTGGGCTGCTTTCAGACAAGGGTGTGGGGGGAACAAAGGGGGATGGTGGTGGAACTCCTCGACCATTGACTTTAAAGCACTCAATCACCTTGCGCCCGCCTACCCTAACACGCTACTCTCTCACTACAGCCCAGCCCGCACACTTCATTCCTCTAATGCCAACCTTCTCACTGTGCCTCCATCAGGTATCTCTCACCACTGACTCCTCACCCATGTCCTGCCTTGGGCCTGGAACGCCCTCCCTCCTCAAATCCTATTCTCCCCCTCTTCAAAGCCTTACTGAAAGCGCATCTTCTCCAACAGGCCTTCCCTAAGACCCCTTTCCTCTTCTCCCACTCCCTTCTGCATCTCCCTGACTTGCTCCCTTTGTTCTCCCCCCACCCAGCCCTAAGGCACTTACGTACATATCTGTCATTTATTTATTTATATTAATGTCCATCTCCCACATTCCAAACAGTAAGCTCATTTTGGGCAGGGAATGTGTCTGTTTATGGTTGTACTGTACTTTCCCTAACACTCTGTGTTCTGCATAGAGTAAGCACTCAATAAAGACGATCAAATGAATGAATAAATGAAAAAACATGGAGTGCCACTCGAGCAACACAGTCTAGTGGAAGGGTCACAGGCCTAGAACTTGGTTCTAACCCTAGCCCTGCCACTCACCTGTTCTTTGGCCCTGGGCAAGTCATTTACCTTCTCTGTGCCTCAGACTTCTCAACTGCAAAATGGGGGTTGAACACCTGTCCTCCCTTCCCCTTACACTATGTCCCATGTTGGACAGAGATTTTGTCTGACCTGGGTTATCTTGTTTCTACCCCAGCGCTTAACAGAGTGCTTGACACAGAGCACTTAGCGAACACCACAATTAGAATAGTTACTATACACAGTGACTGTTATTTAACAATGATCATTTGTTGTAAATGAGACTGTGTCACTTGGAAAGTTGAATCTAGATATTAGAAATGAATATTGTGCAGGAGCACTAATAGCGACTCACTAATAACTAAACCAGCTAATAGCTATGTTTGGCTGCACAGCTGTCCCATTTCCATACTCCTTTAATTGAATTGTTTCATTTTTAATAGCACGGAAAACCTAAAGGATTTCATATGTCTGAAAGGGACCACTTACCAAGAGTTCTTCTTGAAGTTGATGGTCAACTGAACAAACATACAATTGCAGTGACTTTAATTTCAACACACTTGAATGCACGGGGATTCGGAAAACCTCATTAAATATTAATGGAGCTTGACATTCCAGAGCCTTAGAGCAGTAAGTGCTTGGGGTGCCTGAGTCAAGTGGTGGTAAATAAACTCTGATGTGTCTGGAGACATAGCAAAAAAAAAAAAAAAGTGGAGTTGATACAGGTGCTGTGTACTAGATAGGATTAATACATCAAACCAAATAACAAAAACAATCCATGACAAGTTGTGGTAATGCTTTGAAGCCTAGAGTAGTCTCTGGGCAGACCCTCAAAGCTGTAAATTTCTCTCCTCAACAAGGGTGACAAAATTACTTTATTAAGGTACTTCAAATGTTTTAGGAAGGTTTGTCTTGGACAAAGTAATGTGAAGGTCCAAAAATATGCCTCTACTCAACATTCTTAGTTATTAGCAAATAATCATATGTTCTGTATAATCTCTTTTGCTAAACTGCACATTCTCAAGTATCAAAATGGATGGCTTCGTTTTCAGAATAATCATTATTTCGAATAAGTTATGGTGAATAGTGGCATACCATAGGTTGTGAGCCGCCACAAGGGACAAGGACTGTGTCTAATTCTCCTCTGTGCATTCGCTCCCAGCACTCAGTACAGTGCTCTGCACACAGCAGGTGCTTAATGAATACTATTACTACTTGTTTCAAAGGAAAACCTGGCCTTATAAGATGCTTAGTGAAATGGAACTTACATTTTACAGCCTTCTTTCACCATCAGATCCTTATTAAAGTTTTTTAGTTGGAGCACATGGACTAGGAGACATTCACTTCCACTGTCATGCCTAGTAAACAAAACAAGAACATTTCTGAAACACGTGTATCTTCACAGTAGGGCAGGACAGCAAATTTCACTGACTCTGTTGGGAATCCAGGCATCCAGACTCAACAAAAATATTACTACTAATGGTAGTAACTCTTTGTTAATCACTTACTTTGTGCCAAGTCCTGTTCTAAGCACTGGGTTAGATTTAAATAATGTGAGACACAGTTCACAGCTCTCAGGCAGCAGGACATAATGGAAGAGCACTAGATTCAGAGGAAAACAGAGTTGAGTCCCAGCTCTGCCACTGGCCTGATGTGAGGCCTTAGGCCATCTGCTTAAACTCACTGGCCCTCGGTTACCTTGTCTGTACAATGGAGATGAAATACGTGTTCCCCTCCTACTTGAACTGTGAGCCCCACGTGGGACAGGGACTGTGTCCAACCTGATTAACTTGGATCTTCCCCAGAGCTTAGAATAGTACCTGGCACAGAGTAAGTGCTTAAAGACTACCATAGTTTTTAATCATTATTTATTCAATTTTCAGTAACTGAGAAATATGATTTCTGGGCATTTTCCCCTGACCAGCCACATGAAGGAGAAATCGTTTTGGGTATAATTTCCTTTTTTAAGTCTCTTTTGCAGGTGAAATCCAATTCATAAAGCTATACTTGAAGTAAGTAATCCTTGAAGGCTTAACACAATGGCTTCAATCACTCCCCCGTAGATATTATTCAGAAGAATACATTCACAGTCCAAACATTTAAAACCAGTACCTCTTTATACCAAGAAAACAGTAGGAAATTATTTGTTATCCTCCCTGTTTCTTGCTCTCTAAAACTTGGCAACTTAAGCACCATATACAGAAGCCAACCATCACTTCCACACCACTTCAACACCGGGTCTAAATGTGATATTTAGATGGAAAGACGACAATAAGCAGACCTATTCTATACTCACAAAAATCCAACGTGTATTTGCGGTTCTTCATTATTGGCAGCATCGCTGTATGTGGGCTCCTCAACATCCTCATTTCTACACACAGAGGGGGAAAAAAAGATAGGAAAATTCAGCCAGCCATTGGCCGGACTGCTGAATTTATGTCTTCAGTGAGCCATTACCGCCATTCCATCTTATAGAGAGAAAGAGCGAGAGTTGCTGCAAGCGGGGTAAGAGTACCAAGCTCTGATCATTTCCCTCTTTGTCCCCTGCTGCTCTCTCCTCACTCTGTCTGCATGCACCTTCCTGGCTGTGTGCAGTTGTATGTGTGCTTGTGTGTCTCACTGTCCATCTCCCCAGTCTTGGATGTGTCTGTACAATCTCGTTTTCCCCCAAGTTTGCCCCAGTGTTCAAAATGAAAAGTTAGCAGCTCTGACACTATACACCTAGACTTGTCAGGTTCTATTTATCAAGCCTATTGGACAATGTTCCTTCGCAAAGCTGGATATTCCCTTTTATATATTTAACTTCTGCAGTCAAGTGTAACATCCTACTGCTTTTTATTTATGTTCCTCTTACGCTACGTGCATGTTATGGATCTCTGTGACATTGCTGAGATGAGGATTGGGCTCTTTCCTCCTTTGTGTCCAGGGCTGTGCTCTCCAGACAGTGGGCGGTCATTAAATACAGCTGAGTGAATAACTGGAAAGTGCACTTCTACAGCCCTTTCAACATCTTGCTCACTAAACTTATAAAAGTACTGTTCCCTATTATCTAAACCACTTGAGCCCAGGCAATTGATTGGATCAATATACTATCAACTCCCATAATCCTGGTGGACCTAATAAATAGAGTATGGCGCTGACTGTTGTGAACTATCATTTTTTTCCCGGCATCAACAGGTTTTTAGAGTCCTTTTTTTTTCCTTTTTCCTATACCACAAAGGGTCTCAATCAGTTCTAACATGTCCTTTTGAAGGGAATCATACAAACCCCCAAACACTGTTTCTTCTCCATTCCTCTCACTTTAATAATATAAACTACTGCACCTCAATCCCAAACAGCTCTCCAAGTGGTTGGTAGGACAAAGATAAAAATAAAAGGGCCCTAATTTTTAAACTATGCATAAAAAACAGACCCCAAGAGAGAGAATTCCTTCCTCGAGGCCTAGTGACTTCAAAGGGAACTCCAGACACCTCCGACAAAGAGTTCAAAGCAAAATATGACCCCAAGCAGGAAAAGACAAAGAGAGCTCTTTCCTGTTTCAGAACAATTCTTGCAGCCAGTCATCTTTTTCAAATATATAAAGGGCATAATAACCTCTCTAAATACAACTCTTAACTAATAGCCTACTTTTCCAGGACTGAATCCCAGATACAAATAAAATGACTGTGTTTTCATTTAAAACCCGAAAGCAGCTCTGCTTGTTTATGGGAAAGAAATGGGCTCTGCCAATTGTCGGCTGTGTGATTTTGGGCAAGTCACTTAACTTCTCTGTGCCTCAGTTACCTCGTGTGTAAAATGGGGATGAAGACTGTGAGCCCCACGTGGGACAATCTGATCACCTTGAGCCTCTTCAGAGCTTAGAACAGTGCTTTGCACATAGTAAGCATTTAACAAATGCCATCATCATCATCATCAAGAATAGATCCCAGAAGAGGACATAAACATACATACCTTTTGCTTAACGGTTCAAACACACCACTGTCACTGGCAAGCGAATAATCCGATAGACATGCAGAAACTCTTCTGGCTCTTCTCTCGGATCTCCTGGCACTGTCTTCCCGTAAAGTCACCGCTGTTAAAAATAAATGAAAAACATAGTAGTTTGATGCGTTCTCGACCAGCACATCAGCAGTGCACATTTAAATGTACATTTAAATTATGCTCAAAGATACCCAACACAAATTTTTGAATACTGTATTATAAATTAATATATTATTATTATTATTATTATTATTATTATTAAAGCATCCAAGTAGAAGCCAAGGTTTTCTTCTGGACCATTAAAAGCAATAAATCCTGGGGCTCCTTTTCATGGCTAAAAATTCCAAATCTCCTTAGGTCTATAGAGCCATTTTCCCAGGATGATCAATCTCAGAGAGAATCCCAAGCATTCTCTCCTCACCCTTTCATCAGGGTAGTGTTCTAAATGAGGGAATCCCATGTAATGAAACCATGAAAAAATATTGTCCAGGAACAATATAATATGATTGGGTCAGAGCACTTACTTCAGAATTTTTATTGATAACCACATAAGAGCAGCACAACCATCCAACCTGTGGGGAGCAGCAAGCCTGACATGGCCAATGAGGCTCCTCATCTAGACCGTACGCTCGCTGCGGGCAGGGAATGTGTCTATAATACTGTTATACCATACTCTCCCAAGTGCTTAGTACAGTGCTCTGCACAGAGTAAGTGCTCAATAAATATGACTGACTGCCAAGGATAAAGTTCCACCTTTCAAACAGCCACTCTGTTACCTGCTTCCTCAACTCCCCTGACACACCCACATAGGAATTATGGACAAAAGTAGCTTTTCTGAGCAATTAAACCTAGTCCAAGACAGAATTTGAGGATTAAATATTAGAGGATGCTTTGCCATAAATCTTTTCTTTAACCATCCCCTCATTGTGGGCAGGAAATGGGTCAGTTTATTGTTATATTGTACTCTCCCAACCATTTAGTATTGTGCTTTGCATGAAATAAGTGCTTATTAAATACTATTGAATGAATGCATCCCCATCACTTGAACCTCTGCGTTTGTGAGATACACTGCTTTCTTTTAAGAGGAACAGCCACTTCTATGTAGGGTCATTGCCATTAAACCCAAATTACTATGTCAATTTATATTCATTGATGGCAAATACTCTAGCCCTGAAGATAATCGAGATAAGGTAGGTACCGTCTCTATATGTTGCCAACTTATACTTCCCAAGCGCTTAGTACAGTGCTCTGCACACAGTAAGCACTCAATAAATACGATTGAATGAATGAATAAGGGTTTCGCCTGGTCGAACATGAAGTAAAATATCAAAAGATAAACCTCAATCGAGGATCTTCTGAGCAAATACTGTTTGAAAGGAGCAGTGTGGCCTAGTGGAAAAAGCCTGGGCCTGAGTTCTAATCCTGATTCTGCCAGTTGCCTGCTGTGTGACCTTGATCAAGTCCCTTAACTTCTTTGGCCTCAATTTCCTCATCTGTAAAATGGGGATTTAATACCCATTCTCCCTCTGATTTAGGCTGTGAGCCCCATGTGGGACTGGGGCTGCGTCCAGCTTGATTAATTTGTTATCTATCTCAGTACTTAGAATAGCACTCGATACATAGAAAACACTTAAAAATATAATAGTAATAATAATAATAATCCCAGATGGTTTATAACTACACTCTTTTTCACCCTCTCACTTTCTTACTGCATTGAGTATAGATGCAGAAAATAATAATAATAATGGCATTTATTAAGCACTTACTATGTGCAAAGCACTGTTCTAAGCGCTGCAGAGGTTACAAGGTGATCAGGTTGTCCCACGTGGGACTCACAGTCTTCATCCCCATTTTATATATGAGGTAACTGAGGCACAGAGAAGTTAAGTGACTTGCCCAAAGTCACACAGCTGACAAGTGGCGGAGCTGCCAAATATAAAGTAATCCTAAAGAAACACTAGGCAGATCACTGAATCCAAATGGGGATGGGAGTCAGAAATTAAACTGGCAAGGCCCTGCCTTTGGGTGCCAAAGATCAGAAAAGACAACACTGAAGAAGTCATTAGACCTCCTCAAACGTCTTGCTTCTTGGGTTTCTATGCCTTGGTTTAACCATGGACTGTAATTCAAATATAATGAGAGTTAAACTCTTCAGCAATTATTTTCAAAATTGTTCACTATCTTAAAACATCGAAGTCTCAAAAACTCTCCAAAGAAAATTATTCAATGAAAAGAAAAGACACCTACCATATCAGAGGTCAAGATCTTACTTGAGCAGCTCAGCTCAAATATCAATGGTGGCATTTTGGACCAACAAGTTCAAGGCAATTTAGGAGAATAATAATGATAATGAGAAATGCAAGCTTATTCCTGAATCTGTTGCAGGCAAGAAGCAGTGTGGCCCAGGAAAAGCAACACACGCCTGGGAATCAGGAGGGCTGTGGACTGATTCTAAGTCTGCCACTTGCCTGCTGTGTGACCTAGGGTAAGTCACTTAACTTTGAGGCTCCATTTCCTCAGCTGTTAAAAGGGGATTAAATGTCTGTTTCCCCTCCCTCTTAGACTGTGAGCTCCATGAGGGGCAGTAACTGGGCCTGAGCCGATTACCCTCTATCTACAGTGTCTGCCCATAGTAAGCGCTAAACAAACACTAATTATTATTAAAGCTTTCAAGAAGCTTTTTCCACAAACTCAAGGGTCATTATGAACGCTACAAAAGCAAGAATTGCACGGCTTGAATTGAAATGATAGATCTTCCTATACAGTGGTCAAACTGTGGATGATATTTACTACCCAGAGACACAATCAAAGGTTAATAGGCCAAAGAGAAAAATAATAATTCCCGGTTCACTTACAGTGAATTTTTCTGCATGAATTGTGCCGCATGAGAAACAAGATAAAGAATGAAAACCACAGTGAATATTTGAAAATTTTCAAAGCCAACTCATAAGCACAATATTCTTCATATGCGATTAGACCACACCACAGATTTGAGGTGGCTCTATAAATTACTGGAGGTTATACAAGTTCCAAACTGCTGACTTGACCAAATGGGCAAAGAAGTATACCATGGCATTCCGAGAATACCAGCTCTGCCACTTGCCTCCTTTGTGATCTAGGGCAAGCCACTTAACTTCTCTAGGCCTCAGTTTCCTCATCTGTTAAATGGGGATCAAATACCTTTTTTCCCACCCCATTAGACTGCAAGTCCCAGGTGGGACAAGGACTAATAATAATAATAATTACTATGGTAGTTGTTAAGTGCTTACTACGTGCCAAGCACTGTTCTAAGCACTGGGGCAAGTAACCAGTTAATCAGGTTGTCCCATGTGGGGCTCACCATCTTAATCCCCATTTTACAGATGAGGTAACCAAGACACAGAGAACTTAAAGTGACTTGCCCAAAGTCACACAGCAGACAAATGCGGAGCTAGGATTAGAACCCATGTCCTCTGACCCCAAGCCTGTGCTCTTGCCACTAGGCCATGCTGCTATGACTGATCTGTCTTGTATCTATCCCAGCGTTTATAGGAAGGTCTGGCACATAATAAATGCCTAAGAAATACCACATTATCACTATTATCATCATTATGATTACCGCTTAGAGGAGAATTTTAACAGGCAAAGACAGACTGGGGGGGGAGAAAGGGTGATATTATAAACAAAGTCATATTATTAATTGTCTTCTTGCAGGTTTGAGGAGAGTAAAGTATATGCTGAATGCTTGTTTCCCAGACTTCACAGTGCCTTTCTTCCCCAGATACTCAACCCGGTCAATCTGTTGCACATATTTTTAAATTGTCGTGGAAAATTTTGGTGGAAAATTGCAAGAAACACGGTCTGTGCCACAAGATGGCAGTAACACGATGCAACAAAAAACCAAATACGCTTGCAACATTCTTGCGCAAGTGTGGACAACGCAAACAACAGCAAATCGTAAAATGAAATGGGGAGGGGGTGAAAAAAAAAAGAATTTGCACCACTTGACTTCAGGTTGACGTTTGAACTACTGCGGTGTTTCATGCCATTCTTTCCAAAGGCCGTGACAGCAACTATGAGGGCAAAGTGCCATGGAAAAATAAGCCAAAGGAATGCTTGCTGGTAGCTTCTCTTTCTTTAATTTGTTTTAAAATGAATGGAACAGGGTGTTGATGTGTTTTGGAAGGAAGAATGAAGCAAAAATCACTTATCAGAACTAAAATGGAAGCTTCAATATAAATATTTCAGAGGTATTATTTCCTTTTTTGTAATGTATGGTGTGTGCATACATTGTATATATTTCTTATGCATAATATATACACCATATACGTATGTGTGTTTGAGGTGAGGGCAAAGAGATTAGCACTCAGTACACTGCTCTGCACACAGTAAGCACTCAGTAAATACCAATGACTGACTGATTAAAATTTCCCACCACAAATACTAAGCTAGTGTAGTTTTGGCCTGAGCTATTGCTCAAAGCTTCACAAACTCAAGGGGATACACTGGACTGCTCTTCCACATGTAAGCTGTTTATGCTAAATGATTTTAACGTTGACTTTATCATTTTTATAAAGTTTCAGGCTAGGAACAAAACTCTGATTAAGTCACTGAAGCTTTGTTTCCCATCAAGTGGAGTACATATTTTCAGGCTAATCCTGGATCAAATCCAGACAAAGGTCTGCATGAGGCTGGTTTAAAAAAAAATCATAAGGCGATAGTAGTAGTGGTATTTATTGAGTGCCCCCATGACACAGTGCCCTGTGCTATATGTTGGGGAAGTACGGAATGCAGAAATGATACATCACCTGGCCACGACGAGCTGACACTCACTCTGTATCTCAATAGTGTGAATAACTTGGCCAGGCGATCACTGGCAAAATTGCTACTTGCACTTTTTGAGGACTGCCGCCTCACTTGGAACTCCCCTTTGGCTTTTGCCTCTATCTTATTACCACCCCCTGCCAAGATGACTGCAGGCACCCTGCCCCACCCTCCCATTCTCCCCAGCTCCTGGACCCAAGGGATATACCGAGTCACATGTACAGGAGAAAGTGGTCTGCAGGGGGAAAGGCTCTCGGTCAACCAAGCAGAGGAGCTGCAGCCAAAGGGGAGGGTCGCTAAATGTGGCCTACTGGAAAGAGTCCCGACCTCCCTGGGTCTCCTTCCCCCACTGTAAAAGAAGTATAAAACAGACTGTGAGCTCCATGTGTTCAATCTCTTGAACACCTTTGGGCATACCTCAGCCCTTAGCAGCAGAGTACTTAGTAAATGCTCTAATTATTATTACATGGTGCTACCACCATCAAGAACATGACTAATGTTAAACTTTCCCAGGTAGAATGGCTCACAACCCAGATTTCGGCAGAGAATGAATTAAAAAAATAACCCACATCTCCTCCATATAAATGCATCAACTGTCACTTATTGCTTGCGTACAACCCACTTCATAAAACTGGTGCTTAAATAAGTGATCAGCCCCTCACTTAACCCAAGCACCCAGGACTTTGTCAAGAATAAGAATGAACCCAGTGGGCAGAGACAGAACAAGAAAATACTTTCATTAAGTCAATCACTTCTCTATAAGACCTGACTGTTGCAAAGCTGTTGTTTTTTTTCCCCTTGAGCTGAGCAAGGTGGGAAGGGGAGAAAGCTCAGTTGTATACAGGGACTTAAGATTCATGTGTTCTGTTTTAAGGATATGCAGGTTGACTTTTTTTTTTTTGAAGTAAAACTCATGTCCTACTGCTCCTACTACTCAGTCCATAGCCCCCTCAAGTGGAAATGCTTTCAGAAAGAAAAGAATCACTCCAGTGAAAATATATATCCAAGTGGAGATATCTTTCAATGATTTTCCAGGTTTGCAGACAGTGGAATTTGATTATTAACTAATGCCTGTGTAAACTAATTAAGACTATTTTGCATCATTAAATTGTTTGCTACTCTAATGTTTCTTGAGAAACAGAAATGATCAAATTTAGACAGGGGAAAGAATTCCAAAAGCACATGGCTTAGTGGATAGAGGATGGGCCTGGAGTCAGAAGGACCAGGATTCTAATCCCTGCTCTGTCACTTGTTTGCTGTGTGGCCTTGGGCAAGTCACTTTAACTTCTCTATGCCTCAGTTTACAGTCCTCATCTGTAAAATGAGGACTGAGGCTGTAAAGCCCCAGGTGGGACAGGGACTGTGTCCAACATGATTACCTTGTACCTACCCCAGCGCTTAGAACGGTACCTGGCATATAGTAAGTATTTAACGAATACCATTTAAAAAAAAAACCTGCCACCCCTAAATGCAGATCAATAATCACTTTTCCAGTATTCTTGGACAGAACACTGGAGAGTGCAAACAGGACACGCCACTTAGCCGCTTTAAGAGCAAATATATTATGGTTGTATTACCTAAATGAAAAGAAAAGGTTTTTTTTCTAAAAGAGTAACACAAATATATCCGAGGAGTAATAAGGCCAATGTGTTATCCACCCCAAAACAGCTTCCTTTTCCAATGTGCTCAGGCCTCCCTCCTGCCCACCCCCGGTGCAGCCTGTCAGCCCATCATGGGCAGGGATTGTCTTTAGTCATTGCTGTATTGTACTTTCCAAGCAATTAGTACAATGGTCTGCACACAGTAAGCGCTCATTAAATATGATCGAATGAATTAATGAATGGCGTTCCCGCGAGCACTTACTTGTGCCGGGGTGGAGGCCGGCCAGCTGTGCTCCTCTTTCACGTGTCCCTTCGCCGTCTCCAGGGTAGCTGAGAGGCTGAGACGAAGCCCCTCCTGGTGGGTCCTCATCGCCCAGAGCCGAGGCCTGCGCTCGGAGCATTTCTAGCGTGCCGAGGCCAACCACCTCAAACCCATCCGCCATTGGTGCCAGGGGAGAATCCCGGGAAGCGGAAAGGAAAGGCGTGTCCAACGGGGAGCTTGGCGGGGAGAGTGAAGACAAGGACGACCGAGAAGACAATGAGGCTAGGGACTGGGGAGTGTCCAGGGAACGCCGCTGCTTAGCGAAGTTCGCGTGACCCGTGGAATCGAAGAACGGTGTTTCTTTTCCAAGTGAATCGAATGGAATTAGGTCGAAACGCAAATGCTGTCCGTACTCGGTGTCTGATTTTTCATACTGGGGCAGGCCGTAGATGTCCGTGAAACTGATGGAGCTTAGAGAACCTCTGCTGGACGCCAGGGACCCCCGACTGGATGCCAAAGACCCCCTGCTGCTCCCAGAGGAGACCGTAAGAGTGCTGGCAGACAGACTGAAACGGGAACCAGACATGCAGCTTTTGAGTGACACTTCTGAGACCCAGACAACACACTACATTTTCCCACCAACTTGAGCCAGAAAAATCACACCTACTCTGGTAAGAGATGAGAAACAACTGAACAGCTGATTTTGACCTGAGGGTGTTCTCAACAGCTATGTCATCCACCTTGTATTTTGAGGTTTATGGTGGCAGACGAGCCACTAGAAATGCTCAGTCTGCATTCCCCCTCTTTTGGCGGAGCGGGGGTTTGATTTCTCGGGGGGCAAAAGTGATCAATCTCCTTCTTCCCTACATAATGCCTTCATTTTTTTCCATCATCATTCTTCTTTCTGAACTTCAGCTATAAGGCACTAAACAAGCTCCCACTCTCCTACCTTACCTACAATCCAACCCAACCGATACATTTCACTCCCCAAACACCAACCTACTCTCTGTCCCTTGACCTTGCCTACCCTGCTGCAGAGATTCCTTACCTCCACCCTCCCCTCTAGCCTCCAATTCCCTCCCCCGTCCAAGCCAACAGTCCACCACTCTCCCCACTTTCAAAACACTCTTTAAAATGCATCTCCTCCAAGAGGCCTTCCCTGACTAAGCCCTCAATTCTTCTACCTGCCTTTCCTGCGGCACTGTCTATGCATTTGGCTGTGTGACCCCTTAAGCATTTTGAGACTCCAGTCCCTCAGCAGTTATGTATGTATCGTAATATACCATGATTTCCTCTATCTGCAATATACTGCAATGTCAGTCTCCCCCTGTATATTGTAAATCCTTGTGGGCAGGGAACCTATTTACCAACTTGATTCTGTGAACCCATTTGGGGCAGGGATTGTCTCTCTTTATTTGCTGTATTGTATTTTCCAAGCACTTAGTATAGGGCTCTGAACACAGTAAGCACTCAGTAAATACAATCGAATGAATGAATTCTATTTTCCCAAGCACTTAGTACAGTGTTCAGCCCACAGCAAGTGCTCAATAAATGCCACTAACTGATGGTTTGATTAGAAGCATATTCCTCCTCTTGCTTCCTCTACCCTGATGGTCTTGAAGAGAAGTCTGGTTTATGAGAAACACTTGGGCTAAAATGGAGACGTGGAGGCCAACCAAAGTAGTAGCAATAGTAATGAGGAGCAGCTTGGCCTAGTGAGAAGCAGCGTGGCCTAGTGCAAAGAGCACGGGCTTGGGTGTCAGAGGACGTGGGTTCTAATTCTGGCTCCTCCACTTGTCTGCTGTGTGACCTTGGGGAAGCTGTTTAACTTCTCTGTGTCTCAGTTACCTCATCTGTAAAATGGGGATTAAGACTGTGAGTCCCACATGGGACAACCTGATTACCTTGTATCTACCCCAGTGCTTGGAACAGTGCTTGGCACATAGTAAGCACTTAACAAATGCCATAATTATTATTATTATTATAGTATTTATTGAGTGCTTTCTGTGTGCAGAGCACTGGGAGAAAATAACTCAGTGGGAACTAGACATGGACTCTGTCCCTCAGAGGGCTTACATCTTTTTTTTCATTTTATGAGGAAGACCCAAAGGCATATTAGAATAGGCAGAGTGGGAGCAACTGTGAAGATGGGGCAGCCAAAGAAGGCCTGGCAATGCATGAAAAGGTGAAAGGATTTTAAACACTTCCCTATCTTCGATTCCACTTCTGGAATTCAAGCTACGGAATTTACTGGGTGTCAAATAGGTCACACAAATCTCATTTTTTCCTACCACAACTGAATGTGGAACATTGTTCGGACTTATTTGGAACATGGTGGACAGACTTCAACACACTTGATTCCTTACTAATGCTAGACTATGCTCGTTGTGGGCAGGGAGGGTCAATGTTTTAGTGTTGTCTTGTACTTTCCCAAGCTCTCAGTACAGCGCTCTGCACATAGTAAGCACTTAATAAATATGACTGAATGAATAAATAAATCCCCTTGCATAAGGCCTGCACAAATTTCTCCATTGAAAATGTATTTGTGTTGCTCCTGGAGTTGCATAAAACAATTCAGTGGGGTTTCAGTATTTGATGAAATACTGTAATGATTTAAAAATGTGAGAAGATCATGGCCAGATTATGAAACTCACAGAGTTCCTCAACAGAGTAATAATATACTTGGGGAAGATTTTTTTCATGGGGGAAATTACTTTATCAATTTATTTACAAGTGGCTGTATTTATGGAACTAGTCTGAGAGTCACATTCATTTACTCTAGGAGGACAAAAAAAGAAACAAAACCCAACGGGA
Source organism: Tachyglossus aculeatus (assembly GCF_015852505.1). NCBI lineage: Eukaryota > Metazoa > Chordata > Mammalia > Monotremata > Tachyglossidae > Tachyglossus > Tachyglossus aculeatus. The sequence continues at coordinate 9,610,801 of NC_052080.1, forward strand.
TCAAAGCAATTTTCACCTAGGGAGTTAAAGCCCTGCTTGAATCCTGACATCCCATTATCAACTGCACTTTCTTTCCCAGAGAAAATATGGCTCATTTGAAAACAACTTAATCAAATTACAACGTTTATATAAAGAAAGTGAAACATTAGTATTCCTATGCTAGTGACATAGTCCATCAACAATGTAAATATCACACAACTACAAGTCCTTTTCCACTGAAAATGAAGTTTGGCATCAAACACCCCTAAAAGAAAATGCTTCAATTAGCAACTGGTGTTATGCACTGAGGCAAAATAAAATTGCAGTGGTGAATGGAGGTTAAAAACAGATCCCCAAGCTTAACTCTGAATTTCTTGGCTTCTCGTATAAAGCAATTCAGATTTGCCAAAAAGCCGTTTCTTTTATTTTGTAGCCAGATAACATGCCAGATCCAAAACTATGTCCACACCTACGTACATGTGTATATATGTCCATATATATCTATATACAGCTATTGATTTTTAAACTCATTCATTCAATCGTATTTATTGAGCGCTTACTGAGTGTGGAGTACTGTACTAAGAGGTTGAATAGTTATGGTACTTGTTAAGTGCTAAGTCACCTGTGCTGAGCAGCAGCAGCATGGTGGGGTGGGTGGGGGAGTCGAGAGCAGAGACTCTAGTTGACTGCGCGGAAGGAGGCAATGGTAAACCACTTCCAGATTTTTATGAAGCAAACTCTATGGACACACTACCAGAACGACTGTAGATGGAAGTGGGTCATTCTGGGAGAGATGTGTCAATGGCGTTGCTATGGGTCAGACACAACTCGACAGCATAAGATAACAACACGCGCCTGGCACTGTTCCAAGTGGCAGGGTAGACATAAGCTAATCAGGTTGTCCCATGTGGGGCTCACAGTCTTCATCCCCATTTTACAGATGAGGTAACTGAGGCAGAGAAATGAAGCGGCTTGCCCAAGGTCACACAGCAGATAAATGGCAGAGTCAGGATTGGAACCCATGTTCTCTGACTGCCAAGCCCGTGCTCTTGCCACTGAGCCATACACAGTCATTTCTATTTGCACTTTCAGGGGGCTAGGGATTGGGGGGCCAGAGGGCCTGCGTTCTAATCCTGACTCTGCCTCCCGCCTGCTGTGTGATCTTGGGCAAGCTGCTTCACTTTTCTGTGCCTCAGTTACCTCATCTGTAAAATGGGGATGAAGACTGTGAGCCCCATGTGGGACAACCTGATTAGCCTGTATCTACCCCAGCGCTTGGAACAGTGCCAGGCACTGACGTTGGTTGGGCAAGTCGTTAAACGACTCTGTGCCCCAGTTTCTTCAGCTATAAAATGGAAATCCTACACCTGTTCTCCCCTGCATTTACACTGTGTTCACCCTGCCCTTTTTGTTATCTATCCCAGCACTTTTTGCACTACTTGGCACAAAATAAACACTTAACCAATACCACATTTATTATTCTTATTGCTTGAATTCAAAAACGTCACGATTGAAGTTCCAGTATAAGAAAATGAATTTAGTTCCTGAGAGTAGCACCTAGAAGAAGTTCAGTGCACCTGGATTTTGTCCCCCCAAAAAGAACCTCACCTTTTTAACTGGGACTGCAGGTAGGATGTTAAGCGGGTAGCTTCTTCTAGCTGCATGAGAAGGCAATTTCTCTTTTCTTGAAGCAGAATCCTGCAATTTAAAAATTTATAAATGTACTTTATGCAGTACAAGCAGTTGTGATAAAGACAAATTCCACCCCACAGTTTTAAACTGAAATACAAAAATGCAGTTAATGTGACTTGAATTCGCCTGGATTTACAATTAGGAATGTTGAGATGTAATCTTTGCTCTGCCACTAATTTCTTGCCTTAGAGAGTGCAAGCATCTTCAAGGTAAGGAACGTGACTTCTGCCTCTTTAGTAGCCTCCTGACTGCTGAGTACAGTGATCGGCACACTAGAGGCACTCCCTAAATGCTCCTGATCATTGACACCATCAGACTGTTGAAGTTCTAGCTATCTGTCTATAAAATGAAAACTGCCAAGCACCTCCCAAAAGTTAAAGTGAACAGTAACTACTTCATAGAGAAACTGGAAAGGTCAATAATGGAAGATGTCACATTGTGTCCACTCTCAAGACCAAGTTTACATCGGTGACGTCAAAGTCCCTTAAAGCTTTCCATAGAAGCCATTTAGGATATTGTCGGAGGAAGCCCTGGCAGAGTCTAACCTCACTTTGGGCAAGAGTCCCGTGTGTGCATGTGGTTCCCTTTTTGCTGGGGTTTGTGGTCAGTTCTTTGGTGCACGTGAGGTGACGACACAAATGCCAGCTGGAAGGGCCGTCCCTCTCCCCGGTGGCTGGTGGAAGCCCAAAGTCAACTCACACCGGACCTCCTCACTGGAAAAGCTTCAACTCTGCTTTTTCTACTTCTCCAGAAAGGCCTCAAGTCACTGACCTCTGCAGTTTGGACAGCCTAATTTCACCAGAGGAGATGTCATTTTAGACCACTCTGAACCCAACCTGAAGGATCACTATTCATGATGGAAGTCCAAAAATAAGATGCTCAAGTACCTGCAAATCAATGTATCACAGTATGCCAAATGATTCTGTATTTGGGAACTTTGGTATTTCCTACTCAGGCTAAAGATCTGTTTTCATTTCTAATATCCAATGGGGAAACTGAAATAATGTAGTCTACCTTGAAAGAAGCTGGTATCATTAGGTCTGGCAACCCAAGACAATAAATATACCAGACACCCTTAGTTGTTCTAAATATGACTGGCTATCTGGCTTTTCTAAGGTCCGGAAACCCAAAGGAAGTGGCCAGGCATGGTAATAAGTGCTTGGGGGAGAACAACTCAATCAACAGCAATGCCTCTACAGTCAAGGAATTTACAATGTAGTCAGACTCTAAAATAAGTTACAGATACGAGGAAGTGATAGAGTATGGAAGATATATAGGTAAGGGCTATGGGATGCGTGAATACTTCAATATTTAATGTGCCACCAAAGTGGCATTTGAGGAGCTACAGAGTGATGAGCAATTAATCAGGGAAGGCTTCCTGGGAGCAATGTTTTCAGAAGGGTTCTGAAGATAGGGACAGTTGTGAATGGTCAGATATGAAGGGGGAGGGAGTCCCAGACATAGGGTGGATGGGGATGACCAAGGGAAAGGTGTAAGAGATGAGAACGTGTGACTTAACTTTTCCATACCTCAGTTACCTCAGCTGTAAACCAACAAAAACCATACCTTTCTCTTCCTATTGCCCAGGGAATATTACAAGGAAAAAATGAAGTAAATGAAAAATGTTTGGGCAAAATGAAAATGATGTATAAATTCATCGAATGATTTATATACATGGTGGAAAAAAATAGTAGATCAGAGAGTTAACAGTTTTAAAAATAAAACAAAAAACTGATGGGCTCTATAAACAGGAGAAAGTATTAGCACTCTCAGCCTGGGATGATGAGACTAGAACTTCAGCTCCAAATTCCATGATCTACGTTCAGAAACTATTCTATGATGTCTCCTTAGACGGAGTATGGAATCATCTTAGTCAAAACAACATATGTTCCACACATTACAGAGCACTAGAATACCCAAAAGAGAAATTTATTAAAAACATGTTTCACTTCTACAAAACTCAATTCGAAAGGCTTAAGTCCAGAGCCAGCCTATAAATCAGTGTATTTTTAAAAAAAGATTAGATTCTGTCTAGCAGAGCTGAATTGTCTGCAGGTGAAATTATGAAGTTGGGGCAATAATCTATGGCTTAAAACAAAACAAACAAAAACCCTAGACTTCCAAGTGGAAAAATGTTTGGGTTATTTTTAGCATACATTATCCATTGAGCTGTCCAGAATAATAGAATTAGCCACGTAATCACTCAGCCCCACTTCTTTTTGTCTACGGATTCTCGGTCAATCTTTAAGAATAGATTGTCAACTCTTTGGGGTTAGATGTCGTGTCTCCTAATTCTGCTGTACTTTCTCAAAAGTTTATTGCACTGCTCTGTACAGCGTAAAGTGCTCAACAAAGACTACTGATTGACCGATTAATCTTTTAAGAGTCTAAGGAGCCAAAGACCGAGTGAAAGGACAATTAAGACGGCAGAATTGAAGATAGATTTCTAAACCCAAATCCCTGGATGCCTTCGACTCTGTCGAGGACCTTATGGATTCTTTCCAAATTAGTGCCCCAAACTGCAAATGAAAACTCAAAAGTGAGAGTTTCAAGAATTAACTTCACTCATAGTAAACAATAATATTAATGATAATAATTGTAGTATTTCTTAAGAGCTGACTACATGCTGAGCACTGTTCTAAGTGCTGGAATAGATACAAGATCATCAGGTAAGACAGAATCCCCATTCAACTGGGGTTTACAGTCTAAGTAGGAGGGAGAACAGGTAATGAATCCCCATTTTACAGATGAGGAAATCCCCATTTTTCAGATGAAGCTCAAAGAGATTAAGTGATTGCCCAAGATCACCAGTTAAAAATGGTAGTTGGCATAGAATTAGAACCCTGGTCCTGTGATGACACTGGTTCCCTTTGCAACCTGGAAAGAAATGTATGAGAATGCAGGATCTCAGCTTGCTTGCTTTCTCTCTTCCTTGGTTTCCTCTTTTCCATTATTCTCCAGCTACTTCTTGCCCTTGATGTCTTGTTTTTTCTCCCGCTCTCATCCCTCCCATGAAAGCCACTCTTGGGCTTCCATTTTTATGGTATTTTAAGAAATTATTATGTGTCTGCCACTCTTCTAAGAGCTAGGGTAGACACAAGGTAAACGGGTCCCACATGTGGCTCACAGTCTCAATCCCCATTTTACAGATGAGGACACTGAAGTTAAGAGACTTGCCCAAGGTCACACAGCAGACAAGTGGCAGAGTAGGAATTAGAACCCAGGTCTTTCCAACTCCCCAGGCCCGTGCTCTAGTCATTAGGCCCCATTGCTTCTCTGGACCCCCTTTCCCTGCACTGGCAACCCAGCCAATCTCCCTCCCTTCCTCGGGGCCTTGTGACTGAGCTCCAAACTTAACTCAAACCCACTCAGTTAGCATTCTTTCTGTCTCCTTCCCCGCCCTTCCTCTCTGCTGCCCATGCTTGGATTTTGTGTGCCAGACCAAATTGACAACTATTTCATATCTACTCTTCACCCACTTTGTGCCTCGTGGAACATATTAAGAAAATTTTATGTGGAAAAGAGAAAGAGGCTGATTTTGAGGCTTCTAATGGAAAACTAGATTTGGCAGGAACAGTACGAAAGGACCTCTTGGAAAGCAGATTTTGCAAATAAGGAAAAATAGCAGCATAGCCTAGTGGAAAGATCATGATCTATCAATCAGTCAATCAATCAATTGTATTTACTGCGCACTTACTGGGTTCAGAGCACTGCACTAAGCACTTGGGAGAGTACAGCAATATTACAGGCACAATCCCTCTCCACAACAAGCTTATAGTCTAGAGGGGGAGCCTCAAAGCAGGAGACCTGGGTTCCAATCCTGGCCACGCCACTTCCCTGTCCTTCACTTCACTGCCTCAGTCTACTCATACTTGTTCCCAGCCTTCTTCTGAGACTGTGAGCTCCACATAATAAAAATAATAACAATAATAGTGCATTTGTTAAGCACTCACAATGTGCCAGACACCGTTCTAAGCACTGGGGTAGGTACAAGTTAATCGGGTGGGACCCAGTCCCTGTCTCACATAGGGTTCCCAGGCTTAATTCCCATTTTCCAGATGAGGGAACTGAGGCATAGAGAAGTTAAGTGATTATTACAATGTCACATGGCAGGCAAATGGCAAAGCAGGGATTAGTACCCAGGTCCTTCTTACTCCCAGGCCCATGCTCCATCTTTCCACTAGGCCCACGCTGCTTCTAGGACATGGACTGGAGGACAGGGACCATCTCTGGTGTTCTTTATCTTGTACCTACCCCTTAAGATAGGATTTGCGTATCTTGTATCTGCCAAGCTAAGTACGGTGCTTGGCACTAAGTACTTAACGAATACCAAAACATCGATGACGATAACAATGTTTACTATCATTGCTGCGCTTTGACTTCTCAGTCCTATTGCTGTGAGAAGATAGTGCCGGGAATCGGAACCCAATCCCGCCCTGCCGCGTACTTTTCCAAGGTTCGACACCTAGCCGAATTATGGTGTCAAAAATGCCACTCCCCTGAAAGTTAACCCGTTGCCCGAGAGAACAATTCACAAAAGTCCCATACCGTTCTGTGGCCCCGTGGGCAGAAGAAGCCCGAGCCCGCTGGATCTCCTCCTCCAAACGCTGCTTTTCCTCCTCCAACCGGGCAATGTCTTCTGGGGAGCGCCTCTGCTGGCTGATGAGTTGCAGTTCCTGCAGGAGGGCTTCCTTCTCTTTAATGAGCTGGAGTCGATCCCTGTCTGCCTCCGCCATCCCTGGCCAAGACTCGTTTTCCAGCAAGGCCAGCTGCTGCTGTGTATTTGACACCCTTTAAAGAGAGAGCAAGAGAAGAAACGCAGCAATAAATGACACGTGTCACATTCAGATGACCGGTTCCAAACCCCATCAATAAGGCCAAGGACCCAGATCTACCGGGAAGCCTCACCGGACAAACATTGATGCTGGACAACTCCATGGGCCCGATGGGAAGGAAACAGGCCCAAGGCCGGACAACTACGAAAGGCAGAAGACAGGCTCATTTGCACAAACTCTCCTCATCCTATAGGCAGGAGACTGTACGAGATTCACAGTATCCACATGCAAATTAACCAGAGAATTCAGACACCCAGAATACACTTCAGCTCCAATCATCTGGAAATTTCAGGGAGAGAAGTTTGTGGGACAAGAATATAAAGACATTTTTGGCATAGATAAAGTAGACTGCTTGGCTTGCAGAACTTTCTGACCAGATCGAAAGCAGCGTGGCCGAATGGACAGATCAAGGGCCTTGGAGTGACAGGATCTCTGTTCTGATCCAGGCTCTGCCACTTACCCTCTGGGTGACATTGGGCAGATCACTTCATTTCTTTGGACCTCAGTTTCCTCATCTATCTGTATCTCTTCTTTCCCCTACCCAGACTATGAGCCCCATGAGGGACAGGGACCGACCCCAACGCCTGTAACAGTTCTGCTAAACACATAGTAAGCCCCTAACGAACACTATAATCACCATACCGCACTTCCTTAAAATTACTTAAATACTCTTCAGAACCCTCCTCTTTCAGTATGGTTTAAGGATTCCCTTCATTAAGAGAAGCAGCATGGCCTAGAGGAAAGATCACGGACCTGCGAGTCAGAGGCTTCTAATCCTGGCTCTGCTTCTTGCCTGTTGAATGGCAAGTCACTTATCTTCTCTGTACCTCAGTTACTCATCTGTAAAATGGGGATTCATTCATTCATTCAATAGTATTTATTGAGCCCTTACTGTGTGCATAGCACTGTACTAAGAGCTTGGGAAGTACAAGTTGGCAAATCTTCCTCCAAGAAACTGTGAGCCTCATATGGGACGGGGCATTGGGCATTGTACTAACCACTGGGTTAGATACAAGATACACAGGCATAGTGAAGTGCCTTGCCCAAGGTCACAGAGCAGACAAGTGACGGAGTCAAAATCAGAACCCAGGTCCCTCTGATACCCAGGCCCACAGGCTATCCATTAGGCCATGCTACTTGGGACATAAAAGTGGCATTTTTTTAAGTGGATTTTTATAATGATATGTGTTAAGCACTTACTATGTGCCAAGCACCATTCTAAGTGCTGGAGTTGAGGCAAGCTAATTAGATTGAACACAGTTCATGGCCCATGTGGGGTTCACAGTCTTAATCCCTATTTTACAAATAAGGTAACAGGCAAGAAGAAGTGAAGTGACTTGCCTAGGGACAGCATACATGTGGAGGAGCCCTGGTCTTCTGACCTCCCCCAACCCCCGCAAACCAACCCACACCCCCACGCCCGTCACCCCTCATGTCCAGACTCTTTCCACTGGGCCTCGGTGCCCTACCCAAACAGGCTCGTGCTACTGGGAGAACATTTCCTAATTCCCTATCCACGTTCTGGCCAAAGGTACACTGCAAACACCTGTTATGGCAACTGAGTCCAGTGTTCTTTTCCCTACTAAAACAGTCAATTCATTATTCAGAAATTCAGAAACCTATTTTAATGATTTCTTTAAAATGCAAAAATAGCACTACAAACAAATCCTGTGACACAGCACTGAAAACTTTGAACAACACTGGCCTTCTGTTTAGCAAACGGGCTTTAGCTGCTGTTATAATCCAATTCTATTTTCTCAGTATGCTGTCCTACAGTAACTGGTTTTTAGATTTCCACGTGGTACAGTACAAAGCTCATTTGCCCATACCAGTTATCTCTGTGGTCACATTCTTCATTTATCATGCATTCCTTCCCCTAAGCTTGCTAGCACGTCTATAGAGCTTTTTGTCTACTGAATGTGTTTGTGGGCTCCTTCTTGCTTGGTTCTACTGAAACTGCTTAAGGGGGTGGCTGGAATTTGCTGTTCTCTATAAAAACTTAGAAAATAGAACAATTCTCCAATTGGGCAGAAAGTAATGGTCAAATATTTTACTGCCACATTGACTTGTTTAATAGAGCAGTCTTAATTTTCCTGGATTTCCTAGGGGTCTTACTTCACATACAAATGACTCTGGGAGACAGAAGCAGAATAATATAGAACACACTGGTGATACATTTGTGTTAACAATTCTGTCCCTGGTAAATTCCATAGAGCTGAATCCACATGCTCCCTAAAATATGGAAGAAATAAATGTGGCAGTCAATGAATATGCTTGGGTATATGTATATACTTAGAGAAGCAGCGTGACTCAGTGGAAAGAGCACAGGCTTTGGAGTCAGAGATCATGGGTTCAAATCCCGGCTCCGCCACTTGTCAGCTGTGTGACTTTGGGCAAGTCACTTAACTTCTCTGTGCCTCAGTTACCTCATCTGTAAAATGGGGATGAAGACTGTGAGCCCTATGTGGGACAACCTGATCACCTTGTAACCTCCCCAGCGCTTAGAACAGTGCTTTGCACATAGTAAGCGCTTAATAAATGCTATTATTATTATTATATGTCTATACCCAGATTTTTCAGCATGCATCCAAGTAGAACATTTGGGTACTACCATATCCTGCAGTCAATCATCTATTCCAATTATTCAAATTGTGCATATAGTGGCAAAGAGCCTGTCTCAAGAGTTTAAACTTGTTTCAGAGTGTTAAACAGGTCAGGCACATTAATGCTTTCACAGCACTAGGGCCCTAAAGTGCATTACAGTGGCAATAAACAAGCACTGGAAGAACTGATCTCAGGGAGAAATTCTAAATATCAGGGCTATGCAACCTGCTCACATATTTTGCTGTTTTTTATTTATTTTTCTAATAAATAAATTATGGAAATAATTGTGAAGATGACAGTTTTAGAAAATGTCAACTACCTAGTGAAATGAGTTTGGCCCTGAGCTTGGCCCTGGGAGTCAGAGGAGCAGAGTTCTAATCCCAAGGCTACCACCTGCCTACTTTTATGACTCTGAACAAGTCCCATAACTTCTCTGCCTCAGGGTGTCTGTTTCTTCCTCTATAGAATGGGGATTACATACTTGTCTTCCCTCCAGTGTGGGACAGGGTTTATGTCCAACTTAATTATCTTTTATCTACCCCAGCACTTAGTACAGTGTTTGAAACATGCTAAGCGCTTAACAAATTCTACAATTATTAATATTATTACTTATATTTTTGTTAAAACCTGTTTCTCCAAGGCCTCTGCTTTTGATGAGCATTAATGCTCAACTGCTCTCTAATCCATGGTCCTTCCAAATACTGGATGCACATCAAAAGTCTATACATTAGTTTAAGGACACACTTCCATCTTCCAAATTTACAGTAAGGGCTTGAATGTCTTTCCCCCAGTTATGGACTGCTTCAGGTTATGGACTGTTGATGAAACAAGGACTGACAGGCAACACGGTAACCATGTCCATATTTCAGCAAAAAAAAGGCAACTTTTAAGTGGTTTTAGGAAGAATTCCAAGACACATCGTTAGAGCAAAAGAGGCTTGGGATACCCAAAATAACAGATTACTTTGGCAAAAAACAATTTAAAAATTACAACTTCCACTATGAAGTTGATTGAAAAAAATATCATTCTTATTTTCATGTTGCTCTACCGCAACTCCTTTGTCAAATAAAATAAGTGAACCAAGCTTAGGTTTGCAAAAGTAGCAAGGTAAGACCTTCTAATGGCTACCTGGATCACTGAACTTGAACTACAAGTGAAACAGAACAGGCAGGGTGTCTATATTATAAACTACAATTTTATTATACTCTTTGGCATCTGATATTCTTAACTAAGGATTTCATACAATGGAAGCAATACTGATGGGGAATATGAGGTGAACTGTTTTAGTCATGTGGAAAAACCAGTCCTCCAGATTCACTCAAAATGGCAGAGATGGTTTCATTCTGTGAATAATGCTTATTCATAAACTTAATTTCTCAGGTATCAGGAAAAAAAGGAAGTGTGGGCATTTTATCTCTTCTTCCTCACTTCCTCTGTAACCCTAGTACTTTTTCAACTTGAAACTGACCATCTCACTTTTGTCAACACTGAGAGGTTCACTGGGGTGACAGAACTGGGCACCAAATTGCACAATTCAAAACACACCTATGGGTTCAGGGGGAGGTGTCGGCCCTACATGCTTCCTTGAAAGCTGTTATTTTTTTCTCACAATGATTTTCACGTACACCACTTTTATTTCAATGTTAACCCAAAGGGACTTGAAAATATTGAGAAGAGAAACTGTAGAACCACATTAGCTGCAATGATGACTCCAACGGCCAAAAAGACTGGTTCCTTTTCGACAGGAATATGGAACACAAACCTAAAACACTACTCATTCCTTGGGGATACCATAGTGTTTCCAAATAAATGGCAATTACACATGGGACGTAGGATTCTTTTGGTAAAGGGCAAATTTTAGTACCAAATGACATAAAACAGATTCTCAGTGGGTGTGATTTCTTTTCAAAATTTTTCAGCAGTTACAAGAAAGAAGGTTTTTCTTAAGCAATGAACCTTATTTCTAAAGTTACGATGCTGTAGGAGCATTCGCTCCTTATTTATGGGACTGTCCACAGGCTCATTGCCTATCTTTCCCCTTCCTCACAGTAAGTGTTACAGGATGGGTGAAGAGTACAGACTGAAAATGGTAAGGGAAGAACAATTTGTAATGTTTAAAATCTCACTTGTGACATTCTCCAAAGTGTCTATGTCTGACTGGAGTATCTCTGTCTGCTCCCTTCTGCTGGCGCTAGGGAATCCTACTCTTATCCATTCTCTTCTCATGACCTGCCCTGTAAAGTCAGGTTTCAGTAGCACTGCCTCAAGACTACAGCCTTACTGCATCCAAAGTCCAAGGTGGTGCTCTTGCACTATCATATGGTGATGAGAACCAGCAGGACCTAGTGGAAAAACCACAGGACTGGGAATCAGAGGCCCTGAGTTATAATCCCAACTCTGCCACTGGCCTACTGTGTGACTGTGGGAAATTACTTGATTACTCTGTGCCTCAGTTTCTTCTACTCTGAAGTGGAGACAAAATACCTAGTCTCCCTCCCCTTTAGACCATAAGCCCCTTGTGAGACCCAGACTGTGTCTGATCTCCCTCTATTGTTTCCCATGTAACACTCAACACTATCCTTGGCACACAGTAAGCACTTAAATACCAGAACTATTATTATTATCATTACTACTATTATTATTTTGATAATGGCTCGCAGCAGGTACTGGTGAAGATGCTGAAAAAGATGTGTGTCTCTGGCATGGCAAATCCAGATATAATACCCATGTGTAAGACTAGACACCACTAGTGCTTGCTAGACTCAATCTGACAGGAAGTTACTGCTTGAATGCAGCAGGAAAGAGGGTCTTCCAAAATGTCCAGGAAGACTGCATAACATTTTATAGCTTTAAGATTAATTCTTTCCACCACAGCAAAGGCAGTTTGCCCCATCCAGATGCAGAGGGCACAATGCCAAGAAACAAGCAACATAAATTCTAAATGAGGCTTCATGTGCAAGAGAATTAGACCAGCCCCTGGGAAATTCAAGAGATAGGGGTAAGCCACACTTTATTGGACTATCAATCATACATTGCTTTTTAATCGCATGTATTCAGACGGTGGGAGAAGAGGAAAAGGGGTTGGCGGGTGAAGAATTTAGTTAGGGAAGGCCTCTTGGAGGAGATATGCCTTCAATAAGGCTTTGAAGCGGGGAAGAGTCAGACATAAGGAGGGAGGGCATTCAAGGCCAGAGGCAGGACGTGGGTGGTGAGATAGGCAAGATGGAAGCACAGTGAGAAGGCTGGCATTAGAGAAACGAAATGTGGCGGGCTGGGTTATAGTAGAAGAGTAGCGAGGTGAGGTAGGAGGGGGCAAGGGGATGGAGGGATTTAAAGACAATGGTGAGGGGTTTTTGTTTGTCGCGCAAGTGGATGGGCAACCACTGGAGGTTTTTTAATTCATTTCCTGATGAATATATAGTCATCTTATTTTCAATTAATGTGGACAAAGCAGCCACAAAGTTTAATTTTGAAAAACTACTTCAGAATTTAAATTAGGTTTCAATACAGTCCTCTTTCCACTCTCTGTGGAATGTCATTCAGTAAGCAAATATCGAGTTTTAAGAATATTCTTTGTCTCACCTCTTCTTGGCCTCTTCATACTGCCAGTTGAGTCTTACTCTGTCAACGAGTCTTGTTTTATCATCGAAGCCAAACTTTCAAGACAGAAGGTGGAGAAAGAAGAAAAACAACCGTAAGAAAAATCTTTAAAGAATACAAACTTATGCCTAACTTTCTAAACCAAATAATTAAAATTAAGCCTTCTTGTAGTATGATTATTCAATTTCTTTGTATCCGACTAGATCACTGCTCAGATAAAAAGAAGACAAATGATGTCAGTAAATGCTATTCCTGAAATATTGAAGTTAATGATCACTTTCCAAGGTTTTATTCCCAAATGTAACATCTTCCGTGGTCAACACTGAGCTGGTTGGATAGCACGGCCTGTAGTCTCAAGTCTGGCACCAGATTGATGCTATATACCTCCTCCCAAGCACTTAGCAGAGTGCTCTGCACATGGTAAGTTCTCCATAAATACTACTGATCGATTCCAAGTTCTTGGGGAGTAGTGAGAAAGGCTGAACTGGCCACAAGCTCTTCTCCATAACAGCCAGTAATGGAGTACCTAAGGTTATTCATTCTGCCCTGCTGGAAAATCTGCTAAACCGAACCTTTTGCAAGCAGGCTAACAGCTCACAAGGGTCACACATAGTTTTCGAGCATTTGAATCACAAAGCCCAGAGCTATTGTGGTGGACAGTTCATTTGCAAACCACTTCACCCAAACAGCACAATTTAACAAGAGAAACAGTATTTTCTACTCAGCCCCTATGCCACCAAAGGCCAAACATTTTTAAATTAAAATGGAAAATGAAGCACAATCATGAGTTATGGCAACACAAAAGCTGCTTTTTGCTCCCTGGCAAACATCTATTGAAACACATACCTCTCCAATGATGTCAGTTTGAGAACAAGCATCACAGTATCGTTGAGGTAAACAGGAATCACCGAGTGAACCAGAATCTTGCGGTAAATCTAATAGAGAGTCTGTAATACAACAGCTATTCCTGAACCCATCTGTCAGCTTAGCCAGGCTCTGTAAGAGAACACAGAAAAGTGATTTAATAACAGACTGATCTGGTAATTCTTTTCAAACGGTCATACCACAGCTAGGATATCTTGGATGCCTTGGAACCAAGCATTTTTGTTGTAGTTTGGAGGCTAAAAGTCGGAGTAAATTAAGTACCCTGCCTCATCTGAGACCACAATTACATTAAATACAAGATGAGAATCTCTATTTGGATGCTAATTACATGTGTATCGTGCCTTCAACACAGAACATTTCCAGTCAGAGTCGTGGCCAGGGCTGTCAGCCGGCCGGCTGGAATGGTTCCGGGGCTCTCTGACCATGAGTTTCCCCACTGCTGCTACTTTGGCAGGGAAACCTGAGGTGGTAGGGAGGACCTGGATACCCCAAGCATGGAAATGCAAGGGGCCTTCAAGTTACAGCAGGAAACTCATGGTGGACATGGAGTGAAGAATTTTGATTTCAGTCTCAAATCACCACCCCTGTCAATCCTTCTGCCCTGAGCCTTGCGAGGATCTGTAATCTTAGAAAAGCAGCTGACTTCCTGGAGAGCAGAACTGGGGCCACAGATCCAGGGCCAGGTCTTGGGCCCAGGTAGTGCTCGTCTTCCTATAATAATATTATTACGGTGCTTGTTAAGCGCTTACTATGTGCCAAGTACTGTTCTTAGAGCTGGTGTAAGTACAAGGCCATGCGGTTGTCCCACGTGGGGCTCACAGTCTTCATCCACATTTTACAGATGAGGTAACTGAGGCACAGAGAAGTTAAGTGACTTGCCCAAGGTCATAGAGCAGACACATGGCAGAGCCGGGATTGGAACCCATTTCCTCGGACTCCCCAGCCCGTGCTCTTTCCAGTAAGCCACTCTGTGTTAAGCATTTACTATGTGCTGAGCATCGTGCCGAGCGCTGTGCTCAATACAAGACGATTGAATCAAACACAATCCCAGTCTTATATGAAGCTCAAAGTCCAAGACCAAGAGAGAATAGGGATTTCATTCCCATTTTACAGATGAGGAAACCGAGGCCCAGAGCAGTTAACTGACTTGCCCAAATTCACACAGGAAACCAAGTGGCAGAGCCGAGATGGGAATACAGGTCTCTGACATCCAGTCCCGTGCTCCTTGCACTAGGCCACGCTGTGCCCTGGGAGTCTACAGGACTGCAGTTCCGAACCTCCCCAGAGAACCCAGAGTTGTTCCCCTGTAAGGAAGTGGTGCTGCAGCAGATATTTGGGAAGTCGGTCTCTCCAATACTTCTGGGACCTTTGTGCAAGTCTGGACGCCTGACCATTGGAATCACCTGGGATGGAGAAACCGTCCCCTCCGTCCCCTGTGCTGTCTGGGACCCAACAAGAACCTACCTCGAGACAGCCGGAGACACCTGCCGGAAGGACCCTCACACATTGTGAGCCATTCTGAGGGAGTGAGTGGAGCCGGCAGCCCCACCCTCCCTCCCTGCTGCTTTCCTCTTACAACCTGCTCTGGAGAGCAGGTGCCGTATCTATGGACACCACAACGTTTTGAACTGGATTCACTCGCCTCAGAGCCCAACCACGACCCAAGCAGTGCTCCCCACAGGCCCATCCCCTCCCTTCAGCCCACTCCCCATTTATCTCCCATGAATTCCCACCCCTGTGGGTCCCCGGGGGAACTCAAGGGGAAGAGAGCACCTCTGCTCCTGGGCCCAGGTGCAATGTCAGGAGCCGGGACAGTAAACAGGTGTCACTGAAATGCTGCTACTCAGGGTGGAGTAGGGGATGGGAGGGGGGGAGTTTCCTTCTCTTCTATGGGATGGGGGGGGGGGGGGGGAGTTTCCTTCTCTTCTTCCCTGCTTCCCCACTTTCCCGATGAACACTTTGGAACCTCGGCAGCCCCAACTCCATCACACTGCCTCGTTCTGAAGAAGCCTCATTGTTCCTATTCATACCAATATAACTTGGAGAACCAAAAGGGGGAAGAAGACCATCTAGTGGAAGGGGAGGAGCAGCCATAAATGACGGAGAGAGAGAAAACAGGGGCAACCAATAACTTGATGGCTTAGACAGGAAAGGACTCTTACTTGCATCAGGTCCCGCCTTTCCTTCTCGCCTGTACAAATAGCCTTTTTGATGGTCCTCAGCTCACTCATTATAGCTTGGGCTTCATCCAGTTTATAATTGGTATGAGCACTTGACATCTTCCGATCGATTCTGTCGAGAAAAATGAAGTGCTTCAGATGAAAACATTGCACAAAATGATTTTTTTGCAGGGTTTAAATCCATTGCATTTAAAGGACATCATTTTTCAGAAAGGCACAGGTGGAAAAGTAAGTTCTGGGTTGTGGATACGAATTTAAAATCTCCCCAATTCTAAGCACCCAGTCCACAAAAGTTTATAGTAAATTGTCAGAGTAGCACTAGACTGCCTCTACTTGTGACAACAGTGCTACTGTGGAAGTCTCCGGTTGATCCTGTAGATAGGTGGTCCTTCTACCTTACAAAAATCACTCAAATGTCTGCAGGTTTGAAAGTCTTATGCAATGCTGTTCCCCAATTATTAAACATTTAATAGGAAAGTTAATGTTTCAAATATTAATTTAATTTCTTAAAGAAAAAAAAATGTTTTTCAGAGCCTAGACTAAAACAGAAAGACAGACCAAGATAGAGACAGACAAACCAAGACAGAGAGAGATGGACCAAAACAGAAAGAGAACAGACATTCACTCATTCATTCATTCAATCGTATTTATTGAGCGCTTACGGTGTGCAGAGCACTGTACTAAGCGCTTGGGAAGTACAAGTTGTCAACATATAGAGACGGTCCCTACCCAATAGTGGGCTCACAGTCTAGAAGGGGGAGACAAAGAACAAAACCAAACATATTAACAAAATAAAATAAATAGAATATGTACAAGTAAAATAAATATTTATTTTATTTATTTATTCCCCCCAGATGCTGTGGGGAAGGGAAGGAGGTAAGGCAGGGCGGATGGAGAGGGGGAGGAGGGGGAGAGGAAGGAGGGGGCTCAGTCTGGGAAGGCCTCCTGGAGGAGGTGAGCTCTCAGTACGGCCTTGAAGGGAGGAAGAGAGCTAGCTTGGCGAATGTGTGGAGGGAGGGCATTCCAGGCCAGGGGGATGATGTGGGCCAGGGGTCGACGGCGGGACAGGCAAGAATGAGGCACGGTGAGGAGATTAGCGGCAGACATACACCCACACACGCACCCTTTGGCTACCTTCGTTGAGCACCTGCCCTTTGGAGGTTTACAAGGGATTCTGGGTCAGTCTGGCCCTGCACAAGCTCCTGGGAAAGAACCTGGGTAAAGCATCCCCTGTATCCTGGGTAGCCTCCCTCCCCCAAAGGAGGACAGCCAATGCTATACTGTGACTGTCTCACACGACACAATGCTGCAGCCCTCGGCAGCATCATGGTAATCAATCAATCGTATTTATTGAGCGCTTACTGTGTGCAGAGCACTGTACTAAGCGCTTGGGAAGTACAAGTTGGCAACATATAGAGACGGTCCTTACCCAACAGTGGGCTCACTGTCTAGAAACTTCACTGTGTAACTGGGTAACTACAGTGTTTTACAGCAGGATGGAGATGGAGATGCAGGAGGCTAAACTCTCCTAGATGCCATTCTGTACCCAATCTCCGTTTCCTGTTAGAAACCTGATCCTATTCCAGAAAACATCATTGTGCCAGGTGAGGTAGCAAAAACAGGCCTGATGTAAAGGAAAACTCGTGGGGGTTTTCTTCATTTGTGATCCCATACTCAAAGAGGGACAACTATAATGCAATGCAGACAAAGTTCTGTTTGGCACAAAGCATTAAATCAGATGCTTAGGGGCTAGATTCTTCTAATCCTGAAAGGCCTGGTTAATTTATAAACCCACATTTCTTTGTACCTGCTGGCTGATAGAAAGCATTCCAACACATCTTGCAGAAAGAGACACATCAATCAGTCCAATCACTGAACCCGACTCAGACCCAACTTCTAGTTACTCTGAAGCTGCCCTTGCACACAGCTGCTCATTCCCCACCCTGAAACTGCACTGTTTATTCTTCCCCTCCAAATCTACTACCCTGTCCTTGTGTGATGGGTCACACCTTAGCCAGACTAATGAGTTTAACTCACTAAAAGTGGAAGAACTGGCAGTCAGCGATAGGAGGCAAACTTATCCCATGTCAGCGCTACCGACCCCAGAGGGGCTGGGTGAGCAATAAGGCCCAACGATTAGACCGGAATGAGTAAATTTCGATGGGTCTTGTCACCCTATCCTTTTCCCCCGAAATATGGCCAATAGAAGGGAAGAGGATCAGGAAGTAGCAGGGTCTACCTGGGGAGGCTCTCCCAAAACTCTTGGCACTATGTTGGAACTCCGTCAAACAGACATGGAAAGTCGACGTTACCCAGAGTCAGGGATGCCCACTATGTCGGACCCCACGTGGTGCTAAGTGACGGATTCACCCTCCGCACTGGGGCAAGGATAAGTGACTATCCCTTCTGGAAACCTGATGGCCGGGTGATTTGAAAGGTAGCCCCTGGAGACAACCGGTGTCTCCTTCCAGGTTTCTGCCAGCTGCTATAAGTTGGGAATCATACTGGCTGCCTAAAGTGTATTCCTCCCGAGTGGGAAGTGTTCAAGGGGTGAGAGTTGGGTACCGCGCCATGTGCAACTAAATAAATGTATTCCTCCCGAAAGGGAAAGTCAATTCACCATGGAGAATAAATCTTACATGGCTCAGCCTCGCTGACAATGGTCTCTTGCTCTCACTGTGCCGATCCTCAAACTCATCCCTGCTAAACAGGTGACACCTTGCCTCTACGATTTCATTCTTTAGGCCTGTCTACTTCTCCCAGCCACTTCTCCCAAGGTATCAACTGCTTCCCTCTAGTTTGTTGTGTTTTGCAAACAGTGAGGCGGATTCTGTCCCCTGTAAATGTTCTCACAGGCAACTGAACATCTCAACTGTGTCCACATTTCTGGGGAAACATGTTTTGCAAAACCATGGCACAGAACAGTATGGCCTCTTATATTTCATGATCTTGTTAAGTAGTCCTAATGATATTTTTGTCTTAGTTAAATCACACTGGATGGCCACAACTGAATCTTTCACAATTCTTTGAACACTTTCCTTGTGGTGCTAATTTTCAGCAAAACCTATCGAGGTTATCTGTCAGCAGAAGGAAAGTGTTTTCTTCTGCTAGTTATATTTCGTAGTTTTATTTCTCCTTTTAAGGTTTTGCAATGCCTTTACAGCAAAGTTCAATTATGTGCCCTTAATCTGTGCCCCCAGAGTTAACTTATACTTCTTGGAAATTTAAAAAAGATAAACATTCTGAAATGCCTTCGTTTGGTGGGAAGATTTCCTGTTCCCTTCCCTCGTGATGTCCCAAGTACATGCTTGTGCTCATAAACGGATTGAGTTGAACAAGCAGTGGGGAAAAGTCACAAGAAAACCTGTCACTCAATCGGGCTCCAGGGTGAACTTTTGCTGCTTTCCTGACATTTAATGTGTGGAAGAGTTCAGGGAATGTAAAATTCCAAACAATAAAAATAACACACCTGAAAAAGCTCCTGGATGAACTGCACTGACTGCACCAGAGTATTCAGATTTCAATATGATGGAAGATGTTAGGAGAATTCATCAGTAGTTATGGTATTTGTTAAGCTCTTACTATGTGCCAGGCACTGTTCTAAGCACGGGGGAGGGAGAGGGATACAAGCACCTCAGGTTAGACACAGTTCCTCTGCCATGTGGGGCTCACAGTCTCAATCCCCATTTTACAGATGAGGTAACTGAGGCACAGAGAAATGAAGTAACTTGCCCAAGGTCACACAGCAGACAAGTGTCAGAGATGGGATTAGAACTCATGACCTCCAGGCTCCTAGGCCCGTGCTCTATCCACTAGGTCATGCTGCTTCTTGAGAGAAATCAGGGAGAGGAATATTAAAGTTGGACTATTTTTAACCCTATGTCTTGAGGCAAAGAGCTGCCAGACTTACAAGCTCATTCCTATTTAATGCCACAGATTACATCCTAAAAGAATGGAAAGTTTTGTTACAACTTCTACCTTTTACATCATCCAGGCCTGGCAGTGGGCCCTGAGTTAACCACAGGCGGCTTCCTGCAAGCTTTCTATCAACAGCAGGTACTGTTTGGAAAAATAGGTTTAGGGTAAGACCTGTCCCAGTGCCCAAACAATGCTGTTTTTGTATTTGCATCTCTTCCCTATCAGAGGAGTGGCACTGACTGGTGTTTCTTCGTGGTCCTGTGCCTTATCTAGGAAGCTGGCTCCCTACCTCCCTGGCTTTATATAAAAAGGTGAAGGCTCCGTATAGTTACTGCCTCTGCGGATGCTGCTTGGCTCACGGACAGCTCCCAAGGGGTGCCTGGTTGGGAAAGCTGAACTGGAGGGGGGAGACTGATCAAGGGGGCGGTGATGGCAAGTCCTTCCTCTTTATTCTATATGTCCCCATTCTTGATTCAGAGCCTATCCTCCGATGCAGAAATAAGGGGAAAAAGATTGGGGGGGGGGGGGGGGGGGGGAGAAAGAGAGAAAGAAAGAGAGAGAGAGAGAGAGAGAGAGAGAGAGAGAGAGAGAGAGAGAGAGAATGAGAATGGAAGAATGATGTTCCTCCTCTCTCCCACACAAGCTAGAACCCTAGGACCTACAGGAGCTGCTGCTGGACTTACCCTGCCTCTCTTCGACAAAGATGGAGTAAGCCGTGTTTATGGTGCACAGCTTAGTGCACAGTGCACAAGCCCAGGAGTCAGAAAGACATGAGTTTTAATCTCAGCTCCACCACACGTCTGCTGCATGACCTTGGACAAAACACAGCTTCTCTGGGCCTCAGTTACCTCATCTGTAAAATGGGGATGAGAATGCAAGCTACCGGGGGACAAGTCCACAGGGACTGTGCAAGACCGGATTAACTTGCATCCATCCCTGCACTTAGAACAATGCTTGGCACATAGTAAGCACTTAACAAATATCCTCATTATCATTATTATTATTATTCAATGGGGCAAACAAAGGGGAGGAGAGGACAGGAGAGGAATCCTTTGTCCAGCTGCTCTGGAGCAAGTCACGGGGCTAAGAGGATCCAGTAGGTGGGGGTACCCATTGGAATTTGTGTGGGTGCTGCCAGTAGACAACTCCAAGACTGGTTTGATGGGGAGTATTCCAAGATCTTCGTGACCCAGACACAGTGGATGCTTATCGAAGCCTCCACCTTGGAACACAGGCTCGGGATCATGTGAGACGAGAAGTGGATTGCCAAGGCTGAAGGTATACAAGTCTATGCGGGCAGAAACTGCGCCAAATATTCTACACGAACCTGAAGAATGCATAGGGAGCCATTCAGTCCACCGGGCCAGCAGAGAAGAATTTAGATGGCTCCACCCTCCTCTCAGCCAAAGGGACCCAGACATGACAAAAACACTGCAGCCTTCTCCTCATCACACCTTCCACTTCTGATGACGTCACTCTACAGAGACTACCTAACTTGGGGCAAGATATGACCTGGAGTCTGTGCCAATATTTCTGGATGTTACTACCACAATTAGAGTCTTCAATCCCTTACATGCCATTTCCTTGAATTCTGACTGACAGTTTCTCGAGATGTACAAGCAGGGAAGAAGCGTTCCGCTTGGCTACGGCCCAGGTCCTTTCTGTGAAGAGCCTTGGGGAAATGATGCCCATAGGATTTCAGGGCTGTCATTCATCTTGTCATCATCAAGAAGAATGGCTAGAGTGGACTGCAGACATTATTATGGGACTTCCCTGCTCTCAACTGCCAGCAAGATTCTTGCCAGAATCCACTTGGACCATCTCCTGAAAAGTATCATTAATCATGTTCTTTGACAATCTCAATGCAGTTTCAGACCACAACACAACACAATGGATATAATCTTTGGGAAGGAAAGTGGACTAGTGAAAAAGGCAAGGGATTGGCAGTCAAGAGACCCAGGTTCTAATCCCAGCTCTGCCACCGGATGCCTTGTGGCTTGGGGCAAATCATTTAGTTTCTCTGTGCCTTGACTTCCTCCTCTGTAAAATGGGGATTAAATATCTCTTTGCCTACCTCTTGGATCCTACTCATAGGATTGTGAGTCCTATGTGAGTCAGGGATTTGTCTAATTCCATTATACTGAACCCACCCAAGTGCTTGGCAGCATTTGGCACCTAGGAAGTGCTTAATAAAAGCCATAATAAAAATGACAGTCTTTGCTGCAGGAGAAGAGCAGAGAACAGTAAAACTTCCATATGGTGGACCTGGGCTCCAGCAACAACTAAAGGTTTGGCAGGCCTTGGAAATATTCTTTCAATTTAGATTGGAAGCAAAATCACAATGTCTTGATTCATTCACAGAATAACGCCTATATGCTTCTGAAGCACATTCACAGGAAATGTATAAGATTATGAATCCAGAGAAGCAGCTATGGGATAACAATTAGTGTGAGAAATACATTATGTCAGCCCGATAAACGCTACATACACCAAACCACAAATCCCCGTTGGCAAAACGGAGATGAATGTCACAGAATTGGCTACCTAAACCAGCACCCTCTCTAATGAACCAAGGATAAACAAAGCAGAAAAAAAATCAAATCAAGAAAGCTGGTTTGTTCTTTGGGGGAACCACTGTAGAAATTAGAAGCAGTCTCCCCAAAGACATCTAGCTTTCTTGATTTTGTTTCCTTGATGGAGTTGTAACAACAATCCTTGGGTGTCATAACTAAACTCAAATGGTGTGACAGGTACCTGGATAATGAAGTCCTGAAAAGCAGTTGAGTCTCCAGGTATCAAAACGAAGATGCATTCCTTCTACGCTAGGCAGGATGTGGGAAGAGAATGGATACTCAAACAACTGAAAGGTGGGGAACTCAAAAGAGGAAGGAAACAGACAGGAGGAATGAAGAAGCATTCTGAAAACCCTCGGATGACCTCGCGTGACAAGCCTTGCCATGGAGAGTTGAAAGGCAGCAGCATTAGACTGATTGGGCATTCAGCAATGACAAATGGAGCACCTGTCTTGGACAGGAAGGCTTCGGGAAGAGGGTCTCCCAAGAGGGAGATATGTACACAGGGCCAGGTCCTGATGGTAGCAAATTTGACCATGCAACAAGAGGTAATCAGTATGTGCCTGGATTGTGAAAATCAAAGGTTGGCCTTATTAACCTAATTTAAAAAAAAAACACTATCAGTAGCAGCATCTCCCAACCCCAAATACCAAAACCATATAAAGGATAGTAAGAGCTATAGATATTCATCTTTAAAGTGTGTACCCATATGCTTGTCTTTGTGCAAAAGCCCGGCTGGGATGGCATGACCATACGTACAAATGATTTCTCTTTGGGTGTTGGGGCTGGATGCATTTTAGGTAGCTACATGTACTCAGCCTGGGAAGAGAAGAATTGTTGAGAAGAAAATAGAAAAAATTCCATATACAAAAGAGAAAGAGAAGGCTACACACATGACCCAGACACCAAAACAGGGTGGCTGAGTAGGAAGATCATGGGCCTGGGAATCAGAGAAAAATGGGTTCCAATCCCAGGTCTGCCACTTGCTTATTGTGTGACCCTGGGCAAGTCACTTAGCTTCAGTTGCCTCAGTTTCCTGAGCTGTAAAATGGTATTTGAACATCTATTCTAATTCCCTGTGAGTCTAGCGTGGGACAGGAACTGTGTCCGATCTGCTCGCCTTGTACCTTGTGTCTGCTTGGCACATAATAAGCACTTAACAAAAACCACAATTATTATTAGACAAGATTTTTTTAAAGTGTGGAATATTTCACCTGTGCCTGTTCTTCTACTATGAAAGTATAATTGTTTATTGAGAGTAAACATTTTCCCTGGAGGAAATGCTTAACTGGAATGTGTCTTACTGCTACTTATGGTCAGCGTGAAATGCAAAACTCTACCTTCAAAATACTGTGTTGTTACTGTGATAATGCTTAAAATAAAAATTTAACTACTGCTTTTGGACAACAAAAAATAAAGCTGAATATAAATGATCAGAGTGGACTCTAAAATAAGGCTTAATTACGAATTAGGAACATTGTTCAAGATATTCTTCTCACAGAGCAGGTATGAGGCCAGGTGAACAGCTGACTACAAAATGCACAATTCAACAAGCAAACTTCGTAAGGGTAGAAATCTCCCACTTCTTCCTTCCAAATTATGGAATGTTCACTGACTCTGAACCAGTTGTTTACAATGAAACTGAGTCTAAAAGTATCCCATGGTTAATACTTTATGAAAAGCACAAGTCTACTCAAAAATATCTTGGCCAAGTCCAAGAAGAATCCCAGAGTTTATATAGTTCATTGAGGAAAAAAACAGCACCCAAAAAGACCATCAAGATTCAGATTAATCATCTGACAAACAAAACAATGCAATCTAAAGGCATAAAGATCTGTTAATAGAAAATTCCTGGGTCTACAACTAACATATGCAAACGCTTAAAAAGGCACATCTCCCAAAAAGCTGGCATTTGAGACTGCCTTCAAGCCCTCCAAGTGGGCAAAGATGGGTCAATGCCTTGTACGACCAGACACCTGACATGATTGGCCACAAGGGTAGCACACTAAATAAGTTTATGGGATATTATACATTGATTTATGGCTGCAATTCCATCTAGTCACAATCCTTCAAAAATGCATAGAGAAACTACAGCAATCAAAGAACAAAGAAAATGCTGAATAGGATGGAAAAGACAATTCATACAAGAAACTTCTAAAGGAACTGGGGTGATATACGCTGGGGAAGAGAGAGCCAACGTGTGGTGTGTTACCTGCCTGTAAGTACAAGAAGAGATTTTACAAGGATGATGATGTTGACCAATTGTTCTCTGTGTCTTAGGAGGACTGAACTGGAGAACTGGAGATGGGAATAAGGGAAAGAAGATGATGATCCAGTTTAATGAAACAGCTTCTTGTCTTTCAAAGAGATAAAAGGCCAAAGTATCAGGCTCCTGAGGAAGGTGATCAAGTCTCTATCTCAGAAGACATTTAGGAAAAAATGTATGCAATTATCTATGGGGAAAGGGATAAGATAATATTATGTGCCAGCATATAGAACAGTGCTTGACAGAAAGAATGCACTCAACTACTACTACTACTTCTACTACTACTACTACTACTACTACTACTACTAATAATAATAATAATAATAAGCACTGTTATAAGTTCTGGGATAGATACAAGTTACTCAGGTAGGACACAGTCCCTGATCCACACGGGATTCCCAATCTAGGTGGGAAGATGACCTCTTGGGGCCTCAAAATTCTATAAATAAGCAAAGTTATTACAGGAGTCATAGTCTACACGGGCAAGTAAACTGACCACAAAAATCAGTTTGGGGAAAAAACAAAAATGCAAGCTTCATGGGCCACCAAAGGTGACTCATAGTGCCTGACATCAAGTGAGGAATCAAATCAAATGATCAACATTTGAAATGAAAACCTTGGAAAAAAAAAATCCATTTCAAAGACTCACCAGCAGCACTGGACTGGGCCAGGATGACTGAAACCCAACCTTGGGATAAAAGTGTCTCCAATATCTCCTAATAAAGCAGGTTCAAAAAGAGTCACTTGGGCCCTTCGCCCAAGGGGGTAAAAATTTGTTCCAGATGAAAAGAAAGAAATGTTGTCTCCTCTATTTACTTTCAGGGAATCTTACTGGAAAGGGTAAGCTGGTGGGTAAAATGTATAAGCTGGTAAAGTTTTGCACTTTGCACATGACTGCAATATAGTGAGATATGACTTATCCGATCCCTATTCATCGTCAATTCCTACAGCTGAGAAAAAAGAAAGCTACTTTGCAAGATGACAAACAAAAGCCCTCCCAAAATATTCTTTCTTTCTTGCCCTATGTCCAGAAAGAATGATAGATCCTAGACCCTCCTGCCAGTTAAGACAGCTATCCAAGATAAATAAGCTCCAGCTAAAATACTGGAACAGGCTAAACTCCTGGAGAGGAATGCTGGAAAAGAATACATTAAATATTCTGGGAAGCCAGTGGGCAGAAAAACTACTAGAGAAAAACTGAAGACCCTTCCTTGGATTTATCTTGGATGTGGAATCAGAGTCAATTTACTTAATTGTAAGCATATGGATGAGGAGAAAGAGGACCTACATAAAAGTACAATAGCTTATAGTAAGGCTTTAAAAAATATGATTAAGGGTTCCAATGTTTGGCCTTAAACATGACTTCATAATTCTCAAAGGGGAACATAATTTTGCATTACTAGACCCTTGCTGAACAGTCAACATTTGTTAGCTTGGTTATGTGGCATTAGATGTTTCTCCAAAAACCTGGCGATGAAAATACAGGCCATTTTCACAAGGCTATTCTGCCAGGCTGCCTAACTTGGCGTGAAGAATTACAGATTTTTTTCCATTTGGGCAGAGATGTAAGGGAGTGGGTCAGCAGCCCTCCTCAGTGGCAGGACGGCATAATCATAATCTAATCAGCTGCCGACAAAATGAGGTGTCGAACCACAAGTGAAGAGCAGGCTCTGGGGAAAAGTCTGCTTTCGTGCCAACCACTAACTCATGATCAGTTTCTTTGTTAAAGCCATTTCTTCTAGCCCACATGGATGTATACCAACAAAGGGGAAGATAATCTTTCCGAGGGTACAGATTCATTGCAGAAGGACCAACATCTGGCAACATGATCAGTGTGAGGGGAATGCAAAGCACTGGTGAAATCAAGATGCCAAAATATAGGGAAAAATCATCACTCCACAGGGAATTAAGATGCTAAATACCAGGAGATATACTCTAGTTTTACACTCCAATAAATGGAAAAGTGGCATCTTTTCAATCAAAATGAATCAGTGTCAAAATCCCAGACATAAAGGTCTAAGATGGCACCACAGTGCCCCTTTCTGGAAAGGGACTCCAGCTCCAGTTACTAAAGTGAGTAGCAAAAGGGCACTTGTTAGCGATCCTGCCTACTGGCAATGGATATGCCCAAGTAACACCACCAAGATTGGTTAAGAGAAAAAGACTCAAAAATGCATGGCCACAGAGTGAGAAACCTACAACCATCTGTGCAGCTTCTCATGAATGCATGAGAGGCCTATGATACTTGTATGTGTCTTAGCTTCCTCATCTTCAAAATTGAATTTCAACAGCTGTTTTTCACAAGATCTCTAGATTCCCCAAAGCGCTTAAGTAGTATCCTTATCATCTGCCATTTCCCCTACCTGTAATTGACCTATTTCCCCAGGTAGACTGCAAACTTCTTGAGTGCAGGGATAGCATCTACCAACTCTACGACCATCATTGCTCCCTACACAGCCAAACCCTTTCGGAAGATGAGCTACTTAAAGAGTTCACCGCCCATCAGGAGGAAGACCAAGCCAACCAGGACCATGTCTCTCATGCTTCAGCGCTGGCCAAGAACGAAACTTTCCCCCTATTCAGTATTCCATTGTCATTTCATTCTCCATCTCCTCTCATCTCCCTCCAGGCCGTCAAGGAAAGGAGCTGGAGCTGGTGTTTGCACTGGTCCTTTGTGTTTGTTTGAAGAATCCAAAGTAGAGGCTGAACTTCCCATCTCGGACTGACCATTTTGATGTTAGTGATACCTGTCTACTTGTTTTGTTCTGTTGTCTGTCTCCCCCTTCTAGACTGTGAGCCCGCTGTTGGGTAGGGACTGTCTCTGTTGCCGAATTGTACTTTCCAAGCACTTAGTACAGTGCTCTGCACACAGTAAGCGCTCAATAAATACGACTGAATGAATGAATGAACTCTACTGTACGGTCAGGCAATCATATTTATTGCAGTGCAAAACACTGTACTAAGAGCTTGGGAAACTACAATAGACACATTGCCTGCCCACAATGAGCATCATACTCTCCCAAGCACTTAGTACAGTGCCCTCTACCCAATATACAGTCAATAAAGACCTCTGATTGATTGTTCGCCCTCCCCCTTAAATGTGGGTGCCATGTGGGACAAGGACTGTGTCCAATCTGATTATCTGTATCTACCCTAGCACTCAGTACAGCACATAGTAAGCACTTAACAGATACCAGTTATTGCGCTCACAGGCTGCTTTATCTTTTTTGCTGTGCTGTTTTGTTATTGTAGCAGCTAAACAGCCCAGAAACTACATTCCTCACAAAGTGGAGTGGCATCAGCCAATACACATGAGCAATAAAATGAGTTAAGAACATCTTCCATTAGATGAATGAGGTCAATGTAAACTTAGTTTGATGATCCTCTTTCATATCAAAAATGAGACACTAACAGGCTTTAAAAGCACTCCCACTGAATAAAATTACTAAATTGGGAGTACGGAAATAAACGCAGGGGAGAGTCCATAGGTGAAGCAAGATGATGTACAGCAAACTGAAAAAGTCAGGTTTGGTCCTTTGAAAGGGTGGATTTTTATGCACGCATACTTATGTGAAGTCAGGAGCTACACCTGAGTTGAACCTTCATGCTTTAGTAATAACCTTTTTAATGTAGTCATTATCTGTATCTTGGGACAATTAAGCAGAGTGTTTAATAATAATAATGGCATTTGTTAAGCGCTTACTATGTGCCAGGCACTGTTCTAAGTGCTGGGGTAGATACAAGGTTATCAGGTTGTCCCACCTGGGGCTGGCAGTCTTAATCCCCATTTTACAGATGAGGAACTGAGGCACAGAGAAATTAAGTGATTTGCCCAAAGTCAAGCAGCTGACAAGTGACAAAGCCGAGATTAGAACCCACAACTTCTGATTCCCAAGCCCATGCTCTTTCCACTAAGTCACGCTGCTTCAATAACTAATAAAACCATAACTATCCAAAGGTACATTTAAAAAATTAAAATTAAAATTAAAAAACAGAAGAGCTGGTGGAAATTAATAGCAGCATTAGTATCCCAACTAGATTGCTTACAGTCTCAAATAAACTTTTTCCTCTTGTCATTTATTATCCAGTCTACCTCTTTTTTGTTCCTTAGTTTCCTTCTTTTTCCTTCTCCTCCTTCTCCCTCCTCCTTTTAACTCTTCCTTGTCTTTCCTTTGCCATTTCTCCCCTCCCTTTTCCTTAGCCTCCCCGCATTTCTGCCTTCTCATTATTTTTTTCCCACAGTAGCTCCACCTGCGCCCTTTTGCTGTCCTTTGGTTTCTCCTCTTCCTCATTCCACCTCTGGCCAACAGTTATAGTGATGCCTTGGTCCTAGTGGTCAGTCACTCATACCCTTGTGGAACGCCAACAACTTGTGCTTGTCTCTCCCTGCCTTGATTGTCTCTCACTTGTACTTGCGAGGCCCTACCCTATTCCCTACAATACTCCTTTGCCATCCCACCGAAACCCCCGCTCTGCCAGACTGCTGGCTGCTTCTCCAGCCTAAATTCCACTCCCTACTATAAGTGGGACTGGGGGAGGAAGGGAGCACAGAAGGATCTCTTTCCAGGCCTGTCTGCCCTCCCCCTGCCAAGCTCTCCCTTCCCTGGAGCTGACTCTTCCTTCTTGACACAGGTGAATGTCAGCAAAGCAAATACCACATAATATTAACTATTAGGATAAATGCACATGAATTACCCCAATACTAACTACAATTAATTACATCAAATTATCTTATGCTGGCTCCACCAGTATTAAGAAATTTGCCTGCCATTGAGACCACTGATTTGGTATTAAGACAGTAGGTACCGACCATCTTGTAAAAAGCTGCAGCAGTCCACTATGCCTAAAGGGCTAAATGAGTTGATGAATCCTCAGAGAGAAATGTGCCTTCCATCTCCTAAAATAATCAGGCCCAAATGATTTACACTGAACATGGTTGCAATTTGCACACTGACCATGCACATAAAAAGCAAGGGTGATTGGACTACAGCCAGAAACAAGTAGGCCTCAGAGGGCAATAAACAATTCCACTTTAAGAGTTAACCCAGCATTGACAGATGCTATCTTTCAGGAATTCTTCGCACCACCTTAAGGCGCTTGAGGAATATTAACTTCAAAGACATAAAATGGCAAAGGAGAAAGAGACTCTCTCATCTCCCAGTCAACTCACTCTTGTAATGTCTCCACTCCCTTCTCTTTGTACTGTAGTTCTTGCTTCATCTGGGTTAACTCGCGCTTTAGTCTGGAAAGCTAATAAAAAAAAAAAATTTCAAAATTTACCACAGAGTGACATAGCATGGTTTTACTCATTTCCGTCAAACTTAAGATAATAATAATAATAATGATAATAATAATAATGATGGCATTTATTAAGCACTTACTGTGTGCAAAGCACTGTTCTAAGCGCTGGGGAGGTTACAAGGTGATCAGGTTGTCCCACGGGGGGCTCATAGTCTTAATCCCCATTTTACAGATGAGGTAACTGAGGCACAGAGAAGGTAAGTGAGTTTCCCAAAGTCACCCAGCTGACAATTGGCAGAGCCGGGATTTGAGCCCATCACCTCTGACTCCAAAGGCCGGGCTCTTTTCCACTGAGCCACGCCGCTTCTCAGATGGTGTGCCTGCTCACAATATTGGCTTTTGAAGTATTTTTTTCAAAAATGAAAAACTGAAATCCAATTTATCAAATCAATGGAAATGGTATGAAATTTCCATTTATTTCACCGATCTCACCCAAGTCATACTCACTTCCCAGATGAAACATCTTTTATAGTGATCTAATCCAACCACAAGAACTGATCTGCTTCTGTTACAAAAGGCAGCATGGCCTAGGAATCAGAGAACCTGAGTTCTAATCCCAGCTCCACCACTTGTCTGTTGTGTGATCTGGGGCAAATAAATCACTTCACTTCTCTGTGCCACAGCTACCTCATCTGTAAAATGGGGATTATGACTGTGGGCCCTATTGTCCAACCCGATTAACTTGTATCTACCCCAGCGCTTAGTACAGTGCCTGGCACATAACAAGTGCTTAACAAGTACCATTAAAGAATGCCAACTGAAAGACTGGAAACTCAATTATATGATTAAAATCTGCTTTGCCTACTGGAAAGAGCACGGACCCGAGAGTCAGGAGACTGGGATCGAGGTCCAGCTCCATCACTGACCTGCTGTGTGGCCTTAGGCAACTCACTTAACTTCTCTAGTCCTCAGTTTCCTCACCTGTAAAACCGGGGTCAGGGATTGGGAGGCCCATGGGGGGCAAAGACTATACCAGAGCTTAGAACAGCGCTTGGCACATAGTAGGTGCTTAACAAATACCATCGTTATTATTATTATTATTATCTGGTCTCAAAACTTTGTTTCTGAACCAGCACTTTAAACAGTTAGTGTTTCATAAATTACATGATTACTACATGAGGCCAACAAACAATTTCTATCAATTTTTGCCATGATCCAGAAAATGGAAGGTCCAACTAGTTCTCTAATGTTAAGACCCACCAATCTTGGGACTAGTATCCCACAAGGAAACTAAGGGTGTTCATCCCTCCGCTGAGACCCACAGCACTTATGTACATATCTGTAATTTATTTATTTATATTAATGTCTGCCTTTCCCCCTTTACACTGCAAGCTCACTGTGGGCAGCGAATGTGTCTGCTTATTGTTGTATAATACTCTCCCAAGTGCTTTGCACACAGTAAGCACTCAATAAATACAACTGAATGGATGAATGAAAGGAGACCACAAAAGCGCTCAACCTCCTTTAACCCCCCCAGAGGGCTGCAGAGGGAAACCAGATGCCCTTACCCACCTCTTTTATTCTCTGCTTATGCCTACATCAACAGAGGATCAACCCCTGGATGACAATAATAATAATAATGATGGCATTTATTAAGCATTTACTATGTGCAAAGCACTGTTCTAAGCACAGGGGTGGTTACAAGGTAATCAGGTTGTCCCAGGTGGAGCTCACAGTCTTCATCCCCATTTTACAGATGAGGTAACTGAGGCACAGAGAAGTTAGGGGACTTGCACCAAGTCACACAGCTGACAAGTGGCAGAGCTAGGATTTGAACCCATGACCTCTGACTCCAAAGCCTGTGCTCTTTCCACTGAGCCATGCTGACAAGTGATCTCCCCCTCTACAGTGAATATACCTTGAGGGCAGGGATCATTTTTACCAACTCCTTTGTAGTGTACTCTCCCAAGTGCTTAGTACAGTGCTCTGCACAAAATAAGCACTCAATAAATACCATTAATCGATTGACTGACTGACTGACAGTGATGGGTGCTGGTACCTACTCCACTCCTGCCCACTAGGTCAGAAGGCAAGCAGTACAGCGTTAGGAGCCAAGGTAGCAAATGATCTTCTCCATCTGCACCAGGCAAAGTTTTTAGCACTCCCAGACAAGGGGACATTGATTCAACCTTCCTCTAAGAGCAGAAAAGGGGGCTCCCTTAAATCAGCAAAGACGTTCCTACATGAATCACCACAGCCCATTGCTCTTTGGGCAGGAAGTTAGGACATGGACAAACCACGCAACTTAAGTGAAAACCATGCACTTCATTCAATTCAATCATATTTATTGAGCGCTTGCTGTGTGCAGAGCACTGTACTAAGCGCTTGTATTTGTAACTAACCAAAATGCTGTACACTATGTCTATGGACTGGCTTACGGAGGTGATGATGATGAGATAGAGATGATGAAAACAGTTGCATTTCAAATGAACACACCAATATGACATTGAATAGTGTTTCTTAATTCACATGAAAATATGGATTACTCACTCTATCACGACGGCTTGCTATTTCTGCTTTGATCTGATATGGGTCGTACTTGGTATTAGTTGAAAATCCAGAGAATGCTATAAAGATAGAAGAGATTGAAGACATTTTGTTTATTTTACAATGAATTCACTTATTTTTCACTCAATTCTCAAGTCAAAAGAAAGGGAATGATCTGGTTTTTCAGACCGTCTAAATCAGTCGATTACTCATTATAAAAGATCATAATAACAGATTAGTCATTAGACTTAAGCAAGTAAAAGTGAACTTAGTCAAGTACTGTGAAAAGCAGACCTGAAAATTCTGGATTGAAACCCAACCAAGTTTCCTGGGATTCAACTTGCAATATGCCTTCAAAAGGAACTTCAACCTTGGTATGTATCCACAACCTTTTTTAATAAGCACGTAAACATCCCATTAATTAATTTTTGTTATAAATATTTTGGCCCCTTTACCAGTGGATATATATCTCTCTATCCATATAACCATCTATAAATATCTATCTGTATCTATCTATATATTTATATCTATTTATGAAGATATATATATACAAATAGTTGTAACTATATATATATTAAAAACTATGTATTTAGATAGCAATACGAAAAACAATATAATCTAAAAACCTTTCAAATTTTTCAACATTGCAATCACACAGGACTGCCCATGCCTGCAGTGAATCAATATTTTGCTTACGGTATCCTCAAAATTTTTGTGTAGCTGATTTCAACATGGTTTCATAGTTGGCTTTAACAAAGGTGTCTGAGGCCAAAGGACATGAATTTTGGAAGTAATGCAACAAGAGAATTTACAGTGATTCTACTCAAACCAGATACGAGTCAATGGAAACAGTTTGGATACTTTCAAGTAAAAAAAATTACCAGAGAAAATCACATGATCCATCAATCATTCAAACAATCGTATTTATTGAGCGCTTACTGTGTGCAGAACACTGTACTAAGCACTTGGGAAGTACAAGTTGTTGTGGGAATCACACAACAACACAATGTCCAATCAATCAGATGTTTCCCCAAGTCAGCCACTTCACAGATGACAATAAACAACAACTGAAAATATCTGAATTCCTGCCAACAATCTGGATACACTCCAATCTTCACTTTAAAGTGTTCTACACACTCAAGCTCTTTAAAGGAAAAAGTCAAAATGATTTTCTTATACCAGAGTCTCAGATTTCAAAACGTCCATTTTCAATCTTAGTACAAAATAAAATACAGTATGTCAGTCCTTAGCCCTCTTGGCAGGAGTTCCGCAGAAAACTATATAACTATCATCAATGGGAGAAAGTGAGAAAAGAGCTCATTTATCTCAAATAAACATTCACCCTCAAAAATGTTTAAGAGAAGGGGTAGCAGTAAATGCAGACATGGCATTCCAAAACAAAATTCAATTTTGAAACATAAATTCTCATTTCTGCCCATCAGCCTACTGGATTGTTTCACATAAATTAAAAGGATGGTTATACCAGAACAATAGATTTCAATGCTGCCAAAACACCCCTCCTTGATTAGAATCTTATGGTCTCTTCAACAGCACTTCTTGTTAAAAGAATGCTGTTTTGCCGAGACTCTATCCTCCAAGACCTCTTTCCTCTCAGTCTAAGATAGAATATGGCCCCTTGAGTAGGCTGTGTCATTTAAATATGTCTGCAGGTTTGTTCAGTCCCTGTCCATCATTCATAATAATTACAATACTTAGAAATTCCACCATAATTGTCAAAACTGTATGACTTGCCTTGCTAGCTCCTCCACTAGATTTTGAGCTCCTTGGGGGCAATAACGTTTACTTCTGTTGTTTTCTCTGAAGTACTAAGTACATTGCCCTGCATACCTGGAACACCCTCCCTCTTCATATAGACAGACAATTACTTTCCCTACCTTCCAAGCCTTATTGAAGGCACACCTCCTCCAAGAGGCCTTCCCTAAGTCCTCCTTTCCTCTTCTCCCACTCCCTTCTGTGCTCCCTGACTTGTTCCCTTTATTCATCCCCCTTCCCAGCCCCACATTTATTTACCTAACTGTAATTTTATTTATTTACATTAATGGCTGTCTCCCCTTCTAGAACAGAAGCACACTGTGAGCAGGGAATGTGTCTGTTATATGGTTATAGTGTACTCTCCTAAGTATTTAGTTCAGTGCACTGCACACAGTAACGCTCAATACATATGACTGACTGAGGTGTTCAACAATTGTGACTGATGAATAAGAGCAAGGCATTAGGTACATTAGATACATGCTACATTAGGTAGACTTGAAGCTTACACTTTCATTTTGGTCTGGAAGGGTTGAAAAGTGTGACGTTGAAGGCATGCAGTTGGGAATTTTTTTTATTTTTCATGAGACTCCATCCTGGCACTTGCCTCTTGATAGGCTTAAGAGATTGCTTAATTGAAAGTCCTACCTGCTCACTCTCCTTCATCCCTACAACCTTGCCACCAGTTGCCCTGGCATCTGAAGACTGGTACCCTAATGCCTCTCAGGGAAGCACAGGGTTGGGGGACGGAAAACCCAAAAATTCAATCTGTGAATCAAGTGCACGTGCTAATACTACAGTCCTAAGGTCGGGGGCCAGGGGAAGAGTGTTCTCAGTGGTAGGACTGGTGGGGACAGGGCTCACCAAATGCTGGCCCTAACTGTAAGACAGTGGTCTGCACAAAGTATGCATTCAATAAATACCATTAGTTGATTGACTGATTTATTTTCACTGTGTTTGGTTTGTCACAAAACATGTGTTTGCCCAGTGCGGCTTAAGGCTCCCAAACTGAACTTTCTACTGGAAACGTATCTTTGAAATACATCTGGTCCACAGATAAGGATGGTCTAGCAAACAAGACACCTTAAATAAAGGAGCAGCTCTGTGCAAGGGAATTGCTGTTAAAAGGACACAGGACCAAACACAATCATGTACAGTTGGATTGGGGGTAATGCTGCTAAAGAGATCAACTAAGGGTAGATTGTAAGCTCCTTCAAGGTAGAGATTGTGTTCTCCACACAATAGGCACACAACAAATACCACTGATTGCCTAAGCCACCTCCCCCAACACGCACACACCCCTCTGCCCTGGCAATCTTAGAGACAGGACCTCCTGAGGCTCCTATCATTAACTCCAAATATGTTCCCATGAGGTTTTCAGGATTTAGACTTGCCCCTGATTACAGTGGGAAATGCAGTCAGACAATCATGCCGACATGATCCATTTAGTCTCAGCTTGCTCCAACATGTTTGTGTCAAACAGAATAAAAAACTGGATGGACCGTCTTTGGCTCTTACACTAACCCAGATATGTGGGACGAGCCTTTTTGATTTGGAACATATGGAACATAGTCTCACTGGGATGGGCAAATGGCTTTGTCAGGAATGTTGGCTGGGGGAAATGAATGATAAGGTGGATCCCCACCACCACCTCAGCTAGGAATTTAGGGTGTGTCTAAAGTACCACTTTATCTCTGTAGATAAGGTAGACATTTTCCCCAGCCCTCAAAGACACTTCCGATGGCTAGACATTCGGGAGCATCTCTTAAAATCCAGTCCTGAAAATCTGGATGATTAACTGCCACTGAATTCCCTGTCCAACTGGACTACATGTGCTTGCTTGGTTAAAGGTCCAGGAGAAGTGCGATCAGTATCTGTCTCCCCTGCTAGACTGGAAAGGCCTTGAGGTCGGGGAACCATGGTACTAACTCTACTGTACTCTCCCAAGTGTTAGTACAATGCTTTGCACAGAGTAAACTCCCAATAAATACAATTACTACTCTCTCTTTCCCCAACTGTGTGTGTGTGGTGGGGAGAGGGGGTACACATACACATACATACATATATATGTGTGTGTGCATGTATTTTATCACATAGAAAGATAGATCTATAAAATAAAACAAACTGCTAGTAAAACTCTGAGCTTTAGTAAGACCTTATCTATACGAGGGAATCTGCCTTCGTCCAGCCACAGGAAATGCTGTCGCTAGGTATTTTGTGCAGTGATGGAGTGTTTGTTGTTTGTAGGAATGATGGTCAGAGCTGCACCTACTTTCCCCTTTCTTCCACTTGGCATCTTTCAACTGGGTTTTTTTTTTTTTAAAAAAAAGACAGATTTTGCTGCTGAATGAAATTGGCCCAATTCTGGTCACAGTACCTTAGGAAGAATATCATTACACTAGAGATGGTACAGGGATGAGCAACCAAAACGATCGGGGGTATAGGAGCTTGCATTGTAAGAACAGACTGAAAAGCTCCGGATTCTTTTCTTGTATGCTGCTTTAGTGTTTTATGGTTCCATTGCTCCTGTCTGTCACAAGTCCTTTCTTCCCCCCTCAAACTCTTAGATCATGAGCCCTAGAGGATCATGAGGCATATTTAATTCCTACCTCTGCATGTTTTCCCTCCACTCAAACCGGTGTCTAATTCTACCGTGTGCTTTCTCCGAGCACTTAGTACAGTGCGCTCTGCACCCAGTAAGCTCTTAATAAATACTGTTACTACTACAGTGCTCTGCACACAGCAAATAAATAAAATTTATTTCTACTAAAGATGCAAGCTGGGAAGGGACGGACTGCAATCTACAAAATCATGGTGGGTAGGGACAGGGAGAATTAAAAATTGTTGTTCACCCAATGCCACAACATTAGGAAAAGAAGGCTCACGTGCAGTGTGGAAGATGACAGGTTCAGGCGAAGAAAAGGAAAAACTTCATACTTCATATAAAAGGAAAACCCTTTTTCTTCCATTTCCAAAAGGAATGTGTTATTACAAGAAGTTGTACAGGCCAACACACCTAGGAGGAATTGGTTAAAAATGGACCAGAAGTCCCAAGTAAATTATTACTCTGAAAATTAATGATATTAGATGATATGTTCATAACTATGAGGCTGGATTTAAGAAAGGCAAGACACCCATCAAAGCAAGTGTCTGGATTGTTCAAGGAAGGCAGCTCTGGGCCCCATCCCGAATGAAGAGATGTACTATGGTTATTAATGACACAGTAATTCCCAAGGGACCAACAACCACAGTTTGATTAAAAGGTTCTCCTATTGGGTCTCACTGACTGGTCCTACTAATTCCATTGTCTGAAACCTGTCCTAAGGCAGGCTGGCCTCCATCTGATCCAGGTCCAGAAAGGCTTGAGTGAGCTCTAATGGAAAGTTTGGGTAAAAGTGAAATTTTAAGTAGTTTAGCCTGAACCTGAGTGGATGCAATAAGTCAGTAATCACTTGGACCGACTCCTAGATTCCTTTCAAAGCACCATACTGATAAGCTACTCCAAGAGAAGGAAACATATGCCTTCTTGTCCCCTGCAACTGTCCCACTGGCACTGACAAACATTTCATACAAAACACGCCAGTCAAGTCCAGCCCAGAAGGCAATATATGAGACTGGGAACAGTGTTTCTGCTTCACAAATCTCAACGACTTCTAATGTCTAGGAGTCAGTTGCAGTGGACACTGAGTATGCTCCAAATCAACACCACCAAATCGATTAGTTTCCTTTATTAGAAGGCATGAACCACTGTAGTGAAGTAATTTAGAACCTGTCTTTGACAAAAGACTTACCAAATTTCTGAAGGCCACTAGATCACAGCTCTTTTAAGTCAAGGATCATGTCTACCAACTCTATTGTACTCTCCCAAGTGCTTAGTACAGTGCTCTGAACAACATAAGCATTCAGTAAATTGCAGTAATTGACTGATATGAATATAACCAGGCAGAAAATGACATAATGTCATTTGGGATAAGGTAGCGGTTCTCACTCTTCCCTCGGACTGTGAGTCTCATGTGGGACGGGGCTTTACCTAATCTGCTTATACAATGTACCCCAGTGCTTAACACATAATACACACTTAATACCACAATAATTATCCCTGCTTTTATTATAACAAGAGACTGAATCTTAACCCATTGCAATTTTGCTTATTTTTGGCAAAATATAACCTGACCGATTGCAACTTTCCGTATTTTGTAGGTACCTGGGCTGTCAGCACAGCCCCCCTAGGGAGAATGTAATTTGCTGACAGGATTGACTCTCTCCAAGCAATTCATCCTACAAAACATTCCTGTTCCTCTCCCTGTGGAGTCTGGACTCTGGGACAGGGTTGGATAACCAATCCAAAGGGATATGCAGGAGCCCATTCTGAGAGGTTGGTGTTAGCTAACTGCATTCACAGAGTTGTGGCCAGGATACCCTACTGGCAAAGAGGACCTTAAAGTTTTATCAATTCAAATCCTTCTACCTCGAGGTGTAAAGGGATTCCTTGCTGGGACAGTCTTCCAAATATAACTCAACTCTCTTAGGAGAGGAATTGGGAGGTAAGTGACCCTTGGTCCTCCACATACCCAAAAGGGCCATTCATCCCATCTTCCCAAGCAAAGAACCCAATATGCAAGAATTCCCTGAGGTTCTTAGCTGCACAGGGACACATAAAAACAGTCATCCAGTTCAGGATGCTACATGGTTACTCGAGTGCCTACAACATATGCAGGTCAAAAATCTCAGAGAGCCCTAATCCAAGAAGCATGATTAGCTCCACTCTACAACAGCTACTACCAACCTCCCTTCTGTGTCGTCTATACTCGAATCCAAAACCTTTGGGTAGTTGATATTTGCCCACCCTCAAATTTCAACCCCATGGCATTTATGTACATATTTTTAAAATTATATATTATAAATTATACTACACTAGACCATAAGTTCATTGTAGCCAAGAAACCTGTCTACTAATTCGGTTGAACTGCACTCTCCCAAGTGCTTACTACGGCGCTCTGCACATGGTAAGCAGCTCAATAAATACCACTGGTGACGATGATGACTAAAAAAAAAAACCCTTTAGAAAAATGCATTCTGCCATCCAGACGTGAAAACTTACAGCTAGCATAAGAGCGGTTGTCATCTTCACACATTTTGTGCAGCTGCTGGTATTCTTCTTGGGCTAGCTCAAAACGTTGTTGCTTAATTTGGTAAATCTCCTTCTTGGCATTAAGGGCCTCCTGGGCTACAATTAAATATTCCTTCAACATCCGTTCCTGCTCTCTCCTCCACTGTTCTCTCGGATCTTCGATTTGGGTAAGCTCTGAAGGAAAAATGAAATTGAATAGGCATGTGAAGCTTCCTTCCTGGGAATAAATCTTTAAACTGTGAAAATTTGCAGCTAATTGAAAAAAAAATACTGGTTGGTATTCAATATTCATGAAGCAATATTCATGCTTCAAGGTTATATATATATTAAACAAAATGGTCAAAGATATTATTGGAATATCCAGTCTTCTGTTACAAAGTCCTATCCAGGGAACCAAGACTTGACCATAATGAACATATAATTTATAGAACATTCCAAGACTTACTTCAAATTAAAAGTAAATGGATCCAGGGCAGTGGGACAGAATGTATTAATCATTTTCAAACTTCCGCCTCGCTAAAAATCATCTTCACTTAAGGTTTATCTTTTAGCATCCAAACATACATTAAGCATATCACTGAATTCATAGAAGAGACAGTGTTTGCCCTCAAGAAGTTCATATTCTAACCAAGAATAGATAAACCAACAGATGACCATCTTCTATAAAATGGGGTTTGTTCAATTACAGATTCATTAGGGAAGGCCTGAATTTTGTGGTGAGACCCAAAGGCTGTGTCTATGGCAAATGTTGGATTCTGAGAGGTGTGGAGCCTCAAACTCTGTATTTCGAGCCTTAAGACCTTACTGCTCTTACTGGAGTTATCACTATCTTTTCATTGTTTCATCTTTCCTTATGTCGCCACTCTCTCCTTACACCCCCTACCATTACTCTTCAGTAGTGAGCCCCTTTGAGAGCCAGGGTCCACATCGAATTCTTTTCCCAGTGTTTACTTAGTACAATTCTTTGTACATAGGAGACGCTTAACAAATTACATTACCATTACTAAGGAAGGCCTAGGAAGTTGATGGTTATTCCAAGCAGGGGAAACTGTCTGAGGAAGAGGTAGGAATCAGAGTGGGAACCACTAATGGCGGGAAAAAAACAAGGAAGAGAGAAGAGAGGGAGGTGCAGGGAAACAGTGGCCCATGAAACCAGTTAAGAAAGGCTGAGCAGGCTAGTGGGTGTTTTTCCAGAAGTCTTCCCCATGCCAGAGGGGACGGGAAGCCATCATTACATTTTACAGAAGGGTGATGTTGAAGTCAAAACAGCACATGGGAAAGATTATTGCAGCAAAACCTCTTGGATGGATTCTCCAAAGAACATTTAATTTGCTTTGAGAAAATACAGGCCCAAATATTACCAACATGGCTAAAGTGTTAGGCTCAAAGGACACCGGAAAACTGAAAGGTAAGAGAAATCATTTCATAGTTAACATTTCAGTAACTTGCCAATGCATCAATTTTACATCATACATTAGACCCAGAAATTAAATCTTTATCTTCTCTAAAGCATAATGCAAGCATAATACTCATAGCAGAAGTAAATAAAATCAACCTGTAACACAGCAGTAACCATTTTCAGGCTTTGAAAGAGATCACAGGTAGCTTTTGTAAGAGCGGCATTCCAGGTTGGACGTATTCATTTTAAAATAAAATGTTTCAACATATTGATAGCTGGTTGGGATTCGACAAGCCTCAGCGAAAGATGAATCTGATTTATGTCAGCTAATGCAAATCACATTTTTACTCACGATTGATATGGTCCATGTAATAAATGCCAATCTGTTGATCATAGACGGTTTCCCACCCAAGGGGAAGCTCATCACCAACACAGTCAGCAAATGTTAATGGCTTTGTGATCCTGCAAGACAACCATGAAAAATAAAGCAGAAGTCATTTCACTGGCCCTCATGGTTGTACACTTAGCTAAGGAATTGGTGTTTCACAATAAAACACCCACCATTTCACATAAGGATTGATTGTAAATGCTTTCATGATAACAGTTCAAGGCCTGAAGAAAAATCTCCTTCCTTTAGGCTGCCCTAGCTATGGGAAGTTCAGGATGAAAATTCCAGTTAAAATATATGCTGCCAGTCACCCACAAAACAGGTAAAGCAAGCTTCTCCTTCAAGCTGTATATTTAGTGATTTAATTACAATGGCATGCAGTACTGCCAGGTTTATTTCCCCTTATTTTAACAGCCATTAAAACAGAGATGCATTGCTGCTCTCCTTCCAAAATAACTCTATCAGAGTCTTTCAAGTTACTTTATTTTGCCGATTATACTAGCTGCTGTCTATGTAAAAACCTACCTATTTGGAAACTCTACTGATTCCAGATATTTTAAATATCATGTAGGAATACATAATTTCAGGAAGGAACAGAAGACCTGAGCAATGGACCAACCTCATCCTTTTCTTAAACAGTAGCTGAAGAATTTAAATTCAATGGCAGGGATGGTAACGCTAACCATTAGGATGGAGGTCAAGGGGTTTTCGTTCCCGTCACCCCATTTCTCTAAGCCTTCTGTTGTCACTGTTGGATGCTGACCCTGAACTGGATATGGATTATTGGTCTAATTGACTAATGACAGTCCTTATGTTTTTAGGACCTCAATTATTTTCTGTTATACTCCAACTATGATGAAGAATTTACAATCAATCGATGGTACTCATTGAGCCCTTACTTTGCATAGACAGCACTGTACTAAGCGCTTGGGAAAGTATAAGACCAGAAAGTTGGTAGACACGATACCCACCCAAAAGGAATTTACACATTTTATTTTTGATAAAGATCCCAAATATATGCTCTCTCATTCCACAAAGAAACTTATGCGGAAAAAATATAATATTAGATCAGTGCTTCAAGAATATCCTTTGGGTCAGTAAGAGTAAAAATTGCCACCTTGGGAAAAACCAAACCCATTTTCTAGTAACCCATGCACCGTTCACTTCCTGTAGTACAGTTCCAGCTACCCACACACTGCGTCGCATCATCTGAGTCACTCACTCTCTCTCTGCATCTCCACCCCATCCAGGCAAACGACTCATTCGCCTTCCCAGATACACATTCCCATTTATTCTGCCATTCTTGACTCTGCCCCGTGTTCTCTGGTCTGAACTATTAAACTCCACCTCTTCTCTCTTGTCTCCTCTTGAGAGCGCATGACACCCTGTTTTCACCCAACTGATTAAGAGGGTTACCTAGGGATTTCCTGCAACCTTCCTTTGAACCCCTTACCAATTCAAATCATTGACCACTCAAGAGCTCTAAGGCACCTTTTTCCAAAACTGTAACAGACCTATATCCTCTTGATTTATTCAGCTTCCTCACTTCAAAATAAATACAAGACATCACAATTATCTCCACCACCTAGTGGCGCCCGGACCTGGAAGTCAGAGAACCTGGGTTCTAATCCCAGCTCTGTCAATTGTCTGTTGTGTGACCTTAGGCAAGTCATTTAACTTCACTGTGCCTCAGTTCCCTCATCTGCAAAATGGGGATTCTCTATCCATTCTCCCTCCTACTTAGACTGTAAGCCCCAATTATTATGTATCTGCCCCAATGTCTGGAATATAGTAAGCCCGTAACAAATACCACTAATATTATTATTATATTAATTTCTGGAATTGTGGGAGAATTCTGAGTTCCAGTCAGCCTGAACTCCTGCTTACTGTGTCCATTCCTCTTATCCTGGGGTTGGCCCTTTGAACACAGAGGGCAAAGGATGGACTTTCTGAATGCCAGTGGGGACAACTGGGCAGTTATCCAAAGGAAGTTCAAGCACAGAGGGAAGAAAGAAGCAGGGTAGCAGAAGACTGTGGGATGCTGGGAGGGGGAGAGAGAGGAGGAAGTGTTCCAGGAGGGTGCTCGGAAAGGGCTGGGGTGGGAATTTACCCAAGGAAACAGGAGGAAAAAAGACCCAGGCAGAGGTAGAGGGAAGTGATGCATCCTGGCTGGGGACAGAACGGGAGAACAGCAGATATCGTGAAGCAGTGAAGAAGGAAGAGGGAGGGGAGGAATGAGAAGATCTGAACCACCTGAAAAAAAGACAAAAAAAATGAAAAGAATCAGTCAGAGGGGAAGAACAACTGATAGGGGAGCCTTGGAAGAAGATGTAAAGGGAAAGGCAGACAGACAGAAGACTGTGCATTCCTATTAAAAATACCCTTTTCCCCAATATTTCAGTGGGAATCCATTGTATTTCTTATGCCAAATCCACATGCACAAATATTCAATCTGTATTCTAGACCATGAAGTACTTAAGCCTCCCCTCACCCCATTTAGGCAAACATGGTACTTGGAATGAACCTCAATAACAGTATTGAGAATAACCAAGTTTGTTTTCTCAGTGGCTACTCCAAATACTTGTGGAATAAGACTTTCACTGATTATTTCCTTTGCAGAATTTGTATTAACTCTAACTTGCAAAATTGCCAAAATGAAACATTGTAGCACACAAGGAAGGGATTTATTACTTCTTCAATGAAGAAACCACTGTAGTGTTGAAAATATTAAAGGAACATTCATAACCTGATTGAAGTTGAAATGCTATTAACATTAACAATACC
This sequence comes from Tachyglossus aculeatus, assembly GCF_015852505.1. Taxonomy (NCBI): domain Eukaryota; kingdom Metazoa; phylum Chordata; class Mammalia; order Monotremata; family Tachyglossidae; genus Tachyglossus; species Tachyglossus aculeatus. The sequence goes on from NC_052080.1 coordinate 9,654,593, forward strand.
TTACACTTGCAAAGTTTTTACTCTAGAAGCTCAAAGCATTCCACTTCATGTGATCTCATTAATCCTTGAGCTGACACTAAAAGCAGTTTCTATACCAAACCTAGATGTTAAGATGAAAAACAATCAAGGCCTCTAGGCCTACACAAGTAAACCACTTTCCTACAAGCTTTTCAAAAGACCAGTATTACCACCAACTGTATTTACTGAGTGCTTACTACGTGCAAAGCACTGTACTAAGCACACTTGGGTGAATACAGAAAGTTTCGTACACATTCATTCATTTATTCAATCACATTTATTGAGAGCTTACTGTGTGCAGAGCACTGAACTAAGAACTTGGGAAGTACAAATCAGCATCATATAGAGATGGTCCCTACCCAGCTACGGGCTCACAGTCCAGAAGGAAAGTCTACAACACCCAGTATTCCCAAGCGGTCTCCCATCCAAGTATTAACCATGCCCGACCCTGTTTAGCTTCTAAGATCACATGAGATCAGGCACGTTCAGGGTGGTATGGCCGTAGCCAAGATATGATCCCTGCCCTCCAGAAATTTACAATGTAGATTGGTAAAGACACAACAATAAATTACAAACAATTCCAAAAAAAGGGTTGAAAACACTAGTGGTTGAGAAGGATCTCATAATCCAGAGTTTCTATAGCTTGAGGATAGCACTGCATACCCTAAAAGAAAGCTATTCACTTGCTGACCTGAGGAGCTATGCTGCTGAACTGCTACTACTCTGACTCAAGTTATCATATCCTTCTAGACTGTGACCCTTCTAGACTGTGAGCCTGTTGTTGGGTAGGGACCATCTCTATATGTTGCCAACTTGCACTTCCCAAGCGCTTAGTACAGTGCTCTGCACACAGTAAGTGCTCAATGAATGAATATCCTGTCTTCAATACTGCATCAGCCTCCTCGTTGTCCTCCCTGCCTCCTGCCTCTCTTATTCCAGTCCTTATTTCACTCTGCTGCCTGGATTACTTTTCTAAAAAACATTCAGTTCAAGTCTCCCCACTCCTCAAAAACCTGAAAAGGTAGCCCATCGACCTCTCCGCATCAAACAAAAACACCATACCGTCAATCCACTTAACTAAGTGGATGGTGACCATTTAAGAGTCCAAGAAACCCCCAAATTGAAGTCCCAACTAAGGCTTCATGAAGTCACTGCTTGGAGCCACATCTTAGAGCCTGCCATTGGTCAAAATCAACAAGTCCAGCCCAGTCCCCAGAAATCCAAACTCCTCCACTGAGGCCTGACCTCACAGCTGGGTGAGGCAGAGGGTTGGAGGGGCAGTGTACCTGGAGATGTGCCATTCCCAGATTTTTTTCTCCCGGGGGTTGCTAGGACATAACGTCTTCACAAGTGCACAGGAACTTTCCATGTCAGAGAGATTCTTTAGCTATACCCACAGACACTAAGTCAGCAGTGAACAACCCCAACCCAGATATGGCCCAAAATTAGTGTGGGCTGTCCCATGATTCCATGATCTGGGCTAGGAGAGCCCATTGGCTAAACTAAACCAGACAGGTCAAGATACAGTGACTTAATGGAAAGAGCCCAGGATGGGAGTCAGAAGCACCAGGTCCTAACCCAGGCTCTGCCACCTGCCTGCCGTGTGACCGTAGGCAAGACACTTCTGCTTCTTCGCACCTCTGTTTTCTCATTTTTAAACTGAGGATAAGATAGCTGTTCTCCCTCCATCCTAGACTGTGAACCTTTTATGGGACAGGGACTTTGTCAGATCTGATCATTAGTATTATTATACTTGTTAAGTTCTTGCTATGAGCCAGTCAGGTAGGACATAATGCCTGCCCCTCATGGGGGCTCACAATCTAAGTAAAGGGGAGTGGGATTTACAGATGTGATAACTGAGGCACAGAAAAGTTCAGTTGCTTACCCAAGGTCACACAGCAGGCAAGTGGCAAAACTGGAATTACAACCTGGGTCTTCTGAGTCCCAGGCTCAGGCCCTCTCCATTCAGCCACACTGCTTCCGATACGATGAAAAAGTTCCGCAGACCAAGCAATCTAGTGGCAATACCATGGTGAGAACACAGGTCTTCTGACTCCGAGGCCTGTTCTCTTTCCCCTAGTGCACATTGCTTCTGATTGTCCTATATCTGCCCCAGCACCTAGCAGAGTGCTTGGCACCTAGTAACTGTTGAATAAATATCAATATCATCGATATTATTAATACTTCTAAAGACTATTATCCCTCCTCTACTGCCCTCCTGCCAATCCCTAGATGATCCCATTTCAGGAAAGTCACATGCTCTCAGCTCTGGCATGCTGAGCAAACACCCTTCCTGTTCCAGACTCCTTGGACACCTGCCACTGTGGCCAGTATATACAAAATCGGGAGACTTAGGTCTCAGATCAGAAAGCTGGGTGGGGGCTGATAGACGCCCTAAATGGGAGGGGAAAACTGCTGATGCTCTAAATCAGAGGTTTAAAGCAAGGGCGCCAATACCTTGGGGCACGCTGATGGATCATGAGCTGGTGGGCTATTTCAGCAATGTTAGAAGCTTTGCTGCTACTAAGCTGCTTCTGGCTGGGCAAAGATTCAGGACTCTCCCAAGCGCTTAGTACAGTGCTCTGCACACAGTAAGCGTTCAATAAATATGATTGATTGATTGATTGACTCTCCCCCACCTCCATGCCTTTCTGAAGGCCCATCTCCTCCAAGAGGCCTTCCCTGACTAAGCCCTCCTTTCTTCTTCTCCCACTCCCTTCTGTGTCTCCATGACTTGCTTCCTTTATTCATCCCCCCTCTAAACCCCACAGCACTTATGTCCATATCTGTAATTTATTTACTCATTTATATTAATATCTGGCTCCCTCACTAAACTGAAACCTCATGGTGGGCAGGGAATGTGCCTATTTATTGTTGTACCGTACTCTTCCAAGAGCTTGGATTGCTTTGTACACAGTAAGGGCTCAACCCACATGAATGACTGAAGGAATGAATTAAACCCAATCGGAAGCAGAGTGTAACAGCAGCCAGAGCTAGTGGAAAGAGAAGCTACTCCTTCTGCTGATATTGCCACGGCCACCGCCCACCGTGGCCAGGGACACTGCAAGAAGTGGCTTTAATTTACCATAATACCTGTTTCCCCTGTTCGATTCTAAGATACTCGAGGGCCAGGATCATGTCTACTTATTCCACTGTACTCTCTTAATACAGTGCTCTGCAGTCAGCAAGTGCTCAATAAATGCCCACTGAGATGTTGTCTGGTACTCTCCCAAGCGCTTAGTAAAGACCTCTGCACACAGTAAGTGCTCAATAAATACTTTGAATGAACAATGCAGCCCTGTCATCCTGAACTCATATCAGGAGTAATTGCTCTTCTCCCCTGATACCGCTTCCAGTGCTCTGTGGCCTCTGCTCTGCACATTTCTGCATGCACTCCTCTATAGGTCTGGGGGTAGGTGGGTGAGGAATAATTGGACAGGGGGTGGGGGGAATGGAGGGAGGAGATTGATGAAAGGTGAGAAGGAATAGGAGGGTTCAAGTGAACTATAAAAATCTCATCTCCTCTAACAAGCCTCCCTCAACCAATTATCAGCACAGCTTCAGTCTCCTCTCTGCACTTACAAATTCATTTATGCCCACCCTCAGCTCCTGTGTATGTATTTATTCCATTTCCACTGCTTGAAAATTTGTCTCCATCCGTCACCCCCCTTGGAGTGAAAGCTTCTTGGGGGCAGGGATCAGGTTTTATTGTTATCAGAGTTCCCAACTGCTTAGTACAGTGCACTACATTCAGCGGGTGCCCGATAAAACCATTACTACTACTACTTTGATCACAGGAGTAGAGTTTCTAAGAGGACCAAACACCCCCTGCTCTAAATTATTTTTGCGAGCCCTTCATTTGCCATAGGACACAAAGCAGAATTAGAATCTAATATTAACAAATATAGAGGGACCTCTCATGTTAAGACCTAAGGATTTGGATAGTTTATCTCCCCAAAAAAGTTGCTCCTGCTTTATACGTATAGTTGTCCTTCACATTCAAAGACAACTCCACGAACAGTGCGGTGTGAAACAATGGGCCAATGCAGGACTAACTGTCCCAGCAATACTGGACACACAACACAGGGTGCCCCTTGGTGAACTGCTGGACTTAAATTAACAGCGCCTGGCGCTGTTTTCTCCCTTGCCTCCTTGGCTCTTTCCAAAGGACGCTTTTGTTCAGACAGCTACTCCCTTCTAGATGGCAGTGGACATTTCACAGGTCTTGTGACCAAGGCACAGGAGAGAGTGGTGATCCAAGACCTTTAGCCCTAAATCACATTATGCAGAGCATTATGTAAATGAGATTGACCCATTCTTTGCTTGCTGTAATCAGATACTCCGGAGATTAAACAAAAAAAGCACCCTTTTCAGGAACTTTCCTCCTACAATGCAAGAGTAAACTGGAGAGAACCCAAATCCTACCAGCATTGGAAGAATGTGATGCGTGCACAGATGTGGCGTCCATCCCACAGTGCCCCTGCTAGGCTTCTCGGCCTCACAAAACTTCGCTGGCTTGTTTGGTGGAGCCAGCCTTACTGTACTCCTCCACACTTTGGGTTGCTTTCTGGTTTTGCAATTTCAGAGTGCTGTACTTAATGCAGCCGACCGAAGAAGACCTACTAAATGTTTTGATAAAAGAATATACAAGAAGAGAAGCAGCACAGTCTAGTGGAAATGAGCACCGGCCTCGGAGTCAAGAGACCAGGGTTCTAATCCCAGTTTAGTTATTTGGCTGTTTTGTGACTCTGGGCAAGCCACTTAACTTAGGGAATGGGGAAAACCTGCACTCCCTCCCTTTTTGGACTGGGAATCCCATGTGGGACAGGGACCACGTCTGATCTGATTGCACCATTTCTACCCTAGCACTAAGCACACTGCTCAGCATATTCTGCTTTACTACTATTACTATTAACAGCAATATAACGAAAAGCTGGTCACAGTGATATCACACCGTTTACCTCCCTAGCCCATTAAATCAACGGTTTCAAGAACACAATTTTTCCACAACAGAAAGTTCTTCAAGAACTCACCTAGGGCATTATAGTAGAGATGGGCATCTACACATCGTTTTCTGCATAAAGCTACATTTTAACCAAGAAAAATGGGAGCCAGGGAGAACTTTAAGATCGAATAAAACCTAATTCAAATGACTTAATATTTCATCGGGAGACACTTTATCACATGTGTCCCTTCATTAACATCGGCAGACTAATAGCTAAGAAACTGAGGAAATTGATGCTATGGCCTCAATATAAATATTGAACTGTAAACAAACTTATGGTTACTGACATAAGTCTAGAGATGCAACATGTTTATAATCAGCTGGGCTAACCTAGACATTAGTAATGGCTCCTAAACTAGCATAAAAACAAAAGACTGTTCTTTCTGATTCCTGGAAAATATGGCAGACTTACTTTAGGCAAAGTCCCATCTGTTTTTAACCTTCCAAAATTATTTGGGGGAAAAAAAGCCTGGGCTTGATACACTTTTCCATTGAAAAAAAATTAGGCAATCCATTACCATTATAACAATTAGGCAATCCATTACTGTTATAAGTACTACATGCTTCTTAGGCCAAATATGTGAGAACTGTGGTCATTAACCCTCACTTAAGGGGAAAAACACCCTTCTTAGCCATCTGAATTATTTCAGACAAAAACATCTTTTAATCTGTATTACTCAAATAACTATCTGTGAGCTGGGAATTATTCGAACAACTGCCTCGAATCTCAATTTCGTCTGTAGACTGGCTTTAAATACCCAGAATGTGAACTATTTAAAACCTTCAGAGAGAAGAAATAGCATAAATTCTAACGTTCAATTCTTTCGGAATGAACGTAGAGTTTAAATTTAATGTACACATCCACAGCTAAAGAACTGCCTTTAGGTAACTACTTAGACACTAAAATTGAAATTACAAAGTCACCTGGAACCACATGTGGTTGTCCCATTTTATCTTTCCCTAGTTCCCTGACCCTCAAAATAAACCAGGATGCTGGTTGGAATTAAATGTGCTCTAAAACCACCACACCTCCTTTCAGCTTCTAATTTGTTACCCTACTATAAACTGGGAGAGGCCTCTTTTGTTTCCTGTTTCTCCATAGGAAGCCAGAAAGATGTTCTCATTCCTTGAAATGCCTTGTTCGAAGAGCAACAAAATAAGAGTCTAGGCAAAGCCAAACTGTCAAAACATGAATGCCAGATCTACTTTTTACTTGGGTTAACCCAAAATACCTCAGCCTGAATGGAAAATAGCTTCTGATAAATCCTTCCCATCTGCCACCATGCACAACCATTAATACAATCTGCATCAACTGGGTGGGCCCGTTCCCATGACAACGGTGGCCGTTCTCATGGTAACAGGGCCGCCCGCCGAGCTGGACCGGCAGGTCCTGAGGCGGCGGGGATGGCAGACGGAGATGTGAACAGTTCCGATCAAGGACCTTGGCGGGACTTAGCCAACAGCCCATCGCGAAAATCACCCGCTACCTCACAGCCTTGGGACCAGACTGCGTTTCTCTCCCCTCTCCAGTGTCCTCAATTCCAGATCCGAGAACCTCAAAAAAGGATCATGAATCTGGAAAAGAGTCTTCAGTTCCTGCAGCAGCAGCACTCCGAAACCCTGGTAAAACTCCATGAAGAAATTGAATATCTCAAAAGGGAAAACAAAGATCTTCATTACAGGCTCATAATGAATCAGAAGCTGCAGAAAAAGGGGAGCATTTCTGGGTCCAGCATGCCTTCGGCCAGAACCAACTGCAAGCCGAGTTCGGCCGGTCCCACACTTCTGCCGAAAACCAAACAGGCCAAAGGCCCCAAGAAGCCAGATCGGAAGAGCAAAGACAGCGGAAAGCCGAATCCAGCGGCGGTGGCGGAAGAGGAGGAGGAGGAAGAGGAGAGGGTTCAGAGCCCAAGGCCACCCTGGCATGTCAAGGCAGAGAAAGCGACGGAGGCCGGGCCGGTCTGGGAGAAAGAAGTGGAAAGCCCGAATCCGACAATCTCGTCCGTCCTGATAAGTCAACCCAAACTCAAGCCTTCCGCAGGGGCTTCCCCCTCCCTGGGCCTCCCCTCCCACCTGCAGAGGCTGTCCACCATGCAGCAGTGCGAGGTGGCCATACACCAGCTGTGGAACGCCAACCACCTTCAGGCCCAAGAGCTGCAGCACTTGAAATCCCTCCTGGACAAGGTTTGTGGTGACAAGCGAATCGCCAACCCCCTCCTGTTATCCGGTCCTACCAAAGATCCAGAGGGTACCCAGTTTCCCAAAGTGCCGGTGAAGAACACCCATAAGAAGTGCGTGATCCTGACTCCTCTCCCCGTGGCCGAGAGAGCAGTGTTGCCGGCCCTCAAGCAGACCCTGAGAAACGGCTTTGCCGAAAGACAGAAGAGAACGCAGGAGATCCAAAGAAGTCGCCTCCGCCGGACAGTGCTTTAACGTCGCCGCTTGGGGCCAGGCACATTCCAATTATTTTCCCCAAACCATCCACGACCCTACCCACTCCCCACCGCAACACATTAAATACTTCAATCTAAAATCAGTGCGTCCCTGGTGCTGAGGAAATCACCATTCAATCAAGGACTGTGAGCCCGTTGTTGGGTAGGGACCGTCTTTATATGTTGCCAACTTGTACGTCCCAAGCGCTCAGTATGGTGCTCTGCACACAGTAAGCGCTCAATAAATACGATTGAATGAATTAATTAATTAAATTAGCACTCACTGTGTGCAGAGCATTGAACTAAGTGCTGGGGAGAGGTACAACAAAACAGGAGCTGTAGCTTCCCTCTAGGGGATAAAATGTTTCCCATAACAATGAATCTGCAGGTGAGTCCTAAGTACTAAAACCTGGGGACACAGCATTCACTGACTTAACGCTTGCCTATACAACACCCAGTTGAAGGTAAATGCTCCTTGTTTCTCATTTTAATGGAATAGAGGTGTACGACACGATTCAGCCAGGATTTGGATCTCAAAAAAAGTGGCGGCATCTGGTACCTTTTCCCCTTAGGCTTACATTCGGTTAATTAGGTTTCCTTACCGAACTGGCCTCCACAGGAAATGGGCAAGTAACAACTATGTTTTAAATCTCTCCTCACCCCACAAGCCCTGGCCCTAGCAGTTGACACTTTCCTACTCTAGTCTTGGTTTCCTTTTCTCTCCACCCCTCTTCTTGTGCCTCAGCCACAGGAAGGAGCCAAAAAAAGTCCCCGTCCCACTCCCCCCACCCCTACCCCAGCAGGTCTTTGTACAGAGATAGAATACAAAGGCAGGGCATGATAACTGACACAAGAAAACCAAGGGCCACCTGTCCATCATTCAACAGTATCTACTGAGTGTTTTCTGTGTGCAGAGCACTGTACTAAACCCTCCGGCATTTGGCTGCTGGTTGACCTTGGGCCTTCATTCACCTTACTTTTCTCAACCTTCATTCGTTCATTCACTTATATTTATTGAGTGCTTTCTGTGTGCAGAGCACTGTATTAGTGCTTGGGAGAGTGCAAATAACAATGAAAAGATTCCCTGCCCACAGCAATCTTACAGTCAAAAGCTTTCTACTCGGGAAAATAGAGATAAAATTAGAGAAAATAGAGATACCTCTCTTCTCCTTCTCTTCCTACACTACAAGCCCAATGTGGGACTGGCCCATGCCTGTGCCTGATTGTACTGAATCTACCCTAGGGCTTAGCAACAAAATAAGCACTTTTGACTCCTGTCCAAAGAGAGTTTACAGTCTAGCCAGGAAGGCAGACACTAAAGGAGAGGTGGCCACAAGCGCATGATAGGTAATAAGGTATGTTAAGAGATGTACTCAAGGACTTATGAGAGGTGGAGGCTGGTTAAATACTTACAGGGGCACAGAAGCATCAAGTCGGCGGTGGGGACGATGGCAGCAGAGGAGACAAGGAATCAATCACGGAAGGCTTCTTGGGGGGAGACATAAATTCAAAAGGGCCTTGACTACGGGAAAAGTGGTGGTCTGTCACATTTGAAGGGAGATGGAATGGACAAGAAGTCAGCAGCAGGAGAGGTGACAACAGGGCACAGTGAATGGGCGAGCTTCAGAGGAAAGAGGTGCACAAGCTGAGGTGGTATAGGGAAGACATCAGTACCAGGTGAACAGGGACTGTGCATGGTCTGATTATCATGTATTTTCCCCAGTGTTTAGCAGTGCTTGGCACATAATCCCTAATAAATAACACTAGAATTATCACTATCATTATAATTACTGTTATTATAGATAGGAGCTGATTGAACATCTTAACGCCAATGGTGAGGAGTTGGCTTGAGACCTTTTGCTCTTGTTTGTGAAACTCTCACAGCCAGCATTGTATCAAAGCCAAACAGGAGTCTGGCCAAAGCAGATAAAGATCATGAGAGGAATCTTATACTATGAAAATCTTTTTCCAGAAAAAAGTTATCTCCTGCAGGGCTAGCCAATACCCAATATACACTGGCTGACTCTTTGGCTACTGAACCCCTTGGACTTATTAGGTATATCAGAAAATACATAATAGGATTTAAAAATTGGATTGGGAAGCAGCCTGGCCTTGTGGAAAGAGCACAGACCCGGAAGTCAGAGGACCTGGGTTCTAATTCCAACTCTACCACTTGTCTGCTGTGTGATGTTGGGCACACAGCCTTCTCTGGGACACAGCCCTCTGTGGGACAAGGACTGTGTTCCCCAACTACCTCATATCTACCCCATCTATCCCAGCACACAATACAGTGCCAGGCACAATAGTAAGCACTTAAAAAATATTACTAAAACAAAAAGATTCCCTCGAAAAGGAAAAGTGTTTAAAAACAAAAAAGGGAAGAACATAAATGGTCCACTCCTCATGTGAATTCATCATCTAACAGTATTTACCAAGATCTTAATCAATTCTCTCCTACAATGGAAAGGCAATCTTTTGGGACTATAATGGAGGCTACCCTAGATTCTCAGCATCCTAAGTGTCCCACCCTTGTGCACACCCTATGCTGTAGCAACAATGCCTATAATTTCCTTGGAAAATTGAATAAAAATGAGAAAGCTGCTTCCATCTCTCCTCATGCCAAAGGGAAGCAGTGTGGCCGAGTGGATAAAGCACGGGCCTGGGAGTCTGAAGGACCTGGGTTATAATCTCAGCTCTGCCATTTGTCTGCTATGTGACCTTGGTCAAATCACTCCACTTCTCTGTGCCTTAGTTTCCTCAGCTGTAAAATGGGGATTAAGACTGCCAGCCTTATTTATGTGGGACATGGATTGTGTCCAACTTGATTAGCTTGTATCTACAGTGCCTGGCACATTCATTCATTCATTCATTCATTCATATTTATTGAGCACTTACTGTGTGCAGAGCACTGTACAAGCACTTGTGAAATACAAGTTGGCAACATATAGAGACGGTCCCTACCCAACAGTGGGCTCACAGTCTAGAAGGACATAGTAAGCACTTAACAAATACCATAAAAAAATGCTAGCAGGGAGGTGGTACATGCCCTCTAGACTGTAAGCCCTTTGTGGACAGGGAATACAAGTGTTTAGTACAGTGCTCTGCAAACAGTAAGTGCTCAATAAATACAACTGGTTGACAGATTGGGGAACAGCTGCTGGGGGTGGGAGGGAAGACAAGCTTGGTAGTAGAAACCCAGAGCACTTCTCTCACTGTCCAACTCCTATCCCAAGAGACCATCAACTTCACAATAATTTTTCAAACCATCAGTGATATTTACTGAGCGCTTATTGTGTGCCGAGTTAAGCCACCCAATGCCCTGCTCAGTGTGTGTGGGAGTTTGAGATGACATGAAGGAAGCTAAAACGCACAAATTCATACGCTGGAGCACAGCAAATGATCTAAATGGAGAGCTCTTTCAAAAGACTCAAATCAATCCATTAATGACATTTATCAAGTCTGTACCAACTGCAGGACCCTTGCAAGAGAACAACAAAAGCCAAACACCTATTCCCTGCCCTCAGAGATCCTACAATCAAGTGGGAGAGACAGGCAGAATAAATATAAAATGGGATATCACACATTTACAATTAATGGTGAAAGGTGGAAGCAAAGTACTGCGTTGGGAGTCCGAACAGCTCAGGACCAAAGGAGATGGTGGAGTGGGAAGAGAGGGATGTTGGGTGTCAAGTCAGGGGAGGGAACTGACTTTCCTGCGGCAATTTGACATAATGTCAGGGGAGGAGCTAGGAGGGAAAAGGGGGGGGGGGGCACAGACTCAGGTAGATTTTGAGAGCATGCATGAGCTTCTCTCACAAGGAAAAAGGTGAAGGATGTGGTAGCCCAGTGGGGAGAAGGGACTAGAAAAGGGTGTTTTACAGAAAGGGATTTCAAATGCATTGCTGACACCTAAATTTCAAATATCAATGACATTACTTGCATTTCATTAGGTTTATGAGACATTATAGGGAGGAAAAAATTGACATACCAGAGATTCATAACTGTATTTTTATTGATTTTCCTTAGTACGCCATTTATAGAGACTTTTGTTTGGAGCACTTTTTAGCCACATTCCAATCCTCAAAAAGCACAATGACTTCCTTTGCCTTTATTTATTTTTTTTTGGCTGGGGTGTGGCACAGAGTGGAATTCCAGGATCTGCAGGAACTTTGGAAAACAGCCAGTCTGTAGTTGCTGACCTACTGAGCTATCTCCTTCTTGAATTTTTAACCTACATAGCTTCTTTGGGCAGAGAACATTTAAATAGGGTGCACACATTCATCCTAAGAGATTCCAAATCTGTCTTACAAATTCAAGATGGCACTGAACACAGAGTGGAGGAAATGTACTCATTTTTGTTTTACAATGTGCTGAAAATTTGCTTTTTCCTGAATTGTACTTAAAATATTCTAGAACACTTGAAGCATAATCAGCAAGACACAAAAATTTTTGAAAAGTAATTTGATCAGACACATTCCCTGTCCCATTCGGGGCTCACAGTCCACCAGGGAGAGAGAGCAAGTATTTCCATCCCCATCTGACCAATGAGAAAAATTGAGGCACAGATAAATTAAATGACTTGCCCAAGGTCACACCGCAAGCAAGTGGTAAAGCCAGGATTAGAATCAAGTACCCGACTCCCAGGCCCTTGGTCTTTCCACTAGGTCTCATTGTTAGAATGGAAGAATAATGACAACACCACTGGTAGTGAGTGCATAGCTTTTTTACAAAGAGATTTTAACTGCTTATCTGGCACTAGTGATTACTAGTCTCTTCATCAAACTCTAGCCTCATCAGAAAATGGGAAAAGGGTTCTAGGTACATTTAAAAAGAACTGGGATTATACCACTCCTATTCCAAAGAAGTGGGTAGTTTAGGGTCATAAATACGGGCATGTAGCCTAGTGGAAAGAGTCCTGGAACTCAGAGGACTCGGGTTCTAATCCTGGCTCCTAGGCTTGCCGGCATATGTCATTTTAGGCAACTCAGCTTCTCTGGGCTTCAGTTTCCTCAATATCTGTTTTTCCTCCTGCTTACAATGAGAGCTCCATGTGGAACAGTGTTTGTGTCCTACCTGGTACCTACTTCAGGGCTTAGTAAAGTGCTTGGCACACAGTAAGGGCTTAACAGATACCATTATTATAATATAATAATAATAATGATGATATGATGATGGTGATGATGATGATGATGATAATAGCTTCTACCTATCATAGTTCTTGTTGCAAAGTGCCTGCAGAACAAAAGGGATTCCACTCCTAATGAACTCTGTCCAAATCCATTCTTTATTTCTGTTGCTAAAAGGTTCATCATCTCAATTCCTGATGAACACAAATCCTCAACAAATGGCTACCCGGAATTTGGGCCAAAGGACATTCTGCAGTTGGGAAGGCTGGACGCTCTTTGGAGAGCGCTCAGTGAACTCCTTGTGCAGCCCCCGCCTCCCTCCCTGCAACAGCTCAGAAGGATTTCTGCCTATGGGGTCTGCAGTGCGAGTGACCAGCCAATCCGGGGATGACGGCCGCCACCCCTCCGCCCACCCCCACAACACCCCCATCACACCTTCTTTGTAAAAACCAATCTCAGACGTGGGCGGCCATGGTGAGAAGACCCCATCCCTGCATCGTAAGGGTGAGCCACTCCCCTTACGATGCAGGGATGGGGTCTTCTCACCACGGTCGCCCGCGTCTGAGATTACCTGGCCCTCACCAAAACAGCATCCACATTAATTGTATGGCAGGAATAAAATTCATTCATTCATTCAATCGTATTAAATGCTGTGTGCAGAGCACTGTACTAAGCGCTTGGGAAGTACAAATCGGCAACAAAGGCGGTCCCTACCCAACAACGGGCTCACACTATAGAAGGGGGAGACAGACAACAAAACAAAACAAGCAGTCCTTAGAGGGGGAGTCCTAGAAAACAGGAGCGGCAGCAGCAGCGGTAGCACCACCAATTTACTGAGCACCTATGTAGGTGTGTTGCATTGTACCAGGAACTTGGGAAGAACAAAGTTACCAAGTGACACATTCTCTGACCACAAGAAGGTTATGCTCTTTTATTTAGACTGAAAATAATAAGAATACTGATTAAATGCTTATTACATGTCAAGCAGCATTCTAAGCACTGGAGTGGATACAAGTTAATCAGGATGGACACAGTCCCCCATTTTACAGATGGGGTAACTGAGGCACAGAGAAATTAAGTGACTTGCCCAAGGTCACTCAGCAGACAAGTGGCAGAGCCAGGATTAGAACCCATTTAGACTGTAAATTTGTTTAAACTGTAAGACCGTTTAGACAGTAAGCTCCTTGCAGGCAGGGAATATGTCTATCAACTTTGTATTCTCCCAGGCGCTTAGTCCAGTGTTCTGCACACAGTAAACAGGCGCTCAATACAATTGAATGTTTGAGTTGTCTTTGGCTTAAAATGGACTTTTCTCTCTCTTAAACTGATGGCACAGGCCAAATCTAAGCCAAATCATCCCTTCAGTCAACTTTCAGCACATATGAATTTATCTACACTCACCCCCACCTTAGCACTCATGTACAAATGTTCACTGAATTCATTTTATTATGACCATCCTTGTCTGTTTTATGCTTGCCTCCCCCACTAGGGTGTAAACTCCTTGTAAGCAGGGAATGGTATTGCTTTGTTACTCTATATACAAGCACCTAGTACAGTGTGCTGCACCTAAGAGGTGCTCAGTAAGTGTTACTATCACTACTATCACTCATTTCAGTCAAACAATCCAGTTTTCAATTACTTCAACACAGCATTTGCATGGACTGCCGCATATCCAGCATACTTTCAAAAGTCAATACAGGATTTATTATATTTGTGTCTCAATAAACTTTATACCTCAAACAAAATGAAGCTTTTCAAATAATTCTCTCCAAAAGAATGAATACCAAAAGTTGAGAGCCCTGATAGCGCTAGAACTGGCTGGGGAGATATGAATAAAACCATTTAATTTTAGTTCTCTGATTAGGTTGGCAGGTGGGTTTCAGTAACAATCTGTAGAACACTTGGCAACTCGAGGGAAGAAGGCACTTAATAAATCTGTATCTCACTAATTCCCGATTACTATTCCTTTCGGAAAAAATTTAGGTTCAAAAAGATCAAAGCCAAGCTTTTTCATTTCCCGGTGTCACCGGAACACCGCGCAGATATTAAGAGTAAGATATTAATGGGGTTCTTAAAAACTCAGTTGACAATTATGTATCCTGATACACATTTAATAAGGAATCTAACAGGAGAGGGAAAGGACTTTTAAAATTGAAACATGAGGGTTATGAGGGCTTTGTATGTGTGTTTTTTTTTTAATTAGGCAGTTAACAATTGGCGGAAAAAGTAAATTCAATAGAATGGGAGAGGAAAACAACAACCAAGAAGAGAGAAAGGCAGAACAATAACATTCTTTAGAAATTTCATCACAAAGTGAGATGTAGTTAGTGCCAAACGGACTCAAACCGTGGTTTTTTTCTAAGCCGTCCCATTCAAACTGCCGACATGAACGACACAGGATTTTTAAAAATCCTAATCCAGGTTATAGATATTGAGTTTAATTCTGCCACCGGTTGAGTTATGCTTGAGTTTGAGTTAGAAAATGAATGTGTCACCATCTTTTGTTCAAAGGCCTTGGTTGAGACCATTTTTAATGGTGCAAATTTTTCAGGCCACATATCTTCGTGAAATTATTTTTTTAAGTGAGGATTCCAGACACATTGGTACATATTTCACTACCGAATTTATGACCACGAGCATAAAAACTGAGGAACTCACAAATCCAATCTATTCCAGCTGTTTTGTACAGACCTGAATGAAAATTTCACAATTCCTATGTAAAGGACAAGACACAATTTAGTTTCAGAAATACTGTAATTCTTAGTCAAAAGCCTGGTTTTTACTTTGCTTCTGCTATTAAAACTTCTCCTATCCACGGGACCCTGTAACTGGTGAGGAGAAAAATTCCACCTCATCCATCTGATCCCTGGGTGTGAGGCCAGTCAGCTCACACTCAGCATCTCCATCGAGCTCGTGCATTTCACCTCAACCACTCTTAGGTTCGGGACTGGACCAATCAATCAATCAATAAGCGGCTTCGCCTGACTCAGTCCTCTCTTCCCCTACTCTCTCTCCCTTCTGCAATGCCAATATTCAACCTACCTGCACCCACACACCACACCCCTGGGACTTATGTCCATGTCAGTAATTTATTTATATTAATATCTATTTCCCCCTCTAGGCTGTACACTCCTTGTGGGCAGGGAACATGTCTGCCAACCCTCTTGAACTGTACTCTCTCCCAAGTGCTTAGTACAGTGATCGGCACACCAAGCACTCAACGGATAGCACTGATTGAGAGCAGACCCCTTAGAAAGATCTCAGACTGGGAGACAGGAGGACTCAGGTTCTAATCCTGGCTAGACCACTTTCTTACTGTGTGATTTTGGGCAAGTGTTTGCCAAGGTCTGTTCTGGGAAAGGGTCTGATCCCATCACCAGCAGACCTCACAAGTCTAGAGCAGCAGCTAGCCTTCATTTGAGACGCGGTCCTGGGAACATAAGAGCATTTGAGCACACCACTCTCACGTTCTCTCTCCCCTCTGAAGGGGTGGAGGTGGGGAGGGGGCAGTCTGGTTTTCCCGGGAGTCTGAGTGTACAGTTGAGCCACAGTTTGAACTTCAGGAATGGAGAGCCAGGCAACTCAGCAAATCAGCTTAGCACCTCAGGCCAGGGGATGAGTCCTGGGCCCCAGGGCCTCTGCTCTCCAGAACTCCCATCCCCAACAGAAGCTCAGCCTTGGACTGAACTAGTCTTGTTCATGGGCCAGTAAGAAGAGCAAGCAGTGCAATGTGCCTCCTTGCAGGTCTGGGGGTCAGAGGTTTACAGAGGAGCTGCCGCCAGGCCAAATACCCACATTATAACGATAATTGCGGTATTCATTAAGCATGGGACCCCCATGGGCTGAGCCCTGTACTAAGCACTAGGACAGACATACAGGATAATCAGGCCGGACACAGTCTCTGCCCCATGTGGGGCCTGCAGTCTAAGGAGAGGGAGAACAGAAATCGAATTCCCATAATAATAGTAATGGTATTTTTTAAGTGCTTACTGTTCTAGCACTGCAAAGCACTGTTCTAAGCGCTGGGAAGGTTACAAGGTGATCAGGTTGTCCCACGGGGGGGCTCACAGTTTTAATCCCCATTTTACAGATGAGGTAACTGAGGCACAAAGAAGTTAAGTGACTTGCCCAAAGTCACATAGCTGACAGTTGGTTGAGCCGGGGTTTGAACCCATGACCTCTGACTCCAAAGCCCATGCTCTTTCCACTGAGCCACACTGCTTCTCAATTTTACATTTTACATTTTCCCATTTTACAGATGAGGAAAATGAGGCCCTGAAAAGTGAAATGACTTGCCCATGGTCACACAGCAGATTAGAATCCAGATCCTCTGGCTCCCAGGCTCATGCTTTTTCCCGCTGGGCCACAATGAGTTTCACCCTGCTTCTCATAGCGCCTCCACACAGGGCCTCTGAGACTGCCTCTTTCTGAAATTCACTGGCCCGTTTTACCTGGGGAGCTTACTTGATCCTATATCGGAAAGGTGCGTGTAATACCCATTCCTACTCGGGATACCTAGTCCCCCAGGATGCCTTGTGGCAGGGGAGAAAGGCCAGGGTGGCGGGAACTGGGCTCACCAGGAAGAGGATGAATTAGTTTCCAGAGCTTTACGTTACACATAAAAGTTCACTTTCTACTTCATCGCCCAGAGAGGGCAGATTAGGAGGCCTCTGGAATTTCCTTCCAGCTCTCCATTTCTCAGACCATTTTCTAACCGCCGTTCCGGGGGCCGCTCGGTGCTGATCCGCGGAATCATTTTTGACACTCTGCCCCAACCGCAGCTGTGTCCTGGCTCCAGTTCAGGGCTCAGGGGTTCAGCTATGGTTTCCAGCTTCCGGTCCCACACCCAAATTTCCAGTTTCCTGCCCCAAAGCTCCAGTGTAGAGCAGAGACAGCTTAATGAAATACAAAGGGGCCCTCTTTGCCCCTGCATTCCCGCACCCACCCCAAGAACAGCCAGCCCTGAGCTCTCGCTAGTTCCTAAAAATTCCAAAAAGTGTTTACCAGCCCACAGGGGGTGGGGGTGGGGGGCGGTGTTGAAAATCACGATTTTACTATCCTTACCAGAACAAGGCCATTTAAAACATGCATCCTTCAGAGAAACAATTCAACTATAAACCTAATTCTTCTCCAAGTTGGGTCCCACTGTGAATAACTTGCTTTATTGCATGACTCTGCGTTCTAAGGCCTTTAGGAAGGCAAAAACAAAACTTCATGCCAGGCTCCACCATTTGCCACCTCAAATCCTTCCCTACAAAAAAACCTAAAAAAACAAAACAAAACTAAGCCTTCGACCTAAGCAAGCCAACCCATTGAATTCTGATGGCTCTGAGAAATTCTACACTGAGCACAGCCAGGATCGAGAGATAGGACTAATTACACATATCCAAGTTTATATAGAGACAGATAAATAGATACCAACTTAAAATAGCTGTAAAAGTCTTTGAAAAACAATGTATATTCTGGCACCATATGGTTCAGGAGATAGGACTTAAAATTAGACATATCAAATTTTATACAGAGACAGATAACTAGATATCAATTTACGATAGCTGTAAAAGTCTTTGAAAAACAATAACTATTCTGGCACCAGACAGAAAAGTCCGCTCTAGGATTACACTGACATCCTGTTACCAGCTTTTAGATTTTCATGTGGGCTACATGGAACTCAGTGAATATTTTGCATGCCCAAAGTTGATTGCTCAGTGCCAATCTTATACCAGACGCCCGTTTAAGTGTTGTTTTACAGCTCATTCTTTGTAAACACTCCTCAGTCCTCAGGAAATGTGGAACTTCTGCAGCTGGAAAAGCAGCAAAAATTTCATGTGGGAGACATTTTACAATTGACTGCATTCTTTGGGACCACCTGAAGTGGGATTGTTTCAGGGAACCTCAAGTTCCTGTTTATCATCTGCCTAAAGATTTCATTTCTAAACATCTATCACAGGTTATCGTAAAATACCCCTGGTAAGAAACACTGACTTCTAAATCTTCAAATGACTAACAAGTTTTGCACATGTCCTTTGGCTGAGGGCTCCCTCCACTACAAGGGTTTCTAAGGCTCCTTGACATCAACGCTGGATACTAAAGGCAAGAGGAAATGAGGAACAGTAGATGAGTTGAGAGGTTGGGCCTGGAGGATTAGATCTCCGAGAGTCATCTGCACAGAGCAGGGAGCTAAAACCAACACAGCAAACACTTTGGAAAGGGAGCATAGAGGAGAAGCACAGAGACCCCCAAAAGTAAGTTTGTACAGTGCCCATAGTTGAAAGGATGATTTCCTACTACAATACAGCTCGCCCACTTCATTCCTCTAACACCAACATGCTCACTGTACCTGGTTCTCACCTATCTCACCGCTGACATCCTCCCTCTGGACCCGAACTCCTTCCCTCTTCATTCATATACAATATCACGTCTCCAGCAAGAGGGCTTACTGGACTAAACCCTCACTTCCCCTCTCCTTCTCCCTACCGTATCTCCCATTCTCTTTCAGCACTTGACAATCACACTACCATCAGCCCCACAGCACATGTTCCTATCCATCATTTTAAGTGTGTCTCCCTCCTCTAGACTCTGAGCTCTTGAAGAGCAGGAAACATGTCTACCAATTCTGTTGCATTGACCTCTTCTTACTTCAGTGCTCTGCTCACAGTAAGATTCCAATAAATAACACCGATGAATGTATTGATGGACTGACTGAAAGAGAATCAAGTACCGTGTCAGCAAAACCATGGTCCAACTGACTTGAGGAGGCAGAAATGATCAATAGTGTCAAAGTGCTACTGTACTCTCTTATGTGCTTAGTACAGTGCTTTACACATAGTATCAGCTCAATGACTACTACTGATTGATTAATCAATCAATCAATCAGATCAAGTTGCCCAAGAGGTCATGGAGGACTGGGACAGAACCAAGCCTGTTGGATGTGGGTTTGACACGGTCACTAGGGACTGTGGGAAGTGTGTTCTCAGGACCATGAAGGAAACAAAAACATTCCTGACGGGGGTCAAGGAGAGGGTAGATGGAGGGGAAGAAGCTGATGAGGGTTTAAGAGCCATTCAAGGAGTTTGGGCCGGAAGGGAAGTTAAGAAATGGGGTGATAGCAGGAGGAAGCCATAGGACACAGAGATTTTTTTGAAACAGGGATGTTTGAGCATGTTTGAAGACAGAAGAGAAGGAATCATCCATGAACAAAAGGCTTCAGGCACAATCAATCTATCATATTTATTGAGTGCTTACTGTGCACTGTACTAAGTGCTTGGGAAGTACAAGTTGGCAACATATAGAGACGGTCCCTACCCAACTGTGGGCTCACAGTCTAGAAGGGGGAGACAGAGAACAAAACCAAACATATTAACAAAATAAAATAAATAGAATAGATATGTACAAGTAAAATAAATAAATAAATAGAGTAATAAATATGTACAACCATATATACATATATACAGGTGCTGTGGGGAAGGGAAGGAGGTAAGGCAGGGGGGATGGAGAGGCGGAGGAGGGGGAGAGGAAGGAGGGGGCTCAGTCTGGGAAGGCCTCCTGGAGGAGGTGACCTCTCAGTAGGGCCTTGAAGGGAGGAAGAGAGCGAGCTTGGCGGATGTGGGGAGGGAGAGGGAGGGCATTCCAGGCCAGGGGGATGACGAGGGCTGGGGGTCGACGGCGGGACAGGTGAGAACGAGGCACAGTGAGGAGATTAGTGGCAGAGGAGCGGAGGGTGCAGGCTGGGCTCTAGAAGGAGAGAAGGAAGGTGAGGTATGAGGGGGGCAAGGTGATGGACAGCCTTGAAGCCGAGGGTGAGGAGTTTCTGCACACTATGGGAGGGGAGCAGAATGACAGCAAGCATTTATACCAAGAGATTGGGGTTGGGGGGCAGAAGCACAGGAAGAGGAGCTAGAAAGAATGCAGGCAGAAGAACTCATCTCGAGAAAAAGCCGACAAGGGGAAAAAAGGGAGAAGGTTAGAGCGCTGTATGGTGCTGATGGAAATACTTTGGTAAGCTCAAACCTGGCCATTTGTATTTTGTCAACAGGTTAAAGACACACCACTAAAGCTTGTCATATGTCAATAAGAGTCCTTGGCAGAAGAAAGCCATTTCCACAGGACTATGAGAACACTTAATCGGTGGTCTCCACCTAAGCCTAATCCACTGCAGTGAACCGAGACACTTTAACATTAAGCCAAATACATTAGAAACACCCCCGTTCAGTTAAATGAAAGTCTACAATCCAGCATTACCGTCCCAGAACCACCGCAGTTTCTCTAAGTTCCATGTTTTGGATTTATCGTTTTGGACAAAGGGAAAGAATGTCAAATTTCCCACAAAATTCTCTTCAGACAAAAAAACTTCATTAAAATATAATTAAAACGACCTCTTAAGCAACTCTCAAGAGTTCTTCCCTATTCAGAGAGAACAGAAGGGCAATGATCATTTTTAGCTATTGGCCCACACCCTCCCGAGTGAAATGCCAATGCCACTTCTAGCTGGCAAGGACACAGCAGGGTAATATGCAGTAAGTGTGTCAGCATCTGAGACGTCTGTCTGACATGCCAGTTCTTGAGATGGCACTCCAGGGATGCCAAGCAGTCCTGAAATGTAAACATTAACGATGAAAGGCCGCCCAGTCCACACTCAGTAGATGATCTACTTTTTTCAGAGACACCAAACCCAGAAAAGCAGCAGATGTTGACAGAAAACTAGAGCGAAGTGAAACTGCCACTGCTCAATGTCAGGATTTGGGAAGATAATTAAACAGGCCAACTTAAAAATATGAAATGATTTAATGTTTCTGGTGGACAGAATGCACACAATCACCTGTATCATTTCTTGCTGCAAATTAGAAAATATCTCTTGTTGAAAATGGACCTGATATACATTTTAAGAAATGCCCTTTAATGGTTAAACATATGGGAACAGATTTTTAAAATTCCATACCAACCTAGTCATTTAAACAAAAATGATTCCATATTGAAATCTTTCAAAAGCTACCCTGAAGGTCAACAAGAAGGCATTATTCACCTACTCTTAAGTAATCATATTGTTCTTCATAGTCAAAGCTCAGCATATCCTTTCCTATCAACATGTTTTCCCTTTGACCCCACCTTCTAAGTACAGACTGATTAAGCTTCACTTATGAAGAACCGCTGTCAATATATAATTTCACATCAATCAGGGGTATTTATTGAGTGTGTCCTGCATGTACAGTACTGGACTAAGCACTTGGGAGAGAACAGTAATAATAATTATAACTGTCATACTTAAGTGCTTCCTATATGCCAATCAGTGTACTAAGCGCTGGAATATATACAAGATAATCAGGTCCCAAATGGGGCTCAAAGTCTAAGGAGGAGGGCTAACAGGTATTGAATCTCCATTTTACAGAGGGAACGGAGGCACAGAAAGGTAAGTGACTTGCCCAAAGTCATACAGCAGTTATGTGGTGGAGCCGGGATTAGAATCCCAGGTCCTTGCTCTTCCCATGGTGCTTCTCTTCAGAGCTGGTAGACATAGTCTCTGCCCTCAAGAAGTTTACAATCTAGTGGGATTTAACCAATGGGTACATTTTTTTCTATCCATCTAATTCATCATTCTTTGAACCATATATTGGTTTTGAGAGCGTATCAGGACCTTTAAAATGTAACTTTTGTCATTGTTGCTCTTTTATTGGTAGGTCTCCTCTCTTGGTACCTGGAAGGCTACTCCAGAGATTTCACACCACTTTAGCTTTCCAAAGCCATCCCAGCCAACTGCTACACTGCCATCAGTTCCAGTAATTCATGTTCTTACAGTCCCATTATGTCATAGGTTTGCTTCATGGAATAAATTCCTCATTTTTGTTTTGAATCTCCTGCAATTTGCCAAAACTCCTTCTTGAATACTGGCACGGAGGTAAAGCAATCAAACCTCCTGAGACCGAAAATGTATCATGAATAGTAGAAGTGCAGAAATATTGCAGTTATTTTCCTGTGACACATAGAGCGATGAACTATCAATCTATCATTCTACAAACTCCAAGTTTCACAGGCTACCTTTGAGCTATCATTTTGTTTGGCAGTTAACCAATTTTGGCTAGCAGGGCAATAGCATTCTTCCACAACCTAAATCAGCAGGTAATGGAGGGAGGAGAGTGGGAATCATTCTATAACTATGATAACTATAGTGCTTGTCAAGGCCTTACCTTGTTCAAAGCACTGTTCTAAGTTCTGGGGTAGAGGCAAGTCAATCATGTTGGACAAAGTCCCTGTCCCACATTCATTCATTCATTCATATTTACTGAGTGCTGTGAGCAGAGCACTGTACTAAGCTCTTGGGAAGTACATGTTGGCAATAGAGACGGTCCCTACCCAACAATGGGCTCCCAAACTAGAAGGGGGAGACAGACAACAAGACAAAACATGTGGACAGGTGTCAAGTCGTCAGAACAGATAGAATTAAAGCTAAATGCACATCATTAACAAAATAAATAGAATAGTAAATATGTACAAGTAAAATAAATAGAGTAATAAATCTGTACAAATATATACAAGTGCTGTGGGGTGGGGAAGGCAGCTTTAGAAGCTTAGTACAGTGCTTTGCACATGGTGCTCCCAGTTTTCATCCCCATTTTACAGATGAGGTAACAGGCACAGAGAAGTGCAGTAACTTCTCCCAAAGCAGACACATGGCAGGGCCAGAATGATAACCCAGGTCCTCTGACACCCAGGCCCCTGCTCTTTCCACGAGGCCACGCTGCTTCCTATAGATGGCAGACAATGGGAATTGTGCCTACCAACTCTACTGTACTCTGCCAACGGCTTAGTACTCTGCACAGATATTTTCAAAATGAAAAACCCTTGCAGGCTTCTAAATCACCATCCAAAGTACATATCAAGCAATAAATCAAAGTGGAACTACTAACCAATTTGTCACAAAGATGTGCTGAATGAACTAACGCTGACCCAAATGGAATTAGGTTGGATTCATAAATTTGGTGGAAGGAGTGTTTTGCCGTATGTTTTAATAATAATAATGATAACTGTGATGCATGTTGAGTGTTTATCATGTGCCAAGCACTGGGGTAGATATCAGATAATCAGGTCAGACACAGTACAGGGCTCACAGGGGGCTCTGAGTCTACATAGAAGGAAGAAGAGATGAGGACACTGAGGCACAGAGAAGCTAAGTGACTTGCACAAGATCACACAGAAGGCACGTGGTGGAGTTGGTATTAGAACAGTGCTTTGCACATAGTAAGCACTTAATAAATTCCATTAAAAAAAAAAAAACAGGTCTCCTGACTCCCAAGCATGTGCTCTTTCCACTATACCATGCAACTCTCTAAAATAATTTCTAAAAATGGTTTGGGCAAGACGGTAGACACTGACTAAAGCGCAATAAATTCAGAGTCCGTCCACCTGTACAAATAACTACAAACTTGTCACCATTCACTTTTGAACTACATACAGTCAGTTCTTCTAGAACACAGGGGTTATATTTTTGATGCCTCCTGCATTAAGGAAAGCTCACATTACAGTACTGACATCATGCCCAGCCCCACCTGCACGTACCTAACCGTGCTCCTCATCGCACCCTAGAAAGACCCCAAGAACCATGTTAACTATATATATTTTTAGTGTCCTTAGTGGTTTTGAATCCAATTCTTTCCCTGCTTTAACCTGACAGAGGAAAGCATTATTCTTTCATGTCCCTATCTAACCCCAAGCGGGAAACCCAACATGCAAGCCTTTTTAGGGAACAGGGGAATCAGTGTACAATCAAAAGTACACAGGCAACATGGTCCAGTAAAAAGTGTGGGGGGTTTTTTGATGGCATTTATTAAGCGTTTATTATGTGCAAAGCACTGTGTGGGACTATGAGTCAGGAACTGAGGTTCTACCCCAACTCTGCCACTTGCTTGATATATTACCTTGGGCAAGTCACTTGGAACCTCTGTGCCCCAGTTTCCTTATCTGTAAAATGGGGATTAAGTGGTTCTTCTCTCTCCTCTTACGACGGTGATTCCCATGAGATACTGGAACTATGCCTCATCTTGTAGCTTACCCCAGAGTTTAGCTCAATTCTTGGCACAATGTAAGGCTTAAATAGCAAAATTATATTATTATTACCTGCAGAATATTCACTCTTTCCCAAATCTGCCTGTAGGTGTATGTGCAAATCATCTATCCATAGTTCCTTCCAAAAACTATTTGGTTGGAAACTCCATTCACTAGTCCCCTTAGAATTCCCATTCTGGTCTTCATCGTGCAAACAGTGAACTGGGTTCCACCCTGAAAATACTAAAATGAAACTATCCTAACAGCTGAGTATTTTAACTGGCAACACCCTCCTAATGATAGACTTGCATTTCATATCTACTGAATCTGCATCTTCCTAAAGATGAAGTCTCCCCGAAAAAAAGTTCAGTTGACATGCATAACCTAAAATGGTGGGACAAAAATAAAATAATCAAGGAAATGCTGATACCATTTACTCATTTTACTCAACTACACAACTGAAGTGTCATTTGGGAAAGGCTATTACATTGGGAAAGCCATTCTTAAGTGATATATGTTTTACTGTTCTCTGGTTTCTCTCTTGACTACTTAAATTTCCCATCCTAATGCCCTTTTCTTCCTGCTCCGTCCAAAATTTGAATCTCAGATTTCACTGCTGTCCTTTAACTTCCTGGCTAGTTTACAAAACTTCAAGTTGGTACTTCGCTTCAACAGAAACAAACAGGAATGCAAGAGAAAACGATGAGCACAGGGAAAACACCGAAGGAGAACTGGTGCCAAAAAAAAAAAAATGAAGGGTGCATTAAAGGTGCATCTGATTTTGAAACTTAGCTGCAGTTGCAGGAAAAGTAAGCACATAAAGAATCACTACTCCAGGGACAGAACAGGACAATTTAACAACTCAGACAGGAAGGCCTCAGCAAATATGGATCATTAATCTACATACGTATCCAGAAAAGTGGTGAGTTTGCAAAAACCTTAACGTGAGCTGGTCTGAGTGGACTACATGCGAGCATGGCCAAACATAGAGTTCTGGGTTCTAATTCCCCATACCATTTACCCTGTGGCAACATTCTATGTATAACAGTGACTGAAGAGATAGAAAGTATCCAGTGAAGACAACCACTCCAGGTAATTCCATTTTGAAAATGTGGGGTATTTTGGCCACGTCTTCAGTATACTCTTCTCTTCATTTTGCCAGTGCGGACAATAAAAAAAACCTTCCTGAGAATGTCTCAGCTTTCTCATCAGTAAAAATATTGTCTTATTTGGGGGAGGCAGCTATTCAGTAATAACTCAAACACATAGCAAGTGGGGAACACGCTTGTAATTTGAAAACTTCGGGTATTTTTATTTAAGAAATTTTTAAGTCTCTGAACCTAATCTCTGTGACAAACAATATCACCTCTACTTTGTTCTGCTTCTCTTCAAAATACTTAGTAAACGTGTTGACTCTGACCTATCATTTAAATAAACCACTGTAGTCAAATTTGAAAAAGAAATTCCTAAAATGTACTCCTCCTCCCCTACCCCTGGCCCTCCTAAAATGTACTGTGTAATAAAATACATCTTTTAATCTTTCACATGAATAACAAACTTTTCCAGAATATACACCACAGTACTATGGCTCTGCTAAAAGAGAATGTTTTCATGATCCCTCTGTGGTATCCTTTTGAAGGAAGACTTCTGAGATTTTTCTGCGGAAGAAACATTCGTTTCTGAACCAGGAGACAGCGATGTATACGACTCTGTCTGGTACCCTGGAAATAACCAGCCGGAGGGCGTGAGTATAGGCATACCATTCATTCCACGCTCCCAAATGCCCTCCCAGACCCTCATCTGCAACAGTTTCATTCCATTTCGAAGGCGCAGATTTTTTCTGGCCTTTAAAGTGATATGGGGAAACGCTTTTCCTCCCATGTTGTACGTTGATCAGTGCATGCAACTGAGAAGTGTTGTTCTCACACATTTAAACATTGATCGGCCAAAGTCTCACATTCCTACCAACTGTATTTCTCCTAATTTTGAGGCTAGGCTTAAATGGTTAGTTTTATATCTTGCTTTTTTTTCCCCAAAAGATACCAGAATGGCTCTAAATTCCATTAGTAGCTGAGTATTTAATTATAGTTTCATATATTGGTTAAAACATGGAGCATGAACCCCCCTTGAAATCAGTCTTTATGTTCCTAGTGTGTGTTTATTTTTAATTTCCAAACAATTCCTGCTGTTTCTTCAGACGTGAAAGCTGGGATCATCTCATACATGTCATACAAAAAAAAAAAAACCCTTACAAATTAACACAATCTGAAGGGACCCTTTCATTGGCAATATGAAAAAAAAAAGTTTCCACTCTGGTTACATATTTTCCATAGTTATTTTACACTGAATTTAAGCAATGATGTGTTCATTCTTCCTCCTCCTCCTCCACCTCTTCCTTCTCCTCCATTCCCCTTTAGCATCTCCCCTCCACCCTGCCAGCATGAAAGTACACTTTCATTTAACCAAACTCAAATTTGGCACCAGACTCTGGCTCCAAATTCTGTTTACACATGTCCATAAGTGTTCAATAAAATAATAATAATAATGATGGCATTTATTAAGCGCTTACTATGTGCAAAGCACTGTTCTTAGAATAAAGAATAAAGAATAAAGAACGCTTAATAAAACCACTCGGCTTCACCAGATTTTTTTGTTTTTGTTTCCGGAATATAAAGGACTATATAGCCTAGAAAAGCTAAGCAGACAGTCACAACTGGCCTTATGGCCAAGTGGGGACTGCCCTGTTACCTCTCTGTCACCACCCTAGACCCTTTGGAAATTGTGAGAATTAGTGTTTTTCTGCAACCAAGAGGGTGGAGTCCTCTGCCTAGACTTGCCTGTCCTAATGCAACTTCCTTTGGTCACTGCCCCAGCATGGTGCCAGATTAGAGAAGCAATATAGCTTAATGGAAAAGAGCACAGGACTGGGAGTCAGAAGACCCCGGTTTGAATCCCAGCTCTGTCATTTGCCTGCTGTGTGACCAAGGAAAGCAGCATGATGTGTGATAGAGCATGAGCCTGGGAATCAGGTGGTCATGGGTTTTAATCCCAGCTCTGCCACCTATCTGCTGTGTGGCCTTGGGCAAGTCACTTCACTTCTCTGTGCCTTGGCTACCTCGTCTGTAAAGTGGGGATTAAGATTGTGAGCCCCACGAGGGACAGGGGACTGTGACCAACCCAATTTGCTTGTATCCACCCCAGCATACTGGAGTACGGTGCCTGGAATATAGTAAAAGCTTAACAAATACCATAATTATTATTATCGCTATACTAAGTGCTTAAAAATGTCATTATTATTATGAATACCTTGGAGAGGGCACTTTAGTTCTCTGTGCCTCATCTTCCTCATCCCAATTAGACTGTGAGGCCCAAATTTATTCATTTACTCATTTATTTACATATATTAATGTCTGTCTCCCCCTCTAGACTGTGAGCTCTTTGTGGGCAGGGAATCTGTTATTGTATTGTAGTCTCCCAAATACTTAGTACAGTGTTTTGCACAGAGTAAGAACACAATAAATACAACTGAATGAACAGGGGCTGGATTGGATCTAATTATTTTATATCTGCCCCAGCACTTATCACAGTGCTTGGCGCAAAGTGCCTGACAAATTCTCCACAATTAAGATTTTTTTCTAATGGTGGAAGAGCCTGAGAACTTCTTCCTGACCCAGATCCTGCCCAAATGATGGAGCGTCTCCATGGGAAGCAACATGTCCTAACAGATAAAGCATGGGCCTGGTCGCCGGAAGGACCTGAGTTCTACTCCTGACTCTGCCACCTACATACCTGCTGTGTGGTAAGGTCACTTCTCTGTGTTTCAGCAGTTTCTTCATCTGTATAATGGGGAGTCAATACCTGTTCTCCCTCCTACTTAGGTTGTGAGCCCTAACTGGGACCTGACCATCTTGTATCTACCCCAATGCTTAGTAAAGGACTTGATACATACTAAGTGCTTAATAAAGAATAGACTGTGAACTCCCTGTGGGTGGGAATGTTTCTACCAATTCTGTTTCACGGTACTCTCCCAAGCACTTAGAACAGTGCTCTACACACAGTAAATGTAATTTACTTTAATATCTGGCTCCCCCTCTAGACAGAGCTCCTTGTGGGCAGGCCCAACTTCTTAATAAAGTGCCCAGGACAGAGTAAGTGCTACATAACTACTGCTGATTGATCAAAAAACCACTGATTGCTTTGAACTACCCCAAATATCATAATAAATTTATCACCAATAAGTTTTCTTTATTAACAAATGGTCCAAGAACATGGATACTTTACAATGGATCTGGCAGGACTCAGTACAGTGCTTTGCACACCACAGGTTCTTAATAATAATAATAATGGCATTTATTAAGCGCTTACTATGTGCAAAGCACTGTTCTAAGCGCTGGGGAGGTTACAAGGTGATCAGGTTGTCCTTCGTGGGGCTCACGGTCTTAATCCCCATTTTACAGATGAGGTAACTGAGGCCCAGAGAAGTGAAGTGACTTGCCCAAAGTCACATAGCTGACAATTGGTGGAACCGGGATTTGAACCCATGACCTCTGACTCCAAAGCCCACGCTCTTTCCACTGAGCCATACTATTACTGCTCCTGTCACTGCTGCCAAGAAAGCAGTCTACAAGGCTGTTTATCTTTGTACCTCAGGGAATGTGTCTGTTTATTGTTGTATTGTACTCACCCAGGTGCATAGGACAGTGTTATGTGCACAGTAAGTACTCGATAAATATGACTGAATGAAATCAATCGACTTTGGTCTTTCAGATGCATCACTGCTCCCATTACAAATACTATTTGCTATCATCTACTGCTCCTCTAGCCCCACCTTCAATTTCTGAGCAATTCTGACACCTCTGATCATTGTTAAGCATTTAGTATGGGCCAAGCATTTTATTAAGAGCTGGGGTAGATAAAAAATAATATCAGGTTGGACACAGTTCCTGTCCCACAAAGACATCACGGTTTAAGCAGGAGGGAAAACAGGTACTGAATCTCCATTTTACATGAAAAAACTGACAAAGTTAAACTGTCCTGCCCAAAGACACACATTAGGCAAGTGGCAGACCTGATATTAGAACCCAAGTCCTCTGAGTCCCAGGTCTATGCTCTTTACACCTTGCCATGCAGCTTCCCTCTCTCCTCACCCATCCCTATATTGATCCTTACTCCCGCCCCCCACCTCCTCTTTGGCTTGGCCTTTACTTTAGTTTTAATGGTACTTAAGTGCTTTCTATGTGTTAAACACTCCAATGAGCACTGGGTAGAGATCCATGATAATCAGCTTGGACGCAATCCGTGTCCCACATGGGGCTCACAGCCTCCATCCCCATTTCACAGATGAGGAAACTGAGGTGCAGGGAAGTGAAGTGACTTACCCCAGGTCAGGCGGCACACAAGTGGGGGAGCTGGATTAGAACCCAAGTCCTCTAACTCCCAGGCCTGTGTTCCTTCCACTAGGCCCCTCTGCTTCTCTCAGTTCAGACTGATATTCCATAGCAGGGGCCTCTTTTGTTTGTTTCAACAAGTTGGTGGGCTACGTTCTCCTGAAAGTTTTGCCCGTTTGGGTTTTTACGAGATTCCGATGAAAAGCAGCTTGGTCTCGATAAAAGAGCACAGGGTTGGAGAGTCCAGAGACCTGAGTTTGGATCCCAGCTTGGCCATTTGGCCCCTGTGTGATGTTGGCCAAGCCAACATCTCTGTGCCAGTTTTCTCACCAGGAAAATGGGGATTCGAGACCTTGGATTACCTCCCCTTCAGAATGCTGTTGTGTAACCTTGGGCGAGTCTTCTCTGGGCCTTATTTTCTCACCTGTAAAATGGAGTCTAAATACCTTCCTTCTGCACTGTAAACTCCTTGTGGGCAGGGAATGTGTCTACCGATTCTGTTGTATGGCATGCTCCCAACCACTTAGTACGGTGAACTGCACACAGTAAGCCCTCAATACATGATTGTTTGATTAATTGTGTAACATGTGTAAGACAGACTGTGTCTGATCTGATGACTTTACATCTAATTCAGCACTTGATACTGTCTTTGGCACACTAATTCATTCATTCAATTGTATTTGAGCACTTACTGTGTGCAGAGCACTGTACTAAGCACTTGGGAAGTACAAGTCGGCAACATATAGAGACAGTCCGTACACAGCAACAGGCTCACAGTCTAGAAGGGAATCCCTTAACAAGTACCACAATTATATTACATTATAATTACTATTACTGTTGGTGCCCCAATTTCCTCATCTGCAAAACCCTCTGCCTCTCCCTTAGATTGTTAGCCCCATGTGGGACAGGGATGGTGTCCATTGTGATTATCCTGGATTTACCCCAGCTCTTAGCACGGTGCTTGACACAGAGTAAGAACAAATACCACAGTTATCATCATCTTTATTATTCCGGCTCTGTCTAATCCGCAAGGCCCACGGGCTCGTACGGTTTCTGATGCCTGCTTTCACCGGAGCCCTGGGCAGGAAAGCCATTATAGATTTAGGGAGTTTGGGTGGAGCAGGACATGATGCGGTGTTGGAAAAAATGGCAGTGGGAACCCGCGGGGGCTGATCCGGGTGAGTTCGACGGTGCCAGTTTGCCTTTATGCTGGATTCTGCGAGAATATGAGCCGCCGTGTTACAGGAGACCTGGGTGTACAGAAGCCAAAGTTCCCTCATCCCAGGCTGGAGCTGCGGGGCTCGAGCTTATCTCCAGCGATCGATAGATCGACATGATATATTGAGCCCTTACACTGGGCCGAGCACTGTCCTGAGTCGAACCCTTGATGCTGGTGGCCCCTTTCAGTCATTCCAATCAGACGTTATTGCCCTAAAGCTGAAAACACAATCGATTATTTTCGTTAAAGAAAAAAATATTGTCAGCCTACAACAATTAGCAGGATCTACTCCTCCTAAAGAATACTAAAAATCAAATCTGAACACCGGCATTACTTTCAACAAGCAAAGCAATGTGAGCGCAGATTTAAAATATCCACACCAGAATCATTTCAATGCATCCAAGGTCAATAGTGCACATAAAATAGTCTTTATACTTCCAGATTGATTTTAGATCAGTTTCCAAACGTGTGGGCACATCTCAAGTGCCTAAAAACATCTGAATTCTCCAAAACTTCCTCCTAAACCCAGGATTAGTTACTGAACTATGGGAAAAAGGGAGGCCCCAAAAAATGCTTTGGCAAATGGTCAGAGAGTCACCTGAGGTGGACAAGCCGAGCAGTGGGGCACCAGGGACACCAACAGCCCAGGATGGAACAAGGTAGGCTTCATCCCGCTGGGGGAGGGGAGAAAATTTGTTGTATTGTACTCTCCCAAAATACTTGGTACAGTGTTTTGCACAGAGTAAGCACACAATACGACTGAATGAACGGGCTGGATTGGATCTAATTATTTTATATCTGCCCCAGTACTTATCACAGTGGGACAGGCAAATAAACCCAGGGCCAGGGTTTAGGGTTTAACCACTGAGTGGCCTTCATGCTCCCCGCCGTACTCATTCCAAACAGCTCCCAAGGCAGAGATCAGGCCCAGCTGCACCTCTTGTGACCCTCAGCTTTTATTTACCATCAGTCCCAGAACTGATGGTCACCAGATCCGGGGGAGAGGCACATAATCCCAACAATAAGAAGAACTGTGGTATTTGTTAAGCGCTATGTGCCAAGTAGTGTGCTAAGCACTGGGGTAGGTAAGAGATCATCAGATAGGATACAGACCCTGTCTGGCATAGGGCTGACAGTCCCAGGGGTGGAAGATGAGGAAACTGAGACTTGGAGAAGGTGCTCAAGGTCACACAACAGGCAAGTGTTGGAACCAGGATTAGAACCCAGGTCTCCCAACTCTCAGTCCTGGGCTCTTTCTATTTGGCCGGGCAGCGTTTCACAGGGGTTGTATTTAAGAGTACCATGTATACCACCAGTGGACGGCTGGGTCCTGGCCATCATCCCACCGCACCCACCTCTCCACAGCCTTCTACCTCCTCCTCCTAAACTCAATCTCCCAACCTACGGGCTCTACCTAGGTCATGGAGAACAACAACAAAATACTTACTCCCACCTAACACTCGATGTACAGAGTAAATTGCTCCTAGTTAGACAGGAAAGGTAAATCCAGGGGGTGGGGGGCGTAAAAAGATGCCAAATATCCAGGATAGATTTTTTTTTGTTCTTAACAAAAAAGGTTTCTTTGCTTAAAACCACGCTGCCCGTCGCTGCAAGTGTCCATCCAGCCTCACTGGTCTCCTACCAAAGAGTTGACCTGGAGGGGCAGGGGAGGCGTATTAGCTGAGACCCTGGTGGCAAAAAGGCCCTGAAAGACCCAGAGATCCCCGGGCCCTACGTAGCTGCCTCTCTCTGATCCCGCCCCCCTCCAAGGGGAGGACAGGAGGGATTTAATTTAGGGCCGGGGAGCTTGAGGAAATTCAGACCCCTCCTTCCCAAAACTGGGTTTACCTACTTTGCCGTGCTGTTATCTTCCATGCTTGATTTTGTAATTTGTTGTCGAGTTGTATTTCCTTGTTATTGTTCCTGGGGTCTGTTTACTCTCCCTTTGGATTGTGAGTCCCTGGTGGGACAGGGACCAAATCTAATCTGTTTACCTGACAATTAACCCAGGTTTAGAGCACAATTTTGGTCAGAATGTTTAGAATGCAATTTTGTCAAATTCAATACGAGTTGTACAGACTTGAAAATGAACTAACTTTTCATGGGCTGATTCATGTAGAGGTTCAACCATTCAAGGGTGAGACCTAATCGTATCAGAAAGAGGGGAAGGCGTTTGGAAGATGGCAGATCTTCCGGAGGTACACTTGAAATCATTAAGCGCTTAGTACAGTGCGCTGCACACAGTAAGTGCTCAATAAATACGATTGATTGATTCCCCCACTGAAAACAGGGGGAACTCGAAAGGAGGAAATTTTGCCTCACTTGTAACTACAGGAAAACAGTGATTTTTTTAAAAAAACCCTAAAATCTGAGTAGATACTGCCCACTCCTAAATGGCTATTGAAGTTGCAGCATTGTTCTCTTCTGAACAAAAGGGTAGTGTTCCCAGAATTCCTTTTCAATCTAGCCTGTCCAATGGTAAACTGCACTCATGGAGACAAGGCAGATAAGCTCATCCTTAGACTGTAAGCTCATGGTGCGTAGGGAATGCGTCTGTTATATTTTTGTGTTGCACTCTCCCAAGCACTTAGTACAGAACTCCGCACACAGTAAGCACTCAAAAAATGCGACTAATTAATTATCAGCGATACGGACTCCCTTGAACTTCCCTCCCGACTGGTCAGCCGTAAAAGCATAAGCAGGGCTACCCTGGGTCAGACCAATAGTCTGTACAGCCCCATATTTCATCTCTATCAACAGTATTTATTGAGCACTTCTGTGCAAAACACTGTACTAAAAGCTGAGGCAAGCACAACAGAGTTAGTGGGCATGAGCCCTACTCTGAAGGAGCTTAAGACCTAGCAGAGGAGACAGATGATAAAATAAATTACAAGTCAGGGGATACAATGGGGAACAAAGGCAAGTGCATAACTGCTGCGGAGAGAGGGAATGGGGTTACTACCCAAATGCTTTGCAGGTAAGGACTCACGTGCCTTGCTGATCCAGTGGGGATGGGGTCGGAGATTACAAGACTAGTCAGGGAAGGCTTCCTGGAGGCATATTTTAGTAAGGCTCTGAAAGGTGGAGAGAGAGGTGTGGCTGCCAGGGAATGTGTCTGTTTATTGTCAGAGCGTACTCTCCCAAGTGCTTAGTACAGTGCTCTGAACACTGACTGACTGACTGCTGGATGTGAAAGGGGAATGAGTCCCAAACAGGAGGTGGGGGTGGGAGAGAGGAGAGGGGACCGAGGCAGTAGAGGGGTGGAGTGTGCCGGGGAGGAGCAAGGAGCGGCAGCAGCAGGGAGAGAGTGGACCAAAGCAGGGTCTGAGGTCGCTGGAGACCCTGCCCATCCTGCCCGCCCTGAGGTACCCAACTGCCAATGTATTCTTTCATTCATTCATTCGATCGTATTTATTGAGCGCTTACTGTGTGCAGAGCACTGTACTAAGTGCTTGGGAAGTACAAGTGGGCAACATATAGAGATGGTCCCTACTCAAAAATGGGCTCACAGTCTAGAAGGGGGAGACAGACAACAAAACAAAACATGTGGACAGGTGTCATCAGAATAAATAGAAATAAAGCTAGATGAACATCATTAACAAAATAAACTAATGGCCGCCCAGTTCAGCAAGGGCCAACTGCAGGTGGTGGGGGTGGGGGGGAAGGAAGGGAAAAAGGGAGAAGCCTGAAGGGCTCTCTCTCTGTCAATCAGAGCACCAAGCCATCTCAAGGACCTGGGTTTTAATCCCAGCTATGCTGCTGCCTGCAGTGTGTCCTTGGGAAAGTCGCTTCACTTCTCTGGGCCTGTTTCCTTAACTGTAAAATGGGGATAACTTCTCCCTCCTACTTAAACCGTGTGCCCCATGTAGGTCAGAGACTGTATCCAACTAATGAATTTGTACCTACCCCGGCATTTAAAACAGTGTTTGATACAGAATAAGCGCTGATCAAATACTATTTTTTTTTTTAAAAATCCTTTTCTGAATAAAATCATGGTTCTGTGGAAACTGCTAATGGAAATTGTTTTAAATCACACCCCTTCTTTTGTAACATAGGCACGATTACTGTGATGCTTTGCAAATGGCTAACCTTTGCAGCTGCCTAGATATGATCCAATGTCCTACCGTTGCATCCCAGGCCTGAAGGGTTTTTTTGGGGGTTTTTTCCCAAGGAGATACCATCATCCACAGTTTCTCTGATGAATGCAGTTTGGGTTTCCTGTACTTCTTGGGCTTGAGTCACAGGAAATGCAACTTCAAGATTCGACAAGGTTGGTTAGGCCTTAGGATACCAAAGCAAATCTCTCAGGAAACACGTGGCTAAGCTAAAAGTAGTCACTAATTTTCTCAAAATAATAAGCCCCATACATTTGTGGGGAGAAGTAAATGGAAATGGGTATCATCATATTGTCCATCTTTCAACCTAAAAAACATGATTCCAGTAAATTCTAAAATAGAGAATTAAAACCACTTTCAATCCCCCAAACTCATAGATTTATAGAGTTAAATATCCTAATCATCAGCGTAAAACACAAATCCTGATTCCATGATGTACAGCTGTTGAATAAAACCATGACATTAAAAGTTCCTCACAAATGTGGGGTACTATAAAAATGTTTACTAATAATAATATGCTGTATGTTGAGCAGCCTGGGTGTGGCAGAATTTGCCAATTTAGTCCACAGGGCTCTCAGATTTTATGGGAAAAATGAACATCCACAAAAGGGGGCTAAATAAATCTTTTAATTAAGTTAGTGGTCTGGGGACTCACTAGAAATATAAAGCTAAGAAAACTTCATGTTGCTCTAGAAGAGACAGAGGGAATTAGATTAAAAAATAGATAACTCTGATTTCTACAGAACCCAAGGAGTACCGGACTACAAATTCACAAATTCTTAGATTTAGACAAAAGACTCACATTTTATTTACAAATGCTGGGAAATAAAAACATCAGCAAACATCGTTATTTCAGAACTCGCTCTATTGCTTGCCTAAGCAAAAACGGGCACTAAGACCCGCTTCACTCATTAACTCTACCTGTCCTAGAGCAGGGCGCAAGTCAAAAATCTTCTATGTGTTCCTGAGATTAAAGTTTAGTTTACTCTCTTGAGTCCAAAGCCCACGGAAACAGAAATCGGGACTGCCATTACTTTTTTCTGAATTTTCCTGGGCTCTACATGCCAAAAGGTTAATCACTTTTAAAATACGATTACTTTAATGTATCCCAGCCTGTTC
This sequence comes from Tachyglossus aculeatus, assembly GCF_015852505.1. Lineage (NCBI taxonomy): Eukaryota > Metazoa > Chordata > Mammalia > Monotremata > Tachyglossidae > Tachyglossus > Tachyglossus aculeatus. The sequence continues at coordinate 9,691,047 of NC_052080.1, forward strand.
ATATTCTCCATAATTCCATTATATTAAGGAAGTTGGTAATAACGGGCATTCCTTTCCGCAGCCACTGATTAGGGGCCATTTTAGTGACCCTAACAAAGCCTGGCTAAATTATTTTACACCAAATTTGTAAGTGTGCTACCTGTCCATACGGGTATCAAATGACTTAAGAGTGTACCAGATCCATATGGAAAAAATGTCTAAACTTGAAGGCATTATTCTTTTGAGACCTTCAAAATGAATCTCCACTTAAAAGTTGCCAAGAGAGTTTGTAGAAATTAGCAAGGTTTTGGTGTGCCAAAAAAAAAAAAAAAGGGAAAGGGGGGGTGGGGATTTTAAAGATTACTATTGCAATCTTTAACAGAGACTCCACTTAAACATTTGTGGCCTGTTTAACATTCCAGACATATTTCTAGCAAGGTATTATGGGAGCTAAAGTTCAAACAGTCTCTGTTGAATTTTTACTTACTATAAAAACACTGTCTCCTATGAAACCATATACGTAAATTTACCTCACTAAACTTAAAACAGTGGTTTTAATTCAGGAACCCGTGTTGTTTGCTCAAACTATTTGAAAATTAGTTACAACAAAACTAAGCAATGCCCGTAAAAATGCTGACACATACCAAATCACTCTTGAGGCCCCAGTATGAGGCCGGTTTTCCAGGTGATTAGAAAAGAACTAGGCAGTATCAATTCCAATTGCATTTTGTACTGGAACACATCAAAAGCACTAGCAACCTAATTTTGATACGGTATGCTGCTCTTTATTCAGCAAAGGTTACAGGATGGGTCCAACAGAATCCACTATAGGCAAATTACCACATCCAAACCACCCTCCTCAGGACATCTCACACTAAAATGTGGGTACACGCTAGACACGCATTTTTGAGAGTGTCCTCCTCAAATAAGGTGGAGGTTTCTTTTCGAAGAGAAAACACATTTAAACTATCGTTTCATTTTCCACTTGTTGTGGAAGTTGACAGAAACCAGTAAGTGCAGAAAACGAATGCTCAGCATTCCAAACAGTTCTGCTAACGCTTCCCCGTCCAAGCTGGGATATCTTCTGAACAGCTGTGGCCTGGACTTTTCTTAAAATTACAATATGATCTCACCTGGTTTTCAAAATACCTTTTGGATATTGAGCAAGCACTTCTGGTCTAGAAATTCATCCCAAATCTTACTGGTTTCTCCAAGACTTGTGTTAAGTCTAAAGACAACGGCTGAGAGGCCTTAACTTGTATTTCACTTCTTAATGAACATAATGTTTAGTACACTGCTTTGCAGAATCTTGAGCAGAGAGCAATCATCCTTCCTACCTCCCCGCCTCTGACTCTCCTCTCTTCCCACCCCCACACCACCTCCCAAGTTTATTTTAAAATCCAGTACCAAAATACCATACATTGTTTCCTTTCCGGTGCAGGTAGGAGGGAAATAAGCAGGCTATATCCACCCAGGGGCTTTTGAAAACGTAGTCACAAAATAATAACAACGATGGTATTTGTTAAGCGCTTACTATGTGCCAAGCACTGTTCTAAGCGCTGGGGGGATAGAAGGTAATCAGGTTGTCCCGCAAGGGGCTCACAGTCTTAATCCCCATTTTACAGATGAGCGAACTGAGGCCCAGAGAAGTGAAGTGACTTGCCCAAAGTCACATAGCTGACAAGTGGCAGAGTCGGGATTCAAACCCATAACCTCTGACTCCCAAGCCCGTGCTCTTTCCACTGAGCCACGACCATCGCATCGGGCCAACTTTTTTCTCCTTTTGGGCAAGTGGCACCAAATCCGGGCCACTTTTGGAAGACAAGATAGTCCTACACTTCCAAGACATCAAACAATCACTCAGTGGTATTTGGCAAGCACTTAACTGTGGACGTACTAGGCACTTGGTGGCCTGCCACGGAGCACTTACCGTCTAGAGAGTGACCTAATACTGTCACGGTTTTCAACCATACAGATTGGTCTTAAAGAGTCTCATCAATGCACCTTTTGATGGTATCTCTTAAAGGACTTACTATGTGCCAGGCCCTGGACTAAGCCCTGAAGTAGTAGTAGTTACAAGCTAATCAGTCTGGACACATTCCATGTCCCTCATGGGGCTCACAGTCTTAATTCCCATTTTACAGATGAGGTAACTGAGCCCCAGAAAGTGAAGTGAAGTGAATGCATTCCTCTGTTTTACATTGAAACCTGGTTGCCTGTTCTATGAGGTATTTTAAGGGAACTAAGTAGAGGAACTTGATGGAACTAAAGGTCTGGAAAATTTGCATCCCCCCCACCAGAATCCCGAGCAGGGAATATGTCTGTTTACTGCAGCACTGTATGTGCGCAAGTGCTCAATACAGTGCTCTGGACACAGTAAGTGCTCAATAAATACGACAGAATGACTTCCATCTTGAAATGGTCAACTTTTCAGCTGCATTTTCCTGCAGCAACGCATGCTCCCCCCTAGAACCGGAGAAGCAGCCTGGCCTAGTAGACAGAGCACAGTCCTGGGAGTCAGAAGCTCGTGACTTCTAATCCCGGCTCCACCACTTGTCTGCTGGGTGACCTCGGGCAGGTCGTTTCACTTCTCTGGGCCCCAGTTCCCTCATCTGTACAATGGGGATTGTGACTGTGACAGGGACTGTATCCACCTCAATTTGCTTGCATCCACCCCACCGCTTAATACAGTGCCTGGCACGTAGTGAGCGTGTGACAAATACCGCAATTATTATTATTATCGGGCTTTTACGGGTCACTGGGCTGGCTGACGAGGGAGGAGGGAGCATGGCCAGCTTGTATCCATCCCAGTGCTGAGTACAGTGCCTGGCATCTAGTAAGCGCTGAATACCATTATTATTCAGCACTTATAACAGTGCTTGGCATATAGTAACCACTGAGCAAGTACCATTATTATTCAGTGCTTACAACAGTGCTTGGTAGTAAGCACTTAACAAATACCATCATTATTAGTCTCTGGGCCTCAGTTCCCTCACCTGGAAAATGGGGATTGAGGCTGTGAGCCCCCATATAGGGATTGGTGTCTGACCAGACTTGCTTCTATCTGCCCCAGGGCTTAGTATAGTGCCTGGCACAAGGAAGCGCTTAACAAATGCCATTAGTAGTAGCATGTATCTGTACACACAAACACACAGACACACAATCTCCTTATTATTATTTTTATTATTATTATATATGGGCACACAAACACACACACACACACACACACAAAACCTCCTCCTCTGTGGCCTTGTCCCGTATAGACACCCCCTGACCCGACCCCGCAGATCCAGGTACACACACACACACACACACACACACAAACACACAGAGCACTTGGCACAGAATAAGTGCTTAACAAATGCCACTATTATTATGTATCTACAAACACACATCTTTATTATTCTTATTATATATGGGCACACAAACACACACACAACCTCCTCCTCCATCGCCTTGTCCTGTATAGATCGCCCCTGCTGTGACCCTGTAGACCCATGTGTACACACACACACACACACACACACACAGAGTACTTGGCACAGAGTTGGCACTTAACAGATGCCACTATTATTATGTATCTGTACACACACATACACACACCACCTCCTTATTCTTCTTATTATTATTACTATGTATGGGAGCACAACCACAGACAACCTCATTATTCCTATTATTATTATGTATCTGCATGCACACACACACACACAACCTCCTTATTATTCTTATTATTATGTATGGGCGCACAAATACATACAACCTCCTTATTATTCTTATTATGTATCTGAACACATGGACACACAATCTCCTTACTCGTATAGACCCCCTCTGCCCTAACCCTGCAGACCCACAGACACACACACACACACACACACACACACACACACAGAACAGCGCTTGGCACAGAGTAAGCACTTAACAAATGCCATTATTATTATATCTACACACACACAAACACACAACCTCCTTATTCTTATTATGCATGGGCGCATAAACACACAGACACACAACCTCCTTCTTCTTCTTATTATTATTATGTATGGGTGCACAAACACACATGGACACACAACCTCCTTATTCTTATTATTATTATTATGTATGGGCCCATAAACACACACAGCCACATAACCTAAGACACACGCTGAGAAGCACCGTGGCTCAATGCAAAGAGCACGGGCTTGGGAGTCAGAGGTCATGAGTTCTAATCCCAGCTCCACCAATTGTCAGCTGTGTGACTTTCGACAAGTCACAACTTGTTCCCTCATCTTCAAAATGGGGATTAAGACTGTGAGCCCCCCGTGGGACAACCTGATCACCTAGTATCCTCCCCAGCGCTTAGAACAGTGCTTTGCACATAGTAAGCGCTTAACAAATGCCATCATTACTATCATTATTATTATTATTAACCTCCTTCTTATTATTATTATGTATGGGCGCACGAACACACACAGACACACAGCCTCCTTATTCTTATTCATTCATTCAATCGTATTTAGAAAACCAGCGTGGCTCAGTGGAAAGAGCACGGGATTTGGAGTCAGAGGTCATAGGTTCAAATCCCAACTCTGCCAATTGCCAGATGTGTGACTTTGGGCAAGTCACTTAACTTCTATAGGCCTCAAGTACCTCATCTGTAAAACGGGGTTTAAGACTGAGCCCCCGTGGGAAAACCTGATCACCTTGTAACTTTCCTAGCACTTAGAACAGTGCTTTCCACATGGTAAGCGCTTAATACCATCATTATTATTATTATTTATTGAGCGCTTACTATGTGCGGAGCACTGTACTAAGTGCTTGGGGCACACAAACACACACGCACACAAACACAACCTCCTTATTCTTATTATTATGTATGGGCGCACAAACACACACACGCACACAGACACAACCTCCTTATTCTTATTATGTATGGGCACACAGACACACAGCTTCCTTATTATTCTTCTTATCATGTATGGGCGCACAAACACACACAACCTCCTTATTATTCTTCCTTTTATTATGCATGGGCGCACAAACACAGACACACAACCTCCTTCTTATCATGTATGGGAGCACAAACACATACAGACACACAACCTCATTATTCTCCTTCTTCTTGTCATGTATGGGCGCACAAACACACACAGACACACAACCTCCTTATCCTTCTTATCACGTACGGGCGCACAAACACACAACCTCCTTATTCTTCTTATGTATGGGCGCACAAACACACACAGACACACAACCTCCTTACCCTTCTTATGTCTGGGTGCACAAACACACACAGACACACAACCTCCTTAGTCGTATAGCCCTCCCCCCACCCCTCCGGGACCCCGCAGACCCACGTCCACACACACACACACACACACACACACACACACACCCCGGCAGAGCGCTGGGCCCCGAGCAGGCGGCTAAGAGATGCCCTCCGTCGGCCTGGGGTCCCGGCGGGCCGGGGTCGTCACTCAATCAATCAATCAACCGTATTTATTGAGCGCTTACTGTGTGCAGAGCACTGTACTAAGCGCTTGGGAAGTACAAGATGGCAACATATAGAGACAGTCCCTACCCAACAGTGGGCTCACAGTCTTAAAGGGGGAGACAGAGAACAAAACCAAACATACTAACAAAATAAAATAAATAGAATAGATGTGAGCCCACCGTTGGGTAGGGCCTGTCTCTATATGTTGCCAACTTGTACTTGCCAAGCGCTTAGTACAGTGCACGATGGCAACATATAGAGACAGTCCCTACCCAACAGCGGGCTCACAGTCTAAAAGGGGGAAGCAGAGAACAAAACCAAACATACCAACAAAATAAAATAAATAGAATAGATATGAGCCCACCGTTGGGTAGGGCCCGTCTCTATATGTTGTCAACCTGTACTTCCCAAGCGCTTAGTACAGTGCTCTGCACACAGTAAGCGCTCAATACGATGATTGATTGATTTATGTACAAGTAAAACAGAGTAATAAATATGTACAGACATATATACAGGAAAATAAAATAAATAGAATAAATATGTACAAGTAAAATAAATAAATAAATGAATGAATGAATAGAGTAATAAATATGCACAGACATATATACATACATACAGGAAAATAAAATAAATAGAATAGATATGTACAAGTAAAATAAATGAATAAATGAATGAATGAATAAATAGAGTGATAAATATGTACAGACATATATACATATATACAGGACATATATAAATATAAATAAATAATATATAAATGATATAATATATAAATAATATATAAATAATATAAATAAATAGAGTAAAAATATGCACAGACATATATACATATATACAGGAAAATAAAATAAATAGAATAGACATGTACAAGTAAAATAAATAAATAAATAAATAGAGTAATAAATATGCACAGACATATATACAGGATATATATATAAATAAATAACATATGAATGATATAATAATACATAAATAATATATAAACAATATAAATAGAGTAAAAATATGCACAGACATATATACATATATACAGGAAAATAAAATAAATAGAATAGATATGTACAAGTAAAATAAATAAATAAGTAGAGTAATAAATATGCAAGACATATATACAGGATGTATATAAATATAAATAAATAATATATGAAAGATATAATAATATATAAATAATATAAATAAATATAGAGCAAAAATATGTACAGACATATATACATATATACAGGAAAATAAAATAGAATAGATATGTACAAGCAAAATAAATAAAAAAAATAAGTAGAGTAATAAATATGTACAGACATATATACATACATACAGGATATATATAAATATAAATAAATAATATATAAATGATATAATAATATATAAATAATAGAAATAAATAGAGTAAAAATATGCAGACATATATACATATGTACAGGAAAATAGACTAGATATGTACAAGTAAAATACACAGAGTAATAAATATGTACAGGCATATACACATATATACAGGATGTATATATATATATATAGTCGTCACTCACCGGTCGCGGGGGTCGATCCAGGAGGTCTGGCGGGTGTTGTGGTCGATGTAGAAGACGCGCCCGTCGAAGTCCCGCGCCTCCTCCCAGCCGGCGGGCAGCGGCAGGCCGGGTCCGGGGCGGGGCTCCCGGGGCTGGGCCGGGGGCTCCTCCGGGGCCGGGCCCGGGGCCTGGGCCTCCCGCGGCTCCCTCGGCTCCCTTCTCCGCCTCCGGCCGCCGCTGAGCCACGGCATGGCCGCCCCGCCCCGCCGCCCGGGCCCCGGGGCCCAACGCCGCTCGGCCGCCCAGCCCGGGCCCCCGCCGCGCCCGCCGCCGCCGCCCCCCGCCGCCGCCGCCGCCGCCGCCGCCGCCGCCTCCAGCACTACCAGCGGCCCCGGGCAGCGCAGCGGGCTCCGGGACGCCGCTCGGACCGCCGCACCGGGCCCCGCACCGGCCACCAAACCGGCGAGCGGCGGCGGCGGCGGCGGCGGCAGCACCTCGGCGCCGGGCTCATCCTCCCCGCCTCCGCCCCCCGTGCTCCGTTCCGCGCCCCGCTCCTCCTCCGGGCTCCGCCCCCCGAGCTCCGCTCCTCCCACGCCCTCGTGCTCCGCCCCCCCGCCCCCGTGCTCCGCTCCGCGCTCCGTTCCGCCCCCCTTCCCCATGCTCCGCCCCACGCCCCCGTGCTCCGCTCCGCGCTCCGTTCCGCCCCCTTCCCCGTGCTCCGCCCCCCCACCCCGTGCTCCGCCCCACGCCCCCGTGCTTCTCTCCGCGCTCCGTTCCGCCCCCCGCCCCCGTGCTCCGCCCCACGCCCCGCTCCTCCACCTGTGCTCCGCTCCGCGCCCCCTTGCTCCGCGCCACTGCACCTCGTGCTCCGCGCCTCGCTCCTCCCACCGTGTTCCGCTCTGTAGTGTGCTCCGCGGCCCCCCCGTTCCGCTCCTAGTTCCCGTCCTCCGCCCACGAGCTCCGCTCCGCGCCCCCTTTCTCCGCTCCTCCCTCCGCGCCCCCGCCCCCCGTGCTCCGCGCCTCGCTCCTCCCTCCGTGTTCCGCTCCGCGTTCCCGTCCTCCGCCCACGAGCTCCAGTCCGCCCGTGCTCCGCGCTCCGCTCCTCCTTCCGTGTTCCGCTGCGTACTCCGCTCCGCGCCCCCCGTTCCGTTCCGCACCTCGTCCTCCCTCCGTGTTCCTCCCCCCGTATTCCGCTCCTTTCTCTGCTCCGCGTCCCTCCTCCCCTCGTGCTCCGCGCCCCTTTCTGCTCCTCCCCCGTGCTCCGCGCCCCGCCCCACTCCTCCCCCCGTGCTCCGCGCTCCAACTCGCTCCTCCCCCGTGCTCCGCAACCCCGCCCCGCTCACGTGCTCCGCGCCCAGTGCTCCGTACTCTGCTCCGCGCCCCGCCCCCTTGTTCCGCTCCGCGGCCCCGAGCTCCCCTCCGCGCCCCGCCCCCTTGCTCCGCTCCTCCCCCCGCCCCGCGATGAATAATAATAATAATAAAGAATAATGAAAAATAATTAGAGAAGCATTGTGGCCCAGTGGAAAGAGACGGACTTTGGAGTCAGTGATCATGGGTTCAAACCCCTGCTCTGCCAATTGTCAGCTGTGTGACTTTGGGCAAAGTCACTTCCCTTCTCTGGGCCTCAGTTCCCTTATCTGTAAAATGGGGATGAAGACTGTGAGCCCCATGTGGGACAACCTGATTACCTTGTATCTACCCCAGCGCTTAGAACAGTGCTTTGCACATAGCAAGTGCTTAACAAATACCAACATTATTATTATTATTATTATTAACTTCTCTGGGCCTCAGTTCCCTCACCTGTAAAATGGGGATTAAGACTGTGAGCCCCCCTTGGGACAACCTGATCACCTTGTAACCTCTCCAGCACTGACAGTGCTTTACACATAGTAAACGGTTAATAAATGCCATCATTAGTAATAATAACGACAGCATTTGTTAAGCACTTGCTATGTGCGAAGCACTGTTCTAAGTGCTGACAGGGGGAATACAAGGTGATCAGGTTGACCCACGTGGGGCTCACAGTCAATCCCCATTTTACAGATGAGGGAAATGAGGTCCAGAAAAGTGAAGTGACTTGCCCAAGGTCACATAGGTGACAAGTGGCGGAGCCAGGATTAGAACCCACTACCTCTGACTCCCAAGCCCAGGCTCTTTCCACTGAGCCACACTGCTTCTCTAATTCATTCCATCGTATTTATTGAGCACTTGATGTGTGCGGAGCGCTGGACTAAGAGCTTGGGAAGGACAAATCAGCAACATAATTCTCTAATGAATTATGACAGTGGAAAGAGCATGGACTTGAGAGTCAGAGGTCATGGGTTCAAATCCTTGCTCCGCCGTTTGTCAGCTGTGTGATTTTGGGCAAGTCACTTAGCTACTCTGTGCCTCAGTTCCCTCATCTGTCAAATAGGGATTAAGACTGTGAGCCCCCAGTGGGACAACCTGATCACTTTGTGTCCCCCCCCCCCCCACTCTTAGAACAGTGCTTCACACATAGTAAATGCTTAATAAATGCCATTACTATTATTATCATATATTATTATTATTCCTTAGTACAGTGCTCTGCACACAGTAAGCACTCAATAAGTGCTCATGAGAAGCAGCGTGGCTCAGTGGAAAGAGCCCGGGCTTTGGAGTCAGAGGTCATGGGTTCAAATTCTGCCTCCGCCATTTGTCAGCTGTGTGACTTTGGGCAAATCACTTCACTTTTCTGGGCCTCAGTTCCCTCATCTGTAAAATGGGGATGAAGACTGTGAGCTCCAGGAGGGACAACCAGATGACCTTGTATCCCCCCAGCGCTTAGAACAGTGTTTGGCACATAGTAAACACTTAACAAATGCCATCATTATTATTATTCCTTAGTACAGTCTCTGCACACAGTGCTCAATAAATACGATTGAATGAATTGCTTGGCACATTGTGAGTGCTTAACAAATACCATTATTATTATTCCTTAGTCCAGTGCTCTGCACACAGTGAGTGCTCAATAAATATGATTGAAATAATGAATGAATTGCTTGAGTAAGCGCTTAACAAATACCGTTATTATTATTCCTTAGTCCAGTGCTCTGCACACAGTAAGCGCTCAATAAATATGACTGAATGAATGAACTGCTTGGCCTAGTAAGCACTTAAAAAACACCATTATTATTATTATTATTCCTTAGTATGAGCTCTGCGCACAGTGAGCGCAGTATAAATACAATTGAATTAATGAGTGAATTGCTTGGCACATAGCGCTTAACAAATATCATTATTATTATTATTACTATTTTATTATTATTCCTTAGTCCAGTGTCTGCACACAGCAGTAAGCACTCAATAAATATGACTGAATGAATGAACTGGTTGGCCTAGTAAGCGCTTAAAAAACACCATTATTATTATTATTATTATTCCTTAGTATGAGCTCTGCGCACAGTGAGCACAGTATAAATACTTTTGAATTAATGAGTGAATTGCTTGGAACACAGTAAGCGCTTAACAAATACCATTATTATTATTATTACTATTTTATTATTATACTTTAGTCCAGTGTCTGCACACAGCAGTAAGCGCTCAATAAATATGACCGAATGAATGAACTGCTTGGCCTAGTAAGCGCTTAAAAACACCATTATTATTATTGTTAGTACGAGCTCTGCACACAGTGAGCGCAGTATAAATACGATTGAATTAATGAGTGAATTGCTTGGCACATAGTAAGCGCTTAACAAATATCATTATTATTATTATTACTATTTTTTTATTATTCCTTAGTCCAGTGTCTGCACACAGCAGCAAGCGCTGAATAAATACGATGGAATGAAGGAATTCCTCAGCGCCGCCCGCTCTTCCCACCACCTCCCCCCTGGGCCTATCCTTTCCTCCCTCCTCCACTGGCTGCGGCTCCAGCCCCTTTTTTTCCCTCCTCCTCCTCCTCCTCCTCGTAGTTCTCCTCTCCCCCCTTTTCCTCCTTCCTGCTTCTCTTCCTCCTTTTCCTTTTCTCCTCCTTCTTCCTGCTGCTCCTCCTCCTCCTCCCTGCTCCTCCTCCTCTTCCTCTCCCTCCTTCCTGCTCCTCCTCCTCCTTTCTCCTCCTTCCTCCTCCACTCTGGACCCGAGCTGCAGCCGGGAAAGGAAACTGCTCCCGGGTGAGCAGGATGGGCGGCTGCTGGGGAGGAGCACGGGAAGGAAGGGAAAGAAAGGGAGAAAGAGGAAGGGAGGAAGAGAGGAGGGTGGATGATAGGTTGCCCGTTTGTACTTCCCAAGCGCTCTGCACACAGTAAGCGCCCAATAAACGCGACTAAATAATTCCCGTTTTTGGGTAGGGACCGTCTCCATATGTTGCCGATTAGTACTTCCCAAGCGCTTAGTACAGTGTTCTGCAACACAGTAAACGCTCAGCGTGGCTCAACGGCAAGAGCACGGGCTTGGGAGTCAGAGGTCATGGGCTCTAATCGCAGCTCCACCGCTTGTCGGCTGTGTGACTTTGGGTAAGTCATTTCCCTTCTCTGTGCCTCAGTGACCTGATCTGTAAAATGGGGATGAAAACAGTGAGCCTGATGTGGGACAACCCGATGACCTTGTATTCCCCCCCCCCCCCGCGCTTAGAACAGTGCTTTGCATATAGTAAGTGCTTAACAAATACCATCATTATTATAATAAATACGATTGAGTCAATGAATGGATGGTGGAGTGGCAGTGACAGGATTTATGGGACAACCTGATGACCTTGTATCCCCCCCCCCCCAGCGCTTAGAACAGTGCTTTGCAGCGTGGCTCAGTGGAAAGAGCCCGGGCTTTGGAGCCAGAGGTCATGGGTTCGAATCCCAGCTCCACCACATGTCTGCTGTGTGACCTTGGGCAAGTCACTTAACTTCTCTAAGCCTCAGTTACCTCATCTGTAAAATGGGGATTAAGACTGTGAGCCCCACGTGGGACAACTTGATCACCTTGTATCTCCCCCCAGCGCTTAGAACAGTGCTCTGCACATAGTAAGCGCTTAACAAATGCCATTATTACTATTATTATATAGTAAGTGCTTAACAAATACCATCATTATTATAATAAATACGATTGAATCAATGAATGGATGGTGGAGTGGCAGTGACAGGATTTATTGAGCCTCCACAGGGTGCAGGGAATCGGCTGTAAACAATTGGGATTGTAGGGGAAAGGGAAGGTGCTGGTGCCCGCAGGCAAAGCGCTTACAGTTTTAACGGAGGATACAGACATAAAAATCAATTGCATATGGAATATTCAAAGTAACTGTACAAATGAAAATAAAAACATATGCCAATGCCCTGAGGATGAGTGTACCTAAGTGGGAGGTTCCCCTCCAGGCCGAAGCCTATAATTTGCTCTTCAGGCCCAGGAAGCTTCAGCCAGACCCTCCCAGAGCCCTTACTGTGTGCAGAGCACTGTACTAAGTGCTTGGGAGAGTACAATTGGAAAAAGCACCCTGACCTACAGATACAATCTTACCCAAGACAAAGATAAGTTTCCTATGACTTTGAAACAGAAGGAGAAGCTTGTAAAAGAACAAGGCCAGTGTACATGTTTTCACAATTAAAATTTGGTGTTAAGAAAAAGCTTAATATATCGTAATTCACTACTTTCTTTCATGGACGGATGCAATTCTAAAATTAATGATGGGAAAAATGTATAACCATTTCACTGTCAGTCGAGAATTTTCCCCTGTCTATGATTATATTTCTTATAATTCTCCATTCCTTTATAGCACTATGTCCCAAATAATTGGATTTGCCTTAAGAATACCTTGCATAAACTTCATTTTTCTTCTTTCTTCCCTTCCTGTCTTTCAATTCACCTAGCTGCTTGGAGGCTTAGAAAAAAAAAATTGTTCTGAAGGGTCACATGGAGAAAGTGGACATGCTTTCATTTTTTTGATGTTTGATGGTGCAATTTTATCATTAATAATAACTGGTGTACTAAGCCCTAGGCTGGATATGAGATAATCAGGTCAGACAGTCCCTGTCCCACATAGGACTCACAGTCTAAGTAGGAGGGAGTTAGTCCACATTTTACAGATGAGGAAACTGTGGCACAGAGAAGTTAAGGGATTTGGCCAAAGTCACATAGCAGGTAAAACGGCAGAACTGGCATTAGAACCCACGTTCTCCAACCCCCCAGACCTGTGCTCTTTCCATAAGGACACGGTGCTTATTGAAAATAAATAAATCAATTGTGGGGGTGCTCAATTTTCTCCCTGGGGAAGTAGTTGAAGACAATGATGATGATGGCATTTATTAAGCACTTACTATGTGCAAAGCACTGTTCTAAGTGCTGGCAAAAGGAGAGCGAGGAAGGTGAGACGTTGAATGAAAATTCCTATGGCAGTTATAAATCGAGATCATCTACAATTATTATTTCCAGGGGCCTGGAGAATGGCACTGATTCTGAATTTGCATTTTGTTGAGGATATCCATTTATTCATTCAATGGCATTTACTGAGCACTTACTGTGTGCAAGCCCCACAGAAATTTATTAAAATTACATTGCATCCGGAGCACCAAACTAAAGATCAATTGTGGTTGTTTGGGGTTTCTTTTCAAATAACTTTGTGCTGTAGATGGGTTTTTTTCTAGATGTGACTCAATTTACATTTGAATAAGAGAAAACCTAATGGAAATCCTTGAATTCCCAAGCTTGCTGACACATAAACAGCAGGTGGCGGGTAAACGAGCAGTAAAAGGAAGCATTCTACCTAGGGTTAAAGGTAGAAGAAAAAGATCCTTTCCCTGAATGCCTGGCAAATGAATATGTAATGAAGAGCAGCCCTTTCCATCAGAGTATATCAGTTTCTCCAGGTGCCTGGACTACAAAGCAGAGAATGGGAGATGCATCTAAATGATGAATCCAGTTGCTATCTGCAAATGTGTTGTTTAGCATCACAGTATTTGGCCTTGATCAATCAACGGGAATGGCTGAGCATTTATTGTGTGCAGAGCATTATATTAAGCCCTTGGGAGAGTTCAGTACAATAGAAAACCTGCGTGGCCTAGTAGAAAGTGCACGGACTTGAGAGTCAGGGAGCCTGGGTGCTAATTCTGACTTTGCCAATTGCTTGCTGTGCAACCTTCGGCAAGTCACTTAACTTCTCTGCCCCTCAGTTCTCCCATTCTCTCTGCTATGTGGGACAGGGACTTTGTCCAACCTAACTTGAGTCCAACCCAGCAGTTAAAACAGTCAGTGTTTGACTCAGAGTAAGCACGTAAATACCCTAAAAAAAAATACAACAGAGTTGGTAGACATGATCCCTGCACACAAGTAGTTTACAGATTGGAAGGGGAAACAGACGTGAAAATAAATTACAGCTACAGATAATAAATTCCAGATAAATCACCACTTGGTTTCTAACTTGGTGCAAATCTAAAGTCACACCCATAACAAGGCTGCTGTTTCTTCTTACTTCCAGTTTTCTCCCATTCACTTTCTGGGGACTAATATAACTACTGAAAAGCAGGACAGCCTGGTGGAAAGAGCACGGGCCTGGGGGTCAGAGAACCTGGGTTCTAATCCTGTCTTCACCACTTGTTTACCGCATGACTTTTAGCAAGTCACTTTAACTATCTGTGCCTGTTTCCTCATTTGTAAAATGGGAATTCAATATCTGTTCCACTTCTACTTAGACTTACAGTCTACTTAGACTTATACCCCGTTTGGAACAGGGACTGTGTCCAACTTGAGTACCTTGTATCTACTCCAGTGCTAAGTACAGTGCTTGCCACAGAGAAATGTTGTCGATTTGTACTTCCCAAGCGTTTAGTACAATGCTCTGCACACAGTAAGCACTCAATAAATACGATTGAATGAATGAATGAAATAGCCTAACAAATACCACAGTTTATCAATGGCTCCACTGTAAACCCAATCCAATGAGAAATTATGAATGTAACAATGATAACGGTGGTATTTGTTAAACACTGAGTCATGGTGTAATAATAATGATGGTATTAAGTGCTGACTATGTGTCAAGCACTGTTCTAAGTGCTGAGGTAGAGCACGGGCCTGAGAGTCAGAAGGTCATGGGTTCTGATCACGAATCTGCCACTTGTCAGCTGTGTGACCTTGGACAAATCACTTCACTTCTCTGTGCCTCAGTTACCTCATCTGTAAAATGGGGATGGAGACTCTGAGCCCCGCATGGGACAGGGACTGTGTCCAACCCTATTTGCTTGTATCCACCCCAGAGTTTAGTATGGTGACTGACACATAGTAAGCTCTTAACAAATACCACAATTATTATTATTATTATTATCGTTGTGACAGGTACTGCAGGAGGTTGTTAGTTCACAAATGCTCAGGTGAAGTACTGAGGTGACGATTGGGAAGATGCAACCCGAGATGGTCTCTTGGAAAAAAAAGTGATTTCAGGAGGGCTTTGAAGATGGGGTGATTGGTTGTCCGAAGGGACAGAGTGGAGCAAGAGAGACCACAGCCCAGAGGCAGGACAGACAAAAACGTGAAATCCAAAAGATGATCTGTGTATTTAGAGCAAAAGGAAAATCTTAGTGTATGATTTGAGTGCACAGTTACCCCATTAAGCGCTGGGGTAAAAACAAGATAATCAGGTTGAACACAGTACCTGCGCTACATGGAGCTTACAGTCTAAGTAGGGAGAAATAGGTATTTCATCCCCATTTTACAGGTGAGAAAACTAGCTCAGAGAAGTTCAGTGACTTGCCCAAGGTCACCCATCAGCGATTAGAACTCACTGATGGCCCACAAAGGGGTGTCAGGAGACTGGAAAGAATATCAGAGCCTCTGTGCTTAGGGATATCCTGAATTAAGCAAAATCATCGTTGCTGACCAAAGTAGGTCAGGCCCTTAGGGCTACTTGGAGGAAACCACTGTCTCTGGAACCCAAGGGCTTCAAGGGAGGGACCACACTTCACCAGTGATTAACTTCATAGCTCCAGGGCCTCCACAACTGCAGCCCTCATGCCTAAGGACAAGAACAGGGCTTCAGGCAACCAGGCTGACAGCACTTCTCACTTTTTCAGGAGAAGTGCATTCATCTTCAAAACACTGGGGGGAAGTTGTTAGACCAGGTTTTATGCTCTCCATTCAAGGGAATAATGAGATGCAGTGAGGCTAAATCCAATGTCTAGAACTAGTGAGCAGCGGTGAAACCAAGACTGGCACCCACTTCTCTTCACTCCCTGTTTGATACCCTGTCTGTGGGACAGAGAAGTTCAATGTAAGGGCCAGAGTTCAGGGCTTTATGCGGCAAGATCACTATTTTTGACTTTTACTGTGGGATAGGATCAACAGGGCTAGCTCCAAGAGAAAGGAAACACTGCAAAACAAAACAGGCAGTTCTTCTAAGTTTATTTTAGGCTCTGCCCACCCCCCAGTCCCCCTCCCTGACACCACTAGATAAGGTCTTTGATTCTACTTGTACCTTCCCCCAAGGTGCCAGGGCCCACTGCTCTGCACACAGGAGGTGCTCAATAATAATAATAATGATGGCATTTATTAAGGGCTTACTACGTGCAAAGCACTGTTCTGAGTGCTGGGGAGGTTACAAAGTGATCAGGTTGTCCCACAGGGGGCTCACAGTATTAATCCCCATTTTACAGTTGAGGTAACTGAGGCACAGAGAAGTTAAGTGACTTGCCCAAAGTCACACAGCTGACAATTGGCAGAGCCAAGATTTGAACCCATGACCTCTGACTCCAAAGCCCATGCTCTTTCCACTGAGCCATGCTGCTTCTCCTCAATAAAGATTGATTCTCATATTCTCAGTGCCCAGTGCACATAGTTTGCCGAATGTCTTGCCACTTCTTCACAGTTCAATCAGATCCAAAGACTCTAGCCAAAAATTCTGAGGGGAAGCAGCGAGGCTCGATAGTATTGAGGGGCTCCTCTTGTATGGGGGCTCTTGGAGATGGGGAGCCCTGCTAGTGCCCACCCTGATGCCGGCAGGGCTAGGTATTTTATCCCTTCTTGGTCTTGGGCAAATCTCCTATTCAAAAATCTCTGAAATGCCTTAGAGTGTCTTCATCAGATTAATTATTCTTTGGATGGAAAGTTAAGAAACCATCTCCAGCTAAATGAATACATTCCCTGTTGAACTTGCGAATGATCTTAACGGCAAGTAAGGGGATACAAAAAGCTGTCAGAAACATTTGTCATCAAATTCTATCAATGTATAAGTGAGAATTGCAATTGAAAAAGCTAATAAGAATGCTGAGATCATCATGCCCAAACTGTGAGAAAAATCATTAGTAAAATCTTTCATTCCTTCAATAAACAATTGAGTGTTAAAGGAAGTTACTCTAGATCTACTCATTGTGCAGAAAGGAAACGGAAACAGAAAACAGTTACTTGGTTTGAATAAGAATCGGTTCATTGTTTGCTTCTGTAAGTATAGAAATATTTTCTCTTCTGGCATTTCAGTCGTGGAAATGGGCAAATTATCCTACAGCACAAATGAGTTTTGAAGCTACTGCTGTTTTTCACACTTTTCATATATTTTGAAATGGGAATGATGGAGAAAACAGAGTAACTCCACACCACATCCAACTTTATAATTGATTGAAGTGACTAGCTTGGAGCAGAATTTTATTTACTTTTGTATTTTTGTTGCTGAGGCCTTTTGTAAGTTTTGGTGGTGGAACTTGTTTATATTTTTGTTTTCTAATTCTTGTTCCCCTCCAGGTATAGGAAATTCTGCAGAATGATTGCACAGCTATGCCTAAATCACAATTGTATATAAATTGAACATTGCAAATATTAACACTTTTTTAGGAAAGGAGTTGGAAGCTCTGTGTCTCAATTCCCTCATCTGTAAAAATGGAAATTTAGATTGGGAGTCCCATGCGGGTCAGAGACTGTGTCCATCCTAACTTGTGTCTACCCCAGTGCTTTGCACATAGTAAGCACTTAACAAGTGCCATTATTATCATTTTTATTGTTGTTTATACTCCTGAGTCGATTTCCACTTGACTGACAACTGTGTGACTGACAACTTTTTCCCATCTTGGGTTAAGCATTCCCCACCTCCCACTCCAGTCAAGCCTCAAGACAAGCCTCTCCAATCAAGTCACTTAGGCTTGGGCCTGAGAGCAGCTCTCCCTATCTAAAAATACAATCGTGGTATTTTCTTTTATTATCATTATTTGTATTATTATCATCAATATTTTTCTACTTATTAAGCACTTACTATGTGTCACTTACTCTCCCCCTTCTAGACTGTGAGCCCACTGCTGGGTAGGGACCATCTCTATATGTTGCCAACTTGTACTTCCCAAGCGCTTAGTACAGTGCTCTGCACACAGTAAGCGCTCAATAAATACGATTGATTGATTGTCAAGCACAGATCTAAATAAATATATGATGTGAAAAAATGCCAGCTCATTTTGGTTCTCCTTTTACTGGGGCTGGTAAAGGAGGTGAAATATCATAGTACTGTTTTTAAATGTATATAAAGTCTATGATCAGAAATTCATTCATTCAATCATATTCATTGAGTGCTTACTCTGTGCAGAACACTGCACTAAGCGCTTGGGAGAGTACGATACAACAATAAACAGATGCATCCCCTGCCCACAAGGAGCTAATAGTGAAGAGGGGGGAGAAACAGAAATGAATGTAATTCTTAAAGCTCATTTCTTCCCTAATGACCTAAATGTGATACATAAGTGGTATTCTGTTAAAAAAAAATAAAAAAGAATGGAAGAGAGTGGTTAAAATTGGAATAGAGTAAAAATTTTACAGTTACACAGTAAATAATGTAAACGGTGTAGTTTTTGCTAAATGTCAAATATCTAAACTACGTGGTCACCTGATATAAGCACATTGTGGCCTTTTTATAATATATATATATATATTATATAAGTGCTTATAATAATTTATTAAGCACTTACTATGTGCCAGGCACTGTATTAAGCACTGGGGTAGATACAAGGTAATCAGGTTGGACAGGGTCCATGTCCCACATGGGGCTCACAGTCTTGCCCTAGGTCACATAGCAGACAAGTGGAGGAATGAGAATTAGAACCCAGGTCCTTCTGACTCTTAGAACCATGCTTTATCCACTAGGCCACACTGCTGGAAATGGCACAGGCCTGGGAGTCAGAGGACCTGAGTTCTAATTCCAGCTCCACCATCTGTAAAATGGGGATTCAATACCAGTTCTCCCTCCTACTTAGACTGTGAGCCCCATGTGGGACCTGATTTTCTTGTATCTATCAGCACTTAGTACAGTACTTGGTACATAGTACATGCTTAACAAATCATCATCATCATCAGAGAGGGCCTCCAAGGAATCCCAGCACGTTGCAGACACACACTGGTTCTAGCTTCCCCAGTGTTCCCAAAGCAGGTTTTCCTACACACTCAGCACTGCCTTTGCAAGATTCAAACACGAGTTTGTCAACAAAAGAAGAGAGGCCTAGCAGACACTCGGACATAAATTAGCACATACTAAGCCTGGGCAGTAGGACTGCAGTGAGGTGGGAAGACAAAGAATACAGGAATTGGGGAATAAGTCTCACTCTTGCACTTCCCTTGTACAGCAAAACAATGAGCAAAACCCACAGAGTTTGCAGCAGGAGGTGAGACCAAATGGGTATTTAGCACAACAAACAGAGGATTAGTAGGACTAGGGTCACACAGGTAGCTGAAATCCTCCCACTCAGAAAACAGATGATGGGGGACTTCCATCTGAAATTCCAATTATCCCAGGAATTTTCTGTCCTTTTTACCTCAACTCTGGTAATTAAGTTCTCCTACACGATATACAGTATTACAATGGACATGCGTCTAGTTTTCAACCTGTCTGTCCCCTTTCAAGGCACTGGATTCCTTTATGTCCAGTGTTTCATTTCAAGATCCTGAAATTTCAAGAGCCTGAAATTTCATTTCAAGAGGTACCTCTGCTGCAGCTCCTGAGGCTCAGAAGCAGCACCTATGTTCACAGGTAAATTACAGACCATCATCAGTGTTACCTGGAGGCCAGAGATCATGTCTACTAATTCTACTGTTCATCATTCAATCATATTTATTGAGCGCTTACTGTATGCAGAGCACTGTACTAAGCGCTTGGGAAATACAAGTTGGCAACATAGAGACGGTCCCTACCCAACAGTGGGCTCACAGTCTAGAAGACTGTTCACTCCAAAGAGCTAAGAACAGTGCAATGCCTGCAAGTAAGCCCTCCAGTGCTACTGATTTATTTATAATAATAATAATGGTATTTGTTAAGCGCTTACTATGTGCCAAGCACTGTTCTAAGCGCTGGGGTAGGTACAAGGTTATCAGGTTGTTCTACGTGGCGCTCACAGTCTTAATCCCCATTTTACAGATGAGGTAACTGAGGCACAGAGAAGTTAAGTGACTTGTCCAAAGTCACACAGCTGACAAGTGGTGGAGCTGGGATTAGAACCCATGACCTCTGACTCCCAAAGCCCGTGCTCTTTCCACTAAGCCACGCTGCTTCTCAATTTATCAATTATCGATTTATCAATTGATTCACAGGGACCTGGTGGAGGGGGTGGATGGGGAAACGACTCAGGTCTCCAAGAGGCGTGCAGGGGCTGTGGTTTAGTATGACAACATTACACTGCATTCTCTAACAGGCACAGTGCACATAACATAATGTGTCCTTACTTTTGGGTCAGCAAAGAAGTG
The DNA here is from genome assembly GCF_015852505.1 of Tachyglossus aculeatus. Lineage (NCBI taxonomy): Eukaryota > Metazoa > Chordata > Mammalia > Monotremata > Tachyglossidae > Tachyglossus > Tachyglossus aculeatus. Next base: position 9,711,639 of record NC_052080.1, read on the forward strand.
CTATAGAATCTGCAGGAGCTGTCAGTGGCTGTCCTACACAGAGTAGATATGGATCCAAGTCAGAACCTTATTTCATTTTGGGGAGGGAATGTGTCAACTAACTCTGCTGTATTGAACCCTCCCAAGTGCTTAAGTACAGTGCTCTTCACAAGGTAAGTGCTCAGTAAGTACCACTGATTGATTGATTCACAGCTCCCCTGGCCATAATGTGCCTTTTTATGTTGTACTGTATTCTCCCAAGCACTTAGTACAGTGCTTTGCACACAATAAGGGCTCAATAAATACATAGATTGAATGAATTAAAGAATTCCACCAGCCTCCTGCCCTCATTCACCCTCCCCCATCCAGAATCACTATTTCTACTTTGAAGCAAGTCATGCCCAAGACTTCGACTGCAAATTTTTCCTTTACACTCTTTCTTCTCACCAAGAGATGCTTTTTTCTCTACTCTGAGACCCTTTGACCTCTACTCGGTCTTCTAAATCTCTTCATTTTCTGTCTTCCCCCATTCTCAAATCTCACACATTACTTTAAATGAAATCAACAACTGTATACAACCTGAGCCCTTCTGCCTCCCTATAAACCCATATCTGCTTCCCTGCCAGCTACGTTCACTTCTAAATCCATCCTTATCTAACCTTGCTGCTGCACTTGATTGCATAATCTCTCTTCCTCAGATTCTTTCTCCTTTCTTCACTTCTCTTTCTGTCCCACTTTACTGCAAGATGAAAGATCTCATCACCACCAAATAACTCTCTTGACCATCTGTTAAATCTTGTTATAAAATACAGCACCAATTGCAGCAGGTCCATTAGCTGGAGCTTATTCTGCTACTTCAGGCCTATTTTGTTTTTGAGTCTTTTGGGTCAGTTTGAAGGCTTGTGCCGTAACAGAGACAATCCAAACGCATCTAACGGACAGGAAGCATGGCTCCGGGCTGGAACTCACCTCCATGGACAAGCCAAGGAAATGGTAAGTGTAGCAATGCAGCCCCTTGAAATTGCAGGCCTTGTGTTCCCCCTCTACCTCCTCAAAAGCTCCATCTCCCCACTGCAACCAGTACACACCACCTTCAGTCCCTGCCCCCTTTTTTGCTGAACTTGTGCTTTGCTCCTGGGAAGGCCAGAGTGAGCAGGAGGGAGAACAAGGAAGAAATGCACATAAGGTTGTGGGATACCTCTGGGGTCCAATCAGTCCTGCCTCTCTATTGCTTGGTCCCACGGAGTAATGGTTGTTGAAACAAACTGGCAGAGCTAGACCAAGGAAGAATGAGAGCAGGGGTGTGTCCTGGAAAAGAGAAGCCAGGAAGGAGCCGTAAACCCTGCTGCTCGCTCCCTGTAGCTTTCACTCCTGAATTCCGAGCCGCCCAAGACTTTCCGGGAAACCCTGGACATTTTGAGTGCACAGCAGAATTCTAGATTAGCATGTAATTTAGGAAAGAGAGGTAAGTGAATGGCCGGAGAACTGGATGACAAATCCAAATTGGGAAAATATTCTGAGGACCTATGGGTACAAAGTATTACAAATGGAAATAAAAGGTTTATAGAGATGAGCGTAGAAAAGAACATCAGACAATGGGCTTCATATTGGGAAAATGCCAACAAATACATCCACAGAAAAGCAATAAATTCCAGAGATTTATTGCACAGGAGGAGAGCCCTCAAAGCCAAATGCCAAAAGGGAGGCTAGGGCAGTAAATTAAATATGAGTTTGAATGTGATCTGGCAGTGAAAATGCAGTGTTAATCTGAGCTAAATGTTAAAAAAAAAAGCCCTACTAAGTCATGGGGATGAGAAGGGAAATTTCCTCTTCATACAGTTGTGGGGTTCTATGCTAAGGTTGTCAACTTGTAAACAAGAGCATTCAAGAGAAATCGGAATGCCTGAGTAGAGGAAAGAAAGAGGCTCATTTAGTTGATTTAGTCAACGTGATTTGGCTCTTTCGTAAGTAAAATGGGGAGTTTAAACAAATCCCCTTTGGAGAATTCTATCATGTAAAGCTGATCCATGGTCTTGACAGTTGGAAGCCAGCCAACAAAAGAGCCCAACACATGCCAAAATATAAAATGTTTTATAAATATCCGTTAAATAATAATGATGGCATTTGTTAAGTGCTTAGTATGTGCCAAGCACTTTTCTAAGCACTGGGGTAGATACAAGGTAAGCAGGTTGTCCCACATGGGGCTCACAGTCTTAATCCTCATTTTACAGATGAGGTACCTGAGGCATAGAGAAGTTAAGTGATTTGCCCAAAGTCACCCAGCTGACAAGTGGCGGAGCCGGGATTGGAACCCAAGACCTCTGACTCCCAAGTCTGTGCTCTTTCCACTAAGCCACGTGCTTTCCCCAAGTTAGAGCCCTCCTAAAAATCTCACCTCCTCCAACAAGCCTTCCCTGATTACTCCCTACACCAGTAGTCTTATCAGCCCAATAGCTACATCTAGTACAAATACATCTATATATACGTATATATAGTCTAATATTCATAAGTAACTATTCAGTCAATTATTTATCCTGATTGCATTATTTGTAAATATGTTTATGACTCACTTGAGAGTGGAAGGTCCTTGAGGGCAGGGAATGTACTTTGGGCAGCTAATATATATCGCTATATATATATATTTATATATATAATATATGTAAATAAATATATACATAGAAATATATATAGCTGTATATGTACTTGTACATATTTACTATTCTATTCATTTTGTTAATGATGTGCATCTAGCTTTACTGATATTTATTCTAACGACGACACCTGTCCACTTGTTTTGTTTTGTTGTCTGTCTCCCCCTTCTAGACTGTGAGCCTGTTGTTGGGTAGGGACCGTCACTATGTGTTGCCAACTTGTATTTCCCAAGTGCTTAGTACAGTGTTCTGCACACAGTAAGTGCTCACTAAATACGATTGAAGGAATGATGAATCTACCTTCTGTTCTCATTTAGTGTCACCACTTCGAATGTTTGGCACACCCACCCTGCAGTGCTGGAGGGGCAGGGACGGCACCCTTCAAAGGACACCTTCCCAACTTTCCATTTTGAGTAGGGGGGAACAGCCAGCTCAGAGTAGGACTTCCAGAAATCAAAGCAAAATACAGCTGTGCTTTGAGAATTGATAGGTAAAATCTAGAAGAACTTAGAAGGGTATAAGCATTGTTCTTAAGGATCCTCCAAGTGTTTAGTGCAGTGCTCTGCAAATAGAAAGCGCTCAATAAAGACCATTGACTGATGTAACAGTAATAACTTTGAGCCTGTTGTTGGGTAGGGACCGTCTCTGTATGTTGCCAACTTGTAATAATAATAATAATAATGATGGCATTTATTAAGCGCTTACTATGTGCAAAGCACTGTTCTCAGTGCAGGGGAGGTTACAAGGTGATCAGGTTGTCCCTTGGGGTCTCACAGTCTTAATCCCCATTTTACAGATGAGGTAACTGAGGCACAGAGAAGTTAAGTGACTTGCCCAAAGTCACACAGCTGACAGTTGACCTCTGACTCCAAAGCCCATGCTCTTTCCACTGAACCATGCGTTGTACTTCCCAGGTGCTTAGTACAGTGCTCTGCACACAGTAAGTGCTCAATAAATACGATTGAATGAATGAATGAATGAACTGTGCTATTCGTTAAGCCCTTGCCAAGCACTATCCTGAGCACTGGGAGAGACACAAGATGATCAGGTCCCAGATGGGGCTCCCAGTCTATGCAGGAGGGAGAAGAGATACTAAATCCCTCTTTGACAGGTGGGGAAACTGAGGCACAGAGAAGTTAAGTGAATTGTCCAAAGCCACACAGCAGACAAGTGGCAGAGCTGGGATTAGAGCCCAGCTCCTCTGCCTCCCAGATTTGTGCTCTTTCCACTGTTTAGTATCCTTCTTGATATCTCTCAGCAAAATAGATCCCTGCTCTTACAGGGCAAGGCACTTCATTAGCATCAGGGTATATCTGAAGCCCCAACTGCCTTGGCTTCTGGAAAAGGAGATGGGAAGGGGAAAGAACTGCCACGTCTACTGCTACGTCTCAGGACAGCCAGCACTCAGAGAAGGGAGAAGCACAGATAATTATCTCCACCGTACAGATGAGGGAGCCCAAGCAGAGATAAATCAAAAGTGTCACCTAAGGACACACAGTGGCAGAGACATGGAATGGAACACGGAAAGGGGCAGAGTTTATTTTACGAAAACAAAAGTGGTTTCTGGTTCAAAGTAGGGCTTTAAAAGTTGTTAAACCAAACTTTGAGGCCACGTTTGACCCATGTTAATAAATTGTGGTATTTGAAAAAGTAATCTCTAATTTTCTTTTGTGGAATCAAGTCTACGGTAATTAACAATAGGCATTCAAAAATCAGTTTTTACTCAAAGGCCATTTATTAACCCGAAATATCTTCAGAAAGGGACCTTCCTACTCCAGGTCCCTCTTTCTGGGCTTGTGTTGCCTCCTTGTGGGAAAAATACAGAATGCTTTGTAAATGAACATGATGAATTGATAGCATTCACTAATTCAGCAGGAAAAATTGGTAGCCCAAAGACTGCCAAATGAAAACAATCTAAATTAGAAGTGCCATGAACACCAAAGATGGAAAAAACAGGAATAAAGCAATGTGATTTATAGACTGCAATCTTACAAGAATAGTAGTTGGTGCTCAGTGTGGTGTCATGCTCCAGAGATCAATCTATCAATCAATGGTATTTATTGAGCGCTTACTGTGTGCAGTCCAGAGGGGAAGACAGACATTAAAAGAAATTATGGATGTCTACATAAGTGTAGTGGGGCTGAGGGAGGGGTGAATATCAAATGCACTTTGAGAAGCACTTGGGAGAGCACATTACAACCGAGTTGGTATACATGTTCTGTGCCCACTACCAGTTTACAAGTCTAGAGGGGGAGACAGGCATTCCTACAACACAGCTTTTCCTCAGTCCCCTGGAAGAACAAGGGTGGGGTGTGGCCATGATTTTTTTCCTCTTGTTTTCAAGTGCAGGGTTGTGTCTTTGAAAAGTCATGCACCATCTAGGTCCCCAAATAAAATATAATTTGGATTATTCAGGGATACAATTTCATATTTTCCAAATTCCCATGCAGGAATCCAGTAATGTTAAGATCTAATTGAGCTTCAAGCCTAGTAGCACAGACTTTATTACACCTCTCCTTGGGATTACAAACTTTCACCACATTGCTCAGGTTGACACAGGATAGGAATTTCCAATCTGACTGTGTGTCTGTGGGTGGCCAGCATATAGATTTTATCTGGGGGTTAGTAGGAATGGAGATAGGGTGTGTGTTAATTACGTCACATCAAGGTGAGCTGAGCAGGTTGAAGCCTATTCACCTATTCTCCCATTTTGCTGAGCAAAAGCATATTTCCTTGCTCTCCCCTCCACTCTTGCCACGCCGCCACCCTCACCCTTGGACTCCACTAAGGCAAGGCAGGTGGGAGAGTCCTTTCATAACAGTGCTCAGCGCTTAGAACAGTGCTTTGCACATAGTAAGCGCTTAATAAATGCCATTATTATTATAACCTGAGGAAAAAACCCACTGGCGTGTTTTAGGGGGTCAGATTAGGCATTCGTGTCCTGGTTTGCCTGTACTGGTAATCTCTGGTAATTTATCGGTGGTCTGCGGTGGTAAGGAAGAATAAGGGGGTCAGTGGAACACAAAGGAAAATTCTGTCCCTGAATTGAGTAGAATGGCATTTATACTGGGTAAATCTACAATCCAAAGCAACAGTGGTGGAGTTGGTAATAATGATAATAATAATAATGGAATTTGTTAAGCACTTACTATGTGCAGAGCACTGTTCTAAGCACTGGGGGGGTTACAAAGTGATCAAGTTGTCCCATGTGGGGCTCACAGTCTTAACCCCCATTTTTACAGATGAGGTAACTGAGGCTCAGAGAAGTCAAGTGACTTGCCCAAGGTCACACAGCAGACATGTGGGGGAGTCGGGATTCGAACCCATGACCTCTGACTCCAAAGTCCGTGCTCTTTCCACTGAGCCATGCTGCTCCTCTAATGATGTTATTTAAGTGCTTTCTGTGTGCCAACACTAAAATAATCATATCTTTCCTGTCCTTCCCATCACTGTAAACAGCACTATTATCTTCCCTATCTCACAAGCCCATAATCTTGGCATTATCCTTAACTACCTTGCTCATTCGACTCTCCTACTTCATCTATTCCCAAGTCCTGTCGATTCAGGTGGCTAAAATCCACCCTTTCCTTCCTCTCCATCCAAATTGCTACTATACTGATCCAACCTCTTATCGTATCCCACTTTGACTTCCACATCATTCTCCTCACTGACCGCGCTGCCTCCTGTCTTTCCACTTTAGTCTTTAGTTCAATCTGGTTCCTGGATCATTTTTTCTAAAAATTTGTTCAGTCCATGCCTCCCCACTCTCCTCAAGAACCTCCAATGGTTGCCCATCCTCTCTGTATCAAACAAACTCCTTGCCATAAGCTTTAAAAGACTCAATCAGCTCACCCTACTACAACCCAGCCCACATTCATTCATTCATTCAGTCATATTTATTGAGCACTTACTGTATGCAGAGCACTGTACTAACCGCTTGGGAAGTACAAGTTGGCAACATATAGAGATGGTCCCTACCCAATAACGGGCTCACAGTCTAGAAGGGGGAGACACACACTTCACTCCTCTAACACCATACTCCCTGCATCTTAATCTTGTCTATCTCGCCACCAACCCCTTGTCCTTGTCCTCCCTCTGCCTGGAATTCCATCTCCATCTCCATCTTCATATAGGACATACCACCACTTTCCCCACCTTCAAAGCTTTATCAAAATCACATCTCCTCCAACAGGCCTTCCTCAACTAAGCCCTTGTTTCCCTCTCTCTTGTGTCACTTATGCATTTGAATCTGTAATAATAATAATAATGTTGGTATTTGTTAAGTGCTTACTATGTGCCAAGCACTGTTCTAAGCACTGGGGTAGATACAAGGCATTCAGATTGTCCCACTTGGGGCTTGCGGTCTTCATCCCCATTTTACAGATGAGGGAACTGAGGCCCAGAGAAGTTAAGTGGCTTGCCCAAAGTCACACAGCTGACAAGTGGCAGAGCTGGGATTTGAACCCATGACCTCTGACTCCAAAGCCTGTGCTCCTTCCACTGAGCCATGCTGCTTCTCTGTACCCTTCATGCATTTGATATTCACCCCTCCCTCTGCCCCACAATATTTATGTACACATCCATAATTTCTTTTAATGTCTGTCTTCCCCTCTGGACTGCAATTTCCTTATGGGCTGAAACATGTCTACCAGCTCTGTTGTATTGTATCCTCCCAAATGCTTAGTACAGTGCTCTACACACAGTAAGCACTCAAATAAGCCCTACTGAGAGCTCACCTCCTCCAGGGGGCCTTCCCAGACTGAGCCCCCTCCTTCCTCTCCCCCTCCCCATCTCCCCCGCCCTGCCTCCTTCCCCTCCTCACAGCAGCTGTATATATGTTTGTACAGATTTATTACTCTATTTATTTTACTTGTACATACTGTTCTATTTATTTTATTTTGTTAATATATTTTGTTTTGTTGTCTGTCTCCACCTTCTAGACTGTGAGCCCATTGTTGGGTAGGGACCGTCTCTATATGTTGCCAACTTGTACTTCCCAAGCGCTTAGTACAGTGCTCTGCACACAGGAAGTGCTCAATTAATACGATTGAATGAATGAATGAAATAGCATTGATTCATTGATTCATATTACCCACAGTTCTTAACTCACAGAGGGCTCACAACCTAAGAACATCTATTTGATCTCCATTTTACAGATGAGGAAACTGAGGCACAGAGCAGGAAAGTGACTTTACCAAGGTCAAACAGTCATGGGGTTGGGACTAGAACCCTGATTCCCTGACTTTCAGCCCTGTATTCTTTCCACTAGTCCGTGCTATTACTCACAGACAATTCTTCTCGTTTGGTGATTTCTTGATTGGAATAAAACGTGGAGTGCTGTTTTCCTTTTTCCCCCTGACTATAACATCATCAAAGTGAGAGCTAACATGATAAACCTGGGTGATGAAATATAAAAAAGGCCACATTTCTATGTGCAAAGTTTACCCTCTCCCATGTTGACATTGTCAATTGTTTCTGTAAATACAGGCTTAGAGTGGGTGGAGGCCAACACAATAATCCTTACTGGTACAATTTCACAAAATAGTTCAGGAAGGAATTAAAATACCCAGATCAAGGTTAATAAACAATTTCCAAGAATTACAGTGACTGTGGGGCACAAAACCAAAAATCTCTTTTTTTTAAGAGCCTTAATATTCACACAAAACCTTTTAACACAAAGAAATTTCCATCCTAGTGTACCTGTTCCAACCTGCAAGTCCTCTCTCCCCTGTGCTATATGTTAGCCATGGGTTTTGAGAACAGAGTGTGTAGGATTCTTCTTTTGATGGTATATGAATCTAATTAAGGCTGAACGATAGATGCTCGGATACCAAGCTATTTAGGGTAATGAGCAGCTGTTTATGATGCTCTTCCAGACTGGTGACTGCATGTCCAAAGAAACACTGCAAAGAGATGCTGTGAATTTTTGAAGATTTCTGTACAACGAGTCATCTCCGTCATGACCGAGCCAGACACTTCCGACAATATTTGGAGCTGTAAAAACAAAATGAAGACAGGGCTTGGCTTCACTAGATGTTCTGGGACCTTCTTAGTGTTTGGCTGGGTTTGCTCCACCGTGACCCCTTCATATCTCAGAAACTGAGACTCAGAAACTCAGGTGTGCTAGAGAATGAAAATTGTCTGCTGGGTCTGTGGGAGATCTGTGTGATTATTTTTGTCCTCCGTCTCCCTTAGTGTGAGCCCTGTGTAGGACAGGGACAGGGGCGGGTCTGATTGAGCTGTGTCTACACCACAGTAAGCCCTCATTAAATACCACATGTGTTATTCAGGATCTGGGTGGGGGTTTTCTGCCAAAGCTACACCAGTCTCCTGAATCCTTCTGTTAAAATCTAAGTGGCCTGGATTTTCACGTGCCTCCCAGTGGGAGTGTGGAATCTCTTGGGAAGATGCGCTTGCAGGACTTCATGGCAGCAGAGGAAGTTTTCCTGGAAGAAATATGAACACTGTTAAGGCCCAAATGGGTGGGGGTGGGGTGCAGTTTGTTCCTTCCAGAGTCACTTTAATGCCTGTGCTCTATAGCAGTCAATTATATTTATTAAGTGCTTATCGTGGGCAGTACTTAACGGCACTTCCAATCAATCAATCAATTGTATTTATTGAGCGCTTACTGTGTGCAGAGCACTGTACTAAGCGCTTGGGAAGTACAAGTTGGCAACATATAGAGACAGTCCCTACCCAACAGTGGGCTCACAGTCTAGAAGGGGGAGACAGAGAACAAAACCAAACATATTAATCAAAATAAATAGAATAGATATGTATAAGTATGTACTTCCCTACATATTAATCAATCAATCACTCAGTGGTATTTATTGAGCTCTTATGGGGTATGCAGAGCATTGTCCTGGGAGAGTACACTTGGAAGAGAACAACCTAAAGGAGTTGGTAGACATACTCCTGCTGCACAATGAGTTTACAGTCCTTTACACTTTGCCATTCCATCTACCCGTAATTTCTTTCAATAATAATGATGGCATTTTTTAAGCGCTTACTATGTGCCAAGCACTGTTCTAAGCACTGGGGAGGTTACAAGGTGATCAGGTTGTCAAAGTGGAACACTGAACTAATCGCTTGGGAAGTACAAGTTGGCAACGTATAGAGACGGTCCCTACCCAACAGCGGGCTCACAGTCTAGAAGGGGGAGACAGACAACAAAACATATTAACAAAATAAAATAAATAGAATAGTATTATTATGTGCAATGTATGTGCTATATATATAAGCATCTGTGTGTGTGTGTGTGTGTGTGTGTGTGTGTGTGTGTGTGTGTACTAAGCTGGCTTTGTGTCACTAGGTTAGTTGTATTTATGTGTGTCGATCTGGGAGATTAGACTGTGAGCCTGCTGGGTAGGAATTGTCTCTGTTGCTGAATTGTACTTTCCAAGAGCTTAGTACGGTGTTCTACACAAAGTAAGCACTCAAAAAATATGACTTATTGAATGAATAAATGAATTATGAATGCCTAGCAGTCTTAGTGGGGAAGTAAGTCATTCCAGACAACTCTGGAAGCGCTTCCCTGCTGCCGTGTCCTGTTTCCCTCCTGGCCTAAGAATGAGCACTGAAGGGGACAGACAGAGGAGAGGAATCGGTGGAACCAGGATTGTCTTCTTCAGGTTGACCTTCGAAAGAAATCAGGCTGCGGCTCTGGGGCTGGGCCACTCCCGTGAAAGAGGGAGGGGGAGCTTCCTCTCCCCTTCCTCCCCCTTCCCCCCTACCCTACCTCCTTCCCCTCCCCACAGCACCTGTATATATGTTTGTACAGATTTATTACTCTATTTATTTTACTTGTACATATTTACTATTCTATTTCATTTTGTTAATATGTTTTGTTTTGTTATCTGTCTCCCCCTTCTAGACTGTGAGCCCGCTATTGGGTAGGGACTGTCTCTATATGTTGCCAACTTGTACTTCCCAAGCTCTTAATACAGTGCTCTGCACACAGTAAGCGCTCAATAAATACGATTGAATGAATGAATGGAGGTGAAAGTGGAGGAGACTGAACCACGAACTCAGACAGAATTACCAAATTACTCATTTTGCGGAATAAATGAGATTTTATTTGAAAACCATAATATTGTTGAGATGCCACCCATCTTAGGCTTCATCTGGTGCAAATATTAGAAGCCATATTTGAGTGGTGATGTCTCTTCAAACTTGCACAGATGTTTCACTGACTGCTCTCACGCTACATCCATGAGTGATTAAAAGGGCCCCGCTTTGAAGCCCAAAGAGGGAAGATATTGATCCTAAAGGAAGAGCAGGCCCAATGTCTCTATCTTCTGGTTGGTCCTGAAGCGGAAATTCACGAGGATAGCTTAGCGGTTTGCTGACTGAGTCTAGATAGAAATTCCAAGACACGGTGCCTATGACTATGAGGCACCCGACAGTGAGAAAGGTTCCACCAATTCGGAAACAATGGTAGAACTCTGAATAAGGCTCCTCCTTCAGCGTGCACAGGAAGCCCACAAAGGTAAATAAAAGACCGACTCCTTCTAGGACCGTGGCCAAAGACATTAGGTCCTGACTCAGAGATATTTCTCCAGGGTATTCCCAGGTTAAGCTCATTCTGAGGCAGACCTTGTCTAAGATGGCAGTAGGGTTTGAAGGATCTCTGGGCTGATAGCAGAAGTTCCAAAGACCCAACCAAATGGTTGAAATGTTTGTGTTGTCATAATGCCAAACCCTCCAAAACATGGAGTTGGTAATGACATTGCAGATGATGAATCCTGCTCCACCGAAAAGTAGAGCCAATACGGGGATGCAAATCTCTCTGACGGTATAAGCCATGATTTGCTGCAAGTTCCTATGCAGAAAAAACACACCACATTTTTTTAAATCTTATGTGGTACCTCATCCATTATAGAAGCAGAATAAAGAATTTAAACTATCACATGTTGTAATTAAAGTGCAAAAAGACCAGTAGTGGACTTCTTTTATCGCCCCTCCCAACTGCTTAGCATTAGTGAATACAGGGTGTGGAGCAGTAGTAGACACCACTGATTTTTCAAATCTATTTGCTAAGCACTGTTCTAAGTGCTGGAGTAGATACAGTGTAGTGGGTGGGGCACAGGCCTGGGAGTCGGAAGGTCATGGGTTCTAATCCCGCTTCCGCCAATTGTCTGCTGTGTGACCTAGGGCAAGTCACTTTACTTCTCTGTGCCTCAGCTAAATGGTGATAGAGACTGAGAACCTCTCATGGGACGGGGACTGTATCCAACCTGATTTGCTCGTATCGACCCCAGCACTTAGTACAGTTCCTGGCACTTAGTAAGCGCTTAACAAATACCACAAATGATATTATTACTATTCTTATTAAAAAGGTTATCAGGTTGATCACAATCCCTGTCCCTCAGGGGGCTCACAGTTTTAATCCCCATTTTACAAATAAAGTCTACTCATTTTCCATTTCCTTTTTGGAAACTTCATCTTCGAGAATGGGGCTTTGCTGGATCTAAGTATAAAAAAAGCCCAAAGTTTTGAAGTAAAGGAACATTCACATTACTAGTTAGGGACTACGTTAATGCTTTCAAGCAGTGGCTGGCACCACTGTGGCCCTCAGCTACTGTTGATGCAGAAGTTATATCATGGGATCGGGATTACACAAGAGACCAATTCAACTATGTGCACATAAAGTAGCAGCTATCTCCCAGAAAGTCCCCTGGGTCCATAGATGTCATAGGATGAGGTAGAAATGGTGACCAAAGTTTTATGACCTGGAATCCCAGTCTCCCTCTGACAGCTCACAAGCAGGGATAAAGAAGCCCCCAAAAGTGGTTCTCGGGCCCATTAGCTCTTTGTCGCTATACTGTAAACTCATCCTCTAGATTGAAAGCTCATTATGGGCAGTGAACAAATATGCTTATTCTTTTGCATATTATACTCTCCCAAGGGCTTAGAACAGTGCTCTGCACATAGGAAGTGCTCAATAAATACCATCTATGGATTGCTTGCTTGTCTATTCTATTATCTATTATCTATCTAGAATATTATCTATTCTATTTATTTTATTTTGTTAGTATGTTTGGTTTTGTTCTCTGTCTCCCCGTTTTAGACTGTGAGCCCACTGTTGGGTAGGGACTGTCTCTATATGTTGCCAACTTGTACTTCCCAAGCGCTTAGTACAGTGCTCTGCACGCAGTAAGCACTCAATAAATACGATTGAATGATTGTCTCCTTCCTGTCCCCACTCCCACAAAAACTCTCGCCCCACTTTGACAATTTAATTGGGTAGTTTAATAGGATATTTAAGAGAATTTATTTAATAGGGTTTTTAATTTAATTTATTAATTTAATTTAATTTAAGGATACTTTCTTTTAGGTTCATAATTCAGGGCATTTCCACTCATCCAGTGGAGATCTGAAAGGCATAAGAGAGGACTGCTGTGCCCAGTGGAATATATTACTGATCATGCTGGAAGAGATCAGAAGTTTTCAAATTGGCTGAGTGCACAATTAAAAAGACACAGTCTTTAAAGAAAGATCACCATTTCTTAAATCCTTCCTGTCCAATCTACCCATCTGGCAACAAGTCTCCTCAACATGCCCAGAGAAACTCAATCATTCCAAGAAAAACAGCTTGGAAATCCTAAAACAACATCCGGCTTGTTAAGCCTCTTACCTGTCGACTCAAGGGATGAGCCAATGGAGAAAAGTTCACCTTTCGTCAGGTGAACACATGTTAATGGGTTAAGGGTTCTAACCTAAATGATTCCCAAGGAAACAATTATAGACCCTCTGATTGGTTCCCGGTTACCATGACCACCGAGCTAGAATGACCAATAAATGAAGCTCGCAGAAGGTTGTTGAGGGATCTTTGATAGTTTCATGTTTATGCCCTGGCAGCAATAAAATGGAGGGGACAGAGGGGATGGACTTCGTGTTAAGTGAAAAATGCCTTCTTGAGGGTTTATCCTAGGACCACAGATTTTACTTTTCTTTTCATTGTGATCAGTAACATCGCTACTTAGAGAAGCAGCTTGGCTCAGTGGAAAGAGCAGGTCATGGGTTCGAATTCCTACTCCACCACATCTGCTGTGTGACCTTGGGCAAATCACTTAACTTCTCTGAGCCTCAGTTACCTCATCTGTAAAATGGGGATTAAGACTGGGAGCCCCACATGGGACAACCTGATCATCTTGTATCCCCCCCCAGTGCTTAGAAGCAGCATGCTAGAGAAGTGCTAGAGAAGCAGCATGGCTCAGTGGAAAGAGCCCGGACTTTGGAGTCAGAGGTTATGGGTTCAAATCCCAGCTTTGCCACTTGTCAGCTGTGTGACTTTGGGCAAGTCACTTAACTTCTCTGAGCCTCAGTTACCTCATCTGTAAAATGGGGATTAAGACTGTGAGCCCCCCATGGGATAACCTCACCACCTTGTAACCTCCCCAGCACTTAGAACAGTGCTTTGCACATAGTAAGCGCTTAATAAATGCTATTATTATTATTATTAGAACAGTGCTTTGCACATAGTAAGTGCTTAACAAGTGCCATTATTATATTACTTCTTTTTCATTCCCTACTCTCACACTATTTGAAATCAGAGCATTTAAAATATTTCACCAACAGGACTAATTTTTTTGTGTGGCATTTCTTACGTGCTTACTATATGCCAGGCACTGTACTGAACGCTAGGGCACTACAAGCTAATCACCTTAGACACACACACACACACAGTCCCTAGCCTACATGGTGCTCAGGGTCTTAATCCCCATTTTACATGAGGTTAACTGAGGCCCAGAGAAGCTAAGTGACTTCCCCAAGGTCACACAGCAGCAAAGTGGCAAAGTTAGGATTAAAACCCAGATCCTTCTGACTTCCAGACTCATGCTCCATCCACTAGGCTCTTCTGCTTCCTAATTAAAAAGTATAATAATTTAGAGATTCCGGGATAATGACCATAATTGTGGTATTTGTTAATCATTTACTATTTGCCAAGCACTATATTAAGCACCGGAGAAGACACAATGCGATCAGATTCGACAGTCTCTGCCCCAGTTCTTCGACAGTCTCTGCCCCAGTTCTGTTGTATTCTCCCAAGTGCTTAGTACAGTGCTCTGCATACATTAAAGGTGCAATACATATCACTGACTGATTAATTAGGGCTCACAGCCTAAGAGGGAGGGAGCTGAGGCTCAGAGAAGTCAAGTGACTTCCCCAACATCACACAGTAGGCAAGTGGCAGAATTAAGAACAGAACCCAGATCTCCTGACTCCCAGTCCTGTTCTCTTTCCAGTAGGCCACACTGCCTCTTGTTAAGGATAGATAAAACGCTTTGATAAGCTGCATTGATGGCTTATCATACATTTTCTACAACACCCAGGTTGGGTTCTAAATGCAGTGATGTTCCCCTTCCTCTTTATGTTGCCTCTGACTCTGGGGCCAACAGACCCTCGAAAACCAGTGTGTTTGCTCCCATTTATCCAGAAACCTCTCATGGCCAAATGTGGGGTACCACGAGTCTCGGTGTCTCAGAAAGACATAGCCGGAAGCCGCTTGACATGGGGAACTATGTCCTGGAGACGTTCACCCACCCTCTATTACCTCACAAAACCAGGAGCCAGGATTGGGGGATGAGGGAGAAGAAGGCAGAGCTCAGCCCTCAGCACAGCAGAGTCTTCACGCGGCAGGGCACAACTGGGTAGGAAGGGGAGGCAGTCTGTCTCAGGAAATAGACTGCCCCAATAAAATGCTCTTTAAGAATTCACAGACAATAGGGCTTCCTTGGGGCTTCCTCCCCTGGAGGCTGGGTGGTTCTAGGCAGCCAGTTGTCTGCCATGTGTATGGAAAAAGCCACCATTGTTTCTGAGCTTCCTTGTCCCCTCACATTGATTCTTCTGTCAACCAGCCTGGTGGTTATTTGACCCCACTTGACCACAGACCAGGTTTTAGTATCCTGTTGTCATTTGCTCCCCTCAGCTGCCCCATCCAGAGGAGTTGTGTCTCGACATGCATTGCCTCAGAGCTGGCTGATGGGGTATATTCCTGGACCTCAGTGTGTGACCTTGTTCTACCATTAATGTTGGGGATAGTGCTCAGATAAGGCTGGTGAAATAATAATCATATGAGCATTTTTTTTAAAGCACTGCAGCCAGCACTGAGATAGATATAAGATAATCAGGTCAGACATAGTCCCTTTCCCACCCGGAGCTCACAGTCTAAGTAGAAGGAAGAACAGATATTGAGTCCACATTTTACAGATGAGGAAACTGAGGCACAGATGAGTGAAGCGACTTGCCCGAGCTCTCACAGCAAGCAAATGGGTGGTACTGGGATTAGAACCCAGGACCTCTGATTCCCAGGTCCATGGTCCTTCCACTAGGCCACAATGCTCAAGTACTTGGAAGGTACACCTAAGGACCCTACAAACTGTCAGATTCCTCTCCTGGCCCATTTGCATATCCAGAAAGCACAAGTTTGGATAGAGACGTCTTATTCCACCACCGAGGCCACTCCCTAGAGAATATGGTTTAGGGTTCTGGCCATAGTGAATGCTTGATACAAGTTATTGGCTGAATTTGCCCAAGCTAGATGAAATGGGAAGGTTTATTTTAGGCTGATAGTTGATTTTGTAGTAATAGCATTCATTAAATGTTTCCTGTGAGCCCTGGGACAGCACATGTAAGTGGGAGGGAATTAGACACTGTCCCTGGCCCTCAAGGAGCTCTGCCTGTTAAGAGGATGAGACTTTGGGGGATTACTGCTAATGTTGGTGTAGAACCATCCTCCACCTCTTACCACGTTAGACCAGAGCTACTCACAATAGTTCTACAAGGCCTCCCCAGATCCAGACACATTCATTCATTCATTCAATCGTATTTATTGAGCGCTTACTGTGTGCAGAGCACTGTACTAAGCGCAAATTGGCAACAGACATGAAAGGCAGGAGATCTTTGGGACTCAAGAAAGCCTGGCTTTAGGTCTCTGTGAACAACCATGTTTTAATGGAGGTGAGGTTTGTGATTGGTCTTGGGTAGATATTTAACAGAGTTTATATTTCTGATGGCCTACGAACTGAAGTGAACAGATGAATGAAAGTGCTTTGAATAGAAGGAATCTTTTAATAAATGAATCAACTTGACAAAGAAAATAATGCAGTCAGCTACTCTGGGCTAAAAGGCACTTTTATTTAGGTCACGAGTCCTTTGAAGTATTTGGCATTCCAGGTCTTTTTCCTAAATATTCAAATGCAACAGCCAGGTACCTCTGAGATATCCACCTACTGTAAATCCCATAAGTCATTTCCCGTGGGAATAGGGTCCAGAGGGCAGACAGGAAAGAGAAAAAGTCTGTGTCACTGTGCTCCTCCACAGATGGAGAAAATGCTTGGCGATTGGGTGGCCAACTCACTCTGTGATTACAGGACAGGTTAGTCTATCACTGGGAATTTGTACGAGACCAGAAAAGCCCCACTGACCACCAAAAGGCCAGCAGAAAAAAACCCCACAAGAATAGCAGCCCCCATTCCCTGGGTATCAGGCTTGGAGGGCAGGTAGAAAGAAGGAGGAAAGGAGATGCTATGGTCTTGTACTGTGGAATATAAATTCCAGCTGACAGCAATTAAGACACAAGTGCCAGCGATCAGGTAGGAGATACCTCCTACTAGAAAGTAACATAAGATGTGAGATTTACGAAGAACTCCCATGTAGATACTTTTCAAGGCCACGATAGTGGAAACTTTCCCCACAGCTCCAAGGACTCCAGCAAAGATGAGCAGGGCCTGAGCGACTGGAATTTCCAAGGGGAGAAAGCCGTCGCCAGGCCGGAAGTAATGGCAGAATTCCCCTCTTCCATTACTAGAGAATTTGCTGTGGCTATAAAAGCAGACTTTCCAGATGCCCACCCAGGCAATGCCAGAAGAGATGATGGTGGTATTGCTTATATGCCACACTCTCCACTGCACCAGCCCCATGGTCAGTGCAGAAAAGATCCAGCCAACTGTGGCGAAAGCAAAGCCAGCCAGCTGGAGGTTAGCGCTACTGATGAGCGAGGTCATGATTTGGAGAACGGTGATGAGGTGGGAGCCTTGCTGAGGGAATGTCGGTGACATGCAGAGAATTCCAGGGCCCTAAAAACAAGCATGGAGGAGGGTTTAATGGTGGCAGAGTGTTTACCTTAACAAGCCGGTAGGTCCCAACTTCAAACCACATAGTCTCCTGGGTCACCACAGGAGACAGATTGATTAGGTGGTCAGTGAGCAGGGACAGAGCGCTTTCTCCTCCAATATGGGATTCACGTTCATTCATTCAGTCGTATTTATTGAGCGCTTACTGTGTGCAGAGCACTGTACTAAGTGCTTGGAAAGTACAAGTTGGCAACATATAGAGACAGTCCCTACCCAACAACGGGCTCACAGTCTAGAAGGGGGAGACAGACAACAAAACAAAACATATTAACAAAATAAAATAAATAGAATAGTAAATATGTACAAGTAAAATAGAGTAATAAATCTGTACAAACATATATACAGGTGCTGTGGGGAGGAGAAGGGGGAGGGTGGAGGGAGGGGGGCGATGGGGAGGGGAGGAGGAGAAGAGGATAAGGGGGAGCTCAGTCTGGGAAGGCCTCCTGGAGGAGGTGAGCTCTCAGTATGGGCCTCCCCTCACCTCAGGTCTCCTTGGTTGTGCAGGTCCTGGTCCCGGTGGTCTGTGTCTGGTCGTTCTCGGCCCTCTTGGGTCTGGGATTTGGGGAGGGGAAGGAGGTAGGGCGGGGGGGATGGGGATCCTGAGTTCATGCGGAAGGCTGGAGGGAAAAGCAGCCAGGAAAGGGATGTGTACACTGCATTAAAATTAGTCCCCTGATAGGGAAAGGTGGAGACTGGAGGTCTAATGTTGGGTGTCACTTTAGATTTACACCATATTAGAAACAAAATGGAGAAGAGTGTCATCTTTTCAATAGGAGATGAAGCCTCTTGCCTCCACTGGAGGTCTGCCTACCTCCACGTTGGTTGATCCCTACTGATCTCTGATCCCTGCCCTTTCCTTCCCAATATGTCTCCTTCATCGTGTTCCCCTAACTGGATTCACAGGCCAGCAGCTCTAGGCCCACTGTCAGCCACACTGAATGCAGGCATGTCTGCTCATGCCTGAGGCTGCGAGGTCAACGAAAGCCTAGAATTGTGTGGAAGCTGAAAGACTGTGACCATGTCTCCAACTAAAACGGGTTAATTCAAGATTTAGACCTGAAATTTGGGGACATGGTTTGGGTGTTCTTTTGTTTTTTTTTTTTTTTTTTACAAATAATTTGTCTTTTTGTGCCTGCTTTTGAATCTGTCAGGTAGCTAGATTTCTATTATTCTCCTTTGAAATCCCAAATAACTACAAAGCAGCTAATAATCCATAACTTCCAAAGTATTCTACCCAGATACCGCCTAGTGAGTTTAATAACAATATTACAGTGTCAGTCTAAACAAAGATATGTTTGGTGATATTATTTTACTTGCTTGGCAAGATGGCAAGAATCCAACTCACTTCAGGTCCCAAAATGGTGTTTGAAAAATGGTGAGACTGAATGTGTTTTCCAATAACAGCTTGATTCATCACCAATATACAGCTTTCATCCTCTGGAACCTCCCTAAATGATGGTTCATCCTGCTTCTGCTTTTCAGACATCAATCTCGGAAGAATCTTGATTCCCTGAGGGAACAAGATAATCTTCATTAGTCAGACACATGTTCATCAAAGATTTCCAGAGAAAAGTGTCTTTGTTTCTCCTGTTGTAATGCTCCCTAGAATAATACTGTATTACTCTTTTAACTACCCCTCTACCAGCTCTGTGCACTAGGAACGAGAATTTGGGGATTTCCTTTCACGTTACAATTCCTCGAAGAAACTTATTTATAAAAGCCCAAAATCTTATAAAAGAAACACTGCTCTCAAGCAAGTGATACTCTAAGTTATGATTACCCCACACCAACATTTTCCATGACCCCATTATACATCTAAAACTTGTAGATATTCCAGTGCAAAGATGTTCTGGAGACTTCCATAAGATAATGAGAAGCACCCTGGCCTAGTGGAAAGAACATGGGGCTGGGAGTCAGGAGACCCAGGTTCAACTCCTAGCTCTGCAACTTGGCTTGGGGCAAGTCATTTAAGTTCTCGGTACCTCCGTTTCCTCACCAGTAAAATGGGGATTAAATACCTGTTCTCCCTCCCCCTTAGACTGTGAACTCTATGTGGGGCAGGAACCATATCCAGTATAATTTTGTTGTATCTTCCCCAAGTGCTTAGCAGTACTTGGCACATAGTGAGTGTTGAAAAAATACCACAGTAATTATTAAGCTCACCTCTAGACTGTAAACTTGTTATGGGGAGGGAACATGTCTGCCAATACTGTTGGACTGTGCTCTTCTAAGCTCTTTGTACAGTGCTCTGTGCAGTAAGCACTCAATAAATACCATTTATTATCCGTCCTCCATCTTCCTGCTGGAGACTGCAAACCTCTTGGTTCCATTAGTGAGACTGTGAGCTCCATGTGAAATGTGGACTATATCCAATCTGATTAGCTTATATCTACCCCAGCACTTAGTCCGGTGCCTGGCGCATAGTATGTGCTTAAATACCACTAAAAAAAAATTGTCTTTCAACTACCGTATTGTACTCTCCCTGGTGGTTACTACAGTGCTCTGCAAATAGTCAGCACTCAAATACCACTGATTAACTGAAAACAACATAGACATTTTTTCCACTGCATGCCATATTGCATTTGTTTAGGAGACAAGTGTTTGCTGCTGTTGAGTTCTACTGCTAAGGAGACTCCTATTTAATTGGGAATTTTTGTAATCTTCTCAGTGTTTCTAGGACTAGCCTTCATATGTCCCCTAATTGGAAGGCGGGGGAATCGATGCCTCCCCACCCACTGCCCCGATGTCTTTGGCAGCGGTAGAAGCTGAGGTAATGGGAGTCCACAAAGACCGCCAGCAGCTTGTCTCCTGAGTTCTGAACTCATTACCTCTGAGACACCCTTCACCTTTGACCAGAGTCCATGGGCCATAGTCTGATCAGAGAATTGGATGGAAAAACCAGAGAATGTGATCATGAGAACCATCACAACATACACTCCCTTGGTTTCACAATCTACTGTGGCAAGCTCCAGCAATTACACGGATTGCTTTAAGCGAGCGCAGAGGGGTTTACTCGGGAGAAATTGCCAAGAATGATTTTTGCTGTTAGGAGCAAGGAATCTTCCCCTCCCTGCTTTCAAGTCTTTGAACTCTGTTCTTGCAGCTCAACAATTCGTTCCTATGATTTTCTCTTTTCCTACCTTCACAAGCTTGTGCTAAAGTGAATGCTAAAGAGAATGCAAAGCATTTCCCTGAAGAAAAAAAAAAGATCTCAAACGATGTCACATATTTGCTTCCTCTCTCAATCCAACAATGGCATTTTTTGAATGCTTATTATGTGCAGAGCACTCCATTAAGTTATTGGGAAAGTTCAATAGCATAGACAGAAACAAACTGTACTCTCAAGGACTTTGCAATCTGGAGAGAATTGTCCTTAAATTCAGATTCCTTAGGAAACCAATGATCAATCAAGCAATCAATCAATGGTATTTATTGAGCACTTACAATGTACAGAGCACTGTCCTAAGCACTTGGGAGAGCACACTACAAGAGAATTAGCAGACAAGTTCCCGTCCCATAATGAGCTCACAGTTTAGATGATGCCCCTTGTAAGGGTATAATCAATCAACCAATGGCATCTACTGAGTGTTTACTCTGTGCAGTTTTGTGAAATCTATTTGTGTTGCATAAGTCCTATGTGCATAATGATAAATAAGGCTTTTATTTACCTGACCTGAAGTGAGTGTGCTATGAGTTGGGAAACACTCAAGGTAATAAAGTCAAACAGTCCCTGTCCCACAAAGGGTTCACTATCATATCCCATTTTACAGATGGGGAAACTGAAGCTCAGAAAAGTTAGATAATAATAATAATAATAATAATAATAATAATAGCATTTATTAAGTGCTTACTATGTGCAAAACACCATTCTAAGCGCTGGGGAGGTAACAAGGTGATCAGGTTGTCCCACTGGGGGGCTCACAACCTTAAATTTAGGGTTAGATACCTTGCCAAGGTCACACAGCAGGCTAGTAGCTGAGCTGGGATTTGACCTTGGACCTCCTGATTTCCAGTCCCATACTCTTTCCATTAGGCCACACAGCTCCCTTGCTATAGAGGTATTCCTGCCATAACTCATATTTTCCCTACACAAGGTCACAGAGCAGGCCAGTGGCCCCAGATTCCCAGGCCTATGCTCTTCCCACTAGGCCTGCTGTTTAATCTGATTGTATGACATCTACCCCAGGGATTAACACAGTGCGTGGCACAGAATAAGCATGTAACAAATACTACTATCATTACCATTAATACTGCATTTCCCAAGTGTCTAGTGCATTGAATTGCACCAAATGGGCTCTCGACAAATACTAATCTTACTAACCCAACCACCACGCTATAGCAGAAATGACTGAATTGGGAAACTACAATTCTTTTAGTGATTGTTTTACTACTTGGCCGAGTTTAAAGTACTAAATCCTCTAGCCCTTGGTATGCAAAATTGGGCCAGTCCTTTGTATTCAACAATGCTGCTTACATCAACTCCTACAAATTCAATTTGAAAGTGGTAACTCTTTGGTTAACCATTTTCAGGTACACCCAAGCACCCAAAAACAGGCGGTCAGGATGCAATCTTTACCTCTGCCCCAGTCTCACTGTAAGGTTACTGGCTGTGGGCTATTCATTCACCCATTCATTCGTATTTTTTGAGCGCTTAGTGTATGCAGAGCACTGAACTAAGTGCTTGGGAAAGTACAACAATAAACAGACACATTCCCTGCCCACAGCGAGCTTGCAGTCTGGAGGGGAAGACATATATTAATATAAATAAATAAATTACAGATATGCACTTGAATCCTGTGGGGCTGGGTGGGGGGATTAATTAAGGGAGCTACTCCTTGTCTTAAAACAAAACACTGTAGGAGTTTGGCTCTTGGGTTGGCTGCGGATAACAGCTATGACACTTACAAACTCCTTGTGGTCAATGATCAGTGTTTACTGAGCACTTTAGTACAGTCCTCTGCACATCTTAAATACTCAATAAATACCACTGATGGGATTGATTGACATGGTAAATGAACTTCAGGGTCCTCGGAAAACTCATCAGCAAATATGTGAGATTCCAGTTTCCTTAAAAGCAGTAGGGATTAGGGGGAACATGATAGGGGAGCATTCCATTTCCAATCCAATCTTGTTAAAAATACGACATTTTTATCAATCAATCAATGGTATTTATTGAGTGCTTATTGTAGGCAGAGCACTGTATTAGCTAGGGAAAGTACAACACTGTAGAGTTCCTAGATGTGATCCCTGACCACGAGAAGCCTACAAATTTGGGGGCAATAGGTATTTTATGGCTGAGGGAAAGGAGAGCTATTCTGCATTCAAATATAGGTGAATTACAATTTAGTAACATTCTTCAAAGCACTAAAGACATAAACATTCCTCAAAGCACTAAAGAGAAGCAGCGTGGCTCAGTGGAAAGAGCCCAGGCTTTGGAGTCAGTGGTCGTGGGTTCAAATCCCGGCTCTGCTGCTTGTCAGCTGTGTGACCTTGAACAAGACACTTAACTTCTCTGGGCCTCAGTTACCTCATCTGTAAAATGGGGGTTGACTGTGAGCCCCCCGTGGGACAACCTGATCACCTTGTATCCCCCCAGCGCTTAGAACAGTGCTTTGCACATAGTAAGCACTTAATAAATGCCATCATTATTATTAAAGATATCTGAGTTATTTTTAAAAAGGATATAAGTTCAGGACATGCACAAAGATACCATTCTGGCTAATCTGCAAAACAAAGACTTTGACCATCAAGTGAATCAAATCAGAAATAGAAAGCTCACCTTTCACTAACCAGTGAAATGTATGCCAAGGTGGCCAGTCATATGGTCAGAAAGTGATTAGGCTACAGATCTTCCCTGGATCAAAACAGAGCCTTCTGTCTCCAAAGAATTTCCATTCCCTAACGTCTGCTCTCAGAAAATCATCTAGAAGTTCTGATTCACAACCAGGCAACTTTCTAAGACAGCAGTTCTTTACCTGACCCAGCTGCCATTTTAATAGCCCTGTGTTCTATTCTTTTGTTCCCACATTCTACATTCTCTTTGTTGCTCTAACTGTAGGCACTTCCAGAACAACTGGGGAAGCAGCACAGCCTAGTGGGAAGGGCAGAGGTGGGGAATCAGAAAACCTGGGTTCTAATCTCACCTCTGCCACTTGCCTGTGGTGGGACTTTGGACAAGCCACTTAACTTCTCTGTGCCTCAGTCTCCTCATCTAGAAAATGGGGATGAAATAAATACCTGTTCTTCCTCCTGCTTAGATTGTGAGCTCCCCGTGGGACATGGACTGTTTCCTACCCGATTACCTTGCAAACTACCTCAGCATTTAGTAGAGGGCTCAGCGCCTGAGTGCTTAACAAATACGATTATTATCTCCCTCCAAACTCCTAAGCATTGGCTTCAAGGCTCTCCAGCAGTTATCTTTCCCTTCCTTATCTGTTCTCACTAGACACCAGCTTTTGCTTATTTCAAGTTAACGTTCTAGACTATAAACTTGCTGCCAACTCTTGTGAATTGTACTCACCCAAGTGCTTAGGACAGTGCTTTGTACATAGTAAGTGCTCAATAAATACCACTGATTAATTTTCTAACTGTTCCTCGATAGCAATTCTCCTTCCTCCATCCCAATGGCCATATTTTTCTCCCCTCACAGAGCCCTGTCTCTCTTAATATATCTGCAAGGTGGGCAGGCAGAGCAGGAATCCTGAAAAATAGCTGGCCAACATGGAAGCAAAGTCCACAATGGTTAACAAGGTAACTGCTTGCTGGGGATAACATGCAACCCTCCTCCAGTAGTAGGTCTCTCTAAGCAAACAGAGTCTTGGATTACAGGTTTAAGGTAATTATCCTAGGGCAAGGGTGTGCGTCATGATAGTAACAAAGTACTTTATCATTGGAAGGAAACGCAAGGCTTTCCATTGGCTGCCTCTCCAGAAGAAGATGAATTCGGAGTTTGCTTCTGGGTCTCATCCTACTTGATGAAGTGTCCAGTTCCAGGTTCTAAGGTGACAGAAACTCTGGACCTAGCCAGAGGCTATGAAAAAGGAACTGCCCTTTCTGGGCCATTAAAGTTACAATAACATGGCACTCATCTGTATTTTTTCATTGATTTTCAATATCTATCTGTTTGTTTTTTATTCATTGCCATTGGTCTAACAGGTTGTAGCAACAATCCCCTGGTGAGTCTGATCTGAGTAAGGCAGACAAGTATGGCCAATGGGATAGAGAAAGGAAAAGTGCTAGCAAGGAATGTAGCCCTTTTGATAATAATCATAATTATTATTATATTTAACACAATTTGCTCATACCCTCCCTCGCCCTCATATTTATGTAACTTCCAAGAATGATCTTTCACCAAACTTCCCACAAAATGAACTACATTTCTGCCAATCCTAAACATTTTTTTTATATCTTAAGCACACTCAGCTCAATTAAGTACCAAAATTCCAAGATTTTTAAAAGCATCCACTCCACGGATACTGCTAACTAAATCTGAGCCTGCCACTGTAAGGCTAAATTATTCCTTTTTTCCAAACCTAATATTGTCATGAATAGAGTGTGTTGTGTATGTGGTTTTTTTCATCCATTAAAGTTGTCACTTGCCTCACAGGCAGTCACTGTAGCTTTAGCACTCAGATGCTGGCTTTTGGGGGCCTTAGGGAGAAAGACTCAAAAAGCAGAACATATCCCTGTTAAAGCATTGCTAGATTACACAAAGATTCCCCAAAGCAACCTGATTCACAAATGGGGCAGAATTCCACAGCTTTCCAAAGCATATCTGAGCTAAGGTGATCCCCTGCAATTTCTTTCTGGAGCAGTGCATAAACTTGTCTATCTCAATCAATAATAATGGTATTGGTTAAGTACTTACCCAATGTCAAGCACAGTTCAAAGCGCTGGGGGAGATGCAAGTTAATTTGGTCAGACACAGTCCTTAAGCCATGTGGGGCTTACAGTCTAAATAGGAGGAAGAACAGGTATTGAATCCCTGTTTCACAGATGAAGAAACTGAGGCACAGAGAAGTAACTTGCCCAAGATCACACAGCAAGTGGGTGGCAGAGCCAGGATGATAACCCAAGTCCTCTGACTTCCAGGCCTATGGTCTTTTCAGTAGGCCTCACTGCTCCTCCTTAGATTAGATAAGAATTTTGAGTTGGAGGAATTTTGTATGTTTTAAGGGTGGGGAGGGGGCTTCGCAGTCCCATGAAGGGAAGCTATTTCCTGTGAGTTGGGACCTTGCTGGAAGAGTTGGGCGCTTGAGGCCAAGCAGCAGGCCTTTACTGATCAACAGGAAAGGACTTGATGTTTTTCTTCAGCTCAAAGTCTATTGTTGTCTGCCTCCTGACGTAGCAGCGATGCTATCAATCTATTTCTGTGATATCTAGAAGCCCTGAGCAGGGCATGACAAAAACAAAATATATGAGAGAGATGATAGAAACCCTTTGTAGCTCCTTCCTCTTAGGGAGGGCAGTCTACCACCCACCATTTTGAGGCAGCGAGTGGCACCCAGTTAATGCTTAATAAAATGCCCCTCTGCAATTTGCACATAGCAAATATTATTATTGTTGATAAAAAATGAATGACTGATGTTTCAGAGAGGTTTTGGGTCATTTGGTACTTCATAAGTACACATAACAATTCAGAATTCTCTTTCCTTTCACTGGATCCAAGGCCTATTTTCCCAGTAAAATGTTGTTTGAATCCAATGTTCCTGAAATCTATTTGATGAGTAAATTTAAGGGCGGGCACTTTGGTGTGCTTCTCCAGTTTACAGTGTGGCAGATCTCAGTTTGGCTCAAACAATTTCATTTCTTCAGAGGATGAAACAGAACCCTAGGTTAAAGTGAATCAGCTTTCAAGGGAATGAGGGTGCCACAGAAATGGGTAAAAAAAAATTTCCTAATTTGCCTGATGCTGAAAAAACGAAAAACACCTGCCCCCACCCCCCCAACCCCGCCCTTTGTAAAGTGCCACTTAGATCTGATTCAAATCCAATCAACCTGAGACCAAAAAAAATATTCATACTGGAAAGTTCTCTTGAGATGATAACCTCCCACTGGGTGATATTAAAGAGAGTCAAATAGAGACCCTCAAAAAGGTCTCTAAAACAGAAGATGTGTGAGACCTTCTCTCCCAGTGGAAGTCAGTGGAGCAGAGAAATGAATTCCTGTTTCTTTTAACTCTGAGGAGAAAGGTATGACAAGGTAGACTCTAAGACTGACCAGTCACGGTGTTATTTGATGAATTCCTGGATGACAGAGCGCTATCTTGCATGCAAACAGAGGCAAAAATTGTCCGCTAAAAGGAGTCATAAAACTTGTTCTGCTTCCACAAAGCTAGGTTAAGCTCAACTTAACTCTAAGGTATTGCCTTGCTCCATCCAATTCTAATTGTTGGTGCAGGGGATGGCACAGGACTCTGGGAATCCAAGTCGAGTTCTTCCTGTTGGGACTATGCCAACGCTACTGAAGGTTTCGGACTCCAGATTCTGCAAGGTGGACAGATGCAGGAAGAATCCAGAAAAATATGAAGCTTTGTTATTTAAGCATGTTCAGTATATGATTTTACACTGTATCACTTGATTCTGCAGTAAACTCCAAGTGGCTGAGGATACTACGTAAAGCTCTAGTGCCTCATGAAGGATGAAGTTTCCTTCTTTCTGAAACAAGGGAGGGACAGCAATTGATCACCAGATGACTTTCAGTTTTCCATAGCAGATAATAACTATAGCATTTATTAAGTGCTTACTACATGTTCAGCCCCACTGGAGTCGATAGAAGGTTATGAGATGGGATGCAATGCCCATCCCAACACAAGGTTCACAATCTGTCTAATCCCCATTTTACAGAGGAAGAAACTGAGGACCAGAGAGGTTAAGTGACTTACCCAAAGTCACAGAGTTGACCAATGACAATATGAACCCACTAGCCTTTGCTTCTTCTCACTTACAGTGATGCAAGGAAGAGCTGGGGTCTTTTCGGATAGCTCCGCTATCTGTGCTTCCTAAGGAACCCGAGGGGCTTCCAATTGGAAGGGGAAGCATCCAATTGGAAGGGGAAGAAATTGATTCTCAGCAAGATAATATTTTTATTGGACTTTAAATGGTATTTTGGTGTCAGATGGGGATGCCACGGCATGTCATGCATTAAGCTCAGGGTCCCTGATATTAGATATTATGGCTCCAATAGTGAGAGTTTGGCTAATTCATGAAGTTTGGGGTGAGAACAGGATTGTCAATTCCTTCACTAGACAAGAAGTTCCTGGAGGACAAGGATCATGTCTATCAACTCTACTGTATTGTACTCTCCCAACTTTTAGTATGACATTGTGTTCAATCAATACCATTTCTTGATTTACTGATCAAAGGGCAACATCTGGGCTCAAACTGGGACAGACAAAATCTGGCGGATATCTTATCGTCTGTCTCTTCAGGCAATTACCGACAGAAATAGTCTGAAGCTGTGGAGAAGGATTCTCTAGATTGTTCCAGCTCCTCCAAAGCCTTCAGTTCGGCAAGAGTCTCCCACCCATTCTGCAAATTCTCTCCACTTCCGGACAATTTCAAGACTTAGGAGAGGAGATGGGGAGTTCCTTCCTTCCCTGGATCCCACAACTCCTAGGACATAGGGTGGGACAGGAAAGGAGAACTGAAAAAAAAAATCCTTCCCAAAAGAGCAGGTTGGGAGTGGTGGTCTCCTGATTGTTTTCTCCACACAACATTCCGCAGCTGTGTCAGATTTTCCGGGAGAAGAAAAGCCTTTTCTATATGCTTTCAGGGCCTAGACTCAAGGAGGTGAATCTCACCACTTGCCTGCTGGGTGACACTGGATAACTCACAACTTCTCTGTGCTTGTTGCCTTATCTGTACGATAAAAATTATGAACTTATTCTCCCTCTCCCGGGAAGAGGGGCGGTGTCTGATCTGATTGCATTGTACCAATCCCAGCACTTAGCACATAGTAAGCACTTAACAAATACCACAATAATTTGGAGGAGAACCTTTGGTCCCCAAATTTTAAGGCAAACAAAGGAGTTCATACCTGGAGAACACTGTACCCTTTCCTAGTGGAAGTAGCACAAGATCTGATTCCGGAGACTTGGCTTCTCGCCCTGGCTCTGCAACTGGCCTACCACATAACCTGGAGAAAAATCGCTTAATCTCTCTTTGCCTCAGTTTCCTCATCTATGAAATGGGGAAACCTGCTCTTCCTCCCTCAGATTGAGAGGCCAGGGACTTGGTCTGATGAGACTCCCTTGTATGTAGCCCAGCATTTAGCACAGTGCTCTGGCACGTTGTTAGTGCTTACCATATACCATTATTATACTCTCTCATGACCCTGCGGTTTAAAATATTAGTAGAATATTATTCACAAATATTGTTCACTGATCATTTCTTAGGGACTTACAGATGAGTTTTTTTTTTAAGTATGTTCAAAATAATGAGGCCTTCACATTTTATATCAGTAAATCATGGACAAATAGAGGACACTGAAAGACACAATTTATTTCTTTAAATTCAAGCAGTAGGATTTGTCAGTAGGGTAATGCTAAGTGTCAAGCATGAAATTCATATACATCTCCTCTATGGGCTGTTGAATCTAAACACAGCCAATAACCCTGACAAAAATCTCAATATACAGGGAAGTCTAGAATTGAGATATCACATTAAGGTGAAGAATCAGCCATCGCCTAAGGATGCCAAGGGCAAAACATTAGCACCGGATTTTTTTTTTTCCTTAAAAAAGCAACCGAACAGCTATGTACAAGTTTATAACATTACTGAGATTCAGGAATCTGCAGGTCCCTTCCAAATGAACTCTAATGCACAGTTAAACAGAGAACAGACACTATGGGGCAGAGATCAACAGGTTATGAGAGAACTCTCAGTACTGCTATCTATCAGCTTAAATTGAAGTATCCAATACACACACACACACACACACATATATATATATACATATACACATACACACACATGTAGAAATTATATTATTATTCACATTTCACATACACTTTTCAACAACCACAATAGGTTTCTTTAAAAAACAAAAAAGTCACAGATAAAAGCAGAGGGCTACTCTCCCCAACAGAAAAGAAAAGGAATCCCACTGAAATGACTTAGCCGGTGGTGCTGGTGAAAGACTGGTTCCAAGGGCAATGGCTTCATCATGCCTGACATCTTGCCTTTGAACAGAAAGTGAATCCCGAGGTGGGTGAAGCTGTTGATCGAGGTCTACGATGTCCTCAAGCTGGGAAACACAGTTGAGCTTCATAGGAATAAAAGGACTGTAAGGACCCCTGTAAGCAAGGGGGTACTTATTGCTTTGTGGGAAAGAAAAAAAAACAAGTTATTGCTGAAATTTTGGCTGTACTAGGAGTGAAAATGGTACCTCGTGAGCTCATGCAGTGCAGTTTATGACTCTAGTGAAAAGAGGAAATGCTGATGGGATTGTAAGCCAATCTAGAAAAAGCCCACTTGTTCAAAAAACGCTTTACTGAAATGGAAAGGATAAAGACACTTAAAGTGATTCCTTCTCCAACTGGTCTCTTGTGGTCTCACTGTCAAGGTGTTCAAGAGGTTGGCTCAAATGCTCCTTCTGAGAAGAAGAGACAAAGCTCTTAAAGTATAAACAAACCATCAGACTGAAATCTAATGTCTATGAGAAGAAAAAAGTAACAGTCTGTTGGAAATCAGTTCTCTGATGCACCTTCATCAGTGTTCAGCACCACTTTTATCTCCTTACAGTCTGGGAATCATTCTGTTTCATCAATGAAAACAGTACTTATTATACAGAAATAAATAAAAAAAATTCACCCAGCAGTTGTATAATTACTAAAAACAAGGTGAAAAAAAATAGAATGAAAATGATATGACCACAGTGGTAATTTAGAAACAGTTTAAGGGAGAAAAGGAGTGTAGAGGATCAGACATTTCTTGACTACATTCAAACACACTGGGTCAGGATTTTTCTTACATTGCTCTGGTGAAATGAATATCCTGAGGCCAAAAGGCACACTACCTCTGGGATCTGTGCAAGGAAAAAATTATTTGCATGACAAGGTCAGGTGAGAAGGCCCAAAACAATCTGTTTGCCAAGTTAACCAAAAAACCCAACAACACCGCCCCGCCCTCCCCCGCCGCGTTTGTTATTTTATCGGTGATGATGACGTCTCTCTGAGACAACAGTAAGGGTTTCTAATTCATAGCTGGTTTAGACTACCTGAAAGTCATCCACCTTCCCAATGCGTTGTTTGATTCTATTCTGTAGGGGCAAGATGATGTCACTATAGAATATGATACATTACTACTTAGAGAGCTGGACAGGGCCAGATTCAAAGGCAGCTGGAATCCAGTTCCCTGGGTGACATTCTCCAGACCCATAAGAGGATTTTCCCACTCTGCTTCTCACCAGGGTGGCATCCCTTCTGCCTAGTCATTTGCCCTGGGCTCCCCAGGAGGTTGGGCAAGATCTGAACCCAGTAGGAGCAAACAGATATGTGACCTTAAAACATAGTTATTCTTTGCATGCACTATTGGAACAGATTGCAAAATGAATATACTGGATTTGAAGCTTAAAATTCTAAAGTTCTCATCTACGGTTGTTCCTAAAGGAGGAGGGAGATGGAGGAGCCACATAACTGGGCATTAAGACACTGTAAAAAAATTAAATACACCATCCAGACCAAACAAGCGAGGGCATTATTGCTAGTGGAATAGCCATTTCATAGTCGTAGGCTGCTCCCTACGGATCATAAATACAGGCTGGGATTTCACTTGCATTCTTCGAAACCCAAGACCGATCAGCCAGTTTCAGATCACCCACAGGTGGACCATTTATTTGACCTTTTCCGGTTGGAGGCTGTCGGTCAAGCACTTCAGCTGCTCCTCTCCGAGCTTGATTTTGTCTTCAAGCTCCCGTTGCTCTATGATGAGGGCTGATTTCATCTTGACAAAATGTTCATAGTCTGCTAGACTTTCCTCACTCAAGTAGTTGGCCAAAATGTCAAAGACAATACGGTCCCTGCGGTCCAGATTCTCCTTCAATTCTTTGGCGTCTTCGTGCTGCCGCGTGAGCAACTTCTGCTTCTCGAGCAGCGTACGCTGGGGAGAGGGAGAGGCAAAGATCTAGGGTGAGAACAGTGAATAAAAGCTCCTCCTCTAGACCAGAAGCACCTTGTGGACACGGAACCTGTCTCCCGATCCTGTTCTATTGTACTCTACCAAGCGCTCAGTACACAGTAAACACTCAATAAATAGTGTTGATTGATTAAAAAGGAGAGTTGATCAGGGCTAAGGGAGAGCCTGAGGCAGGCGGTGGGGTCTTTGAGACCCACCCTTAAATCAAGCAGACTACTGCAGCTCAATAATCATAATTATGGTATTTATTAACTCCTTACTATGCATCAAGTGCTGTACTAACCATTGAGATAGAGTGATACAAGGTAATTAAGTTGGACACAGTTCCTAACCCACATAGGTCTCAAAGTCTGTTGGAGGGAGGGGAGTAAGCGCCTTAATACCGTAACGATGATAATAATACTTTATTGTACTCTCCCATATACTTAATACAGTGTTCTGCACACAGTGAATGCTCAATAAATACCATCTTCAGTTTAACCCCATGGTCCAAACCTTGAATTTTCTTGGGATACTAACAGGGAGAAGTGGTGTGTGTGAAGAAGATGCAAAAAAAATGCTGGAGTCTTTCTTCAGTTTGCTTCCAGCCCTGCTGTGGGTCCAGTGGGAATCAGGAGACCTGGGTTCTAGTCTCAGTTCTGCCTGTAGCTAGCTAACATGGAGGACGACTGTACATGCGATTACCAATGCTCTCCGCCCCTGGCTTGCCGATTCACTCGTTGCGCCCAGTGTGTCGGCGGGAATGTAACCGGCGGGGGTGAGAGTGTGCGAGTGGCACTGAGCAAACCACAAACACTAGACTCATCTGTCGTTCCTGATGGTAGACTCCACCATTCACTTCCAGGAAAATTTGACAGAACGAGAGTCAGTGGATGCTCAATCAGTGGTACTTATTGAGCACTTCAGTGTGAAGAGCACTTTATTAATAAGGGTAATTGTGGTATTGGTTAAGCACTTACCATGTGCCAAGCAGTGTACTCTAAGCCCTGGAGTAAAAACAGGATAATCAAGACAGACATAGTCCCTGTCTCCCAAAGGGCTCACAGTCAAAGTAAAAGAAACATAGGTATTTGATCTTCACTTTACAGATGAGGAAACTGAGGCACAGAGAAGTTAAGTGACTTGCCCAAGACCCTACAGAGGGCAAATGGTAGAGCCAGTATGAGAACTCTGGCCCTTTGAATCCCAGGGCTTAATACAACTACTACAACACTATCCTCCTGGGGACTAACAAATCCTCTCAAGACAGTACCTTTATCCCCACCATTTCATCCGCCACCTCCAAACCCAAACAGCATTCCTACCCGTTCTTCAGGTGAGGCACCATCATCCAGGTTATTTAGGGCATTCTCCACCCGAGCAAGCCGGCCTGACAGGGAGAGAAGGAGGTTCACCACTTTGTCCAAGTCCCCAATAAACATCCGGAACTTATCAAACTCATTGGGCTTGCAGACGTCTTTCGCCAGAGCCTCCACCTCATCACCCAGTGCACTGTTGGCCTGGATGTCCTCCAATAAGCTCTCCCGGGCTTCCCGCAGCACCTGCAGTTTCCGACCGATGCTGTCAATGAGTTCCTGCTGTGGAGGTGGGAAAGCACGGAAACAGGCGAGTTATTTCACTTCTTTACTCAGTCCTTCCCAAGCGTCTACTACAGCGTCTACTACAGTGTATCACATCAAGTGGGTGCTCAATAGCTGCTACTACCACTACTGTTCCTGACAATGGAACATGACATGACAATGGAAAGTTTCATGTCTATATGATGCATACCCCTCACCTGAGTACTTCAGGTTCAACAGACTTAACACTATAAATGCCTTCTCCTTGGCTCACCTTGGGTAAATCATACTGCACATTGTGAAAACAAATAATTCAGGATTTCCCTCTCCCTTTTGAAGACTTGCCTCATTTTCAAATGTTTAGAAGAACTGGCAGCAGTGCTTTCTGATTTCCAGGAGCCAAGATAAGAAGTTGCCTATTGAGCTCATTGAAATGACCACTCTAACAAAAATAGGGAGGCTTTAGCATGTGAAAATTTTCAGAGAAGGAACTGCCCTCAAAATGAACGGATGATGACGATCAGTACAATGTCACTGAAATGGGATATTGGCATTCCAGAAATTCCAATTTCATAGGAACAGAATCTCACAAATTCTGTTAGTATTGAAAGGGAAACGGTACAGTTTAATCTGTGGCTGTGGTGATACCAAGCAGTGGTGATAGACTGTGGCGATACCACCTAAGTCCAGAGCTCCTATGGTTCACAGCATGTCACCTAGTGGGGGACTTTACATGCTCAAACCACATTTTATAGAGGACAAGGTGGGGTGGGGGGGATTTCATCAAACAAGATATGGAAAAGGATTCCATTCATGGCCAATCCAGTAATTAAGGTGATTGAAGGCAGAGTGACACAGAGTGAGGTGGGGCAGAGGTCACAAGGATGCCAGAGCAGTGAGTATTGCTATAGCCAAGAGGACAGCCTAAATAATATTATTCTTCACATTTCATATATACTTCTCAACAACCACAACAGTTTTCTTGGAAAAAAAAGTCACAGGAAAAGAAAAGGGCTACTCTCCTGAACAAAAAGGCAAAGCAACCCCCTGGAATCACTTCTTCTTAGAACTGCTTCACACAAGTCTTTTGGGGACTCCTTTGATGTCCTTCATTGAAAAAGAAGTCACAGATGGTGAAATTTACCTATGGGTGCATGTGTAACTGAAAACATCTCTGGGCCTTGAGTATAAGAGAAAGAACATTTTGGGGAAATAGTTCTTTATATGAAACAGACAAAGCATAAATCTCTAAGTTTATATGGGTCCCTTTTGCACTCAATTCAATGTCATCAGTCAGGTTAATCTGTTTTAGGTTTATCATTCAGTTGGGTATCCAAAAGATTAAAATGGTAAGCAGTTTTATAGGTCATGCATTCTGCTGACAGATTAAACTATACCATTTCCCCTTCAATACCAACAGAATTTGTGAGATACTTTAACCACAACAGGGCCCATTCATTAGGAATCCAGTGCATTTTGTCATATTCGTTTCAGTGCTTTTGGGTCCATCACAGTAGAATATTTTAAAAAAATGGTTTCTCCTGAGTGGTGGTTACTTAGTTTCCAGTACGATGAATTCCAGGCCCTAACCTTGAATACGGGCGAGTTGCCTTTTCTCAACTCCATCTGCTCCATTGGTCTCCCTCCCACCAATAAGCCTTCCTGGATTAATTCCCAACACCCTGGTGTCACTTCAACCCCAAAGTGATGTGCTTAAATCCCTCCTCTGCACTGCTGTATAAATGCTTATTTGATTGTACAGTTAATTGCTTACAATGGTCTACTCTGCTTTTTCAGTGTGGCATATTCATTCTAATGCTTATTGTTCTGTATTTGTATTATTTGTACTTGTATTATTCTGTATTTCTGTCTCTCAGACTGTAGGCTCCCAGTGGGCTGGGAGTCTGTCTTTCACTTCTATTATACTTTCCTCCCCAACTGAGTAGAATGTGCCGTATCCAGTAGGCTCTCGATTAAAACCTTGAAAATTGCTCCTACCATTAATTACAGCTGCTACTTCCCCTCCTTCCTGAGAGAATCGTTCCGGGAATTGTGTCTGCCAACTCTATTGTATCGTACTTACCTAAGGGCTTAGTACAGTGCTCTGCACATGGCAGCACTCAATAAATACCCCTGACTGACTGACATTCTAGGGGGTCCATAGGTGTTACAGCTGTGCAGAGTCCAACTACTCCTTTAGAAACCCGCCTTCTCTCTAGCTAAGATGGCCTTTAATGCTAACCTTTTCACTGTACCTCAGTCTCATCTATCTTGACGCTGACCTCTTGCCCATGAAGAGAAGCAGCACGGCGTAGTGGATACAGCACGGGCCCGGGAGTCGGAAGGTCATGGGTTCTAATCCCGAGACCACCACTTGTCTGCCATGTGACCTTGGGCAAGTCACTTAAATTTTCTGGGCCTCAGTTACCTCATCTATAAAATGGGGATTGAGACTGTGAGCCCCATATGGGGCAAGGGACAATGTCCAGCCCAATTTGCTTGTATTCACTCCAGAACTTAGTACAGTGTCTGGCACATAGTAAGCACTTAACAAATACCATTGTTATTATTATTATGTCCCGCCTCTGACCTGGAATGCCCTCCCTCTTTATATCTGACAATTACTTTCCCCTGTCGTTGAAAGCCTTATTGGAGGAACATCTCTTCCAAGAGGCCTTCCCTGACTAAGCCCTCCTTTCCTCTTCTCCCTCTCCCTTTTGCTTGGCCCTGACTTGCTCCTTTTATTCAGCCCCACAACACTTATGTACTGTCATTTATTTATATTAATGCCTGCCTCCTCCTATAGACTGTAAGCTTGTTGTGGGCAGGTAAGGTGTGTGTTATACTGTTCTCTCCAAAGTGCGCAGTTCAGTGCTCTGCAAACAGTAAGCACTCAGTAAATACAATTGACTGACTGATGTCTATCTGAGGACATGCACAAATCTTCCCAATGCACTGTGGTTCTAAACTCTCCACCTCAGATGCTCCCCACCTAGACTAATTTCAAACCTGGGAGTCTGGAAAGTTTTAGTTTTCCATCATCAGTCTCCTCTGTCACCCAGTCATTTTGAGTTATATGTAAAAAGTATTTTCTTCCCAATTAATGTTTCCTCTTCTAAATAACCTGGGATGGGACATCTGAAATTCAGCTTTCAAGCTGAGCGAAGAGCACAGTACTAAGGTCAGGAATCATCCCAATACCTTCTCCTTTGGGTCCATACTCACTCTGGGATAAACTCTTCTTCCTTTCTTCCTGCACGGCACAGTGGCAGCCTGACTGGCTGCTGAGAGAATTTGGCCCAATATTTTGGCGTGAGCTCACTTTCACCTATTGATTACGATCCTTTGGTGAAATAGTTTAATGCAAAAATTCTCTACATTTCAAGGCGGGTGAGGAATACGGGAGGTGGCAGGGAGTCAGGGCAGGAGAGGACAGTTGCCACACTCTCAATTGAAAGCAGGCCGACCACCTATTTCCCCAACAAAGAATGGGGTGCACAGGATCACCACCATTTCTAAAATTACCCAATTCAAACTGAGCAGAATTTTTGAATTGGTGACTTCTAGGGGATTTCGGACACCCACAAAACCCTCCAAGTGGTTTTTATAGGACCAGAAATCAAAGTCCCATGAAAAACAGCCATTCTTCAGGGCTAGGATGTTAGGAAGTCCCAAGGCAATCTTGTGACCCAATTTACTGGGATAGGTATTCATTCTATGACAAGATAGAAAGTGAAAACTTCATGGACTTTCACGCTTGGTGAAGCAGATGGAAGACTAAATGGGGAAGTGCCAGACAGAAGCGGGTAAGCAGGACCTACGAGAAAGCTTTGGGTGTACTTTCTATAAAATCCACAGCGCCATTAAGTTTGAGTCCTTGGGAGAAGCACATCTTGGGGAATCATTCTAAAGGGGAGAAAGAACAGGTATTGAATCCCTATTTAACATTTAACAGAGGAACTGAGGTACAGAGAAATTGTGACTTGCCCTAGGTTGCCTTGCAGGCAAGTGGCAGGGTCGGGACTACAATCCAGGTTCTCTGACTCCTAGGCTTTCCACATGGCCACACTGTCTCATACACTATTTCCACAAATTTGGGGGAAACCTGAAAATAATGTGACTCTCCTCAATGACAATAAAGAAAACAAAAGCAGTAAACTGAATGGAATTCTGCCCAGGAAAAGGGAAACAAAGACATTGCAGGAATTATTTGTACTCTGCCAAATGCTTAGTGCAGTGCTCTGCCAACAGTTAGTGCTCAAAAAATACCACTTAAGGAAATATTCCTTTCTCAGCCCAAGAAGTCTAGGTTCAGGGCTTCACATTTCAGTGAGTTCTAACATAGAAAGAAATCAGCGTGCCAAAGATATTCCTCCCTTTTGGACTCTCCAGTTCTGTGTCTTTCCTAAACCACCTTCTGACCATCCAAATCATAGAAGTGCTTTCTGGACCTCCGTGGGAATAAGGGCACGTCACCAAATAGTGGGAATGCCAAGCAGAGGGCCCCTGAAAGGAAGACTGTTTTCAGAAATGCAAACTGTCACCTACCCTTGAGGGATGGTCTGGTGGAGGCTGCGTAGGGAGTGGGAAGACAAACTTTATCCTAAGCTTTGCCCCTCAACTTGCAGTTTCTCCTGCGATTACCTCTGATTTTCAGTTTCTCTCGTTGAAAAATCCGTATCATAAAATGTTAGTACCACTGGTCAAACAATCATGCAGAGTCATAAGGAAGAACGGCTATTTTTCAGTGGCTGGGGAAGAAGGATAGACTGTAGTACTTAACTGAGCACACATTGCCATGTGACCTTGCAAATCACTTAAAGTTCTCTGTGCCTCAGGGTTCTCATCTGTAAAATTAGGGTGAAATACCTGTTCTCCCTCTCCCTTAGATTATGAGTTCCATTTTGAATAGGAACTATGTCTGACTTGATTATCCTGCATCTATTCCAAAGCTAAGCACACTGCTTGGCATATAACAAGTGCTTGATACTATTATTGTTATTATTATTATTACTACGCCTTATGTGTAATGCAATGAACTAAGAGTTTAGGAAACAGCAATAGAAATGGTTCTTTCCCATCAGGGGCTTACTTTCTAAATTTATAGTAATAATAATAATAATCATTATCATCACCATCATATTAGTTAAGAGCTTAACACGTGTCAAGCACTTCTAGGTGCTGGGGAAGATATTACTCGATTAGATACAAGGCTATCAGACAAATAAAAAAACAAGTAATTTACCTTTCAGTCCTTTCTGTCTCCTGCTGACACCCTGGCCCTATAGGCACGTCAAGACTTAGTGGCTGAGATTACAAGAACCTTGTAAGTGCTGGTCTGCCTGAATACCGCACGTGCATGAGGATCAGATACAGCCTGGCATGTTCAAAAACAATTCAACAATGTCTGATGCCACGTTTCACCCCTCTAAATAAAGGGGTAGAATTAAAAAAACCCACAGAAACGATGAAAGATGGAATTAC
Organism: Tachyglossus aculeatus; assembly: GCF_015852505.1. NCBI lineage: Eukaryota > Metazoa > Chordata > Mammalia > Monotremata > Tachyglossidae > Tachyglossus > Tachyglossus aculeatus. The sequence continues at coordinate 9,750,584 of NC_052080.1, forward strand.
AAAATTCATTTACTTGAATCTTTTCAGAATCTCTATTACCTTCTTCTCTGATAGGTCATGGTCTAGTTCATCTTCGGAATTCTCCTCAATTTGCTGCTGCTGCTGCTGCTGTTGCTCCTGCATATCTTTCATTTTAATCAGCAGTTCAGCCTTTGGGGCAGATGTGCTGTAGTATGTAGAACTGGTCGTCAGGGAGATGGCAGATGGTATGCTCTGCTCTTCTTTCCTGGTTTAAAAAGTTAAAACTTTAATTAGCTGACATCCCGACCATGTGTGTCTATGAGCCCCCTTCCCCCATTCAAATACCCTCTGCTGGGTTTTGACGAGTAAATGTTGGCTTTAATGAAAACACTCCAGCCAGGGGACAAATAAGGAGAAAGAAATGTCTCAAGAAGAAGGGCTCTGTCAACTAAAAAGAAACATGCAAAACCCTTAGCTAATAATGATAATAGTAATTCCGAGTTTTGTTAACATTTACTACATGCCAAACACTGTACTGAGCCCTGGTGAAGATACTCAGGTCAGACTCAGCCCCTGGCCCACATGGGGCTCATAGTCTAAATATGAGGTATCGAATCCCCATTTTGCAGATGAGGAAACTGAGACACAAAGAAGTTAAATGACTTACCCGAGGTCACCCAGCCATTAAGTGGCAGAACTGGGATCAGAACCCAGGCCCTCTGATTCCCAGACCTGTGCCCTTTCCAGTAGGGCTCACAAGCTCAAACATCAAATTTCAGCCTGGTCATTTCAAATTACAAGTGAATCTAGCAGGCTCATTATTCTGCAGCTGGTTTGCAGGGAGTGGTCTGTTCTATTGACCTTGGTCTAATGGAAAGAATTTGGGCCTGGGACTCAGGAGACCTGGGTTCAAGTCCTAGCTCAGCACCTGGCCTGCTGTGGGACAAATCACAACTTCTCTGGGCCTCAGTGACCTCATCTGTAAAATGGGGATTAAGAGTGTTAGCCCCAGGTGGGACAGGGACTGTGTCCAACCTGATTAATTTATATCTACCTCAGCGCTTAGAACAGTGATTGGCATAGAGTAAGAGCTTAACAACCATCATAATAATAATAACAACATTATTATTATTATTATACAACAAGCTCAACAGGATCTTCCACAAGGCATTCCAAGGTTGTCCCAAGAACTAATGGGGAAGGGACGTGGCTAAAACAGACTGCCTTCAAGAACTAAAATAAATCACCTGAAAAAAAAAGGCCTAAAGGTGCTTTAAGCCTTCATTCAACTTAAGGGAGAGGAGCATTACTTTTAACTAAAGTAAACCAACACTGAAACAAAAGTGCCCGCCTAGAGTCAGGATAACTGACTTTCTACTGTGTACTCTCCCCATTTGCCAGGAGCCACGGAAGGTCATCTGTTCTAATTACAGTAGTTGCTCACTCCTGAGTTTCTTTTATCTGGGGCTAATAAGGGTGCCACAATGGCCTTGGTGAATGTCAGCCCAGCAAGAAACCATGAGATAGGAAGGAAGAGGACATCATAGGAAGGGCTGGGATTGGGTCTTTTGACTCTACTGTTCTCACCCAGAAAGTAACTGCACAAAGAAGGTGTGTGCAACCGTGACCTAGCTGGAAACCACCCAGGATTGGGAATTGGGATATCTGGGGTTCAATCCTGGTTCTGTCATGTGCCTGCTGTGTAACTTTGGGTAAGTCACTTAACTTCTCTGTGCCTTAGTATCTCCATATGCAAAATGGGGATTCAATACATGTTCTCTTTCCTACTTAAAACTGTGAGCCCCATGTGGAACAGGGATCGTGTCCAACCTGATTAACTTATATCTACCCCAGCACATAGAACAGTGCTTGACATACAGTAAGTGTTTAACAAATACAATGACAATGAACTAATAATAAACGGATTCTCCTTCCCCCTTAGACCACGAGTCCAATATGGGACAGGGATCGGGTCTGATCTGATTATCCTGTATCTACCCTAGTGCTCAGCGCAGTGCTTTTCACAGAGCAAGCGCTTAACATACCACCATGATGGTTATTAGATGTTCAATAAATGCTACTGATCAATTGCTTGAAGGGATTTTTCTCTGCCTAAGAGAAATTCTGAAGGAAAAGCCTTCAAATACCTACCACTGGAGAAAGACGACAACCATCCAGTAAGCCAAAAGGCCCCGGGAAGTAAATCTCAACTTCTACTCACTTTTCCTCTGTAATCCTGGGAGAAGGAACCTTTGGCAGCATCTTCCGGCGCTGCTGAGCTTCTTCCAGGAGGTGTTCATCTTTAGGGAAGATCCCTTCCATCAGGTCCATCGTGGTTTTGATTTTCGCATTGGGATCCAAAATGTCTGCTAGAGATTTATCTTTGCCCACAATCTCCCTGGCCAGCTCCTCTGACTTCAGGTCTTCAAAGGTCTTCTCCTTGGCCTTCACATAGCTGACAGTTGGCGTGGAGGCCTCACCGTCTTTCACGTTGGCGGCCGAGGCTTCGGCTGGCTGTGAGTCAGCGAGCCTGGCTTTACTGGCCGCCTCTGGCTCCACTCCCTGCCTGGTGTACGCACAGAAGCGAGAGTAGGATTGCTCAGAAGTGCTGAGCGTCTTGATCTGGTCTTTCTCCAAGCCACAGGGCAGGGCGGGAAGCTCCAGGGGGCTCACCAAACTCTGTCGGCTCTCCTTCTCGGCGTGGCTTTCCGAGTGGACGATCTTAATGGGGACCATTTTCACGGTGGTGTTGTTCTCCATCACTCTTTCAATTCTGAAAGGGGAAAGGGGGCCAGTTAAAGACGCAACCTGTGGATCCTACTTCTTCAACACATTCCGGGAGAAAGGGATCCCGAACTGCAGAGAGTTTTTCAAATGATACGGATGTGACCAGGAAACTTACCGTAGCCTCTGTAAAATGAATGTGGTTTCTGCTCTAACGTACTCAGCTCTCAAGTAACAAACCATTTGGGTGGCTTTCAAATGCCACACATTTCTGCAAGATGTTTTTATTTTTAAATTTCTAGTTTTCTGGTAAAAGATGACTAAAAGGGGTCCTGAATTTTTCACAGGAGAGAAGAGAGAGAGGAGAAAGGATGAAAAGAGGAAAAAGAGGAGGAAGAGAGAAAAAAAGAAACAAGGGTAGAGAGAGGAGCGCAAGGAGAGGAAAGAACGAAAAGAGAGAGCTAAGGGACAAAGAGGCTAAATCATGGGGGAAAACAGAGACAGATGAAGAGTGGAAAGAAAGGAGAGAGGAGAGATACATATTCAGAGAGGTAGCCTGCGCCGACCTGCAGCCCCAAATCCCTCACAAACTGCCCATCATGTACACAACAATTAATTTGTACTCAAATAATAGAGTTTTAAATAATTTGAGAAAATCTAAATTATACATAAATGAGAGTTTACTTACTAGTTTGCAAGGCTAAGAAAAATGCAACACTTTGGGTTGGTTTTAAAGTCAAAGAGGAGAAAATGTACTGCCTCAACATTGTGGTTTGGAAATTCTGGCACATGATATTTTACTGTAACTTAAATATCTCATTTTAAAATTTAACTATTGACTAAGGCACACGATGCTTTTTCTACATTATCAAGTGAGGTACGGAAAAGAAAGTTTAATTCTTCAGGATTTTTTTCTCCATTTCTGAATGCATATTTTCCTTATCCCTTTCCTTCCCCACATTTTTGTGGAGAACCCTCTGACTGCACTGCATATTCAAACGAATTTTAGAGGTGCTACAGAGAGTTTACCCATCACTTGTAGGATATCTGGTGAATCCCCTATTGAAACCTACCACACTGTGTTCACACTATTCTCCCCAACCTGGGACTAGTATTTTCTTCAATTAAAAATGGGGGAAGAAAAAAAAGGAGAAGTATCCCTCTGTACAACAGCATGAAAAGGACACTCATTAATCATAAATAAGATTTCTTGTCATATAATATTGCTTCTCTGTTTTCCATTAATATAAATCAATTTTTTCTGAAAATACTCAAGGCTTCAAATTTATTTATTTTTTTTAAAGTTCACTTTTCCCTGACTGGTCCAACTGAGGAAAAACAAGCCCGATTCTGAAGTCTCTATCACAGCAAAATGCCCATCAACTCCTAATTCTGAGGAAGGACAGGGACCAGACACCAAATCCCTGTTCTTGCTTTGGTCTCAAGTCTGCAGAGAGCAGTCTGTCAGGACTGATCAAGTGCTTCAAGGTAGTTCTGTCCTCTGTCCGAAGCCTAGCCCTTATCATTGACACATCAAAACAGCTCTTATCACAGGGCTTTCACCCACTTGTCACCAGGAGTCACTCAACACTAGTGCCCGCTAGACCTCTGCTAGGTCTGCTTACAGCAACCAGGAAGTGTGTCAAGGAATGATACTGGGAAAATGAATAGTGGAGAGTGCAATGCCCGAATGTAACTTCAATTACTGAGGTTCTCGAAAGGAAGAGATAACTCTCTATGCATATTTTACGTTTCTATAATAATCTTAGTAAGAGCAGGCATTCAAGATGGCAATCAAACAATCCTATTTTTAATCCTAATTTAAACTGCTTTGACACAGACTTGAATATAGGGGTGTTTGGGAGCTTAACCTAAAACGTTCCCACCATTAACACTCCCTAATGAAAAAATGTCCAAACACAGAGCTTAAAAGTTCAGCTCTAAATCTCGTAAATTAAGATCTGAACAATCCCTGGTTTTCTATAAAGAAATTCACATCGGATTTCTGCTGCCTTAGAGATGTCCAGCTAGCTGTGATCCAGCTAGCACAGTCCCAAGGATGGTTAGCTGCTTAAGAAAAGCAAAGGGGATCAGGATATGGGATCCGGAAATGGGAAATAGATGGGGAACGGGGAGAGATGTACAGCCAGTGCTTCTGCAAGACTGCTCACCACTGCAAACTGAAGAATAAGCAATTGGAAAACCATTGGCATAAACAAACTCTAAGCCCTTTTCTTCATTCAGGTGGCAAGAAGCAGCAGTGTGGCTGAGAGGACAGAGCACAGGCCTGGGATTTAAAGGACCTGAGTTCTAATCCCAACTCTGCCACTTGCCTGCTGTTTCACCTTGGACAAGTCATTTGACTTCTCCGCCTCAAATCTGGGAATTCAAATATCTTTTCTTTCACCTTACTTAGTTCTTGAGCCTCATATGGGACAGGGACTGTGTCTGGCCTGATTATCTTGCATCTACTTCTGGAGCTTAGTACAGTGCTTGGCACACAGTAAGCGTTTAACAAATACCAGTTAGTAAATGGAGAATAGAAAGAGAACCAGAAGTGAGTCTTGAGGTACTCTCACCATGAGAGGGTGGGAAGCAGAGGAGCCACCAGTTAAAGAGACTGAGAAGGAGCCACCAGACAGACAGGAGGAGAACCAAGAGAGGACAGCATCAGTGAAGCCAAGGTTAGACATTGTTTCCAGGAGAAGGGGTGGTCCACAACGTCAAAGGCAGGTCAAGGAGGATCAGGATGGAGTAGAAGCCATGTAATTTGGCAAGTAGGAGGTCACTGGTGACAGAGAGGGCTGGTTCCATGGAGTGATGGGGGCGGAAACTGGATTAGGGAGGAGGAGGTCAAAGAGACAATCAGAGGACAGGAAGTAGAGGCAGGGGATGTAAATAACTCATTCGAGGAGTTTGGAAAGGAACGGTAGAAGGGAAATGGAATGAAAACTCAAGGGAGCTATGGGGTCAAGGGAGGGGTTTATTTTCCAGGGTGGGGTTATGGGGGCATGTTTGAAAGCAGTGGGGAAGGAGATTTTGGAAGGTGAGTGGTTAAAGACTCAGTTTAAGTCAGAGAGGAAAGAAGGGGAAGGACAAGTGTTTCGATAAGGTGCCAAGGGATGGGCTTGGAGGTGCAGGCAGAGGGAGTGGATTTTAAGAGAGGCAGGGGAAATCTTTTGAGTGGGCACCTAATAAATGTCAATTACTCCTACTATTACTCCCAGTGACTTCCCAAGTACCTGTTTCAATTTGCCTTGATAAATAATTATATAGTTTTATGATGAAGCATACCAAATTTATCTTAAAAAAACTAAATGATTAATTCTTCAAAAAATGAAGCCAGTGTCAACCTTAGGGTTGTGAATATGTACTAAGATCATTTTTTAAATATGGGCCTTTTGAAAACAATATGAAATCAGGCTCTCTGACCCATGATTTACACCATAACATAACCTCTAACACCTCTGAAATGCCATAACGTACCTGGTTGGGTTTTCATCCTGGAGTAATACAGGAGGCTTATCGGTGAGTTTTTGTGGGGCAAACTGGGGTGATGGAGACCTAGACATTTCCATTGCCGCTTTCTGGAGGTGGTGGCGATGATGGAACTTTGAAGACAACACGGGTTCGGGCTTAAGACACAACTTCTCCTCATCTAAGTGCTGGAAACCATTCTCAGTAGTCGTGTCTTGGCGCGGTTCCTGTGGCAGCGGGCTGGCTACGTCTTCGATGAAAGTAGCAGGGCTGAGATACAGAGGGGGAGGCCCTCCGCCTGCATCACCTGGGCCAGGGGAATAAGGCAGAAAGGTCTTGCCGGGAGCTACCCGCAGAGATTCCGGAGAGGTGCCGCAGCTGGGCGTGGAAGCATCCGGGCGCCTGTATTTATTCCCGTCAAGCTTGGGCGGAGGAGGTCTCTGAGGCACGGGACCTCGTCTCTTGTTCAAAGCTGTCGGATCTGTCTGATGGGAGACCTCGCCTCTGGCCTGTTGGGGTGGACAAAGGCTGTGGCCCTTTGCTGGTGCTTCAGGGAATGTCTGGGGGAGTGTTTGGCCAGTTTGCTCTTCTTCCCTCTCGCTCTCTTTGGAGAACCTATAATCATTAGGCAGCGTCCCAGCCCTTCCCCGACTCTCTCGGGGTGAGGCTGCAGGTTCTCTGGGGTGAGCTGCTTCACAAGACTTCCAGTGACCTAGCACATTTTGATCGAGCCGATCTCGTTCTTCTTCTGGACTCACTTTCTGGGGCTCTGCATCAGCTTGCCTAGAGATCAGGTAAAATCATTAGCAAACTGTTCTGTCTCCTCACACCTTTTCCCAAGTACAGCTGCCTGTGGGTTAGTAGATTTCAGAGAGATCCTGCTAGCTGCACAATAGTTATCCTGACCCACTTGGATAATTCAGAGCATATACTGGTATTGCTTCCCCATTCCTAATGTCTTATGATGGGTCAATCCCAAACATCAGGTTCCATTACATTCTGCTGGTTCGTTCGATTCAACATAACCACGAACTATACAGAGACACTCAAATGCATCTGACAGGAAAGTTTCCTTTAGAGGTAAAAAAAAAAAGAAATATATTTCCTTGCATGGAATGACGTTAGAACAATGTTGAGGGCTGCGGAATTTCACTTAACTCATCGACAGAAACCCAAGTTCTGTTTTTTTTGAGAAACCTAAATAATGTTAAAGAACCACCTTTAATTATTTCAGACTGCTAATTCAACATGATGATGATGATGATGGTATTTGTTAAGCACTTACTATGTGCAAAGCACTCTTCTAAGCCCTCGGGGGATACAAGATGATCAGGTTGTCCCACGTGGGGCTCACAATCTTAATCCCCATTTTCCAGATGAGGGAACTGAGGCCCAGAGAAGTGAAGTGACTTGCCCAAAGTCACACAGCTGACAATTGGCAGAGCCGGCATTTGAACCCATGACCCCTGACTCCAAAGCCCGTGCTCTTTCCACTGAGCCACACTGCTTCTCTACACAATCTCAAGGGTAAGAATTTTCTAAATTGCAACACAAAAGGGATGTAAAACATCTGGAATCTTCTATCCTGTGTTGTCAAGGGGGTTGAGAAAGGATTTTTTTTTTTAAAGAATGGACGTCATTTGGCACTGAGAAATAGACAAAACCGTTTCAGTCTTCAATACTGTAAAAAGCAGGGAGACAGCCTGGCCTAATGAAAAGACAAGGGGCCTGGTCCTAATCCTGGCTCTTCCACTTGTCTACTATTTGACCTTCGGCCAGTTATTTCACTTCTGCCTGCTTCAGTTTCCTCATCTATAAAATGGGAATTCAATATCTGTTCATTCATTCATTCAATTAATCTTATTTATTGAGCACTGACTGTGCAAAGCACTGTATTAAGCACTTGGGAGAGTACAAGTTGGGAGAGAAGCAGCATGGCTCAGTGGAAAGAGAACAGGCTTTAGAGTCAGAGGTCATGGGTTCAAATCCCGGCTCCGCCAACTGTCAGCTGTGTGACTTTGGGCGAGTCACTTCACTTCTCTGTGCCTCAGTTATCTTATCTGTAAAATGGGGATTAAGACTGTGGGCCCCCGGTGGGACAACCTGATCACCCTGTAACCTCCCCAGCGCTTAGAACAGTGCTTTGCACATAGTAAGCGCTTAATAAATGCCATTATTATTATTATTATTAAATATAACAATAAACAGACACATTCTCTGCTCCTTCCTACTTAGACTGAGTACTTTGAGTGACAGGGACTGTGTGCAATCTTTCTTGCATCTACCCCAGCGCTTAGTATAGTGATTAATAATAATTATTATAATAATAATAAGGTATTTGTTAAGCACTTACTATGTGCCAAGGCCTGTACTAAGCGCTCAGTAGATATAAATTTGTCAGGTGGGACACAGTCCCTGTCCAGCATGGGGCTCAGTCTTAACCCCCATTTTACAGATGAGGTAATTGAGGCACAGAGAAGTAAAGTGACTTGCCCAGGGTCACAAAGTAGACAAGTGGCAAAGCTGGGATTAGAACCCAGGTCCTTCTGACTCCAAGCCAATGCTCCAACCCACTAGGCCATGCTGCGTAATACTATTATTAGTTTCATTATTATTAAATGAGGAAAATATCATCTCTTCTACTTCACTTATGTGCTGTGTTACAAGAGACGTGGCAATACCATCCAGGGTTGCAGAAAGCCTCTGTTCAAACAGGTGATCCACTATCGGTTAACACACAACAGGACACATTACGAGCCTTGCAGACAAAAATTCCAGTAGGCTCAAGGTTTGGCTCTATTCATGGATAGGCCCATATTGCAATACTAAAAGGAAAAGTTCGGTAGGCTGGGGACAGCCATGAGGAAGGATATCAAGGAAGGCAACCATCAGTCTCATGCATCCTGTTGCCACTCCTGGAGGTTGAATGCCACTGGCCTATCCCAATAATGATAATGTTCTTAATTGTCTGGTCATTGTTAACCAACAACCCCAAGAGAGAAAACCTCTATGAGACAGAAACTTTGCCAGTTTTCGCTACCCTGAGGAAATCATAAAGCAGAAGAGATAGCAAGTAAAAGTACCTCTGAGACCCAGAAAGAATGCAGGTTTGCGCTCTGCTCAGAGGAGACTGTAGAGACACAGTGAACTTAGAAAAGAAGCTGCAACAAAAAAACAGAAGAAAAAGCTCAGGAGAGCATTTACCCAATTGGAATCACTCCAGCACTTTAGGCAGATTCTCAAATACTATTAACAGAAATAGGAAGATAAGAAAATGACATAGAAAATAACAAAGCACCAAACTACTTGGTAAACAGTATACACTTAAGTAGGTATTTGTTATACAACCTGACAATCAAAAATAATGATACATTTACAAAATATGAGCAACAATACAAGTCTAACAGTTGGTTCATGGTCCCAAACATGGCTGGTCCAAGCATAATGATCTTCTGGACATAAATCACTAATTTTTGGTGCAAACTGCCCTTAGGATAGCCTCTGGAGGTGCCAGAATATCCCAGACATTGAAACACAGGAATGGAGTGTAAATGAGGATACTTTATGTGCCCCTTTGTAAAAGTAAGCCGTTTGTCTAAACTTAGTTTCTCCAGGGGCATCTCTAATCCCTCCAGTTACTACAGAACCACTACGTTCCCTTCCTGGGTCAACGTGAACACGGGCAACACATCCGAGCCAGGGAACTCAGCAGGAGGAGGCTGGGCACATAAAATAAAATGAACTTAAAAAGAACCTTTCAGTGCCAGACAAGCAGAAAAATGGACTCCCCAGATAAGAGAACCCCTTTATACAAGTGTGATTTTTTCACAACCCATAAAACTGAGGTTCTATTTTCTTTTAAAACATTTTAAGAATGCTCCCTTCAATATAATGTGATGGTTTTGACAGCTGTCTACATGTTTTGTTTTGTTGTCTGTCTCCCCCTTTCTAGCCCATTGTTGGGTAGGGACCATCTCTGTATGTTGCCGACTTGTACTTCCCAAGCGCTTAGTACAGTGCTCTGCACATAGTAAGTGCTCAATAAATACGATTGAATGAATAATCACTGTACTCTCAAAACTGAGTCTCAGTAGCCCTGTCTATGCTTATTATCTGACCCCAAAACTCCTACTTGCTACTTGGGAATAAATAGGTCTGTGCCCAGTTGGCCTTTCAAAGAGATCACAGATTCCGTTTGGCAAAATTGTGAAGTCATTCAGCTACTAAGGTGGAAAGTCAAAGCAAGAGCCTATAGTTTCTGCTATGAAAAACTTGGGGATCCTCCCCTCAAATTCATGATATAATCGAGTTTTTAATATTTCCTGGAAAAGGGACCTTATGCTCGCACAATGCCTTTCTACACAGACAAAAGAAAGATGTCAGATTCCAAGTAACTGGGACAGTAGAAGAGCTGAAAAGCATCTTTGAAAAGGACACAGAGAAACCAAATGAGGATTTGGCAACCCAAGGTATGCTCTGGGAAGAACACGTGGGATCGTAAGCAGTGTGGCTTAGTAAAAAGAGCCTGGAAGCCCCAGCTCCTAGCCTCAGCTCTGCCACTGGACTGCTGGACGATCTAGGGCAAGTTTCAACCTCTCTGTGCCCCAGTTTCCTCCTCGACAAAATGGGGATAAGATGCCTGCTGTAGCCCATCTGGGACAGAGACTACATCTGATCTGATTATCTTATGTCAATCCCGGAGGCTGCCACACGGATAGAGCTTAATAAACACCACCCTTATTACTATTCTTAAAAAAATTATCTCCATGTCCCACAGTTTGTTTTCTCTTTTATAGCTCACACATTCCTGACTGCACGAAGACACAAAAAGCAGGGCTAAAGTTTATATACTGCCACCTCTCTCTAACCAAGGGTCTGATCCTTTTTCTGATAATGATGATGATAATAATAATAATGATATGCTATTTTTTAAATGCTTGGTATGTGCCAAGCAGTCTAAGTGTTGGGGTAAATACAATATAATCAGAACAGACAGTTTCTATCCCACATGCAGCTCACAGTCTAAGAAGGACGGAGAACAGACCCACTAATTTTGCCCCTTAAGGTCCCACTCAACTGAACTATTATTCCACAGGAGCTATTTCTCTGCTGTTTGATATTTCCCATTTCCAAGCTGACAGTCGTCTGTCGCAACAAAGGAACTGGGAAACACTAATAAAAATTAACTGAAGTCTTCAGATAATTTAAATATGTTTTGTAGTATGAAGTATATTTATCTATTTGCATTTAGTACAATCTGTCTACATATCTGTCTACACAGAAAGAATATAAACACACACACACACACACACACACACACACACATTTTCAGATTCCCAGCAGATTAGAACTCAGGCTTTCTCAGGGCAATTCCATGTGCCATAAACTGCCTCTGACTGTGGTCTGGTCTATCTGACTGTGTGAATTACGGCAGATGGCACAGGGAAAAGCTGGACTCTTAAATCATGGAATATGTCATTTTGACTTCCTCTCGTTATAGCATAGTTATTTTACATATTCACGTATACCCATACATACAAACCCAGGAATGCTTCAGTTGGTATGGGAACTGAAAATGCTCCATTCATGGATTTCATTTTGGTTGAAGTTACTACAACAATTTACTGCTGCACTCCAATTTTGTTTTTTTCTCACAAAATCAAAGCCTTAAGTGGATTTTCATTTCTTCAAATGACCAGATTGTAGGCAATCAAGGTCACAGAAAAGGGGACTAGCAACGTGAGTTACATGCATAGCTGTTGCTGACGTACAAAGTACACATCAAAACAACATGCAGATCATCTTTTTGAAGAACCCAGGTGGAAAGCATCCACATTCAACTGGGCACAATTACAGGTCCACCTAGCATTCATCTTAAGGATCCTCTACAGGATTCCTTTCTCCGGTTTTGCCTCCATCTTCAACAATAAAGGAATCCCCGACAGTACTTCACAAAGAAACAAGACTGAGAAAATGAGATTGTTGTGGTGAGTCGAAACTGAAAGCAGAGAGAAAAAGATAATGTGCCATGCACTGAAAATGGACTTTTGTACAAGCGCCTGTGAACACTTCAAAGCAGAAAGTAAAATAGTTATACAAAGGCTGGGGGGTGGGGAGGATGCAGGAGCAAGGGAAGGGTGAGCAGCTGCATTACACACTCAGGATAATTTACATTTGGGATGCGTTGGTGGCTTCATTCTCATGCAAACCATGATAATTAGATGTTACCATGGAGAGATGTGCTCTTACTGTTCAAAAAGGAGGAAAGAAAGCAAACTTCAAGTGGCAGAAGGACCCAGGAGAAACCTGAAAAGGGTTACAACACCATTAACTACTGATACACCTCTCTCTGTAAACATACTGGCCAATGACCAATTTTGTATCATAGGGGAAAAAAAATTTCTAACAGGAGTTCAGGGCCACAGAGAACCACGAAGAAAAATGTAACCTGCTCCAAAAAGACAGTCCTGTTGGGAAAAGAGATAGTTAGAAAAAACCTCTCAAGATCTCCAGTGGCAAACAAGATCATCTTATCTTGCAGAACCAGGATGAGAAGGAAACAAAGAATCCTCTATTTACCTTGACATCTTGCAGTTCAGCTGTCACCTTTATCAGCACCAACACCCTCTCTGAAGTGGAGGAGGCAGGGGGATGGGCATAAGTGAGGTGTCAGAGGTGGGAAAGAAGAGAATGAGGCAATATGAGTGGCTGAGGTTGAGAGGACTGAAGAGTGTGAGCTGGGGTGGAGTGGGAGAAGAGTGGACCAGTAAAAAAGGAGAGAATTGATGGACAGCCAGAAAGTCAATAATCAGGAGTTTCTGACCGTAGTCTGTCAGCTTGTTGTGGGCACAGAACATATCGAACCAAATGTTGTATTGTACTCTCCCAAGCACTTAGTACGGTGCTCTGCACACGGGAAGTGTTCAGTCCGAAGGCACTCTTGAGGCATCTTCAGTGCACTAGATAGCTCCAAAGAGTTTACTATGCTGCCATATCTCTTCTAACCTATTCCCACCCTGGGAAATCATGACAGCTTAACATTAATAATCGTCCCAATTTTCCCCAGAACTGGCCAGTGCCCCAGCCAACCCTTGCCGCAGCCCAACACCCATTCACATCATCACAAGCTCAATCCTTGTCATCTTCTGTTAGTGGCTAAGCAAAACACCAGTGTGGCTTGCCACGTGTGTTGAATTCCAAATGCAGAGGCCATAATGACTAAAGGCCGCTTGTAAGGAATATGCCAATTTCAGGAAGAAAAGCAGCTGACAAAAAACTCTTGACTGCTTTGGAACTGCTTGAATTGATAAATTCCTTGACTTCCACTGCTCAAGTATGAAAAACAGTTTTTCGTTTGGGATCTGGAAAGCAATTGAGGATGAGAACATGCAACCTTGTTTAATCTTCTGCTCTGCTTAGCACAATATTTTAAGATACATTTTCAGTCTATTGTTTGTTTATTAATCTTCCAGAATACAGTTTTTCTACCAAACTGGAATGGGCCAGGGTGGGAAAGGAGGGGAGGGGGAAACTGTTCATCCTGAGTCAGAAAGCAACTTTCAACCCATTAGACAGAGTTTTGAGGGGCTCAGCAAATGGGTGACTTTGGATGTCATTATCTCTTACTGACATTTGTCACCTTCCTCTGACAGGGGAATTCCCAAGCTTCTTTCTTTTTTTAATGCAATTTATTAAGTGCTTACTCTATGCTAACCCTGAGGTAGATAGAAAACTGTCAGATTGGACACAGTTCCTGTTTGTGATGGGCTCACAACCTAGTGTTGCCCATTTTATAAATGAGAAGATTTAGGTCAGGAGAGGTAAGGTTACTTGCCCACAGTCACTGCATTTGTTTTGTGGTTTCTATCCTTATTTGATTCCATACAGAGCTTTTTTGTCATTATTTCATTAATCAGTTAATGGTATCCATCGAGCATTCATTTACTGTGTGCAGAGCATTGAACTAAGAGTTTGGGAGAGTTTAATCCAATAGAGTTGGTAACTATGATCCCTGCTCACAAGAAGCTTACAGTCAAGACAGATGTGAACAGTTGCTGAAGATTTTACTTCCACTTCTCTGTCCACCTTTGGTATTGAAACAATCTTGGATGTGGATTCCTGGGACCTGGATTGGGTACAATCCCAAATCCTCACTAGCAAAGTCATTATGCAGATTCAAGAATCTGGACCAAGAAAATTAGGTGGGGGAAAATAATCTTTCACTGATTAACTTCTATTGTTACAAATTTAAATGCATGATGTTCAAGAGGGGTATAAACTTATGGTTCCAAACTCAGCCAACCCTAGGAAAGAACATTCCACCCTAAACTCATCTTTTCATAGGCATTTAAATATAAATTTGGAAAGCTTAAACGTTCAAAATGTTATTTTCCTAGTACGTTCAAACCAAAGACACATTTTCACTTTCTCAAAAATAGTACAAAGCAATATTTTAACGAACTACTCATGCTACTACACTGCCAATCCACCAAATAATTGTGCTCTCGTTGCCGTTTTGTTTGTAGCTCAGAAGGGCAAAATCCACAAAAGTACACTTTGAAATATTAATGACCACCTTACAACCGATCATTAAGAGTTGATGACCAGCTTTTTTATCCTCCTTCACTTGACAAACCAATAATTAGCAGCTGGAAAGTGAGTATCCTTGGTTATTAACTACAAAGTTATACCTACCCTCAACAGAAGTAGTGTGGCCTAGTGGAAAGAGCACGTGAAAATCAGAGGACCTGGGTTCTAATCCTGGCTCTGCCACTCATCTGCTGCGTGACCTTGAGCAAGTCACAACTTCTCTGGGCCTCAGTTACCTCATTTGTTAAAATTAGGATTAAGACTCGGCCCTACATGGAACATGGGCTGTGTCCAATCTAACCAGCTTGTATCTACCCCGGTACTTAGTACTGTGTCTGGCACATAGTAAGTACTTAATATCATTAAAAAAGCAAAAACAAAAAACAAAACAAAAAAACAGAGAAATCATCTCGCCTGCTAATGGAACACTCTAAATGTTGAAATCGAAGATCCTTGTGCACAAGTTTATTCATCACAACTCCTCTCACTACATTTGAAACTGAAGAAGCAGCATCAAGGCCCTGCAAGGCTAGAACCATATTGAGTGCAACCAAGCATATTTTTCATACAAGTCATGAGATTTTTCCCAAGTTTACAACTTGTCCTGCAGTCCTCAACAACAGAAAAGTACATCTGAGCCCAGATTGCTACACACATAAAACCAGGCACAAACACAAAAATACATAAAAAATGTGATCTTAGCCAAATGTCTTCACTTTTATATGCCTCAGTTTCCTCATACATAAAAATGGGGATTACATCCTACTCCCTCTAGATTGTGAGCCCCATGTCGGACGGTGTCCAACTGAAATATCTTGCATTGAACCCAGTGTTTAGGTCAACGCTTGGCACACAGTAAGCACTTAAATGCCATAATTTCCAGCCAACCTACTTTCCTTTCCCACTCAACCCAGGGCTTTACATTTCACCTTGCCTATAGGAACAGCCTCCTTTCAGGGTCACACCTGGAGAGTTTCCAGTGCTCTACCAGTCTTGACTACAGAGGGAGAGTCAAGCAGAGGCCTATCCATTCCATTCCCAGTTTGGGAAGTGGCTAGTGAGTGGAAGGCAATCTGCTACAAGTCAAAACTCAGATATGCTAGGCAGCAGCAGCACAGGAGAGCGTTGAGGGCGGAGATTCAAGTTTACTGCGCGGAAGGAGGTAACAGTAAACTACTTTCGCATTTTTACCAAGAATACCCTATGGATACAGTACTAGAACGACCACAGAGGTGGGTGGGGCATTCTGGGAGAGGTGTGTCCATGGCGTCGCTATGGGTCGGACACCATTTGACAGCTTAAGACAAGACATTAGAACCTCAATGGGTTGATTCCAAGGTAAGGAAAGGAGAGGCAATAATTACAAAAGCAGGATCCTTCCATAGAGGGTTAGTGCTTTCAGTCCTCTGCCACTGAAAATGAAGCAGCTATTTGAGCAGGAACCTCAAGAGGGCTTGTGTCTTTCAACTTCTTTTCTTACTTAAAGGAATTGGGGGAATTGGAGAGGTGGAGGCAGCTGTTGAAGAATGCTAATAGAATGCATATAGGTGGCTGTTGGATAGCCACCTACTATGGGTGGGTGGGGAGGCCCAGGAAGCAGAAGAAAGGAGTGGGATGTGTGACAAGGATGGCCACTGAGGAACTTGGGAACACCAGGCATTGCCATGCACATGACGTTACATGTGTCACAATGTCTTGACATTGCTCCTCTTTATACCATCCTTCTTACTGTACCTTGATCTCCTCTCTCTTGCCTCCGACTCCTTGCTCACATCCTCCCTTCCGCGTGGAACTCCCTCCCCCTTCATAGCCGACAGTCTGCAACAGAATTAGGCTAAAGCCACGCAGAGGTGGTTTCTCAGGATTCTTCTGTTTGTGGGCCTTCAGCTCGGTATGGCGTGACCTGATGGACGCTGGCAATCCCTTCTCCCCTTGCCAGCCTGGCTGGACTCTGGGGATGGTCCTGGACTCTAGGACTGGAAAAGCCTGTAAAATGGCCTGTCAGTGAAGTCCATGTGCTGCCAATGGGCTTTCTGAGTCAGACTTGGTAGCAGTTCTGGAGCTCTGAGGCTGCCAAAACCTGAATCTTTCCTAGTGGGATGGTCCCTGCGACTGTGAGCTTCATGCTTAATGTTAGGTTAGTTTCATCGTGCATGTTTGGGAACTGTATACCTGATCCTAGGCAGAAGCTGTCTACTGCTCTAAGAGTTCCTTTAATCCATGCATTTATGCCAAAAGGCCTGGTTTTGATTCCGATAGCATTGCCTGAAGGTGATGGTTTATTTCTTCTTTCCAAGAGTTATCAGCAGAAATACCATCTACTTAGTTAATCAGCAAATAATTTTTTCAGAAAGGCAGCACAGTCTTGTGGAAAGAGCACAGGCCTAGGAGGCAGGAGGCCTGGGATCTAATCCTGGCTCCACAACTTGGGGGCTGGGAGAGCAGGCACAAATCATTTCACCGCTCTGGAACTCAGTGTTCTCGGCAAAATGGGGACGCCTGCTGTCCCTCCTATTTGGGCCGTCAGTCCCACAGTAGGGCAGGGACAGTGTCCCATCTGCTTATCTCATATCTATCCCAGAGCATGGCACTTAGTAAGCATTTAATAAATAGGAGGAATATTATCATAATTAGTCTATATAATCATCCTTTGTGACTGTTTCCAATATATCCCACAAGACACCTATCAGAGGAGGGCAGCAGTGAAATGCTACCCCCGCCATTATTTCTATTGTTTGAGGACTCATTTGAATCTTCTGATCTACCACCTATAGGTTGTGAAATATAAAACTGATTGCCTAAATCATACCTAGATTTTAGAGTAGTGACACTCTTTGGCTAAGAGCTATCCTCCCCCTTCAGATGCCAGCAATTTGGAGTCTTCCAGCTAGCACTGCATAAGAAACGTCTGTTAAAAGCTTTTCAGTGATTTTGTCAACAAGATACCATTTCTTTCATTACTTGCTGGCCCCAGTGATGATTCTCTAGCATTTGCTGATATAAACCGATATTGGATAAACAAATATCATAATAACAATATTACTGAGCCCATTGTGGGGTAGGGACTGTCTCTATGTGTTGCCGACTTGTACTTCCCAAGCGCTTGGTACAGTGCTCTGCACACAGTGATTGCTCAATAAATATGATTAAATGAATGTATGAATGTTTGTGGTATTTAACACATCCACCAAACTAGCTCTCTTCCTCCCTTCAAAGCCCTGCTGAGAGCTCACCTCCTCCAGGAGGCCTTCCCAGACTGAGCCCCTTTTCCTCTGCTCCTTCTCCCTTTGCTCTACCCCCTTCCCCTCCCCATGACACTTGTGTATATTTGGACAGATTTATTATTCTCCCGGCTCCGCAACTTGTCAGCTGTGTGACCCTGGGCAAGCCACTTCGCTTCTCTGGGCCTCAGTGACCTCATCTGTAAAATGGGGATGAAGACTGCGAGCCCCAAGTGGGACAACCTGATGACCTTGAATCCCCCCCAGTGCTTACAACAGTGCTTTGCACATAGTAAGCGCTTAACAAATACCATCATCATTATTATTACTTATTTTATTCATGATGTACATAGCTATAATTCTATCTTCTGATGGTTTTGATACCTGTCTACTTGTTCTGTTGTCCGTCTCCCACTTCTAGACTGTGAAACCATTGTCAGGTAGGGACCGTCTCTATGTTGCCAAATTGTCCTTTCCCAAGCGCTTAGTATAGTGCTCTGCACACAGTAATCGCTCAATAAATATGACTGAATGAATGAATGAATGAATGAATGAGGCTATTGCAGCCAGGAACACAGGGTTGATAAGAATACTGTTTCTGCCACAGGAGCCACTATAGATGTAGTATGTTGTTCACAGAAAAGTGGATGTCTCTACTATATCAATCAATTAACAGTATTTATTTAGTGCTTACTCTGCTTATCAGTGTACTAAGTGCTTGGGAGAGGCAATAAAATTAGTAGACATGATTCCCATCCTTGATGAGATAGACCATACAGGACACAGACACTAAAATAAATTACACACTGGGGAAGCTGCATAGTTTAAAGATATGTATCCAGGAACTACCAGGTGATGGGGCTGGGTGAGAGGCCTGGACCCAAGTGCTCACATGAGGTGGATGTGCTGCAGTGGCAGATGGGGGGGTGGGGTGTGGAGAAGGGAGAATTTGGGTGGGGGTGATGAGAGATTAATCAGAGAAAGCCTCCTGGAGAAGATGCCATTTCAGAAACAAAATTAAAAAGGTGAGTGTTGCAGAGACTCCAGCTGAAGAAATGCAGATTATGCTGATGAGGTTTTGCTTTTGGACAAGCACCTAATTTTACAGATTATTTTAGGGTTTCTAACCCCTTGGGACATGTTCTAAATATCAAATCAGGCAGGACATGCTACAACAGATATGACAAGTTCTCCAAAGAACTGTTTATCAAATTATTTACAGAGAGGAATTATTAAACCAAGGAGGCAGGCCCAGTTACTATCCACTGTGTAAGTAGAATAGCTGCTCACCCTCTCAAATCACAACTGGCACCAAGCCTCCAAAGCCCAAAACTGTCCATGGTTACAGGGAATAAAAATACTCTGACTGACCATGGTCGAGAACAGGAGGATCTAATAGTATTCAAGAAAGGAAAAAATAATATTGTATCACGCTTTCTATCTCCTTTGTTAATAAGTGCTTACTATGTGCCAAGCACTGTTCTACCCTTCAGATATCTATAGCACGGGAGGGAGAGGAGTACGACAGCAGATGCTTTTCAAAGCTTTATGAACTCTCCATTAGCTTCCACTGTATCACTAACCAACCAAAAGACAGTTGTTATCAGAGTAGTCAATCAAAATGGATCCAAGAACTCACCCACATTAAATGTGAGAGAGTATGTCACCCCAGCTGGATAGCATCATCCTTACATAACCTAGAATGAACGGTTAATACCGATATGATATATGGTTATTTCTCATCTCTTTCATTAGTGCCCCTCTTCTGTGCTCCATTTTCATGCCTGAGTTAATGAAAACAGTCTACAATCTCATTCTTTCATTTTTTTTATATAAACAGCTCTCCCTTCAGACTGCAGCATAAAAGCAAGCTTAGATTCTTTCCCCCCTCCTGATTACCAGCTTGTGGACAATAATTAAATAGGCATATTTCTAAAGTAAAAACAAGTCCCATCTTAAAACACTGTTGAACGGGAGACATTTCAGTATCTTTTATAATTGCTCATTTGATCATACCATGCCTCTCACTCCTGTCCCTTCAATACCAGGAGGTATTTCCACTGCTGACAAAATAACATTTTTCTAGCTCATTCTTCTGTTTGCTTTTCCTTGTCCATTTCTGCTTCCTGAGCTAGTAAGCATGGATTTCAAAATGACTACTGCTCCTATGGATAACTCACTTCACATTGAGGAAACAATAAATTCAAGCAGAAACAAATCTTCACTATGTAAGAAAGATTTCATAAAAGGATCTATCACATTACAGAGTCAGCAACGAAATGTTCTTTAATGAGGAAAAAAAAACACCTTTAGATTTACCTTCTATCTCAACACAAAGGGCAAGAATATAGGCTGAACGTCAAAACCTTTCTAAAACAAACAAAAAAAATCCCATGACCCTGAACTGTCATTAAATCGCTTTCATGCGGAATAGCCTCAACAGATCCCAACAGAAGCCCGAGTTCAAAGAGGAGGAAACACTGTTAAAAAATAAGGATGCCTTAAATCAATAGTCAGGTGAATCACTTAACCTATTTAAAATGACTACAAAGAGCAATTTCCATTGGCATTCACACCTCCTCCAATTACTGTTCATTCTGCTGTGGCTGTTGACTCACCATTTCCTTTCAATATTCCCAGTCAATAGTCAAACTGCCTGCTTTGTACAGCTTAAGAAAGGGGTCTTCATCTGATTCTGCATTCTCAACTCAATCTGCTGGGAGACCAATCTGACGAGAGGCTGGTTCGGCAAAAATCTATTTCCCACTGTGCAACATTGTAAAATGCCCAGGTTTAGAGGCGCGCAAGTGAGGATCCCGGCACAGTAGACTCCAGCCCAGAAAACAAACACGTTTGAAAGGCACTGCCTTCTCTACCACTGTGCATTTTGCCAACTGTGAAAACAAAAGCTGCTAAAAACAGCAGTCAGTCACACACACACACACACTCTCTCTCTCACTGAGGCTCTTGTTGGAATTAACACTGCCACTTGCACCATCTTTACATGTAAAACCACAGTCCAAACAACTAACAAGGAAACAGTCACATATACCCCTACATTATCCCTTTGTTAAAAAGATCCGCTTGTTTTTGTGGATCAGCATGGACAGGCATACGATAATTTTTTTTAAAGAAGATTGGAGAACAAAAGAAGAACCCCCGAATGCAGCAAAATCACCCAAGAAATGTCAGGTGAAGAGCTGGCATTTGTTCCCCAACAATATAATTCTTCCCAAGGAAATAGGACAAGAAAGTCTTACCAGGCTTCAATGCTCTTCACCCCTGTTTCCTAGATCTGTGAGCTCTCTCTGCAAGCAAACACACCAATGAGCTCAAGGGAGCTCCAGGGTCATACAGAACTGATTTTGCTTTCAGCCTCTGTATCTCATTTACTGTAATACAGAGGATTTTCAAAGCCATGCCTCACAACAGCTGGCTTGTCTTTGCCTGCTTCTAGGTGATTGACAAGTTCAAACAAGATTGGTCAACTTTAACCTTGATGACTGAAGGCTTAGTTTGTATTATATGTCACATCACTGACGACTTCTGACCTCAGGGAGAAAACCTCAAAAAAACTTCAAAGCTTCATTAAAAAAAAATCCCAAATGGCTTTTATGTACTCTTTTTGTATTCCACAAAAGAAAATGATGTCCTAGCTCCAACTAAACTAATTCTAGAACACTATCAATATTCAATCACACAAGGAACCATTGGTAAGCACCTGACAAAATACCTTTCCCCTCCTAAACCACATGAAGATGAAGAATCACTTGTGAAATGGGGAAACTCACAAACACTTTTCTTCTTTGTACACTCCATATTGAAGACTATGTGTATTCATACATACACACACGTATATAATTCACCCTTGAATGGGGGACTTCTATATACAACTCTGACAGACACATACATGCAAACCCATAAAGAGAATGTAAAATCTATCCACCAAACCAAACCCACCACTGCAAGCTGTTCACTATACAGGAGCTGGTTATATGTTAGTGTTATAATCCAAACCCAGTGTCTTCCCTCTTCAATGCTTGAAGCCCTCTCCCCAACACCAAGGGTGGGAAGGGGCAGAAAAAGAATGTTTATTATTTTTAATATGTAGCAGCTTGGGAGAAAACGTTCGGTGCAGAAGACTGAACCTGGTGGCACACGTAAATATTTGAATTATCTGTGCCTAATCCCTGCTTCCTGTTACAAAAATAATCAAGATTTAGATTCTGAAAAAGGATGCCACGACCACAACCTCGGTGCAAATTCCAGCCTACTAAAAACGGTCTCTTCCAAGAAGCCTTCCCTGATTGACGCCTCATTTCCCCTATTCGCCTCCTGTGTTGCCTATGCTCTCGAATCTGTACCCCTTAAACACACCCTGAAAGGCACTTGATAGTTTCCCCATAGCACTTGCGTACATTCATCGATGCTATTTATTGAGTGCTTACTGGGGTATGTGCTTACAACTGTAAGCTAGTCGGTCCCTCTAGACTGTAGTGAGCAAGAAACATGTCTATCAACTGTTCCAGGTACTCTCCCAAGCACTTATTATAGTGCTCAGCACAAAGAAAGCGCTCAGAGAACGAGGAGTCAGAGAACTGTACCAAGCCCTTGGATGAGTACACTATCCTCAAGTTCTGTCACTCTCCTATTTATGATTTGTGTTTCAAGTCTGTTCCCCTGTAGACGGTAGGCTCCTTGTGGGCAGGGATTGTCTACCAACTCTGTTGTACTGTACTCTCCCAAGCGCTTAGGACAGTATTGGGCACACGGTAAGCACTCAATAAATACTACTGATTGACTCCACTGTCACTGGCGAGACCATAAACGTCAGCATCACATCTTGCTATTTTAAAGCTATTACCAAATTTTAGTGTGTCAACCAGATACGGTACAGATGAGACTTTTGCAGCCCAGAGTCTATCAGAATAGCTACTAGGTGCAAAGCTATTCAAATTAAAAATAAAATAATATTTGCAATCATCATAATTTGCATGACATTTTTTTTGTCTGAGGGTCTCTATGGAGCCAATCCTACACCGTAGCCTCTTTGGCAGACGAAAACAGCAGCTGCAAGGTACTGCACTGGGACAAAACTCAGATGTAAAATATAATATTAGCTTGAAACTGTGTGAGGCAAAGATGTACGAAAAACTGCAGTCATTTAAGCAGGAACTCAGTTTGGGCACAATGCAGTTTTAAACTCTTGATTTCGTATCTCATCCATTGGTGCTTCCCACTCCTGACCTCTGGGTTTTTTTTGCCTGAGGGATTCACTGGAGCCAAACCATCACTGTAGCCTCTTTGGTAGATGAAAACAGCAGCTGAAAGACACTGCACTGGGACAAAACTCTCAAGTAAAATAAAATATTAGATTGAAACTGTGTTAGGTATGGTTGTAAGGAAAATTGAAATTACCTCTGCAGGAATTCAGTTTGGGTACAGTGCAATTTTAGACTCTTAATTTTTTTTTAATGTCATCCAAAGGTGCTACTAAACTCCTGACCTCTGGCTGTGTGTGGAGAAATGACTAATTATCAATTTAAAAGGATGAGGGACAAAATCACCCAGGAGCCCTGTCCATGAGCACTCTGCTGTCTTTCCCAAAGCTACTCTACAGATTCTGGCTCAGTCCAATGCTGCTCAGCACAACGATCCCAACGGAATCACAGTGACTGCAGACCGCAGGGGCTGCAGTGTTTGTGCTCCTCCCTCGCCTGCGAGTGGTTGGTCACCAGCCTGCAGGAATCATTAAAGAGGCAGCACAAGGAAGAGGCTGGTGGAAGTAAATCTCTGGGGCAGAAGGCGGAGGGATCTGTGGAGATAGTGGCAGGCTGGAAAACAAAAAGGCATTTTGCAGGGGATTTCAGGGAGTTGCCTTGCCACAGAGACTTTGGAAAAAAAGGCAGAAGCGTAAAATGCTCGCTGAATGTCTGGGCTGTTATAAATGTCACTCTATGTACTTTAGTTATGTATGATTCAAGCATTAGGCAGCTTTAGAATGTGAAGTCAATCAATCAATAGCATTTACTGAGTGCCTGCTGGGCTAAACATTTGGGGGAGTACAACAGGGTTCTAATCCTGGGTTGGGTTCTAATCCCAGCTCGGCCACTTGCCTGATTTGTGATTTTGGAAAAGTCACTTCAATTCTCTGTACCTCAAATTCCTCATCTGTAAAATGGGATTCAATGCTTGTTCCTCCTCCTGCTTAGACTGTGAGTCCCTTGTGAGACAAGGACTGTCCAACCTGATTAACTTGCATCTTGCCCCAGAACTCAGAACAGTGCTTGACAAAGAGTAAGCACTTAAATGCAATAATAATAATAATAATAATAATAATAAAACATTAATGGAAAAAGCAGCTGAATTTCCTAATTAATAGGACTTTAAGCAAATGGTTTTCATTAGATTTCAGAAAGTACTGCTTTAAATCCAACTAGTCAGGTAAACTACACTCAAACACTCTTAGCATTGTCTATCTGAAATAACAGATTCACTTACTAAAGCCAAAAAAAGTTTGTCGCTTTTCGAATGCAAATCAATCATAAGGGCTAATCATTGATTTCATCTTACTTTATCATTTCAGTTTTTTATCATGCTCCAATTTAAGCAAGCAGTAGCTCAAAGAATATTTCTTCTCCACTAAGAACTGATTTACTTTTAAAAATACAAAAGCAGCCTATATTTTCGCAAATCTGTTTGAAAAGGAATGATTTCCTATCATGAAAGCCAAATTGGGCTGCTGGAGTATGGATTCCAAAATTTCACTCACATGGGTCACATGAGAGGAAATACAATTTTAAAAATGCCCGTTTTAAGTTTTGTGCCAGAAAACAGAAACACTCCCTGGAATCAATTTTTTGGCGGGGGGTGGGGGGGAGTTAGAGGCAGTTAAATGGAGCATATTCTAAGGCAACTATAATAAATGAGACTCCTGCTCATTTTCACCTGGCCCTTCCACTCGTGGTAATACCATTAACAACAACAAAAAATACAGCCTGACATTACATCCATTCATTATCACTCAGTGTCTACCCGAAGCTGAGGAATTAAACTCGCCAAGTGGAGGTTTTTAGTAGCAAAACCATATGTTTCCTTGATGGAGTTTTAAAGTCTCTGGAATCACCCCGAGCTGAGCAAAAACCCATGAATGAGAACACTTTATAAAACCCATCCCCGCAATGCGGTGCGGTGTCTGAATAATACGACTGCAACCGTACGTGGAAGAAGCCTACTGCTTAAAAAAAAAAGGCTTACATCTGGTGTCCAGTCACGTGATGAATATGGATTTCACTATAATCAAAGCAGGAGCTGTGCACCACACAGGCTGCTGAAGAGCTGGCGTAGGTGTATTATTCATGCTTTTCTTACCACGGGCCTTGAGTCTCAGATTGAAAGGACTGTTAGATAGAGATGCCGTCTTCCTACACAGACAAGCGTAAACAGCCCAGATCCTCTGGTCCTTCCTCCCTGGCTCCCAGTTCCCAAAGCACATGCACACTTGCTGCTCCTTTTCCAAGCTTAAACAGTTGCAAAATACGCTTCCGGACTCGTGACAAGTATGAAACTTAAGCCTATAAATTGACTCCAAAGAAAAGCTTCAGGCAATTATTTAAACAAGAGCACTTCACATTCTGAAATGAGATGCCAAATTCACATTTTAACCCCTGATTCTGCATTCACAATTTAAGATAAGTTCATCGTACTGTGGGCAGTTACCCTGGTTCCTGTTTCCCATGGTCTCAGTAAAAATGGACCCAGGGATTAAAATGACACAATATGATTTTTCCAAGCCACTACTCCAATAAGTGAAAGGGGCAGGATACAGTGAGCATTTAAAAAGTTCTATTTGCAGTGTTTTCAATTTCAGAATGAACATTATAGTCTACCACTCAAAAGCATCGTTTTCTCAAACTGCTTTGATCTCTCTCTCTGGCGTCAATTTATTTAGCAGTTCTTTGATAGGCAGAAAGTTTACTGATTAAAACTCTATTTAGAAACTCTTCTCCCTTTCAGGGTTCTGGGCTAAGAACTTATTCAGAACTTCATTTTATGGAATGAACAGTGAGTCACCAACACAGCAGTAATACACAAAGCTGAAAAATTCCTTTAGAAAAGCCAGGCATTTTTCAGCATTTAACTGATGAGGAAAACTAAATTAGATTTTTCTTCTCCTGTCCTAAGTCAGCGCCTCTCAGCACTGAAAATATTACAGCCAGCCGTGCCACAATAGCAGTAGAAATCTCTTCTCCAGGAATTTTCCTACCAATTCTGTTGAGGTGGGGATCATTCCAAAAGTGGCTAGGCAGAAGCTTTTTGTGGGCTGAAAATAGTGCCATACTAAATCCATTTTTGGTTTGGCAAGGAGACAGATAATGCATCCACTTTAACAAAAGCATTGCCATGCGATAAAGAACCTAAAAGATACCTACCTCCAAGCAGAATTCCCCTCATCAGTCCTGGTTTTGGAGGAAATGGGCTCCCTATCTTCTCGAAAATCCTCAGCCTGCCTTCTCACTCCAGCGGAGGCTTCCTGCAAAGGATAGTGCAGTAAGACACCAAGTCATCAGGTTTCAGTCTCAAGAAAATATATTATTTTGAAACCCCTTATTTGCGGGTTTGCTGTGCTTGAGTGTACACGAAGTCAATAATGTTGCTTGCTGTCTACAATCGGTGCGGCTCAAAAGGGAGAAAAATGTGAAGGGCCTCTCCTCTGGGGCACCAGGAAATTTACTCCCCCATATTAGTATAGCCTACTCTCATCTAGAAACAGAAACCAGGAGACAGCCTGGAAATCTCCATATCCTATATTTGTCAAAAACCAAGCATGCTAAATGCTAGAAAGCTTTCCTTACAGTAAGGATACATTTTCTGAGACTGTGCAGATTCCAGTGGGCGGGGGCTGTTCATGCTTGTTCAGATTTTTAGAGCATAAAATTCTTGGAGGTCAATCAGTTTCACAAGTGGTGTTTTTTTTCCTACCAGAATGCACTATTTTAGAAACAATATGCTCCTAGTAAATGCACACCTGGCCAATGCCAAAAGCCACTGGACTACAGTTCTTTAGAGAAGCCATTTAATATTCTCAGTAAATAAATCTGCCCAAGTATCAACTTTTTAAAATCTCACACATTGATCCAAAAACTTTGTTATGAAAGAAGTAGTACAAACAGGAATTACCTGCATTGGTTAACCTAAAGATTCAAATCTCTTAATACCACTTAGGTAAATTCTCTAGGAATCTAGATTCCAGGGCATCATTAGTTTCCTAACAAAAACAAAAGATGCTAGGAATTGCTGACTTCCAAAAGTCCAGGAAAGTGCTCCTCACTAGCCAGTAAGCTCCTGGAGGGTAGGGATCATGTCCACTCACTCTAGCATATGGTACACTCTTAAATGAGGATGTGGATTCTAATCCTGGCTCTACCACTTGTCTGCTGTGTGACCTTGGGCAAGCCACTTCACTTCTCTGTGCATCATTTTACCTCATCTGTAAAATGGGGATTAAGACTGTGAGTCCCGCATGGGACAAGCTGCTTATCTTCTATCAACCCCAGTGCTTAGAACACTGCTTGGCACATAGAAAGCACTTAACAAATACCATTATTATTATTAAATGTCTAGAACAGTGTACTGCTCCCAGTAAGTTCTCTATAAATACCAGATTGATAAATACCACTGATTGATTTTTTTAACGGTATTTGTTAACTGTTTATTATGTGCTAGGCACTATACTAAGTGCTGGGGTATAATACGAGGTTGGACACAGTACATGTCCCACATGGGCTCCGTGGAAAGAGAAGTGGCGTGGCTCCGTAGAAAGAGCCTGGGCTTGGGAGTCAGAGGTCATGGGTTCTAATCCTGGCTCTGCCACTTGTCAGCTGTGTGACTTTGGGCAAGTCACTTAACTTCTCTGGGCCTCAGTGACTTCATCTGTAAAATGGGGATGAAGACTGTGAGCCCCACGTGGGACAACCTGATCACCTGGTATCCCCCCCAGCACTTAGAACAGTGCTTCGCATGTAGTAAGCGCTTAAAAAATGCCATTCTTCTTATTATTATGGGCTCACAGACTTAATTCCCATTTTATAGGTGAGGTAACTGAGGTGCAGAGAACGTACGTGACTTGCCCAAGGTCACACAGCAGACAAGTGGAGGAGCAGGATTTCTAACCCACGTCCTCTGAGTCCCAGGCCTGTGTTCCTTTCACTAGGTCACACTGAGAGAAGAATAAGATTCCTTAACAATGGCAGCTTGGACATTGGAACTGTTAATTTCTGAACTCTGCTAAAGGCTTAGATAAGGCAGCTCGCTAAAATATATTACATATATCCTCCTTCCATTTATCTTCTATCACTTGTGCTCTTAGCCTGTTTCCTCTCCTGCTGTGATGGTGAATGCGTATTGAGTATTGTGCATTTTTCACCTAATAGATGGATGCCTTCCTTCACTTTCTCATAAGAAAAAAATAAACTTGTTTCAGAAATTCTGGTCTACCATTGTGCTCCCTATTAAGGCAGCCACTGAATTAAAATTCAGAAAGGGGAAGTGGACTGACCAAAAAGTTGCTCCTTAAACATCCACATAAATTCCTAGTCTGCGTTTCTCCATTTCCTTGGTCCTACAGCGGGTCAGATGGAAGAGCTCAGAGTGCCAACAGCAGAGCCCCGGGGCTGAGGGGGGACGAGGTGGAAAGGTTGGGGACGAAGGATTAGTGTCGGACACCGGGAAGGAGATCAAATCTGGACTCTCGTTGGTGCCATGAGTCACCCTGAACCAGCTGGTTCCGAAGGCGGTCTACGGAAATATCTGGGCAACTAGATGGATTAAACTAGACCCAACAGAAAGCCCTCCACTGGGGATGCTCTCCTTACTACAAACCCAGTCTCTCTGAGGGACCCAAACGCTTTACCTGTTTGTAGTGATCTGTGGAGGGAGAGGACCTGGATCGTTCATGCACATATTGGGGTTTCTCATTCTGTTCCAGGACCACGTCCAGGATGTCGTCGGCTGAGTGGTACCTCCCTGAGCTCCTTGCTTCTAAGGGCTTTCTCTGTTCTTTCCAGGAAGCCTGGTATTCTGCGAAGGTCCCCAGCCTCTGAGGCTGCTGACAATTTTCCACCTTGTGGGCCCGACTACTGCCAGAGCTGAAGCTCTCTCCGAAAGAGGCTGTCCGGGTTCTTTTCTGATGCCACTGGTCCGTTCCCTCGGGCCCGTGGACTTTTCCAACTGGCGGATCCTTCGACGGGCCAGAGGCAGCTGGTTTCTGGGCAGGCCTCTGGTGGGAGGGCTTACTGGTCTCCTCAAAAAACTTCCACCTATCGGCAAAAGAAGCCAGGGTTTCCTCGGATGTGTCATGACGACGGCCTGGGCTGTATCCCTCAGAGATGCCCACCTTGTGGATCTTCTCCGGCTCGGAGTATGACCTCAGTTTCTGCTCTGCCGTGAAGCGCCTCCGGCCTCCGATGCGGTAGACGGGTGGCAGCCCGATCCCCGAGGCAGGCGGCTTAGACCGGCCGACCCCCAGGAGCGGGGAATTGGCCTCAGGATCCTGGGGCTGACAGGAGGAGGAACTGCAGCTGCCGAGCCCATGCTCAGAGGACCATGGGTAATGCCCGGCGGAGCCACCCTCTAGGTCTCGCCGTTGGAAGGAAGTGGCTCGGAGGACTCTGGCCTGGGCCTCCTGCAGATGGCCCCTGTAGGTGCCGGGAAAAGAGTCATCCCCAGACTCTGGTTTCCAGGGATCTCCGCATTCCTCAGCTTCACTGTCCCCAGTCAGGCTAGCTGTGCTTTTGCTTTTCTGCAGCTTGGCACGCCTCATCTGAATCTCGTTCCTCAGGGCTGTTGCAAACCGATCGCTCCTTCGTGCCTGTTTGCCCACCTGGGCATCGAACGGGGGCGGTTTGTCTGGTCTAGCCCCCGGGCAACGTTTGGGCTGGCTTTTTCCTTCTTGAGCTAAGGAGTGTAACATAGGTGTCTTGCAGGGAGAGATCTTGTCACTTTCCTCCTCGGCCCACTTGAAGTCTGAATGGCGAGGTCGGCTTTGAGGAGAAGCACCACTGGGCCTCGCGTAGTCTTGCTGACAGAGGCTATCACTTCTGCGGTTTCCCTCAAAATCGTCGTTCGGGATCTGCCTATTAGTTTCGTCGACACGACTGGCTCGCCGGGTGTCTCCCAAGCCTCCAGACCAACCTTCCCCACCACTGTCTGCTCGGCCAGAACTGCTCCTCTCGCAGATATCTAAATGCTCGCAATGTTGAGGTAGAGAGTATTTGGTTCTTTGGCTTGTTGTGAGTACGGCGGGGTTTTCATAAGGGGCCAGAGGCGTGTCAGCTCCTGATGAAGGCTTCCAACATTCGTCTTGGAGTTGCAGTGGCTGAGAACTTCCCTGAGCTGGCTGTTTGGTCGCTACACAGTAAAAGCGATTCTGTCCGGTGATCTCCAACATCTGGTCAGTGGCAAAGTCGACAGGAGGGGCGGCACCAAATCGTATGACTTGGGTCGGACTGTGGCCGCAAAAACGCTCAGTAGAGGGCTCGGGCTGGCTACCACAATGGGCCAGCTGTCTCAGTTCCTTAGGGGCCGCGGAGATCCGAGGGTGGTGAAAGAAAGTGCTTTCATCGCTGTACTGGCGCTGGTGATGGAAACCGTAAGCTGGTTGTGCAAAACGAACATCTGTGCTGGATAGAGATGCTTGGAGACTGGGGTTGGTCCCCGGATCGCTGCTACATGGGTCATCTGAGGAGAGGAAGCTGCGGTCCAGACTGAGATCAGACTGGTAGGTTGAGCGAGCGAACCTTTTCCTCTCCGCGCTCCTGTCACTCACTCGTACCAGTCTTCGCTGCTGATCTGCAGTTTCAGAAGGCCATTCGTTTCTGGGCTGAGCTCGGGTCGGAACCATAAAGTGCTGGGTGCTGGTGGTCTCTGAGGAGGCTGGACCCTGGGTCTTCTCGTGCCCTTTGGTAGCAGCGAAGCTATCACTCCGGAGGGGCGGAGGAGGGGGCGGCGGGGAATGGGACGCCCTGTTCTTCTCGGGAACGTACCAGACGGGCCCAAAATTGGATCTTCCCGAACCCGAGAACCTGGGCTCAGGAATGTCATCCGGTCTTGGACTTTTGCTCAGCTCCCAGGGAATGGGAGGGGGCCAAGAGGCTAGCCGTTCCCCTCCGCTTGGAGTGCTGTTACCCAGGGGCTGGGGAGGCTTGCCACTCCCGGACCTGGCCGAGTCCCACTGGGTCACTTTGTGGAGGACGTTCTCCGTCGAGGTGGCGTCCGCCTTCGATAGGGTGTGGTCAGGCGTGCCGGAGCTGGTAGAGAAGGAGCCGTAGGCTGAGTCCCGCTG
Source organism: Tachyglossus aculeatus (assembly GCF_015852505.1). NCBI lineage: Eukaryota > Metazoa > Chordata > Mammalia > Monotremata > Tachyglossidae > Tachyglossus > Tachyglossus aculeatus. Next base: position 9,781,898 of record NC_052080.1, read on the forward strand.
GTTTTGGTGGCTGAGACGGTCGATGCTGCTATTGGATTTCGTTGCGGAAAGTCGGCTGTAGGCATAAGGTTGGGAAGGATGGCCCAAACTGTCCATGCTTCCCAGGGAACTGAAATGGTCGGAAGTGCGATGTAGATTTGTCTGGTCCCAAGAGCTTGACAGGTCATGGGAGGAAGAGCTGCAAAAGAACAGAGGACCAGAATAATATTAATCATTATGGTATTTGTTAAGCACTTATTCATTCATTCATTCATTCAATCGTATTTATTGAGCACTTACTGTGTGCAGAGCACTGTACTAAGCGCTTGGGAAGTACAAGTTGGCAACATATAGAGATGGTCTCTACCCAACAGTGGGCTCACAGTCTAGAAGGGGGAGACAGAGAACAAAACCAAACATATTAACAAAATAAAATAGAATAGATATGTACAAGTAAAATAGAGTAAAAACATATGTACAAACATATATACAGATATACAGGTACTGTGGGGAGGGGAAGGAGGTAAGGGGGTGATGGGGAGAGGGAGGAGGGGGAGAGGAAGGAGGGGGCTCAGTCTAGGAAGGCCTCCTGGAGGAGGAAAGCTCTCAGTACGGCTTTGAAGGAAGGAAGAGAGCTAGCTTGGCGGATGTGCAGAGGGAGGGCATTCCAGGCCAGGGGGATGACGTGGGCCGGGTGTCGATGGCGGGACAGGCGAGAACAAGGCACGGTGAGGAGATTAGTGGCAGAGGGGCGAAGGGTGCGGGCTTGGCTGTAGAAGGAGAGAAGAGAGGTGAGGTAGGAGGGAGCGAGGTGATGGAGAGCCTTGAAGCCGAGGGTGAGGAGTTTTTGCCTGATGCGTAGGTTGATTGGTAGCCACTGGAGATTTTTGATGAGGGGAGTAACATGCCCAGAGCGTTTCTGCACAAAGAAGAGCATTTCTGCACAAAGAAGAACGTTTCTGCACACTTACTATGTGCCAGGCACTGTACTAAGCGCTGGGGTGGATACAACCAAAATCGGATTGGACATAGTCCCTGTTCCAAGTGGGACTTACAGTCTCAATCCCCATTTTACAGATGAGGTAACAGGCACAGATAACTGACTTGCCCAAGGATACAGAGCGGACAAGTGGCAGAGCCGGGATTAGAAACCATGAGCTTCTGACTTCCCATGTTTCGGAAACATGGACATTCTAGAGGCCAAGGCTAGAAAAACGCTTTTGCAGAATAGGAACGGTACACCTACATTCACACGCCCAGATGTTATTCCATGAGGGATTTTTAAAATCCCCCAAATTATATGGTCATGTCAGGAGTACCTATAATATGGGAAATGGACGTGTTTAAGAACTCTGTAACCCTCCCAAATACTTTGTACGGTGCTCTACACTCAGTAAGCACTCAATAAATACCATCAGTCGACTGAATGATTCTTAAATCCTTTTTCCCAAACTTTCCCATCACTGTTGCCAACACTACCACTGGGCAGGGAATGTGTCTGTTCTACTGTACTCTCCCAAGTGCTTAGTACAGTGCTCTGCACACAGTAAACACTCAATAACTATAATTGACTGACTGCCTGCCTCAAGCCAACAAGTTTGGCATTATCCTTGAATCCTTCCTCTCTTTTACCCCAAATACTGGCAGACACTAAATCCTGTCATTTCCACCACCACAACATCTCCAGGATCTACCCATTCCTCTCCAAAGTACCATCATGCCTGTTTGAGCCCATCATATCTTGACTCAACTACTCCGTCAGCCTCCCTGACGCAGACCTCCCTCCTTCCAGTCTCTCCTGTCTCGAGTCCATACTTTTCTCTGCTCCCTGGATCATTTTCCTAGAACACTGGTATGCAAACACCTCCCCACATCGTAAAACTCTAGAATGCCCATTCTTCTTCACATCAAGCAGAAGCTCCTGACCAATGGCTTTAGGGCTCTCAGTCAGCTCTCTCTCTCCCACAATTATTCTTGCTCCTTTCCCACTACAACCCACATCACAATCTCTGATCCTCTCAGTCCAACCTGCTCACTGTGCCTCGATTTCTCATCTCCTCACCACTGACTTTCTGCTTATGCCCTCCCTTCTGCTTTGAAGAGAGACAGAATTGCAAATTGCATCAGTTGACTAATATGCAATGGAATCCATGGACTACCCAGGAAGGAAGGGACATGTGAGTTCTCCGGTCATCAAGAGGGTACCCACCACCTGTCCTGGAGGATCACCCAGGTGAGAGGCGGGAAGAGAACTGAGGCTTCATCTTGCCAACATGGGACAAGAGATGGAGTTGCCATGTTAGCTCAAACCTTGGCCCCTTCTCACTTAAAGAGTGGTGTGGGTTAGCAACGGCTGCCCATCCTGTCCCAAAAGTTACGGGTGCCAAGCTTGCCTCTTCAGAGGAGCCAGTCCTCCCTCTCCTCTACCACTCTGGCTGAAGCGGAGTGACCTAATGGAAAAACCACGCGATCCTGGTGGACAATCATTTCTGGGACTTGGCGAAGATGCCATGTTACCCGATTATGACACTCGGGCAGCCCCACGCTAAAGAGTGAAAACAGGTCCTCTGTTCTGATTTTAAAATGCCTTTCAAGGAGACAAAATATTTGCACACTCCTTCACTGATCTGATTCCTTTCAGAGAACCCAAAGATGACTCAGATGGTGGTAACTGTGTTTTGAATACCAAAAGAGATAATATGCAGGCTCCTCTAACTGAAAAGACTTGTCACATGAACTGTAATAGAGATCAAATAACATTAAGTTATTTCACCAATTCATTTGTGAAAACTGCTGCCTTTGAGATCCTGGTAGGGATTTCTTCTCCTTTCTAAACAAGACCATCTCCCTTTACATTTTAGAGAGATCCTTTAGGATTTTACATACCGTGCTTTCATTTCTTGGAAGTTCTGAACGATGCAATTTTGGGTACAAACCCTAAATGAACAGAATGAGATACCTCTGGCTCTTTAATGGCTAGGTGAATATAAAATTTTTCAAGTTATTTATAAATAGAAATAGATTTTTAGATAACACCAATGACCTTTATGTAAAACAGGGTATCCCCAATTCCCTCTTCTCTGATCGAATAATTTCTAAAGGCCTTTCAGTGCTCTCTCTCCCTCTCCCTGATGGGATAGAATTAACAAGAGTTGAGACTAAGTATCTGTTTGGTAAGATTTTGCCACAGTTTGAAAATAAACTCCTTTTTACCCTGTAAGCAAACTACTAGTCTCAAGAGAAATAAAGAAAATACATTCTGTGATTTATCCTCTGGATTTCTTTTTTCATTCTTATATGAACTTACTCAACCATAAATAGCCAGGACCATAAATGAACTTTGTTAAGAGTGGCATCATCTTCTAATGCAAAAGAAAATTCCACATATTTATATACAACCATAAGTCTTACTCTCTCACATATAATAATGATAATAATTATAATAATGATGGCATTTGTTAAGCACTTACTATGTGCCAAGCACTGTTCTAAGTGCTGGGGGGATACAAGGTAATCAGGTTGTCCCACATGGGGCTCACAGCCTTAATTCCCATTTTACAGATGAGGTAACTGAGGCACAGAGAAGTTAAGTGATTTGCCCAAAGTCACACAGCTGACAAGTGGCAGAGCCGGGATAACCTCTGACTCCCAAATCCGGGCTCTTTCCACTGAGTCCCGCTGTGACATACACCCCGAGGGACTTTCCTCTCATCAAGAAAAACAATTCAAAAGAATAAAACATTGACTGGAATGTAAGCTCTTCTTGGGCAGGGAATGGTTCACATTTGTTTTGCGTTTCCCAGAAATTTCACACAAAAAAAAATGAAAAAAATTTTTGTTTGGTCTTTCCTATGAGCCACACACATGCGGTGCCTGCTGAGGTACATGAAAGATAATCAGGTTGGACACAGCCCCTGCGCCACATAGTGTTCACAGTCTAAGTAAGAGGGATAACAGGTACATCATCCCTATTTCATAGCTCAGGGAACTGAGGCACAGCGAAGTTAAGTGACTTGCCTAAATTCACCCAGCAGGCAAGTGGCATCGCCAGGATTAGGACCCAGGTCCTCTGATTCCCAGACTCAAGTTCTTTCCACCAGGCAAGTCTGCTTCTCTGCACTCTCCCCATCCTCAGAGCCCTATGGAAATCAAATTTCCTTCAGGAAGCCTTCCCTAACTTTGCAAACCCCCACCCTATTTTCCTCCCTTATGTCTCACTCATGCATTTAGTCCCACCCTCTAGGCGCTTAGATACTTCCCAACAGCCCCTATGTATACATCCTTTTACTTGGTTACTTCCCTTGCTTGTAATTTATTTAGTACCTGTGTCCCTCATTAAGATTGGAAGATTCTTAAGGGCAAAGATCATGTCAAGCGCTTAGTATGGTGTCACGCACTTAGTATACTGCTCTGCACACAGTAAGTGCTCAATAAATACAAATGAATGAATGAATGCCATTGCTACAACAACCACTATCAACCAAAACTATTTATTGAGAGCTTAATGTGTGCAAAGCACAGCATATGCACTTGGGAAAGTACAATAATGGAGTTGGTAGACATAGCCCCTGCTCACAGAGAGCTTACTACTAATTTCCCGGGACTTGTACATATTTACTATTCTATTTATTTTGTTAATGATGTGCATATAGCTATAATTCTATTTGTTCTGACGATTTTGACACCTGTCTACACGTTTGTTTTGTCATCTGTCTCCCGCTTCTAGACTGTGAGCCCTTTGTTGGGTAGGGATCATCTCTAAATGTTGCTGACTTGTACTTCCCAAGCGCTTAGTACAGTGCTCTGCACACAGTAAGTGCTCAATAAATACGACTGAATGAATGAATGACTGAGATGTGTGTGTGTGTGTGTGGGGGTGTGTGTGTGTGTGTGTGTGTGCATGCATGCAGGCAGATAGACAAATATATATACTCAAAGTGTTCCTTAGGTCCATGAAACATTTGTTTACTTTCAGTTCCCTCCAAAATAAACACACGAACAATAACAATAATAATATTAATAGTAATAATAATAATAAAAAAACCTACGTACCTGCTATGGTATCGGGAGTGCCAAGAAGTGCAAGTGTTGACTGAGACTAGTTGAGCTGCCCCCGGGTCAGGATGACTGTCCGTGAACTTGGTGGCATGCCATGAGTGGGGCCTGCAGCTCGTCTCGTTCCTTCTGGAAACAAGCATAGAACAGTACTGGGTTTGAACAGCTTGCTAATAATACTAATAGTAATAATAATAATACAACAGAATTAGCAGATACGTTCCCTGCCTGGGATGAGCTACACTGCAGTCATAGAAATAATGTCGGCCCCACACAGGGCTCTTAGCCTCAGGAGAGGGGTAAACAGGTATTTAATCCCTATTTTATGGAAAAGGAAACTGAGCCACAGAAAAGACAAGAGTTGCTCAAGGTCATACAGTGGTAAGTGTCAGAGCTAGGATTAGAACCCAGGTCTCCACACTCCCAGACCTGAGCTCTGTCCACCAGGCTAGGCTGCTTGTTTTTCAAGTGTTTTTAAGTTCTGATTTCTAAAGGAGGAGCAACTGATTAAAATATTGACAGGCGAAAGTTTTGCTAGGTTTGGCACAAGGGACAAAGTATGACTACAGACACAGACATGACAAGAAGCCTACCACAAGCAGGTAGATTCCTTTTCGACAAATGGTACAACTGGGGGAGGAGATGATTCAGGTGGAGGTGCATGAATTCCACAAAAACTTTAGGTGGCCGGGAAAAAAGAAAAAAAAAATGAACCAGATTCATCCAACGGTGGAAATGACAGTTAAAAACAAATACTGTACCTCATAGAACTTCTCAAAATCTTCATAAGAAATGTCCTGGCCACATGAATGTCATTTTCAGAAGGCATTTTCTGGGTTATAATATCCACGAGCTGTTTCATCTTTCTGAGCAGTCAAGCAGGGAGAGACATAAACTAAACTGATTTGGGGCTGGAGACGAAAATGGTCAGAAAGAACTGATTCCCACTTGGCTCATAAGGTGTGGATTCCCTATCTGCCATCTATTTGGAAATACATGGAATGGAAGGTGTGGCATGCTATATTAGAAGACTGAAAACCCAACCTGCAAACTTGTGCTTTCTTCCTCCAAAAGGTAGACTTCAAAACAAATTTAATAGTTAACGGTATTTACTTGACCTTTCCTTACTTCATGCGGTACGACAAGAAAACCATCACTGTTAGAACATTCAAGGAATCTCGCTGCAAATCAATGCTGAGAAGAGGGAAATATTAATTAACCAACAATGCTTTCTGTGCGCAAGCCACACAATGTGAAACATTCTTCTCTGCTATTCCACTCTCATCTAAAATTTCAGTGAAATGAAAAATGCCATGAAATTTTGCAAACAGTTCCATGCTACCCCCCAGTGGAATCCTATTTCACTACACCATCCAGCTCTGACCCCTTTCTTCCTTTACCGTTGGAACAACTGGAATAATAATAATAATTATAATAATTATTACTGTGGTATTTGTTAGGTACTTACTGTGTCAAGCACTGTACTACGCATGGGCGTAGATACAAGACAAACAAGTCTGACATGTCTCCCCCTTCTAGACTGTGAGCCCACTGTTGGGTAGGGACCGTCTCTATATGTTGCCAACTTGTACTTCCCAAGCTCTTAGTACAGTGCTCTGCACACAGTAAGCGCTCAGTAAATACGATTGATTGATTGATTGATGGGGCTCACACTGTGAGTAGAAGGAAGAACAGGTATTGAATTCCCATTTTGCAGATGAGGGAATTGAGGCACAGAGAAGTTAAATGACTGGCCCGAGCTCACACAGCAGATAAGTGGCGGAGATGGGATTAGAACCCAGGTCCTTTGACTCCCACGCCTGTGCTCTTTCCTCTAGGCCCCACTGCTTCTCTATAGAACATACTGCGGGTTGCACCCACTGCCCCAGTGAGCGCATGACCGTCAGAGATGGGAGAGTGTGATGGGCGGTGCATAAACTATTAGCACTATTATCAGTTTCTCTGCAGTAGTTCTCAGGCCTGAAAACGCTGTGGCTGGACCCAGACTCATCTATCTTTTACGATGGGAGAATCCCCATCATCAGGCCACCTGAGTTTTAATTGCGGCTCTACCACTTGCCTGTTGTGTGACCTTGGGTGAGTCACTTAACTTCTCTGTGCCCCGATTTCCTTAACCATCAAAATGGGGATAAGATACCTGTTCTTTCTTCCCCTTAGACTGTGAGCTCCACGTGGGACAGGGACTGTCCTCCATCTTCTTAAACTGGATTTGCCCTAGCGCTTAGTACAGTGCTTGGTACATGGCAAGTGCTTACGAAATACCATAATTAGTACCATTACTACTAGATAAGCAGCTTGGCTCAGTGGAAAGAACACGGGCTTGAGAGTAAGAGGTCATGGGTCTAACCCTTGCTCCACCACTTGTCAACTGTGTGAGTTTGGACATGTCACTTAACTTCTCTGTGCCTCAGTTCCCTCATCTGTAAAATGGGGATTAAGACTGTGAGCCCCAAGTGGGACAACCTGATCACCTTGTATCCCCCCCACAGAGCTTAGAACAGTGCTTTGCACATAGTAAGCACTTAACAAATACCATCATTTTTATTGTTATTACTATTATATTTGTCCTAGTGGGGTCCTGCCTCAGTTCACCTTTGGGCAAGGATCAGTTGATATTTTTCTTGGTGCTCAAGGGGTTCTCCAGGCACATGACCTATTCTGCTACAGCTAGGCCTGGCTCCAGCCCCGTTCCCAAGTCACTGAGGGAATAGTGCTCCCCTGGTGGGACTGGCAGGAGGACTATCAAGTCCACTAAGCCCAGCCCAGGCCCGCCCACAGGTCAAGACTGATAGCAAAGTGGAGGCTGAGTGGAGGGAAAGGAGAGGGGGCCAGGAGGATGGGAGGTCAAAAGAGAGTGCCAGCTGGCCCAGCTTGTAGCGTCTAGTGAATAGACCTTCCCTACTGAAAGCCATCACCGAGGAAGCACACCTGTGGAATAACCCAAAATGCCTCCCTGCCAGGTTTCCATCCAAAGTTGCCAACTGGCCCACCAGCCGAACCGTGGGATGCACTGTTGGGTTTCCTTTCTCACTTTAAGGTACAGATATCACCAACTTTAGGGAGAAAAATCTAAAGATGCATGTCTAATTTTCTAGGTAGTTGTCATTTCTGCCTCTGAGACACACTGCCACTGCATCCAGTTTACACAATTATGGCAATGAAACGTCTCCCTCTTCTGGTTTCTGAAATCCCTAAGAAGCCTGAAATCATTAAGCAAACATACTGAGCCTTCCAAGTTTCCAGCACAAGCTTCAAAAGCAACCACTTCCAAGCTACCACAATTGTACAATCTAAGAAAAATACTGAGCGTGGGGTTTTTAGGACAAGAGGCACCTAAATAATGATAAAATAATAACAGGGGTATTTGTAAAGTACTTACTCTGTGCTAAGGCCTGGGGTAGATACAATCGAATCATATCAGACACAGTCCCTGTCCCACATGGGGCTCACAGACTAAAGGAAGGGAGAACAGGTATTCAACCCTCATTTTACCTAGAGGAAACTGGCACAGAGAAGCTGATTGACTCAAGAGAAGCAGTGTGTCTCAGTGGAAAGAGCATGGGCTTTGGAGTCAGAGGTCATGGGTTCAAATCCCAGTTCCGCCAACTGTCAGCTGTGTGACTTTGGACAAGTCACTTAACTTCTCTGGGCCTCAGTTACCTCATCTGTAAAATGGGGATGAAGACGGTGAGCCCCCTATGGGACAACCTGATTGCCTTGTAACCTCCCCAGTGCTTAGAACAGTGCTTTGCACATAGTAAGCGCTCAATAAATGCCATCATTATTATTAGTATTACTGTTGACTCACCCAAAGTCACACAGCCAGAAAGTGGCAGAGCCGAGATTAGAACCCAGGCGTCCTGACTTGCAGCCCTCTTTCTTCTAGACTTTGCTGCTTCCTCAGCCGACAAGGTACTATACCAGCCTGCAACCTTTGATGAAAAATGGATGGGGCTGTTTGAACTTTCTGGCCAAGCACTGACTTGGGCTCAGATTATATTTCTTTCACAGATCCCCTAGGCTACAACATCAATGCTGGCCAGTGCTTTTCCTCTCCCTCTCTATTTTCAGAATTCTTTCAAATGGATACTGGTAAATATGAAAGGGGAAGAAAATGAGAGGGGAATTAAACCATGTCCAAATCATAGCTCTGGCTGCCACATTAAAATAAAACCCTCTCCAGTTTCAACTTCTACTGAGTCCTTTTGACTATACGGCTCAGGCAGTAAGCTCATTGTGGGCAGGGGATGTGTCTATTTCATTGTTATATTTGGTACTCTCCCAAGTGCTTACTACAGTAAGCCCTCAATAAATATGACTGACTGACTAAGTGAGCAGCTATTTCAACCACTGAGCTATCTATCAGCACAGTGTGGCCAAGGCTGGGCTAAATCCCCTGATGTCTGAGTTTTGAAGAGCTGGGTGCTTTGGAAGATGGAACTCCTGCGGGAGTCTCTATCTGTTTAGAAGCAAATTTTCCCCCACAACTAGGGGTTCCAGATGTTTCCAAGGTGAATAACTTTGTCTTGAGGCTGTTCCCCACTCCATATTCAAGTCATCTTTCAATTTATCCTCACGATAAATACCCTGCAGTATTTAAAAACAAATACAGCTAGTTGTTGGGAGATGTAACTGGAGTGCTGGAAATTAGTGAGATAATATTAACCTAAAAAATAATAATAACTGGGGTATTTGTTAAGCACTTACTATGTGCCAAGCACTGTGCTAAACACTGGGATAGATATACAATAATCAGGTCAGAACCGGTCTCTGTCCCACATAGATCTGATATTCTAAACAGGAGGGAGAATAGGTATTCTATCCCCACTTTATACATGTGGAAACTGAGGAACAGAGTATATAAGTGGTTTGCCCAAATGGGACAGAGACTGTGCCCTACTTAATTAACTTGGATCTACGCCAGCACAGAGAACAGTGCTTGACAAAGAGAAAGCGCTTAACAAATACAATGATGTTGATGATGATGATAATAATAATGGCGATGATGAATAATCAAGCAGGCAAGTGACAGAGACAGGATCAGAACTCAGATCTGCTGACTCAGAGGCCCATGCCCTTTCCACTAAGCAACACTACTTCCTCTAGGAATGCCAGCAAGAAGAGTGGATCTTCAGGAGGGCTCTAAAGGCTAGAAGTAACTTCAAAGGGGTGGGGGGGTGGGGGGGGAGTTCCCAGCAGAGGGAAAGGTGTGAACAATGGATGAGACACTAGAGTCCTCAGAGATCCATTCTCTCCTCTTCAGTATTGGACAGTCAATGTACGTTCCCTCTTTTTCCCCTTTGCTTGTAGGCCTCTTGAGGGCAGATTCTTGCTCTCTTCTTTCTTTTTATGTTTCCCAAACTCACAATGCAGTTCTCCGCACATTTTCAAATTCAAGACCTTAGGGCTGATTGCAACTTAACAAAGACCATCATCATCATCATCATTTAGGACCTCTTACATGTGCACCAAGTAGCTCCAAAATATGTTCAAATAAACCCAAGTTCAGCCTGCAGAGATGAATGACTAGCTCTATGCTTGAAACCCTACTTCAAACCTCAAGTTCTCACATCAATAAATGGGAGACGCCAAGCTATTTACTGAAATAAGTTCTGACGGGACTGCAAAGCACTTGACATTCTTCTCTTCTGGGTGAGGTCTTTGTCCCCCTTCAGTCTATTTGACAAGAAAGCAAATCAATCGCTCCTGAACTGCTGAACCTTTGGAAACTACCACCCCCTTGTAGAATGATGGCAAAACCAGCTCATCCATCCACTCCAATACAGGCACCTCCTCAAAAAATGGCAGTTTAAACACAAAGAGACATTAGGAAATCTGGTCTTGAAAAGGGTGCCTTTGCCTTGGGACAGACTTTCTCTGCCCTTAAGAGATATGAGTGTCACTGAGGATCAGTAACAACCCTGATGCTGATTTAAACAGATACACATAAATGTAAGCTCCCTTCTGCCATCACATTTGAGGTTGCAGTTTCTTGCTTTTTAATAACCCGTCTCCCACCCAAAACAGCAGGAAAAAAAATGAAAAAAGTAAGTATGAGATGTGAGAGCCAGTGATTTCACAAATATACGGCCTGGCCTTGGAGAAAAAATAGCATGTTTTTTTCCCCACTACTTCCACTACTTCTAAAAAAGGAGCTGTAGGTTTCAAGTGACACTAAAGGGCACCTTACTCTTGCTCTCTCCTCTGGACTATGCTTGTCCTTTTTGACTAAATGACAAACAAAGAATGTAACCTCAAGGAAAGGATTCCACACCCTTCGGGGTATCTGCAATTTCTGGATGACATTCAAATGGCCTGTTGTAGAGTACAATTAAATTCACGAGGTTGTCTGAAACAGGCTTGCAGTTGTTCCGAGGATGATGGGATTCTAAGTGATTTTAACATTAATGGGTTAACCGTAGGTTATCTTTTTGGGCAGGGTAGTGTCTGAGTGCTGCTAAGGGAGATTTGTTCCTGTGAATGAGGACTTTGCCTCCCCTTTTTTCAGACTGTGGCCTTTGTTCAATCCATTAGTCACAGAGGGTTACAAAACTTATCAGACAAGACAGGAATTTAAGGTGTAAATCTGGCTGCAGCAGTTAAAGGAATTAACCCCTAGATTAAGTTAAGCATGCCTGGTTGGAAACTTCTAGGTTTTTAAGAGGCCTGGGAAAGGTGAAACCAAATTGGGAATCAGGATATATGGGTTCTAATTCCATCTCTGCCAAGTACCTGCAGTGGGACTTTGGAAAAAATCATTTAACTTCTCTGTGCCTCAGTTTCCTAATCTGCAAAAATGGGGATATATGCTCCCCCCCAAAGACTGTGAGCCCAATAAGGGACAGGGACTCTCTCACATCTGCTTGTATTGCACCTATCCCAGAGCTAGGCAAAAAACAAATGCTCAGCAAATACCACAATAATTGTGATTATTATTAGATGGGAAGTCAGGAGATGTGGGTTCTCATTTCAGCTCTGCCATGTCCCTGCTGTGAAAAATGACTGCTTGAACAAGTTATTATTCTATTTCTCTGTGCCTGTAAAATGAGAATAATACATGTGTTCTCCCTAGCTCCCACTTCAAACATGAGTCCCTTGTAGGACAATAACTGTTGGCAAGCAGCGTGGCTCAGTGGAAAGAGCACGGCTTTGGAGTCAGAGGTCATGGGTTTGAATTCTGGCTCTGCCAATTGTCAGCTGTGTGACTTGGGGCAAGTCACTTAACTTCTCTGGGCCTCAGTTACCTCATCTGTAAAATGGGGATTAAGACTATGAGCCCCCTGTGGGACAAACTGATCACCTTGTAACCTCCCCAGCGCTTAGAACAGTGCTTTGCACATAGTAAGCACTTAATAAATGCCATTAAAAACAGTCACAACTTCTCTGGGCCTCATTTTTCCCATATGTAAAATGGGGATAAAATACCTGTTCTCCTCCCCCCTGCTTAGACTATGAGCCTTAGACATGGGATAGGGACTGTGTCTGACCTTTTGATCTTATGCTACCCCCCACCTCTATGCTTGGCATAGAATAAGGGCTTAAGTCCACCACTGAGGCAAAATCTATGTCTACGTGGTCAAATCTTTGAATGCTTTGATTTTTAAATCAGGTCATGACTCTGAGGATGAACAATCACTAATGCCTCTACTTCAGTTGCGGAAGCTGACTGAAGAAGTTTTTGGAAAGCAGCTCTGGTGCCATCTAGAGTCCTCTGGAATCAATCTTCCCTTTTAATTCCGCTTTAGGAGTGATTAAGGAAGGGACAGGAAAGTCACTGCATGATTTCTGGTAATGCTATCAATCAATCAATGGTATTTATTGAGCTCTTATTACGTGCCAAGCACAATACTAAATGCTTAGCGGAAGGGGCTGGACTCACAACAGCACCATGACCCTTCTTTCTTACTAAAGTATTTTAATATATTTCCTATACATAGTAGACAGAGCCACATTCAACAGAGTGGCCTAATGGAAAGACCGTGGGACTTGGGGGGTCAAGATTCCTGACTTCAAGTTCCAGATCCACCAGTGGCCTCCTGTGTGACTTTAGGCAAGTCACTTAACCTTCTGGGCCTCAGGTTGATTCCTCAACTGTAAAATGGGGATAAGACATTCAGAGTCCTAGGTGGGACAGAAAATGTGCCTAATTTCATAACTTGGCAGCCACCCTAGCATTTCCTGTTATTTATTAAGTACTTAATATGTGCTAATCAAGAAGCAGCATAGCCTAGTGGAAAGATCACAAGCCTGGAAGTCACAGGGTTCTGAGTTCTAATCCTGACTCTGCCACTTGCCTGTGTGACCTTGGGCACTTCACTTCTCTGTGCCTCAGTCACCTCATCTGTAAAATGGGGATTAAGACTGTGAGCCCCTGGAGGATAGGGACTGTGTCCAACCCGTTTGGCTTGTATTCACTCCAGCACTTAGTACAGAGCCTTGCAAATAGTAAGTGCTTAATAAATACCACAATTATTATTACTATAGATGATGAGGTAAATATATATCACCATAGCCCAATTTTTACTATTTTGTCTTAAAATTATAGTAAGTTCTTAGAGAAGAACAATTGCACTTGTTTTCCTTTAAAACCTCCCACTTCACATCCTGCGGGCAATAAATCCTGAGTGACTTTAATTTATGTGTCCAAAGACTTGGCTTAAAAACCCTACTGTCCTCTTGATTTTTTTCAGGATCTCACTTAACCAGAGACCGACCATTATGCCATCCTACTGGGTGGTGGTAATTAGAGGAGAAGTGGTTACTAGCAATTAGCCCAGCTTCAATTTTACACACTTCACTAGGCACTAATCATGACTGATTAACCATAACTAAACTAGAAGGTGAATTCTGCCTTTCAGGAGCTTACATCACCACACAGACACACGACAGGTGCTTTTTGGCCCCCAAACACATGAATAATAATGACAATAATAAGGATAACACTAATAACAACAATTGAGATATGTTACAGTGCTGGGGTAGATACACGATTAACAGGTCGAACACAGTCCCTGTCACACACGGGCTCACAGTCTAACAGGGAGGGAGATTAGGTATTTTTCCCTATTTTACAGATGGGGATACAGAGGCCCAAAAGTCAAGTGACATCCCCCAAGTCCCACAGTAGGCAAGCAGTGGATCTGGGATTAGAAGCCAGGAGTTAAAGTTGACCCTGAGATCTTGCCTCCACCAACTCTGTCGTGAAAAGAAACCCAGATTCTCTTTGTCACCCCTCACTACTGTTTCAGTGGAATGGAGCCCCTTGAGGAAAAGTTAAATCTCATAAATACGCCTTGGTTGCTCTGGCTCCCCAATTCCTTTCTCCTGTCATCAGTCTAGGGACCCCACATACTAGCACTTTTCTCAGGGTGACACAGAAATGCAGGCAAGCTGGACAGAGCTCAAACCAAGAAAGACAAATATGATGCTGTAGAGCCGGAGGAAACATCTGGAGGATGTTGTGGAGGAAATTCAGGCTCCTCATTTGAGAGATCTCAGTTACTCTTTCCCATAGGGGTTAGTAGCTTCAGGATCTTCAGCTGTTTTTATCTGGATTTAACACACAGCCCTCATACATGCAGACACACCTTAATTTAGTTACTTGCTAGGGTTTCACACACAGTCACCTTGTGAACTTCCATGAATGATCACTTTTCCCCATAGTACTGAATGCACTGTCATGAAGTACTCAATTTGAATCACCTTCCTCAGGTATCTATTGAACACTCACTGGTTGTAGTTCACTAAACACCCACTTTGGATTCCTTGGAATTGTCCTCCCTCATTCTCTGTCAGTCTAGATCGCTGCTCTACGTTCAAAATCTATTCCCTACAGTTTCTTTTCACAGGAGTGGGAAAGGGAAGCAGAACTTTCAACACTGCTCCATATCTAATGATAACCTTTGGGTGAAATGAGGGGTATTTTACAACCAAAATCAACAAAATAGTGACTTTGGGGTGGGAACGGGAACACAGAGGCAGTGGGGGAAGGAAATCTGAAAATTAAAGAATCTGTTGTACCAAATAGGATACCTAAACCTATGGAACCCTCTTGTACATGAATGCCTTAATTCCATTCTATTTTTTGTCCCAGTGGGGGCCTCAGCCCCAAATTCTAATTCTGGTACTTTAAGAGACTCTACTACATTAGCATTTGGAAAAACAGTGTGGCTCAGTGGAAGGGACCCAGGCCTGGGAGTCTGAGGATGTGAACTCTAATCTTGGCTCCACCCTTTGCTTGTGGTGTGACCTTGAGTAAATCACGTAACTTTTCTGTGCCTCAGTTCCTCATTTGTAAAATCAGGTTTACATACCTTTTCCCCTTCCCATTTTGACTGTGATCCCTATATAGGACAGGATTGGGTTTGACCTCATTACCCTGCTTCTACCCAGCACTTAGTACAGTGCTTGGCAGATAGTAAGCACTTAAATACCACAATTACTTTTATTACACAATTTTACTCTTCATACTCCTATTAAGAGAAAAGGGCCATTGAACCCAATAAAAACTTTGCTCTCTTCTCATGCCTGACCAAATTATACATGAGACAGTGCTTCCTGACAAACCACTGCTGCAAGTAGTTCTCATTCACACAGAAACTTTCCTTACAGGTAGCATTTAGTCAAAAATACAACTAAAAAGCAAGGGGTTTTGCTTTCCTCTGAATTTCTGTCTGGCACATTCTCCTCCACAGGTTGTTTATAAACTCCCTGAGGACAGGGATCATCTACTAAACTCTACTGTATTCTCCCAAATGCTTAGTATAGTGCTCTGCACAGTGTAAGCTCTCAATAAATGCTATTGATTGACAGTCAGTCAGGAAGTTCCCTGTACTTAATGAATGCCGTTTCCTGGAGAGGGAAAAGAAACATATAGCATACGGTAGCAAATTCATCTGTTTTCTATTAAGTGAAGGGTTTGGAGATGCACTTGGAATTAATCCTCTTATTCATGTAAATTCAAGTCTTCTGAAACGAATACACATACAGTATATGGCTTTTCTGGGACAAGATACTGAAAATGTTTGTGTTTCTCCCTTATCCTTCTTGATAAGGTATTAAGGGCTGGAAAAATTTCTGACAGATTCTCAGACCCAGCTCTTCCAACCTCTCTCTAGTCAGGTGAATGACTATTAAGCCAAACAGGTGGCTGTTTACTCCCTATTTGACATTCTCTGGGGAAAGAGATCCCCATCATTTTCCTCAGTAGCCTATCCAGTCTCTTGTCACTGTCAGTCAAGACAGACTTTGTGCCCAGCTAAAATCTTTCCTGCTTTTAGGTTCATTTCCTCGCATTCTGTTCTCTGTGATGTATTCGTGTCATGAAGCTCATAGGAGGACAAGAGAATAAGCTCTGTAGTAGGTAACTTTATAATAATGATGATAATAATAGTGATATTTGTTTGGCACTTAGTGTGCCAAACTCTGTTCTAGGCACTAGAATAGATGCAAGATAAACACGTCAGGTGAAGTCCCTGTCACACATGGGGCTCACAGTATAATTAGAAGAGGGAATGTTCTCTTAAATCACCATTTTACATGAGGAAGTTGGCCCAGCAGGTAAGTGGTGGAACCAGAATTAGAACCCAGGTCAATGATCTTTTCCCTAGGCCAGGCAGCTGCAGAGGAATCCGTCATTCAGATCTGGGAAAAGCCAGTCAGTCTATCGGTGGTATTTACTGTGTGCAGAGCACTGCACTGAGCACTTGGGAGAGTAGAATAAAACAAAGTTGGTAGATATGACCCCTGTTCACAAGGAGTTTACAGTCAAGATGGGAAGACTAAAAACCAAGGCAGGAGACTTCTCTAAGTCAGAATGTTACATGAGTTGGAATAGCTAACTTTATGCCACTTATTTTTTGAGATAAAAGAGCTTAAAATATGAAAAGGCAGTGCTAAGAACAGTGATGTCACTCTCGATTATATCTACTCTACCCAATGGGCAACAGTAAACTAGTCTCTGCCTTAACACATGGGGGAAATCAAGTAAAAGATAGAAATTCCCAAGGGATCTAAATGGGTGAAACAGATACTGTACATCAAAGCTACACTTTAGATAAATAAAATGCTTCTAAGAACAGAACACAAACGGCAACAAAAATTACAGCATTTTTCTCTTGCCAGGAAAAGCCTGATTCCACAGGCATCAAGGGACAGAATTTTCTGGGACAGAAAATTTGGCGTGAGGCATGACTGTCTTCCATGACACGCAGCTTGGACTAGTGGAAAGAGCATGGGCCTGGGAGTCGGAAGACCTGGGTTCTAATCTCAGTTCTGCCAGTTCTCTGCTGTGTGGCCTTGGGCAAATCACTCAACTTCTCTGTGTCTCTGTTCCCTCACCTATAAAACGTGGATTCAATACCTGTTCTCCCTTCTACTCAGACTGTGAGCCTCATGTGGGATCTGATGATTTTATATTGACCCCAGCATTTAGTACAGTGCTTGGCAGATAGTAAGCACTTAATAAATATCACAATTATTATGATTATTCCATAGCAGGATGTTCTCTGTATGAGGCTGCTGTAATGACCTCTCCAGTTTAGGGGACATTCTATGGACCACGACAAGTCTGCAAGGCTTAACTTACAGAAGTGCAACTCCCCCCTGTAAACTCTGTACAGTCTTTGAATGCCCAAAACTTGACATGGAGACCCTAATGCACTTGACGCCTGATAAAGGAAACCAAAAGAGGAGAGCTCTGATCACTGGAGTAATCCCAGGTATTTGTACTTAAAACTACACAGTCCAAGATCCAGCTGGCTGGCTCATTCAAATCAGTATTCCACAGTGGAAGCACAATCTATTTGCCAGGAACTCATGGATTTATAATCCAATTCTAATAGGGAAGATTTCTGGCTCAGAAATAGTGGGTCTATTAAAGATGTGCAACTTGGCATTTTCTACAGAAATTTCAGCCCCCTGGAGCTGATCAGCAGAGCAATAAATAATGCTCACAATAATAATAATTTGCTAAGTGCTTAGTGCTAAGTGCTTACTATGTGTCAAGCAGTGGGGTAGATACAAGATAATAAGGTTGGATACAATCCCTGTCCCACAAAGGGCTCAGAGTCTAAAGGGGAGGGAGAATGAGTATTTAATCCCTATTTCCAGATGAGTAAACTGAGGCTTTTAGCAGTTAAATGATGTGCCCAAGATCAAGCCGCAGATGTAGATGGGATTAAAACCCAGATCCTCTGACTCCCAGACACTTGCTCTTTACACTAGGCCAACCTGCAAGAATTTTTAGGAACTTAAATGTTATACCATCATTCTGAAGCTTATCCTTTTATGAAAAGTACATTATAGAAGAATGACAATTAGCCTAATATTTAATGTCGGAACATTTCCTTTAGCCTGTGTATAGTTGTAATGATCCTGAACTATAAAACAAATGTATTTTGGGACTGTAAACTACAGGGAAATGGATTTCTCAGAAATAAGCATTTCTTCATCTCCCCCCATCCATCAGGGGAACTCTACTACTCTAAGAGTCACCATGGAATACTTAGTATGCCCATTTGCAGAGGGCTGGGCAAATTCTGGAGTTGGTATAGGGATTGTTGGCGAATGCTGGGCTGGAGAGATTGGCACTGGGCTCTGAGGGGGGACAAAATGAGCAAGTGGACAGAAAGAGTCTTGGGGCCATTGTAAAAGAAAAGCAACATTGGCTTTGGGCCACAGTGGGGAAAAAGAAACTTTGCTATAAAATCTCAAAGGGGACCCATGAAATTTACTCAGGCACTGACTTAACAAATAGTTCTTTTGGCTGCAAAAGTTTGGCAACCTTTGCTCTGTTATCTTGATCGAGGCAAAATGCAATAGATATTCCAATGAAACAAAACAATTCTGCCAGGGAGTCTTTCTACTGTAAAGAAAGTGATACATGCCTGACTTTTTTTTTTAACTCATAGGGCTTTGACCATTCAATTACTAAGTTGGCCCCAAGCCATCAACACACCCAGGGTCATTTTTCCAAAGTAACTAGGATGGCTAAAATCAGCTTCACAGAGTGTTGCTGAACAGGAAATAATTCTGCAAATGTTTATCTTGCCTCTTTGCACTCTGGTTTACCAGACAAGAGGCTATTGAGTAGGACCCATCCAAATTCTTTAGTAAAGTCCTCTTGAGCAGAGTTTTAGCTTATAAGCTCTTCTGATCATAGGGATGGCAATTTTTTATTTAGTCTTGAACTTTTCTATAATGGGCTTCTCGAGAGAAAGTTATGGATGTAGAAGAATGCATGAGAGATGGTACATGGAACTTGTAGCCATAACCACAAGAAGAGCAACCACCAGAGGTGGACTCCAGCATTCTGTGGGCACCGGAGTTGGTTGGTCTTGGTTTGTTAGGGTAGTGTGAAGGAATTAGATTGGGCCATACTGGTGGGATTCACCTCTCGGGCTGGGTAGGAGAGCAATGGGAAAAAGACAAGGCCAGATTCACTGAATTGTGCTACGGAATTTTTCACTGATTGCAACTAGACTTTATATATGATTATGGATTTTATCTATATACACAACCACCAGAAATATCCTTAAAGCAGATACACCAAGTACAGTACCTATAAAGGTATTCCTCACTTTTCAGAACAGTTAGTGTGTACTAGCTAGAGCTTCTAGTGTTGTTTGGAACAGAAGATTTCATTTACACTATATGTTGCCAACTTGTACTTCTCAAGTGCTTAGACCAGTGCTCTGCACACAGTAAGCGCTCAATAAATACGACAATGAATTTACAGATCTGAAAACAAAGCATCAAAACAGGAGGATGTTACGGGTTAGCACCTAGATTTACCTTTCATTGTACTCTCAAGTCCTCACATAAACTCTTAGTTCCAGGCAGAAGCTACACATTACGTGTTTATTCATATAACACTCACATCTTCACCAAAGGAAGATATGCAAACATGTCCTACATTTTTCCCCTTGGAGAGAATATATAGCTGAATATCCTGGAAAGAGAACCTTATAACTTGAACTTTATTGTTTAAGGCAAACTATCTGTCAGGTAAAAATGTAGATTTAATGCTGGAAAGGCAAAACTCCAGACCAGTCTCTACATATCAATGGCTTTGAGGATTTGTTTTTTGTTTTTTTTAAAGAGGGAGAAGGGAGGAGGTGCAGAGAGGCAGAGGGAAAGAAAGGATAGAACCTGGGAAGCTAGCTTCTGCTTGCTGTTTGAACAATGAACACGCCATGCAGACCCTCTCTCAGAATAGAGTTCTGTTTTGTTTTTTCAAACAAATATTCTCATGGGGCATCATTAGACATATAAAATTATGCATGTAGTTCGAGTCATCCAAAAAGACACACAAAAAACATAATGCAAAACCACTCAGTTTAGATAATCATTTCTTTCCTATTCTTTTTTTTTTTTTTACAAAAACGTCAATAAAAGTCGGCCCATGAAAATCTCTCTCACACATATGCACACACACTCTCTCTCTTCTCAGACATCCCTGAAACTCCTGTTTCTTTGGAACAAGTTAAAAAAAGTCAGTAGTACCAAAAAGGCTTCATGGAACACTGCACGAAATAGACTCGGATACGTCACAGCTCTAGAATAGTTACAAAATCAGACATTTCTGCTTCTGAACTCTCAACAGCAACACAGACTGTTCCCAAAGATACAGGCTCAACTCACAAACTCCTACCTCAATCCCAAACGCCCCTCCTACCCATAGCTATTTAGGTACATACCCTCTTTCAGAAAAAAAGTACCAGTCCTGCCACACTTTAGCTGCCTATGGGGAAAACACAGAACTCTTATGTCCAGTTAGCCATTTCCCTCACCCTTTCCCAACATCAACGCATCTGATTAAAGATCCGTCATGGCTTCCAGGAACATCTGTGTTAATCCATGTTGTTGGCTTTGAAACTACCTTGTCAATGGACTCTTCCAAGTAATTAGTCCCACAGGGGGAAGGGATGAGGAAGAGTGCTTGGTACTGGTCTAGGGATCCTTTCATTTAAAAGAAATAACATAAAAAAAATTAGTGTTTCGCCTCTACCATCTTCATTTCAACTCTTGAGGAGTACAAGAGAAAGCAAAAGAGAAAGCAAATGACTGGTTGCTCTGATATTCACGTGGAAAGGTTTATCATTCAAAACAGTCCACCCCTGCAGTCTTCATGGAAAGGCTCCTCTCCCTTCTGGGTTAATCTCTGCCACTGTGTGGGCTTACTGGACATAATTAGATTCACAAAAGGGTCTTATTGCTGCATTGAGCGAAGAGGCAATAATTAATTTTGATTAGTCACACAAATAAATTCTGCTGAACAATTACTTGGGAATAATGTTTTCTGCGCATGTCACACTTAGGATAATAGCTCAAATCTCTGAAGACTACACGGCCGGAACGGGGTGGAGAAAGGGGGAGAAACTCCTTAATTTATCAGTTTGCCAGTGTGATTGTAATGGTTTCCCCTGCCCATTTTGCTCATCCAGGGAATCTTTTTTTCATCCCAGATGGCCACCTGGGTTAACTACGTCTCCTGTTGCTATTCCCCGGGACTGGCTGGTTTAAACATTTTTGAAAAAGAATACGGGGTATAGACATTTATCATGATACAGCAGAGAGCAAGCCTGATGGCTTCTGGACTAAGGACTATTATCAGTACAATCTCTTTGTCAACGGCCTCTCTCCTCTTTTGTAAAGGAGAGAAACAGGGCAAGGGTAGAGAGAATGTTCTCTCCTGAGGTATCACTTTTCTAGTATTGATTTCAATAGAATGACAAGTTACCTATTGTCAGCCCCATGAAACAGAATCCTATTTCTTTTTAATAACCACCTGCCAATGGCAAATCTACAATGACCACCTGCCCAGCCATACAGCTAAAGAAAATCGCATCCTTCATACTGCTCCCTTGGGCAAGGATGCCTCAGTTCCTTCACCTGTTAGGGATAAGGAAGAAGCTCTCCCTCCCTCTGAGATTGGGAGCGCCATGTGGCACAGGGAACGTGTCTAATTATACTGTAACGAGCCTAGGGCTCAGGGAACATTAAGCGCTTCATAAATGCCACACTTAGCTGAGAAAGAACAGGGTATGAGCGGAGTGAGGAATCACCATTGGAAGGAGGGGAAGGAGGAAACCACTGGGAAATGATGGAAGCCTCCAAGGAGAAGAGGGTAGTGCCGGGAAGGAATTCCTCGTGCTGAGGTGGGAAAGAGAGATCTGGAATATCCCAGGGGAGAGATAGTGACATTTTGATAAAGTGGAGGATCACAAACCTGGAGTATGGGGTATAGAGGAAGTGAGGGAAGAGAATATGGCGAAAAAAGAGAAGGGTAAGAGAGAATCTTCTACTGGTTTGGGAAGTGCTGGCAATAGGCTCTATCAGTTGATAGTTCTGTTGATGACTGGGCATTTGAAGACTGATGTGTTGACGTTTGACAAATAGATTTTCGATAGTTTTTACATCCTGTCCTGTTTTCATATGGACAACTCATTTGATTGTTCTCACACCTCTAACTGCAACACTCCAAGTGGAGGTCAAAAATCCCTAAAAACCCTTTCTCTTCTCCACTTGAGGCCTCTTTATATTAGTAGACTTTTGTTCCATTTTTCCTGGGGGGTGGGGAAGAATTATTTTTCATTTCATTTCATTTCATTCCAAACATTTCATTTGGAAATGTTACAGTTCATTTGTCCTACCTGTAACATATCTGGAAATTGCTATGATTGTTTTAAAAAATAATGTGTGAAAAATTCATGAATTTGGAAAATTACAAATATGGAATTAAAGAAATTAATTACCAAATATGTGAACTTCAAGTCTATATAAACTTTTCTTAGAAGTATACGCTAAAAACTCATCCCTAAAATCCTTTCAGTCTTAATGGTCAGGGCCTAGACTTCTGGTGGTAACACATTCTGCTAAGAATGTGTTTGGATTCCAAAGACGGGGGGGAAAGAACCTGTTAATGAAGGCAATCAGTATTTTTCCGTGGAGAACAGATGGACAGCAAATTCTTTCCAAATGCCCAGGAGTGAAAATTCCTATTGTCCTATTGGCTGCTTCAATTATCTTATCCCAAAGGAAATGACATCTAAAAATATTCTAAAATAAGCACGGACCTGCTATTTGAAGGAAAAAATAATGCAGTCCAGATTCCACTGTGGGACAAGTTCAGAAACTAAACCCCTGAAAAGACAAGGATAATACCTCACTGCATTTCCCCCTAAAGATAATAAGAAGTAGTAATAATCATGGTAGTAATTGTGTTTACCGAGTTCCCTCTGGGTGCAATGAGCTGTAGTAAACACTTCTAAAGTTCAAAAGAATAAAGTGAAACGTTCCCTGACCACAAGGAGCTTACACTCCACAGGTCACTCCATAGCAGCAGCTCAAGAATTCTCCTATCATCCAGTTAGCTCACGTTGGGAAGCAGTGTGACCTAACAGAAAGAAAGGACTGGGCCAGAGAGTCAGACAACCTGGATTCTAAATCTGGGTACAACACTTTGTTGTGTGAACTTGGGCAAATAATCTAACTACTCTGTGCCTTAATTTCCTCATCTATAAAATGGGAATTAAATGCCCATTCACCCTCCCCCTTACACTGCAAGTCCCACATGAGACACGGATTCTGATCTGATTATCTTGTGTTTCTTCCAGGGCTTGGCACTTAGTTAACACTTAACAAACATGCAATTATTATAACTGTACAGCTCTACAGAGCTCTCACCATGGTTTTATGGAATTAAAGCCAATTAAGTCATAACACTACACAGGAAGTCCTAGAAATCAGCAAGGCCCAGAAATTGAAAAGAGTATAAACGGACATATCTTATCACTGGAGTAATTTAAGAGGCTATTGTAGGTTAACATCTTCACTCAGAAAAGTTTGCTTTTGTTTGCATGGCAAACATGAACCTAAGAAACCACATCAGAACAGAAATGTGTGATTATCACCAAAAAACCCCCAACACCTATGATATTTAGAGAGAGCACTTTCAGATACAAATAGCTTTCTGCCAAACCCCAAGTAAAGGAAAACTTAGTTGATGTAATTGCCCATTCTGATGCCATGTTCCTATGCACAGAGTTTTCTGAATAACGTGGCACACCGGGCCCAAACGGGCTTGTGCTTTTAGAATACAGCTCTCTGATTCCCTAACTGCATTCTAGCCCAAAGGTACGTTGACAACATGTATTATGGCAGGACTGCATTTGAAACTAACAGGATCTTACTGACCCTATGGCCCAGCAATCTAGGCTACCACCACTGTTACCCAGAGTTCAGAACACTGGGAATTAGAAGGTCATGGCCCATTGTTGGGTAGGGATTGTCTCTGTTGCCAAATTGCCCTTTCCAAGTGCTTAGTACAGTACTCTGCACACAGTAAAGTCTCAATTCATTCATTCAATCATATTTATTGAGTGCTTAATGTGTGCAGAGCACTGTACCTAGCACTTGGGAAGTACAAGTTGGTAACATATAGAGACGGTCCCTACCCAACAGCGGGCTCACAGTCTAGAAGGGGGAGACAGACAAGAAAACAAAACATATTAACAAAATAAAATAAATAGAATAAATATGTACAAATAAAATAAATAAATAGAGTAATAAATACGTACAAACATATATACATATATACAGGTGCTGTGGGGAGGGGAAGGAGGTAAGGCAGGGAGGTGGGGAGGGGGAAGAGGGGGAGAGGAAGGAGGGGGCTCAGTTTGGGAAGGCCTCCTGGAGGAGGTGAGCTCTCTGTAGGGCTTTGAAGGGAGGAAGACAGCTAGCTTGGCGTGAATGAATGAATGAATGAATAATCCCAGCTCTGCCACTTGTCTGTTGTGTGACCTTGGGGAAGTCACTTCACTTCTCTGTGTCTCAATTCCCTCATCTGTAAAATGAGGATCAAGAATATGAGCCCAAAGCGGGACAGGGAATGAGTCCAATCCGATTTGCTTATACCCACCCCAGCGCTTAGTATAGTGTTTGGCACACAGTAAGCGCTTACCAAATACCACAATTATTACTACCAGAGAATTCTTTGGGCTTCTGCTATCCTTCTACCTTTTCAGTTTCTCCAAAGTAATGGGTTTTGGGGATTTTTTGCCTTTTTTGATCTAGGGGATGCACTTCCTCCTAATACCTTTCTCCAATCCTTCCATACTCTATCTTTCCTTCTCCTGGGAAACAAAATAGACATTGTAAGGCCTTTGAGGGCCAGGGACTCTGTCTAATTTCCAACTCTGTGTTCTTTGACAGTGCTTAATACACAGTATGGGCTTAATAAATGCTACTAAAACATTTTTTTTAAAAAGTGGAATCCAATTTAATTTATCCCAGGGGCCATTGGCAACTGTATCATAACAAACCACTGGATTGCAATCTCCTCTGCTAAACTGTAAGATCCTTGAGGTCTTGTCTACTCGCAATTCCTTAGCATCATGCTCTGCACACAGGAAGGATTCAATAAATACCATCGATCTAATCTGATTACTTAATAACACAGTTAACCAATGTAAAGGATTTCCTAGCACCCTGGTTCCATTTCTTTCCCTCACACTTCTGAGGGAGACTGGCATCAGTTAGCCAATGGATGCACTTTTTTCCCCAGGGAATAAGATGAGGCAAAGTGAATAGGCTCTTTTTTCTCATTGCAAGTTCCCAAAATGTATTTCCCCTACTCCACCTCCGCCCCCACCCCTTTAAACTACATGAGACAGGGACTCTGTAGACTTGTAAGAAAAGATTAAAGGCAAAAAGAAGGTTGAAGTGTGACCTCATAGTGCCCTTCAGGTATTTGATGTATAGAGGGCTAACCCAGCTGCTCTGTTTTCATTTCAAAGAGAACAGAAATAAAGGAAATGGGTTTGAACAGGAGGCAGAACTGACTTGTGAGATAGAAGGAAGAAGCAGGCTAGGCAGAATGGCTGCTCAATACTGGAATGTGCTAACAAGAGTTGGGGGAAGATATTGAAACTCCTTCTTTGGGGCCTTTTAAATTTGCTTTAGGTGTGGCCCTGACTGAAGACAGGGGATGGATCAGATGACCTCAGCATTCTGTGCAGCCATATAATTCTGTGAAAACCCACTTTGGAGTTTTTTCATTCTGGTAATAGGACATTCAGCTTCTCCTTGCCTGAGTGGCTGGTGATTGTTCAATCTAGCTAAAGATCTAATAGCAATAAATAACGTTGTCTAGTTCTTCCTTCTTGGAAAAATCCTAGGCTGCCAGAATGGTCCTCATCAGCATTTTACCAAAGGCATTTCCTTTTCCCGTTCATCACATATTGGACTCTTCACCTAACTCGTGTTGAGTCCAGGTCTCACAGTAGAGCTCAAGTTTCATCTGCCCTCACACTCTAACACTCCTTTAAAGGATGTGCAGATATTTCTGTTTCTGTTTTCTACTTGTCTGTCTATCATTTTGTCATCTGTCAGTAAGTTGTCTAAGAAACAGATTCTGTGCCAGCATTTAGCTCTGTGTGACCAATACACATTTCTGGTTGTGCATATAGCAGACATGAATCACCTCAATTTTCCATCGACTTATTAGTTCAAAACGCCTGGGTGATTTGGTGACGCAAGCCTTTTGATACTCACCCCAGCCTCACAGTACTTATGCAAATAATATTATACTCCACTGTTTCCCCTATCCATAATCTACTGTCTGTCTCCCCCTGTGGACTGTTAGCTCCACATGGGCAGAGATCATGTCTATCAACTCTGTCACCTTGTATTTTGCCATGCACTTAGTACAGTGCTCTACACAGAGTAAGTAAATTCCATCAATTGACTGATTGACTCTTGGGTTTGTGCCTCTAGGGCATCCTCTAGACTGTAAGCCCTCTGTGGGCAGGGAATACATCTATGTTATCTTGAACTCTCCCAAGCATTTAATACAGTGCTCTGCACACAGTAAATGTTCAATAAATATGATAGATTGATAGGCTGCAGTCATCTGCCTCCAGAAATTCTTGAATGTCTAAGGAGGATGGCTGAAGTGTGTTGAGTTTCCCAGCGGTGAGGAAAACCACATCTTACTGCACCTTCCAGCATGAACATGTAAAACAAACTGAACTAAGTGCAATATGCAATTCTGCTTTACTTCTTTGATGATAGGGATAGATCAGACAGGACACCTTTGGCTCTGGCCAGGTAATCTCAGGACAATGATGAACTTTTCAGAAGGGCCAAATCTTTTAAGTCATCCCAGCATCCAGATCTAGTGATGATTAACCAAACAATCTATGGCATTTATTGAGTGCTTACCCTGTGCAGAACACAGTCCTAGTTACTTGGGAGAGTACAACACAATGGAATCAGATGCTTTGGTATGATGTACAAAAATCTTTTCCTCTTTCTGACACACAGCATGAAGATTACATCCGCTGTGCCATGCTGAGATCAGTGGACAATATTCTCCAATAGTCGACCCAGGACGACTCTAGTAGGGAACTTTGCCGGCGAATGTAGAGTAATGAAACACCACCAAAACTGAAGCCACCTCATTTTTCACCTTTCTTTTTGAAGTTAGTAATGTAATGGCTTCTCTGAGATCCTCTGATATTTCTTCAGTGTTCCATTTGTTGAGGGAACGTTTACACAAGTGCTTAAGCAGGGTGCCCCTCCATATTTACAGGTCTCAGTGGATCAGCTATCAGACCCAGGGCTTTTGGCCATTTTTCACTGCTGCCATCACTTCCCCCAAGAGTTGGGATGAGTGTCCTGTCTTGGCATGTTGGCAGATTTGGTAAAGGCCTCATCATCAATACTAGAAGGGGGTCGAGGACATTGAAAATGTTCTTCCCCACCCTTCAGGTTTACCTCCTTGTCTGAGATGAGGCTTCAACAATCAATCAATTTCATTTACTAGACACTTATTGTGTGCAGAGCATGGAACAATCTCCACTCTTCAAATGTATTGTGATGGCGTGCAGTGGGTCATCTAATTCTGGCTTCAACTCACGCATGATTACTCACTTTACTCTGCTATTGGTCTATACCCACTTCAGAACCAAAGAAACAAAAACAGAAAGAACCCCCATTCCCTGAGTCAAATCCCACACATGCTAGAGACAGAAATAGCTTACCTATTCTGCTGTTTTCCCTTACATCAGGAACTGGCTCTGAAGAAGCACCCCACTTCCTTTTAAACCCAAACCCATCCTTAAAATCCTATCATCTACTCCTCCGGTCAACAGGAACCAATCAAAGCACCTGGTGAGAACTTTTAGACTACTACTCACTCAACTCCATCAAACACTCAACTCTGTTACTGGTCTACGAGGCCCCTCACCATTCCTGAGCCAAAAAAAGGGGAAACAAGGGCAAACCTCCCCGCAAATCCACACTCTTCCCAATATTCATTCATTCAATCATATTTATTTAGTGCTTACTGTGTGCAGAGTACTGTACTAAGTGCTTGGGAAGTACAAATAAGCAACATACAGAGATGGTCCCTACCCAACAACGAGCTCACGGTCTAGAAGGGAGAGACAGACAACAAAACAAGTATTGCTACCCTCCCTCGGCCAAAATCTGGATCTAGCTATGAAGAGGGCCCAATTTGGGATCCAGAATCACCCCTCAATGTCCCATCACCCCTTCTCCAGTCAGATAACTGATAACCAGTCAGAGTCAGCACGAACACCTCAGACAATGACTCATTCAACTCCATTAATCACTTACTCTTGGCTTAAGAATTTTCTGAGGCAAAAGTTTCTAAAAGCACAGTAAAGCTGTGGTTTATATCTGGATTTCTGAAATAAGTATGAAATGAAGATTTGTCATCCAGAGGGTTAATTAAGAACCAAATGGAAAAAATCATTATTTTCCTTTGAAAATTTTTTTTGGTTCAAGCACAACAAATATATGATTTCCCCTTTTTTTTTACAAACTAGACCTAATGTGAAGTATTTTATTCTTAAACCCCTCATTATCGGCTAGTACGATCATATTTAATATCTAGTATGTTCTCCCCCCTGGGATTGCACACACACAGACACAGAAGCGAGTCATTTAATACCGTTTTTCAAGTAGGGGAATATTGGAAACTAGCTTCAAACGTTCTAATAATCTAAGATATAAAAAATAGATCCAGTTTATTTTAGTACTGAGGGAGCAGAATTACACAAAATCTCTGAGTATAGAACATTAGGCAGACTGGGAGAATTAAGAATAATATTTTCATTCCCTCCAAAAATTCCCAGAGATGCCAATAGCTGAATAAACTTCAAACTTAAATAATCTTACCTTTTCACTACCAGCTTTAGGGTCTTGTGAGAACCTTTTACCAAGCAGATGGCCTCTTGCCTGAAGCCCGAAAGGCCTCTATCATTGATGCTGATGATCTCATCCCCAGCTAATAACTTGTCCACGGCTGCAGCTTTGCTACCTTCTTCTATCTGGAAAAAAAAAACCCAAAGGGTCGCATCAATAATATTACTGCATCATTATTATATCAGTGAATTTACACTGATTCCCGAACATGCCAGGGCAGAACATCTTTGCTACTGCCTCAGAATTAAACATTTACACTTTATTAATCAATCAATCAATGGTACTTATTGACAGCTCCCTTTGTGGAGAGCACCATACTAGACACTAGGGAGAGTACACTATGGGGAACAGGCATGTTCCCTCTCCAAAGGGGGCTCAGACATTAAACTAAATTATAGTTATATACGTAGGTAGGGCCAGGGTGGGGTGAATATCCAGCGCTTAAAGGAACAGTCTCTCACTTAGGGAATATTCTCTGGCTTAATGTCTTCCCTGTCATAGGTTTCAATTCCATGGGTCTGATAAGAAAAGTTGTTCCCAATCAATCAATGGTTCATTCATTCAATCGTATTTATTTATTGAGTGCTTACTGTGTTCAGATTACAGTAATTCATTCATTCATTCAATCGTATTTATTGAGCACTTACTGTGTGCAGAGCACTGTACGAAGCGCTTGGGAAGTACAAGTGGGAGAGGACAATATAGTAGAAGAGGTAAGCATGGGTTTCTGGCTGTGGGAGAAAAGTCATGCTTATTGTAAATCCCTGACAAGGACCAAGAGTTCCAGATGAGGCTGAAAAGTGTCCAACAGGATGAGGTCTTTCTGACTTGCTGGGTCTTTGAAGCCTGTCTCACTTGTTCCCTCCCTGAAGGACCCACCTCCTCTTTTCCAAATTCCATCCACTTAAGGATCCTTTCATAGAGGCTGCCTTCTATCTTTAAATCAATATTGACATTCATCCCAGCTCATTCTTCCGTCTTCCCCAGCAACAAATCACCTCTCATTGCTGGAATTTGGGGCTTTTTGTCCTAACAGACACCTAGATAAGTCATACTGTGACTGATTTGCAAACTTGCTCAAATACATTAGAGATAAGGCTCTCAACTAAGTGTTATTCTGCTAACTGAACGGTAACTGTGAATGAAAAGAAGGAAAGTGAGCCCAGGAGTTTTGACTCCAGGGATTTGGGTTCCAAAAAAGCTCCTCATTAATCAGCATTTCCTAAGGAATTGTAAGTTTTTAGATAAATGAGAAACCCCTGTGACAAAATATTGCGTGACCATCACAGTGAAAACGGTTGTGAGAGTGTGGAAAGTTAAACAGTTATTTAGAAAAGCCCTATTTATACAATACTACTGAAAAATTTCCATCAGACCAGAACAATGAAAAAAACAAGTTTGCTCAGAAATTGACATGAAAGCAGATAAACCAGAATGACATGTTATATAAACCTAAACTATGGTAGCAGCCCCCATGGACTGATTTCAGCAGGTGGAATATCTAAGCCTTTCCTGCTCTCTCATCCAGCGGTCTTGATGATAACACATCAGTCTACATTTAAATCCCATGCTTGGAACATGATTTTCCTGATTTGCCCAAGGGAGCCATATTCTTGCTCCAAACTCTGGCTGCAGGTTAAAGTTCACACCACATCACTCATCTCCTGTTCCTATTTCCTCCCCTACTGCCACTTCAGCATTTGCTGTCATCTAAGAACTTGGGTACTACACACACACAGGCCTCCCCACCCACCACACAGCTCCATCCCACCCCATAACACTTAGGTACACATCTTTAAACTCTGTTGCTTCCCCCTGCCTCTAATTTATTTTGCTTTAATAAATTTGCTCCTTCCCTTCCCCACAGCACCTGTATGTATGTATATATGTTTGTACATATTTATTACTCTATTTACTTGTACATATCTATTCTATTTATTTTATTTTGTTAATATGTTTTGTTTTGTTCTCTGTCTCCCCCTTTTAGACTGTGAGCCCACTGTTGGGTAGGGACCGTCTCTATGTGTTGCCAACTTGTACTTCCCAAGTGCTTAGTACAGTACTCTGCACACAGTAAGCGCTCAGTAAACACGATTGATTGATTGATTTAGTATCTGTCTTCCCCACTAGATGTAAGCTCCATGATGGAGGAGTATAATAATAATACTAATGATAGCATTTGTTAAGAGCTTACTATGTGTAAAGCACTGTTCTAAGCACTGGGGTGGATTCAAGGTGATCAGGTTGTCCACGTGGGGCTCACAGTCTTAATCCCCATTTTACAGATGAAGTAACTGAAGCTCAGAGAAGTTAAGTGACTTGCCCAAGGTCACACACCAGACATGTGGCGGAGCTGGGATTAGAACCCAGGACCTCCCACTCCCAAGCCCGTACTCTTTCCACTGAGCCATGCTGCTTCTCTATGGCCTTGGGCATCAGTGTGGCCTAGTGGAGAGAGCACAGGTCTGGGACTCAGAGGACCTGGGTTCTAATCCTGTTTCCGCCAACTGTCTGCTTTGTGACCTCGGGCTGGTCACTAAACTTCTCTGTGCCTCAGTTACCTCATCTGTAAAATGGGGATTGAGACTGGGAGCACTCTGTGGGACAGGGACTGTGTCTAACCCAATTATCTTATATCTACCCCAGTACTTTGTACATTGCCTGGCACATTCTAAGTGCTTCACAAATACCACAATTATTAATAAAAATAATAATTACTATTGTGGTATCTTTAAAGCACTTTTTACTAAGCAATGGGGTAGAGGAAAGATAATCAAGTCCCACAAATGGAGAGAGAATAGACACTAAATCTCCATTCTGCAGATGAGGGCTTTGAGGGATAGAGAAGCAGCGGGGCTCAGTAGAAAGAGCATGGACTTTGGAGTCAGAGATCATGAGTTCAAATCCCAGTTCTGCCAATTGTCAGCTGTGTGACTTTGGGCAAGTCACTTAACTTCTCTGTGCCTCAGTTACCTCATTTGTAAAATGGGGATTAAGTGTGAGCCCCCTCCTCCGTGGGACAACCTGATCACCTTGTAATCTCCCCAGCACTTAGAACAGTGTTTTGCACATAGTCAGCGCTTAATAAATGCCATTCTTATTATTATTATGATTGAGGCACAGATAAGTTAACTGACTTGCCCCAGGGACACACAATAAGTGATGGAGTCAGAATAAAAACCCAGGGCTTCTGACTCCCAAGCTCCTGCCCTTTCCATTGGGTCACGCTGCTTTGAAATCCAAAGGCAGGAGAATGTTATGGACTCATCTGTGGGCTGACCTACAGCCCCAGCCCAAGTCAAGGATGCTCAAGACTCCTTCAAGCAGGAAACTGCCCTTTAGTGAGCCAGAGTCAAACTGGATGTTGGCCAGGGCTCATATCTGCATGTGCCCAATAGCACCCCAGTCATAGCATTCTACACTAAAAGGAGTGCTACATGATTGACATGGGCCGCTAGGAATTCACTGAATGGGGTGTGTTTGTGTGTGTGTATGAGGCAGAGAGAGAGAAACTGCACACACACACACACAACTGAAAAGACCAAGGCAGGAACTTAAGTTCCAGCCAAGCTATGGGCACAAGAAGATTATCTTTGTAGTGTTGTCAAGTTTAATGTTCGTGGCAACTGGTGCTGTTTTCTCTTTTGCTCTCTTGTTTCTCATCTTTTATGGAGCTTTCATCCACAACAGTCGCTTCTTGATAGGTGAGTACCACACAAGTTTGTCCTTGGCAAACAATTCCCAGTTTTCAGCTGGGATGCAGCATGGTCTGAGGTTTTGCTTTGCTGTATCCTTAGCCTGCTTCCTCTGGGCTCCTTGCTTTCAGTTTTCTGATCTCAGTTTACCAAATGGCACTCATCTGGGTACCTTGCTGTGATTCATTCTCCTCACATGTGGCCCCCCTCAGACATGTGTGTTGAAGTAATCAGAGCTTCAGTATTGAGACTGACTTCATCCAAGAACGTCATTATTTGTGATCCTGTTTTACCATTTGATGTTGACTCTAAACCCTACGTAATATGGATGAAACTACTCCAAAACAAACAGCAAAAGTCTAATTGAAAAAAAGAGAATTCTATTCACACAGCAAGGGCAGTGGGAAGAGCATGGGCCTGAGAGTCAGAGGACCTGGCTTCTAATCCTGGCAGTGTCACTTGTCTGTTGTGTGACCTTGGGCCAGTCACTTAACTTCTCAAAGCGTCCATTCCCTCATTTGCAAAATGGGGATTAAATATCTGTCGCCCTTCTTTAGTCTGTTAACCCCCTGTAGAATCTGATGATCTTGTATCCACTCATTCGATCGTATTTATTGAGCGCTTACTGTGTGCAGAGCACTGTACTAAGCACTTGGGAAGTACAAGTTGGCAACATATAGCGACAGTCCCTACCCAACAGCGGGCTCACCGTCTAGAAGGGGGAGACAGACAACAAAACATATCTACTTCAGCACTCAGTACAGTGCTTGGCACATAGTAGGCACTGAGCCTGTTGTTAGGTAGGGATTGTCTCTGTTGCCGAATTGTACTTTCCAGATGCTTAGCACAGTGCTCTGCACACACTAAGCACTCAATAAACACAACTGAATGAATGACTGAAATACCACAATCATCATTATTATTATTATCATATAACTTTGTAGAAACTTTGTCCAAAAGGATCAAACAAAAACACTTGCATGTTCATGTGGTATCTTTTCTGGCTTCCACACACACAGGTACAAGAATGGCCTGCAAAACTGAATACAGCCAAATAAGGGGAAGAGGCAGGAGAGCAGGAGGAGGGGGAGGAGGAGGCGGATGAGGATGAGGAGGGGCTGGAATCCCAAAGGGGGAAGATGAAAAACTGGATAGGCACATTCCAGAGGTGGTAATTACACTTTCCAAAAAGTGTAGTTGCACAACTAAAGGAATGCAGTTCCTTACTAGGTTGGAGATTCGGCAGCCCAGGATCTAACTCCCTGAGCGTCTGGGGTCTTTTCCTCTTTGCCTGGTTATTTCAGGTGACTTCAGGCAACTTGTTCTACAATAAAGCAATCCAGACTTCTAAATTCATTTACATATTTGGACACATATCAACCATGATTTATTTGCAGATCCGATTAGACCGCATAAAACAGTCACTGTGCTTTATGCATTGAGGTATCAGTTTTCTCCATTAGCAACTGAATCAAGATGGAATGACATTCAACTTGAGACCTAAGCTACCATCTGAATTGAGGGAAAAAGAAAACATTTTTCCATATATATATTTTTTCCGGAACAACTTCAGGATCGAAATCCTACGATACTAATGCCCGTGTCAGAAGAGTCAAATTTTCTTTGTTCTTGAGAAATAGGTACGAACCTCCATGCAAAAAATATTTATTCTTTTCCCCCAACCCTTAACATCTTGTAAAATGGTGTGAACCAGGAAAAAAAATTAATCATGTGGAATTTATTTATTGTTTTTGGCAGTCTTAAGAAACACGGTTAGAGAAGCAGAAGCTCGAAAGCATGACTTACTACCTGCATTTTACTCAGCTCTGACTGGCTAGCTTTTATGGCTCACATTTATGTGTCAACACCCGCAACAACAAAGCAGGAGAGGTTCTCGGGAAATGCTGAATAACCAACTATCTGGTTTCACTCGGAATGAGGGCGGTGAATATTTCTCTCATCTTCGGAGGTTTTTCCTGCTGCTGTCCTTAAAGAGGGAACACAGTTTTAGGTGCCAGAGTGGTGACTTATCTTCTAACTCTCAATAAGCAAAAATTTTATTTTCATCTTGGGTGAATGTTAATTTTAGGGGTGAGCCCCTTTTCAGACTGTGATGCCCCTGAAGGCAGGGACCATGTTTAAATCCCACCTGGGCATTTTTTCCTAGTGTTCAGTAGTGCTCTACGCACATTAAGTGCCTAATAAATACTATTACTACCACATTTCTTTTTCTACTAAATATTTGGGTTAACTAGAGATGGTTGAGGACCCCCATCTTCAGGAATAGTAGTAGTACTAGTATCAAAATCCATGTATTTTGCTTCCCTGTGCTAATAATAATAATAATTGTGGTATTTGTTAAGGGCTTACTATTGCCAAGGACTTTACTAAGCCCTGGGGTAAGATACAAGATAATCTGGTCAGAAACAGTTCCTGTCCCACATGGGGCTCACAATTCTAAACAGAAGGGAGAACAGAAATATTAGAACCCAGGTCCTCTGACTCCCAAGCCCGGGCTTTTTCCAGTAGGCCATGATGCTTTGCACACAGTAGCTGCTTAATTTTCCTACTTACTCCCAAGTAAAACCAGTGTCAAGCAGGAACACTGGTACATGATTGCCTTGGAAATATGCCATGTAAAGTACTTCTGCTGAGGAAAAAAAGCCACCAAAAACCCCACCAAATCTAACTGAAACCTTTCCCTTTACCTGCCCACTATCCCCTCTACTGGACTGTTAAATAAAAAAGCTTTGTTCTATTTTGTTTGCAAATGATGACACCATTTATGAAAGCAGAGTTAAATATGGACCCCACAGATTACTTCATTTTCGGACTTCAAAAATTAAGGAACACTTTCAAAGAACTAATGCTGAATCAAGGAAAAGGAACCTTTCAACAATAGAACAAATTGTCCCCAATTTGCTGACTACCATCAGTCGTTATTTATAATGGAAATCCCCATCCTGGTGCCATCACAAAACTCACACAATTCTTATTTTAGCCTGCATGTCTTGTGTGAAATTGAAAAAGAAATCTTTTTACAGTGAACAAAGCTAAAACCATTTTCCATCTCTTCTTCCAGTTATTCACAGACACAAGATTCAACTTGCTGCCTGCCAAAGATTGTACTTTATTAGTTTGTTGTCTGCAAATAAGTTCATTCATTCAACTGTATTTATTGAGTGCTTACTGTGTGCAAAGTACTGTACTAAGCGCTTGGGACAGTACAATAAAACAACAGACATTCCTGCCCACAACAACCTCACAGTCTAGAGGATGGATTCCACAATACACCAATGTGTACCTATATATAGCTATAGATATTTATAGGGATTCCACAATATAACCACATCATGGTATTTGTTAAGCATTTACTAAATCCCTGTACTAAGTACTGGGGTAGGTAAAAGATAATTACCAGGGATACAGTCCCTGTCCCTCATCCAGCTCACAGTCTAAGGACTAGAGAGAACACATATTGAATCCCCATTTTACAGGGCAGGGAAATGAGTCCCAAAGAAGTGATTTGCCCAAGGTCACACAGCAGGCAAGTGCAGAGCTGAGATCAGAACCCAAATCCTCTGACTCTAAGAACTGTGCTCTTATCACAGCACGCACTATCATCAGCAGAATCCATAAACTAAGTTTTGTCTTATCTGCTGCTTTCAAGGTTGAGATTGTGAACCCTACGTGGGACAGGGACTGTACTCAACCTGATTTGCTCGTATCTACCCCAGTGCTGTATCCACCCCAGCGCTTAGTACAGTGTGTGGCACATAATAAGTGCTTAACAAATACCTTAATTATTATTATTATTCTTACCGTCCCACCGCGACCCGGCAGCTGGGCCGGAGGAAAAACAACTGGAAACAAGTGGACCCAGACTTTGGCCCTGGTTCTGCCTGTAACTGGTGAATGGGGTCGAAGACCGTGCTTGCCTTTCGCAATATGCTGAGCCCCTGCCCTCCTCCTCCCTAACCTGTATCCCTTCCCTTGCTGGGAACACCACTGGGAAGGACCAGAGAATGTAAGCGGCGCTGGGAAAATGATCAGCATTGAGCCTCCTCCATCATTTGTCACTGGAAATGCCATAACAGTAATAATAATAATAATAATAATGGTATTTGTTAAGCGCTTATTATGTGCCAAGCACTGTTCTAAGCTTTGGGGTACATACAAAGTAATTAGGTTGTCCCATCTGGGGCTCACAGTCTTAATCCCCATTTTACAGATGAAGTAACTGAGGCACTGAGAACGTAAGTGGCTTGCCCAAGGTCACACAGCAGGCAGGTGGCAGAGCCGGGATTAGAACCCACGTCCTCTGACTCCCAAGCCCGTGCTTTTTCCACTAAGCCACGCTCCATCACAGGACTACATCTAATTCCCACTTGTTTATTCTTTCCCAGCTTTGACTATAGTGCTCGGCACACAGTAAGCACTTGATGCTTTTACTTCATCATCTGCCCGTTTCCCCCTACTTTGCTATTTCTTCTTCTCAGCATAATAGAGCCTCAAAATGTCTTGCATTATTGCCAGCTATTACTGGTGTTGGGTGCATAGGATCTTCCCCAGCAATACTTGGGCACTAGGAACTCAGGAGACTCTTCAGAATCCTTCCCACAGTGACTTGGGATAATCTTCCAAATCTATCACTATGCACACATATTCATGCCATGTTTCTTCCTTGGAGTGATAAACAGAGGAAAGGGAAGCAAAATAATTTTTGGAAAGAAGAACAGAAAGGGAAGTGGATATGTACAGGAGTAAATGCAATCTGAACAACTGCAACCAAAATTCACAGCAAAAATAGTGGGGAATGTAGACAAAAATTTTCTACTATTTCCATCCTAATTCTCTAATGAATGCTTTGTAAACTTACCACATTTTCTTGAACGAATAATTCCCATTCTCACAATATGCCTAGAAGGTCAGCAGGGAGAAAGAATTCTTCACCCCAAGGTAAAAACCAATCAATAGTATTGTTTGAATATGACTGATTGACAGTGTTTATTGAGAGCTTATTGTGTGCCAAACACTGTACTGAGCACTTGGAAGAGTACATTGGAATTAGGAGACCTGATCCCTGCTCTCAAGAATAGTATCATCTTAGCAG
The DNA here is from genome assembly GCF_015852505.1 of Tachyglossus aculeatus. NCBI lineage: Eukaryota > Metazoa > Chordata > Mammalia > Monotremata > Tachyglossidae > Tachyglossus > Tachyglossus aculeatus. The sequence continues at coordinate 9,819,995 of NC_052080.1, forward strand.
AGGAAGACAGATTCTAAAATGACACACAGAAGGAAGAGGAAAAGTGTATCTGTGTATGAATTTTGCTTAGATAATACAGTGAAACATGAAGAGAAGCATAGCGTTTGCTTTTATGACCAAGACAAGGAAACAGCAAATGACATAAAAACCGGTTACACATATTATAATGCCCTAGATGTTATTTATTCATTTTTTTCCAATCACAAGATCATTAGAAAAGGAATCAATGATAGAGGATTAGAAAGCCAACCAAAATTGTTTTGATATTGGCATATGAATGTCTACATCTTGATGTCTGTGATGTAGACAAAGAGCTTAAACAATAAATTACAGTTTCCTTTCCCAGTGACACATGAAAATTCCCTCCTGAATAAGCAAATTAGGGTTTTAGTAATAGTAGGAATATGGACCAACCTTACTTGAGGAGAGGGAGTGTAGATAGCTGTGATACCCAAACACAGGAATGTAACTGGTTTCAGATTTTTAAAAAAGACTTTCTGCCACACCATAATATCTCTGCAAGTTTACCAAGAAAAACAGCCTAGGTGATTAACAATTGGCCAGGCATTACTGTAAATGGGGATGGGGTTAGAAAACCGGTGAACTCTCTGTGTCCTTGCATTTTTATGCTTATGCCTCAAAATTCCATTATTTCTCTAGTTCATACACTTCTTGGGAGCAGGGATTGTGTCTAGTTATCCTATAGTCAATCAATCAACTGTATTTATTGGGCATTTACTGTGTACAGAGAACTGTACTATGCACTCAGGACACTACAATATAACAGAGTTGGTAATAATAACAATAATAATGGTGGTATTTGTAAAGCGCTTACTATGTGCAAAGCACTGTTCTAAGCTCTGGGGGAGGATACAAGGTGAAAAGGTTGTCCCACTTGGGGCTCACAGTCTTAATCCCCAATTTACAGATGAGGTAACAGGCACAGAGAAGTTAAGTGGCTTGCCCAAGGTCACACAGGTGACAAGTGGTGGAGCTGGGATTCAAACCCATGACCTCTGACTCCCAAGCCCACAGTCTTTCCACTGAGCCACGTGTAGACACATTCCCTTCAGAGGATGAGTATTATAGTCTCCTACACAGTATAGTGCCCTGCACATACTACACACTCAATAAATATCATTGAAGGATTGGGTTAGCTAAGAATATAACCTATGCGTTCCTGCATTTCAGTGTGGAGGAGCAAAACAGAGCTCACTAAAAAGATCCAAGAAGGCATTTCCAATTTACTGTCGTGTCAAGATAGGCATATGGAGAAGGTTCCAAATGCACAAAATTCTGTGGTTGACACTGGATTTCAGGTGGGGCAGGGTGTTTGGAGTGGGCATTTTTAGAGTGGTGGGACTGAATAGTGCCATACTTTTTAATACATGGAACAATTCCTTCTGCTGTTGGCCCATATAATTGGCAACTCCATTCCTTTACATTATCCTTAAGTTACAGTCAACCCCTTTCATTCTTCTCACCCATGGAAAAAGTCAAGTGCTTTCTTCATTCTTCTGGGACCATTAACTAGATTAGAAACTGATGGATAAAGCATTTCAGTTATGTACTCAGCAGCCTCATAGTGGCTTTGTTGGGCAGATTTCAGTCAAGTTAACAAGTCAGTTAGGAAGGATAGGGAGCTAATCATTCCTTGGTCTTCTTTCACTTGCTAACCTACACATACAATGATGGAACCACAATCGAAAACCCAGTCATTATTTTCCATCGGTCCACTGAGGCTTTCTTTAAACATCCATGGTTTGTGAAAAGACTACATCTAACCTAAAAATAATTTTTCCTTATTAAAATATGATCTCCTTCCAGCTCCACCCTCAGCTGCTGAACTGAAGAACATATGGATGGGAAGTTAAAACACTTTCAAATCCTATGTTGTCCAGGGCTAATCCTTTCAGAAAAGCTGATAAAATCACCATCGACACTCAGGCATACATGTCAACCTTTCTGGACACAAAACCTGGAAATCGGGGAGTCACTGCTGGGGAGAAAACAGCTAGACAGGATGAAATGGAAGAATGGTTAGAGAGCCTACATATCTCCACTGGATTGTTTTAAAGCAAACAGATTGTTTTAAATCAAACATGGATTTATCAGTTGCTTCCATGTCAAACATAGAGTAACACTCAATATATTAAAGTTTCATTCTCATAGCTATTTTTGAAGTAGACATTGGCTTAGCTCTATACTCCTCAGATGTGAGGACATTCTGTCCTTTTTTGGGTAAAATTTTTTGCACCAATTATATGTTTATCTGCCAGTCTTGCAACTGTCATATTTGGGATTTTATCACAGAGTCCTATAAAAAGGGTTCCAAATCACCGTAATAAACAAGACCATGTTTCCCATAACAAACAAAATCTAAATTCCTTCCCTCATGTTCCCAAACAAGCGAAGAGTAGGTGACACTGATACAGACTATGAAAAGAACAAAGACGTGCGAACAACTGACATCACAATTTCACGGGCATGAGTTTTGTTCTCCAATCTTGGACATTAAAGGGAAAAACTACTGAAGCAGAAAGAAGGACATTGGGAACCCAAGATCTAGGTCTTGGCTGTCATCTCTGGCCTAGGAGTCAGAGGACCTGGGCTTAATCCCAACTTTTGCTACTTGCTTTGTTTTGTTTAATTGAATTGCTAAGTGCTTACTATGTACCAGGCACTGTACTAAGTGCTGGGGTAGATACAAGCAAATTGAGCTGGACACAGCCCCTGACTGCAAGGGGCTCACAGTCTTAACCCCCATTTTACAGATGAGGTAACCAAAGGGACTGTCTCTATATGTTGCCAATTTGTACTTCCCAAGTGCTTAGTACAGTGCTCTGCACATAGTAAGCGCTCAATAAATACGATTGATGATGATGATGATGATGAAGTGACTCACCCAAGGTAACACAGTAGACCAGTGGCAGAGGCGGAATTAGAACCCAGGTTCAGACTCTATCCACAAGGCCACGCTGCTTCTCGCCAGGGGGAAATGTGCCTTACTCCTAGTGGATGGAGCACAAGCGTGGGAGTCAGGAGACCTGGGTTCTACTCCTGGTTCAGTCACTTGCCTAGGTGACTACGGACAAGTCACATCATTTCTCTGTGCCTCAGTTTCCTCAACGTAAGATGGGGATTCAATACCTATTCTACCTCCAACTTCGCCTATGAGCCCTGTGTGGAATAGGGACTGTGTCTGATCTGATTATTCTTTATCTACCCCAGCACTTAGCACAGAGCTTGGCACATAAAGAGCTTGGCACATAATAATCATTATTATTATCATCCTCTCAAAATCACTTTCTGAAGTATTCTGCACTCAGCTGGAACTCACTAAATGCCATTACTTGATTGATTGGTCCCAATTTTTTTTGGTCTGGAAGGTGGAGGGGAAGGCCAGGGAACAGGCAGAGAGCTGCAGCTTCTCCTTTAACAAGGAGCATCAAGCATCTCTGGGCCTTGGGATTCTTTCTTACATTTACTGGTCTAGGAAAGACCTGGAATCTTTGATTTGAATGCCCTGTGTCTCCAGTCTGGTCCATTGAAAAAAAGCATGGCCTAGTGAATAGAGCACAGGCTTGGAAGTCAGAAGGACCTGGGTTCTAAACCTGGCTTCGCCACTTGTTTGCTGTGTGACCTTGGGCAACTCACTTCACTTCTCTGTACCTCAGTTTTCTCATCTCCAAAATGGAGATTAAGATTATGAGCCCCCCATGAGACAGTGACTGTGTCCAACCCAATTTGCTTGTCTCTCCCCAGAATTTAGTACAGTGCCTGGCACGCAGTAGGTGCTTGACAAATACCACAACTATTATTATTATTATTACAACTTTTGAAAGGGGTCCAACTGTTGGGAGGAGAGGCAAATAAGTTGCACTGTACTCTCCCAAGTGATTAGCACAGTGCTCTGCACAAAGTACATACTCATAAATACCACCTATTGGGAGATCCACATGCCTAGTCCCCACCCCTCCATCCACTCCTCAACCCAAGCATGTGAACAGTGGTGGAGTAGAGGGGGAAAGGAAACAAACCTGTCATGATTTTCCTGCTCCTGTCCTCCTGTCCAAATGCAACGAAGTGAGTATTCATGGGGTGGGAGAGAGGAGGGAAGTTCAGAACTGTATTATCTGTGACACCAGTCTAAATTTGGACTCCAGGGTAATTCACCCTGTTATGACTTGAGGGAAGTCACTCCTTGAGCTAGTGGTGTCAGGTTATCCAAACAGTCCATCAGTAAAAGGAACCTTTGCTGGCTATATTTTAACTACTAAACCTGCTATGTCTCCTTACCCTGCATTCCAATACATCTTCATCAATGGTTAGGCAAGACTGCTTATAAAGTGCTGTCCACAAGACCATGAATGTTTAAATAAACAGTGGGACAACTATCTTTCTCCATATGGTAACGTACTCATTTAAGGGACCGACAACAAATTTAACTTTCAATTTATCCAGCATTTTGTTAAGGAAAAACAGGGCAGGCATCAAGTTACAGTGGCTCTGAATTACAGGATCTTTTTAATTGTGTTATTCAAAATAATGTGTGAGTCAAGGTCCCCCTTTACAATGTTTGGTCATATAACTTTTAGCTGCCACCTTTAGTTATTTCTTTTAAAGACAAATGTTTTGACAAGGCAAGCTCAGCTCCTATCTAAATCTCTCTTTGGTCATCTGGTTGGGCGTTTCCACTTAAGGAAGAAATATACTACTTAATGGGAAAATGTACCGAGAGGATAAGTTAAAGAATTTGGGCCCATAAAAGTCAGGAAGTGCATTGCTTTCATAGCAATGGTAATTCCATCCAGTCCATATCTACATTAGAACCACGTTTGGATGACTTGTCCACATATTGCCTAGTTTAGTTCTGGGCTGTACCATTGCCTTTCAAGTGATCACACTTTTGAGATTTTTTTTTAAACCCACATTGCAGCAGCACAATTCTAGACATATGTAGTCATGTCTATCTTCTTAATACCCCAGCTTTGAGTCTGCTATCACAACCTGAAGCCCTTGAAACCACAGATTTCATATCAGCCATTTCAAACCTCCACCGGAGAACATGCCGAGTAGAACACGCCGAGTCATCTATTAAGTTACAGCATACGGTCTACAGGGAAGGGAGGAAGCAAGCTTGTGAAAACACGACGATAATTTGAACCAATGGGGTAAGGTGAATTGTGGAGTACCTGCCCTAGATAGCCCCAATGAAGGAAAAGTGTGCTACAATTATCTTCAGTTCCAGTTCTTCCCCATGGGTCTTTGTGTGGCTTCCGCCAGCTTCTCTATTTGAAATGTACCTAAACTTGGGGCCTGAGAGACTGTCTTTAAAGGACTCTGACATTAGCATATTTTTTCATTTGTAAACAAGCCCCAGACATTCACCATGCACATTCAATCCGTCACCAATTCCTTTCGGTTCAATCTTCACAACATGGCTAAAATCTGCCCTTCCCTCTCCATCCCAAAGCACTTATCCTTCCTTGCCCCATCAATCAATCAACCGTATTTATTGAGCGGTTACTGTGTGCAGAGCACTGTACTAAGCACTTGGGAAGTACAAGTTGGCAACATATAGAGACGGTCCCTACCCAACAGTGGGCTCACAGTCTAGAAGGGGGAGACAGAGAACAAAAACAAACATATTAACAAAATAAAATAAATAGAATAGATATGTACAAGTAAAATAGAGTAATAAATATGTACAAACATATATATATATATATATATATATATATATATATATACAGGTGCTGTGGGGAAGGGGAGGAGGTAAGGTGGGGGGGATGGAGAGGAGGAGGAGGGGGAAAGGAAGAAGGGGGCTCAGTCTGGGAAGGCCTCCTGGAGGAGGTGAGCTCTCAGTAGGGCCTTGAAGGGAGGACAAGAGCTAGCTTGGCAGATGTGGGGAGGGAGGGCATTCCAGGCCAGGGGGATGACATGGGCCGGGGGTCGACGGCGGGACAGGCAAGAATGAAGCACGGTGAGGAGATTAGCGGCAGAGCAGTGGAGGGTGCGGGCTGGGCTGTAGAAGGAGAGAAGGGAGGTGAGGTAGGAGGGGGCGAGGTGATGGAGAGTCTTGAAGCCCAGGGTGAGGAGTTTCTGCCTGATGTGTAGGTTGATTGGCAGCCCCTGGAGATTTTTGAGGAGGGGAGTAACATGCCCAAATACAACTGATTGGTTGACTGGCTGATAAAATCATTCAGGATATAAAACAAGCATTTCAGTATAGAGATCCAAGAAAAATGTTGACACTGAAAATATACTGCTGCAACAAAGATGTTCTAGAGAAGGTGGGGGAGGTTAAAGTGAGTTCTAGAGAAAATACAGGGTCATTCATTCACTCAGTTGTATTTACTGAGAGCTTACTATGTGCACAGCACTGTACTAAGCGCTTGGGAGACTACAATATAACAATAAACAGAAGCATTCCCTGCCCACAACAAGCTTACAGTCTAGAGAGATGACTTCTATAGAAAGTGTGGGAACATGAGATGAATCATGGAGAAAGCTTGGGTGCTTGATGTGAATTCTAGAGAAGGTGACGGCAGTTAAATGGGTCCCTGAGGGCGTCTGGGCCCCCGAGCATTTACGTGGGCATTTAAGGTGAATTTGTAGCTCAACCAATCAAGGGTATTTACTGGGAGCTTCTACTGTGTGCAGAACAATGTACTAAGCACTTGGGAGAGTACAATAGCTACTAGACACAATCCCTGCCCCCAAATAATTTACAATCTAGAGGGGTAGAAATGTGTTCATATAAATTACAGGTAGGGGAAGCAACTAAGTGCAAAGATAGGTGCATTATAAAGGGATGATATGAGAAATCAACTCCCCCCTGCCCCACCGCCAAAAAATCCACTCCACCTACAGGTGCATCACAACATGTATACTTCCTTCAAAAAAAATATACTCTACCAGATATGGTTGGGGGGGGCAGGATTACGTGGACATAAATGAGTTATGGCCCAGTGGGTAGAGCATGGGCCCGGATGCCACAAGGACCTGGGTTCTAATCCCAGCTTCGCCACTTGTCTGGGTGACCTTGAGCAAGTCACTTAACTTCTCTGTGCCTCAGTTACCTCATCTGTAAAACGGGGATTAAGACTCTGATTCCCCATATGGGGCATGGACTGTGTCCAACCTGATAAGCTTCTATCTATGCCAGTGCTTAGTACACTGTCTGGATATAGTAAGCACTTAAATACCATTTAAAAAAAAACAAAAAACAGTCAATGTAGCACAGTAGTAAGTCTAGACATTTCCACAGGGAATATCAAGCATCTTGCGACGGAAATTCCCCTGGACTCACAGTTAAATTCGGGGCCTCAAAAATGTAGCTGGGAATTGCACGGATCCACAATTTAAAAATAAAAAATTTATCTACTTTTTAAACAGGACTGCGAAAATCCAACTGAACCTCCCAATGAAAAAGAAACCAATATATGATCACACAGTCTCATCTGAGATCATAATCTTGGGAATTAACCTTCCTAAGTGTCTGCTTCAAATGTAGCCTCTCTTCCCTCTGCACTCCCTTCCCCTCCCCTGTCGCTCCAACAGATGAAACCCCTACGTGCAACCGAAAACTTTGTTACAAAGGCTTCTCTAAAAGACAACTTTTCCTGCATAAGAAAATTTAGAAGACCACTTCCCATTAATTACAAGGGAAATTCTTAAAAACTAACTAGAGCTGAAGTCTCCTGGAAACCGATCCAGAAACTTTTAAAACAAAAAAAAAATAAAATAGTTAAATAAAATTAGCCAACTACACCAGTTTTACCAAAAAGGTCCAATAAAATACAAAAATCACATGATCGTACTATGATAGTACTATACCAACTCAAGAGAGTTGAACTGCTGAAAACAATTGCATACATTTAATGCAAAATGCAAGCCAGATGGCATATACTGCACTGCTTTCTCAAAAGACTGAATGCTACCACTAAAGGTAACTACTTAAACATTCCTTGATAGTTCCTGGTTCTTCTGGTTACAAAATTTCAGCTTTTTTTAAGGCATATATACCCTTCCCCCTCCACTAATTCCATCACCAAGACATTAAAAAAAAATGTGTTCCCAAGGTCCAACATCTATTGGCTCAGCCCGGGGAATGCAGAACAGACATTCCAGAGCATATTTGGTGGTGGGATTTACTTTCTGTGGAAGCCTATAGCTACAAGAACTACTAGACTGATAACCTATCCAAAATCCTTCCCTGGGTCTTCTGGATTTTCTGGGGTGGGAAGGAGGGGAAGGGAAGGGAGGATAGATCGGGATAAAAATGCACCCATAAAACAATTTGCATTCACTTGAAGGCTATTCAGTGCTGGTCTAAGTAATTCAAGCGACGAATCAAAGAAAAACTCCTCAAATTTGCCTCTCACCACCGGAAATAGTAATTCAGTACATCAACCTGGGACAGTGCTCTTGCCTGTTGCAGCTCAATAAATGGCGAACGCCGATGGATACCATTTTATCTGATAGTCTATAATTCATTCTTAGTCACCGATGATTCTGTTTCTCCCTCCATAATCCTACACTAATGGCAAATTATTGCTATTTCCTTCCCTACAACATGATAGGTTGTGAATTTCAAATTTCCAGTAAGCACAATCCTGATGCTGCTTCGGGAGGGAGGGTGGTAGTATTGAGACAATGCCCATGGTAGTTGAGGCTGACATATTTAAAACAGTGGACACCATCAATCAGCCCCACACATCCACTTGAATCTCAGTGGAAGAAAATGGTGGGGATGAGTGGTTCAAGCTACTCCAGTTCAGAGAGGCTCTAAAGAAATTAAACTTCTGTACAAGACATAAGATAAAATGGTAAAATGGTAGTGTATACATATATTATATATGTAGACTACACACTGAGACTGAGAACACTCATTAAACCCAACGAACATGGCATTCTAAAGTACCACAATGTTTATGATAGTAGTAAGCATCCAAAATCAGGTTAGAAAGTACTCTTCAATATTAGAAGCTATAGGTAGCTAGCAGTCTTGAGCTAAAATAGAATATATTCTCCAAGTGGAAGACTTTCTCCTCCATCTTAGAATTGTTACCCCTCCGACTCCACCTCCTCTGGCTCTGGTTTTAGTTTCTGTGGATGTTCAGATCACTCGTCAAATGAATGAATAAATCAATCAGTCAATGCTGTTTATTGAGCACTTCATGTGTGCTGAGCACTGTATTAAGCACTTGGGAGAATACAATACAGACAGATCACTTAATTAAAGCTATCACAACTCATGGCCACCTCTGCAACTCTGCCAAAATTTAAAAAGTCAAGTTTGTTGGAAGTTCTAGTTACTGTTGTTTAAAAGACTCAACTTGTTCACATCACTAATCTTTCTCTTCCTCTATAAACCTCCCCCACCTCTTAATCAACTTTTTTTTAAGCTCCATTAACCTTACTGCAAGCCAGAATAACAAACTCTGCTTCCTTCAGCAGCCAGATTCTTGACCTTGAATCGCTCAGATTCAAGAGGGAAAGAGGGGGTGTGGGGTAGGGGGGCCTGGGACAGTCAAAACCCATGGTTGCAGAATAAAGGCACACAATTTAGCCAACAGAAAAACTCTTCTCTCAGAAACACCACTAGCTCTTCCTGTTGTCATGGAAACCAAGACCGAGCACAGACCTAAAAGACAACACTCCCTCAGCCTTCACCAATCAAGACAAAGAGTTTTGGGTTTTTTTTTAAACCAATTAGGAAGGCATAGAAACTATGTAGACTATAAAACAATAAAAACAAATACTCTCAGTGACTCAAGGAGGTGTGTGGATTTTGCTCTGTAACATTCAGAAGAAATTAATACAATGAGCTAAAGAAAAATTTTCTGATAAGCATATTTTGATCAAAACAAGATACTTGCCATAACTCAATCGGCTGTGTTCCCTTTTTGTTTCAGCCTGACTGCGCTGCTCTAGCCTATACTTCACTCTACTAAAGGTCATTTTCCAACAATTCTGTTCTGAGCATGACTGCCCATTCCTCAAAAACCACCAATGTTTGTCCATTCCTTTCCTCCTCAACAAAAACTCTTGACCATTGGCTTTCAGACACTCAATTAGCTCTTTCCCCACCTCTTATCCACTCTCTTCTCCCACGACACCCCAGTTCACACTATTCTTTTTCTCCAGCTAATCTACTCACCATCCTTCATTCTCATCTCTCCCACTGCCGACCTCTTGCTCGCACCCTCCCTCCTGTCTGGAACTCTGTCTCCCTTCATAATTCACAAAGCATAACTCTCCCATCTTCAAAGCCCTTCTGAAAATACATCTTCTCTAGGAAACCTTCCCTGATGAATATTCTCATCTCCCCATACTACATTCCTCTTACTGCCCCTTCAACATTTCCAGGCCACTTAAGTACTGGAATATTCACCCCTTCCTACCAAAGCATTTATATAATAATGGTATGTCTGGTACATATGCACTTACTGTGGGAAAGCCACAGTACTGAACACTGGGTTAGCTAATAGTATGTCTGGTACATATGCACTTAATGTGGGAAAGCCACAGGACTGAACCTGGGTTAGCTATGAGATAATTAGGTCGGACCCCATCCCTATTCCGAATGGGTGTCTGACTGAGGCACAGAAGAGCTGAGTGGCTTGCCCATGGTCACACAGCAAGCAAGTGGTGGGTCTGGGATTAGAGCCCCAGTCCCCTGACAACGAGACCAGTGCTTTTCTCACTAGATGATGCCACTTCCACATAAACGTATCTTTTCACTCCATTAGTTCCTCCTACCTACAATATATTTTAGTGTCTGTCATCCCTGCTGGATATAAGCAACTTGAATACACAGAACATGTCTCATTCTAGCAAACTCTTCCAAGAACCTAGTGCAAGGGTCTGTATAGAGTAAATGCTCTGTAACTCCTACTGATGAACATATGATTGCCAAATGCAAGAAATAAAGAGAGAGGTCAGTTTCAGTTTTCAGGTTTCCAGCATTAGGCAAAATAAATCAGGGACTTCTTTGGGTTTAGTTTCCCCATGTGGTATGTGTGGTGTTGGAAATACTCTGATTTGTTTTCACTGCAGTCTCTTTTCCCTTGACAGGAGGGACATGAACCAACACGACTGAAATGCTTGCAGTTGCGTACTTGCTATATGAATCCACTAAACTATTCTGATATTCTTGCGGCTGTGACCCAAAAAACAGTACTGTTTTGTATAGTATATTATGCATAAATATGAAATACTTAATAGTGCAGTCTATTAAAATGATTAAAGTTCAGTTTCTGTGCCAATACTTCCATTTTAGAACTCCTGATAAGCCTTGTGAACCCATATCTAGATGGGGAAAAGCTCAGCCCAAACTAATCACCTGGTTAAAACCTGCTTTTGAGTGTGGGAGAAGACAATCGGGAGCATTTGCAAGTTCTTCCAACTTGACTCTAAGCTCCTCTTGACAAAGACCCCATGGACAGCGAATGTGTCTACCAACTCTACTGTACTGTACTCTCCCAAGCAATCAGCACAGTGCTCTGCACACAGTAGGCACTCAAGTCCCCTGAATGATTGATTAGTGTTCTGGAGTCAGCCACAGATAGTCTTCCAATGCCTTGTTTTGGCACTAGTCTGCTGAACATAATACCACAGTGATTATTGATTATTACTATTATTATTATTTAGTGCTTATCCCTTGCCATTCTGTCCCGCTGCCTTCACCCTCCTACATAACCTTATCTGAATTCTTTTTGAATGATAAACCCCTTCTAGCAAGGAAAGCAGCTCTGGCAGCAGACAACAGGAATGCTTTTAGGTTATCTTTGGATCATATGAGGGTCTGCCATCTAAGTTTCGAGAAACTCACGTTTTTTGGTTTTCTTTAATGACGTTTTTAAGGTGTTTTCTATGTTTCAGGAACTGTTCAAGCACTGGGGTAGATACAAGGTAATGAGGTTAGACACAGTCCCAGTCCCACTTGACTTAATCACAGTCCTAATCCCCATTTTACAGATGAAGTAACACAGAGAAGTTAAATAACTTTCCCAATGTCACACAGCAGACAAATGGTGGAGCCTGGATTAAAATCCAGTTCCTTCTAACTTCCAGGCCCGCTATCTATCCAGTAGCCCACTCTGCTTCACAACTGCAGTTTAGCACTTTAGCTCAACTGATGCCAAATCACCCCACTCCAAGAACATTACTTCACATTTCTGATCCCTTTAATATGTGACTAGACACACTAAGTAAAGGACAAGATAACATATTGCCCCACCAGATGAAACTTTTTTCACCGGTTTCAAATGGATTCATTTGTCTGTCGTAAGCACCTTTGAGGGCAGTGCCTGTTTAATGCCGACACAAACACTTGAAATAGATTTTCACACACTAGAACACAAACCTTTTGGTTTCTCTCAGTCAATCCAAAATACTCATTGAGCACTTAACTGTGTTCAGAGCACTGACCTCCAGGAGTTTACAATCTAATGAGGGGGAAGAATTTTTTAAATTTATTTTATCATGTATTAGTATATTGATGTTTATTTAGTATTGCCCAGTGGATGCTTTTTCATAACAATATTTTGAGAACAGTATAGTAAAGTTACAAGAAGCTTGGCCTAGGTAGAGCATCGTCCTGGGAGTCATCATCACAGCCCCACCACTTGTCTTCTATGTAATCCTGGGCAAATCACTTTACTGTTCTGCACCTCAGTTACCTCACTTGTAAAGTGAGGATTAAGATGATGAGCCCCATGAGGGACATGGACTATGTCCAATCTGATCAGCTTGTATCTACCCCAGTGCTCTGAACACTGCTGAGTACAGTAAGTGCTTAATATCACTAAAACAAAAAGTTACCAGAAACCCAATTTCCCTGGATTAAATAATGTCCCTTGCCACAGGGAAACCAAAGAAGCCTCATTGTCTTCTAATTTTGAAGTCATAAGATTCTCAGGGCTGGAAGACTCTTGAGTCACTATATTTACAATAAACAGAATAACCAAAACTAGCCCAGCAGTGAGTAACTTTCACCTGTACATGAAGTATCTTGCTCTGAGGTGAACACCACCAGAACAATAGCACAGTTTATAAGGTGAGTTGGCATGATTTAAGATGAACAGAAGATAATCACAACGAGGTGCCTTCTTCCACAGCACCCGTCGTTTTAGGCGTTCACTCTCCCTAGCTTCAAAGCCTTATTAAAATCACTTCTCCAAGAGGCCTACCCCAACTAAGTTCTTATTTCCTCTTATCCCACTCCCTTTTGCATTGCCCTTGAACTTAGATTTGCACACTTATTCACCCTCATCCCCACAGCACTTACATACATATCTGTAATTTATTTCTATTAATGAGTGTCTCCCCTGCATGTCTACTAGAGTGTTCTGTGCACAGTAAGCATTCCATAAATACCACTGATTGATTAACTGATAGATCTTCGGCCCATCCTGTGTGAACTGGGACAGGAACTGGAGGAGAGTCAGGCTGCACTGAGAATCTCTAGGGCCGTCATACGTGGCACAGGTAAACCCAGATCAATCATAACAATAATATCAACAATAATATTCCTTAGGCATTTACTATGTGTTCAGCAGTGTACTCAGCACTGAAGTAGATACAATATATGCAGATCAGACACAGTCCCTATCTCACATTGGACTCACAACTAAGTAGAAGGGAGAAAGGATACTGCATCCCCATTTTATAGATGAGGAGACAAAGGCACAGAGAAGTTAAATGACTTGCCCACAGTCACATAGCAGGTAAACGGCAGAGCTGGGACTAGAACTCGGGTCCTCTGAACACAAGCCTGTGGTCTTTCTACCAAACCATGCTGCTGACTGAACTGATGCTGCTCACTATTTTTAAAGAATAAAATGCATTCCCTGAATGAATTGAGTTACTTAGTAAATACTGGCATAATTTGTTAAAATCAAGCAGAGAGATTACTGCTTCTTATTTATGGGAGAATTTCACTAACGGAAAGCTACTATTTTGCTGACACTGTGAGATGTAAAATTGAAATCAGAAAAAAAATATTTCAAAGAAATCAAGGAGGCAAAAAGTACACGAGGCATTAGGCAGCAGTTTTACATGAAATGAATAGTATGACTCAGAAGTTCTTTGTGTGCAAAAACATATCCTCTGAATTTTTGAGTATTTAGGTGGGTATGGACACTTTACCATTGACTTTAGCTTTTACTTTACACCAATCAATCATGGTATTTACTGAGCACTTAGTATGTGCAGAACACTGTACTAAACAAGTGGGGGAGGGCAATAACAACAAAGTTAGAAGACACCTGCCCACAATGAGCTTACTTAAATAGATCTTTCACTCCTTGCAAGGAACTTAAGTAATGGCCTAAAAGGATAAGGTTAAAATGAATGGATAACATAAAAAGGCTCTGGATTATTTATACCTGATCCCATTACCCCAGGCAACTGAAAATAGATAGTATCTTGATAAATAATACATACATATCATTCTCTTCTGGGAATTCTGGAGTAGCTTTTAACTTCTGGACAATTAATTTAATCAGATCCTCAATTTCTGGAGTTTTATTTGATTTAATCATAATATACTATAACTCCTTCAATTTGATTTCATTTAGAACCACAAAGAGAAATAAATAGCATGTGTGTCAAGCAACCACTGAAATACAATACCTACATAGGAAAGGTTAAAAACTACTGAAGTAACTATACTACTAGTGGTCTTTGCAGCCTGCTACCTTAATCTGTAGGTCACCAAAACAAACATTTTATAACAAAAATTACACAGGGATCAAAATCAAATCAAAGAACCTATTTAGCGTAACTAAAATGATGTAATACCCCTGGTCACACAAATTGGTAAGGGGAGGTTTAAGGTGGGAGGATTAAAAGAGAATGGTGCAGGAATGTGAACCAGATTCTGATGACCTTAAGAGACTAGAAACTGTGGTTAAAAGGCTTGGGGAGTCAGAATGCATATATGTAGGTATGTTTTTCCAGGAGGAAAAGAAAAGAAAATTAGAGAGGGTTAAAACTGTCAATTAATTTTATTTCACAGCAATTAGGAGCCACCAACAAAAGGAAAGAGATTCCCCAACCACCAAGGAAATGTCCACTTGTAAAATGTAAACTGAAAAACACGTTGTTGCATGTCTTTTCTTAAGGAAGTTTTGAACTGAATTGGTCTTGATATTGTTATTACATGCCTGCTATTAAGAAAGCTTTCTAATAATTCTTATGAAAGTGTGTCATTATTCACTCTAGGGGAATAACTAAAAATAACGGTTTACTAGAGTTATGCAAAAAATGTTAATTATAATGAAAACTCTCATTGAGGATTTAGCTTGTAATTAAAGGAATTTTCTTTTCCGCCTGCCTGTGTGTTTCTTCATACACTCTAGTCTCACCAGTGCTTAGAACAGTGCTTGGCCTGGAATGCCCTCCCTCCACACATCCACCAAGCTAGCTCTCTTCCTCCCTTCAAAGCCCTACTGAGAGCTCACCTCCTCCAGGAGGCCTTCCCAGACTCAGCCCCCTCCTTCCTCTCCCCCTCCTCTCCCTCCCCATCCACCTGCCTTACCTCCTTCCCCTCCCCACAGCACCTGTATATAGGTATATCTGTTTGTACGTATTTATTACTCTATTTATTTACTTTATTTGTACATATTTATTCTATTTATTTTATTTTGTTAATATGTTTTGTTGTCTGTCTCTCCCTTCTAGACTGTGAGCCCGCTGTTGGGTAGGGACCGTCTCTATATGTTGCCAACTTGTACTCCCCAAGCACTTAGTACAGTGCTCTGCACACAGTAAGTGCTCAATAAATACGATTGAATGAATGAATAGTAAGCTCTTAAATACCAACATTATTATTACAGATGGGCTCTTTCTGAGTTCATCAACACACTAAGTGATCTCTACAACCCCAAATCTAAGTGAGAGGTCATAGTACAGACTTATGCTCACTGACCATGTTAAAACTATAAACTGTTGCATTTGAAAAGGGTATGGAACAGATTTCTGCTCACTGACCATATTAAAATGATATACTGTTGATCAAGAAAAGGGTATGGCGTAGCTTCAGTTTCACTTTGGCCTGACTCTGGGTTGCAGGGTAGTGTTAAACTGGCTGTCAAACTATCAAGTCAAAACCATGTTCTTTTGCCTGGCCCAGGCTTAGCCATACCTCCAAATTCCAAGAGGATCAACTAAATTACTCCTGCCGATTCAAATGGGCTTGGTCCACAGTATAGACATCCCTATCTCAGACTCCCACTGACTTTTCCAACCACCGTGGATTGAGGACTAGAATAATAATGATGGTATTTGTTAAGTGCTTACTATGTGTTAAGCACTGTTCCAACTCCCTTTTCCCACTATGCTGTCAAATGCTACTACTATTAATGCTAATGAAAGATGGTAAGGATTAAGCACCTCCTATCTGCCACTAACCATGCTGAAAGCTGGGGTAAGAGAATCTCATCTTCCCCATTCCAACAGTAATCCTAATTCCTTTCAGTACTTCCTGTGTCCACCTCCCAAATCTCTTAAGACTGTTTAAAAGGAAAGCCATTCCAAGACTGGAGAAATGGTAAAAAGCCTTCCCTATAAACCAATGCTCCCTTGGGGGCAGAGTTCAGGTCTACTGACCCTATTGGGCTCTACCAAGAGCTCGGTACAATGCTTTGCACTGTGAAAGCACTCTATAAATGTTACTGATTGGTTGATTGTTCTGGATTCTTTGTCGTTCACCAGAGAATGTGCTGGAACAGTGCAGACCACAGTGCAGAGCACTGACTGGAAGTAAATGGGGTCGCAGGGGCTCCATGAAGGTGGGGGAATGGTTAAAGAAGTAGGTAGAAGGGTAGTGATACCCCTTTATTCCCCAAAGGGGCAGGTGTTCCTAAATGGAAAAACAAAACAAAAACCCACTCCTCAATCCCGTCAGGAAGCAGGTAGGTTTCACTTGGAGGCCTAAAAGCCAAAAACAAAGTCTGTTTATATGCAAATAAATGGTCCTCTTAGTCTCCCAGAATAACCAAGCTGTTTGCTGTTTCCCCCCAAACAAAATCTGTCATACATGTCAGTGTCAGAATCCGGGGAAACCCATCCAACTTGAAACAGAGATTGAACCTGACCTGTGTTTCTTAGACTTCTGGACTGTCCCACACACATTTATTCTTGACCCTTTTCTTCCTCACAACTCAATCCCTGTGCTCAGTTTAGACTCATCAGAGAATTGATGTTTAATTCTATGGCGGATTAAAGAGTGAGGCCTAGCAGACAAAGCACAGCACTGGGAGTTGGGGAACATGGATTCTAATCTCACTCCATAACTTGCCTCCTGTATGTCCCTGGGTAAATAATAATAATAATGATGATGGCATTTATTAAGCGCTTACTATGTGCAAAGCACTGTTCTAAGCGCTGGGGAGGTTACAAGGTGATTAGGTTGTCCCACATGGGGCTCACAGTCTTCATCCCCATTTTACAGTTGAGGGAACTGAGACACAAAGAAGTTAAGTGACTTGCCCAAAGTCACATAGCAGACAAGTGGTAGATCAAGGATTAGAACCCATGACCTCTGGCTCCCAAGTGCAAGCTCTTTCCACAGAGTCACGTTGCTTCTAAATCACAACTTCTTGATGCCTCAGTTTCCCCATCTGTTAAATGGGGATTCAAGAGCCATTTTCCCTCCTGGCTAGACTGTGAGTCCCATGAAAAACAGAGACTGCACCCAACCTAATTATCTTCTATCAGTGACTGGCACATAGCACATTGGCACATCATTCATTATTCTCCCCCTCCAGACTGTGAGCTCATTGTGAGTAGGGAACGTGTCTACCAACTCTGTTACACTGTACTCTCCCAAGCATTCAGTACAGTGCTCTGCACATAGTAAGCATTCGATAAATACCATTGACTGATAATAAGCATTTAACAAATATTACCATTATTATTATTATTGGCGCCATGGTTAACAGTGTTACAGTAGCCAGTCTGAGTGGGAAGCAGCTTCTGCGTTATCAGGAACCTGGGAGGAAAACAATGATTACAGTGAAAATGCTCTGAGTTTTGGGGTTCTGACAGGTTTCCGCATGCTCTCCTTGCGTCATACTGCATACAAGTGCTGTGTAACATGATGGGGTCGGGAGGGGACGGCAAATTTTTCCCCTACCTCTGACTCCGACCCTGATTCTGCTCCTCTGCCAAGGCCGGAAACAGACCCACCTGAATCCAGCCAATTGCTTCTTTCTCATTCTATTTTCTGTGAATAATAACAACATTGTTAATAATAATAATTGTATTTAAGTGCTTACAGTGATGCCAAGTATGGTGCTAAGCTCTGGGGTAGATACAGGGCAATCAAATCAGGCATATAGTCCAGTTGCTTTGACCAGCAGTAACAGAAGGAACTCCCTAGGACAGACTCAGCAAGCGGTGTCGGATGAGAGAAACTCTCTACAAGCACAGCCAGGGGAGACGTTGAAGCAGAACAGAGATGCAGACAATTGGGGAACTTTCCTTCTTTCATATTCCAACTAGTGGGGGCTGAGGGCATGAAAATTCCTCCTATTGGATGGAGAGTGGGATGCCTGACAAGTCTCCATCTGGGCCTCCTTAACTACGTCCCTGAAATGCTCTTTCCTTGTTTCCCCCTGGTCAAACTCCTGTGGAACAAAGGAAATTGATGAAACGGTGGGGTAACTTACTGTCATTTCTCATTAACACATGCCCCTAAGCTCTGATAGAATTCTATCAACCTGCCCACATATGAACATCTCACCAACAAACTTCAGCCTTACTCTCCCCAGAGGACCTGAAAGACAGCAACAATACTGAAGGAATGGCCAGTTCCTGTGGCCAGGAAAGGCCACGGATTGTTTTACACAGCTTACGACAGGTCATGTTTGTAAAGTTTTTAAAGAAGGGGGGAAATGACTATTTTCAAAACACTGGGTTCAAAAAGGAAGGAGTTTGCATGCCTTCTAGCTAGTTCTGGACATACTTCATAACCACATCATTTTGATTACTGAATTTTTAAGAAAGAGGAGCCTATCCCTGCAGCTTTCTTTCCAAGCCTCCAAAAGAGGATGAGCTAGCTTTCACCCCTGGGAAATCCCCTCGCTGCCTTCCAGTTACCTTTTAAAACCAGATGCTTGATTTAAGTGAAAGACATTGCTGCTTTTCTTCCCCCCAGATAAAGTGACAGCCCTTCCCAAAAGACTATTGAAAAGATTGTCACCTGGTGGGCAGGCTGAATCCTCACTTTAGAAGATGTGTCAGAGAAGATGTTTAGCTTGGATCATCGTAACTTAAGCAAACTAGGAGACTGTCCTGGAATCGAGTGTCTTAAGGCAAAATGTCCACATTCTCATCAGCCTGACCCAGCTAAACCCTGCAACAGTTCAAAAGGGTAAAATTCTTGTGTGCCAGAATCATATAAGCACAGCAGGGCAACTCATGTGTTTGCTTGCATTCTTATACCCAGAATGCTTTTCCAGCTTACCACAATTGTTCTATGGAATCTCTGCTTCCAACTTCAAAGAAAAAATTGAAAGCTTTTTTAAAAAAAATGCATTTCCATATGCATTAACTCTTTACTTCTGAAAGTAGATGGGTGAAACATTTCCCTACTTGCAAGTTACAGCACCTTCCATGGGTCTCTCAGTACAGTGAGACAATTTTATGTAATAAATGCTGGAAATGGGTTTTGGTGTGAGTAGTCTGTTTAGAGAGAGATCTTAACAAACGTCTGAAAAAACCCCAACAGACACTAATCGCTCTCAAGGCTATTTCCCAAATGGCTTCCCTGTTTAATTCGAGATGATGATTATGAGTACTTAGTACAAAGAAGCTCCACAGCAGTCACTGGTAAAAATGGCAAAAGCACAGTTTTGCTGCTAAATCTGGTGAAGACTATTCAAGTGGTGACCATTGCATCTGGACTCAGGGCTGACAATTGAACTCAATTTGTTTCTCACAGTGCACCAGGCTGCTATCAAATACTGCCCATTTCCAATTACTCTTGGCTCTTGCTGTGTGATAAACCACTAACCCACAGGCAAAAACACCTCATCTCTTATTAGAATGTAAGCCCCACAAGGGCCGGACAAAGGACAAAGCAGAAGGACAGCTTATCCACTTAGCAATTCCCTGTGGCATTTGACACCATTCCCGGTACACACAGGATGAATTAATAAATGTTTGGTTATGATGGGGAAATTGTAAATTACTGTAAATTACTAATCTGATCAAGTTAATAGTTCTCATACCCCCTCGCCTAAAAAAAGTTTTACAAAATCCCAACTGCTCCCAAAGCATGGGCCGGAGAGCTCCTGAGATTGGGCTAGTGGAAAGATCACGAAACCTGTAGTCAGGTCACCTGAATTTCAGTCTGAGCTTCAGCACTTGTCAGCTGTGTGACCTTCGGCAAGTCTCAATCTCTCTGGGCCTCAGCTTCCTCCTTTGTAAAATGGGGAAGATACCTGTTCTTCCTTCCATCTTAGATGACGAACCCCACCATGGGACAGAGAGAGTGTCTGATATGCCTATTCTGTAACTACCCCAGTGCTTAGCACAGTGCTTGGTACCCAGTAGGCACTTTAATTTGTCAAATTCTGCTAATATTATTTAGTGGTTTCTTGCAACATCATGACAACTTTCACCTCATCACGATCAGGAAGTCATCATGTTTTGAATGCTGATTAAAATGGGTTCCAGGAGCCACCACAATCGTGACAATCTCCGTGATAAGAAAAACGCTCACTCCAATACAACTTGGCTGAGGCAGCCGATGGGGTCCACAACCATTTCTTCTAGCATCGTTTTACTTTCCATGAGAAAGGTACGGTAGAAACATAATCGTTGTCATCCAAACTTGTTTTTGGTACAACACTGATTTTTCCAAAGCATTTTCACATCAATTACCTCATTTTACCTCTACAAAATCCTTGTGAGATAAGAAGAGGTAGGTAATGTCGCTATCCCCATTTTACAGATGAACAAACTAAGGCCAAGAGAGGCTAAGTGTCCCACTCATGGTCACAAAGCAGGTCAGGGGTTGGAACTAGAACCTGGCTTCCTTAACTTGGGTTATAGAAGAACAGAGTACCCTCTGCCTACAATAGGGGCAACAAAGATGTCTGAGGGACTACCAAGGGGGTTTCCCATGCTGACACTCAACTTCTTGGTTGAGAACTACCTTCTGGTATCCCTAACATTCTCCACTCATCACCCATGTACAGACCACCCTAACATGGCAACCCAACAGGCTCGGATGCCACACACTAGTAATCTGATTTTTAGCACTAATATAAGAGAGTTACAAGTTTGACAAAACAAGTCCAAGCAACTAGGGACCCTCTATTTCTGGGGTGGAATGGGGCAGAGCGGGGTGAAACAGGCTGGGGGCACAACACTCGGCCCGCAGATTCTACCCGGCCAGCAGATTGGTTCTCTCTGCTGCCAACTGATCTGTCAAAGCAGCTGAATTTCCACCCACTCTGATTCCGCCTTGGCTCTAAGCCTGCCCAGAATAGTTGCCATTACCCACGTGTCACCACTCGCTCACAGGACCCCCCCCCCCCCCCGCCCCATACACAGGAAGAGAAGCAGTGTGGCTCAATGGAAAGAGCACAGGCTCTGGAGTCAGAGGTCATGGGTTCCAACCCCGACTCCGCCGCTTGTCAGCTGTATGACTTTGGGCAAGTCACTTAACTTCTCTGTGCCTCAGTCACCTCATCTGTAAAATGGGGATTAAGACTGTGAGCACTCCGTGGGACAACCTCATCACCTTGTAACCTTCCCAGCGCTTAGAACAGTGCTTTGCACATAGTAAGCGCTTAATAAATGCCATCCTCATCATTATTATTATTATTAAGTTGGGCATAATAATAAGCACTCCATACATGCCTAACGCTGCGCTACGCATAGTAGTAGAAAAAAGATTATTCATTCATTCAATCATATATATTGAGCACTTACTGTGTGCAGAGCACTGTACTAAGCGCTTGGGAAGTACAAGTTGGCAACACATCGGATCCAGTCCCTGGCCCACGACCTGAGGAGAAATGTCATTTAATTCCCATTTTACAGATGAGGAAACTGAGGCAAATAGTGGTTAAGTGACTTGCCCAAGGTTATACAGGAGGCAAGTGGTGGAGCTGGGATTAGAACCGGGGTCTCTGGGCTCCCAACCCTGAGCTCTTTCCACTAGGCTACACTGCTTCTCTGAGGTGTCTTTTCAGCCAAAGTGAAGGCTCCCCTACTACCCCTGCTCTAGAATGACTGGCTCCGATTGATAGCATCAAGGGCACCAAATAAGAAACGATTTAAGGGGGAGGTGCTATAGTGTCTTTTCCACAACGGCTTACCAAGGACAACCCTGTGGTACAGTAAATATCCCTCTCAACACTCTCTGACCTTGGCAGTTCCAGAAGCTTTTGGAATACACAGTAAAAATCCAATTACCCAAACTAATTAGGCCCGTGGTTAGACAGATAATCAAACAAAACTGAAGAGCCAAATCAAAAATAAGAAGCATGGCCTAGTGGAAAGCACGTGGGTCTACAAATCAAAGAACCTAGGTTCCAATCCCAGCTCCACCACTTGCCTGCTGTGTGACCTGGGTTGTCACAATTTCCCTGTGCCTCAATTTCTTCATCTGTAAAATGGGGATTCAATACCCCTTCTCCCTCCTAGTTAGGATGTTGAAGTGGGACTGTGTCTGACCTGACTAATTTGTATTTACCCAAGTGCTCAGTACACTGCTTGGCACTAGTAAGTGCTCAGCAAAGACCACAATGATTAAGGCTGCTAACAACGAGGGAGCAATGCCAGCAAGCTCCATTCTCACAATGCACTTGCTTTCCAATATGTACAGTGCCCCACACCAAATAGGTGCTCTATGACTGCTACTGCTACCCCTACTACAGAAGCACAGGAAACCATCAGAATTAAAATTGATCCTGCAATCCATTAGTGATATTTAACCCTCTCCCATGGGTTAGAAACACCACAGACATTCAGTGGCGATTAGTGAGAACATTTTTGCCCTTCTCTGCATCACTCATCAGTGCAGCCTGCTAAGTATAAAAGTGCTTTCGGGTCATCTGAATAATAATAATGGCATTTATGATGAGCATGCTCAATTTTCACCTGTATTTTGTACACCAGTGCCAGAGTGTTAAGGTCTCCTATGTGTATTCTCACCTAGCACTCAGGACAGTTCTCTGCATACGGTAAGGGCATGACAAATACTATTACTACTAATGCTCTATCCCATTTTCCATTTTAAATAAGATTCTTATTTTCTCTGAGCCTAATTCTTGGCCTCCCCTAAACTGCAAGATCATTATGGGCAGGGAACATGTATTCCAACACTCTGCCAAGAACTTAGTACAGTGCTCTGCACAAACTAAGTGCTCAATAAATACCAGATGAACTGACTTCAAAAGTCATGTGCAGTGTATCAGTGTATGATGTTTTTCCCTTAAGCCTAAAACATATTACCGTAAAAGTATTCTGCAACCCTTTTTATAGCACATTCCTCTGGTGTTTTCTGGGTAGCTTTATATCTGAGCTTTGGTAACTCCTCCATCAAACCACATTATTTTTGAAATAGCTTCCTTGTTAATTACAAAAAAATGTATTTTATTTTTCAAGTCTTGATAGATAGCTCCCAGGATACTATTCTAGTTTATCATCACGTACTTTATTGTATGACTTTCCAAAACACTTCAATTCCATGGTTGCAGCTCTCTTAATCACCTTCCATTCTTCTCCCCTCACCCTCCCTAGTCACCATACCTAGGGTAACCTGGTGGTCCAGCCTGGTGGTCCAATTCACCGGTTTTTAAAAAAAATGGAACGCTGCTCCTCTCCGTGAGAGGGATTTCAGCATGTCATCTAAGTGACCATTAACAGCAGCCCTGGAAAATCTGCAAATTAAAATATTTTGTAGGAGCAATTAGAGCTCATGTCCCGAGGAAGAAAACGATACATCACCCTGAGTTGCTAATGAATGTGCAATTACATACCTGGATAGAGGGTGGTGTTGGCTTTTAATTACTCTTCTCCGAAATCCTGGTTACTGCTCAAGATGGACTAAACATCTCCTGCAACGGGGGGGGGGCGGTGTCTGCTTACAAATTATTGCAAAAATAATCTATGTTCTTAATCAAAAGGGAACAGATGCACTTGTGATCCAAATGGTAACATGGGCATACTTTCAAACAAAC
The DNA here is from genome assembly GCF_015852505.1 of Tachyglossus aculeatus. Classification (NCBI taxonomy): domain Eukaryota; kingdom Metazoa; phylum Chordata; class Mammalia; order Monotremata; family Tachyglossidae; genus Tachyglossus; species Tachyglossus aculeatus. Next base: position 9,844,210 of record NC_052080.1, read on the forward strand.
ATTTTCTTAATTTCATTATTCAAAATTTGGCACAACTAGAACAGGGGAGGTAGCCATCCTCTGTCCATAAAAAAACCCAAAAAAACATTAGCAGCCCCCTGACCTATCAATGTACATTTAACAGCTAGACTGCAGTTTTCCAAAATGCCTAGGTACAATAAGTGCAAAGTAGATATGATAATGTGATTCTTTTCATTTAACTTATACAAACTTCCTATTAAAATTATTATGGCTTGAACAAGCCAGTTTTCACAAGCCAGTTTTCCTAGTTCCTAGTTACCATACATTCATTAGCTGCACCACCAACAATCCATTCTACAAACTGACTGACCTCTCCTACTCCCTCTTCTATGCTCCAGGAGAGGGGCAGGTACAAAAAAACTGCAGAGGCTAAGATAATGGCTTCACACACACCCTCTTCCCGAACCCACCCAGTGCTAAATGGATGAAGGTGATGCCTTCCTTTCACTTCCACCAGGATGGAAACCCATGTGATGTTGGTTCATATGTGTTCCACAGTCCAATTAATTCATGGCTTTTCAATGGTCTTTTGAAAACAGGTAGAAACTTAAGGTCCAAAGCATTTAGAGCATGATTCAAGTTCACTAAACCATCCAGTAGTCAAACGACTTCAAGGCTAGTATCTCAGTTGCCAGTCCAACAGGAATCTCAAGCAAGGTGCTTACCTCCCTCTCTGTAGAACAGTGATGACACAACCAAGCCATTATCATTCAAAAATTGGGGAACCTCTCTACAAAAATATTTTTGGAGGTTCACTCTGCCCATAAACCTCAGCTCACATGAATACACCGCCACACTCCAGACCAGATTAGGTAACATTTCCAATATCTAAAAGGTTTTAGTAATTATGTTCCCACATCTCTGTCCTCAGCTAGAAGAAAACAGGTAGGAGATGGGGAGAGATTTTCTTCCTACTCCTAATTATGTGATGAAGTCCAATCTTAACATTTCCCCTAGACATACACCTAAAGCTTATTATCTTACCTATTTAAAGCTATTGCAGCTACACATTCACATCAATATATTTGAGATTCAAAATGCCACTATGAAACTTCATTTTTACGGTGTCTGTAGGAAAATAGAATAAGGGATCTTTTCTGGCCTATACCCAAACCAGATAGGCAGTGCATTCCTTCAAGGTGAACTCCAGCCCAACAGCACTTATGTACATATATATCCATAAGTTATTTATATTAATGTTTATCTCCCCTTTGAGACTATTAGCTCGTGTGGACAGGGAATGGGTCTAGCAACTCTGCTGAACTCTCCTAAGCTCCTAGTACAGTGCTCTGCACAAAATAATTGTTCAATAAACATCACTGATCCATTCAACAGGCTGCAATCCCATTTAATTTTATATTTCAAGACAATCCAAGTTGGTTGAATGTGGTTTCAAATCACTTAAAATAAGAAATTTCTTAAGATTTGGAATAATTCACTGAGAGGACCAGAATGAGTTACTGGAGGAAAAAAACATAAAAAACACGAATTAAATCGTTTAAAAAAGAGTTTCTGCAAACTTATGGAAAATAGGCTCACAATCGGTCATTCTATGCTAGTGGAGATGTCACAAGGTTTCTCTCGCCCTGAAAATTTATGTCAAGGAATGAAACCATACTCTTGGCTTATTTGGCCTTGGTCTAACATACAAAAGTATTTATCTTCTTCCACCAACATGTTCACCATTGTTTTAAATCATCAGGCAAAGCAGATGGCACTTCCCCAGTAAAAGTTTTATTGAATTTACATGCAGGAAGGTTAAAACAAATCAACAAGCCTCTTAGATCTACTTAAATGGCATGTTTATGTTGTTTTCACCTCTAGGCTTCATTATTAAAGGTAAATGTTGTTAACCAAGGAGCCAAAACACAAAACAACCTTTTGTTCCTGCCTTCTTTCCCAAAACATATTAATGCTTTTGTGAAAGCCTTTTTTGAGAGATCCAAATGCCAATTTCACTTACACCTATAAGGTCAAGATTCAAGCCCCAGAGAATATGCCATCAAACCCTGGTAAACTTCAAGTAATTGACATTATAGTAAAGGACTAAGAAATAACATGGAGGACAATCTTCAGGAAGAGCTTTAAAAAGTTGATTTGCAGGAAGTAACAGAGGATGTTCTAGATATGAGAATCTGTTCCAACTACAGCAGAAGAAGAGACAAAAGGAGGAAGGCGAGGAACAGCATGACACAAAGTAAGAAAACAGTAGGAGGCAGGGACTTTGAAAAAATGGTGGTTCTTTCTCTTTTAGAGTAAGTCAGATGGGCGGATGGTTCGGGAGAGTGGAATAATACAAAATATCACCAATAACAACAACATTCGTACTGACTGGTTGAATCAAGGAAATATCAATCGATAGTGTTCATTAAGCACCTACCTTGTGCGGAGCACTGTACTCAGTTGTACTGTATCTGACCTATTTTCTATCTGCCCTAGAGCTTAGTTCAGTGCTTGGCATATGGGAAGCATTTGACAAATCCCAAGCGCTTGGGAGAATTCAACAAATGTGTGCACATCTATAAAAACCATTTTAAGGAGAAAGGGAAAAATCAGGAAAGGGGGAAGAAGAAACAAGCCCAAGTTCAATTCACTAACTCACTATAGCTTGAAATATATTTGCCAAATCCAAACAAATACCTAGAGAAGAACTGGACGGAAGCACCTGATTAAAGAAGGAAAAATCTGACTGATAAGTGCCCAAGCTCAGAGTGAATAAGAAGGCTCCGGGGATTTAACAACGCCACCGAAATAGGCTAAATGGCAATAAAACTCAGCAGCCAGGCGGTTGGGTCCCCCACTTTCAAGCCAGCAGCCTCAGCCAAATTCCCTCTCCAAAGTCAAACTGTACGGGTGGGACCCCTAGAGCCAGAAGAGACCGCCATGAATTTCTCCCCAGGACAAAAGGGTCCCAGGACACTGCACTGGGGACAATTTTATCCATTCTATAGCACCTGGAGAAAGCCATGAGGGGCTTTTTGGGAAGAAACGAAATGTTACCAAAATAGGGACCTGATACTTGTCCCTTATTCTTTTCACTGAAATGACCTAAATTTAAAGGGTGTGTAAGCTCCTTGTGGGCAGGGAACATCGCACTTGTATATGCTGCACTTCCCCAGTTATTTGTACAGTAGCAAGTGGATGCTCAATAAATGCTACTGCTGTTAAATGTGTTTAGCAGTTTGGGAGTTTGAATGTGTGTTCATGCAGTATTACTTAAGATTGGGTTTATGGTTATTGAAAACCTTACTTTGGAAAGGTTCATCTGTTTAACTCCCCTTCCCATCCCAGTGAAAAAGCGTTATACAGCACCGATCTTCCTTGGATGTATGAACGTAAAAAGCTTTTCCTAAACAAATCGGAGCAGCTTTCCTCTGCTGTTTCAAAGGCAGAAGATAATGTACTGGCTTAATTAAATGGTATTACTATATTATGCGCTACAGTCTTCTTGTCTGCCCTCACAGATTATCCCATCACTAGTGAGGGTCAATGCCTACATTAAACCAATGCTCCTCATTTTTTATACTGCTTCAAACCCTTTTCATAAATATATATTTCTGTTGATCATAGCTATTAGCCTATAAAATGAATTGACTACATAAAAAGACAAATATCTAGTAGTGTTTAATTTCCACTTTTTTTCCAGAACCACCCTTAATCTCTCACATTCAACCTGAAAATAGTGTAAAACCAAATTCTGAGCTAAAAGCTGAACAGGTGTCTCATATTCATTCATTCATGCAGACATATTTATTGAACACTTACTGTATGCAAACCATTATACTAAGTGCTTGGGAGACTACGATATAACAATATGATCTCCATTGACTAGAAAACACATCATTAAACTTTTCACCTTCATCCACCTCCAAAAATATAAAATAGCTCCCCAAAACCAGAGCAGTACCTATCTCCAAGTACCTAATTGGAAACTCAAGGGGAATTTTGACAGTTAGAGCAAAAAAATCGCCACGGTAGCTTTCAGTTGCATTGTTTTAGTAACTTTCAAAAGGACCAAAATCCTCATTAATCCTTACATTATCAATGAACTATAGAGTGAGAAATATTTTTTCAATGGGGAAGTTAAGGTAAATCTAACCTAATATCGATACAGAAGGAATGGACAGAATTAGAAAGCAAACAGTATCTTGACTCAGTCTCTACAAAATTGTGGGCATGATGCTGATGATTATCATAATAATATTATTACTAATAATAATGGTATGTGTTAAGAACTTATGATACACCAAGCATAGTACTTAGCTTGGGGGTAAATATAAATAACCAGATCAGATACACTCCCTAAATGAAGCTTACAGTCTAAGTAGAGGGGAGAACACATAGTGACTCCCCATTTTACAGATGAGGACACAAACACAGAGAGGTTAAGTGCCTCGCCAAGGTTACCCAGCAGGCAAGTGACAAAGCCAGGATTAGAATTCACAACCTCTGGCTCCCAGGCCACTGCTTTCCAAGTGTCCCTGTGACTAGAATTTGGAAAAAAGACTCTTGAATACCTTAAAGTGCCAATTTTTTTTAAGGGGGTGTCTAACAATTTCCTATTCCACTGAATACTAAAAAGCCAATTCCACCTCAATATGGAAAAGGAAGGAGTCTAGATTGGGAAGGACCACATCATCTTTTCACAATCAGCATTTTTGGGGCACCTACACTGTGCAGAACACCATAATAGATGCATCAGAACATATAGTAGAAATAAAAGACTCAGTTCCTGCCTTCAAGGAGCTGGCAATCTCATACGGAAAACAAGCAGACCTAAAATTGCAAAACACCACAGGGAAAGTGAGCCAACCTCACGTGATAGGGTGATCAGCTAAAACTGAGAGGGACCAACAAGTTTCACTTGGGGTATAAGGGGTGGGGGATTTGATTTCATTGTCTGTTGTTCTGTTATTGCTCCATTCTGGAAGAAGGGGCTGCTTGCATTTCATGTTAAGAGCACGGGCTTGGGAGTCAGAGGTCATGGGTTCTAATCCCTGCTCCACCACTTGTCAGCTGTATGACCTTGGGCAAGTCACTTAAATTCCCTGTGCCTCAGTTACCTCATCTGTAAAATGGAGATGAAGACTGTGAGCTCCACGTGGGACAACCTGATTACCTTGTATCTACCCCAGTGCTTAGAACAGTGCTTGGCACATAGTAAGTGCTTAACAAATACTATTATTATCACTGACTGAACTGATGAGCACCTTGCTCTTTCCTCCTCCCTGCAAAAAGACTCCTCTGGCATGGGTGGTGCCTGTCACCCCCACGAAAGGCAATGGGATACTGGCTCAGAGAGCCTGCTAACAAATCACTAATGATTACTTCTTCCCGCCACCTAAGACTGTCGGCCTTCCAAGTACTCACCAGACCTGATTTGGTCTGGCCTTTGGGCTGGAAAGGGAGCCATGCGGATGGGTGAATTAAATTCTTTGGAAGAGTATCAGGCCTAGAATAAAGGTAACACAATCACCTATGGTACCGACTCGTTGCTGACATAGGATTAACTCTGCTTAGGTTCATTCGGCAGCAATTTAATTTTGGATGATGGTCCAGTCTTCGGGTCTAGTCTCTAAAGGAAATTAAATCGCGTGACCATCAGGCTAGACCCAGTGGTACTTTCCGTATTTCTTTTCTCTCATCTAAGGATGTAGAAGGTTTCTACTCACCCTATCGCAAATCCTCAAAATGCAGAAAATAGCATAGTATTAGCCAGTTCATTTCCCAGGAGGTCCAAAGGCACCTTAGGGGAGGCAGACCACTCCTAATCACCCGCAATATGTCAATCCCAGTAATAAGATCAATTAGAGCCTCAGAGCGTCTGACTTGCACACTCTTCCTCTTGTCATTCTCACCCAGCCTAAAAGTCTTTGTTTTGATTTTTGCCCCATCCGAGGCTTGGAAACAAAACTCAGGGAAAAGTGGCTCCCTCCAAGCCATCCGAGAATTGGGAAAGACAAATTCAACAAAACAATTTTTAAATGAAGCGTAAATCAAATGATCAAAAGCCCCTTGCCAGACCCGTCAATAATTTCAGGGGGGATAGGCATATTTGGGAAATCATTTATGCTTAAGGAATGATGAAGCAATTGCATAGCTTCACATAAAAGTTAAGCTAGAGCAAACATCCCCTCAAAGGATATACCCAAGTAGATCACTTTAAGGGATTACTATTTCAAGGAGACGCTAAGATGAACGACCGGTATTACCACCTGATAGGTTAAAGTTTGGGGTCAGCAAACTTCCAGTGTTGCAACATTGGCTTAGTTTCTCTGGGGGGCTTGCAGAGATAATAGTCTAGTACCATTCCTCAGGTGACACAGAAATCAGATCCGCAATTTTCCCTTCTGCCCTTTCTACTAGACTTTCTGAGAGTTGGAAGGATTGTCCATCTTGGAGTTTGGTACTCGTGAGGAGACGGAAGTGAATTTCAATCTCTATGACAAGTCAGGAAATCTCTGGAGCAGCGACATTGGCCGTACCTGAAGAGAGTGCAAACAGCACGCAGGGCATCAGACACCCTACGGCTTTTCATAAGCTTTCGTTGCAACTGAATTGGAGCGTATCTGGAAAAATGCCTATTCATTCCCTCTAAATGCAGAAGCCACAAGGCTGCATGCCTATGCAAGGTGGTAGTGGAATGTGAGCTGCTGTCCAAGGACGGGAAACTCCATGGAGCCCAAATGAATATGAATCAACCAACTCCCTTTTAGAGAATCAGTCTCTTCTGTTCTCTCAAAAACAAACAGAAGTTTGCAGGCAGGAGCACGGCGTCACCTCTTCGCCTGAAAAGAAAAGCAGGCAGGCAAAAATATCTACCAGACCTGTGAAAGATGATTTTTTTTTGGGGGGGGGGGGGGGGGGAGGGCCGAGGGGCTAAGAGAGAAAGAAGGAAAGGAGGAAACAGGAGACCCCTTTCTCCTGAGAACAAACTCTCAGGCCCATAAAAGTTTTTACATGGTCTAATAGGTTTTACTGCTTATTTATCCTCCTTGTGTTTCTTGAATCCCAGGGCAAGGGGGTGGGGGGGGGGGGAAGGAACAGGAAAAGTAGCAGACCAAAAAGCAACCCGCAAGTACCTAAGTTTTGAGAGCACTGGATACAAGAGACTTCAGAAGGGCAAAATTCTTCTACCTTCTATTCCTTACATGACATAAAGAACACAACTACTTGGCTAGAACTCGTCATATGAAAACCTTATAAGAAAATCGATTAAGTCAATTTCCCCAACAACAAACTACTGCTCTGCCACTTGTCTGCTGTGTGACCTTGAGCAAGTCACTCAACTTCTTTGAGCCTCAGTTTCTTCATCTGTAAAATGGGGATTGAATACCCATTCTCCCACCTGCTTAGAGCAGGAACCCCATGTGTGAGCCCGTTGTTGGGTAGGGACCGTCTCTATATGTTGCCAACTTGTACTTCCCAAGTGCTTAGTACAGCGCTCCGCACACAGTAAGCGCGCAATAAATACAACTGAATTAATGAATGGGACAGGGTCTGGATCCGACATGATTATCTTATTTGTACCCCAACAGATTGGTTCACTGCTTGGCACGCAGTAAGCACGTAACACATTCCGCAATGATTATCATTATTATTTCCAGAGTTTAATACGTATGTTCACCTCGACAGAATGCTCCGCAAATACACTTGGGAATAGGGTGACATTTTCACCTTGATGGAAGCGTATTTATCTGAAAGATTTTATCATGTATACATCATGTGACCGTAGCTCAGTGACTTGGCAGGTATGCCTTAAAGAGATAAATACCTTAATACTGGGCAGTTTAAATGCGTAAATAATTTATTACTCTTCCGTTTCTGAAAACGAGCCAATGAAGCGGGATCCCCTTAACGTGAAACATGTTCAAACTACTACCACAGCCTTCAGAATTTGGGATACAGAACAGAACAGCTCATGAAACTCACTAGAAGGGGGACTTAAGGACTCCCAGTAATTCAGACTGCCTGCGGTGAGGAAGGAATGTGGAGAAAACCAATAAGTCACCTTCACAAGCTTCTGGGAGTCAACAGATTTTATATTTTAAAGGGGGATCCAGCCTCGTGGAATGCTCTTGTTCAACTCTTCTAGACTGTGAACCCGTTGTTGGGTACGGACCGTCTCCATATGTTGCCGGCTTGTACTTCCCAAGCGCTTAGTACAGTGCTCCGCACACAGTAAGCGCTCAATAATTACGGTTGAATGAATGAATGAACTCTGCTCATGGACTCTCTCAACCCTGTGAGAAACAGTGGAGTTCCTCTGTACAAACAGCACTACCGGAACGGGCTTTGGAGGCAGAGGTCATGGGTTCAAATTCCGGCTCCGCCACTTGTCACCTGTGTGACTTTGGGCAAGTCACTTCCCAGACCGAGCCCCTTCCTTCCTCTCCCTCTCGCCCCCCTCTCCATCCCCCCATCTTACCTCCTTCCCTTCCCCACAGCACCTGTATATATGCCTGTACATATTTATTTATTTATTTTACTTGTACATATCTATTCTATTTATTTTATTTTGTTAGTATGTTTGGTTTTGTTCTCTGTCTCCCCCTTTTAGACTGTGAGCCCACTGTTGGGTAGGGACCGTCTCTACATGTTGCCATCTTGTACTTCCCAAGCGCTTAGTACAGTGCTCTGCACACCGTAAGCGCTCAATAAATACGACTGATTGATTAGTACAGTGCTCTGCACACAGTAAGCGCTCACTAAATACGATTGATTGATTCTCTGCGCCTCAGTTCCCTCATCTGTAAAACGGGAATTAAGATTGTGAGCCCCACGTGGGACAACCTGATCACCTCGTATCCCCCTTGCGCTTAGAACAGTGCTTTGCGTGTAACAAATATTATTATTATTAATAAAATAGTATTATTATTTTAGACGGTGAGCCCACCTTTTAGACTGTGAGCCCACTGTTGGGTAGGGACTGTCTATGATGCCAACTTGTACTTCCCAAGCGCTTAGTACAGTGCTCTGCGCACAATAAGCGCTCAATAAATACGATTGATTGATTGATTAGTACAGCGCTCTGCACACAGTAAGCGCTCAATAAATACGATTGATCGATTGATCAATCAATTGATCTGCGCCTCAGTTCCCTCATCTGTAAAACGGGGATTAAGACTGTGAGCCCCACGTGGGACAACCTGATCACCTCGTATCCCCCTTGCGCTTAGAACAGTGCTTTGCGTGTAACAAATATTATTATTATTAACAATAATAAAATATTATTATTATTTTAGATTGTGAGCCCACTGTTGGGTAGGGACTGTCTCTCTATGTTGCCAACTTGTACTTCTCAAGCGCTTAGTACAGTGCTCTGCGCACCGTAAGCGCTCAATAAATACGATCGATTGATTGATTGATTGAGGGCGGTGTCAAGGCCCCCCCGCGGGAGCGCGCGGGGCCGATCCGCTCCGCTTTCCAGAGCGTTGCGGGCGGTGTCAAGGCCTCCCCCCCCCCGGGAGGCGCGTGCGCGCGGTCACCTGGAGCACGCGCGCGCGCGGCCGATCCGGCGCCTAACTCCGCTTCCAGAAAGTTGCGGGAGGTGTCAAGGCCCCCCCCACCCTCCGCGGGGGCGCGCGGCCGATCCGGCTCCTAACTTCGCTTCCCGAAAGTTGCGGGCGGTGTCAAGGCCCCCCCCTCCCCCCGCGCCCGGGGTGCCTCCTTACCTTGGTGATGATGAGCGGCTCCCCGTGCTCCTTGCCGCCCTTCAAGGTGAAGCCCCAGGGCGCGCCCCCGCGGAGCACCACCTCCAGCAGCCTGGCCCCGCCGGCCCCCCGGCCCGCCTGCTCTGCGAAGCGCTGCGGCCAGCCTCGGGGCTCGCCGCCGTCCATGGCCGCCCGCGAATGGCTCGGCAGGGCGACGGGCGCGCGCGCGCGCGGCCGGGGCGCGCGACAGCCCGGGGAGGGGAGGGGCGGCGCGTGCCCGCGGGCGCGCGCCGGCCCTGCCCCCGGCGACAGGAGACCAGGACCTGATCATCATAATAATAGTAATAATAATCATAATAATAATAATGGCATTTATTAAGCGCTTACTATGTGCAAAGCACTGTTCTAAGCGCTGGGGAGGTTACAAGGTGATCAGGTTGTCCCACGGAGGGCTCACAGTCTTCATAATAATAATAAATAATCATTATTAATAAAGCATTACTTAATTAATTAATTAAATCATTACTTATTCATTAATTAGTAAATCATTATTATTATGAGTAATTATAATCATGGTATTTGTCAAGCGCTTGCTATGTGCCAAGCACTCTTCTAAGCGCTAGATGATAATGGTGTTTGCTAAGTGCTTACTCTAATAATAATGGTGGCATTTGTTAAGCGCTTACTATGTGCAAAGCACTGTTCTAAGCGCTGGGGAGGTTACAAGGTGATCAGGTTGTCCCACGGAGGGCTCACAGTCTTCATAATAATAATAATAAATAATCATTATTAATAAATCATTAATTAAATAATTACTTAATCATTAATTAATAAATCATTATTAGTATGAGTAATAATAATCATGGTATTTGTCAAGCGCTTGCTATGTGCCAAGCACTCTTCTAAGCGCTAGATGATAATGGTGTTTGCTAAGTGCTTACTCTAATAATAATGATGGCATTTGTTAAGTGCTTACTATGTGCAAAGCACTGTTCTAAGCGCGGGGGGGGATACAAGGTGATCAAGTTGTCCCACATGGGGCTCACAGTCTTCATCCCCATTTTACAGATGAGGTAACTGAGGCTCAGAGAAGTTAAGTGGCTTGCCCAAGGTCACGCAGCAGACATGGGGTGGAGCTGGGATTTGCACCCATGACCTCGGACTCCAAAGCCCCTGCTCTTTCCACTGAGCCACGCTGCTTCTCTTATGTGCCAAGCACTCTCCTAAGCGCTAGATAATAATGGTGTTTGCTAAGTGCTTACTATAATAATAATAATAATAATAATAATGGCATTTGTTAAGCACTTACTATGTGCAAAGCACTGTTCTAACCGCTGGGGAGGTGCCAAGGTTGTCCCTCGTGGGGCTCACAGATTTAATCCCCATTTTCCAGATGAGGTAACTGAGGCACAGAGAAGTGAAATGACTTGCCCAAAGTCACACAGCTGACAATTGGCAGAGGTGGGATTTGAACCCATGACCTCTGACTCCAAAGCCCGGGCTCTTTCCTACTGAGCCACGCTGCTTCTCCAAATGCGCCAAGCACTGTTCTAAGCGCTAGATAATAATGGTGTTTGCTAAGTGCTTACTATGTGCCAAGCACTGTTCTAAGCGCTAGATAATAATGGTATTTGCTAAGCACTTACTATGTGCCAAGCACTGTTCTAAGCGCTAGATAATAATGGTATTTGCTAAATACTTACTATGTGCCAAGCACTGTTCTAAGTGCTAGATAATAATGGTATTTGCTAAGTACTTACTATGTGCCAAGCACTCTTCTAAGCGCTAGAAAATAATAATAATAATAATGATGGCATTTATTAAGCACTTACTATGTGCCCAGCACTGTTCTAAGCGCTAGATAATAATGGTATTTGCTAAGTACTTACTATGTGCCAAGCACTGTTCTAAGCGCTAGATAATAATGGTATTTGCTAAGCACTTACTATGTGCCCAGCACTGTTCTAAGCGCTAGATAATAATGGTATTTGCTAAGTACTTACTATGTGCCAAGCACTCTTCTAAGCGCTAGATAATAATGGTATTTGCTAAGCACTTACTATGTGCCCAGCACTGTTCTAAGCGCTAGATAATAATGGTATTTGCTAAGTACTTACTATGTGCCAAGCAGTCTTCTAAGCGCTAGATAATAATAATAATGATGATGGCATTTATTGAGCACTTACTATGTGCAAAGGACTGTTCTAAGCGCTGGGTAGGATACGTGAGCCCACTGTTGGCTAGGGACCGTCTCTATATGTTGCCAACTTGTACTTCCCAAGCGCTTACTACAGTGCTCTGCACACAGTAAGTGCTCAATAAATACGATTGAATGAAAAGGTGATCAGCTTGTCCCACGAGGGGCTCACAGTCTTAATCCCCATTTTACAGATGTGTAACTGAGGCACAGAGAAGTGACTTGCCCAAAATCACACAGCTGACAATTGGTGGAGTCAGGATTTGAACCCATCACCTCTGATTCCAAAATCCGTGCTTTTTCCACTGAGCTACGTGCTTACTCTGTGTCAAGCACTCTTCTAAGTGCTGGGGGATATATCAGGTTGTCCCAAGTCTTCCTCCCCATTTGACAGATGAGGGAATTAAGGCATAGAGAATAATAATAATAATGGTATTTTTTAAGTGCTTACTATGTGCCAAGCACGGTTCTAAGCGCTAGATAATAATGGTATTTGCTAAGTGCTTACTTTGTGCCAAGCACTGTTCTAAGCGCTGGGGGATATATCAGGTTGTCCCACGTGGGGCTCACAGTCTTCATCCCCATTTGACAGATGAGGGAATTGAGGCATAGAGAATAATAATAATAATGGTATTTGTTAAGCGCTTACTATGTGCCATGCACTGTTCTAAGCGCTGGGGGAGATAGAGAAGCAACGTGACTCCGTGGAAAGAGCCCGGGCTTTGGAGTCAGAGGTCATGGGTTCGAATCCGGACTCTGCCACATGTCTACTGTGTGACCTTGGGCAAGTCACTTAACTTCTCGGAGCCTCAGTTACCTCATCTGTAAAATGGGGATGAAGACTGTGAGCCCCATGTGGGACAACCTCATCACCCTTTTTAGAGAAGCAGCGTGGTTCAGTGGAAAGAGCATGGGCTTTGGAGTCAGAGGTCATGGGTTCAAATTCGTGCTCCGCCAATTGTCAGCTGTGTGACTTTGGGCAAGTCACTTTTTTATGGCATTTATTAAGCGCTTACTATGTGCAAAGCACTGTCCTAAGCGCTTAATAAATACGATTGAATGAATCCCGCTGTTGGGTAGGGACCCTCTCTATCTGTTGTCGATTTGTCCTCTTCCAAGCGCTTAGCACAGTAAGCGCTCAATAAGTACGATTGAATGAATGAACGAATAATGGACGACCCCCGGGACGGACAGAAACCCCAAGCGGGCCGGGGGGAGGCCCGACCCGCCCCGTTAATAATAATAGTAATAATAATAATGACGGTATTTGTTAAGCGCTTACTATGTGCCAAGCACTGTGCTAAGCGCTGGGGGAGATATGAGGTAATCAGGTTGTCCCACGTGGGGCTCACAGTCTTCATCCCCAATTGACAGATGGGGGAACTGAGGCACAGAGAATAATAATAATAATGATATTTGTTAAGCGCTATGTGCTAAGCACTGTTCTGAACGCTGAGGGAAATACAAAGTGATCAAGTTGCCCCACGTGGGGCTCACAGTCTTCATCCTCATTTGACAGGTGAGGGAACTGAGGCACAGAGAATAATAATAACAATAATAATGGTATTTGTTAAGCGCTTACTATGTGCCAAGCACTGTTCTAAACGCTGAGGGAAATACAAGGTGAGCAGGTTGCCCCACTTGGGGCTCACGGTCTTCATCCCCATTTGACAGATGAGGGAACTGAGGCCCAGAGAAGTGAAGTGTCTTGCCCAGTCACCCAGCTGACAAGTGGCGGAGGCAGAACTTGAACCCAGTGTCCGGGCACTTAGAACAATGCTTGGCACAGAGTAAATGCTTAACAAATACCATTATCATTATTATTATCATTATTATTCTCTGTGCCTCAGTTCCCTCATCTGTAAAATGGAGATGAAGACTGTTAGCCCCACGTGGGACATCCTGATTACCTTGTGTCCCACCCCAGCGCTTAGAACAGTGCTTGGCACAGAGTAAACGCTTAACAAATACTACTACTACTACTATTATTATTATTATTATTATTAATATTCTCTGTGCCTCAGTTCCCTCATCTGTAAAATGGGGATGAAGACTGTTAGCCCCACGTGGGACATCCTGATTACCTTGTGTCCCACCCCAGCGTTTAGAACAGTGCTTGGCACAGAGTAAACGCTTAACAAATACTATTATTATTATTATTATTATTCTCTGTGCCTCAGTTCCCTCATCTGTAAAATGGGGATGAAGACAGCCCCACGTGGGACATCCTGATTACCTTGTGTCCCACCCCAGCGCTTAGAACAGTGCTTGGCACAGAGTAAACGCTTAACAAATACCATTATTATTATTATTATTATTCTCTGTGCCTCATCTGTAAAATGGGGATGAAGACTGGGACAACCTGATGACCCAGTATCCCCCCCCCCCCCCCCCAAACGCTTAGAATAGTGCTTGGCACATAGTAAGCGCTTAAGAAATGCTATATTATTATTATTATTATTACGGATGGCAGAACCCGAACAGGTGAGACGTGATGCCGGGGACCTCGATGTGGCCAGCCAGCGTCTATTCTATATCCCAAGGGTACTTTCCAAGCGCTTAGTACAGTGCTCTGCACACAGTAAGCGCTCAATAAATACGATTGATGATGACTGACTGAGTGACGCGCGCTGCAGACACCTGCCACCCTTTCACTCGCTCCCCCCTTCCCTCGTTTTCTTCCCTCCCCTCTCCGTCAATCAAAGGTATTTACTGAGCGTTTATTGGGGTGCAGACACTGTAGTAAGCGCTTGGGAGAGGAACTCAATTAGCAAAAACGTTCCCTGCCCGCCTCCTGTCACTCACGCCCCCTTTTTCTGCCTCCGGTCTCCCGCTTCCCTCCCTCTTCTCTCCGTCAGGCGATACTATTTATTGAGCGCTTACTGTGTGTGGACACTGTACTAAGCGCTTGGGAGAGGAATACAAGTAGTAAACACGTTCTCCGCCAACCTTTTCACTCGCGCCCCTTTCTCTGCCTCCCGCTTTCCTCCCTCCCTCTCTCCGTCAGTCAATCAAGGCTATTTATTGAGCGCTGTGTGCAGAGCACTGTACTAAGCGCTTGGGGGAGTAACAATTAGCAAACACCTTCTCTGCCAGCCTCCCTTTCACTCGCGCCCCTTTCTCTGCCTCCCGGCTCCTGCTTTCCTCCTCCGACAGTCAATCAAAGCTATTTTTTGAGCGCTTATTGGGTGCAGACACTGTACTAAGCGCCTGGGAGAGGAACTCAATTAGCAAACACGTTCTTTGCCCCCCTCCTTTCACTCGCGCTCCCTTTTCAGCCTCCGGTCTCCCTCTTCCCTCCCTCTCCGTCAGACAATACTATTTACTGAACGCTTACTGTGTTCGGACACTGTACTAAGCGCTTGGGAGAGGAACACAAGTAGCAATCACGTTCTCCGCCATCCTCCTTTCACTCGCGCCCCCTTTTCTGCCTCCTGTTTCCCTCCCTCCTCTCTCCGTCAGACAATACTATTTATTGAACGCTTACTGTGTGTGGACACTGTACTAAGCGCTTTGGAGAGGAACACAAGTAGTAAACACGTTCTCCGCCAACCTCCTTTCACTCGCGTCTCTGTCCCTGTCTCCCGGCTCCGGATTTCCTCCCTCCTCTCTCCGTCAAGCAGTGGTATTTACTGAGCGTTTACTGTATGCAGACACCGTACTAAACGCTTGGGTGAGGAACACAATTAGCAAGCAGGTTCCCTGCCCTCCTCCTTTCACTCGCGCCCCTTTCTCTGCCTCCCGGCTCCAGCTTTCCTCCTTCCATCAGTCAATCAAAGCTATTTTTTGAGCGCTTATTGGGTGCAGACACCGTACTAAGCGCCTGGGAGAGGAACTCAATTAGCAAACACGTTCTCTGCCCCGCCTCCTCTCACTCGATCCCTTTTCTGCCTCCGGTCTCGCGCTTCCCTCCCTCCTCTCTCCGTCAGACAATACTATTTATTGAGCGCTTACTGTGTGCGGACACTGTAGTAAGCGCTTGGGAGAGGAACACAAGTAGCAATCACGTTCTCTGCCCCCCTCCTTTCACTCGCGCCCCTTTCTCTGCCTCCCGGCTCTCCCTTTCCTCCATCCGTCAGTCAATGTTATTTATTGGGAGCTTACTGTGTGCAGAAACTGTACTAAACGCTTGGGTGAGGAACACAATTAGCAAACACGTTCTCTGCCAGCCCCCTTTCCCTCGCGCCCCTTTCTCTGTCTCCCGCTTTTCTCCCTCCCCTCCTCGTCAGTTAATCACGGGTATTTATTGAGCGCTTACTGTGTGCTGAACACTGTACTAAGCGCTAGTGAGAGGAACACAATTAGCCAACACGTTCCCTGCCAACCTCCTTTCACATGCGCCCCTTTCTCTGCTTCCCGGCTCCCGCTTTCCTCCTTCCTTCAGTCAATCAATGGTATTTATTGAGCGCTTACTGGGGTGCAGTGTACTAAGCGCTTGGGAGAGGAACACAATTAGCAAGCAGGTTCCCTGCCCCCCTTCTTTCGCTCACGTCCCTTTGCCTCCCGGCTCCCTCATGCCTCCTTCCGTCAGTCAAACAGTGCTATTTACTGAGCGCTCACTGTGTGCAGACACTGTACTAAGCGCTTGGGAGAGGAACACAATTAGCGAACACGTTCTTTGCCTGCCCCCCTCCTTTCACTCGCGATCCCTTTTCTGCCTCCGGTCTCCCGCTTCCCTTTCTCTCCGTCAGACAATACTATTTACTGAATGCTTACTGTGTGCGGACACTGTACTAAGCGCTTGGGAGAGGAACACAAGTAGCAATCACGTTCTCTGCCATCCTCCTTTCACTCGCGCCCCCTTTTCTGCCTCCTGTTTCCCTCCCTCCTCTCTCCGTCAGTTAATAGGCTATTTATTGAGCGTTTACTATGTGCGGGCACTGTACTAAGCGCTTGGGAGAGGAACTCAATTAGCAAACACGTTCTCTGCTCCCCTCCTTTCACTCGCGTGTCTTTCTCTGCCTCCTGGCTCCGGATTTCCTCCCTCCTCTCTCCATCAGTCAGTGGTATTTACTGAGCGCTTACTGTGCGCAGACACTGTACTAAACGCTTGGGTGAGGAACACAATTAGCAAGCAGGTTCCCTCTTTTCACCCGCGTCCCTTTCTCTGCCTCCCGGCTCCTGCTTTCCGCCTTCTGTCAGTCAATCAAAGCTATTTTGAAGCGCTTACTGGGTGCAGACACTGTACTAAGCACCTGGGAGAGGAACTCAATTAATAATAATAATAGTTTTGGTACCCTACCCTTAAGAATTTTATAATCTGAACGTTCACCTCTTATAATTGAGATATCCCGTTTTGACTAATCAGTGGTATTTATTGTGCACTATGTGCAGAGCCCTGTACTAAACGGTTGGTGGAGTTCAATACAACAGACTAAGCCTCCCAAATGAAGCCTGCTAGTTTACCCATGGCCTATTTTTTGATGGTGGAGTTCTCTACTCTTGAAAATGCCTTGCGTGAGTCCATAAATAGTAACAATTTTATCTCTAACTATATCACACTCCAACCTAATGCTCCCACTTTTGTGGTGCTTCAAACTAATGCTCCCACTTTTGTGGTGCTTAAGAGGTTCTAAGTTAATTACTGCTCCTTAGTTTCTCCATCCCAAATTTTTTTTTTCGGGATTCTCCCCTGATTCATTCTTAGTCATACACTTGATATTTTTATTTTTCTAATGAATTGTTTGTGGTTATTCCTTCTAATCTCAGGTCTGTAAAATGACTTCGCTGTTCGCAAAGGCAATTTCAAGGTGTTCCCCAATTCTGATCCCTGGTGACTTTAGTAATAGAACCAATAGTCAGTAACATTTATTGAGTACTTAAAATGTATAGAACCATTGTACTAAGCTCCAGGAAGAGATATAAGAATGTTGATTCAGACATGAACTCTGGCCCCAAGGGACTTGTAATCTAAAATGGGCTGGGAAGGAGATCAGACAACCAGGGAAAGGTCAATAATTAAAATAAATCAGAACCAGTGAAAACAGATAAAATAGAACAAATCAGTTGTGAGAGCAAACATGCAACAACAACACTTTCCTGGCTCTGCCACTTGCCTGCTGTGCAATCTTGGGCTAGCCATTTAAAGTCTCTGTGCCTGTTTCCTCACCTATAAAATGCGGATTTAGCACCTGCTCTCCCGCCCCTTTAAATTGTGAGCCCTATGTGGGACAGTGACTGTATCCGATTTTCTTTTATTCTATCTGCCCCAGGACTTGGTTCAATGCTTGGCACATTATCAGCCCTTTAAAAAATTCCAAAATTATTACTATTAGAGGAGCTGCAGTGGGGAAGTAGGAGGAAGAGGCCAGAGATTCTTGGACTCTTACTATCTGAATCCTCCACCATCTGTACCTGAGAACCAAGATATAAGCCTCCCCATTCCCTTCTCTCTCTCTACTAGAATAATTAACAAGACCTACTCTTCAGCAGTCACATCTAAAATACTCACCTTTCACATGGAAAACCCTGGGATGAAAGTAAAAAAAAACTCAGTTATCCAGGACAAACCACCTGTAACCTAGAGAAATCAAACTGACCTGGTGTTTACATTTCACTATCGAGAACAAATCTCATTATCAGGGATCTGAGACGAATCTACACTGGGGTATTTCTTAAGATTTTTGTGAGCCACAGTACTGTAGATGTTGGTTTGTAAAGGTTTTTAGCCATTTTTGTCTTCTGTAGAAGCAGCCGTAGTGGAAGGTAGCCGTACTTGCTATCTGAGAGGTGCCGGTAATCTTTTAGAGCTGCTGTCCATTGTCTCAGTAGAGCTTTCTGTTTGTCTCCTGAGAATGTTTGCTGCCGGAGGCTTCCCACTAAGGAGAAAAACTCCTGACTAGGGACCAGCTGGGCCTTATTTAAAAATTCAGGGCAAGTGAAGTATTTTAGGGAGTGATTTAGAGCAGAGACTTCAGGGTAGCACTTGAAGGATGAAAAATAGCGTGGTAGAATAGATTGATTATGGAAGGTCCTGAGGAAAACTTTCAGAAGGTTATTATGTTTAAGAAGAAAAGGAAAATGATGTGGAGTCACTATTTGGGAGTCATAGATGTGGATGCTAGAGAAAAATAGGTCCATTTCATCAATTACATTTAGTGAGCACTTATGTGCAAAGCATTGTTTGAAGTGCTTGGGAGAGTATAATACAATGGAATTAGCAAACATGTTCCCTCCCTATGATAAGCATATATTGGGCATTTGAGAGATAATTCAGGGTCCAGGGACCGATTTTCCTTTTCACCCAAAATAAAATGTCAGTTGAGAAAAGTTGAGACTTTAAATTCCCAAACTTGAAGGTAAATGCCCTACCATTTTCACCTGGCAAAAATTCCAGCAGAACTACCCAGTTATATTCATTCATTCAATCTTATTTATTGAGCACTTACTGTGCACTGTACTAAGTGCTTGGGAAGTACAAATCGGCAACATATAGAGACAGTCCCTACCCAACAACGGAGTCACAGTTATATGTGGTAAGTGGTGTTCCTGGAATCAACCACAAGCATATACTGAGCCACAACTTGGTGCAAAGCACTGTTTTAAGTGTTTGGGAGAGAGCACTAGAATTAGTAGACAGAATTCCTGCCCCCACGAAAAGCAAGGAGAGCAAATAGCCATGCACCTGGGATCAGTACTCTGTACCAAGTTTGTAAAGAACCCAGCTCAAATATCTCTTCTATGATGGCTAATAGGGAAAAGCTCTCTTGAGCTACAGTGTGGGCAAGTTGAACATCCTCCCATCAGAGATTGGATTGGTTAGGGCCTATAACCCTAACACAGTTTATTCCTGGTGCCTGAGTGCCTATGAGTCAGAGAGACAGGAGAGATATATCAAAGGCAAAGTCAGGAAGATTACTGGTGAGCCAGAAATTCACTCTCGTCAGGACTTGTGGAGACAGGAAAGGCAGACTGGAGGCTGTGGAATGTTTTTTAATTGAGCCAAAGGGAGAATACTGGTGAAGAGTTAGAAACCCAGCCTTTTCGTTAAGATTTCCAAGGTCACAGACTCCAGCCCAATCTCTTGTTTCCCCCTTGGTACATCAAGGAGTTTGGGACGGGGGAGAGGACTTTACAGCCCCCAACTGGCATCCTGTGGGGAAAGGAGGAAAAAAAATCATGGATTTCCCCGGCCTGCCTGGTTCTAAGCTGCTTTCTGAAAGTAAAGACTGCTGCAGGGGGTTGGTTTAAGCATGAGCCATGGCACATGATTTTTCATCGTGTGATCCCTCAGGGCACACATGGGGGAGAATGAGGAGGAGGAAGCTAAGGCTTAGACACAGCTCCATGCAGCAGGAAGTGTCTCTGCTTTTTCCTCGGCCCTTCCATGGCTTCTCCCAGGCTGGAGACCTTCTGCTGCCCCAACCGGGACGCAGCCACACAACTGATGTTGAATTTTCAGCCTCAAGTTTTCAACGGCATCTGCCTGGGAAGTGCTTCAGCCAACTTCCTGCTCAGCATCTTCCAGCTCCTTCCCAAACAAGGCCAAGGCCCCAGGAAACTAACTCAAACCTCCTCTGCCAGCATCCTGCTCTTCATCTCTGCCTGTGACCTTCTTGGCTGTCTGGGTAAGCAGGCGTCTTCATTCTGTTTCATCGCTGGTTATCATTAAATCTTATCATGCCAAGACTGCGGGCTGAGGGGAGGAAAAGAGACTTCCTCTTTCTTGGCCAGGACAGCAACTAGGAAGGAAAACATAATTTAAGCTGTCTTAATTGGGAGAATAATCATTTTTCCCCGCCTGGGGGGAGAGAGCCAGTGAAAGGATGGGAGAAGAGCTTGCATAGCTCTTGATTTTCTTGTAATTTGGTTTGGAGAAACACACAATTTTGAAATCGACTTGAAGTGTAGTCGTGCCAGTCTGGGCAACTGTAAAACTCTGGATCCAGGACACGATTTTAAACTAACAATTTTACAATGAGGATCGCCCTTTGTTTAAAATAATCCCTTTCTCCTCTGGGCAAGCCTCCTAACAACACACCTGAAATCTGGACCATCACTTTGGTTAGTGCTGTGCCTTATCATGTTTGGTTCATGAGAGCAAATAGTTCTAGGAAGGCCCCTGAAAAGCAGAGGAGCCTAACTCCTGGAAAAGACCAACTGAAATGCAAAAGTGGGAGGTATTCTGGTGTTTCAGATTTAAGGTGAAAATACATTGAGGTGATGCCATCCCAGCTCAGGTTTCCATTCTACCCTGCTGTGTCATCATGGTCAAGTCACTTAACCTCTCTGGGTCTCAGTTCTTTTGTCTGCAAAACAAGAGTTAAATTGAATCCATACCTTTCTCCCCAGGTTGCTTTGAGGGTTAACCAGAGATCTCTACTTTCTTTGAGCTCAGGAAGAGAAAGGCAGGTGTGTCAGGACCAGGATTTATTCTTGTTTATTATTATAAAGAAATAATGAAGTGAAAAGAGAAAGGCAGCTGGAAGTAAAACAAAACAAAAAATCCACACCACTCCACAGGTGTTGTTGCCCTCTGCCTTCACTTTGGCTGGTTCTCTAAAAATGGAATAAAATAATAGAACTTTAAATACCACTTTGGTTAACAAAGCAGCATGAATTAAAATGGAACATTTCATTTTTCATAGGAGTTCAAGGTACATAAAGAGAAAGAGGGAAATCAAGATCTTTGTTTTAGAAAATGTAGAAAGGAGCCACTTGAGAGAGAAAAAATAAGTCTGGTAAAAGAAAAGAGTTAATAATTTTCTGATAATTAGGAAATGCCTTTTAAACATCTCAGCTTGAGACTTGCTGGGGCAAATTTGGGTAAGTAGTGAATTTGCTCGATTAAATGAGGTTAATCCATACAACTGAAAATGCTCGGTTTTAGTGGCAGATGCTGAGTGAATGAAACAAGCGGATGAAGTTGAAAGCTAAGCAATTATGGTTTTGTCAGATTAACCCAATTCTTTTTGCTTTAGGACTCTGTTAGTCTCTCTTTGGCTACAGTTTTTCAAACTGCAATGGTGATTCAGGCTCTGAAGGTCAATGAATTCTTCCTTTAGGTGTAATATTCAGGTCCACAGTGTGGTTAGGATTCCCAGATTTCGTTGGAAACATCTCGGTGGTGAATGGGACAGATGGATGGCCCTCAACTTTCTGTGTAGGGAGTGCAGTAAGTACAATTACACAGACTTTCTGCTTGGGCCCTACTACTGTTTTTCTACTTCCTCTCCTTTTTTACTTTATCAGGGCATGGTAAAACTGGGCAAGGGCAAAGGCAAATGTCTCTACCATATTAAACAGAACGCCTGCTCAGTCAATTGTAGTGGTAACAGTACTTAAGTGCTTATTGTGTGCAGAGCACTGTACTAAGTGCTGGGAAAGAACACACAAGTGGGCTCACAATCTAAAATTGATCTGTCTAAAGGGAAAAAGTGGTTTTTGATGTTCTAGTTCTGTTCTTTATGATTTTTCTCCTTCCTTTTTCTCCCACTGCCTTCTCTTTACCTCTCTCCTATCCGTTTATTTCCTCTTATTTTCTTCCTCTCCTGTTTCTTTCACCTCCCCTACTCCCTTTTCTCCACCTCTCTCTTCCTAACTCCACCTAAACTGAGATATTCCTAACAACTCTAGCAATTTTTTATTTATTTAAACAAACAGATAAGCATTTGGACTTCATAGCCCCTTTTCAGTGTATTTTGCTACTTAATTCTGGTACAGGTTATACCTGAGGCCTGATAGATTAAGTGCAGTCAAATCAACTAAGCAAATTCCATTTATCACATGATGGATATTATCCTATACCCACGTGCCTAACTGAATGCATTTGCAGGGTGGTATCAGTAACGTCAGAGGCAGGGCATTTAGAATGTTTCATTTCATGGATGGCTTGGGAATCTAGTGACTTCTTCAGAAACAGTATTTTTCTTTTTACAGATGTGGATTCAACTGCTCTACAGTGCTTGCTTCTGGTGGTTGTTTTGCTATGCTGTAGATGCCTACCTCGTTGTTAGAAGGTCAGCAGGCTCAAGGTATCCATTCAGAACATATAATTTCAACCTGGATTATCATGACTGATTCTACTCTCATAGAGAAATTGGGAAAGACATTTCTCCAATTCTTCTTAATTAGCATTTAAAATCACATCTTAACACCTCATTGAAAAGAAGTATAAAGGGTTAAATGGATGCTTTTTGAAAATAGAAAATGCAGACTTTATGAACTTGTCAAATTTTAAAATTACTCAAATGATGTATTTCATATGTTACATTGGGAGCACTGGGTGTGACAATATCTGATCTAATTCTCTCATAATAAGCCTAGTGCTTAGCACAATGCTTTGACACCAAGGAAGCGCTTAATATATATCATTATTAGTATTGTTATACTGCATACAAAAATAAATTCAAAGCATCAGTTAGATCATTTAACAAATACAAATATGCTCTGAGTTGTAAAGCATCACGTGGTGCTAATATCATTTAGACTTATAACCGTTTACCTGATATTAAAAAAAAAACACAGAAATATTCAGGTTCCTGTGAAAAATAATGAAAAACACATCCCAACTTCTAATGCAGGCTGGTAGGGATATTGTATTGTTTTTTTCTCTTGGTGGTGGTGGTGGTGGGTTTTGGGGGTTTTTTTTAGAGAGAAAGCTCCAATTAGACAGCTTTTCCAGCATTTGTCAAGATTTTCAAAAGCCCGGCCAAGAGATCTTATGGAATTGTAGACAAACACCACTACCACCCCCATTTGCAATTTGAAACCCAAATTAAAGTTCCTAACCTTGCTTCTGACTTCTCAATAATCTCTATCATCAATAGTATGTACTGAATGCCTACTGAGAGCAAAGTACTTGTATTATGTGTGTCACAAAGTATAGGACCTAAAAGTCAAAATCCTTAACCTCCAGGGACTTACAATCGAATGGGGGAGGTGGGAAAATGCAAAATCATACACAACTCTTGGGAGCAGAGAGAAGGAAGAGATAGTTGCAATGTGGAAAGGCAAATAATTGAATAAATACACAGAGTATAAGACATTCCTTCCCTGAATGCAACTTTTTTGAGTGTGACTTGTATATAATGCTTAGATCGGTGCTGGGCATATAGTAAGTGCTTAACAAATACCATCGTTATTATTATTATTAATGTAATGAGAAATGGGGAACATAGTTATCAAAATACAGTTATTACTTGGTTATAGCACGATAAATCAGCCAGGAACGCTGTTCCAAGAAGTTGACAGGATTTGTAGGAAGCCTACTATCAGTAGTTCATTAGCATTACAGAGAGAATGAATTGTAACTATTGGTCTTGAATCTAATTGGTCCATTATCCCCTTTATTATCCTTCTCTCCAGTACAATCTTTCTGTACCACTTTATGGCCTGGGGTCTGGCCATCCTGCTCTGCGTGGAGGGGGTTGCTATGCTTTACTACCCTTCTATGTCCAGGTAAGCCTTACCTTGACGTGGCCTCATTAATTTGTCAGTGAAACCATCAGTAGTATTTATTGAGTACTTATTCTGTGTGAGTGGGAGAAGCTCATGTGGGAAGCAGCTTGACCTAGGGGAAAGAGAGGGAGCCTGGGAGTCAGAGGACCCGGGTTCTAATCCTAGCCCTGCTACTTGCCTGCGGTGTGATCTTGGACAAGTCAGTTAACTTTCCTGGGCATCGGTTTCTTCACCTGTAAAATGGGGAAGAAATGCTTGTTCTCCCCTCTCCCTTACACTGTGAGCCGCATAAGGGACAGTAACTGGGTCTGACTGATTGTCTTGACTTAAGAGTCAGTGCTTGGCATGTATTAAGCAGTTAACAAATACTATTATTATTGCTCTGTGTAGAGCACTGTACTAAGCATTTTGCAGACTATGATAGTAGACACAATCCTTGTCCACCAATACAACCATTTTCAAAAATGCATGAATGCAAAAAGCCACCCAAAGCCTAGAGGCAAGAAGGAAGGGCCAGAAATCACCAGCCAATAAGTCATTTATATTCACATTGGACACACATTGGATTACAAGCACATATTTCACTTAACAAATACCATAAAAAGAGAGAGAGAGCTCAGATTATCAATTTTTTTTAAAGTGCTTACTATGTGCCAGGCACTTTACTATGCCTTGGGGTAGATACAAGCTTATCAGGTTGGACATAGTCCCTGTCCCACATCGGGCTATCTCCATTCCGATGTATGAGTTTTACAGCAATTTTAGTGTTCATTTCTGTGTAAATAAGTTCCATTTTTAAATCACTAGTGCTGTATGCTTAGTCTGTGCAGACCACTGTACTAAGCACTTAGAAGAGTACAATAGTTACAATCCCTGCCTTCAGGGAATTTAGTCTATGGAGAGGGGGAGAGAAGGCGGACACTAGGGTAAATTACCAGTAGGGGAACAAGAGTTTAAAGAGAAATCAAAAGTGTTGAGTGGGCAGAGAGTATCTAAGTGTTTGGGGGTGAGGACTTCAGTGTGTAAGTGGTGCAGGAGGTGAATTGAGGAAGGAAGAGAGATTAGTCAGGGAAGGTTTCCTGGAGGCGATGTGATTTTTTTAGTAGGGCTTTGAAGCTGGGGAAAGTAGTGGTTTGCCGGATGTGAAGGGGGAGGGGAGGGAGTCCTTAGGATGGAGTTCTTGAACAAGAAGCTATTAGAGGGGAAAGTAAAGAGGGAGGGAGAGACACATTAGAGCAAGACAAGTGAATAGATTGGCATTAGAGGAGCTAAGTGTGACACCTGGGTTGTAGTGGGAGGGTAGTAGAGATAAGTAGAGGGGAGAGAGATCTTTATAAAGGCCAAAAGGAACTATTACAGCCTTTACAGTCCCCTAGACTTTATCAGGGAATGTGTTAGTTCTGTTGTGTGTTGTACTCTCCCAAGTGCTTAGTACAGTGCTCTGCACATAGTAAGCGCTCAATAAATACGATTGATGATGATTGGTTGATTTGAGGAAGAGGAAGCATTATTAGGTGGAGGGTTAGGAGGGAAATTCTCTCTTTCTGTTCTCTCCCCTTCACTTCTCCAAATCCCAGGACCTTCTCCAACCACCCTGCCACCTTGATTTCCAGGTGGATCTTAGAAAGTGGGAAACCCTTGGGCTCATTCAGTTCTCCCTTATAAATGAC
Organism: Tachyglossus aculeatus; assembly: GCF_015852505.1. NCBI lineage: Eukaryota > Metazoa > Chordata > Mammalia > Monotremata > Tachyglossidae > Tachyglossus > Tachyglossus aculeatus. The sequence continues at coordinate 9,870,150 of NC_052080.1, forward strand.
CCGATTTTGATGTAACTTACTAGGTAGCCCTGGCCATATCCCTTTGATGAAGGCAAGTGGCAGGTTTGTCCTTTGATCTCCGATTAGCAGAAGGAAATTAGAAACAGAGAGTGGGCCAGAATCATCTGTCTATGGAGAAAATTATGTCTTCTCGACCTCAAGGGGTTCATTACTTATAATCTTCTCATTCTGCCATTGCCTCACCTTTAGTCACTATTTCTTGTATTAGGTTTCACCCAGCCAATTTCTCTCTGAAAGAGAATGAAGTAGAATAGAAATTGGAATAGATTGTGGACTTCAGCATGAATAGGAGTTCTAATTCTTGATGAAAAATATAAGTAGAGAAGTCAGACTCAATCTCCCACCTCTCAACCCTGGGCTACACAGAGAGCTTTGAAAAAGTCCTCTTTTTACTGGGCCATGCTGTTTCTCAGCCTGCTGAGCTTTGCTCATAGTAAGCACTCAGTAAATATTATTCCTAATACTATTACTACCTACATAGGCTATCAGGCTAAATTTAAGATTTTTTCAAGGCCTAGTTGATTCCATCACAGTGAAGACAAGCAATGTGTTTTGTGCTTCTGTTATATGTGCTATCCTAAGTGCTTCTCAAGCACTCAGTGTAAACCATTACTATTGTTGTCGCTATTGCTGAGAAAAGCCTTCATGAAATACTTTCTCTTGCCTTTACCTCTTAGAATTTCTGCGAGGTTCTTTACCTCCTTCCCAGAGAGAGTTGACGGATTCTCTTGTCACTGTAATAAATAGGAATGTGGGTCCTTGTTTCCTTTCCCATTTGCGTCTCATTTCTTGTTCTCAGCACAAAGACGTGTCAAATTTCCTTCAGGTTGAGTCAGAAGTTTAATATGTGCATTTCCCTCCTCGCTTTCACCTTCTTATCTGGGTAGCCTGATAAACTGGAGGACTTTAGCCCGGAAAACTCAGGCTCTGCAGTTCAAGAGAGAAGGCCACAGTTGTTTTTTTTTTTCCCTCAGCTGTGAAAACGGTCTGGAGCACGCAGTTCCACACTACATCACCACATACGTCCCACTCCTCCTCGTCCTGGGACTTAACCCAGTCCTGTTCCACAGAACGATAGCTTCAGGTAAAAACCTCGCGGCTGGTGCAGACAATCGATCGATGGGATTTATTGAGCATTTACTGTGTGCAGAGCACTGTGCTAAGTTCTTGAGGGAGAGTGCAGTTGAGTTGGTAGGCATGATCCCTGCCCTCAAGGAGTTGACAATCTGTATGGGGAGAGAGACAGGCAATGTATATTACAGATAAGGGAAACGGGGGAGCATAAGGATATGTATTTAAGCGCTGGGGGGCGGGGGATTGCACAATGACAGGAAGGGCTTCAGTCCAGCAGCCCTGAGACAGATAATGGGGCAAAATGGCTTCTAATCTGGTGTTTCCTAAAGTGAGATTTACAACATGCCAGCCTCCTGGGACCTTGCAAGATGTCTGTTTCCTTCATTCACCCTCTACACGGACACCATAAGCGGATTAGACTAGGGGAAACCTTGTTGTAAAGAAAAAAAAGGTTTCCAAATTTTGTCATGCTCAAGAGGATTCAATGGCAAATACATTTGGCCATTTTCTGTTGTAGTCCACTTTCAACCATCTATCCCGAGCTTGCTTGTTATGCTGTAGCTGATGCCATCATCTGATTTCATCAAGGCCTGGGATCTGAGAGGCCACAAGGGGATCATTTCTGAACTTAGTACAGTGCTCTGCAGGCAGTAAGTGTTCAAGAAACAGCACTGATTGCCCCCTCACCGCATGGTCAACATGCTTACCGGGGATCAGAGTACCTACGCCTCACAAGCAACAGGGAAGGCTTCTGTTTGGATTTCCTTACCACAAAAATAAACGTGTTCTGGGAGACAGGTCAGACTTGGGGGTTGCAGTGTGGAGGGGTTAAATCAGTACATTTTCCCCTGCATTGTGTTTGATGATGATGAGTTCAATTCCAACACTTAGGGGCATCAGTTTTGATGTCCTAGAGAGATCATTGGCAGAGTCCCTATTCTGTCTCCTCATCTGCATCATTCTTAGTGGCCTCAGAGGACTCCTGTGACTAATGAACAGGATTTTGTTTCAATAATTATTCCTCATCCTTTTCAGTGGCCTCTTTGCTGAAAGCAAGACAAGGTATTTACACTGAGAATGAGAGACGCCTGGGAGCAGTGATTCAAGCCCGCTTTTTCAAGATTATGCTGGTGTTCATTATTTGGTAATTTTTTTGGACTTTTTGTGGCTAGGGAAGTGGGGACGGATATGAATGTGAGCTGCTGCTTGCTATTTCACCTGACCCAGCTGTGAGCTGGACATTTCACAGAGAAGTAGTTTGAGAAAGGAAACCTTTGAAGCTGTGCTAGCTGCACTTGGAGGAAATCTACTGAGGACAGGAAAGTGAGGCCACAGTGCACTAAGCTCTGGGAAGCCATTCAAGTTTACTTCAAGCACACACGTGGTCTCTTAGAGGTTCCTCACCAGAGTTAATGTGCCAATGGACCTTTTCCAGGGGACTAATAGTATCAAATTGCAAACTTCACAGGGAAGTTTGCATCTGGAGAGGCAGCTCTTCACCTAGTGAAAAGATCATGGGTCTGACGGTCAGGAGAACTGGGTTCTAATCTCAGCTCTGCCACATGCCTGATGAATAACCTTGGGCAAATTGCTTAACTTCTCTGTGCCTCAGTTTCCTCATCTGTAAACTGGGGGTTAAGTATCTGCTCTCCCTCCCCTTTAGACTGGGAGGCCCATAGGGGACAGGCATGAGTGGCTTGTATCTACCTGAGTACCTAGTGATGGGGATAAGTAAGAGCTTAACAAATACCACAGTTATGAATTATTATTAATAACCCCCCAAACATGTTGCTGAAAACACCGGATGCTTTGAGGCCAAAGAGTATTTTTAACCTGAATTATCTGAATAATTTGCTAGTGTAGAACTAGCCATAATGCAGTCTGATCAGACACTCCCTCTGAGGATGATAATTATAATAATAATGATATTTATTAAGCAGTTACTCTGTACCAAGCACTTTACTAAGCACTGGTGTAGATACAAGATTATGAGGAGAGACTCTCCCTATCTTTCCTGGGGCTCACAGTCTTGGTAGGTGGATGAACAGATATTAGTGTGTCTGGCACATAGTAAGCACTTAACAAATACCATTTTTTTAAATCTGTAAAATGAGGATTCGAGACCCAGAGAAAGGAAGTGACTTGCCCAGTGTCTCATAGCAGGCAGATGGCAGAGCTGAGATTAGAACTCAGGTCTTCTGATTCCCAGGCCTGTGCTCTTTCCACTAGGTCACCCTGCTTCTCTGCAAAGTATCCTCATTTTCAAAACTTCCTAGCAGATTGCAAGCATCTGAAAGTTCACCAACCTTCTGGCTAGATGGTTCTGATGGGGAAGGCATCAGTTGAGTCTTCCCGGAGAGAAAAGATGTGTTCTTGACCCTCTTCTACAAGTAGAAACATAAGTCAGCAATAAGAGAAGAAGGGCTGTTTCTTACGGCACAGGCCCTAAGTGCAGTAAGCGCATCTCATGAATTCCAGTGTCAACACCTCTAGTTTTCTGACAGACTGCATTTCAGGCCCTGACTGCCAACCTCTCTCCACCCTGCCCCTCCGGCTGGTCCACGGAATGCAGAATGATGGTATTAGGATGGAGAACTTTGCTTCGCCCCCACGTCCCCCAGGTCTGGAGGAAGGAAGTAAGAGGCTGTGTGGCTTTTGAACTCTCTCTGCAGGGTTAACAAGCAAGGCTTTCTTGGGAGTTTCATCAGTTTTGCAGTGGAAGCCACAGTGGAGACTGGAAATCTAAATTGCAAATCCTCTGCAGAACTGGCACCCTCGCAGGCAGAGACCAGTGGGTTTGTTCAGAGTCATTCCTGAGAAGCAGCATGGCCTAGTACAAAGAGCACCAGCCTGGGACTCAGAGGACCTGAGTTCTAATCTCAGCTCTGCCACTTGTCTGCTATGGGACTTTGGGCAAGTCACCAAACTTCTCTGGGCCTCAGTTTCCTCATCTGTAAAATGGGGATTAAATCCTACTCCCTCCTAGACAGTAAACCCCAGTTCGGATTGGGACTGTGTCCAACCTGATTATCTTTTATCTACCCCAGTATTTAGTTCAGTGATTGGCACATAGAAAGTGCTCAACAAGTACAAGACATAACCTCAGAGAAGAGAAATCCTCCTGTAGGACCTACAATCCCATGAACTCTAGCTGCCCTGATGAATCTGGTACAAAAAATTAGTTACCAATCAGGTTATACACAAGTTTGCAAACACCTAGAGTGGGAAAACTATGCTGATTCATCAGGCCTTGGTTTCATCCTGTGCAGACTTGGTCTCTAATTTTTGCATATCTAGTTATAGTGTTGCAATGTGTGTTTTCTTTGGGTGCAAGACTTCCATCTGATAGGTTATGAATTGCATGTTAGGAGAATTTTGCAACAGGAAGAATCCAATCCAGGATGAACCCCTTCCCGTTGGGCTCTCTGAAGCATCATGGAACACCAGAGTTTGTCGGCTTTTGCTGATCTCTTGGCCGGAGGCTAGGAGGGAAGGATGGATTTCTCAATCTAAGTCCTCCTGACCTGCTGTTCCTTCACACTGCTGGTTATGAGCACTGTCTCCCACTATGGGCAGGGAACAGCGGCTCAGTCCGACTTGATTTGCTTGCATCCCCCCCCGTGCTTAGTACAGTGCCTGGCACATAGTGTTTAACAAACACCACAATTATTACTGACAACATAGTCTTTTCAGCATTGTACTTACTTGTATTTTCTTTCTCAGTTCTCTAGTCATCCTAGCTGCTGGGTTGCAGGTCTACCAGTTTGCTGATCCTACCAATAATAAGAATAACAGTAAAAATAAAAATAACAGTAATGATACTTGTGATGTTTAAGTGTTTATTATTTGTCACGCTCTGTACTGAGCCCTGGAGTAGATTCAAGATAATCAGGTCAGACAAAGTTCCTGTACCATCCGGGACTCACAGTCTTAGGTGGAGAGAGAACATGAATTTTGTCCTTCTTGCATATGAGGAAACAGAGACACAGAGAGGTCAAGTGATTTGCCTGAAGTCACACACCAAGCAAATGGTGGAGTTGGGGGTAAAACCCATATCCCCCAACTCCCGGTTCCATGCTTTTTGCATGCTTTAAAGCCCTACTGAGAGCTCACCTCCTCCAGAAGGCCTTTCCAGACTGAGTGTATATATATATATATATTTGTACATATTTATTACTCTACTTATTTTATTTGTACATATTTACTATTCTATTTATTTTATTTTGTTAACATGTTTTGTTTTGTTGTCTGTCTCCCCCTTCTAGACTGTGAGCCTGCTGTTGGGGAGGGACCGTCTCTATATGTTGCCAACTTGTACTTCCCAAGCGCTTAGTACAGTGCTGTGCACACAGTAAGCGCTCAATAAATACGATTGAATGAATGAATGAACGCATCTGCTAATTTTGTTGTGCTTTACTCTCTCAAGTGCTAAGTACAGTGCTCTGTACATAGTAAATGCTCTGTAATGATCAGCAGCCAACAGATGTGTAATTCCCAGCCAAGAGCACCAAAACTGGGCTTTTAGCTGGATGCTAGGGGATGGTGATCTTCAAAAACTAAGTCCCTCTCTCCTGTTTGCTTTCCCCTGCTCTCACAACCTTACCACAGCTGGTTGTCAAATATCATCAACGAGGGCCTTTTGTTCTACCTTGAAATGCAGCCAGATATCAATGGAAGCCCCTTGAAAAATGTCAGAAATGCAGCTATGATCACGTGGTTTATAATGGTAAGTCAACCTGGAATTTTCCTGTGCCTTGGTTTTTTGTTTTTTTTTAAAGGTGGGGAGCAGCAATAGAGTTCACTGTTTTGCAAATATGGCCACAGGGGTTTGGAGCAAACCAGAGTAAATATTTACACTCTATTTGAAAGGATGAAATCCTGCCATATGAAAAAGGCCTTTTGAACAAGGCAACTCATGCTTAAATCTAAAGTTATGCTAAACTTGTCCACTGGAGTTGTGCTTTGTTCAAATAGATTTTGTGAACTTAGCACAAGAAAGAAGGAAATAAAGAGTATCTATTTCACAAACATTTTTAACAGCTAGCTCAGGATTTTATGTCCAGGATTCTATAAACCTTTGGCCTCTGAGCTCCTCTTGAACACTGCTAAAATATTTTGGATGGCTGGGATGATGGGCTAATGTACAGTTGAAATAAACCAGAGAAATTGATACGTCTAAGGTGATTTTCAGCTCAATTTTCATTTTAATTCCAATTAGTGATGCCATTTTCACCTTCTCTCCCTATCAATCAGTGATATTTGAGAGCTTACTGTGTGCAGAACATTGTACTAAGAACTTTGAGTACACTAGAGTAAGTAGAAAGGATCCCTGTCCTCAAGGAGTTTACAATCTAGAAGGGGAGACTGACACTACAAATAAATAATAGGTAACATCATATAAAGATCATTAGATAAATGCTATAGGGGAGGAGGGTGTGGGCCAAGGACACAAATGCATTAAGTGATGGCAGAGGGAGAGAAAATAGGATGAGGAGTTAAGTCAGAGAAAGGTAAAGCAACTAGTTCTCTCTTCCATTTAGACTGTGAGCCTCATGTTGGAGAGGAACTGTGTGTAATCTGATTATCTGGTATCTACCTCCGTGCTTAGTACAGTGCTTGGGACCTATTAAGTGCTTTAATTCCATCATTACTACTATTATTAATTATATCCTGAAGGAGTTGTGATTTTAGAAGGGCTTTTGAGAACAGTGGCCTCCCAGAGGATCATCACTGGGGTTGGTATTCCTAGCCATGTTAGATCCTTGGGACTGAGGCGACCAAACCTCATTATCATAACCATAATATAGATGAGCATCTTAGATAAAAAAATTCCTTTTATCAGTAATGGAGAGTAGGTATGTCCGAGGAGGATGGATAGGAGGACGTGTGGTCAGGAGAGACAAGAGATAGCAGGGTCTGGTTGTCTGTCAGACATGAGGTCAACAATCCCAGAAGCTCCATCTCCAGCAAAGGCTTCCAACCTATGTGAAAGCCAACATTCACCTGAGTACCCTCACGTGAGTCCATGCAGTTGATTCAGTGAGACTCATGGGCCATCCTGTGCTCTCCTTTCTCTCATAGGGAATCCTGAATCCACTGCAGGGATTCCTCTTCTCCATGGCTTTCTATGGCTGGACGGGGTGCCACCTGGACTGGAAGTGTCACCATAAAGAAATCCAGTGGGACTCGATGACCACATCCGCTGCTGACCATGCCTACAGCTCTCCCGTGGGATCATCTCTCAACTATGAAAGTTACGCCCCGGGGAAGATGGTGGTGGTGAATGGGAACAATTCCGATGAGGCGTTAGGCATGCTGTCTGAAGGTAACCCATTACCCCCAGAATCCCCTGTTTACCAAGGGTGGTAGTGCCCCGGAAGAAACAGCCCCCTTTCTCCTGGAGTCACAGCAATGGCAGGATCATTCCTGTGGAGATTAGAAACCGATCTCCAGAACACTTGGTTGAAATACAGAATGTCTCTGATTCTTCTTTTGGGGAGGGCAGCAATGGGTGCTAACCCCTCTTCCCCTTATGAAGTGGAAGTGAGGTGTTTCTCTGATACTACAACATCAGGATGGATATGTTAAAATGCCACCTACCTTATGATCTTTCCCGGTGTAGTAAATGAAATGGCTTTGACTTCCGTTTTTCCACTGGTTCCCACGCACAGCTGCTGGTTGGTGATTTGAGTTTGGTAGGGCTGAACGCAGGCTCTGCAGAACAACTTTTCATTCGCAGATGTGATCTGGGAGCAGGGCAGTCTGGTCCCGGGGACCCAGAAGCAATGTCCGCTGCTGCAGTAGGGGGCTTAAAATCTGCCCCCGACTCAAGACAGAAACATGCAAAGTGTTGCTGGCTTTCAACATGTACCTCTTGTTGAAATGCTCAGGGTAAATTTTTAATAATAGAAAATGACCTTGAGGCCAATTCTAACTCTTACAGCTAAATACAACTGCGGGTCTGGAATTAGGGTGGGTAAGTTGACACACGGAGAGTAGTGCTCTCCCTGACTGCCGTAGTGGGTTACGGGGGCCATGCAAATTGTACAGACCTGCAGAGTTCTGCCTCAAACCAGGCTGGACCAAAAGTAATGTCATTTATTGATCAACCAGTGAATGCAATGTGCTGTACTTAGCACTTGAGTACAAAACCAAGAGGTAGCACGTTCCCTATCCCAAGGATGCAGTGTGGTCTGGGGGAGACAGCAAGGACCTGGTTCTAATCTCACGTCTACCACATGCCTGCCACGTGACCTTGGGCAAGTCATTTAACTTCTCTGTGCGTCAGGTCTCTCATCTGTGGAATAGGGATTAAATACCTGTTCTCTCTCCTACTTAGAGGATGAGCCCTGCGTGGGCCAAGGACAGTGTCTGACTTGATTAAATTGGGTTAAGCAGCGGGGTAGTTACAAAAGAATTAGATCATACACAGCCCCTTGTCCCACATGGGGCTCAGAGTTGAATAAGGAAGGAGAGCAGGTATTTAATCTCCATTTTACAGATGAGGAAACTGAGGACTGGAGATATTAAGTGACCTGCCCAAGGTCACACAGCAGGCAAGTGGTGGAGCCGGGATTAAAACTCAGGTCTCCTCCTAGTCCCGTAGTCTTTCCTCTAGGGCATGCTGCCTTCCACTTTCTAGAAGTGTTTGACCACATCCATTTAAAGAGTACTAATAGAAGCCCTGTCCTTCTGCTAGTTTATTAGCCATGGGTACATTTTTCTCATTGTTAATTTCTGGGTGGGAGGAGGTGGTGTCTGCATGAATATTGATTAAAATTAAAATTTCCTTTAGGTTCAGCTTAAATCTCTAAGTGTCCCTGGGTTTGTAGGTTATAGTTTCAATCACATTTACTTGGATTGCTAGGTTTAGAACACAGTTGCGGAGAACAATGCCAAAGCTTCTACTGCCCTAAAAGGGACCCAAATGATCCTGAGTTGGTTCACCTCCTAGCCTCCAGGTTGCCTTTGACAGCACTCTGGTATTCTCCAAATCGGGGCTTTGCACATCCTGGGTAGTCCAGGACATTTTATACAGAAGAACGTTTCATTTTAGACAGAAAAATAAACAATCAAAATGACTTGTCAAAGCAAAAATAAATGTATTTGCACTATTCCAACATTTGGTGCCACATGTTTTCATTACAATGCTAGAATGTATGTCACCAGGAATGCAGAGTCATTGCACCTTCAGATAGTTGTGGCTGAGACTGCACAACTCTCATCTTTCTTTCTTTGACCGGTCCACCATATCTTGGCCTCTCAGGGACTCATTTGATTTTTAACAATTGTAGAAGTTGTTAAGTGTTTACTGTGTCCCAGGTACTGTACGAAGTGCAGGGGATAGAAGATACCAAGGTATGATATGGTCCTGGATTTATTCTCAATCGATGGTATTTATTGAGCACTTATTTTGTGCAGAGCACAGTATTAAAGTGCTATTCTACCAGTAAGAGACTGGCCAGTGCCTGAGCCCTCTAGGCTGTAAGCTGGTTGTGGGTCGGGAATGTGTCTGTTTATTTTTATATTGTCCTTTCCCAAGTGCTTAGTACAGTGCTTTGCATGCAGTATGCACTCGATAAATACAATTGCCTGATTGACTGACCTTGAGTTCACAAGGCCCAGAAAAAACCACGTGGTTGCATTTTCAAGTTCCCAGGACCATCCACTGGGAGAAAGTGAAGTTCCTGCTTTCTTCTGCTCCCACGGCTGTCCCAGCAGTCAGGAAAGTTCAGTGGGAACTTTCTCCTTCATTTCTACTGGGAAGAAAGGTCCCTGTCATCTACCTTGGGTGGGGGGAAAGCATATCCTCCGCCTCCTCCTCATCATAATAGTAATAATAATAATAATGGCATTTATTAAGCACCACTATGTGCAAAGCACTGTTCTAAGTGCTGGGGAGGTTACAAGGTGATCAGGTTGCCCCACGGCGGGCTCACAGTCTTAATTCCCATTTTACAGATGAGGTAACGGAGGCTCAGAGAAGTTAAGTGACTTGCCCAAAGTCACACAGCTGACAAATGGCGGAGCCGGGAATTGAAGCCATGATCTCTGACTCCAAAGCCCGAGCTCTTTCCACCGAGCCACGCTAAGCTTTTACTATGTGCCAAATGCCAGACTAGATATATTCAAATCAGTACCTGGCTCACCTTGTAAGGGGTAAAGGCCTATATTTTAAAGATGAAGAAGCATGCACAAAAAGGTTACTTCACTTTGCCCTAGGTCACACAGCGAGAGTGGAGAACTGGAATTAAAATACTGGTCTTCTAACTCCCAGTTCTATGGTCTTCCCACTAGGCCACATTGCCTCTGCCTCAGTGACAAATGTGGCCTGAGAAATTCCTAGCAGAGGACTCCTTCCAGCACTATCTTTTGCCCTCTGAGGAAACCTCTCTGCAGACAAATTCCTGAATGTGTCTGCTATTTCCCCTATCTTTTATGTACTTTTTAATGTTTGTCTCCCCCGTAGACTGTAAGCTCTTTTTTAAAAAAAATGGTATTGTTAAATTCTTACTATGTGCCAGGCCCTGTACTAAGCACAGGTATATTGGGACAGGTAATATACAAGGTAATTGGGTCGGACACAGTATCTGTCCCACAAAGGGTTCAGTCTTAACCCTCATTTTACAGATGAGGGAACTGAAGCACAGAGAAGTTAAGTGACTTGCCCAAGGTCACACAGTAGAGTAGTGGCATAGCTGGGATTAGAATCCGGGTCCTCTGATTCCCAGGCCTCTATGCTTTCTCTTAGGCCATGCTGCTTATGGGCAGCAATCACATCTACCAACTCCAGTACCTTGTACTCTCCCAAGAGCTTACTACAGTGCTCTCCACACAGTAAGCATTCAATAAATACCAGTGGTTGATTGATTGAAATGAGAAATCTCACTTCCTGAGCAGGGTGGAGACACCCTAAAGGCCATATCAACATTTACTCAGTGTTTGTGAGGTAGCATGAGCCCTGGTAGCCTGCCCCAACTGCCACAACCCCCCAACTCTCCAGCCGTGTCATTAACCCTCACTAGCCTTATTCCTATAGGCCCTCCCATTGAGCACTCACAGTATCATCCGCCCCTGCCAACCCCCTTCTGGGTGACAAGGTCTGACCTTCGCTTTGAGCTGAAGGTTTGGGAGCCTGCTGTCAGAAAGAATAATGAATGCTGAGGCTTCTATTCTGCACCTCCTGCAAAAACTGCTATTTTACATCTTGGCACACTAGCAACTGCAGCTCAAATTCATTTGCTGGGCAGGCCCAGACAGGAAGTAGAACCTAGACAGTCAGGGGGAAACCTATTGGAAAACACGATGAAACTTGGCTCACCGACTCTGTAGCCCTCTTCTTCACTTAGGGGCTCCACTGCTACTGAGCTGGAAATGCTTGGGCCAAACTGGGTATCAATGATCACTCACTTCTGGGGGCCACAAAAAGTAGCACCACGGGCTGCTGGTAACCACACATAAGCTATGTGGGCCTTTCAGGAGCAGGGGCCTTCCATCTTCTGATTGGCCAGGGATTTCTTTGACAATGTACAGAGGTTGTGTCAAGGCCTACTACTGGGATGAGATGATAGAGCAGCAGCAGAGGTGGGTATCACCATCCACGAGATGGTGCTGGATGAGGTGTCAGTCCATTCAGTGGGAAGAGCTCAGTAATGGTGGACATGCTGGGAAAATTGAGGCAGAGAACCCACTCTGCTCCCTGCCCATGTTGGAGGGGTGGCTACGGAAGCAGGAAATCTCAGGGCTTGAAAGCATAACTTTCCTTGTTCTGAAAAAATGATGTCATCCTTCTGGAATTGTTACTTTCCCCAATCGTAACTGGAGTTCACATTCTTTTCCTCCCCTCCCAGGGGATCTGTTGGTTTGTCCAGATCACCCACATTTTTTTTTACCTACCCAGAGATACTCTCAAAAGAGGGTCTAGAGGCCATGTCTTTTAAAAGGCACATCTAGATCCAGATGAAAGATAGTAAACTCAATGATGGGGCATGCCATCAATGGTGCCTTGGGGGGAGGGGGTCAGCATTTTTTTAAGCAAATTTGTTTTGCTCTAAGCATCCCTCTCCCTGTCCACCTGTTTCCGTTGAGAATGAAACTACCGCTCTCAGGTTTTATTAAGGGCACTGCTGGAGTTTCTTAGAATGGGTTTTCCAGTTAGAGGAGGTTTTAAATTGTTCTTTCCGTCTAGAATTCCTCTAGGTTGTAAAACTCCTTGTGGGCAGGGAACGTGTCTACCAACTCAAATGTACCGTGCCTCTCTCGAGCACTTAGTACATTGCTCCACACACAGTAAGCATTCAGTAAATGCCACTAATGATTTGACCATTCTACATCTGGGGCGCTCACAACCTGCCCTGACGATCAGGGTGGGGTGGGGTGGAACTGATGCTTTCCATTCTTGGGAATGAGGATGGTTTATCTATAGGCCCAGGATGATCCCGAATATCTTGAAAGCGGGAGAGTTCTAGGGCTCCCACCTGGCTTCTATTACTGACTTGGGATACCACAGGTTGTCTCTGAAAGGTCCAGAAAAATAACAACAATAATTGTGGTGTTTGTTAAGTGCTTACTATGTGCCACGCTCTGTAATAAGTGCTGGGGTAGATAGAAGATAATCAGGTTAGACGCAGTCTCTGTCCCACATGAGAGCTCACAGTCTAAGGGGAGGGAGAACAGGTGTTGAATCCCCATTTTACTTGCCCAAGATCACCCAGCAGGAAAGTGGCAGAGCTGGGACTAGAACCCGGTTGCCCTGATTCCCAGACCCCTGGTCTTTCCACTAGGCCACACTGCTAAGGACCAGGAAGGGGAAGACATGGCAGATCAGTGAAGCCTCATATAGGAAAAAAAAAAGCATCTTCAATATGCCATTCCTTATCTGAGTTCAAAATGCATTTGGCACTCAAGTCTCCAGGAGACTTGGGTGTCTCCTTCCCGGATTGGATTTCTTTCCCTCACTACCAGTCACCCACAAACCAACTGGCAAGACTGTGCAATTTATTTTGTCTACTACCCTGGGTTCCTTGCTCTATGTACAACATGAGAGGCCTTTTCTAGACATACTGCCTAAAATGGGGGTGGTGATGGTGTGTGCCCCTGCATTTGTGTGTGTGTTTATGTATTTCTGTTAGAAGCTCGATGCCCCCCATCCAGTAAAATGCTGAAGAAACAATGCTTGAAAACCTGAAAGCCCCAATCAAGTCTTAGATGGATTCTCCTGGGGATTGGACCCCAGCTACAGTCTTTCCTTATCTAGCACCCTGCTGTTAACCTTCCTGAAACTAAATCCCGAGCTATGCTCTTGGATAGCAACTACCCAGGCAGAGACAGCAGGTGACAAGGACTCAGACTACAAGGGGATCAAATTCAACACCTTAAATTACAGCCTCTGCAGGTGTACTTCGGTGGCGGGGGAATCCCAAAGAAGCCAAGCAGAGGGCTAAAGAGAAGGAAACAGAAGCAAGGCTTTCAGGGGGACCACATGCTGCTGGAGCAACAGGGATTTGGGTTAACAAACATCCCCAGGGTTTAGAAAAAGTGTCAAGCATACTATTTTGACAATTTTCACTCTGGCACTTGGGTAAAAACTGGAAAAAAAAGACCCGGGAAATTTTGATGATTGGCTGTAAATAGTCCTTCCTGGAGAGCTTTAGGCTCAGGGTAAGAGTGATGCAGGTAAGGGTGATGTTAGAGCAGCAATCCACTTAAGGGCAAAGATGACTTAGGTTAACTTTTAAGCAGGAAGCTGTCTCTAAATTCCAGGAAGGATTTCACTACAGAAACCTCTGTGCAAGAAGCCCTTGTTCTTTCTGAAGCAGTGACCAGACAAATTTTCTCTTCAATAATAATAAAACAGAGAAGGGGAGAAGAAAAGCCCCTCAAAGCCCCAGTGCTCAGTGATGTCTACAAAGCACGAGGCTGTGTGTGGGAATGTCCCAGGCTTAGACTTTGATCAGATGCCACCATGTGATATTATAATCTACATTTTTTCAAAAAAAACACATAAAACTCATGCAAGTTCCCACGAGTTTGGGACTTCAGAGAGCCCGGAGTTAATTGAGATCATTCAGCGCCTCTTATGGCTTCTGTCACCTCCTCCTTTTTCTCCTGGGATGTAATCAGAGGAGCCAGAATGACAGGAAGGAGGAATAGCCCAGGCCATCTAGATTATCCTCCTCTTCCTGAATTGTAGGCTTCCCTAAAGGATTCTGGGAGGATGGGCCAAATTTTGCTCCATTGCTGGGCTACTCCTCGGGGTATAGGGATGTCTGGTGACTTGCGGAATTAGTTGCACTTCTCCAGGGGTTGGAAGGGGTGTATGTGGGGATGGTGAGAATGGTAGCTTTTCCTTCCAGATGCAAACTTGTGAATTCCAGGGTAGTCTCACTAACTCCAGCTTCGTGCTGTACTTAACAATGAATGGCAAGAACGGATCCCAAACAAAAGGGTTCTCGTTCTAGCAGGCATCCAGATCCATTGGCATCCAAGCAATTTTTGTCACATCTCACTTTCTCTGAGCATTTCTGGACACCTGTTCTCTCTCCCACTGAGTCTGCGAGCCCCATGTGGAGCCTGATTATTCTGTATCTACCGCAGCCCTTAGTATAGTACTTGACATATAGTAAGAACTTAAATGCCACAATTATTATTATTATTGTTATTATTTGAGAAGAATGAATGACAGCAGGATACCCCAAGTACTGCTGTTCAATGAGTTGAAATGGGGAATATAAACAGGGAGGACCAGATATGAGATGAATCTGACCCATAAAACAGTCATGAAGTACATAAAGGTAACAGAGATTCATCATACAATGTATTTTCATAGGGGATATCATTCATTGGGTGGACGTTGAACTCAAAATGGAATTTGAAAAAACTCCATCCCAAGTTAAGAACCTGAAATGTGCCCATCTTTTCCCAGGAGATGCAGTGCTTCCCTAGACATGAGATTTGTGGGAAGTAACTGACTGGTTTCTCCATTTTGCCTCTAGGTTCCGATGCCAGGACGATTGAAATCCCTATTGCGAGTGCATCTTATAACCTAAATGATGTTGATGCCACTCCAGAGACCCAGGGGAATCATGAAAAGCAAGCGCTGGTGAACTAGAGAGTTGGATTCCAGCGCCATTCTGAAGGACCTATTTGAGGATTTCCTGTTTTACCATCATCCTACTTTATTCCCCACAGCACAATTGCCTCACCGTGACTCTTCCCTGCAGCCTGAGTTTGAGGGCTAGAGAGGGATGTCTTAGTGGAGAATTCTTTAAAATTCCTCTTTTTAAAAATTATTATTCTAGTCAAGCTGATTGTGTTATTTTTGTGGAGGGGGGGGACATGATCCCTAGGTGGCAAATCAACCTGGTTAACTTGTCTAGCCAGCTTTCCCTTTCCTCTCAGTGAGCCCGAGAAAGTGTAGGGTTAAAGTTCCTCAGCATTCTGGGACGTCTGAGCTACAAATCCCCAACTGCTGAAGACAGGAAAATGAGCAACCACAAAAGTACTATTAATTTATTGAATGATCAATCAATGCTACACACTGAGTGCTTACTGTGTGCCGAGAACTGTATTAAGTGCTTGGGAAAATGCAACAGGGTAATGTGATATGCCAGAGCAAGGCTTAGTGGAAAGAACATGAGCCTGGGAGTCAGAGGACCTTGGTTCTAATCCTAGCTCTGACACTGCCTGCTGTGTGACCTTGGACAGGTCACTTAACTTCTCTATGCCTCAGTTTCCTCATCTATAAAATGGGGATGAAATACCTGTTGTCCCTTCTTCTTAGCCTGTGAGCCCCTGTGGGACAGGGACTGTGTTCCATCTAATGAACTTGAATCTACCCCAGCACTTATTACAGTGCTCCACCCATAGTAATCATTTAAAATGAACTACAATAGCTTAGGGTTGGTGGAAGGAAATTGACCAGTTTACTTAGCACAGTCCCTAAACTTGGTTATTTGTAAATTTGTTTTTATCTGCCCTGTCTAGCCTGTAAAATCTAGGGCTGCCCCTGCTAAACTGGAACATAAGGCTAACCTGGGTAAAGTCCAAAATGCCAAATTCAGGTACCTTCTTGAATAAATAAAATGCTCTGATGTTTCTTATCAGGTATGGGATTCTGTTTGTGGGATGCAGCTCGAGTCATCTAGCTCCAGGAAGATGCGAGTAAATAACTACTACTAGGCACTGGGCGTGCTCACATCACAACAATCAGGTTGTAGTGAAAATGTCCTAAATCTTGTATACTGCCATGTACTTGAGGTGGAACAATACCATAAGTAATGACAAACTTGTTTCCTGTCCTGATGCTTTGTATTTTTAGAAAGACACTTAATCTCTCTATGGGGAGGCACTGAGGTCTAGTGGAAAGAACATGGGACTGGGAGTCAGGACACTGGCTTCTAATCCCAGCTTCACCATTTGCCTGTTGGGTGACCTTGGGCAAACCACTTTACTTCTCTATGCTCAATTTCCTCATCTGTCTCAGACTATGAACTGCATGTGGGAAAGGGACTCTATCTGACCTGATTATCTTGTACAAAACCCTACTTACTGGTTGGCACAATGCCTGGCCCACGGTAAGTGATGAGTATATACCATCATCATTATGATCTTTGTGTATCTTTCTTCAGTGGACATTGGCTCTACATCACCATTATCATCAGCTACAGAACTTATTAAGTGTCTACTGTTTTTAGAGCACTGAATTAGGTGCTCCGGAATAGTTGCTAAAAGTAGAAGATATTGTCTCTGCCCTTGAGGATCTTTCAATCTATTGGGGAAGCCTGGCAGACAGATAGTTTACACAATAGAAGGAAAGCAGTTTGCCCATTGAAAAGAGCATGGACCTGGGAATCAGAGGACCTGGGATCTAATCTTGCCTCTGCCACTTGCCTGCTAATTGATCTTGGCAAGTCACTTGAGACTTCTTTGTGCCTCAGTTAACTAACCTGTAAAGTGGGGATTCAAGCTGTGAGTCCCATGTGGGATACAGACTGGGTTACACCTGATTATCTTGCATTTACCCCAGTGCTTAGTACAGTGCCTGGCATATAGTAAGTACTTAACAAATGCTATAAAAAAAGAACAATCCCAAGAGCCCTGTTCAAGTGATCAAAACAAAAGTAAGCAAGTCTCTAAATTCTTCTGTTAGACTGTAGGTTCCTTGCAGTAAGGGGTCATGTCTACCAACTCTGTTGTATTGCACTCTCTCAAGCACTTAGTACAGTGCTCTGACATAAATTTCTCGATAAATACCAATGATAGACTGATTGAAGAATAAATGGAAAAGAGAAGCAACAAGAGGTGGACCTCATCATACTAAATGACAGTCTCAGATGATGCTCATAATTTCCCCAGCAGAGAAAATGTTTCATTTGGGCAATCCTAGGTATGTGATATATGAGGTTTTGGAAATGAGAAGTACTGCTGTCCTCTATACAGTGGTCAGTCTGGGTCTCCCTGGTGGTCTTGTCTTGTCTTTTTGAAAATGTTTGCAGAGCAGTTTCTACTTACACAGAGTGGTAATTTATAAAATGCCTAAGGCAACTCCAGCATGTTTGCCCTTTTTGGTACCTAAGTTCCTGAGGACTGAACACCTGCTTTGGGGGGGATGCAGAAGGAAGGACCACTTCTCTCTGATTCCTTCCAATTCTCTGCTGGCAGAAGGCACTGTTTACTTCTAACAATCACTCTTCTGCAAGCAAGTGATCTGGGCAGTGCATTCTCCATCCCAAAAATTTACCAACACAACTTTCTCAACCCCATGGTGAACCACAGGCATTCTAGAGGCTTAAAGATCTGCAACTTGCCAGTTTTCAACTTTCCAGGGTCCAAGGCTGTTCTGCTACTTCTTACCCAAATATTCTTGGTCGGGAAACTTGGAGAAATGGGTGCCAACTTCATGGTAGTGAAAGGGCTGATTGTCCCCATAGGTTTTTGAACTGGGCAAGGGATAACAAGAAAAGAACATGTTTGAGATAATAGTAATAATAATAATAATATTTGTTAAGGACTTACTTCATGCCAAGCACCATATTAAGTGCTGGGGTAGACACAATATTATCACACTAGACCCAATCTTTGTTCCACATGAGGGTCACAGTCTAAAGAGAAGCAGTGTGGCCTAGTCAAAACACCATAGGCTTGGGAGTCAGAGGACCCAAGTTCTAATCCTGCTTTGCCACTTGTCTGCTGCTTGACCTTGGGCCAGTCACATAACTTCTTTGTCTCAATTACCTCAAAATGGGGATTAAGACTGCGAGCCCCATGTGGTAGCTAGACTGTGAGAAGCAGCATGGCTCAGTGGAAAGAGCAAGGGCTTTGCAGTCAGAGGTCATGGGTTCAAATCCTGGCTCCACCAATTGTCATCTGTGTGACTTTGGGCAAGTCACTTAACTTCTCTGTGCCTCAGTTCCCTCATCTGTAAAATGGGGATTAAGACTGTGAGCCCCCCGTGGGACAACCTGATCACCCTGGAACCTCCCCAGTGCTTAATACATAGTAAGCGCTTAATAAATGCCATTATTATTAAATTAACATGGTATCTTCTCCAGTGCTTAGAACAGTGACTAAATACAGTACAGTAGAAAGGGAAAGGAGAAAAAGTATTTTACCCCTATTTTACAAATGGGAAAACTGAAGCATAGAGCAGTTGAGTATCCTACCCAAGGTCCACAACAAGCAATTAGCAAAACCGGCATTAGAAACCAGGTCTCCTGACTCCCAGCCCTTCACTTTGTTCCCTAGGCCATGCTACTTCTACCAGAGACCAGGCCAAGTCTTCAGCACATAGGTGGCTACTCCACCAGGCTAATGGAGATGATTCCATCATCCATCAGAACTGGACCCCCAGCCTTGCTCATCTGAGTCTCTGAAAAAACCCAAGAGTTCCCAATCAGGGTGGAAAAGATCTTAAATGATGGCTTTCTGGCCTTGTAGCTATGCTGGGACTGTAGAGACCAGGTTGCTCTCTGTCTCCACAGCCCACAGGGCAGACAGGCATTGCCCCATTCATCCCCCTTAAGTCCTACTCCCATGCTAATGTCCCATAAGCCTTATGAAAAGCCACATCAACCATCTGCTTCCTGACCCACAATGCAGCACAAAAGTACCCCCTTTTGTTGCGGCCCCACTGCTTCTTAGCCTTTTGAGTCTCATCCTACAAGTTGGTTAAGGCACTCGGCATTGCATTTTTTCTATTTCCCTCTCCACGGTGAATTCATTCACTACCCTCCTCTCTCGGGTATCTGGTAATTTTATCTTCATTCACTCAATCGTATTTATTGAGCGCTTACTGTGTGCAGAGCACTGTATTAGTATTTGTTACAAGTTGGCATTTAGGATCCTTTGGGATTTTGGGCTATCAATCTGTCTTCCAAAATATAGCTCCATGATCATCTACATCTCTCAGGAACAGGCCTCCCTTCCTGAAGAATGGCAGAATGATCACTGTTTTTCATCCCTTCCCTTAGCCACTTTTCCCATGGACTTTGGCAAAGGTTTCTTTTCCACTTGTGTTCCACTGTTTGGTCATATTTGATGCCCTTACCATTTCCCCAGACCTCTCCCTATTTTCTCCTTCTAGCAGAGGCCCTGGACAAATCAGCATCTCTAATGATGGTATTCATTAAGTGCTATATGTCAAGCACTGGGATAGATGCAAGATAATCAGATTGGACACAGTCCCTGTCCCTCATGGGGCTCATGGGGGTGGATAATAGGTATTTAATCTCCATTTTACAGAGGAGTTAACTGGAGCACAGAGAAGTTAACTGACTTGGCTGAGGTTCCACAGCAGGCAAGTGACGGTGCCACACTAGAACCCAGGTCCCCTGACTCCCAGTTCCCCGCTCTCTCCACTGGTTTACAAGGTATCCAAGAGGAAAGTTTGATCCTGTGTGGGGAGGGCAGCCTGCCCCCACTCTCCCTGTTTCCAGAATCTCTGAAAGCATCGGCTTGTAGGAAACCTGCCGAAGTGGCTTGGAATATATTATGGCATTTGGGCCTCTCACTGCTCTCCCCTCCTTTAAGGTCTTTCTGAAATTACATCTCCTCCAGGAAACCTTCCCTGATATATAAAAGCCATTCAATCCATAATACAGAGTGCCCATGTCTAACTTTTCATACCCAAGCCATCTTACCTCCTTCCCTTCCCCACAGCACCTGTATATATGTATATATGTTTGTACATATTTATTACTCTATTTTACTTGTACATATCTATTCTATTTATTTTACTTTGTTAGTATGTTTGGTTTTGTTCTCTGTCTCCCCCTTTTAGACTGTGAGCCCACTGTTTGGTAGGGACTGTCTCTATATGTTGCCAACTTGTACTTCCCAAGCGCTTAGTACAGTGCTCTGCACACAGTAAGTGCTCAATAAATATGATTGATTGATTGATTCATGCTGATGTCTGAAATCCATCAGCTGGAGCCTGTTCAAAGTATCCCTCCTCCAAACCAGGTTATTTCACTTAGCGCCACCCTCCCATCACCTCCTGTCCTTACCCCCAGCCATCACTGAAGTGGGAGTGATCTCATCACGCCACGTTTCATGCATACAGACTTTAAAGGAAAGAGATAATAGTTTTGATCAAAACGAAGCCAATTCTCCAAATCTCAGGATCTCCAAGTTTACCTAAATTCAGCTCCTATCTTTTCTGATGTGTACACCGTGACTCCTCAACTGGGACGCTGTTGTGATTGTCTTCATCTTATTCATTATACTCCGGGATGCCACTGACTCACCAACTGCCCCCTTGGGGATGCAGAGATTGGTGCTGGAGGAGGAATAAGGACCATATGCAAAGAGTTCTCTAATATCAAAATATAGCAATTTATTCAAGACACTGAATATATCTGTTGATTCTCTCCTTGAAACAAATGAGCTACGACACACAAGGTGATTCTTGAGAATGTGTGGGTGGCTGAAGGGGAAAAGAAAACAGGGGTCGATGTTACCTTAACTGAACCTGGGAAATGCTGACAGAGAACTAAGTCTGGCTGCAAGTCTGACACAGACAATAAAAACTGCAGAAGCCAGAATTCAAAACTTCAGTGAGTGGCTGAAAGAACATTTCTGCATTGGACAAGAAGCACAGTTCCCTCCCCCCTGAGGAAAAAAAAAGGAAAAAAAAAGGCAGCAAAACAAGGATATTAAAAAAAAAAGACACAAAGAAGGGAGGGGGAAAAAATAAGAGAAAGCCAACCCTTACATTTGACAAAGTGCACGTCACTTGGCTCTAATATGATCTATTTTTTTTCAAAGACAAATCAAAAGGAACGCCCTACAATGAGCATGGGGTTAGTGCGTGTCAACCCTGAAATGCCAAGCCTCTTTTCATCCCTGGTTGCCCAGTGCTTTCTGGATAAAGATGCAGTCCCCTTTCTCACACTGAGCTCCGGCTAATTTGTACATGGCTCAAAACACCAGCTGAAGACAGTCACTTTAGCACAGCTGCACTGTGTAGGTCCACAAAATTACAGTTCAGCTCTGTGGTTGTCTGTCCAAATTCATGTTTCTTGGACTTTTCAGAACAGTAAACACTGCTTAAGCGTGGAATCAGGTTTACCAGTTGGATTGACCACATTCTTGAGCATGACCCTGGATGCTTATATTCATGGGAAGCATATCTGCTGGGCTCTCCAAGAATCCCTCTTCCTTACCCTGTCCCAGGAGAGGTCACTGACCTAGTGGGAACACAGCATTCAGGAAGGGCTGCCATCTTTGGCTGCTGCCACTGCCAAGTCCTCCAGATTTTGCTCTCTGATTTGGAACTTTTGGAGCTTCCTTTCTCTGAAGGGCAAATTGGAAAAGGTGTGGGAAGGGTTGATTTTTTTTTAGAGCTCACCTACCCTGCACCACATTCCCACACACCAATTGTGGAGGACACTTCGAAGGGGGCAGACAAGCCACACCCTGGGCTAGGAGAGCCAGAACCTCACGCAATGGTTCCCATGGGATCCAAGGTGGCCCCAAGATAGATACTGAACACCACCCAGCCTGCAGACTTCAGTCTGGAGCTTCGACCTCACGCTGCTAGCCGCTCCTGGAAGTACTGACTGAAGGACTGAGTCATCGTAACCTTCGGCTTGCAGTTCTTCCTGGACAGAGTTACAGCTTACACTTCCCACCTGACCAAGTGCCTTCCCTGCAGCCCGTGTGAAAACAGGCCAGGGCAGGGCTGAGACAGCGGTGTCTCTCAATATCATCTGCCCAGAGAAATCAGAGCATTCTGGGACACAGAGCGGGACCATGGGCATCACCTAGGGTAGCCCATACCCTCCAGGCGAGAGGCAGGACCCAATCTCACCTCATAAGAACCAGCCAGTTTGAGTCCAGACAAAATTGGGCTCAACTTTTCAAACAGGAGTAAAGACCTATTTTTTCCAAAAGAAACATCTTCCCCTTACTTTCCAAGAGTGGAAACGCTATCAAGAGCGGAAGAGGGTGTTAAACAAATCCTACCTACTTGATCTTCAGGACTGATAGATATTCACTCATTTTAGTGACTGTTTCACCTCTGCCTTTGAGCCTTTGCAAATCTGTCTTTGCTATGACCTGTCCAGGTGAGATGACAAAAGATATTTGCAAAACAATAATGAATAGCAGTAGAATTCAAGCTGCCCTCTGAGTGGTAGTTTCTACTTCCGTGGGCAAAATATGAATCCGGGGATATTTCTACAGGTTAGAATGCACCTATTATTTCACTGATTTACTGTTAGCTACTCAGGGAAATGGGAAACTCAAAAATGAATACTGTCCTCAGTATCAAAATGCTCTGATGGCTTTTTCAAAGAAGCCCCATGCAAAATCTGCAGTGAGGGAAATCGGGTGATAGTCACCCAGACCTCATTTTTCCTCTAGAATTTCATGAGGCAAAGGGGAGAATAGGGAGACTGCATCTTTAGGAACCTCAGACTCCACCTGTGTGTGTTTATTTGACATGAATCATACAAATCTGCCTAGGTCTGCTGGCAATTTCGCTTTTTAAAATTGTCTCCAACATAAAAAATATTTTTTTTTATTTTTCAAAAATATTCCAGATTCTTTCTCTTATAAGTCATCTTTCTCCTGTAAAAAGTTTCCCTGGACCTGCATTCTTATATAAAGCACTTATTACACAAGTCATTGAAAGTGCCTTAGCGACGCTGAAGATCTGAAGCATGGAGAATGGAAATAAAAGGAAACTGGGGGGAGGGAGAAGCATATGGGGAGTGAGAGACGGTGAGGGGAAGAAAGAAAGCTGTCTGTCAAACATTTTGTCATCATGTCCACCTGTCTGCATCTATTCTGGGCATCCTGAAACAAAGGGGAAAAAAAGAAGAGAAAAACAGGAAAAAGAAAAAAAAAAGGCAAAACAAAACAGTAAAGAAAAAAAACAAAACAAAACACCCAAACAGTTCCAATCTAAGCCTGGAGATTCCTAGCTGATAGAAAAACCACTGAACAAAAAGGACCCTAGAAAATAGAAAGAGTTGTGATTACAAAGTTGCGCGTTTTATCAGTATAAACTGGTCTTAAACGTCCTTTGGGAGAGGAAGTGTAGTGTCCAAATTGGAAGGAAAAAACCCAGCGCCAAAAGGAGGAGGGTTTGTTTTCCCTTTTGGTTTCTCACAGCGTTTTGCTATTTCTTTTTGTTTGTTTTTGGCACAGCTTTTTTGTTTGTTTTGATTTTTTTTCAGCCATCAGAGCGAGTTCTCAGATGCAAACCAAACAGTGCGTGTGTCTAGCTGGTGGCTTCATGCTTTCCAAGGCTGATTGTTCCAGTTGGAAACCATCCTGTCCCCTGTGATGTGACTGTGGTTTTTACTCCATGATGAAGATTACAGAAAGATACTAGGCTCCCGTGGCCAGGGAGGGTTGGTTTCATTGTACACTCTAACTGGATTCAAGTTCGTACAGTTTTGGAGCTGTTAAGATTGTTTTTGAAGAGTGCCCACACATTCACTGCTGGTCCATTTAAAATTTCTTCTAAAACGCTTTGCTGCTACTTCCGCAGATCTAGAACACAAACCTGTGGGAAGACGGTGGGGGTGGGGAGGAAGAGACATATATCGTGATTTGGAAACAACTGTGGTACATTCCGAACCTGAATCTGAAAATCAATTTTCAAATGCAAACGGGTAAGCCACTTCAGTGATGACCGCTCTTCCAGGGGCCCTGGGTTTGTTTGCTCACCCTCCTCACAGTGGGGCATTAGAGGATCTGCTTATTTGTCTGGAAAGCCTTCAAGCTCTGGAATGGCTCTGAGGCCCCTCTAGATTCTGGGGCCGAGACCTTAATCCTCACACTGCCTGGGCGACAGGCTGGAAGAATCTTAACATTAAAGCCAACAGGTCTAAAACAGGCCTCCTCATCTTCCCTAGTATGGTTCCTCTTTCTCATGGTCCCTTCCTGGCCAAGAATGCCACAAGCCTCCCTGTCCTGCAAGTTTACAACCTTGGATAGTCTCGACTTTTTCTCCTTCACCTCGCCACCAGTTCGAAACTGATATGGACTCTTGTTTAACTCTTTTTGTAACAATGCTTCATGACTCTGTCCCTAATTTCACAACTTGGAATCAGTGCTGTGGATTATTTGGAAACGTCCTGCAGCCCGTGCCTCTAACCTTTTCCCTGTTCAGTCTACTCTCCTTATAGTCACAAGAGGGTCCAATCTCCTCTCCCCAAGGACAGCCATGATTTCCCTGCTGCTTCTCATGTAAAAAAAGTCCAGGAAGATCTCCTCAAAGATTCCCTAGCTACTTGGCCCTGTCCTCTTATCCCACTACAAACCAAACTGTGTTCTGGGTTCCTCCCAAGGAAGTCCCTCCTGACTCTTTTTCCTCACACTCACGGCTCCCACCTTTCCCCCTACCCAGAACATCCTCCCAAACAGCGTTTCCAGAGAACAGCCCTTTCCTCCTTCACAGCCCCTCCAGAAACCTGCTTTCTCCATGAAGACTTCTGTGCTGTGCTGGCTTGAATTTATTGGTTTCTTCTTAGTTTTTACTTTGCTATTCAGACGCAGGCTTATCTTCTTCATAATACGAGAAAGCCCACAGTGTCCAGTCCCATGCCAGTAGATATGCACTAAATAGTTATTGCTACTGACATTCATCTAATGCAGTAATCATGGCGGCAGCAGAAATTAGGGACAAAGCAAGTCAGCTGGTTTGAGAGCTGACAGGTAACTGGTTTGCAGGCTGAACTTCACAGTTTTTAGGGTGTGGCAATGGACAACACCAAGTCACATATAAACAGATTTCATGTGTGACAGACACCGAATATTTTCCAAGCTTCAAATCGCCCTTCTTCAACATTCCCAGAAATCTTTGGATATGTGTTTATTGCAGGGAAGGAGAAAGGGGCTTGAGGAGGAGATATTGTATTGCTTGGCTGTACAGAGCTGAGATGTCAAATATCTTCAATTAACAGGTATAAATGCAGTAGCTAACCGAGAGATTGTAGGCCAATACCTGAACGCTGATATATGGGCACAGGTGAGCAGGCACACACACACACACACCCCAAGATAATATTGGAGAGGTTTTCATGGCTGATGATAGACATAGCAAATGGAACTAACCCTATATGCAAAGCTTCTCCGTAAACACACCCAGACATCTATTGGCTCTACCTGATGTGCTCTCTAGGCCAAGTCTCGATGAGGAGGATGGAAATCAAGCATGCTGGGAACTCTGCCCACATGGCTCTGATAGCCAGCCTCCCTTTCTCCCCGCCTCCCAAGAGCAACGATGAGAATTAGTGAAGGGAGGATGCTTACGGATCCGTCGGATGCACTGGCTCCCACTTTGTCTCCTCGAGCATTCCAACACACTTCAAAGATCCCTCCTGTGCCTCTGTAGCTGTGTACTAGGGTCCCACTCTGCAAGACAGAGCAACGTTCTCATGTGAACCACAGTCCAACACTGAAAATACTGCATTTGGGAAAGGGTTTGCCCATGGGACGGAACCCAAGAGCTGAGTCCTTATTCTGGCAGGATGAAAATATGGATTGTTTTAAGGAAAAAAAGTATTTGGAACAGGAAGCTTGCAGCCGCTCACGCAAACCGACAGAAGTAATTCAAGATGGAGAAACCACAACATCCGCCTTGCATTTTAAAATGAATACGACCCAGAAAATGCAAACATTTGGCTAGAGAATGGAGGGCAATGGTGGGGGAAGTTGCCCTCCACAGCTTTTGAGCTGGACTTTCAGCCTTTCTCATTGCAGGTCTCAGAAAAGAGCTTCCAGTCAAGGCTGAAAGGATCTGAAATGGTGGGGTTTTAGCCTGTTGGCTCTTGGAAGCTTGTTCTGTCTCAGGCCACTTCCTCTTAAGTCCCCACCGCCTCTAGGCGCCTACTCTCAAAATAAAGCATAAGCACCGATGATTATATTGCTGAGAGCTCTAGCTTTAGTTCAGTGGGCAGACAAGCCAACTGTGTGCTTGTTAAATCTTCCCTGAAGGTTCATCACAGGCCTAATAAAACCTTCATTTTCCCCTCCCCACTGCCCCCTGACCCACAAACACTGCATTTATATTTCATTTCTAACAGAACTAGGAGCTTACTTGGGTGTTCCAGATGTGGACACATTTATCAAATGAGCCACTGGCCAGGTATTTTCCATCAGGGCTGAAAGCTACACTGTAGACAGGCTCTTGATGCTTGGTTAGTGTATGGATGCAAACTCCTCGTTCAACATCCCACAGGCGGACAGTTGAATCGAATGAAGCGCTAGAAACGAGGACGAGAAGGAGAGTGAAATGGTGATGACCTCCTGGAGAAGGTTGCGGGTTTGCAGCCTGGCTAACTCTTGCTTTGTTTTCTGGGTTGCCCTCTGGAGCAAGACATTTGATCTCTTGAGGTTTGGAGTTTGCTCAGGGGCCCGTAGAAGGATTCTTGCAGTACCGTGAAGCCAAGACTACTCCTGAGCTCCTGAAGCAGCAACCTCCCTGATCTGCCATGGGCAAGAATGGGGGTGGGTTCCTACTGACACAGCCTTACCTGTGTGCGCACACATCAGGCACGGGTAGCAGGGTGGCCTAGTGGAAAGAGCACAGGCCTGGGAGTTAGAGGGCTTGTGTTCTAATCTCGGTTCTGCCACCAGCCTGCTGTGGGACCTTTGTCAAGTCACTTATAACTTCTCTGGGCCTCAGTTTCCTCACCTGTAAAATGGGGCTTCAAAAACCAGTTCTCCCTCTACTTAGATCATCAGCCCCATATGGGATAGGGACTGAGTCCCACCAGGTTAACTTGTATTTACCCAGGGCTCAGTACAGTGCTCAGCACAGTGCTTAACAAATGCCATAATTATTATTATTAGTTGTAGTAATAGGTAGTATCTAATCTTGCCATTCTGTGGATGAAATTTATCTTCTAAGAACAGAAGGCCTCTTTTCACATCCCCAACATATACAAGGGGGCTTCTTTAGAAAATGTCTCATTTATTGCTAGATCTCCCATTCCAATCAGTCATGCATCTAATGCTCCAATGTCAAATGTCAGGATAAGCAGTTGTACTGTTTACTGGCTTGTGACTTTTTGGTGGTTAGGGAAAACAACTTTGCAGTTACCACAGAGTGGCGTGTCCAAAAACCCTTGGTAAGTCCAAATTAGGCTGATGCAAGAGGCTTTCTGTCCAGTCAATCAATGGTAATTACTGAGCGCTTTCCCAACTGTAGAGCACTGTTGTTTGGTCTTACCTCGCTAACATAATGTTGGAGTTTGGATTGCTGGTGCCTGGGCCCGTGGGACTCCACTTGATGGTATAGATCTCTTTGCTGTGAGCTTGAAGGTCGTGGACGCAGGTATCTTGCTTCATACTCCAAATCTGAAAGTCGATCACGGGAAAAATGAGAACTTTGTCTTTGCTCTTTTCATGCCCATGTCCTGCCCCACTTATCATCGGTTCTCTTAACTGACATTTGGTCACCTCTCTCCCAAGGGGCTTTCCCTGATTAAGCCGTCTTATGCCCAGCCCCGTCTCCCCTCTGTGTCATCTATGCATTTGGATTTATAACCTTTGGGCAATTGATTCCACCCTGTACTCAAACCCACAGCAATGAAGTACACATTTTAAAATTATACATTATAAATGTTTTTTTTCTATTAATGTCTGTCTCCCTCTCTAGACTAAACTCATTATGGTCACAGGGAACATGTCTGCCAACTCTGTTGTACTGTAGTCTCCCAAGAAATAAGTGGTGTTTCTGCTTAACAAGTGCTCAAGAAATACCACAGACTGATTACAGTGCTCTGCAACAGTAAGCGCTCGATAAATACCACTGATAGATTTATTTCCTCTCCTGAGGAAAATTCTCTCTCACTCTCAATCATCCCATATTCCCAAAGGAGAGAACGGAGTCTAGCCCATAGAGCCTAAGGCGTGGTGATCAGTGGGCTCAGGGTTTTGATTCTCTACAGCCACAACAATAAATCCCCCTGAGGGGGGGATGCAAGAACATATGAAAACAAAATACATTTTGCTACATACATTTGGATGAAAGAAGAAAAAAATGAAAGCTGAAGAGGCAGGTTAGTGGCAGTCTTTTCTCTAACAGATTTCTTTGGAAGAAATACAGCATTAGAGTGTTGACTCAAAGTGTTGGGTTTTGGCTTTTCAGAAAGAGGTCACTTTAGGGAAGTGGGGAGTCTATCTTTTGGAAAACAATAAAAGCACTTTCCTCCTGGCTAATTTTGCTACCAAGATGCCCTATTTAACACCGGAGAAAGAAAAGGAATCTGCTACTGTGTTTTGGGGGTCCATTTTTAATTACCTTTAATGTCATGTCATCGGAACAGGATGCTAACAGCATGCCGGAAGGATCCCATTTGATTGCATTTACCTCATTCTAAAACACAACACATTTTTTTTTTTAGAAAAAATAAAAACAAGTGACTTTGTCAAGCCTCTGCTACACAGCAGAGGGCACTCTAGCTTTTCTTTAGGGAAGCACACGGACTGATTTTAATCTACCATCCATGATTCCCAAAATTCTCACTGAGCAAGAAGGAAGCAGAGGGCGTCTCATTCTGTTTGCCTGTTTTCACACACACTATCTCTCTTTCTCCCCCGCCTCACCCAGTCCTTCTCACACACAAATTCTGTACCTACACCACATCACCCAACTGATAAGTTTTGGTACTCATAAAGGAGGGAGTCTCAGTCTCCTTTGCCGGCTCCTCCTCCCCCTCCCATCCCATTACTGTAGGGGTTCCCCAAGGGTCAGTTCTTGGTCCCCTTCTGTTCTCTATCTACACTCACTCTTGGTGAACTCATTCACTCCCATGGCTTCAACTATCATCTCTACGCTGATGACACCCTATATCTCTGCCCCTACTCTCTCTCCCTCCCTTCAGGATCATGTCTCTTCCTGCCTTCAGGACATCTTCATCTGGATGTCTGCCCACCATCTAAAACTCAATATGTTCAAGACTGAACTCCTTATCTTCCCTCCCAAGCCCTGCCCTCTCCCTGACTTTCCTGTCAATGTAGACGGCACTACCATCCTTCCTGTCTCACAAGCCCTCAACCTTGGTGTCGTCCTCGACTCCTCTCTCTCGTTCACCCCACACATCCAATCTGTCATCAAAACCTGCCAGTCTCATCTCCACAACATCGCCAAGATCCGCCCTTTCCTCTCCATCCGAACCGCTACCTTACTGGTTCAATCTCTCATCCTGGATTACTGCATCAGCTTTCTCTCTGATCTCCCATCCTCCTGCCTCTCCCCACTTCAGTCTATACTTTGCTGCCCAGATTATCTTTTTGCAGAAACACTCTGGGCATGTTACTCCCCTCCTCAAAAATCTCCAGTAGCTGCCTGTCAACCTAAGAATCAAGCAAAAACTCCTCACTCTCGGCTTCAAGGCTGTCCATCACCTCGTTCCCTCCTACCTCACCTCCCTTCTCTCCTTCTACAGCCCAGCCCGCATCCTCTGCTCCTCTGCTGCTAACGTTTTCACCGTACCTCGTTCTCGCCTGTCCCGCCGTCGACCCCCGGCCCACGCCCTTCCCCTAGCCTGGAATGCCCTCCCTCCACATATCCGCCAAGCTAGCTCTCTTCCTCCCTTCAATGCCCTGAGAGCTCACCTCCTCCAGAAGGCCTTCCCAGACTGAGCCCCCCTTTTCCTCTCCTCTTCCCCACCCCCCCCGCCCTACCTCCTTCCCCTCCCCACAGCACTTGTATATATATTTGTACAGATTTATTACTCTATTTATTTTACTTGTACATATTTACTATTCTATTTATTTTGCTAATGATGTACATATAGCTTTAATTCTATCTGTTCTGACGATTTTGACACCTGTCTAAAACGTTTTGTTTTGTTGTCTGTCTCCCCCCTCTAGACTGTGAGCACGTTGTTGGGTAGGGACCGTCTTTATATGTTGCCGACTTGTACTTCCCAAGCGCTTAGTACAGTGTTCTGTACACAGAAAGCACTCAATAACTACGACTGAATGAATGAATGAAAAGGAGTACCTGCACATTATTCCCAAACTGTACTTAGATTAAAATGTATTTGCATACTCTTGCTTCATGTGGGGAAAAGCTGGGCATTAGGTGAGGAGGATGAGTGTGAGGTGGGTTCTGATAGTACTGGAACTAATTTAGTAATATTCATCACAGTAATGATAATCATCATCATCATAATAATATTTATGAAGTGTTCTCAATGTCCCAAGAAATGTTCTAGGTGCTGGGGGTAGGTACAAGACAATCAGAGCCAACACGGTCCCTGTCCTACATGGGATTCACAGTCTAAAGGGGAGGTAGAGTAGGTATTTTATGCCCATTTTACAGGTGCCACAGGAAAGTTAAGTGATGCGCTGAAGATTACACAGCAGGCAAATGATGGCATCAGTACTAAAACCTGGGTGTCCTGAGTCCCAGTATCTTTCCAGTAGTCCACACTGACCAGAGTTCTTTTGCTGACCAAGAGGTCTTAGAACCACCTTCCAAAGATGTCTGTGGCCTGAAGAGTTGCAAGCTGGATCACGTGTAGCCTATCACATCCTGCTGTCAAGCAACCACTCTCCCTCTCCTTCAATCACACCCCTCCTCCCTGACCTGCCTATCACACGTCCTGAACACCACATTTCCTCTGCCTCCAAAAATTCAGGGCCCAGTTTGTTGGATCTGCCCAAGAAAAGGGAGGCTTAGTGGAAAGAGCACAGGTCTGAGAGTCAGGGGACCTGACTTGTAGTCCTAGCTCCACCACTTGCTGCTTGTGACCTTGGGCAAGTCACTTAACTTGTCCAAGAATCAGCTGGGCTTAGTGGACAGAGCACAGACATGGGAGTCATAAGGACCTGGGTTCTAATTCCAACTATGCCACTTGGGCAAGTCACCTCACTTCTCTCTGACTCAGTTACCTCATCTGTAAAATGGGGATTAAGAGTCTGAGCCCCATGTGGGACAGAGGGCTGATTAACCTGATTAATTTAAATCTACCCCAGTGCTTAGAGCAGTGCCTGGAACATAGTAAGCAAGTACCACAATAATAATAATAACTATTATTATTAACTTCTCTGTGCCTCTGTTTCCTCAACTGTAAGTCGGCAATGATACAACTGGTCTCCCTTCCCCTTAGATTGTGAGCCCCACCTGGGTTAGGGGCTGTGTCCGATCTCATTATTTTGTCTCCAGCTCAGCATTTAGTAGAGTGTTTTGGCATACAGTAAGCACTTAAATACCATCATCATTATTATTAATATTATTATCATAAATATTCTTAAGCCTCAAAGGCTCTCAAACAACTGGAGAGAGAGATACTGGAGTCAGACTACTCACTGTGTGTCCTTGAAAGGTTTTGACAGGGCGATCACAGCCAAGTCTGCACACGTGAATACACATGTCAGTACTGCAGGAGGCAAAAGTAGTGTTGTTCTGCCAGTCCACATCCAAAGCAGGGGCTGTGGAGCATAAATGACAAGAGTCAGGTAGGAGCCTTTGGATAGGAATGCCTGCCCCAGCTTCCATGCTGAATCGTGAAGCTCTCAGTTCTATGGCAAAAATACCCGAGGGAGAAAGGAGGGCTGGGATGCATTTATTCTCAGTTACCAGGGGGCACAGCAGAACATTTTATTGTAATAACAAGTCTGACTCCCCCAGGAAAGCGGGCCGGAACCCAATGCGAGGAGGCTATTTTATAGGCCTGGGCACACGCAGCACTGTCCAAGGGGCACCTGGGGGCCAAACGGAGAGAGCGCATTAGAGATGAACCTGTTGCCGGCCACAGTTTCGCTCCTGAACCACAGCCCAACGGCACCGGTAAAAAAGACATGTGGTACCCTCCAATGGACACCACCACCGAGTTTAAGACTGGAAAGAAGGGAGCTTCGTGTCCTTTATGTGGCTCCTAGTGACTCAATTCTGGGCCCTCGGGAACCTTGGATGGGACAATTCATCTTATTACTGTTATTCTTGCATTTCACCAATTGGTACAGGATCGGGATTCCACTTGGCTCTGCCTAAACAAGTGTTTACCGCAAACATTTTTACCAGAAAACTCTTAGGGAATGGTTGGACACTGAGAGCTTATTTGGGCTCGCCGGGTTGTGTTACAGAGGAGCTTGTGTGCACACATATGGTGTCTGAACTACTGAGCGAGTCTTTCTTAATGCGAGGTTGTGCGAGAACACAACCCTTGTGTTGTTCATCCACTGGTTTCATCCTCCAAAAGACTGTAGTGCTTAAACAGTACTGCTGAACAGAACTAAATTCAATTAACCTACTCTGGCAATGAGAAAAGTTTAAAGTACTTTTTCCCCAAGTGAATAAGCAAACTTTTTCAGCTGTCGCTCAACACATCATAGCCAGAATGGCACAGCATTAATGCAAATCTGGAGCTTGAGACTATCTTGATAGTCTTCCTTTCAGCATCATGAAAGATGTCCATTGGGTCCATGCCTGACAAACTGTATGCACTCAATAAATATTATTGACGGATTAATTAGTAGAGCCAAGAGAACAGGTTCTGATCTCAGGAAGATAGTGGAGGAGCCCTTAGGGTCTCAGAAACACTCCAGGCCTCAGTTTATAGGACTCATTACATATAGTAGATCTGCCTTGTCTATAAAACACATGGTACTCGAACCACATAGTACACCTATAAGTGTACTTAAAATACCCATGCCCCACTCTGAATATATACGATACATGATATACTGGCCTTGTCTATGCCACACTTCAAATGCACACTGCTCTTAGTTCACCTGCCCAGCCTGGAGTGTCCATTTCAATTTGGATTATTTGGTAGAAATCATAGCTATGTGAGCTCTCGGGGCTTTCCCGTATTATTCAGGCATCTGCTTGTTCACTACAGAGTCCTCAGAATAGCCTGTAATTGTGCAGATTGGTGTAATCACCTCTAGTTATGAGATGAAAGAATTCTGAGAGGCCACCTGGCCTACCATTAACAGATGTCACTAAAGCACAAAGGGAGGCCAGTTCTGCACCAGGTGAGAAGTCACCAAGGGCTAGAATGACTAAGGCCATTTGGAAATGGATCCACTAAAAGGCATTCATTTAACAGAGGCACCTCAGTGAGTCTGCATCTGAGTCAGAATGAGAATGTAGATTTCTAGTTCTTCCGACTCAATCTCTTATTTCTTTATTTAATGGGCTGAACCTTCCCACTTTCCCTTCTAATTGCAGGGATTCCATTAACTTGACTGTACAACTCTATGCCCAGAGGGAAGAAGCTAGGTGGGAAGAGCAGGCTAAAGGTTGCTAAGGGAGTTTTTAATGATATGAATCACAAGAGCAAAGGGCTTCCCTTTTTATACTTGCCAAGCGGTAGTCCTAACTACAGCACCATTATCCATATAGCATCTCCCCTATTTACCCAGAGGAATCAAAGACATCATCAGTCCTGTCAGATTGAGAGATGATCCAGAGGACAAAAGCTACAGTTGATTCTCATTTGAAAGCAGAAAATTAGTCCAATAATGGACTCTAGAGGGGTGCTTTGCCAGGGAGGTTCTAGGAACCCATTAGGGAATGGGAAGTTCTGACTGGGGAATGGGAAGTTCTGATGAATGAATACTAGACAGTAATGACTAAGGCTGAGATACACCAACCATTAAAATCCACGAAGAAAAACTCTCCATCGAGACTTGTCCCTTGGTTAGAATTTTCCCAGGCCCTGGGAGGAGACGCACATCTGAGCTCCAGAGAGCTGTCATCAGCCAGATTTCTCCCAAACAAAGGCTTGTTTTGAGAATGCCAGGTAAAATGGGAGACATGGAAAGAACAGGTTCTCAAGGGAGTGAGAACACTTTGGTCCTGGCATTGTGGCTGGGAGTGGTTGTCTCCCCAACTAGATTGCAAGCTCCTTGACGGCAGGGATTATGCATGGTAACCACGTTCTCTAAACTGCACAGTACAGTGATCTGCCTATGCTGGGTGTACAACAAATATGATTGATTGAGGCTGAGAGGATTCCACTGTGAGCTGGCAGAACTGCAAATCCAGCTTGGGAGAATCCATTCTCACCATGCAAGAGTGATATATGAGGGGATGGATGACTCAGAAGGGAAAATTGTCCCTCTAATAACCTTCACATCTTAGCTGTAATCAATCATTGGTACTTATTGAGCACTTACTGTGTGCACAGCACTGTACTAAGCTCTTGGTAGAGTACAATAGAACAGAGTTGGCAGATAATTTCCCTGCCCACAAGGAGTAATTCTCACCTGGGTTCAGCAATATCTCTTAATAATCAGACTTTCTTAGAGGACCAGTGCCCATAAAATCATATAAAGAATCACTCTGTCAGGGGATGTGGAGCTGTTTGGTCTAAGATGGCAACAAGTGCATCTCAGCGGAAGCATAATTATTAGCTATCCCAACATGGGTCAAATGAAAATATCCTCCCTGAAGGCTTGGCAATGGCATTTGAGGGCTATTCCTTTATGTCCAAACACTGGAATCAAATTACTAATTAGCATCCAATGTGTTACAGCATTCAAAGCACTTTGGGCCTGAACATATTACCTCAGTTTCATCTCAACAACAGAAACATTTAGAGTTTTAGAATTCTCCAAACACAAAAGAAATCCACAATGAATGGTGGGCATGAAGTTTTGACTTGTTATTTCCCTGGCCCTCAAAGGATAGATTGGAAAAGGCCAGGCAAAAAGTAGAAACAGTCTTGTAGTAGCAAAGCTTGTGATACAAAAAGAAGAACATCTATTTCTGTAAGTGTATATGATATGAGGACAGCACCTCTGAAATCACAGAAATAATTATATATATATATGTATATATATATATATATATATATATATATATATATAAATGTTTATATTTAAATCAAGAAATACAAGTGTAGGATTTTTTTTTCCTACACCAGAATCCTGGCTTCTTTTCCCATATTTTCCTACCCATTCTCTCAATTCAAAATCACAACCTTCAACTGGCAATCTAGCCATCCAATGAAAATACTAAAAAGAGGGACAATTGAAAATACTCCTAAAATATATGGGCACACATGGCTTCAGTCCTTAGGGACCTATTCAAAACTGAGTTGCAAATCCCCTTCTCGGGTGAATGAATTCCTCTCAGGGAAGCTTACTGGCTAAGGAGGAGAAATTTTCTATTCCATGTCTTCAAGAGCCTACTTCTGTTTGCCTCTTACCCCATCAGGTATCTAAATTACACTCAACTAGTCGCTTAAGCTGCGGGGCAAATTGAATGACAGATTTTTTATATGACTCCAGATTTCTATTCCCAAGTAACAGAAAATTAAAAATTACCTGAGTGAAAAGGAAACTGTTGTTTAGCCTCTCCTGTATGGGCATCCCAAATTATTGTTGTCTGTACTCCGAGGAAAAAAAAAGAAAGAGAAAAAGTTAGTGACTGCTCTTTCTTGGAAGTTACTTTGGGGAAAAAAAAACTGTGTTTTAAGAAATTTAGTAGGATAAATCAAGTTTTAATTATTACCAGTATTTCTAAATATATTAGAATCTACCATCTTGGATGAGGATCAGAAAACAGTAGGATTCTTAAATGCCTTTTCTGTTAATTAAATAAAAATCACCAAAATCTAGGACAGCTAGAAGCAGCGTGGCTCAGTGGAAAGAGCACAGGCTTTGGAGTCAGAGGCCATGGGTTCGAATCCTGCTCCACCACAAGTCTACTGTTGACCTTGGGCAAGTCACTTAACTTCTCTGAGCCTAAGTTACCTCATCTGTAAAAATGGGGATTAAGAATATGAGCCCCCCGTGGGACAACTTGATCACACTGTATCCCCTCCAGCGCTTAGAACAGTGCTTTGCACATAGTAAGCACTTAACAAATGCCATCATTATTTTATTGGACAAGGAATCGTCAAGAACTAAATGATGTTAAAACTTAAATTCCTTTTTTTGTCAGAATTGGGCCAAATAACGCTTAAAGTTAAGGTATTTAAACATTTCCAATGGCATAACTTTATTTTCCAGAAAGATAATCTTATTTTAAGCATTGTGGGGACTGATTAACTCTTAAAACACTGGGGTCCTATTTAGTGGATTGTGACAGTAATCTATTGTCACAATGAGAAGCAGTGTGGTCTAGTGGAAAGAGCCTGGGCGTCAGAGGGCCTAAGTTCAAATCCTGCCTCCAGTCACTTGTCTGCTGTGTGACCTTGGGAAGTGTCACTTAACTTCTCTGTGCCTCAGTTAACTCAACTGCAAAATGGAGATTAAACTGTGAGCCCCAAGTTGGGCAGGGACTATTTCCAACCTGATTACTTTATATCTACCCCAGCACTTATTACAGTGCCTGGCATATATAGTAAATGCTTATAGTAAATGTCATTTAAAAAAAAAGCAATTCTCCATTTTGGGGTTTCTACATCCAGGGACTTTATAAAGTGTGTTTTGTAGCTTTTAAAAATAGTTAGAAAAGCACATTGCCACTGCTTTGTTATCCCTGGGCAGGACATTAAAATTTGTAAAATAAAACTTAGCAAGTAGCATGCTATCACAGACACCAAATGCAATTTGCATATTTTCCGTATTTGCAAGAAGGCAGCATGGCCTAATGGAAGAGGACAGGACTGGAAATCAGGAGTCCCATTTCTACCACTGGCCAGCTGGGTGACTTTGGGTGACTCACTTAACCTCTCTGGGCCTATCTCCTCATCTATAAAATGGGGATAAGGCAGATTGCGAGCCCTCTGTGGGTCAGGTACTATGTCCAATCTCAAAACCTTGTATTTATCTCAGTGCATAGCACGCAGTAAGTGCTTAATAAATGCCATAATAAAGATGCTATGGGTTTCCCTCATCAATCAGGATTTCACCAACCATATTATTTATATTCAATGACTGCTCTGCTGCCATTCTTGCTACCACGATATACAATATTGAGCAATCACTCTTTTCTGTGGCTGCATATCATCCCATAACCTGCCCATTCAAGTGGCCCAAAGTCTCATTCGCCACCTCAGTCTTCAACTGCTCTGTGCTTCAGGCCAGTAGGGTCCCAATTTGGCACATTGCAGTTCACTGTTACTCTGGCTGCCCTTCATTATGGCCCCTAAAGGAAGAGCGAGAGGGCAGTGGGTGAGGAGGACAGAGACAGTGATGGATTCGGAGATGTTGGAAAGCCTGGCATGCAAATTTTGTCTATGGGAAAGTGTTTTGGTGTAAACAGAACCATTACGGAAAGGGAGAGATGCCCAGTAGGATGGAAGCCACTAAACTGCCTAGTCTATTTGCTCTATAAGTCCTAGGTCTCTCCCCCTACAGATTTTCACCAGCAATGGGGACTTTCAGGAGCCTAACTCCAGCAGTTGGTGGGGAAAATCTGTATAAAGTGTTTATATACAGATCATTACTATGCGCTAAGTGACTGTAGCACAGAACTAAATAGAACTCTAATGGCCCAAAAGAGTTAATGTGCCTTTCAAAGTACATCATTTATTTCCAGGGAGTCACTCACACCCTGAAAGAATGTCTAATCATGTACAGCATCAATAGCTGAGTGATCTCAACAATCAAGTAAGTGTTTACACATATATTCTTTGGAATCAGACACACACACACACATACATTAATATATTGTCAGTGTACAAAAGAGATTAAATCCTTAGCTTGTTTTGAATGCCTGTTTTTTTTAAACAGGAAAATTGGCAGCTATAATTTGATTGAGGGATATCTTTGAAGAAAATAAGCAGTGTGGCCTAGTGGACAGAGCATAGGCCCGGGAATCAGAAGGACCTGGGTTTTAAACCCCGCTCCGCCATTTGTCTACTGTGTGATCTTTGGCAAGTTACTTCACTTCTCAGTGCCTCAGTTATTCATCTGTAAAATGGGGATTTAGACTATCTGAGCTCCATGTGGGACATGGACTGGGTCCAACCTGATTAGTTTGTATCTACCCCAGCACTCAGTACAGTGCCTGGCACGCTGCTGTTGTTGTTTTATGCTGTCGAGTCATGTCTGACCCCCATAGCACGGTCATGAACACATCTCTACCAGAATGCTCCACCTCCATCTGCAATCATTCTGGTAGTGTACCAATACAGTTTTCTTGGTAAAAATACGGAAGTGGTTTACCATTGCCTCCTTCCGCGCAGTAAACATGACTCTCCACCCTTGACTCTCTCCTATGCTGCTGCTGCCCGGCACAGGTGAGTAGTTAACAAATACCATTTAAAAAAAAAACCTTGAGAATGAAGGCTTAATGGTATTTATGATAACCACAGGAGAAGAGCAGGAATGCCAAAGTACTGGCTTGAAAAGTTAGTGTTTCCCAGAAGGATTTCCGGTACTCTTCCAGTGAGCCAGTGGCCCATATATGAGCAACTCTGAAAAATGTGACATACCAACTTTAAAGGCTGATCAGTTGATGTTACCAAGACTACCCATGATCAGCATGGCCTAGTGGATAGAGCGCGGGCCTTGAAGTTAAGTTGTCATGGGCTCAAATCCCAGCTCTTCCACATGTCTGCTGTGTGATCTTGGGCAAGTCACTTCATTTCTTTGTGCCTCAGTTACCTCATCTGTAAAATGGGGATTGACACTGTGAGCCCTACATGGGACAAGGACTGTGTCCAACCCTATTTGCTTGTAACCACCCCAGCGCTTAGTAAAGTGCCTGGCATATAGTAAGTACTTACCAAATATCATAATTATTATTATTACTATTATGAATAGCTCCTGATATTAGGCAACTTTCCTGTTCATCAAATTAGAAAGAAAATGAGTTGTTGTTGGGAAGAGGGTGATCTTACCCACTCAGTTATATTGTTCTCTTCCAAGAATGTAGTACAGTGCTTTGCACACAGTGAGCACCAAATTCATCTGTTGTGAGAAGAGCTAGGACAAGGTTCAGCAATGTCCATAAGCACTGAGTGACACCAGGGATTAGAAAAATCATAGGCTACACTGTCAAGTCTAAGGTATATTGGCAGATGGGAGAAAGAGGGAGGGAGAAGAAAAGAGGGAGAATATGAAGGGAAGAGAGAGAAAGACAGCGAAGGGAGTGTGGAGAGCATCATAAATGTCTTTGGGACTCATTTAGAGTGGATTCCAGCTTGTACAAACAGACTGAGAACTTTACCAATCTCCTGTGAGATGTATTTCATGCACATTTCAAAAGAAGATAATCCAGCTCACCACAGGGTATAAATTTATTCACCTTCAGAATAACCCACCCTCTTCTCTTCAAAGAGATGAAGACTCACTACAATCCACGAACCTCAAGTGTATTCTTATGACTGCTCGAGGCAGCCCGCATAAAAATTCAAAGTAAGGATTCTTTAGCTTTGAAGGCCCACAAGACATTCTTACTCAAGAAATAAAAGTTTTCCCATACTCACTTTGTCAACACCGGCACTCAAAATGTAATTCCCCTTTTTGTTCCATTTCAGAGCAAAGATGGGACCTTTATGTTGACCTAAGGTGCTTGCTAAATTACCTGTTATTGAAAACAGAAGATGAATCAGGCTGAGCACATTGTTCGGTTACTTGAATCAAAAAAAGACGATCCCAGCAGTGGGTGTTTTATACTTTAAAAAACACATGCACAAGACTTACCATCTTCGGTCCATATTCTTGCAAAACCATCATATGAACCAGTGGCCAATAGCGTTCCATCACTCTGTTAAAAGGGAAAAAAGCAATAAAATGATTTTGGGATAGGAAGAGACTACAGAGGCAGCTTTTGCCCACCCTTCATTATTTTCTGATGTGACTGTCACCCACCAAAGATCCTAATGCTAAGGAGAAGCACCTAGAGTTAGAAGAGGTAAACTGGGATGGTGATAATAGCATTTTTTGAGCTTATGCCAACTTCAAATATGCCATTAAATACTTTTACTGTAATTTAACATCTGTCTCCCCCTGTAGACTGCAAGCTCCTGGTGGGCATGGACTATGTCTACCAACTCTATTATACTGTACTTTCCCAGAAGCTTAGCACAATGCTTTGCACACAGTAAGCACTCAATAAATATGACTGACTGTGGTTGTCGTATCTTCCCGAACCACCTAGCATGGTGCTCAGCAACCTGTGCCCACTCTTTGTGATAAAGGTGACCACCTGATGGAAGAAAGAATTCTTCTGTGTGACCTTGGGCAAGTCACTTAACTTCTCTGTGCTTCAGTTACCTCATCTATAAGACTGTGAGCACCAAGGGGGACATGGACTGCGTCCAATATTAGCTTGTAT
Organism: Tachyglossus aculeatus; assembly: GCF_015852505.1. NCBI lineage: Eukaryota > Metazoa > Chordata > Mammalia > Monotremata > Tachyglossidae > Tachyglossus > Tachyglossus aculeatus. Next base: position 9,910,897 of record NC_052080.1, read on the forward strand.
CTACCCCAGTGTTTAGTACAATGTCTGACACACAGTAAGTACATAACAAATACCATAAAAAAAGAACTTGAAACCAAATGCTGAAAACTAAATGTGTAGTTCTTGCAGGTCTATTGATTAGTAAGCCTTATTTTTTGTATGAGTCATCAAATAACTTCTACTAAGCCTCTTTGATTATGCTTGCTCCTAATTAAAACCTGATGCATAGAAGAATAAAGCGGAGCAATAAAAACATTATAAAAGCTTGTATTTTCATCTCCTTGGAAACACTATAATGTGCAAAACGCACTATGGTTTTAATTAATGAAAGCAGTAAAATCACCCAGTAGAGAAGGTACAGAAAATATTCTTGGCTATTTAAACAAATGTTATCTTTCTTGCCCTTTTCAAGTTAATAGCTAGAATGGAGAATTACTGACTGGGTCATAGCACTGCAAAATTTTACAAAAACACTGCGAAATATGTTGTGGCAGTCAGAGAAACACATCAAAGGAAGAACAAGATGACAATGGAGGGGGCTAAACTGTCTGGGATGTACACAAATGCGCTCTTAAAAAGACCATCCTTTCTAGTAACACACTTGGTAGCAAGCTACAGTCGGTCTCCTAGACTGTACCCTCCTCAAGGACAAGAGATCGTCTTTATTTATTCTGATGTACTCTTCTGAGAGCTTACTGCAGTGTTCTGCATGCAGTAGGACCTCACTATATACTACTGATGGATTCATTGACTGATATGCAACTGACAGTTTCCTGCTTTTCTAAATTCCACTGCCAAGAAGCATCTAGAACAAAACTCTGATTCAATCAATCAATCAATAATTAGTCAATTGATTATATTCATTGAGCACTTACTCTAATAATACTACTACTAATAATAGTTGTGGTATTCATTAAGTGCTTACTCTGTGGTAGGCTCTGGTGGTAGAAACATGATAATCAGGTGGGACGCAGTCGCTATTCCACAATGGGCTCACACTCTAAGTGTGAGGGAGAGGAAGTACTAAGCAGTTGGGAGAGTTCAGTTGTGTAAGGAGGCATGATCCCTGCCCCCAAGGAGCTTACAGTCCAATGGGGGTGGTGAGAGTTTCTTCAGCAGTAGCAGATTCAGGTCATCTGACCAACGGACTCCTTCTGGAGAAGGTATGCACGTCCAGCAATAACAATTCAACTGGCCAATGCCTCAAGTGCCATGGAGAAACAGCGTGGCTTAGTGGAAAGGGCATGGGCTTGGGAGTCAGAGGACCTGGGTTCTTTCCCCGGCTCTGCCAACTGCTTGCTGTGGGACATTGGGCAAGTCACTTAATTTCTCTGTGCCTCAGTTCTCCTGTTTTAGACTGTGAACCCCATACGAGACAGGGATTTTGTCCAATGTAATTCACTTGTATCTACTCCAGCACTTAGAACAGTGTTTGATACATACAAAGTGCTTAAACATCATAAAAAGAAAAAAAGAGCCCAAGAGAGCCCTTTCGGAATGAAAATAAGGAAGACGCATGTATTTCCAGGAAGCACATGCAAGAGAGGCCCTGCTACATCACATGCCGTTGGCATCCTCTAGACTGTAAGCTCAGTGTGGGCAGGGATTGTCTCTATTGCTGGATTGTACTTTCCAAATGCTTCATACAGTGCTCTGTACACAGTAAGTGCTCAATAAATACATCTGAATAAATTAATTACAATGATATAGATGCAGAATGGTTATTAGTCGGTGATCATCTGCAGACAGTGAGACCCTGGATGGGACACATTTACTTACATTCCAGTCCAGTGAAGTAACATCTTTATTACTAGGGACGTCGTGCCCCCCTTCTCTTATACAGTGCCTCAAAACAAGCTGGGTCGACCCACCATTGCTGTTTTCGTTCAGATTCCATATTCGTGCCGTCGAGTCTCCAGATCTACAGAGGAAAACAGCACAAACACAATGAGCTCATGATAAGGCATTCTTAGTGAAATCCTTTCCCATCGACAGCTCTTGTTTCTTTTTCCACATCTGGAGCTCTAACAAAAGAGGGAAAAGCTCTTTTTGCTGATTTCAAATGTCACCCCAGTGTCCAGTTTTTGCAAAAGGAAAGCTGCAGTTGGCAGCCCTAACTGGTGGTCAGTATAATCCGTGGAAGATCAAACTTTTATTTTCAGAGGGGGAGGAAGGGGGGGGGAAAGAAAAGCACGTCTGGGAATTAAGCTCTGGCAGAGTTAGGGAAGGGTATGTCAAAAATTTGCAGTAGAACTGCTGTTTCTCCATTAGCCTATCACATTCTGAGGTCCCTGGCCACAGGGAGACTGAAGCAGTGTGTGCTGAAGGCAAATCACATTTGCCAGGCTGGTTGAGAGAAGTAGAATGTGTGGAGGGAAGAAGAGCGGTCCAGTGGAAAGCTCGTTGTGGGCAGGAAATGTGTCTGTTATATTGTACTTTCCCAAGCACTCAGTCCAGTGCTCTGCACACGGTACGCACTCAGTAAGTACGACTGATTGATGGATTGAAAGAGCATGGACCTAGGAGATGGAGGGCTGGAATAGAGACCCAGCAGTGCCACTGGTCTACTTACTACAGTGATATGGGACAAGGCTTGAGACAGTTTCCTCAGCTGCACAATGGGAATAACATCACCTGCCTTTCCCCACCTCCCCTCGCAGCGATGCTCTGAGGAAAAAGTGAGGTAATAAATGTGAAAGCACTCCGGAAATGACCAACTGCTGTATAAATTCAAGCTATTAGTATGATAATATAATAATAATAATAATAACTGTAGTATTTGTTATGCATTTGCTATGCGATGAGCACAGTACTAAGTTCCAGGGTAGATACAATACAACCTGATCAGACACAATCTCCATCCCATGTGGGGCCCAGTCTAAGGGGGACAGAAAGTATTTACAGGTAAGCAACCTGAGGCACAGACAAGTTGTGACTTGCCCAAGGTCACACAAAGGGGCATGAGGAGTGGCCTGCAATAGGACCTGAGCCTTCTGACTCCCAGGCCTCTGTGCTCTTTCAATCAATCAATCAATCGTATTTATTGATCGCTTACTGTATGCAGAGCACTGTACTAAGTGCTTGGGAAGTACAAGTTGGCAACAAATAGAGACAGTCCCTACCCAACAGTGGGCTCACAGTCTAGAAGGGGGAGACAGAGAACAAAACCAAACATATTAACAAAATAAAATAATAAATAAATAAATAAATAAAATAAATAATATAAAATGAATAAATAAAATAAAATAAATGCTCTTTCCTTTCCACCATGCTGCTTTCTTGAATAGTGTCCAGGAGTGGGACAAATGCTGGTTCTTTCTGGTGCCGGACAGCCCCAGCCCACATGCCCGTAACAGAAATAATTTGTAATCCATGTGTAACCTTTGAAAACCCCTGAGATTTAAACCACCCCCTCCCCTATCGTGCAGCTCCATACCCAGTACAATGACATGACTGGCCCTGGTGGCCTGGGATTCTCCCCGAGTCTGGCTGAGGCAATGAGACTGTGGCTTCGCTCCCATCGAAGGCCATGGGGGAGCTATCTGCTGTCCCCACAGCCCAAGATTTCAGCCTTCCCAATGCTAAGAACGCTTGGGAAAATTGAAAGACTTGGAGGCCCTGGGCCAGAGGGGGCCGTTCATTTGCCATTTGGCTCATCTCCGCTGTTCTGGCTATTTGGCCGAGTTACGCCTTTTGAGTACCCACAAGGACCCTACTGGAGTTAATAATGATAGCATTTATTAAGCGCTTACTATGTGCAAAGCACTGTTCTAAGCACTGGGGAGGTTACAAGGTGATCAGGTTGTCCCACGGGGGGCCTCAGTCTTAATCCCCATTTTACAGATGAGGTAACTGAGGCCCAGAGAAGTGAAGTGACTTGCCCAAAGTCACACAGCTGGCAATTGGCAGAGTCACACTGATACTGCTCCTGCTAGTGTCACAGCTGGGTCAGCAGGCCTGGGGCTAAAGGATAAGCAAATAAGCACCAAGTACAGTTCTTGGCATGCAGTAAATGCTCAATAAATAGCACTGACTGATTGACAGAAAATCTGCACCCACTGTTGCCCTCCCCTGGGTCACAGTTCTGGGAGGTGGAAATTGATGGAGGCTGAAAGACTGGGATTGGGGTCACTCAAGCCTCTCCCACTCAAATACGCTCAGGTTCTGGTCTTCAGCAACCACAAGGTCTACCCTTGTGGAGCTCTGGGAAGTGAACTTTCACCTGTCAGGACAAGCCTCCAGCAGGAGTCTCTAAGACAACAGTGTGCCGGCTCCTCTAAGGTATGGAGAACTTCTTGGGGGGAATCCACGGACCCCAACTCTAGGGGCACTGGGGGAAGAGGAAAATGTGCCCTATGGACTTGGTACCTTGAGCTTCCTCTATCCACTCCCCGGATGCCTTTTGCGTGGTCTGAAAGCTGAAGCCAGGACAGGCTTGATGGCTGGGACTCCTTTCATTTGCGGTTTTAAGCAGGGGATAGGCAGTGCAGCCCCATCAGTACCCTCTGGCTTTGAGGGGTGAAAGCACTGTCCTGAGTCCAGCTGGCCTGGACTGTTTCCTGTGTGTTCTCTTCCTAGCCCTGGCTGCAGGGAGAGTCCATGCTTCCCTCTCCCTGACCTGAGTCTATCAATTCACTTCCCTGAATGCGTGCTTGTGTGCATGCTTGTGTGTGTACATGTGTATGCTTTTCTGAGTGTCTCCTTTCCAGGGTTTGGATGGCTTCTCATAGATCTAGGGAACCCCTCCCATCCCCAAAATGAAAGCCAGCAGCCCAGAGCATTTATGGGCAAATCCTTATCCTCTGCTCCTTCCTCTCTATGTAATTCATTTTAATGTTTGTCTCTCCCTGTAGTCTATCAGCTTCTGGAGGGCAGGGATGGGGTCTCCCAACTGTATTGTACTGTATGTTCCCAGGCACTAAGAACAGTAGGCACTGCACACAGGAAATTCTGAATATATACCACTGATTGATTGAGTGGTTACAGCTGCTGATGGAAAGAGTTTCAGTCCTGATCTTACCCAGAGGCTAGGAGATCACTGACAGGGTTCCAGGCACAAATAAACACTTCAGATTCATGACCCCGGAGGACCGTGGCTTTGTTGGGTGGAATCTCAACATCTCCATCAATTTCCATTGGTTTTGAATGATTATCTGAGGGAGGAAAGAGACAGCAAAAGGCATAGGGCTTGAAATCAAAATGCAACTGAGTCGTAATGAGGCTTAGCTAGCTCATCATTTGCATGCACAAATCAAAGTGTCACTAGGGACTCCCACAAGTTCTCTATTCTATGTGTTAATTGAAACTTTCATTATTTAACATTAAGCAAGCACCAAGAGCGAGGAGAAAGTATAAAGGCAGGCTTCCTGCTCTGGGGGAGATTCCATTATGAAATGTTCCAGGTGACACGGCCTTAAAGAGATTGTAGTGAGGGCCTCCCTGCCGTGAATATATGAATTTTCTCATGACATATTTGCTGCTGCATACTGGATATTATTTTTCAATTTAAACACTCTATTGTTTAAGCATTCATTCACCCTCAGTTTCTGTCCGTCTCTTCCTAGATTATATACTCCTTGAGGGCAAAGAGTATATAACAGTATACTAATAGTAATGAAAACTGTGGCACTTTTTAAGCATTTACTATGTGCCAAGTACTGTACTAAGGACATACAGACTGGACATAGTCCCTGTCCCACATGGCCTCACAGTCCAAGCGAAAGAGAGAATAAGGATTTAATCCTGATTTTACAGACAAGGAAATGGAGGCAAAGAAGTCATGGGGTTTGCCCAAGGTCTCACAGCAGGTAAATGGCAGAGCTGGGATTAGAACCCAGGTCCTCTGACTCCCAGTCCTACACCTCCTCTATTACGTACTCTCCCAATTGCGTAGTACAGTGCTTTACACCCAGTAGGTGCTCAGTAAATAGTATTGACTGACTGCATTCTTCAGTTTTTCTACCCATTTCTCCCAAAATGAGAAAAAGGGGCTTAATGAACCTTGGAGAAATAAAATTCAGTTAATCACATTTTACAGTAAATGAGACAGTACAGTCAAGGCTAATATGCAATTTGAGAGCAAATTTCGCCCCATCATGAGAGTGAGGAAAGGTTTATCACACTGAGCATTTTAAAAAGGAACATCTTGCCCCAGAGAGCTGAACACACAGCTGCCTCATCCTGGCTACTTCCTGAGTGGTTGCTTGACCTTTGCAAGTCTCAGCTTTACCATCTGCTAAATAATATTAATGTTGGACCTTCTAGTTTTTGTCTTTGTGGAGGGAATTTGGACTTTTCTTTTTAATTTTAAGGCACTATATGAGTTTAAAGTGTTACTTTTATTCATTTGATTTTACTGAAAGAAACAGGCAGAGAGAGAGGGAGATGAAGCATATAACAGCACATTAAGTGTTGACATTAGCTAAGGATTTAGCGGCTTGCTCTATGTGCAATTCGCTGCTCTGAAAACTAGACAAGGCTTCTATTGAAAAATGGAGTCCCTTTACGTAACATATTCTATTGAACAGGCAAATTTCCAAAGGCCAGGGCCAGGGATAGATTTGGGTTTACCTGGACAGTAGGGTACTAAAAAAAAAAAGAACCCAACAAAAAATCAAAACCATCCCTAAAATTGTTGGGTAGGGACCGTCTCTATATACATTGCCGACTTGTACTTCCCAAGTGCTTAGTACAGTGCTCTGCACACAGTAAATGCTCAATAAATACAATTGAATGAATGAATGAACTAAGTTTATTTAAAAGTCACTACAAATGAGAAGCAGATTGCATTTAAGTTACAATGTCAATTTGGCAATATATAGAGAGTTCCAAAAGGGATTAAAACCTTGGAATTTTGAAAGAGTCCTTTCTTATCATTTCAAAGTCTGCAAAGCTCTGGTGACTTCTAAATATCACAATATGTTTAAAAAGGTGAACTATTCTTTGTAATGGCAGAGAAAAAACGTGACAGGGATGATTGCTATTTCCTAAAAGTGAGTTTAATGGACTCAAAGAGATCATTGAACAAACAAAAAATGAAAAAGAACATTAGAACCTAAATTCTATCTGTCTCTCCCTGGGCAGCAAAGCAACTTGTTTGCCTGGTCTCTAGGAAGCAATCCCAGTGTTGACCAGTTTAAATTCCTCTTCCCTGATCCTGAGTTTTCCCAACTCAGACAGCAATACATTTTAACCATTCTTTTTAGGAAATTCTAGACTTGGCCCTCTGGTGGGAGAAGTGACTTCATTAAATGATGTGCTCAATCCCCCGCCCCTGCTGCTGGGCAGAGTATCCGTCCAGCTGCTATGGGGTGTGGACACCGGAGGCCTCTTAATCCCCATCAGCTGTCAATTTTACATTTTCCTTGGCCTCAGGGATATGGACAAGAGCATGTGAAAGGTATGTAGTCTCTGTGGCAACCAACGCAGCCGGTAAACCTTGCTGATGGTTAGCAATGTAGCTGTCATAAGCAGCATTTTCAGCAAACAAGGAAGATTCATTATTTAGACATATCCCAGGGTCTAGAGCCAAACCCACATCTAAATAAGTAACTGCCATCAGACAAGAGCAATCTCTCTCTCTCTCTTCCCCCTAAACCCCCTACCGGGTAGGAGGAGCAAGCCCCACTCTGCCCCAAGGTAGAAGACACAGTTCCAAGAATATTGCTGGGCTGCCTTCCCAACTGGTTCCCAGATTTCTGAGGGCAAGCCTGAAGCTTCAGAGTTGTTCTGGGGGAAGGGGAAGTTGGGGGCTTGTAGTTGAGTGAGATTCCCACACCAGCAGAAGAGTTTTGGGGTTTATTCACTGGAGCTCCATGACTGATCCTCCTCATCCTCTCTCTATTGTACCAGGAAAGCCAGCAAAAAGAAAAGATGGGAATGAAGTGGCATTTGTTACGCACTTATTCTGTGTCAAGCCCTGGTACAATAAAATAAGATTCGACAGAGTCCATTTCCCACCCAGGGCTCACAGTCTAAGGGGGATGGAGAAGTACAGTGACTTGCTGTAGGTCAAACAGCAGACAAGTGGCAGGGCTAGGATGAGGACCCTTGTTGCCCATGTCCCAGTCCCTGGCTCTTTCCGTCAGGCCTTGCTCCTGCTCTCCAAAATGGTGTCTTTCCAATCTGTTAACTCTTGACACCTTCCCCACCCCCAGCACTGCCAAAGTTCCCCTTTCACCCTCACACTCGGAATGTAAAGTTGGCAGCTCTGAAATTGCTTTTACATTTTAGGGGATAATTGATATATCATCTCTGTGGGCCCTGCATATGAAAGCAACACTTTTACCAAGGAATTTTTGATCAATAGCTTTCAGCCCCTTTTCCGATAAAATCCTGTTATTTCCCAAGAGCCGAACCATGAGCATACTTATTGCATGGGCCCCGTTCTCCTCTCCATTCACAGTGGCTTCTCCATTCTTTGGTGGGGTTTGCTGCGAAACGGCAACAGGAGTAGCCGCTGCCGCCGCCGCCGCCGCAGCTGCAGTTGCTGCTGCCGCCGCTGCCGCCGCCGCCGCACTAGCTTGTTGTTGAGCTAATTTCTCTCGGAAGGCTTGTTGCCGGGTCTGCACAACGTCGGGCATCACGGCATCGATCAGAGACAGGGATTCTATTGGCCGACCATCGAATACTGTTCCATCCTGAGAAAGAAAGAAGATACGGTCCATCCTGGGCCAAGAAAAGAGATACGGGCTGGTGGTTTCCTTGGTGGGGGGGGGGGGGGGTAGAGGGAGTGGGGAGCGGGGAGAGAAAGAGAGGCGCCACCAGGGAGCGGTGGGAGAAATGTTCACCTTGGGTGGGCTGCAGTCTCACAACAATTCCGTAAAGCAGACTATTGGAGAAATTTGAAATTCCCAAGAGCAAGGGGAGTCACTCCTACCACACCAATGGACATAGGGAATAGGGTGACCAGCCAGTGGACTCTGACCTAGATACTGAAATAAGGAGCACAAGTGGGCACAATAATAATAGTAACAATAGAAATAGTATTTGTTAAGGACTTACTTTGGGCCAAGCACTGTACTGATCCCTGGGTTAGATGCAAACTAATCATTTGGGACATAGTCCCTGTCCCACATGGAGCTCACCATCTAAGGAGGGAGAACAAGTATCGGCTCCCCGTTTTATAGATGAGGAAGTTGGAGTACAGAGAATTTAAGTAGCTTGTCCAAAGTCACACAGCAGGCAAGTTGCATAGCTGGTCTCAAGTCTTCTGACTTCCAGCCCCATGCTCTTTGTGCCAGACACCACTACTCCAGCTGGCAAACAGCTCTTCTTTGTAAACTGCTTCTCTACCACCTCTACCCTCCCCACCTTCGGGTACAAATGGTCCTAGGCAGAGTCTAGACAGGATCTGCTAGGGGCCACCAGAGAAGTCAATAATCAGGGAGAGTAATCTGTTTTTTCTTTCCTGTGCAATGAGCAACATATATCCATCACCACCATGCTCAAGAGGCAAAATCGACTTCTCATCTTTACCACCAGATCATTCTTTCATCAAGGCACTTAAAAACCCCAGACACCCCTCTGCCTTCTCAGAAGCAACAGATGCATATTATTTTGAAACACAAAGGCTTGGTAAAGTCATGTCATGGCATCATAAGGACACACGAAGAGATCCCTTACAGAAATCGGCAGAATGTGAGGTCTGTGGTCAGGATGACTTCTGATTCCCACCCTTGCTCCAGAACTACTGTGTAGTCCTCCCGGTCAACCTAGGCACCGCTTCTGAGCTGCGGGGCAGGGGCTGAGCGGAAGGGAGGCTGAGTGTTTCAAATAAAAAATTGGACAGAAAGGCACCTAGCTCTATACCAGAACAAGACAAGGGACAGAGTAGCTGAAAATTGGGCCGGTACGATCACGTATAAAACCGGACAATTTGGGCCACTTAATTTTGCCCTCCCTGTTTGTGTGGAAATCAAAGAGAATAGGGAATATGTCAAATGAGGTGTAGTCGAAAATATGGAGTGTTTATGTGGTTTGGCTTTATTTTCACACAGAAATCATTACCCTGTTTAAAGCCCTGAACAGTCCTCAACAACTTCCTATTTTTATTTCAATATAAGGAAGAGCCCCAAATCTATTAAGGCAATGAAATAATGTAAATAAATCCATAAACCCCACCCAACGTCTCTCAAGGGCCCTCTGGGAAATCTTCATTAAATTAACACTTGTTTTCAAAGACAGGAGTTTTGGAGCCATCCACCGGTGCTCTCCAAGGGTGTGATTTCATCCGCTGCCTCCTAGCCCGAAGTTAATTGCACAAGTGCACTTTGGGTCTGCCGCCATGGCAACGCGGGTACTTACTTCATTGATGCTGATCTCGGCCTCCACATACTGCAGGCCTTTCTGGAGAATGGAGATGAGGGCTGCAGGGGGCACTAGTGTTCCATTGATGTTGGACTGACTGATGTGACTTTCAATCCCGAATGTAAAGGCCGAATGGGAGAAGCCTGAAAGCAGAGAAGAAAGGCATGACACCAAACCCAAATTCACTGCCATAACGCACACCCCTTCATGTCTAAAGCTAATATTGTTTAAAGCCACTAGAAATGGGACTAGAAATGCGGGTAGGATATAAGGTTACCGGCTCAGACACAGAGGGAGCGTCTTTCGTTTTTCGTGGAGGTAGTGAAAAATAGGCAGAGAAGAAAATTTGCGTTAGAGGAGACAAGGAAACAAATTAACAAGCCAAAACAGTATAACAAATATGCTGCAAACATTTCTCTGATAACAACTGGACTCAAATCTCTTTCCCCTTATGTTAGTAAGTTGTCCAGAAGCTATGACTTAAATATTCATTTTCATGCAGGTCGTCTCTGCCAAGGGATTGGGGTAATTCGCACAGGGGAGATATTTTTCCCAAGAAGATAAGCAACGGTGAATCCTCTGCTCCCAGCTCTAATCGGTCAGGTGGAGCAAATTAATTCCAATATAAGATGACAAAAATGAAAGAAAGGCTCTCCGGGATCTATTTTTGGAGAGAGAAGCATTTTATCAATAAAAATGAATTAAGATTTATCCCTTCAAAGGCAAAATTGCAGTTCACCGATATTAATGTTCTGCTAAGGGCAGGTTTTCTTCCTCCCTCTATCTACTTCCTTATTACTGTTGTCTTCCTAAGAAGCTGATCATAATGAAGCACATGACAACTTAAATTAAAGGAGAAAGTGGAGTTGTGAAACAGTTTGGAATTGAGCACTTGGGAAAATGGGCAAAGAGTAATATATGATTATCTATATACATATATATATATATAATGTAAAGATAAAAAATGACAAGGAGCCTACATTAGAGAGGGGTGTGTGCATGCATGTGTATGTGTAAAAGGAAAGAGAATGGCATGTGAATTTAATTGTGGGAACATATTCATCAGTACACCGCACAGAAGAACCACAATCAACCATTATGGGCCTTAGGTGGTAGGAGTAATAACAATTTCATTCTTCAGAGGGAAGATTTCTTCCATGATTACGTAAATGACAAAGGAGAAGACTTCAAAACAAAGGTGCAGTAAAAACATGAACTTAGTGGGTTTTTTTAATCCTTTAATTGCAGAAATACCTGGGTTGTGGCTGGATGGCTCTGCCTCAGGACCTCCCGGCTCCCCCCTACAGTCTTTCCCCACTCCCTGTCTGGTCAGTGCTCCCACTCCCACTGCAGCCCCTCCCGCTTCTCTGTCTGGTCTGTCCTCCCCCTGCTACCATCCGCTCCTCACTTGGGCTCTATGCTCTAGAGTCAGCATGAACCCTCACCCCTCTCTGAGGGCTCCACACTAGTAAGCTCTGATTCTGATGTCTCCATTGCTCCATCTTCCTTTTCTCAGCTGCCTTAATCTTCCCCTCATCCCTTCTTTTCTCCTACTTCAGCTCCTCCCTTCCCTCTTGGACTGGCTAGCCTCCCCAATCATCCCTTGTGAGATGTCCCTCAGTCAGAGTACAGAGCAAGCCTACTACAATAATAATATCATTATTATTATTATTATTATTCTTTCATCTGTATAATGGGGATTAAGACTGTGAGCACCCCCGTGGGACAACCTGATCACCTTGTAACCTCCCCAGCGCTTAGCACAGTGCTCTGCACATAGTAAGCACTTAATAAATGCCATCATTATTATTATTATTCTTTCATCTGTAAAATGGGGATTAAGACTGTGAGCCCACCCGTGGAATAACCTGATCACCTTGTAACTTCCCCAGCGCTTAGAACAGCGCTCTGTGCATAGTAAGTGCTTAATAAATGCTATTATTATTATTATTACAACATTACTACTACTACTACTACTAACAGTGCTTACTATGTATCAAGCACTGTGCCAAGCACTGGTGTTGCCTTCCCTGTTCTCCCCACCACCCCTTAGACTGCGAGCCCCGTATGGGACAGAGATTATGTCCAGTGTGATTATCTCATATCTACTCCACTTCTTAACACAGTGCTAGACACATAGTAAGTGCTTTACCAACACTACATGGAAAAAGGAAGGCAATGCCAGGCAGGCCCAAACTCACCTCAACACACATTTATTACCATTATTTACCCGCATATATTTTGTTGCTATGTTTACGTCATGTCTCCCATGGTCCATCTTTTACTCTGTACCGGTTTTAAGGGTAGTACAATCACAACTGAGAAATATGAAAGCTGGGAAAAGGGATAGTTCCACTAAAAGTTATGCCTGGCAACTTCCTTAAGGAGTGCAGAGAGGAAAATTACTCTCGATTGAGATATTTTACAAGGGACTTGGACTGTGATTTTATTAAACTGTGCCTGGATGTGGATTCGATAACAAAATCTGGTAGTGACGAGAAGACCAAGCAGATACCTTTAGCAGTCCCTTGCAGTCGCGGGTGCTGGGCTCCTAAAGGCTAGGGTGGCACACTCATCCTTCCTCTCATTACTGGAATGCAGAAGACTGATTACACTAAGAAAGCACTGGGAAGATTATGGTGGTGGAGACAGAGGGCAGCTCTTTCTGGAGCAGTGAGAGGAGAATGAGGACCTCTCCCATTCACCACCCTAATTCATATAGATAATAGTTGTTTTTGCTGAATTGACCCTATTATTTATTTCCCAGACTGTCTGCTCTTCCCCTGCTATTATCATTAAAAAAAATCAATGGTATTTACTGAATGCTTACTGCCTGCAGAGCACTGTACTAAGCACTTGGGAGAGTACAACAGAATTGGTCAACATGCTCCCTGCCTACAACAAACTTAAAGTTTACCATGAGGACAAATTTTAGGCTGGGAGCATCCTCTGGGCCAAGGATGCTATTTTTCCCTCACACAGTCTAATTGCCATCACACTCTCACACCTCTTTAACCAGCTTGAATAAATACCAATAATTGATTGATTGATTCAATCTGCTATGCAGTTTAACCCTGTCACACCCAGCTCCCTCCAGAGCTACCCTGTTGTAATCGACCTTGCGTTTTCCTGCGACTCCCACAGAAGTGAAACACAGACAGAATTTGTGTCAGCGCCTTATTAAAGTCAGCAACAGGCAGTTCCCCAGCAAAACAGCAATCGCTAGGAGCCAATAATAGGATGTCATCAAGGGGGATGGAAACGCTCAGTTACATCCCAAGAACTGGAGAACTTGTGTTAAAAGGAGAAGAGTAAAGAGCTTTGAGATACTTAGATGAAAGACCTCTGTGAGTAGAATTGGCCAGATTATCCCAAGTGTGTACTTCCCAGCAAACCTAGAGCTTTGATTGAAGTTAACAGCAGGAGACCTGTGAACTTAGTGAGATTCACAGCCAAAAGGAATGCGGATACCACAAGGCAGAATACCCAGGAGCAGGTCAATCTGCAGCCCAGCCGGGAGGCTCTTGGAATCATTCTTTACCTGATGCAATCCTGTGACAGACAGACTCACTGCAGGAAACAAATTAGCCAAGTCTTACCTCTGATTATTATTATTATAACGATGATAATAATAGTAACAATCGTATATATTGAGCACTTTACTGTGTACAGAGCACTGTACTCAGTGCCTGTGAGAGGACAATATAACAGACACATTTCCTACCCACAATAATAACAATAATAGTAATATACTCCCTCTTACTATGGTAGTCTCTTAATGCTATGTTCTGTGTCTCTTTCTTGTCTCCATCTACACACACATTCCTACGGCTTCAACTACCAGCTCTAATAATTATGGTACTTGTGTCAAACACTGGTCTAAGCAATGAGGTAGACACAAGTTAATCAGGTTGAGCACAGGCCCTGTCCTGCATGGGGCTACAATTCTTAATCCCCATTTTACAGATGAGGTAACTGAGGCCCAGAGAAGTGAAGTGAAATGCCCAAGATCACACAGCAGACACGTGGCAGAGCTGGGACTAGAACTCAGGTCCTTCTAACTCCCAGGCTCTTGCTCTATTCAGTAAGCCTTATTCCTTAAGGCTTCTCTGGATGAGACCTCTCCAGGCCCGGCCTCTTTCCTTTTCTGTAGGCTCACATTTCCGTCTGCCTTCAGGACATCATTTCTTGAATGTCCAACTAACATCTCAAATTTCACATGTCCAAAACAGAACTCTTCATCTTCTCACCCAAACCCTGTCCTTCCCCAAGCTTTCCCCATCACTATAGGGAACACCAACTTCCCTGCTTACAAGTTTGTAACCTCAGCATTATCCTTGACTCATCTCTCTCATTCAACCCAACTGTAAGGGTCTGTAATCCTTAAGCACTCCGATTCTCTCCCCATCACTGTTGCAGATCATTTGTGTAAGCATCCTACCATTTCGCCTATCCGCATTTCATGTTAATGTCTGTCTCCCCAAGTGCACTGTTAGCTCAGGCCTACCAACTGCTGGTTCAATCTCTCATCCTATCCCGACTGGATTACTGCATCAGCCTCCGCTCTGATCTCCCATCCTCCTGTTTCTCCCCGCTTCAGTCTGTACTTCACTCTGCTGCCCGGATTATCTTTGTACAGAAATGCTCTGGGCACGTCACTCCCCTCCTCAAAAAATCTCCAGTGGCTGCCCGTCAACCTACAAATCAAGCAAAAACTCCTCACTCTCAGCTTCAAAGCTCTCCATCACCTCGCCCCCTCCTACCTCACCTCCCTTCTCTCCTTCTACAAACCAACCTGCACCCTCCACTCCTCTGCTGCTAACCTCTTCACTGTTGCCTCGTTCTTGCCTGTCCTGCCGTCGACCCTGGCCCACATCCTTCTCCTGGCCTAGAATGCCCTCCCTCCACACATTCTAGCCAAGCTAGCTCTCTTCCTCCCTTCAAAGCCCTACTGAGAGCTCACCTCCTCCAAGAGGCCTTCCCAGACTGAGCCCCCTTTTCCCTCTCCTCCTTCCCATCCTGCCCCTCTGCCCTACCTACCTCCCCTCCCCACAGCACTTGCATATATTTGTACAGATTTATTACTCTATTTTACTTGTACATATTTACTATTCTATTTACTTTGTTAAGGATATGCACATAGCAATAATTCTATTTATTCTGATGGTTTTGACACCTGTCTACATGTTTTATTTTGTTGTCTGTCTCCCCCTTCTAGACTGTGAGCCCACTGTTGGGTAGGGACCGTCTCTATATGCTTCCGACTTGTACTTCCCAAGCTCTTAGTACAGTGCTCTGCACACAGTAAGTGCTCAATAAATACAATTGAATGAATGAATATTGTACTTTCCCAAGTCAATCCATCAGTTATACTTGAGTGCTTACTGTGTGCAGTGCACTGTACCAAGCACTTGGGAGAGTATGGCACAACAACAGACACATTCTCTGCTCACAATGAGCTTACAGTGCAGAGGGGGAGAAAATTATGGATATATACATAAATACTAAATACTGTGGGACTGGGGTTGGCAGGGAGTAATGATGAGTAAAGGGAGCAAGTCAGGGTGATGCAGAAAGGAGTGGGAAAAGAGGAAATGAGGGCTTAGTCAGGGAAGGCCTCTTGGAGGAGATGTGCCTTTAATAAGGCTTTGAAGGTGGGGAGAGGCATTGTCTGTCAGATATGACAAGGGAGGGCATTCCAGGCCAGAGGCAGGATGTGGAAGAGAGGTCGGCGGCAACATAGATGAAACAGAGGCACAGCAGAGGGTGGCATTAGAGAACGAAGTCTGTGGGCTGGGTTGTAGTAAGAAAGTAACGAGATGAGGAACGAGGGGGCAAGGTGATTCAGTGCTTTAAAGCCAATGTTAAGAAGTTTCTATTTGATGTGGAGGTGGATGGGCAACAACTGGAGGTTCCTGAGGAGTGGGAAAACATGGACTGAGCATTTTTGTACAAAAATGATCCAGGAAGCAGACTGAGTGGGGAGGGAGAGAGAAGGCAGGGAGATCAGCAAGGAGGCTGAAGCGGTAATCGAGGAGGGATAGGATAAGTGATTGGATTAATGTGGTAGCAGTTTGGATGGAGAGGAAAGGACAGATTTTAGCCATGTTGTGAAGGTTGAACTGACAGGATTTAGTGATGGAATGAATACGTGGATTGAATGAGGGAGAGGAGTCAAGGATGGCACCAAGGTGGTACTCTTGTGAGACAGGAAGGATGATGGTGCTATTTACGGTGATGGGAACATCAAGGGGAAGACAGGGTTTGGGTGGGAAGATAAGGAGTTCTGTTTTAGACATGTTAAATTTGAGCTGTATTAAGTCCTCAGTACCAGGCTCTGCACACAGTAAGGACTCAATAAATATCACTGAGTCAAGGATTGATTGGTATTTGTCAAATACTTACTATGTCCTAAGCACTGTACTAGGTGCTGGATAATCAGGTCAGACACAGTCCCTGTCCCACACAGGGCTCAAAGACTAAGGGGGATGAAGGACAGGTATTTAATCTCCATTTTATAGGTGGGGAAACTGAGGCACAGCAGCTAAATGGCTGAGCTGGGATAAGGACCCAGATCCCGACTTGTCTGCCAGTGTCCTTCCCACTAGACACAGTGCTTCCCAATTCAGGAACCACATGAGTTAGAGGGCTGAGATGAACCACTACTGGCCTCCCTTCAAACAAAAATAGAGAAACCTCAGGTGAGACTAAAAACTGTTATTCATTCATTCAATCATATTTATTGAGCACTTACTGTGTGTAGAGCACTGTACTAAGCACTTGACTGTCCTTACTGAACCAACTGGGTAAACGAAGCTTTTCCCATTGGGGACAACACTAGATTTTTGATTTGCTCATGTTTAAGAAGCTCTTTGAAAACCTCAGAGGCATTCTGTCCTAAGTTTCAAAATGTTACCATTTCACTAAAAAGGAAACATCCTAAAAATTAAGCTCTTAATCCCTAAATTAGCTTGCCAACAGATTTAAAACGGAACAACTGGATGCTTTATTTTATTTCAATTTCACATTTATTAAGCAAGTCACATTACTCCGTTTTTGAACCAATTCACGGAGGTGATCGGGTATTCACATTGTCTAACTGATGGGATTGCTCATTTATCACCTGCTAGCCCACAAAAATACGATTGAGTCTGCGGGAAAAAAAGCTTACTTTCAATACAGTGAGCTATGGGTTTCATTTGGAATTTTCAGCTGAAAATGATGCCTAGTAGCAAGATACGAAATATATAACAGGATCTACATTAAACTCAATGTGTCAGTCAACTATTAAACAGTCACAGTGTGACTTTAGAATAAAAAAAATTAATGTCAAATCAGCAAATTTAATGTACATGCATTCACACACACATATATATACATATATGTATGTATATACACACACACACACACACACACACACATATAATTGTCTTTCACATTAAAAGACGATGCCACTTATGGTAAAGCTCACCTAATACACAAGTGGCTGCCAAGGCCAATGTGGGTGGGACCCGCAATTCTGGCCACAGTTGGCACACAAAAATGCTGTACTTTGGGTTGCCATGGTTAATGTTTGCAGTGCCTGGTGCTGCCTTCTCTTTTGTCTCCATGTCTCTCACTTCTTATGAAGCTTTTGCTCAAACAGAGCCACTCCTTTCTTCACTCTAAAATGAATATGTTGCTATATAAAACTACTTTAATACACACACACACACACACACACACAAATCTATCCTTTGAGTTTGCAGATCTGTCTACTGGTGATCAGATTTTTCTCAGAGTGGGCGGATGTGACAGTTAAGGCCAATGTGTGTGTCTGGGAATCTCTTCTGCCTTGTTTTTACTCAACTTCAAAAAGCAGTTTCTCACCCCAATTCTTATGAGATCCTTCGTATGCTAAAACCAGATTCCTTTCAGGGCACAAGGTAACAATTCTCTTCCCCCCACATCCATAACCACAAAGTTTGACAGGAAGTGAAACAGCGTGGCTCAGTGGAAAGAGCACGGGCTTTGGAGTCAGAGGTCAGGGGTTCAAATCCCGGCTCTGCCAATTGTCAGCTGTGTGACTTTGGGCAAGTCACTTAATTTATCGGTGCCTCAGTTACCTCATCTGGAAAATGGGGATTAAGACTGTAAGCCCCCTGTGGGACAACCTCATCACCTTGTAACCTCCCGAGCGCTTAGAACAGTGCTTTGCACATAGTAAGCGCTTAATAAATGCCATAAAAAAACTTTGGGGTAAAATGGATGAAAAACTATTAGAAAAGCATACTGTAGAAATGCTGTAAAAAGCTGCAACAGATCTAACAGGGGTGAGCATTTTTAAACCAACATTCATGGGGGTAATGTAAATGGTCTAGTCACCCAAGTCAATCAATCAATGGTATTTATCGAGTGTGCTTACTATGTGCAGAGAGCTGTACTAAGCATTTTGGAGAGTACAATATAGTTTGTAGACAAAATCCTTCCCTCAAGCAGCTGAAAGTCTAATGGAGGAGCTGAAAGTCTAAATGAAGTCTTAATATGAAGAATCAGCTTGTCTGACATAATAGTCATTTATCGCAAATAAATGGCAATATAACATAAGGGATATCTTGAAAAATTCTCCTTGTCTTACTGATCATCCCAAAAAGAGAATCAGGAGAGAACTTGTCCTTGATAAACTGTTAAGAAGGAAGGATCCATTTATGATTCAGCAGCTGATCAATTTTTTGAGTCCTATTTCAGACAGATGAGGATAATCCGGAACTTTAAGAAGGCAATTTTATAGGTGTAGAATTTGGAAAAGTGCAATGGAAGGAAAGGTGTAAATCCACAGGCGTGAAAAATGGTTAGATGAGTTTTGTCTACAGTTTCAGAAGTAGAGGTTTTGCCGTATGCATGCTGTAAAATATCACAGTATTTGATAGTTGACGAGAGTGTATTCGATCCTAATTTTTGGTACTATAAAACAGAATACAGCAACTTCTTGGTTTTACATATATATTGCTGCCCCTTCTCGAACAAGATGCTACTGATGGCCAACTTCACATATGGCTGTGCACACAGACAGTCAGTCCTTTGTTGTGTGGCTGTGTTTGCTTTTTGCAGCGTCTGGCACTGTTTTTTCTTGAGCTTCTTGATATTCCCTTTTAAATGTCATTTGTAGGACAAGGCAACTACGCTTCTGGGAGAAATGATACATCAACAAAGGACAGATTAAGCAAGTAGTTTGAATCCTTTCCAAACTGTAAGCAAGACCAGGTCAATACGGACCTCTCAGAAATTCAGGTGAAAGAAACCAAAACTAACACAAAAGCAAGAGAGGAATGAATCAAAACAGATATGAATGAGAAAAAGTGAAAAATTAAATGAATTTCTTCCTGGGTTGCAAGCAGTTTTCATGGCTTCAGTGAAAAACAGCACAGCCCTGGTAGACAGGAGTTCTGATTCTAATTCCAACTCTACCACTTGACTGCTGTGGGACTTTGGGAAGGTCACAACTTCTCTGTGCATGCTTATTCATCTGTAAAATAGGAATTAAATGCCTGTTCTCTCACCCTATAAGACTTGAGCCCCATGAGAAGGAAGACAGGAGATAAGATCAATTGGCACATATCTACCTCAGTGTTTAGCAAATACAGATACAGCAACTGTTATTACCCCTGTGACAACTGGAGAGCCCTAACATACAGGTGGAAATTTCTGTTTTTCAACAAAATTCCTTTCTGAGAATTCCCCATTCCCTAAGTGATACAACATGCCAGTAGCCACCAGTGCTTTTCCCAATCACAAGCAGGACCCACAGAGACTAGGTACCTTAAAGGTTTACCATCTGGTGATGGATTCAATGCCTAGGTTTAAACTAGGGTAATGATAATTATTAATAGTATCATTTTGGTATTTACAAAGCATTTAGAGAAGCAGCATGGCTCAGTGGAAAGAGCACGGGCTTTGGAGTCAGAGGTCATGGGTTCAAATCCTGGTTCCGCCAAATGTCAGCTGTGTGACTTTGGGCAAGTCACTTAACTACTCTGTGCCTCAGTTACCTCATCTGTAAAATGGGGATTAAGACTATAAGCCCCCTGTGGGACAACCTAATCACCTTGTAGCCTCCCCAGCGCTTAGAACAGTGCTTTGCACATAGTAAGCGCTTAACAAATGCCATCATTATTATTATTTACTGTATGTCAAGCACTGTGCTAAGCACTGGGGTAGATACCAGATCAATGGGTTGGACACAGCCCCTCATCCAACAGGTATTTAATCTTCTTTTAACTGGTGAGGAAGATAGAGGACTATGAAGACGAGTCACTCGCTCAGGGTCAAGTGATTAGAACCCAGGTCCTCTGACTCCCAGGGCTATGCTAATTCCGCAAGGTGATATGGCATATTAGCAGCTGGACCTTAGACAGAACTCTGGAACTCTCCCCATATAGACTGTGAGCTCGCTGTTGGGTAGGGACCGTCTCTATATGTTGCCAACTTGTACTTCCCAAGTGCTTAGTACAGTGCTCTGCACACAGTAAGTGCTCAGTAAATACGATTGAATGAATGAATGAATGAACTCTAAACCTAGCTCTCCTGGCTGGATTCTACCAAACTAAAAGGAGGCTCCACAGTCAACTGGGATTCACAGGCAATCTGATCCGATTCTCTTGTATCTATCCCAGTGGATAGCACAGTACATAGCACATGGAAAGCACTAAATAACTACCATCATTATTGGTAGTCAAATACTTTGGAATCCACAAGACCAGCAACATTCTGTCCTCGAGGTTGCTCACGGCATTTGCAGCAGATGATCTGGGTTGGCTCCCAAACCACAAGGCTCCTCCAGGCCTAATGATTCCCTCAACCGGAACCCGTGAAGGGCTCTAAAGATTGTGGGTGGAGGGGAGAAGAGGTGGGAGGGAGAGAGAGAAAGAAAGAAAAGGAGGAAGGAGGGTAAGGGAGAGGAGGGGGAGCCAAAAAGGAAAAGGGGAAGCCTCTTGCTCCAAACCAGATTGCGCCAGTATTTCAAGGCACTAGTTAAGAGTTGAAATTTCAAACCTTTATAACTTCAAAACTGCTTAACCGATTCTCTGTCATTTGTCAAGCTAAGTAAACACCACATTGTTGTCACGTTTACAGATTCTCTCAGTATTCATCCATGTACATTCACTCATTCAATCACATTTATTGAGCGCTTATTGTGTGCAGAGCACTGTACAAAAACATTCAAAACAATTCATTTATAGGAATACACACGAACCAATGTATGCATGCGCCCCCTCCCCCCCCCACGCACACACATATACATACTTTTTTTCTCATTAGGGTAAGCTTAGAAAGTTCACAAATTCTGAAATTGAATTTCTGAACCAAAAACCTGTATGGCTCTCCTGGCCCACACCCTACATGGAGGTGGGGAGGAGTGAAAATACAGTTAGGCTGGTGTGTGCGAATCTGAAGATACAGTATGGTGATGAAACACCAGGCCCCATTTCTCAGGGTATATTGTTAGACCTGTTGCAATTTCTTTTTTGGCTCAAAGAGAAGAGACAAACCAGAGTGAAGCCAAGAAGGCCAAGTTGTTTCCTGTGTCAGATGGGGGAGAAGCCAGGTACCAAATTGCTTCCAAAACCTAGTGGGCATAAACTTCGTGCCATCAACTGGTGTGGCTGTGATACTTGATAAGGGCTTTACTACTGCTCAGAAGAACATGTCCATTACAACTGGTGTATTCCTTTCTTGGTCTGACTTTTTTTCTTTTCTCAAATACCCTAGGTGGGAAGGAGCAAGATCTACTTGGTGTATTTTTCCAATAAAGGAATGGAGCCTAGGGAGATTAAATTGTTTGACCCAAGCCACCCAGCGGGCCAGGGGCTGTGCTACTACTAGAAACCATCAATGTGAGTTCTAGATCATGCCTTTTCCATTAGAACATGCTGCTTCCCATGGTTGGAAGAGTATAAGCTTGTGAAAGCTGTGGGCCTCTGAAGCATTACAAAGAAAACTGCATGATGGCATTTAATTTAAAAACATCAGAGGTTTACCTTTAATTTTGATCAATTCCATTAATATTTATTATTGAACCATCATGGAATCATTCATTCATTCATTCATATTTATTGAGTGCTTACTGTGTGCAGAGCACTGTACTAAGCGCTTGGGAAGTACAAGTTGGCAACATATAGAGACTGTCCCTACCCAACAGTGGGCTCACAGTCTAGAAGGGGAGACAGAGAACAAAACAAAACACATTAACAAAATAAATAGAATAAACATGTACAAATAGAGTAATAAATACATACAAACATATATACATATATACAGGTGCTGTGGGGAGGGGAAGGAGGTAAGGCGGGGGGGTCATCCCCTTCTAGTTCTCATGTGACACCAAGGCAAAGTCGAGGCAAAGTGTGATGGAAAATGACATTCATAACACATCAGGTTTAATGGGGCCAAAACCAACATCTAAAGATGTTTTAGACTGTGAAACCAAATGGACAGAAACTATATTATCTAACTTTATTTTTTATCTACCATATTACTGGTACTCAGTCTGTTAAATAGAGATTAACAATTTTCAGTACACTTAGGTATTCTTTTTTCCTTTAACAAGGAGTGCAGATTACTGGCACCAAGGCTGGGTTTTGCTCTTGTAAAGTAAAAACGGTTAAGGGAGGAACGTGTACTTGGAAGCTGGCTGGTTCTAAGACTCAAAGAAAAAATCTTAGGAGCATCAAGGGAAGGCAAGCTGTCATTATTTCCATAAATAGGCCCATGTGGAGTTGTCAAGAGAGACTGAGGTCCAGCAAAGAGATGCACTGCACAGGATTACAGGTCCACAGTGGTTTTTTTTTTGTTTGTTTGTTGTTTTTTGCAGGGTTGGGGAGGGGGGGTGTGGGCAGGGGAGAGACAACAGTTCCATCTATGGCAAACTCATGTCACCAACCTCAGAAAAAAACCAAACCTACTTGCAAAACTGCTCCACGGACATAGGGAGCCAGATTCTAGGCTAGATAAAGAGACTCCACAGCCCAACATTTGGGTCATTGGCTGCTACCTTAGAAGGGAGACCTGCCTCATCAGGTCATGGCTACAAATGAATCGCATCTCTAGCCCCCTCATTGCTACTCCCAGGGCCTTCGGTGTCTTCTCTATCAGACCACCATGCTGCCTTCTTCAGATCATCATCATCATCATCAATCGTATTTATTGAGCCCTTACTGTGTGCAGAGCACTGTACTGAGCGCTTGGGAAGTACAAGTTGGCAACATATAGAGACAGCCCCTACCCAACAGTGGGCTCACAGTCTAAAAGGGGGAGACAGAGAACAAAACCAAACATGCCAACAAAATAAAATAAATAGAATAGATATGTACAAGTAAAATAAATAACTAAATTTTATCCCATCCCGGCTCTCTTGTGCATCACCAAGGAGAACCCACCCTGACCTGCTTCCCCCCAACCCCCACCCCCGGATGGAGAGAACAGCCACGTCCCAGTGCCGCCTCCACAAAACCTCAGGGCCACGGTCACAGCTGCTGCTGGGGCGGTCACTGCGGCCACTGTTGTGACTGTGGACTCTGAGCCATGAGGAGCACTGTACGAAGCGCTTGGGAGAGTATAAACAACAATATAACACACACTTTCCATGTCCACAATGAGGTTACAGTCTAGAGGAAGAGCTTAGTGTCTAGAGGATGAGCTTACAGTCTAGAAATTCTGCTCTGCCTGCCACAGAACCCAACTGATCTTAGTTGTTATCTTCATGGTCTACTTGTGTTTTGTTTCATCAGTCTGTAAGTGTCTGTAGCCAGTCCCCTTTCCCCTTTTTAATATTAGATTGTAAGCAAACTGAAGAACATGGATCATGGCTAACTCCCACTGCTTAGTACAGTGCTCTGCCCAAAGGGCAGTAACATGGCCTAGTGAAAAAAGCACAGACCTGGGTTCCAAACCCAGCTCTGTCACTTGCCTGCTGGGTGACTTTGGGCAAGTCCTTTCACTTGGCTGTGCTGCAGCTCCCTCATCTGTAAAATGGGGATTAAATCCTCCTCCCTCCAATTTAGATTGTGCACTCCATGTGGGACAGGTATTGTGTCCAACCTGATTCTCTTATATCTTCCCTAGCACTTAGTACAATGCGTACATAATACACATTTGACAAGGACCATAAAAAAGGAATAGACACTCAATACTAGTACTTCTACAGGAAGACTCCTTGGATGCTGTAAATCCTCACCCCCAGTTTCCAAAGGCAATCCTAGATGGAGTAAATAAGGGCGAACACTATCACACATTTTCATCAGCAACAACAAGTAGATCCAGAGCACCCGCAGGGTAACCTAGCGTTGTGTGCATTTTGTATATCACTTAGATCTGGCCTCGGTGTTCTAAGATATCACTACTGACTGTTAACTTTTATCCACTTTGGGTGAGACATTGCAGTCACACTTAGTCCTGTGAGAATAAACAGATGAAGGGACTTGTGAAACCAATTTCAGGGCATTCAGAGCAAAATTAAACAAATAGGAGGTGTGCCCTACATCTCAGGAAAAACAAAATTAGAAGTTATATCTTTTGGAACCCCTCTTCTGATGAAGTTCCAAGGAAAGCAAATTACCATGACCATGTCTGGGTCATCTGAGATTCTTTTAATTGCATATAGGGTATTGTTCTTATGTAAAACATAGTAGTGTATTTTGAAGGGCTCTCCTCACCTTTACGTTATATTAATTCTGAAGACTTAGCCACATTGTTTCACGAGTCTACAAGCATAACACAATTACACCCACTTCTCCAATAACCCGAGGGTGGTGTCTCAGTAAAACCTTGCTGAGGGGACATTTGACAATGCAGGGTGCATATAGACACCACACAAAGTATTGCCTCTGATAATGTGGGGCATTCTTCCCAAGCAGGTGTGCGTTCTGACAAACATTCTCTAATAATGTTCTAGGAACCACTTTATAACAGGGAAAAAGACAATCTTTAAATTTTACTACATAATGACTACAATAAAAGCTACTTGCCTAAGGAGGGAATGTTGGGAGAGGTGTCAGCAGGAGGGGCAGTACGGAATGTGTCTTTTTACTGTTCTATTATACTCTCTCAAATGCTTAGTACAGTTCTCTGCACATAGCAAGTGCTCAATAAATATGAATGAATAACAATAATATTAATAATAAAAATAAAACATTGTAATTTGTTAAGCACTTGCTATTTGCCAAGCACAATACCGAGTGCTCAGGTTGGTGCAACAATTTGGTATAATACAGTCCTGTCCCACCTGGGGTTCACAGTCTGTGGCCTATTTTACGTATGAGGAAACTGCGGCACAGAAAAGGTGACACACACCCACAAACAGGGAAGTGGCAGAGCCAGGGTACCTGTAATTTATTATATCTGTAATTTATTTCTTTATATTAATGTCTGTCTCTCCTTGTAGAATGTAAGGTCACTGTGGGCAGGGAATGTGTCTACTAACTCTGTTATACTGTACACTCTCAAGTGCTCGGTACAGTATGCTCAGTACAGTACTCTGCTACAGTAAGCACTCAATAAATATCATTGATTGATTCTCTGGGCCTCAGTCCCTTTAAGTGCAAAAGAGGGATTCGATATCTGTTCCCCCATTCTACTTAAGACTGTGAGCCCCGTGTGGGACCTGATTATCTTGTATCAACCCCAGCATTTAGTATAATAATAATAATGATGATGATGGCATTTGTTAAACACTTACTATGTGCAATGCACTGTTCTAAGCACTGGGGAGTATACTAGGTGATCAGGGTGTCCCTCATGGGGCTCACAGTCTTAATCCCCATTTTACAGATGAGGGAACTGAGGCCCAGAGAAGTGAAGTTACTTGCCCAAAGTCACACAGCTGACAAGTGGCGGAGATGGAATTAGAACTCATGGCCTCTGACTCCCAAGCCTGTGCTCTTTCCACTGAGCCATGCTGCTTCTCTAGTATAGTGCTCGGCATAAAGTACACACTTAAATACCACAATTATTACTATCACCAAAGACATAGTTTTGTACTTTCCAAGCGCACTGTAGTACAGTGCTCTGCACACAGTAAGTGCTCAATAAATACGATTGAATGAATGAATGAATGAGTTCACTCTGCTCTGACACAGAGGCTAAAAGCAATTGGAAAACCAAAACAGGACTAAAAGATACAGTTCCAGCCCCTGAGTAGTTTACAGCCCAATGGCGGAAGATAGACATTATCCATGTTGCCAAAGACATTATCCAGGTTGCGAACTTCCTGATCCTCAGCCAAAAGTATCTACCGAGTGCCTAGTCTATGCAAAGTACTTTGCTAAAGGCTTGGGAGTGGATGATGGAGTTAGTATACACTATTCCTGCCACTGAGTTTACAATCTAGCAGGGGAGACAGACACTATGATAAACAACATAGGTAAAGGGAAGCATAGACTTTAAATATATCATCATTGGTGCTATAGGATGGAGTGGGAGGGAATGAGCTTTCTTGTGCTTAGGTAATGGGGAAGTGCTGAAGTGGGGGTGGGATGCAAAGGATGGGGTGGGGGCACCCAAGAGCAAGGTTTCCAGCCTCTGTCGCCTCTAGATTGCAAGCTTTTTGTGGGCAGGGAATGTGACTACAAACTCGGTTATACTGTACTCTCCCAAGCACTTAGTATGGTGCTCTGCACACAGTAAGCACTCAGTAAATATGACAGTGACTAACTGATTGTGCACCAGTTCTCAAGGCAAACACTGGAGGTTTGTTGGGTCCAATTCAGAAGTTCTGGCTACACCCCTCCTCTGCCACATTACCTGTAGGCCAAAATTCATTCATTCATTCAATCGTCTTTATTGAGCACTTACTGTGCGCAGAGCACTGTACTAAGCTCTTGGGAAGTACAAGTTGGCAACATATAGAGGTGGTCCCTACCTAACAACGGGCTCACAGTCTAGAAGGGGGAGACAGACAACAAAACAAAACATGTAGACAGGTGTCAAGTCATCAGAACAAATAGAATTAAAGCTAAATGCACATCATTAACAAAATAAATAGAATAGTAAATATGTACAAGTATAATAAATAGAGTGATAAATCTGAACAAACATATATACAGGTGCATATACGTATAGGTGCATATATGTATACATATATTCATCATCTTCCATTGTATCATCCTCCTTGGAAGGTGTACTTGTGCGTGCATGTGTGCACATATACTCACACAAGCACACATCAAATCCCTTTCCAACACAGCTGGGGCTTCACTGCGTTCTTCTCCAATGAGAAAGGCTATTTTCAGAAGTAAGATTTTAGGTCAAATAGCATGCTTTATTGACCGCAAGCTTGATATTGAATCTCCCAAATTTCCGGCTTGCAGTATTTTCCCCTCTCAATTTTTAAGTAAGTGTGGGCTCTTCAGGAGATTCTCATCATTGTTCCCTCTTAACCAGAGCAACTTCAGAAGCACAAATTATCTGCTGGGATGTGATGTACCCCGAGAAGTCTGGAGGCTTTTCAGATGAACCTGTGGTATCTGGGGGAGTATTTTGAAATATTGGCCACACACCCTTCCTGGCCCCTTTTTTCCACCTACAAAGATGTGTGCAATTGCTCAGGTTTTGAGGCCAAAAGTTGATGTGACTGGCTTCATATTTTCAGCATATGCAATGTCTGGATTGCTCTTGCTGATTTAGATAAAGCACTGATTTGAAACAGCTCAACCAAGAGCAAGCCACCCGCAGCGTACATAGAAAATGTGAAGCCACTAAAGCTAAACAGATATATAAAGCATATTAACCCCTCCCTTGGCTCCTACACGGATCCATTTTAAAAGCATATTCAATGGTCCCTGTTATTTAATGCATATTTTGTTTATCATTTGGAGACAATTCATTTATTCCTTCAAAACAATACTACCTCCTTGTCCAATAACTTTAAATATGTTTAACTTCACCATTACTTATTTTTAACAGGGATTCATATTAGCAATGTAAAATAGGTGATGCAGTCAAACTATATTTTTAGAGTCAGCTGAACAATAAGCCTTGTACTTTGGCTTAGATTAAGATAGCTGAACGACTGAAATAATTTGCACAGCTCCTGCGAACCAGCACTGCATAAGAAATTCCTCAGGAAACATACAGGAGACTGTACTGCCATTGGTCGGGTGCCAGATTTGCAGTGCGCAGAGTTGCCTAATAAGCTTTGGGGAAGCAATTATTCACAAATATTAGAAGTTACACCCGTTTCCTTAGATATCCAACCCACTCACTGTGAGCCAAAAATTCAGACTGAACGTCTGCTATCCAAAATGATTTTATTATTTGCCAAAGAATGTTTCTGGCCGACTTTCTCCTTCCTCAAGCAGGAAAATTCATTGGAAAAGATTAATAAAACTTGGATATGATCCTTCACTGAGTTGCATTTCATTTAAGTCTATTTGAATACTACAGCTGAGGGAATCAAAATACAGGACTGAACAGGGTAAAAGTGCAAAACATCTTGAGCTCCCAGTGGGTGATGAATAATAATAGTAATTAATAACTGTGGCATTTGTTAAGCACTTACTACGCATCAGGCACTGTAATAACCACTGGGATAGATACAAGACGGTCAGGTCAAACACAGGGGCTGTCCCATATGGGGCTCACAGTCTAAGTAGGCGGGAGAACAGGTGTTTAGTCCCCAATTTGCAGATGATGAAACTGAGGCAAGTTACGTGACTGGCACAATATCACACATCCAGCAAGTGGCAGAGCTGGAATTGGAACCCAGATCCTCTGTCTTCCAGGCCTGGGCTCTTTACACTAGGTCAAATTGCTGCTCAAGACCAATTTTGCCCTTCAATCACATGAACAACCATGAAAAATAATCACTTTCCAGGTATATATCATATCAACTTTTCAAGTGACCAATACTGTGAAGGCAGCTCACTTGTGTAAAGCCACACGATCACCTCCTTTGAGGTCTTTGGAACCAAAGGCCATGTTGAGGCATTATGGTATAGTGGATAGAGCCCGGGCCTGTGAGTCGAAAGGTCAGGGGTCCAAATCCCGGCTCCATCACTTGTCTGCTCTGTGACTCTGGGCAAGTTACTCTGGGCAAGATCACCACAGGGACTAAACCGACTTAGCCGGCCCTGGCATAGCACTGGCACTCTGCTGCAGTCACCTAGGCCATTACTGGGATTTGCAGGTCATCATCATCATCATCATCAATCGTATTTATTGAGCACTTACTATGTGCAGAGCACTGTACTAAGCGCTTGGGAAGTACAAGTTGGCAACATATAGAGACAGTCTCTACCCAACAGTGGGGTACCTGGTGCACTTTGCCGCCCACCAACTCCCCTGTAGCACCCTCTGGCCCAGCAGGAACACAACTGGCAGGGAGGAGAGAGGGTGAGTAGTGTCGCATAAGCCACTGACATTACAGAGAAGCAAAGTGGCTACAGAGAAGCAGTGTGGCTCAGTGAAAAGAGCAGAGGCTTGGAAGTCAGAGGTCATGGGTTCAAATCCCGGCTCTGCCACTTGTCAGCTGTGTGACCTTGGGCAAGCCAGTTAACTTCTCTGGGCCTCAGTTACCTCATCTGTAAAATGGGGATTAAGACTGTGAGCCCCACACAGGACAACCTGATTACCTTGTATCCCCCCAGCACTTAGAACAGTGCTTTGCACGTAGTAAGCGCTTAACAAATACCATCATTATTGTTACTATTGGAGGCCTTCCCAGACTGAACCCCCTTTATCCTCTCCTCCTCCCCATCCCCCCCACCCTACCTCCTTCCCCTCCCCTCAGTACCTGTATATATTTGTACAGATTTATTACTCTATTTTACTTGTACATATATATTATTTACTTTGTTAATGATGTGCATATAGCTTTAATTCTATTTGTTCTGACGATTTTGACACCGGTCTACATGTTTTGTTTTCTGTCTCCCCCTTCTAGACTGTGAGCCCATTGCTGGGTAGGGACCGTCTCTATATGTTGCTGACTTGTATTTCCCAAGCGCTTAGTCCAGTGCTCTGCACACAGTAAGTGCTCAATAAACACGACTGAATGAATGAATGAATGAAAGTCAACTCCTGCGTGCAGGCTCTTAGTCCCACAGTCTCTGTGCTCAGATCAGGTCTCACCTGTTGTTTACGACCAGAGACTCCAATGATCCTAATTGTGCTGACACACACACTAGGCATAAGGGAGAAGTTGACCCTGCACCGACAGGCTGATTGGTTCTCGAGTGGCATGCGGGTTGGCAGCACTGAGCCCCAAGAGGGGAGAGGTGCAGGGGCAGAAGCTGGGGAGAAGGGAAAGGAGGATGAAAAGTAGCAGTGAAGAGGAGGAGTGATGAGAACCTGGTGCCACTACGAGAGCAGGGCATCAGACTGCGGTAGACTCGGCCATAGGGAGACTGTTGGGCCACAGTGGGAGGCCACAAGGATGCCCGATATCTCACTCGGAATTTGGGCTAGAACTATATAATGGATACAGTCTACTGTGAGTCCTTCTGAAAGGTGAAGACTTGAACACACATATGGTAACCACTAACCCACCCAGGAACAAATGATCCTGGAATGGCAGCATTCTTTGACATTGATGATGATAATGTTATTTGTTATGCGCTTACTATGTGCCAAGCACTGTACTGGGATAGATTCAAGATAATCACATCAGTCCCTGTCTCACGTGAGGCTCACAGTATACGTGGGGGAGAGAACAGGCATTTAATTCCCTTTTTACAGATGTGGAAACAGATACAGAGAGGTTAAGGGACTTGTCCAAGGTCACACAGTAGGCTAAGGGTGGAACCAGAGTAAGAACCCAGGCCTGGACTCCCAGTCCTGTGCTTTTTCTACTATGCCATGCTGCTTACCAATGGCAATGTAATGGCATTAATTTAGTGCCTACTTTGTGTATACAAACTGTTTAGAAAAGATACAGAATCTGCCCACAATCCATCAATCGATGGCATTTACTGAGTGCTTACTATGTGCAAAGCGCTGTACTGAGTTCTTGAGAGGGAACACTAGAATAAGGATCTTAGTATCAACCTGTACAGTGAAAAGGACAATAATCCCAGTAAGCAATCCCATGTAATAAGAAAATCTTAACAAAAAAAAGGACAGGGGCTTTTACTAGGAGAAAATAATTAAAACAGACTTGCCATTGCATAATCCCTATGCTGTGGTACAAGACTGACAAATTGCAAAATATATCCCCTAAAACACGGGAATGTCTCATTTTGTTAGTAATTAATCATTGAATGGAATGTATTAATTAGGTACCCACAAGTTCAAAATGCTGTTCTGGGTGTTACTCCGGAAATGAGAGGGAGGAGTTCATTCAGATATCATGCTACCTCTTCTGCACCTTGGAAGAAAGTTTCAAATGCACTTAAGCTCAAATTTCTATTCTGGGTACTAAAAACTTAGGTGTCTCTCTCTCCATCTGAAAGAATGCATGGAAGATCATATACCTTAGCCCAGAACCTAGCTCATTTCTTCTCTGTAAATTTGGCTGGATTTCAAAAACTTCTATTTTCATCAAGAATACTGGACCAGAAATTGCTGTAAAGGCAGAGGAGTTATGTAAATAAGCAAATTCACTTATTAATCAGATATCCTGTCACCATATGTTAATATGCCTTCAGCACAGGAGGCTAAAGACTCTCCTCTGTATACTAGTCCAATTAAGTCCCTTATTAAGTCTTATTAATTGCTCATGCACACAAGCTCTAAACCTAGATGAAAAGGATCCATCAATCAGTGGTATTTTATTGAGCACTTATTATGTGCAGAGCACTGTACTAAGTGCTTTAGGAGAGTACAACAGAATTAGCAGACACATTCCCTGCCCATAACGAGCTTACAGCCTAGAGGGAGAGATAGGCGTTAATATGAATAAACAATTTATAATACATAATTTAAAGATATGTACCTAAGTGCTGTAGGATTGGGGCTGGGGCAAATATCCAATGTCCAAAAGGATACAATTTAACAGTGCCGAAACTACATTTCTAACTGGGTAATAGTTCATGGATGTAGTTCATTGATTAAGTCTAATTATACCAAGGGGCATATAGATAAAACATTTGGTCAAGTGCTTCTTCCTTTAGACCTGCATCCTTCCCATAGAGCATCATGGTCCAGCTACTGGAGAGATTATTTTTCCTTCTACTAGAACTACTGGAAATATCTCTATGGAATTAGACATCTGGATTAATCAGCATGGGGCGGGGGGAATCACCAGGAACCATTCACCAGCTTCTTGAGGGCTCTGGAGACACTGACTTTTCCCTCAAATTCCTCTTTTTCCACAAGCTGCTGCAAAATACCAACCATTTCCAAGCTAACAGTCATCACTCCTTTATAAGGGCTTAGCATTTGCCTCTCTCATCTACCGTAACCAGATATTGTCCAGTTGTGGATATTGAGTATTTACAACTCGAGCCCACTTTTCCTATGATTCCAGCATCTAGTAATAGGAAGGTATGTAAAGCGATGGGTACATAAGACTCTGAGTGCAGAAGTGTTGATGTGGTAATCGGGGAGATTTAACCTGGGAGGAAGAAAATTTCACTGAGGAGATGCCTGGAGGAGGTGTAATTTCTTAAGGGCTTTCAAGGAGATAACTCTTGTCTGGTGGATTCAAAGAAGCAGAGTGGAGAAGCAGCGTGGCTCAGTGGAAAGAGCACGGGCTTTGGAGTCAGAGTTCATGGGTTCGAATCCCGGCTCCACCACGTCTGCTGTGTGACCTTGGGCAAGTCACTTAACTTCTCTGAGCCTCAGTTACCTCATCTGTAAAATGGGGATTAGACCGTAAGCCCCACATGGGACAACCTGATCACCTTGTGTCCCCCCACCCCCAGCACTTAGAACAGTGCTTTGCACATAGAAAGTGCTTAACAAATGCTATTATTATTATTATTAAAGAAGGAGGAAATCCCAAATGGCAGGAAGGGCATGAGCCAATAACTGGAGAGGAGAGAATGAGAAGCACTGAAGAGACTGGCTTGGGAGGAGCACAGGGGATGGTGTTGGAGAATAGTGGGGGAAGGAAATATTTAAGTATGGAGGGAAATGGTGGAGACCCCTGAAGTTAATGGTTGGGAGTTTTTGCTTGATATGTAGACACAGGGTAGCACTGGCAGTTTTGGGGTGGGAAGAGAAGTGTGCAGAAGGAATTTTAGAAAGAGGATTCGGAAGAAACTAGATGAGGAAGCTAGGAGAGAGGCCCTCAAAGCCACAGAAATCAGTGTTCAGTGGTTACTATACCCTCCAGTGAAAAACAGCTCCACATACATACCTTTACCCTTATATATTTACAGAGATCTCAATCAGCAAATGAGTACTTACTGAGTGCAGAACACTTTACTGGTGCTTAGGAAAGTACAATACAGTAGGGGCTTAGGAAGGTACAATACAACAGACGTGATAGACATGATCCCTGCCCACAAGGAACTTACTGTCTATTGGGGGAGAAAGATCAAAGTAAATCACAGATAGGGGTAAGAATCGAGTATATACTCCTATTATTATTACACTCTGATCTCATAAACTGTGTGGAAAATGAAGTCCCGTGAACCTGTTTCCTAAGAATTACTCATATGGCCAAAAAATATTTTAGGACTCCAAGGAGACCAAGGTAGCTTAGCTTTTTATATTAAAGCCAGACTGCCAGAGCTAATTCTAGAATAAATTCAAAATCTGTCATCACTGCACCTGGTAATCACATTAACCACTTTTTTTTTATGACTCCCTATTCACCATCTAAGGCATAGCTTCCCAACTGTTTCTCTACCCCTTAAAGAAATGGTCCATAATGCTAGAGACAGCCACTTAGTACAGTGCTCTGCACACAGTAAGCACTCAATAAATACGACAATGAATTTAAGAAAACTGGACCAATAGACCACTGCAAAAGAAAGGGTCCTTATAAGAATTTAGATTTCGGCTTAATTACAGCCCTGCATCAAAGCAGGGAAAAAGATTACATAACCTTGTTGTTCCTTTGATTCTGGGATAGTCTCCTTCTAGATTTTCCCTGGAGGTCTCCTAGAAACCTGTAAATGCATTTTTATTGGTGTGCTGGACCTATAATGACTATTGATACCAACTGTCTTCACTCGAAAATATTTGCAGCAGTGAGTGATTTCCTTTTCTACTTTTATTCATTTAGCAAATTAATAAATGATGATGGAAACCTGCAAGCTAGAGGAACTAGCTGCTAGTTTCCATCCAGAAGAATGACAGGGAGCTGAGAAACTGAGAGCAGTCTTTCTGCCTGAAAATTCTGCAGGGAAAACAGAGCTATAAAGGCCCAGATGGTACCACTGCCTAGCAAAGAGAACGGTGGAAGGAGAGGATGGGGCTGGAGCACAGAGGATTCAGAAAAAACAATCATGATAATACTATTTTTAAAAAGTGGTATTTGCTACGTGCTTCCTATGTGTCAAGCATTATAATAAATGCTGGGGTAGATACAAGAAAATCAGGTCAAACAAAATTCCTTTTCTACAGAAGGTTCACAGTATAAGTAGTATACTGAATTCACATTTTGCAGTTGAGGAAACTGAGGCACAGAAAAGCTAAGTGACTTGCCCAAGGTCCTACTTAAGGCAAGTAATATAGCTGGGATAAGAACCCAGGTCCTCTAACTCCAAGACCCGTGTACTTTCCGCTAACCCACCCTGCTTCTTCCTGAACTTGGGTGTCCTTGAGAGAGAGTGTCACTTCTCCAGATGCTCAGTGTGCTTACTGAAGAAAGCTTTAGGACAGACAGAAAACACAGACCCCTCAGAAAGAGACTAATATTCATTCTTGGGTTTAAAGAACAGAGAAATGAATTGCCTGCTTAGTAAAAGTCCCCCTAGTCATTCAAAAATCCCACCCCAAAATGCTTTCAACTGATGACTAATTTTTCTTGGTTTAAAAAAAGGCTTGAAACATTTTCAGTGCTGCCATCTGAAATTTCTGCAGAAGAGCACATCAAGCACTCTTTAACACTTTTAGTACAGTAGTTGAGTCTGTAAAGCCGTTCTTACACATGAATACACACAATGATCTAGGAATTTCCCAGCTTTTTAATCTTTGGCTCCCTTGTCATTTTCTCCTCATAAATAAAAAGAACACCTTATGTCTTGAAAAGAAGCACACAAATAAGGGAGACACAGTGAAGAGGAAATAAGAAAGATCACCTCTTTATACTTTCTAAATTTTTGAAATGACTGTTTAAAAGCCCTTCAACCTCAAACAGTACTACTACTACTACTACTACCAAACATGGTATTCATTAAGCGCTTACTATATGCCAAGTGCTTAGGTAGATACAGTAAAATCAGGTCACACAGTTTCCTCTCCCACTTGTATTGTGAGCCCCATTTGAGACAGGAACTGTGTCTGATGTAGTTATCTTGCTTTTACCCCAGCACTTGGCTTATGGCAAGCACGTAGGTACCACAGTTATTATTATTTTTTCATTCACAATAAATGATAGTTATTCATAAAACAGTTTATTTTACAAATTCCACCTAGAATAACAACCCAAATGTACACTGGGAATGGATATGGAATAGTCTGGAACTGTTACCCCATTAAATTGAACAATAATAAAAATCATGTTTCACGCCTCAAACATATAAGCTTCGTGCAGCATCACTGTCATCTTCTTGGTGTGGTTTTCTTAATGTCGGTTACAAGCTAAATATGAATGCTTAAACAATTCCTTTGTAAAAACATAAATATATTTTATATAAATATATACAAACTTCCAGAAGGCCACTGAGCCTTGCACAGAAAATCAAAAAGCCCTTAAAAAAACAGATGGGTTGGCACAATATTCCTTTCCTAATTACCACCATAAAATTCCTCCAATTGTCTACACACAAATGTGTCCAATATTTACTCGTAGCTTTCCCCCATTAAATCTTTTTGAAAATGAGAACAGCTCTCATTTTCTCCCTAATAGAATTCTGTTGAGCAAATACTATAGGGAGACATATTTTTGGAGGTTTCAATGGCCAGAATCGATTTGGCAATATCTTGTCAAATAACTGGAGAGAGTTAATGTTATATTACAGATCAAATCTTGATTTAAAACTAAATCTGTATTTAGTTTGTAACTGCATTTGAACTTCTGACCAACAGTAGCATGTATGCGAAAATTTCCATACCGACCCTCTTTGTATTAAATTGGAAATTAATGAACACAAATTCCAAGAAAAGCCATCAGCCCAACACCACTTGACTATGGATTTGATACTCAAAATCTGGGCCCCAGTAAACCAAGGGACAGGCAGTCAGGTGTGGGCCTGTGCAGAGATGGGAAAACGCCCTTCATTCCTCTCCCTGCTACACCAAAGCTGAATGCAGGAAATTACACAGCAACTAGTCTGCAGGAGTTCAAGCCCCAAAATGCATCCCTGGACTGTGCAATTTGAGGGCAAAACTTGGGGTGAACTGGGGAGCTGGGGCAATTCACCAGAGGCAAATACGCCACCCCTAACTAAATGGATTCCATAAACCAATAGATACATATAAATCTTGCCTCTGCCCTGGGAAGTGATGGGCTCCCAAGTAAGTGACTGATGGTTTCTTTGAGGGGGAGAATAGGGCTCAGTGATAACTTGAAGAAGCAGGTGGCCCAACATTTAGAACCGGTTGCAATAGCTACTAAACAGTACTAGTATGAACTCTTTTTAGCATCCCAATAGCATTTTTCCAAACAAGAGAAATCTGTTTTAACTATACTGTCGAACATTACCCTAACAGTACATCTTGGACCTGTGGATGTGTGTCACAGGCTTCCTTTGCCTTTACAGGGGGAATAAAAAATACTTAGTCTATTGTTTTCCATTTCCCGTCATAAAACACAATCTGAAGAATGACTCAAATGCATGGTTCTAGACATAGCTTCATTTTAAATGAAAGACGAGTCATTTACCTGACTCCTGGAGATATCGATATACCAAGAAATTCACTTCGTCACTGGTTATGCTCATTTTAGCCCCACCTCAAACAAATGAGGTTTACAGGAAGTGTGATCCACGCTCTGTTAAAATGGGAACACAAAAACAGGTTAGTTAACAGCCACTTGGAACCAAATTTATTCTTGTAAATCATCAAGATGACCTAGAGGAAAAATTTTCAATGATTGCATGGACTCTATTTGGGATTACTAAACATGAAATATCTACCCAATAGTTAATTTAGTCCATTTTCTGGTGCTCCAGGTTTATAACAGACATACACTTCAATTTTGAATAAAATACAAGTTTCACAGTAGTAATAATAATAATTGTGACATTTGTTTAGGGGTTAGTTTGTGCTAAGCTTTGTGGGAGATACAATACAATCAGATAAGACTGTCTCTGTCCCACATGAGGTTCACTGTCTAAGAGGCAGGAAGAACAGGAATTGTAACCCCATTTTACAGAAGGGGAACTGAGGCAAAGCATTTAAGTGACTTGTCCAAGGTCAGAAAGTAGAAGAGTTGGGATTCGAACCCAGAACTCCTGTCTCCCAGGGTTACTGTGCTCTCTCCACTAGGCCACAACTATCTCAAATTCATTTCAAAAGAAAAAGTTTCATTTTCATATTTTCAGACAGACATCACAGAGACAATCCCATGCAAAAGAGAACTGGAAACTCTTGTGAATAAAAATAAACGATGGATTCTTTGGTCAATAAATATCTGTGCCAATACTATGCTTGTATTGTTTACTGTATTTTAAAATAATTATCTTGATCATTAGGCAATAGTATTTATTACCCCAATTAAAGTTGTGTTTTTATAAGAGAATGGCCTGCTACTCAACAATACAGTATAACCAAAGATTACACCGAACAATAAAGGAAGAAAAGAGAGTGTGTGTGCTAGTAGCTGACAAATGTAATCTGCTCCTTCAGGTATTTGGACTATCAAATTCATAACAGGTTATTTGTCAAAATATGTGGATACTTAAAGATTGCAGTATTAAATGTACTTCCTGTTCATTTCAGTGGATCTAAACCTCTCCTACTGCTGTTAATCCATTTTATTTATTGAGCACAGACTGTGCAGAGCACCGTACCAAGTGCTAGGGTGAGTTGGTAGACATGCTTAATGCCCACAACGAGTTTACAGTTTAAAGGGGGAGACAGATATTAATATAAGTTACAGATAAGTACTGACGTGCTGTGGGGTGGAGAGGGGGTCAGATAAAGAGTGCAAATCCAAGTGCTAATGCTAATTTTCACAGATCAGCTAACACTGGTGGCACCCTGACACAACCTGACAAGCAGTGTGGCCTAGTGGATAGAGTACGGGCCTGGGAGTTAGAAGGCCCTGGGTTCTAATCTCCACTTCACCACTTGTCGGTGTGACCTTGGGCAAGTCACTTCGCTTCTCTGTGCCTTGGTTACCTCGTCTGTAAAATGGGGATCAAGACTGTGAGCTCCACGTGGGACACGGCCTGTGTCCAACCTAAGTACCTTGTATCTACCCCGGTGCTTAGAACAGTGCCTGGCACAAAGTAAGGGCTAACAAATAACATTTTTTCTTTTTTGTTTTAAAATAGGCTTGTGGAGAGGTAGCGGTCCACGGTGTCCTTGCCAATGAGTTGTTCGGCTGGGGACACTGGCACCTTACTTTAGGCTTCTCTAAGGTCTCTCTGAGGGGGTGTGAGCCTTGATCTAAACTGTCATTCATTCATTTATTCAATTGTATTAATTGAGCATTTACTGTGTGCAGAGCACTGTATTAAGCGCTTGGGAAGTAGAAGTTGGCAACATACAGAGACGGTCCCTACCCAACAGCGGGCTCACAGTCTAGAAGGCAGAGACAGACAACAAAACAAAACATATTAAAATAAAATTAATAGAATAAATATGTATAAGTAAAATAAATAGAGTAATAAATACGTACAAACATATATACAAATATACAGGTGCTGTGGGGAGGGGTAGGAGGTAAGGCGGGGGGATGGGGAGGAGGGGGAGAGGAATTAGGGGGCTCAGTCTGGGAAGGCCTCCTGGAGGAGGTGAGCTCTCAGTAGGGCTTTGAAGGGAGGAAGAGAACTAGCTTGGTGGATGTGTGGAGGGAGGGCACTCCAGGCCAGGGGCAACGGCGGGACAGGCGAGAACGAGGCACAGTGAGGAGATTAGCGGCAGAGGAGCGGAGGGTGCGGGCTGGGCTGTAGAAGGAGAGAAGGGAGGTGAGGTAGGAGGGGGTGAGGTGATGGAGAGCCTTGAAGCTGAGGGTGAGGAGTTTTTGCCTGTCAGCTTATTGTGATCAGGGAATGTGCCTACCAACTCTGTGTTGCGGTACCCTCCCACACGTTTGGTTCAGCGTTCTGTGGACAGTGTGATCAAATGATTGATCTAGTCAGGTTTCACAGTTACTGATGCGCCCCTGGAGCCGCCAGGCCGCTGAAGCCTATAGGCCCAACTGCCAGGAGACGCCCAACTGTCAGCGCGAGGCCAAGGATGGACCGGAAGGAACAGCCTCTCCTCAGCCCGCCAGGCCCCCTGTCCACCAGGCCCCGCCCTCTATCCACCAGCCCTGCCAGCCGAGAGGGTATGCGAGGCACAGAGAAGTGACTTACTCAAGGTCACACAGCAGCCACGTGGCAGAGTAGGGATTAGAACCCATGACCTTCTGACTCTCAGGCCCATGCTTTCTTTACACCACGCTGCTTCTGTCTGTAGATTATGGTTTTTTTTTTTTCAGTTGGGCGCTTGCTATTAGTTTCTCTGTGCCTCAGTCCCCTCATCTGTAAAATGGGCCTCATATGGGACCGGGTCTGTGTCCAACACGATGAGCTTATATCTAACCCAGAGCTTAGTGCAGTACCTGGAACACAGTAAGTACTTAAATACCATTAAAAAATGTCTCAAACAGTGTTCTAAAGGCTGAGGTAGATACACGTGAATTAGGTTGGACACAGCCCCTGTCCTGCATGGGGATCACAATCTAAGTAAGAGTGAGAAGAGGAGAACTGAGCCACAGAGAAGTTAAGTGGTTGGGCAAGGTCACACAGCAAGCGTTTGGTAGAATGGGAATTAGAACTCAGGTCCTCTGACTACGAGGTCCATGCTCCTTCCACTAGGCCATGCCGCTTCCTTGTGGGCAGGGACCATTTCCACAAACTCTATATTGTACTGTACTCTCCTAAGCGCTAGTACAGTACTCTGCACACAGAAAGCGCTCAATAAATTCCACTGATTGAAGAATGAGAGAGTTGGGACTCAAACTTCACAGGTTCCTATTCCAATACAACACACCCTTTTAGAATGTCCGCCAACTCCGCTGTACTGTACCCTCCCAAGCGCTTAGTATAGTTTTTGCACATAATAAGCACTCAAATACCATTAATTGATACATATATAATTTATTCTATAGTGATGAAATCAGTCCTACAGTTTGGTATCTTTGTGATTTTTAACAGCCATGTTTCTGCCCTTTGACTAAATCTGTCATGAAATTACAACTGTTTCTCTAAAGTGTAGTAGACACACACTATTTCTCAATCCACAATTTATAAACCCATCTTCTGTTTCACAGCCCATGCACCTGAGAAATGGATTGCTGCCTCTTAAAACAGGAGCATGGCTCTTCCAGGAAATAAATAAAAGGCTGTGAAATCCAAAGTGGAACCAATCGAAAAAGTAAAGAACAGTAAACATCAATGGAATCATTTAAGCCTCCACATACGCTATCTTGAAGATTTCTACTGAGATTCTAAGAGAAACTGATGGGTCAATCTGTTTCGTGAGGTTATGACAGCACACTTGCATTGGCCAATCAGCAAGTGTCAAGCAGCATTTAGATTTCAGGAGTGGTTTAATCCTCTGCCCTACAACTGTAATTGCTGGCTTCTTTGGCATTCTATACTTATTGCTTCCGAAGGGCTGGGCTGCAAATCAATCCACTGATTGATTGCAGTACCGATGGCTGGGTGACTGGCATTGTGTTTATTTTCACGACAACCCTATATATGATTTACTGTGGTGGTTATTATCTTTTTAGACCAGACCTCTTCTTTTGGTTTCCATCGTTATATGAAACAGACAAAATACTGTCCACCATGACTTCCCTTTCTCACTCTATTTTTAGCAGCCTCTTCATTAAGTGATTGCCTGTCCCCCTCCCCACCCCCATGGCAGAAATCCTCTAGAAGGCCCCTGCCATAATGGGGTGGCGAAGTGGGGAGAGGAAGTTCCTGAAATAGTTTCCAGCTAGAACTGTAAACAGGTTTTTTTTTCCGCCTTGACTTGTACTTTCTCCTACTTGAAGCTAGAAGGTAAACAGACTCCCTTCTCCACTCTCCAGTCAGCATATGCCAGAACAGGAATCCTGTTTGAGGAGAGGCATTCAATCGTATTTATTGAGCGCTTACTGTACTAAGAAGCAGCATGGCTCAGTTGAAAGAGCATGGGCTTGGAAGTCAGAGGTCATGGGTTCTAATCCTGACTCTGCCACTTCTCCGCTGTGTGACTTTGGGCAAGTCACTTAACTTCTCTGTGACTCAGCTCATCTGCAAAATGGGGGTTAAAACTGTGAGTCTCAAGTGGGACAACCTGATTACCTTGTATCCCCCCCAGCACTTAGAACAGTGCTTGGCTCATAGTAAGTGCTTAACAAATACCATTACAATTATTATTATTATTCTTATTATT
The DNA here is from genome assembly GCF_015852505.1 of Tachyglossus aculeatus. Lineage (NCBI taxonomy): Eukaryota > Metazoa > Chordata > Mammalia > Monotremata > Tachyglossidae > Tachyglossus > Tachyglossus aculeatus. The sequence goes on from NC_052080.1 coordinate 9,952,807, forward strand.
ATGAGGAGAAGGAGGAGGAGGAGAACCTAGAACCCAGGTCCTTCTGATTTCCAGGCCCAAACTCTATCCACTAGGCCACGCTGCTTCTCTCTCCTGGACACTAGGCCCTGCTTGGAGTCTGATAAATTATTGGAATAAGTGGTTACTTGTTCCCAGGAATTTCAGGGACTGTGCCTGACCAGATGACCTCGTATTCATTCATTCATTCACTCAATCATATTTATTGAGCGCTTACTATGTGCAGAGCACTGTACTAAGCGCTTGGGAAGTTGGCAACATATAGAGACAGTCCCTACCCAACAGCGGGCTCACAGTCTAGAAGACTCATATCTATCCCAACACTTGGTACACTCCTTGACACATAGTATAAACACCTAAGAAATACCATGATTATTATTCCTCACAGGGGCACAGACGTTTAATCAAGGAACAAGTTCAGAGTGAGGTGTTCCCGGAAACCAGGTCTCAAAGAAACCTTTGGAAGAATATTGATGGATAGGTTCTGAAATATGTTTCATTTGAAATTACAAGACAGAGTACTGTACTATGCATTTGGGAGCGTACGGTAACGTTAGTGGGCATGAACCCTGTCCTTGAGGAGTTGACAATCTAGTGGGAAGAGGCAGACATTAATAAAATTTACAGGTAAGAGGTAGGAGGGTGGATGGATTGGCAAATAACTGCAAGCAGATCTGCCAATTGGAAAGAGCATGGATCTGGCAGTTAGAGGACCTGGGTTCTCTGACATTAGCTAGCTGGTGTCCTTGGAAAGACACTTACCTTCCCCATTCCTAGCTGCCTTATCTGTAATATGGTGAATAAATCTTCCTCCCAAAATGCCATGTGGAAAAGGGACTTCGTCCAATTTGATTATCATCTACCTACCCCAGTGCTTAGTACCTGTACCTAGCATGTAGTAAGGGCTTAACAAATACCACTTCTTTTTAAAGGGTATATACAAAAGTTTCATGCATTATGCAGTTGGAGCAGGTGGGTTAAAGAGATCTTTCTCTCACAGACTTCCCTGAGACTTGGTTTCAAAGATATCTGTTTTATTGCTGTGTTCCATTTTTTATTTTCCCATCTTGTCACTTCAAGCAGCCTGACCGGGTGCTATTTTAAAAGGCAAGGCCCATTTTTGACAATAAGTAATTGTAGAATTTGTTATGCACTTACTATGTGCTAACTGAGGAAGATACAAGATAATCACACATGGGACTTGCAGGCTAAGGGGAAGGTAGAACAGATGTTTAATCCCCATTTGGCAGATGAGAAAGCAGGCACAGAGAAGTTGCCAGGTTCCCACAGCAGGCAAGTGGAAGGACTAGGAATAGAAGTTGGGTCTTCTGATGCCCACGTCTACGTTCTTTCCCCTAGGCCATAGAGTCTTTCATGTTGTTTTTAGAGTACGGATAACACTGATTCAACTGTCCTTTTCAACCATTTCCGTAGCAAATTTTGCGCCACCCCCCCACTCAAAAAAATGCCTACAAGTCATAGGAGGGTTTTATTTCGGTATTATTTCTCACAGTTGTAGTGAGAAGGGAAACAATAACTCTATTTTTTAACAACTTAGATTTCAATTTTGTTTCTGTTCAAAGAGCTCCAAAGGTATGAGTTATTAAATATCAGCCAATGATGCTTCCACAATTGTATCTTGGTCAGTATAAACTTGGATAAATGGATTTGCAGCATTTGAGAACAGGTGAAACAGCACCTTTGAAAAATGTGATTATGCACCAGCTAAAACAGTCAATTTTCTTTAGCTTTAGGTCAGAATTTCAAGTACTAAGTATACGAATTTATATCGCATTCCCTGTAAAGTGAAAGATTAGGAATGATCTTGCCATATGTCAACTCATATCTTTTTCACGGACTGTCAACCGGCTATAAATAGCTAAATGGCCCCTGGGTACATTAAGCTCTCCTCTTTCCTCACCCCTTGTTTCTCTATTTCATTGTCTTCCTCTATGCCCCTGTAGCACCAATGACATAATAATAATGAAATAATCAGTGTATTTTGGTTACCTTTTAAAACGATCACTTTTCAGATAAGTTTTTTGAGCCTCAAGCCATTCATATATACACTACCAAATCACATAACCCATATTAACGAGACACAAATCCATCTAAGAACAATATACACTACATATAATCTATTAACCATTAAGTAAGCACTGAAGCTTGACTTGCTATAGCTTGACAATCCAAATTTAAGCTAAACTGAGTGGGAGGTTAAGGAAAAAACTAGAGAAGAGGGAAACAGAGCAAGCTATGTTTTCAGCATTTTTTTTTTCAAGCAGAGCTGAGCTCTAGCTTTAGAGTCAAGTGAAGAAAGAACACTGAGTTAAAATGGGGCTCAATCTATGTGAGCTCCATGTGGGACAGGGACCGTCCAACATAATTATTTTTGATCTACTCCAGTGCTTAGCACAACACTTAGCACATGGTAAACACTTAAATATCACAATTATTAAATGCTTTCCCTGTGCCAAGCACTTTACTAAGTGCTGATCACTTTGTAACCTCCCCAGTGCTTAGAACAGTGCTTTGCATATAGTAAGCGCTTAATAAATACCATAATAATAATTATTATTATTACAATAGAGTAAGCAGGTATGGTCCCGGCCTTCAAGACGTTTACAATCTGGTGAGACCTACAATCTATTAATTAGGCACTTATGAACACTTAAGTAATTTATGTTAATATCTGTCTTTCCCTCTAGTCTGTAAGATCCTTGTGGGCAGGTAATGTGTCTATCACCTCTGTTGTCCTGTACTCTCTCAAGTGTTCAGGACAGGGATCTGCACATATTACACACTCAATAAATACCACTGATTGACTGGTATTAGGCTAAAATGGAGAACAGGGAAAATAGTACCAGCTGTTCTTCCTCCCCTGCACCCCCAAAACCAGGAAAAGATGGGCGATTGTAGATGTTTGGGAAAGATTAAATGTGAACAACTGATCCAGGGCAAATCCCTTTTTGTAGTAAGCAAAACTAGAACCTAGGGGAAAAAAGTATATAATAAAACTAGCTTTAAGTTAGTAGGCCCACACATCCTAGGGAAATTGAAATTCTTTAATTAGCATTGGTCTGCCTAGGTATCAGATTTTAGTGACAGCATTAATTCTGTGTCACCAAAGGAGATGATCTTTCATGGATGAACCCACAGAAAATTATGAATTGCTTTGCCACAATATGGACTTAAAATTAGTCGACGCCCAAGATGAAGTGTTGGCCTGTATTTGACGTAGCACTATATACTCCTTAATAACACTTCACTCGGTATGGTCTTTTTCTTTTTTTTTTTTTTTTTTGAAGAGTCAGAGTATCCTTACTGCATACCAGAAATTAGAATCTCTTGACAATTTTTTTTCAAAGTTAACTTAAAAAATATTTGTTTGGTTATTTCTCACCCCCCTTCTCCCTCTCCCACTCCCCCACACTTCTCAACTGGTTTACTTCATAGCATAGGCCTCCAGCATTTTAGAAGTGAGAGCTCAAGTGGTTGTTTTCCAATTCCTCCAGTTCTTAAGTAAAAAAAAAAAAAGGCTTTTGCTGAATTAATCAATCCTTCTTGGCACTAAACAAAGAAAACAAGCCCTGCTTAATTAGTGCAATTGTGCTGACTTTTCTTTCCTGACCTAGTTTTGAGTCAAGGCACCTTCAATTAGGTTGATGTGGGCTTTTCTCTGCTTTGATTTTTATAAAAGGTAAATAATGAAATCTCTCCCCCTTTGCCTCCAAATGTGAGAGTGATGGACTAAAAGCATCCAAAAAGCTGGAGAATAATCAGTGAAATGATGCAGTGACATTGAATACAACCACGTTTTTCTCCCCCCAAAGCAAACTATTTTACGATAAAAAGAAAAAGTGACTAGAGGGTTAAGAGTGGACCACAGTGAAATTTATTTATAATTGATTCTGCTTTTTAGCACTTTGTTCAAAACTCTGTGGCAAAGGCCTACAGAGTGTTAGCTTCACGTCACATTTTCCTGAATATTACCTTCTAGTCCCTGTCTTGGGGAAAAGGTGATAGTGCTGATTCACATTTTACTTTTTAATAGATTAGAACAGAGTTTCTCGCACAGCCACTCAGAGCGAGGGCGAAGTAGAATGAAGGAGATAGGATTTGCAGTGGGTCTCAGTACTAGCTGGATGGAGGGAAGTGGGCTAGAGTCAGGGTGGAGTGACTTCTATCACTATTTTGGAATTACTCAGATCTGGGGGAAGGGCAGGAAAATACACAGGTGCCTTTGTCCTCAGCAGGAACAGTTGATATCACACCACAGTGATGCATGGTGTCTAAGTGAAAAATCCTTTTACAATCTTTGAGACTAAATCTCTCTGCAGCCTCTAGGAATCACACTGTGTGCATCACCCCTGCAGTCTTCAGCCTACCAGATGTGAAGTTACACCTGGCTATTAAGGCTGGACACTGGCATGACACTCCAGAGGATTAGCTCAGACAGGACAAGGTCAGGCCCCAGATTTTCAGTTTGGGCAGAGCTGAAAATGGAGGAGCAATCAGTGTAGGGTTTCAAAAACGGTGAACAGGATTGTGCAATTTCTTGAGTTATGTCGTGCAGGCCTTGAGCATAGCAATGCGATTTGCCTTTCCTTCTGGATTTAGAAGTAAACGAGTTTGAGAGCAAAATCTGGGATCCTTATTAAATGTGCCCTTTTTTTGTTCTTTCGAGCTTAATCCTAGACAACGTGACAAAGAGTTTTAAGAGCTTGGGGACTAAAAGTATAGTTTTAATCCTACTAGAGGTTAGATGAGGACAAAAGCTTGTTGTCCAGATAGTGAAATTCAAGGTTGGGTTTTGAGTTTCAAACCTCTACCCAGATCAGCAAAATGAATCGTCCAAAACACAGAAAAAGAGGTGTGAGTGAAAATAAAACAGATATAATTTCTGGTATGGTGATTAAAAAAAAAAACCTAAAGGAGTGTACTGCAGCACCCCCTTCTGCAATTCTAAATTTTGGTTATGTATCATGACCTCCCTTTGACACATCATGGTGAAGGAATATATCCATTTTCATCAAGAAAAACCAGGAATCATTCCAATTTTAAATTTTTCCTGAATCCGGGAAATGACCTGATCCAAATTTGTTATTTTTTCATTAATTCATAAATGCTGACTATAAAAGGATTCCCCTCTCCAACTGATAGTCCAGAACCAGTGCCTCACTGGCAAAAATGTTCAAAGCAGCAGTTAGATTCTGGTTTATCTCTTCTCTGATCTTTTTATTGTCAGTAATCTGAACGGTGTGAGAAATGCACCCAGAACACCCTAGACAGTATCTATTCCTTGCATCGCCTCTCAATTTAGTTTAATGACACAATTTACAAAAATGGATACTGTAGTTCATTTAGATTTCCAGTACCACAATTGTCACCGAACACGAACAAAGATTTGCAAAGTCTGCCCCTCCTGCAGTTTGCTTTGGCCCCCACACATGGAAGGAAACTAGAGAATGTGGCCCATCACTGCCAAAGCTTTAGGCGCTGCAGGGAACAGTCATAGCAATAGAAATAATATTTATTAAGCGCTTACTGTGCACAGAACATTGTATATACTATACTAAGCTCTGGGAATGAGACAGTCCCTGATAGAGTATTTTTAATAATAATAATAATAACAGTGGTATTTGTTAAGCACTTACTATTGCCAGGCACTGTTCTAAGCTCTGGGGTAGATACAAGACAATCTGGTTGGACACGGTCTCTGTCCCACATAGGGCTCACAGTTTAAATCCAGCGCTTAGAACAGTGCTCCAGCGCTTAGAACAGTACGCTGCACACAGTAAGTGCTTAATAAATGCCATTATTATTATTTTACAGATGAGGGACCTCTCAACAGACAAGTGGCAGAGCCACGATTAGAACCCAGGTCCTCCTGAATCTCAGGCCCATGCTCTATCTGCTAGACCATGCTGTTTCTCACCTCAGCTCATTACTGCCATATTGGGAGCCAGAAACAAAGTCCAGCTTCCACATCAATAGGTGTTTTTGATATGCATTAGGAAAAGCTTACAGAACTGCCCTCAATACAGAAATGGCATGTGCTTTCCCGAAAACAGGCATTAGACTGTGAGCCCTATATGGGACAGGGACCGTGTCCAACATAATTAACTTGTATCTGCCCCGGAGCTTAGAACAGTGTTTGACACACAGTAAACACTTAACGAATACCAGAAAAAAAATCACATTTCCTTAATATTGCTATATTGTCCCAATCAAAATGCTAGGCTCTACAGCACACAACTTTTTATAAGTCAGATGGGGCATTAAAACTTTTTTCTATTTCTGTCCAAGGTGACTAAAAACAGAGCTGATGTTAAAGAAGATGGACTGCAAAGGAAATGAAGAAAACTGAAATGAGACATGCACCTTGTGAATTCAGAATTTCACGTAATTTTCTGAGAAAGAAATTGCATGCAAGGTGGGCGAGGAAAGAGAAGATGGATAACTTGTCAAATAAAAACCTGGCCTTGATTCTGCCTCTTTTTCGGGTGTAACCAACTCATTGACGGGTTAGAAATAAGAATAAGCGGGGAAGCAACATGCCACATGATACTGCTCTTCAAACTCACAGCATATAAAATGAAGCTTTGTGCATGTTGGATGAACACCGGAAAAATTAGCCTTTTTAAAACCAGAAAGAAATTTTAAAGGAAGTGGTGAAATGATAGGGGCCTTCCCTCACGACCCTGACTTGAGGAATTATTTCATGTAATTTGTTGTAACTATCAAATGAGAGTGAGAGTTCTCCGTTTTTGAGTCCCAAAATTGGACTCAAATTGAAGTCAGTCAAATCTTTCGAAATTCTAGTCTTCAGACGTCCTGGGTTAAGTACACAAGGTTTCAGCAAAGCATTCTTCGACAGGTCAGGCATTCAGATACCACAAATGGATTTACTTCTTGCTTCCTGAAACAAAAACTAAACAATCCTCTAAATTTCAGTGTCCCTCAGTTTCCCACGAACGCTAAAATGAACCCAAGAGTCCTATGGTCGTTCAGGTTTCCTCGGGAAACTAGTGCCATGATGACATCTTTTTGCTTTTGTTCCTGTATTTATTTCCTCTTCCTTGATATTGGCTATTTTCATTCTGCATTGGTGAATGCTGAAGATTGGGGATTCTGTTTTGAGAGGCCTTTCATGCATGAGTCTCTGCAATGACTCATCTTAATAATCACTGCTTCTCACTGATTTTTTCTACTGGCCTGGAGCAGCACATGCTGCCAGCAGCCAAAGAGGAATGACTATTTTCTTTTATAGCTTTATGGATGCAGGAAATTGTAGCCTGGTTGTGTTCTACTTTCCTCTCACAATGCTAGCTATGCTTGGGAAATTCTGCTTCAAATGAATTCTTGGGAGGAAAGCTTCCCTAAGACAATCACAAAACAGTAGTCTAGAAAACAGTGTCTGAGAATTGACAGAGCTTTTAACCAGGACACTAGCATAACAGCCAGACTTTAATGTAAATTAACCAAGGTGACAAAGGGATGAAAATAGAATTTTAAATATTTAGTTTAAGTAGGGATAATAGCTCTCAATAATGTGTTCATTCAAAACAGTCCTCAAATATACACTAAATTCCTAACATGCCACAGTTCAAGTTTTTATCCACCACACTGAACATTCCAAAGTTAAGATTTAAATTGAGGAACATATCAAAAGATTTAACATTCTCTCCCTCCCCATAACGGGAAAAGAGGGAAGGTGCATTGACTAGACAGCAATATAATCTATCAATTAGTCACATTGGATTTTAAAGTAACCAATCAATGGCTGACTATCATCACTGTGGCTTCTAGCTACAAATGGTTAATCAGTTTACAAATATGTAGCTAAAATAGAAATATCTGTTCAGGTTCAAAAATCATATTCAAGAAAAGCTTATACAAACTGTTCCCATAATGACCCGAGTCATTATGGGGAGCCAATGGGGACCTGGTGAAGAGAGTTTTAGACTGGTGCATTTTTCTTTTTTTTAAATGGTATTTGTGAAGTGAGTACTATATGCCAATCACTATACTAAGCACAAAATAGATCCAAGTTAATCAGGTTGGGCACAGTCTCTGTCCCACATTGGGATCACAGTCTAAGTTTGAGGGAGGAGGATTCAATTCCCAACTTACAAATGAGGCAACTGAGGCACAGCAAAAAGTTAAGTGACTTACCCAAAGTCACATAACAAGCAATTCGCAGAGTCAGGATTAGGCCCACCCTCTCAGGCCCATGCTCTTTCCACTAAGCCATGTTGTCAATTCATGACACAAATGTGCTAAATTGATTTAAGTAGACTTTAGCAGATTTAGGATGGATTAGTACTTTAATTTGTATCCATTTGGGTATTGAAAATGTTCATACAAATTTATTTTAACAAACTGAATGATCGATTTTGTGAGGGGAAACCACCTTGGTTTGTAAAGGTGCTTCTCAAAAAAAGCCTCCCAAACTCCCAAAACCTTGATTCTAATTATTCCTCCTCTTAGGAATTTTGCTCCTCATTGTGAGAGAATACCACTGTTTATGTGAATACAGTGAAAGAATGACATTGCAGCTAACCATTGAGTAAACACAGAAAGAAGTAGTCCAGAGTTTACTTCAGTGAAGACATCAAGTCCACCAAAACTCTAAGATCTATAATTAAAATTCTCTTCAACTTAACTTTTCCTTACTTCATAAAATGTGGGAGAATTTAAAATATAAAATAAAATAAAATAATGACCATACTCTTCTAGCAGTTAGACCAGTTATGTAACTCCCACATCCATTTTAACTCCAGCAGGAGAAAGGACCTGCACATTCCTTCCCCAGAGGCTGTAGCTTCATAATATCTGCAGGCTTCGATGTGAAGTGACCTCTGTTTGATTTTGTGTCTTGACCGCATCCTCCTACCTCATTTTGGATTCACCCCTTAGGTGGCCTCCAACTCAAAAGGTGGTGACAAATTCAAAAGAGGGAGAGAGTTATCAGGTCTCCAAAAATCTCTTCAACTACCTTTCACTTCTCTCTAGGGTTCACGCTGTATTTAGGTACCCCATTCGGTAAGGAAAGAGAACAATCCCAGAGCACTCATGCACATATCTATTTGTAATTGATTTTAATGTCTGCTTCTCCCCTCTATAGTCTGTAAGGTCCTCAGGAGGACGGATCCTGTCTACCTACTCTATTATATTGTATTCTCCCAGGAGCTTAGCACAGTGCTCTGTACACAGTAAGCACTCAATAAATACAATTGATCAATATATTAATATACACTAAAATCCAAACTTAAATGGGAAAAAACTGTTCGCCAGTCTTTCAAGTTGAATTAAATGCCAAAAATTAGTATGTGAAATCCGCTGATTACACACATTTAGGATACACGACTGAAAACTGGTTTCTGAATTTGAAGAAAATGAGCAGCCCAGAAACACAGTGCAAATGTTATAAAGAACTGTTAATGTCCTATTCAGTCTCCTCCATCTGCAAGCTTATGGTCTAGTGAGGTGAGATGAGACTGAATATTTTTTTCCGTAACTGTTAATGCATTATTCTATATCCGACCCAGTGTTTAGCACATAATAAGCGCTTAATAAATGCCATTAAAAAACAACACAGATAAAGGTTGAAGGGAAAAAAGGGGAAGTGTGTCAAGTGGGCACACCTGATAGTCAAATGGACACGAGGCGACTAGCCAAAATAGAAAATCAGCTTTGTTTGAGGGAGGATTTAAATTCGCTTTAGACCGTAACCTTGTTGTGGGCAGAAAACATGTTGTACTATACTCTCCCAAACCCTTGGTACAGTGCTCTGCATATAGTAAGGGCTCAGTAAATACCATTGATTAATTGGCAGTATACAGGGGCACAAGGGCCCTTGGAGGTCCACTGAAGGACTCTAAAAAGGGATAGGGCAATACAAGATGCAGGTGAGAGTAGGAAAGGGAGTATATTTGTAATCATACAAAATGAGTTGGATCCTCTCTAATTCTGAAGGTTATGTAGCTGTCAACTCTCATGCAGCAAACACCTACAAAACTCCACTATGTTCAACACCTTTGCCTTGTGAATCCCCAAATTAACATCATCTCCAAAATCTGATAGAATTTAGTTGCAGGGGTGGAAAGGGCGGGGGGGGGGGGGGCGGAGAGAGAGAGAGAGAGAGAGAGAGAATGCATGCCAACACACTTACTAATATAATTTAGATTGAGAGGTTCCAAAAATAAATCTTTGGAGGCAGATAATTGTTAACAAGCTCCCTAAATGTGGTGCTGACCACATTATAATTCCTTTTTGCCATTCCCACATATTAAGCTAAAGAGGTTGCTGCCACCACATTAAACCCTGGAGGTTTTAGATTTCATTTTCTCTCCTATTGGGATAATTCAGATTAACTTTAGACCATAGGAAAAGTAGGCAAATATACCTATTTTCAAGGTGACCTAATGTTTTGGGAATCTCTGACCTCTTAACCAACACCTACTCATGGCAACCAAGGTGCATATTTCATGTTCAGTTTTCCATTTCAGGACACTTGTCTAAATTCCTAGGGCCAGACTCCACATGCATAGTGAAGAGGGCATTTGATCAATTCAGTTAACTTGATCTGTGATTTCAGTCCAACTGGAAAAATCACGCTAAGAAAATCTCCATTGGATCTGACTGTTCTGTGCTGTGTAGCAAATTAACTGGACAATTTCCAACTTTTCTCTCTCATCTGTGCAAGGGAGGGTAGACTTTATCCATATTTTAATTCACCATCTATACCTTCTAGCAAAACCTAGCCGAATTAATTGGTGTGTCTGTCAACTCTTAGTACAAAGCCCACCAGAACAAATAAAATGGAGTAGAAAAATCACAATGTAGAGTCAACTTCAAGACATACACACACACATTGAGCAGATGAAACATTTATCTGGAAATGTTCATGTTAATTACAGGGTATAACATTAATGTATGAGAACAACGTTAGGGTGAGATCATTACCATCCATCTTTGCTATCGGTGAGGCCTAAGAAAACATAAATGGCTGACTCAAAATCACATTGTTATTCAATCTCAGACATATGGAGCATGTTTCAACATCTCCACTTAGCTGAAAATTGGCTATTCCAACTCACAATCATTTTAATACCATCTATAGGCCTGCTTATCTTTGCTTCAATTAAAGGAAGGCATACAACCTACATGCTTCATTTTGGCAAAGGTTTCAGGGTACAGAAGGAGACGGTCAGTTTTTGCAATGAGGTTGATTCGGATGTTTAGAACTAAAAGCTAAGTGAGAAGAATCAAATGGTAGAGGTGATTTGATTACCTTTACGGTGACTTCATGGGTAGACTTTTTAAACAAGTGAACTTTCAAACATCCAACCACATAAACAGCACAGCATCTGCCTGGAGGAGACCTTCCTAGTAATTCATGAGAAATGGGGAGAACTTATTACAAAAAATACTACTATGATTTACTGTCTTTTTTAGGTTCCTTCCATCTCCCCACTTCCTACCCAGCCTCCCCCAAGAAGGACCAATAAAAAAATTGACTAGATTGTTTTTTTGCAAATCTAAACTGCAGTGACACCATATGTGGATCACCTATCTAAGCACAAATCAGTTTATCTCAGGGTTGAACCTGATCCAGTTGAATGACATCTCAAGAGGATGCTGAGCCTAGACTGTGAGCCCGTTGTTGGGTAGGGACCACCTCAATATGTTGCTAACTTGTACTTCCCAAGTGCTTAGTACAGTGTTCTGCACACCGTAAGAGCTCAATAAATACAACTGAATGAATGAATGAATGCTGAGGGATCAGGATGGGGGAGGGGGAGCGGAGAGAGGAAGGGGTGTCTGTGGATTCAAAATCCCAAATTTGAGGAGTCTAAGATTCCACACTGCAAACAAATCTAGGTAGAGGACCTTACTGTGTATGGGGAGCACTGTACTAAGAGCTTGGGAGAGCCCAATACAATAGACACATCTGGGAGACACAGACTATGGTTGTTTAGCCTAATGATCGAAGTTTCCAAACAACGGAACATCATGTCTAGAAAAGTTGTAGAGGCAGAGGGAGAAGGAAGGGATGCAGGTCAGAGAGTGAGAACGGGTCATAGATGTGCACTATTTTTATTTAAAAAAAACCCCACCACTAAGAGGATTACTGAAAGGCAGTGGCCACAGTTTTTTAAATCCAAGTTTTACTTAATTCTTTTTCAAAATAATCATAAACATATTCAAAAGAAAATCGTAATCCCCAGGGTAGTTTACGTAACCAAAGTCGGCATCCCAATCTCTCCTCCTATAGCAAAACAGAATTGAATCACATTCATCCTTTTGTGTTTTCTTGGAAAGTCATTTTCCAACTTTATAAATGAAAATGGAAAAGTGTGGAAATGAAGAGGACATTAGAAAATAATTCTGATTAAACTCCAAGGAAATAATTTTTGATAAATGTGTGGAGAATAAACAAAAGTAAAAACAAAAATCTGTTCTCAGGATAAGAACCTCCATAATAAGCTTCTAAGCATAGCATGAGCCCCTTTTTTTTCCATGGTGGTGGTGTAAAATGTGAAACCACAAGGAAACTAATGAAATCCTCATAAGTATGAGCATGTTTACTTCCAAGATAAACTTGCTTTTTGACAAAGAGTTTCTTAAAAAAATTGATAATTTGATTATTCAAAGATAGACACCACTTTAATTTTTGTGCAAGAAAATCATCCTTCAAAACTTATGAAGATGAAAGGCTCCTTAAAGGCAGGGATTGTTTTGTACCACTATTTTAGCCATACTTCTGTAGTAGGTGTTCTATAAATCCTTTTGATTAATGGGACCAAAAGTGAATCTTTCTTATACCTTGCAGGGCTAGAAAGATGTGCTTACCTTTCCACTTGTGAGGTATTTGTGCCAATACTGCTACGAACAATAACTGTGGCATCTGTAAGAGTTTACTATGTGCCAAGCACTGTGCTAACTGCTGGGAAAGAAACAATTCAATACTCTACATATTTCTGTCCACACGTATCTCAGAGTGTAAGGGGGAAGGAGACTGATAGCTGGTACTACTCGACTAAGCTCCCTCACTAGAATGTAAGCTCTTTGTGGACAAGGTCTCTACCAATTCTGTTGTACTCTTCCAAGTTCTTAGTACAGTACTCTGCACACACTAAGGTCTGAAAAAATACTACTGATTGATGGATGGCTCTATACGTCCACAGTAACAGCATATCTTAGGTTCAGAGGCAGACAGGCCCTGCCTGGTTTTAAACTTTACAGAAGCACAGGAAATAAAACAAAAAAAAATAAAGTTAGACTACCGAGTTAGTTCTTTATATCAAGAAGTGAATTTATGGTCACTTTAGACTTCAATGGACAATCAGGAATTGAGTACCAAGCAGCCATGACAGAAAATTTACAGCCCAAAACACTTATGGTGTTTAACATAAAATTTAGACCATCTGAAGGTTTGAAAGTAGTCACAAAATCTGGCTGTATTTTAAACTATGTTCCATTATCTGCGAACCACTACTTATTCTTCTATTTATCCTTAATGCAGCTGTAAACTAGTTTTCCCCTTTGTCTAGAAACCCCTTGAAGGCTATTTTGTGATATAAGGCATTAGCTTTGGCATAGTGGATAGAGCACAGGACCGGAAGTCAGAAGAACCTGGGTTCTAATCCCAGCTTCACCACTTCTCTGCTGTATGACCTTGGGCAAGTCACTTCACTTAACTGAGCCTCAGTTCCCTCATCAGTAAAATAGGGATTATGACTGTGAGCCCTATGTGGGACACGGAACGTATTCAACCCAAGCATCTTGTATCTACCCCGGGGCTTTAGAATAGTGCCTGGCCCAGAGTAAGCTCTTAACAAATGCCAGAATTATTATTCTTGTTGTTGCATACTTGATCCAAAAGACCACTATAATGCAACAGTTTTGGGAAAATCATTGCTAACACTTGTTGTCAGATGTTTTAAGAAAGAGTAGGTTGGTAACATATTTTATAGCCACTTTTCAAGTGTTTTTACTACCTATCAAGTCATTCATACAAATAGTAAAATTGGATTTTGAGATAAGCATGTGAAATCTATAGTAGTCCAAATTACACGTTTTCTCATAATATAGTTCAATTAAAGAGTAAATCGAAACTGCTGAGATTTTTTTTTTTTTTTCTTTTTTTTTTCAGACAGTGGAAAACTTGTCTCCTGATCAAGGATGGCCATTTGTGAAATAGATTTTCTGTATTGGGCCTGGATGGAAATCACATATCAAAAATAAATAAATTCCATTTCCTGATTTAGTTGGTGGAGCTCAGCTTATTCAAATCAATTAAACAGGGACTAGATCAAATTCATTTTTACAGATTTGTCCTACATTTACCAATTTCTTCTGTAGGCTGTACAGTGATCATTGCACAGTTTTTTTCCTGAAGGGAAAAAAAGTAACTACTTGGGAAAAGTCACTTTTCCCTTTTCATTATGCTTAATGAATTCTCTGAATTCCTATTTTGGAAAGCCCACACAGCTCCAGCAATTTGAGAACTTGCCTCTGTCATCTGCTACCAAGAGATGGGGTTGCAATTTAAAAGCTGTTCCTGGCTCAAGATTTCCTTCTGTTGGCTTCCCACAGCTGCCCCAATCTTTCAGAGTAAAACACCAGAATAATTAAATTCACTTGGTGGAGTGTCATCGTTTTATGGAAAAAAAACCCAACCTTGCTTAGAGCATTCCACTCTGGCAGTTCCTTAGTCTGGCTACTTCACCCAGTTTATTTGCAGATACTTTGCCATGCCTTCCAAAAAAATGATAATGTTTAAAAGATATTTAAATCATAGTCTAAATATCTTAGTAACATGCCACTGTAACATGGATTTAAAAAATGGTAAACTGATAATGAAATGTAGATGCATTAAATCCTGACTCACAGTTCGTTTCTGAGCACAAGTATTTGTGATTTGAAATTCTGAGGACAGTCCTTGGTGAATGCTACTCCTGCATCTATGCAATGAATAGCTTGCCTTCAAAAGTAAATATTTCCTTGTATTACGGGAATATATGGAATTTCACTTTAAGTCTGTAAATAAAAAAGGAGTCCATGTTCATTATGATAATAATAATAATGATAATAATAATAATAATAATAAAATTGTATTTGTTAAGCACTTACTATGTGCATGGCACTGTTCTAAGTACTGGGGTAGATACATGATAAGTGGGTTGGGAACAGTCCCTGTCCCACATAGGGCTCACAGTCTTAATTCCCCTTTCACATATGAGGAAACTGAGGCACAGAGAAGTTAAGTGACTTGCCCAAGGTCACACAGCAGGCAGATGGAGGAGCCGGGATTAGAACCCAGATTCTTCCGACTCCCAGGTTCGTGACCTATCCAAAGGATTTTATGTAATTACTGTTCATCTATGATTTTTCATGCATTTTTAAAAACAGATGTGTAAGATCTTAAAAGACATTCCCTATGAACTCCAGTATTTGACACAAGCAGCTAGGCTGTAAGCTCGTTGAGGGCAGGGATCATGTTTACTTTATTGTATTTTCCCAGGTGTTTAGTCCAGTGTTCTGCACACAGTAAGTAATCAATAAATACCACTGATTTATTGTTTGAATCAGTCCACCATTGCAGCAGTTACTAAGCAGACTTGTCTACTTGGAGAAATTCAGCAAGTTCTTTAACGTTACTTGAAGCAACTTTGATCATCTGAATCCTGGTTCAAAGTGCCTCATCTGCCCCTTCACCACTGGAGTGAAGCACGTCTGTAATGAGAACCCTGGAAACTGGCATCCAAATCAACTTCCATCCATCGGAAAACTCCTGCAACACAACAGATTGTGCCCACAATTAGAGTGTTTAAGATAACCTATATGGTGCTCCTCAAACAATGTAGTGTTTGAGTAGTAGCATGACCTAATGGATAGCATATGGGCCTGGGAATCAGAAGGATCTCATTTTTAATCCTGGCTCTGCCATTTGTCTGCTGTGTGACCTTGGACAAGTCACTTAACTTCTCTGGGCCTCAGTTACCTCATCTGTAAAATGGGGAGTAAGACTGTGAGCCCCATGGGGGACAAGGATTATGTCCAACCTGATTAGTTTGCATCTATTCCAGCGCATAGTACAGTGTCTGGGAAAGTGAGAGCTTAACAAATACCATAAAAACAAAACAAATCAAAAACCCTCCAGAGGCTGCCATGTAGAGATGGCTGCCCTGAAGCACTTAGATATTCATAGGTAACTCTGCAGAGCCTACACCATGATAGGGACTCAAAATAAATGAGAAAAAGACTGAGGTTAGACACCAGTTCAGAGAATCCCTAAATTACCATCATCATCATGAAAGTTGTGGTATTGATTAAAGCTCCTACAACTAAGTACATCTTAAAATGTACTTAAAATATACATAAAATGTACATCTTAAAATTGATTAAAGCTCCTACAACTAAGTACATCTTGGAAGTACAGCGTGGCTGGAAGTACAGCGTGGCTCAGTGGAAAGAGCCCGGGCTTGGGAGCCAGAGATCATGGGTTCGAATCCCGGCTCCGCCACATGTCTGCTGTGTGACCTTGGGCAAGTCACTTCACTTCTCTGACCCTCAGTTACCTCATCTGTAAAATGGGGATGAAGAATGTGAGCCCCACGTGGGACAACCTGATCACTTTGTATCCCCCCCCAGCGCTTAGAACAGTGCTTTGCACATAGTAAGCGCTTAACAAATGCCAACATTATTATTATTATTATTATTAAAATAACCAAAGGTTTTCATTCATGGCTCAGACCCGAAGGCCACCCCAGATTTCTGCAACCTTATCAGCACATAACTTGGTGGAGTCGCTTAAGTGTTGGTATGGTTTGCATGATTTTAATTGATGCATAGTACGAGTGGCAGGAGAAGATGCATTATCTGATTAAACTGATGTAATACTTTCACTGAACTCCTTCCATCTCCAAGGATTTGACATCCTGCTATTCTGCTAATTTTGAGGCAATAGATTTGTTGTATTCATTGAAGCAACAAAATCCTTTTGGGCAGGGGAAGTAGGTGCACCTAATGGGTACTTTATCAATGCTATCACTACTACTACTAATTCTACTACTACTGTTAGAGCATGATTAGGCCAATCAAATAATGATTGGACATACTTGCAGAACGTGCATATTATTACCTGATTATTTTCAACCTCAGGACTCAGTACAGTGATTGGCACATAGGAAGCACTTAACCAATACCACAATTGATGGGTTTTTACTGCATTTTGCTTCTAAAAACACAAAAGCATGTTGCAATTTACTTAAATAGTTCATGGTTGTTCATTTGATACTTTGTAGTCTTACAATGCACTCATAATTGTCAAAACAGTTTCTTATAAACACTGTTGCAATGTATCATTTCCAGTTTTACCAATAAGCTTCTTAAAATTCTAGTTAGTAAACCAGCAGTGTACCAAGACGATTCATCAATTCTGCTTTTCTTTCCTCCTTGTTTTAAAGATTTCGGTAAAGATTCCCAAGCTGAGCAAAATATGCTAATAAACCAGCAGGTTGAGTTTCAAACTCTTCCTTTAAGCATTACAGAAACAGATGATGCTTGCTAGTTCTTCCTTTTGACAAAGCCTCGTTTAGCATCTCTGCTTTTGGGATGATAAAAACTAAAGTGTTCGATGAGAGGCTATTCTTTATGGAAACGGATAAGAATTCAAGGGGATTGACCATCATCTCTTTCTAATAAACTAAAGTAATAACTGACGTGTTCAAGTTCTAATAACATCAAAGAAAAAATTCATTTTCCAGATACACTCTTAGAACAAAGCCCTATTCACATCTCGGTGTTTTGGTTGGCTTTTTGATGACTGCACTCGTGATCACTGCTGAGATTGTCAACAGAGTATCAGCACCGAGTAAAAACTGGAACATCTAATTACGTGTTACAAAAATACCTTTGATGAGACTGAGTCAATCAGCAGATTAACAGGAGAGCAATGTCTACGGTGATGTCAGGATCAGAGTTCAGAACGCAACTGCTGTTTCCCACTCCAGTCCTGACTGGACAGAGGAGTGAAGTTTGCTGAGAAAACATGTGCTTGAAACCAGAGGTCAGATGAGGGAACTTCTCTTGCAACCAGGATGACTGACCCAAGCCATGTGGATGAGCTCAGTGAGAAACCCTAGCCATTCTAAGGCAAAACACCAGGTATTTTACGTTCCAACCAACTGGATTCCCTCCAGAATTGTCTACATAGCCCCAAAAGGAGAAACTCATGCACAGAGCAGATGGGAGTGGAGAAGAAGAAGAAGAAGAAAAGTGGGTGAGGGAAAGCCCATTCGAGGTCATCCCTAATAAAACAATTATTTACCATTAGAGGTATATATGTCAGTTGTGTAAATGCTTCTGACCGGTCCCTATGTTGATGGGAGATGGAGAAAGCCAATTCAATTTTCATACCTACTGTCAACTGGAGAAGTAGCATGGCCTGGGAATCAGAAGGACCTGGGATCTAATCCCAGCTCTGCTAATTTCTTGCTGTGTGACCTTGGGTAAGTCACTTGACTTCTCTGTGCCTCAGCTTCCTCAACTATAAGATGGGGGTACCTGTTCTCCCTCCTACTTAGACTGTGAACCCCATTCAGTAAAGGGATTGTGTCCAACGTAATTTATTTGTACCCATCCAAGCCCACAGAACAGGTTTGGTACAGTAAGTGCTTAACAAATACCATAAAACAAAAAACAAAAACAAAAACCTTCTTCCTTGAGCCAGCTCAGTTAAGTGGTTTTTGCTTGCTACTCTATTAGACTAGAAGTTCCTAATAAAAATAATAATACTTGTGATATTTAATAGTTTGCTATATGCCAAGGCTCTGTTCGAGAGATAGGTACAAATTTATCAAGTCAGACACAATCCCTGTCCCATTTGGGGCTCACTGACTAGGTAAGAAGGAAGATGGGTATTTAATCCCCATTTAGCAGATGAGAACACACACAATCGGAATTTCAGTGACTGGTCCTAGGTCACACAGCAGGTAAGTGGCCTAGCAGGGATTTAGAATGCAGGTTCTCTGATTCCCATGCCTGTGCTCTTTCCACTAGGCCGGACTGCTTCTTGAGGTCATCCTATAGAGCATCTTTTCCTTCTATTGAATATTACGCTATGCTAGTACAGATAGCACTGACTGTTCTCTTTTTAGGCTTCACAAAATCATTTGCTACCATAGTATATCTGGGTCATTAAAACGTTTAAGTGTTACAAGGGAGAAACAGCATGGCCTAATGGAAAGAGTATGGGCTTGGGAGTCAGAAGGATCTGGGTTTTAATCCTGGCTTCACCATTTGCCTACTGTGTGATCTTGGGCAAGTCCCTTCTCTCTTCTCTGTACCTCTGTTACCTCATCTGTAAAAGGGGAATTTAGACTGTGAGCTCTATGTGGGACAGGAACTGTGTTCAATCTTATTAGCTTATATCTACCCCAGAGCTTAGAACAGTGCCTGGCAATCAATCAATTGCATTAATTGAGCGCTGACTGTGTGCAAAGCACTGTTCTAAGCACTTGGGAGTAAGTGCTTAAATGCCATAAGACACACATACACACACACACACAAACACATACATATATATATATATATACACATATATACGTATATATATGTGGCTCAGTATGTGTGTGTGTGTGTGATGGCATTTGTTAAGCGCTTACTCTTTTATATACTTGTATATAAGTATATATACACACATATATGTAACTGAAAAAGTATACCAGGATTCTGAGAATACTCCAACATGGGGGAAGCAGCATGGCTCAGAGTTCATGGGTTCGAATCCCAGCTCTGCCAATTGTCAGCTATGTGACTTTGGGCGAGTCACAACTTCTCCGTGCCTCAGTTACCTCATCTGTAAAATGGGGATTAAGATTGTGAGCCCCCGGTGGGACAACCTGATCACCTTGTAACCTCCCCAGCGCTTAGAACAGTGCTTTGCAAATAGTAAGCGCTTAATAAATGCCATTATTATTATCATTATTATTATGGGCATATTTTTCTCCCCTCCTACCTTACTTCTTTGAATTCCTACTACAACCCAGCCTACACACATCCTGCCTCTTGTTTGGAACTCTCTCCCCCTTCACATACAACAGATGTTGACTTTCTCTGCCTTCAAAGTCTTATTAATTGGTACATCTCTCCTGAGAGAGGCCTTCCCCTAGGAAACCTTCACTTCTTCCCTCACTAACCTCCTGCATCGCCCCTGCCCTTGGATTTGCACCCTTTACTGAACACACCCTCAGCCTCACAGTACTTACATACATAACTAATTAATTTATATTTATGTCCATCTCTCCCTCTAGACTGTAAGCTCACTTGGGGCAAGGAGTGTGTCTACCAACTCTGTTACACTGTACTCTACCAAGTGCTTAGCACAGTGCCCTGCACACAGTAAGCAGTCGACACATGTGTTTGACGGATTGATTAATGGTGGCAAGACTGGTCATATCAGAGTTGAGGGTTTAGAATATTCTACCTCGACAGCCGGATCAATGTTTTATGTACTAAGGTCAATTTCTCAAGATGTTTACTGTACCATGTCTGTCACCCACATAAGGATGAATTTGTTTATCTTAAAACATCTCGTACATTCTCCGGAATCTCCGCCAGACTTCCTTACTTATTAATTTTTGCATTCTAGGAATGTTTCTGCTTCAAGAACCACCCAGATTATATGCCTCATTATTTCGCTAATTTTTTTTTTTCAAAAAGGAGAAGTTATGTTGTTATGGAAGTTGTATCCCAGGATAGTATACAGTAGCTATTTTCTTCCATGCCCTTGGGTTTCTAACATGGCTAGAAGTTAAGTGACCAATGTCTCTGCTGACACCATCATCCACAACTGGCACTAAGCAAGTTAGTATGTTCTTACTGTGACCAGTATAAAGATTGTTTGGATCTACCACTAACCCTCATCAAACAGCAATGTTTTCTTCAGCCAAAATCGAGTCAGTTTTAGCTTTGTAATTTAGGCAAAGGTGATGCACCTAAATAAGAAGCAAAACCTCAATCAAGGAGGCATCATGATGAATGGCTGGAAGATACCAGCTCTAGAAAGGCCATTCAAAATAGCATCCACCTCCTTAAGGGCTGAGGGTTCGATAGCCTTCCCAACTGCCGGGAGCAGAACTGAAAATGGCACCACCAACTACAATCATAAGCATACAAAACCATCTTCACATACGCCCAATTTGGAAGGAAATGCTAGCAGCCACATGCACACAAAATCTCACCAACAGCCTCACCTTCAAAGCACAAAAGGATAGCTAAATGTGTATATTATTAAAAGTAATTTGAAACTAAAGAACTGTGTCTGTTGAATGCACACAATGGACTAGTCACTGAGCAGGACATCTATTAGACTGGGTCCCTGATTCCCACGGCTCCTGAAGTTGGAAATCCGAGCAAATGCAGGGGAAGTGTCCATAATGGTTAGAGCTGTCTTTATGCTATTACTTTCATTGCAATAATAGTATCTTTAACTAGGACAGTTCAGCTTGAGACGCTATCCACTGGGGACCAGATTCAGGCCACAATCTCTACTTCTCCTTTCTTACCCATCTATTAAACTGCTATTCAGAGACGATATCATGAATTAATTGGTCCATCGGCATCTCTCAGCTCTTTTGCCTTTTGTCCTGGACTGTACAGAAATGAAGGTATTACCATCAGTTGCACGCTCTCTTCTATCATTTGGGGCAAAACTTCGTAAGTAACTCTAAAAAGAAATGACTGCCAGTCTTTTCACCGAAACAAAATCTTCTTCACATGGGAACAATGTTTTGTGTCCTTTTGAAATGACAAACAGCAGTAATATTTTCAATCAGTTCCTGAGGGAAAATCTTCAGTGGCTTCATGAAAAGGGAATACAGGACAAACTGCTTTGCACTGTAGCTAAATTTGGCACAACTCTGCAAAATTTGAGAATTCTTAAAAGTATAAAAAGTTTCCTAAAAATAGACACATTGACTTGGTTAAATATATTGGCAATATGTCGTGGCAAATGATTTGGCCCACTAACTTTTTCAATGGCTTACAATTTGGTATTTTAATTTCCACCTTCTACACTTTCACAAGGAAGGGAGAGGAGCCAGAAAGGAAACTGAATCACAAACTTCAATCAGACTCAATGCAAAACACGTAGCCAGTTTCCCTAGTAGCCAATTGTAAGAGAAATATTTTAGTCATGTTTCAACCAACACAAATGACGTGGATTGTAGGCAAGGCAACACATCTGCTTAACATATTATGCTAATCAGTGCACATATTTTAGCCAGATTTCCCCCTTACATGAACCACTTCCTGAAACTAACGTGGGTATTTTACGCAGTTGCAATAATTTTTTCAGACCACTACTATTTATTGCACCAAAGCCGACATCTGTTAAACCAATCAGTGATAATTATTGAGACCTGGGCGTACGATACTGTACGCTTGGAAGAGTATAATACAATAGGTGGTAGGCAAGATCCCTACCCACAAGAAACTTACAGTCCCGAGAAAGAAAGACATTGAAATAAATTATAGATAGGGAAAATGGCAGAGTATGAGGGTATGAACACAAGTGCTGCTGGACTGAGGGTGGGGTGAATATCAAGTGGTCAAAGAGTACAGATTCAACAAAAGAGAGAGTGAGCAGGGAAAACTTGGGGTAAGTCGAGGAAGGCCTCTTGGAGGAAATGGGATTTTAGGAGGGCTATGAAACACACAGTAAGCTCTCAATAAATACCACTAATAGACTGATTAATTGAAGGTGAGGAGAGTGGTGGTCTGCTGGATATGAAGGGGGAGGGCGCTCCAAACCAGAAAGGGGACGTGGGCAAGGACTTAGTGGTGAGACAGACAAGATTCACTGTACAGTAAATTAGGTTGGTGTTAGAGGAGTGAAATGGGTGGGCTAAATGATCTCTTATTATCCACACTAGTTAACACAGTTTCCAAAAATGCTTAACAAATCTCAGGGCAAAAATGGCTGTGAAAATGATTTTGGATGATGCTGATGAAGGAAAAGAAACAAACACTGAGTTTTCCAATAATGCCAGTCATCAATGAACTGTGAACATGGGAAAACTCCTGCTATGGTAAGTGCATCGTTACCAGGGTTGCAGGTACACTTGAAGCCATTTCTCCCAACGTTACAATCATATTTTAGTCAGATAGATTTGTGCTACTGGAAGGATGCTCCCAAACTCCCTAACGGCATCCTGGGCAAAACTTGCAATGAGAATCCATATGAGGCAAGAACCTGGTTCAACATCAAAAGGAGAAAATTAATCTGCTGGTTCAGACCAATGGCCCGTCTATCCTATTGCTCTGTCTCTGATTACAACATCAAATGAAACTTAAGGAAATTATGGTTATTGATAACCATCCCCACCAAATCTTCTTACATGCCTAATTTTTTTCCTCCAATAGCCCTTTACAGATTTTTTTATTCCTACACAGCTCACTGAGGTCAGGGATTGTGGTCACTAATTACTGTACTCTCACAAGCACTTTATATAGTGCTCCCCACAAAATATGCTCGATAAATTATGGTATTCATAATTGATAAATTTATCCAGACCTTTCTTAAACCTATTGAAATTTCCTGCTTGCACTATGTTATGTGGGAAGGAATTGAGTGTAAGCAATGGGTGAAGAGTATGTCCCATTTATTCACCTTGGACCAATGATCTTATGAGAAGCAGTGTGGCTTAGTGGAAAAAGCCTAGGCTTGAGAGTCAGAGGTTGTGGCTTCTAATCCCAGCTCCACCACTTGTCTGCTGTGTAACTTTGGGCAAGTCACTTAGCTTCTCTGTGCCTCAGTTACCTCATATGTAAAATGGGGATGAAGACTGTGAGCCCAAGGTGGGACAACCTGATCACCTTGTATCTCTACCCCAGCGCTTAAAACAGTGTTTGAAGCAGACAAATGGCAGCAAACCTTTTGACTCCCAGGCCCGTGCCCTATCCCTATGCCATACTGCTTTTCTAGCGATGGTTATCTATCTCTGTACTGAGCGCTCGCTTGCTTTGTGGAGAGCCCCATACAAAATGCTCGGGAGGGTACAGAGTTGGTAGATGGGACCCCTGCCCACAAGGAGTTTAGAGGAGGAGTTGGGTGTTAAAAACAGATTATTGGATTGGTTTCATCACACCCCACAGACAAACGTTTGAAGTCAATGCCTGCCAATGACAAAGGAAGAAATCATCTTTAGTAGGCGTGAAGATGGAGCCATCCAGTCTCGGCTGGCTACCGCTTCAGCAGAACCCTTTAATTTTGGCCTCTTGATGGCTTCTGCTTAGTTACTCGGTTTTATGAAGAAAAATTGGATCTTGCACCTGCAGTATTGGGGAACATCCAGCTCCTCCATTTTACTCGCTTTTGGCCCCGCTACACATCCGCCATACATCCCCCGGCCTGGAATGCTGTCCCTCCCGTCATCCGCCAAGCTCGCTCTCTTCCTCCCTTCAAGGCCCTATTGAGAGCTCACCTCCTCCAGGAGGCCTTTCCAGACTTAGCCCCCTTCCTCTCCCCCTCCTCCCCCTCTCCATCCCCACCGCCTTACCTACTTCCCTTCCCCACAGTACCTGTATATATGTATATATGTTTGTATGGATTTATTACTTTATTTATTTTACTTGTACATATCTATTCTATTGTACGGATTTATTACTCTATTCATTTGACTTGTACATATCTATTCTATTTATTTTATTTTGTTAATATGTTTGGTTTTGTTCTCTGTCACCCCCTTCCAGACCGTGAGCCCGCTGTTGGGTAGGGACCATCTCTATGTGTGACCACCTTGTACTTCCCAAGCACTTAGTACAGTGCTCTGCACACAGTAAGTGCTCAATAAAGACAATTGATTGATTGATTGATTGATACCCCCTTCTAGACTGTGAGCCCACTGTTGGGTAGGAACCGTCTCTATGTGTTGCCAACTTGTACTTCCCAAGTGCTAGTACAATGCTCTGCACACAGTAAGCGCTCAATAAATACTATTGAGTGAATAAGCGCTCAATAAATACGATTGAATGAATGCATAATAATAATAATGAGCCCATTGTTGGACCCTCTCTATATGCTGCCGGCTTGTCCTTCCCAAGCGCTCAGTAAATACGATTGAATTAATGAATGAATAATAATAATAATAATAATAATAATGAGCCCGTTGTTGGACCATCTCTGTATGTTGCCGTCTTGTCCTTCCCAAGCACTTAGCTCAGTGCTCTGCACAGAATAGATGACTAAGGCACAGAGGAGTTGAGTGACTCACCCGGGGTCACGCAGTAGATAAACGGCAGCAAACCTCGTGACTCCCAGGCCCGTACCCTATCCCTATGCCATACTGCTTATCTAGCGATGGTTATCTATCTATATACTGAGCACTCGCTTGCTTTGTGGAGAGCCCCATACAAAACGCTCGGGAGGGTACACTCCAACAGAGTTGGTAGATGGGACCCCTGCCCACAAGGTGTTTAGAGGAGGAGTTGAGCTTTAAAAACAGATTATTGGATTGGTTTCATCACACCCCTCAGACAAACGTTTGAAGTCAATGCCTGCCAATGACAAAGTAAGAAATCATCTTTAGGAGGCGTGAAGATGGAACCATCTAGTCTCGGCTGGCTACAGCTTCAGCAGAACCCTTTCATTTTTGCCTCGTGATGGCTTCTGCTTAGTTACTCGGTTTTATACAGAAAAATTTGATCTCGCACCTGCAGTATTGGGGAACATCCAGCTCCTCAATTTCACTCGCCTTTGTCCCGCTACACATCCGCCATACACCCCCTGGCCTGGAATGACCCCCCACCCCACATCCGCCAAGCTCGCTCTCTTCCTCCCTTCAAGGCCCTTCCCTGACTGAGCCCCCTCCTTCCTCTTCCCCTCTTTCCCCTCTCCATCCCCTCTACCTTACCTCCTTCCCTTCCCCAAAGCACCTGTATATATGTATATATGTTTGTATGGATTTATTACTTTATTTTACTTGTACATATCTATTCTATTGTACAGATTTATTACTCTATATATTTATTTATTTTACTTGTACATTTCTATTCTATTAATTTTATTTTGTTAATATGTTTGGTTTTGTTCTCTGTCACCCCCTTCCAGACTGTGAGACCGCTGTTGGGTAGGGATCATCTCCATGTGTGGCCAACTTGTACTTCCCAAACGCTTAGTACAGTGCTCTGCACACAGTAAGCGCTCAATAAAGACGATTGATTGATTGATTGATTGTCACCCCCTGCTAGACTGTGAGCCCACTGTTGGGTAGGAACCATCTCTATGTGTTGCCAACTTGTACTTCCCAAGTGTTAGTACAATGCTCTGCACACAGTAAGCGCTCAATAAATACTATTGATTGATTGAATAAGCACTCAATAGATACGATTGAATGAATGAATAATAATAATGAGCCCGTTGTTGGACCCTCTCTATATGTTGCCGGCTTGTACTTCCCAAGTGCTCAGTAAATACGATTGATTGAATGAATGAATAATAATGATAATAATAACAATAATGAGCCCGTTGTTGGACCGTCTCTGTATGTTGCCGTCTTGTCCTTCCCAAGCGCTTAGCACAGTGCTCTGCGCAGAATAGATGACTGAGGCACAGAGGAGTTGAGTGACTCGCCCGGGGTCACGCAGCCGACAAATGGCAGCAAACCTTGTGACTCCCAGGCCCCTGCTCTATCCCTATGCAGCAGACAAATGGCAGCAAACCTTGTGACTCCCAGGCCCGTGCCCTATCCCTATGCCATACTGCTTATCTAGTGGTGGTTACCTATGTACTGAGCGTTTGTATGGATTTATTACTTTATTTTACTTGTACATATCTATTCTATTGTACAGATTTATTACTCTATATATTTATTTATTTTACTTGTACATATCTATTCTACTTATTTTATTTTGTTAATATATTTGGTTTTGTTCTCTGTCACCCCCTTCCAGACTGTGAGCCCGCTGTTGGGTAGGGACCATCTCTATGTGTGGCCAACTTGTACTTCCCAAGTGCTTAGTACAGTGCTCTGCACACAGTAAGTGCTCAATAAAGACGATTGATTGATTGATTGACTGTCACCCCCTTCTAGACTGTGAGCCCACTGTTGGGTAGGAACCGTCTCTATGTGTTGCCAACTTGTACTTCCCAAGCGCTTAGTACAGTGCTCTGCACATAGTAAGCGCTCAATAAATATGATTGATTTATAGAATAAGTACTCAATAAATACGATTGAATGAATGAATAATAACAGTAATGAGCCCGTTGTTGGACCGTCTCTATATGTTGCTGGCTTGTCCTTCCCAAGCGCTCAGTAAATACGATTGAATGAATGAATGAATAATAATAATAATAATAATAATAATAATGCGCCCGTTGTTGGACCATCTCTGTATGTTGCCGTCTTGTCCTTCCCAAGCGCTTAGCACAGTGCTCTGCGCAGAATAGATGACTGAGGCACAGAGGAGTTGAGTGACTCGCCCGGGGTCACGCAGCAGATAAATGGCAGCAAACCTTGTGATTCCGAGGCCCGTACCCTATCCCTATGCCATACTGCTTATCTAGCAATGGTTATCTATCTATATACTGAGCACTCGCTTGCTTTGTGGAGAGCCCCATACAAAACGCTCGGGAGGGTACACTCCAACAGAGTTGGTAGATGGGACCCCTGCCCACAAGGTGTTTAGAGGAGGAGTTGGGCTTTAAAAACAGATTATTGGATTGGTTTCATCACACCCCTCAGACAAACGTTTGAAGTCAATGCCTGCCAATGACAAAGTAAGAAATCATCTTTAGGAGGCGTGAAGATGGAACCATCTAGTCTCGGCTGGCTACAGCTTCAGCAGAACCCTTTCATTTTTGCCTCGTGATGGCTTCTGCTTAGTTACTCGGTTTTATACAGAAAAATTTGATCTCGCACCTGCAGTATTGGGGAACATCCAGCTCCTCAATTTCACTCGCCTTTGTCCCGCTACACATCCGCCATACACCCCCTGGCCTGGAATGACCCCCCACCCCACATCCGCCAAGCTCGCTCTCTTCCTCCCTTCAAGGCCCTTCCCTGACTGAGCCCCCTCCTTCCTCTTCCCCTCTTCCCCCTCTCCATCCCCTCTACCTTACCTCCTTCCCTTCCCCAAAGCACCTGTATATATGTATATATGTTTGTATGGATTTATTACTTTATTTTACTTGTACATATCTATTCTATTGTATGGATTTATTACTCTATTTTACTTGTACATATCTATTCTATTTATTTTATTTTGTTAATATGTTTGGTTTTGTTCTCTGTCACCCCCTTCTAGACTGTGAGCCTGCTGTTGGGTAGGGACCATCTCTATGTGTTGCCAACTTGTACTTCCCAAGCACTTAGTACAGTGCTCTGCACACAGTAAGCGCTCAATAAATACGATTGATTGATTGATGATTGTCACCCCCTTCTAGACTGTGCGCCCACTGTTGGGTAGGAACCGTCTCTATGTGTTGCCAACTTATACTTCCCAAGCACTTAGTACAGTGCTCTGCACACAGTAAGCGCTCAATAAATACAATTGATTGATTGATTGAATAAGCACTCAATAAATACGATTGAATGAATGAATAATAATAATAATAATGAGCCCGTTGTTGGACCGTCTCTATATGTTGCCGGCTTGTCCCTTCCAAGCGCTCAGTATATACGATTGAATGAATGAATGAATAATAATAATAATGAGCCCGTTGTTGGACCGTCTCTGTATGTTGCCGTCTTGTCCTTCCCAAGCGCTCAGCACAGTGCTCTGCACAGAATAGATGACTGAGGCACAGAGGAGTTGAGTGATTCGCCCGGGGTCATGCAGCAGACAAATGGCAGCAAACCTTGTGACTCCCAGGCCCGTGTTCAATCCCTATGCAGGAGACAAATGGCAGAAAATCTTGTGACTCCCAGGCCCATGCCCTATCCCTATACCATACTGCTTATCTAGTGATGCTTATCTATCTATGTACTGAGCGTTTGTATGGATTTATTACTTTATTTATTTTACTTGTACATATCTATTCTATTGTACAGATTTATTACTCTATATATTTATTTATTTTACTTGTACATTTCTATTCTATTAATTTTATTTTGTTAATATGTTTGGTTTTGTTCTCTGTCACCCGCTTCCAGACTGTGAGCCCGCTGTTGGGTAGGGACCGTCTTTATGTGTGGCCAACTTGTACTTCCCAAGGGCTTAGTACAGTGCTCTGCACACAGTAAGCGCTCAATAAAGACGATTGATTGATTGTCACCCCCTTCTAGACTGTGAGCCCACTGTTGGGTAGGAACCATCTCTACGTGTTGCCAACTTGTACTTCCCAAGTGTTAGTACAATGCTCTGCACACAGTAAGCGCTCAATAAATACTATTGATTGATTGAATAAGCGCTCAATAAATACGATTGAATGAATGAATAATAATAATAATGAGCCCGTTGTTGGACCCTCTCTATATGTTGCCGGCTTGTACTTCCCAAGTGCTCAGTAAATATGATTGAATGAATGAATGAATAATAATGATAATAATAATAATAATGAGCCCGTTGTTGGACCGTCTCTGTATGTTGCTGTCTTGTCCTTCCCAAGCGCTTAGCACAGTGCTCTGCGCAGAATAGATGACTGAGGCACAGAGGAGTTGAGTGACTCGCCCGGGGTCACGCAGCCGACAAATGGCAGCAAACCTTGTGACTCCCAGGCCCGTGCTCTATCCCTGTGCAGCAGACAAATGGTAGCAAACCTTGTGACTCCCAGGCCCGTGCTCTACCCCTATGCAGCAGACAAATGCCAGCAAACATTGTGACTCCCAGGCCCGTGCCCTATCCCTATGCCATACTGCTTATCTAGTGATGGTTATCTATGTACTGAGCGTTTGTATGGATTTATTACTTCATTTATTTTACTTGTACATATCTATTCTATTGTACAGATTTATTACACTATGTATTTATTTATTTTACTTGTACATTTCTATTCTATTAATTTTATTTTGTTAATATGTTTGGTTTTGTTCTCTGTCACCCCCTTCCAGACTGTGAGCCCGCTGTTGGGTAGGGACCGTCTCTATGTGTTGCCAATTTGTACTTCCCAAGCGCTTAGTACAGTGCTCTGCGCACAGTAAGTGCTCAATAAATCTGATTGATTGGTTGATTGATTGATTGAATAAGCCCTCAATAAATATGATTGAATGAATGAATGATAATAATAATGAGCCCGTTGTTGGACCGTCTCTATATGTTGCCGGCTTGTTCTTCCCAAGCGCTTAGCGCAGTGCTCTGTACAGAATAAGCGCGCAGTACGATTGAATGAATGAATATCAATAAATATGATGGAATGAATGAATAAATAATAACAGCAATAATAATAATAATAATGAGCCCGTTGTTGGACCATCTCTGTATGTTGCTTGCTTGTCCTTCCCAAGCACTTGGCGCAGTGTGCTGCGCAGAATAAGTGCTCAATAAATACGATTGAATGAATGAATGAATGAATGATAATAATAATAATAATGAGCCCGTTGTAGGACCGTCTCTGTATGTTGCCGGCTTGTCCTTCCCAAGTGCTTAGCACAGTGCTCGGTGCAGAATAGATGACTGAGGCACAGAGGAGTTGAGTGACTCACCCGGGGTCACACAGCAGACAAATGGCAGCAAACCTTGTGACTCCCAGGCCCGTGCCCTGTCCCTATGCCATACTGCCATACGATTGAATGAATGAATTGATGAATGAATGAATGATTGAAACAATCAATCAATCGTATTTATTGAGTGCTTACTGTGTGCAGAGCACTGTACTAAGAATGAATGAATGAATATCAATAAATACGATGGAATGAATGAATAAATAATAACAATAATAATAATAATGAGCCCGTTAGTTGGACCGTCTCTGTATGTTGCCGGCTTGTCCTTCCCAAGCACTTAGCGCAGTGCTCTGCGCAGAATGAGCGCCCAATACGATTGAATGAATGAATGAATAATAATCATAATAATAATGAGCCCGTTGTTGGACCGCCTCTGTATGTTGCTTTCTTGTCCTTCCTTCCCAAGCACTTAGCACAGTGCTCTGTGCAGAATAGATGACTGAGGCACCGAGGACTTGAGTGACTCACCCGGGGTCACGCAGCAGACAAATGGCAGCAAACCTTGTGACTCCCAGGCCCTTGCTCTGTCCCTATACCGTACTGCCATACGATTGAATAAATGAATTGATGAATGAATATCAATAAGTACGATGGAATGAATGAATAAATAATAACAATAATAATAATGAGCCCTTTAGTTGGACTGTCTCTATATGTTGCCGGCTTGTCCTTCCCAAGCGTTTAGCGCAGTGCTCTGTGCAGAATAAGCGCGCAATACGATTGAATGAATGAATATCAATAAATATGATGGAATGAATGAATAAATAATAACAATAATAATAATAATGAGCCCATTAGTTGGACCGTCTCTCTCTGTATGTTGCCATCTTGTCCTTCCCAAGCGCTTAGTATGGTGCTCTGCACAGAAGAAGTGCTCAATAAATACGATTGCATGAATGAATGAATGATAATAATAATAATGAGCCCATTGTTGGACCGTCTCTGTATGTTGCCGGCTTGTCCTTCCCAAGCGCTTAGCACAGTGCTCTGCACAGAATAGATTATTGAGGCACAGAGGAGTTGAGTGACTCGCCCGGGGTCATGCAGCAGACAAATGGCAGCAAATCTCGTGACTCCCAGGCCCGTGCTCTATCCCTATGCCATACTGCTTATCTAGCGGTGGTTATCTATCTATGTACTGAGCGCTCGCTTGCTTTGTGGAGAGCACCGTACAAAACGCTCGGGAGGGTACCCTCCAACAGAGTCGGTAGATGGGACCCCTGCCCACAAGGAGTTTAGAGGAGGAGTTGGGTGTTAAAAACAGATTATTGAATTGGTTTCATCACACCCCACAGACAATCGTTTTCAGTCAATGCCTATCAATGACAAAGTAAGAAATCATCTTTAGGAGGAGTGAGGATGGAGCCATCTAGTCTTGGCTTGCTACCGCTTCAGCAGAACCCTGTAATTTTTGCCTCTTGATGGCTTCTGCTTAGTTACTCGGTTTTATGAAGAAAAATTGGATCTCGCACCTGCAGTATTGGGGAACATCCAGCTCCTCAATTTTACTCACTTTTGGCCCGCTACACATCCGCCATACACCCCCTGGCCCAGAATGCCCTCCCTCCCCACATCCGCCAAGCTCGCTCTCTTCCTCCCTTCAAGGCCCTACTGAGAGCTCACCTCCTCCAGGAGGCCTTCCCACACTGAGCCCCCTCCTTCCTCTCTCCCTCCTCCCCCCTCCATCCCTCCTGCCTTACCTCCTTCCCTTCCCCACAGCACCTGTATAAATGTATATATGTTTGTACGGATTTATTACTTTATTCATTTTACTTGTACATATCTATTCTATTGTACGGATTTATTACTCTATTTATTTTACTTGTATATATCTATTCTATTTATTTTATTTTGTTAATATGTTTGGTTTTGTTCTCTGTCACCCCCTTCTAGACTGTGAGCCCGCTGTTGGGTAGGGACCGTCTTTATGTGTTGCCAACTTGTCCTTCCCAAGCACTTAGTACAGTGCTCTGCACACAGTAAGCGCTCAATAAATACGATTGATTGATTGATTGTCACCCCCTTCTAGACTATGAGCCCACTTTTGGGTAGGGACCGTCTCAATGTGTTGCCAACTTGTACTTCCCAAGTGCTTAGTACAGTGCTCTGCATACAGTAAGTGCTCAATAAATATGATTGATTGGTTGATTGATTGATTGAATAAGCGCTCAATAAATATGATTGAATGAATGAATGATGATAATAATGAGCCCGTTGTTGCACTGTCTCTATATGTTGCCGGCTTGTCCTTCCCAAGCGCTCAGTAAATACGATTGAATGAATGAATGAATGAATAATAATAATAATAATAATAATAATAATAATGAGCCCGTTGTTGGACAATCTCTGGATGTTGCGGGCTTGTCCTTCCCAAGCACTTAGTGCAGTGCTCTGCGCAGAATAAGCGCTCAATAAATACGATTGAATGAATGAACAATAATAATAATAATGACCCCATTGTTGGACTGTCTCTGTATGTTGCCATCTTGTCCTTCCCAAGCGCTTAGCACAGTGCTCTGCGCAGAATAGATGACTGAGGCACAGAGGAGTTGAGTGACTCATCTGGGGTCCCACAGCAGACAAATGGCAGCAAACTTTGTGACTCCCAGGCCCGTGCTCTATCCCTGTGCAGCAGACAAACGGCAGCAAACCTTGTGACTCCCAGGCCCGTGCCCTATCCCTATGCCATACTGCTTATCTAGTGATGGTTATCTATCTATTTACTGAGCGTTTGTATGGATTTATTACTTTATTTATTTTACTTGTACATATCTATTCTATTGTACAGATTTATTGCTCTATTTATTTTACTTGTACATATCTATTCTATTTATTTTATTTTGTTAATATGTTTGGTTTTGTTCTCTGTCACCCCCTTCTAGACTGTGAGCCCACTGTTGGGTAGGGACCGTCTCTATGTGTTGCCAACTTGTCCTTCCCAAGCGCTTAGTACAGTGCTCAGCACACAGTAAGCGCTCAGTAAATACGATTGATTGATTGATTGTCACCCTCTTCTAGACTGTGAGCCCACTTTTGGGTAGGGACCGTCTCAATGTGTTGCCAACTTGTACTTCCCAAGCGCTTAGTACAGTGCTCTGCACACAGTAAGTGCTCAATAAATCCGATTGATTGGTTGATTGATTGAATAAGCGCTCAATAAATACGATTGAATGAATGAATGATAATAATAATGAGTCCGTTGTTGCACCGTCTCTATACGTTGCCGGCTTGTCCTTCCCAAGCACTCAGTAAATACGATTGAAGGAATGGATAATAATAATAATAATAATAATAATAATAATGATTCCGTTGTTGGACCATCTCTGTATGTTGCTTGCTTGTCCTTCCCAAGCACTTAGTGCAGTGTTCTGCGCAGAATAAGTGCTCAATAAATACGATTGAATGAATGAATGAATGATGATGATAATAATAATAATAATGAGCCCATTGTTGGACCGTCTCTATGTTGCCAGCTTGTCCTTCCCAAGCGCTTAGCACAGTGCTCTGCACAGAATAGATGACTGAGGCACAGAGGCAGCAAATCTCGTGACCACCAGGCCCGTGCTCTATCCCTATGCCATACTGCTTATCTAGCGATGGTTATCTATCTAGGTACTGAGCACTCGCTTACTTTGTGGAGAGCCCCGTACAAAACGCTCGGGAGGATACACTCCAACAGAGTTGGTAGATGGGACCCCTGCCCAGAAGGAGTTTAGAGGAGGAGTTGGGTGTTAAAAACAGATTATTGGATTGGTTTCATCTTGTCCTTCCCAAGCGCTCAGTAAATACGATTGAATGAACGAATGAATAATAATAATAATAATAATAATAATAAAGCCCGTTGTTGGACCGTCTCTGTATGTTGCCGTCTTGTCCTTCCCAAGCACTTAGCGCAGTGCTCTGTGCAGAATAAGCGTTCAATAAATACGATTGAATGAATGAATGAATAATAATAATAACAATGAGTCCATTGTTGGACCGTCTCTGTATGGTGCCGTCTTGTCCTTCCCAAGCACTTAGCACAGTGCTCTGCGCAGAATAGATGACTGAGGCACAGAGGAGCTGAGTGACTCACCCAGGATCACGCAGCAGACAAATGGCAGCAAACCTTGCGACTCCCAGGCCCTTGCCCTGTCCCTATGCCATACTGCCATACGATTGAATGAATGAATTGATGAATGAATGATTGAATCAATCAGTCAATCGCATTTATTGAGCGCTTACTGTGTGCAGAACGCTGTACTAAGAATGAATGAATGAATATCAATAAATACGATGGAATGAATGAATAAATAATAACAATAATAATAATAATAGTGAGCCCGTTAGTTGGACCGTCTCTGTATGTTGCCGGCTTGTCCTTCCCAAGCGCTTAGCTCAGTGCTCTGCACAGAATAAGCGCTCAATAAATACGATTGAATTAATAAAATAATAATAATGAGCCCATTGTTGGACCGTCTCTATATGTTGCCGGCTTGTCCTTCCCAAGCGCTTAGCACAATGCTCTGCGCAGAATAAGCACTCAATAAATACGATTGAATGAATGAATAAAAATAATAATAATAATAATGAGCCCATTGTTGGACCGTCTCTCAATGTTGCCGGCTTGTCCTTCCCAAGCGCTTAGCACAGTGCTCTGCGCAGAATAGATGACTGAGGCACAGAGGAGTTGAGTGACTCGCCCGGGGTCACGCAGCCGACAAATGGCAGCAAACCTTGTGACTCCCAGGCCCGTGCTCTATCCCTGTGCAGCAGACAAATGGTAGCAAACCTTGTGACTCCCAGGCCCGTGCTCTACCCCTATGCAGCAGACAAATGGCAGCAAACGTTGTGACTCCCAGGCCCGTGCCCTATCCCTATGCCATACTGCTTATCTAGTGATGGTTATCTATGTACTGAGCGTTTGTATGGATTTATTACTTCATTTATTTTACTTGTACATATCTATTCTATTGTACAGATTTATTACACTACGTATTTATTTATTTTACTTGTACATATCTTTCTATTTATTTTCTTTTGTTAATATGTTTGGTTTTGTTCTCTGTCACCCGCTTCCAGAGTGTGAGTACACTGTTGGGCAGGGACCGTCTCTATGTGTGGCCAACTTGTACTTCCCAAGCGCTTAGTACAGTGCTCTGCACACAGTAAGCGCTAAATATAGATGATTGATTGATTGACTGATTGATTGTCACCCCCTTCTAGACTGTGAGCCCACTGTTGGGTAGGAAGTGTCTCTATGTGTTGCCAACTTGTACTTCCCAAGTGCTTAGTACAGTGCTCTGCACACAGTAAGGGCTCAATAAATACAATTGATTGATTGAATAAGCGCTCAATACATACGATTGAATGAATGAATAATAATAATAATGAGCCCGTTGTTGGACCCTCTCTATATGTTGCCAGCTTGTCCTTCCCAAGCACTTAGCTCAGTGCTCTGCACAGAATAGATGACTAAGGCACAGAGGAGTTGAGTGACTCGCCCGGGGTCACGCAGCAGATAAATGGCAGCAAACCTTGTGACTCCCAGGCCCGTGCCCTATCCCTATGCCATACTGCTTATCTAGCGATGGTTATCTATCTATATACTGAGCACTCGCTTGCTTTGTGGAGAGCCCCATACAAAACGCTCGGGAGGGTACACTCCAACAGAGTTGGTAGATGGGACCTCTGCCCACAAGGTGTTTAGAGGAGGAGTTGAGCTTTGAAAACAGATTATTGGATTGGTTTCATCACACCCCTCAGACAAACGTTTGAAGTCAATGCCTGCCAATGACGAAGTAAGAAATCATCTTTAGGAGGCGTGAAGATGGAACCATCTAGTCTCGGCTGGCTACAGCTTCAGCAGAACCCTTTTGTTTTTGCCTCGTGATGGCTTCTGCTTAGTTACTCGGTTTTATGCAGAAAAATTTGATCTCGCACCTGCAGTATTGGGGAACATCCAGCTCCTCAATTTCACTCGCCTTTGTCCCGCTACACATCCGCCATACACCCCCTGGCCTGGAATGACCCCCCACCCCACATCCGCCAAGCTCGCTCTCTTCCTCCCTTCAAGGCCCTACTGAGAGCTCACCTCCTCCAGGAGGCCTTCCCAGACTGAGCCCCCTCCTTCCTCTCCCCCTCCTCCCCCTCTCCATCCCCTCTACCTTACCTCCTTCCCTTCCCCACAGAACCTGTATATATGTATATATGTTTGTATGGATTTATTACTTTATTTATTTTACTTGTACATATCTATTCTATTGTATGGATTTAATACTCTATTTTACTTGTACATATCTATTCTATTTATTTTATTTTGTTAATATGTTTGGTTTTGTTCTCTGTCACCCGCTTCTAGACTGTGAGCCTGCTGTTGGGTAGGGACCATCTCTATGTATTGCCAACTTGTACTTCCCAAGCACTTAGTACAGTGCTCTGCACACAGTAAGCGCTCAATAAATACGATTGATTGATTGATGATTGTCACCCCCTTCTAGACTGTGCGCCCACTGTTGTGTAGGAACCGTCTCTATGTGTTGCCAACTTGTACTTCCCAAGCGCTTAGTACAGTGCTCTGCACACAGTAAACGCTCAATAAATACAACTGATTGATTGAATAAGCGCTCAATAAATACGATTGAATGAATGAATAATAATAATAATGAGCCCGTTGTTGGACCCTCTCTATATGTTGCCTGCTTGTCCTTCCCAAGCGCTCAGTAAATACGATTGAATGAATTAATGAATAATAATAATAATGAGCCCGTTGTTGGACTGTCTCTGTATGTTGCCGTCTTGTCCTTCCTAAGCGCTTAGCACAGTGCTCTGCGCAGAATAGATGACTGAGGTACAGAGGAGTTGAGTTACTCGCCAGGGGTCACGCAGCCGACAAATGGCAGCAAACCTTGTGACTCCCAGGCCCCTGCTCTATCCCTATGCAGCAGACAAATGGCAGCAAACCTTGTGACTCCCAGGCCCGTGCCCTATCCCTATGCCATACTGCTTATTGAGTGATGGTTACCTATCTATGTACTGAGCGTTTGTATGGATTTATTACTTTATTTATTTTACTTGTACATATCTATTCTATTGTACAGATTTATTACTCTATATATTTATTTGTTTTACTTGTACATCTATTCTATTTATTTTATTTTGTGAATATATTTGGTTTTGTTCTCTGTCACCCCCTTCCAGACTGTGAGCCCGCTGTTGGGTAGGGACCGTCTCTATGTGTGGCCAACTTGTACTTCCCAAGCGCTTAGTACAGTGCTCTGCACACAGTAAGCGCTCAATAAAGACGATTGATTGATTGATTGACTGTCACCCCCTTCTAGACTGTGAGCCCACTGTTGGGTAGGAACCATCTCTATGTGTTGCCAACTTGTACTTCCCAAGTGCTTAGTACAGTGCTCTGCACATAGTAAGCGCTCAATAAATATGATTGATTTATTGAATAAGCACTCAATAAATACGATTGAATGAATTAATAATAATAATAATGAGCCCGTTGTTGGACCGTCTCTATATGTTGCCGGCTTGTCCTTCCCAAGCGCTCAGTAAATATGATTGAATGAATGAATGAATGAATGAATAATAATAATAATAATAATAATAATAATAATGCGCCCGTTGTTGGACCATCTCTGTATGTTGCCGTCTTGTCCTTCCCAAGCGCTTAGCACAGTGCTCTGTGCAGAATAGATGACTGAGGCACAGAGGAGTTGAGTGACTCGCCCGGGGTCACGCAGCCGACAAATGGCAGCAAACCTTGTGACTCCCAGGCCCGTGCTCTATCCCTGTGCAGCAGACAAATGGCAGCAAACCTTGTGACTCCCAGGCCCGTGCTCTACCCCTATGCAGCAGACAAATGCCAGCAAACCTTTTGACTCCCAGGCCTGTGCCCTATCCCTATGCCATACTGCTTATCTAGTGATGGTTATCTATCTACTGAGCGTTTGTATGGATTTATTACTTTATTTATTTTACTTGTACATATCTATTCTATTGTACAGATTTATTACTCTATATATTTATTTATTTTACTTGTACATATCTATTCTATTAATTTTATTTTGTTAATATGTTTGGTTTTGTTCTCTGTCACCCCCTTCCAGACTGTGAGCCCACTGTTGGGTAGGGGCCATCTCTTTGTGTGGCCAACTTGTATTTCCCAAACGCTTAGTACAGTGCTCTGCACACAGTAAGTGCTCAATAAAGACGATTGATTGATTGATTGATTGATTGATTGTCACCCCCTTCTAGACTGTAAGCCCACTGTTGGGTAGGAACCGTCTCTATGTGTTGCCAACTTCTACTTCCCAAGTGTTAGTACAATGCTCTGCACACAGTAAGCGCTCAATACTATTGATTGATTGAATAAGCACTCAATAAATACGATTGAATGAATGAATAATAATAATAATGAGCCCGTTGTTGGACCCTCTCTATATGCTGCCAGCTTGTCCTTCCCAAGCGCTCAGTATATACAATTGAATGAATGAATGAATGAATAATAATGATAATAATAATAATTAGCCCATTGTTGGACCGTCTCTGTATGTTGCCGTCTTGTCCTTCCCAAGTGCTTAGCACAGTGCTCTGCGCAAAATAGATGACTGAGGTACAGAGGAGTTGAGTGACTCGCCTGGGGTCACGCAGCCGAAAAATGGCAGCAAACCTTGTGACTCCCAGGCCCGTGCTCTATCCCTATGCAGCAGGCAAATGGCAGGAAACCTTGTGACTCCCAGGCCCGTGCCCTATCCCTATGCCATACTGCTTATCTAGTGATGGTTACCTATCTATGTACTGAGCGTTTGTATGGATTTATTACTTTATTTTACTTGTACATATCTATTCTATTGTACAGATTTATTACTCTATATATTCATTTATTTTACTTGTACATATCTATTCTATTTATTTTATTTTGTTAATATGTTTGGTTTTGTTCTCTGTCACCCGCTTCCAGACTGTGAGCCCGCTGTTGGGTAAGGACCGTCTCTGTGTGTGGCCAACTTGTACTTCCCAAGGGCTTAGTACAGTGCTCTGCACACAGTAAGTGCTCAATAAAGACTATTGATTGATTGATTGACTGTCACCCCCTTCTAGACTGTGAGCCCACTGTTGGGTAGGAACCGTCTCTATGTGTTGCCAACTTGCACTTCCCAAGCGCTTAGTACAGTGCTCTGCACATAGTAAGTGCTCAATAAATATGATTGACATTGAATAAGCACTCAAATACGATTGAATGAATGAATAATAATAATAATGAGCCCGTTGTTGGACCGTCTCTATATGTTGCCGGCTTGTCCTTCCCAAGCGCTCAGTAAATACGATTGAATGAATTAATAATAATAATAATAATAATAATAATGATAATAATAATAATAATAATGAGCCCGTTGTTGGACCACCTCTGTATGTTGCCATCTTGTCCTTCCCAAGCGCTTAGCACAGTGCTCTGTGCAGAATAGATGACTGAGGCACAGAGGAGTTGAGTGACTCGCCTGGGGTCACGCAGCCGAAAAATGGCAGCAAACCTTGTGACTCCCAGGCCCGTGCTCTATCCCTGTGCAGCAGACAAATGGCAGCAAACCTTGTGACTCCCAGGCCCGTGCCCTATCCCTATGCCATACTGCTTATCTAGTGATGGTTATCTATGTACTGAGTGTTTGTATGGATTTATTACTTTATTTATTTTACTTGTACATATCTATTCTATTGTACAGATTTATTACACTATGTATTTATTTATTTTACTTGTATATATCTTTCTATTTATTTTATTTTGTTAATATGTTTGGTTTTGTTCTCTGTCACCCGCTTCCAGACTGTGAGCCCGCTGTTGGGTAGGGACCATCTCTATGTGTGCCAACTTGTACTTCCCAAGCACTTAGTACAGTGCTCTGCACACAGTAAGCGCTCAATAAATACGATTGATTGATTGATTGATGATTGTCACCCCCTTCTAGATTGTGCACCCACTGTTGGGTAGGAATCATCTCTGTGTTGCCAACTTGTACTTCCCAAGCGCTTAGTACAGTGCTCTGCACACAGTAAGCGCTCAATAAATACAATTGATTGATTAAGCGCTCAATAAACACGATTGAATGGAAGAATAATAATAATAATGAGCCCGTTGTTGGACCGTCTCTGTATGTTGCCGTCTTGTCCTTCCCAAGCGCTCAGCACAGTGCTCTGCGCAGAATAGATGACTGAGGCACAGAGGAGTTGAGTGAGTCACCCGGGGTCACACAGCAGACAAATGGCAGCAAACCTTGTGACTCCCAGGCCCGTGCTCAATCCCTATGCAGCAGACAAATGGCAGCAAATCTTGTGACTCCCAGGCCCGTGCCCTATCCCTATGCCATACTGCTTATGTAGTGATGGTTATCTATGTACTGAGCGTTTGTATGGATTTATTACTTTATTTATTTTACTTGTACATATCTATTCTATTGTACAGATTTACTACTCTATTCATTTTACTTGTACATATCTATTCTATTTATTTTATTTTGTTAATATATTTGGTTTTGTTCTCTGTCAACCCCTTCTAGACTGTGAGCCAGCTGTTGGGTAGGGACTCTCTCTATGTGTTGCCAACTTGTACTTCCCAAGCGCTTAGTACAGTGCTCTGCACACAGTAAGCGCTCAATAAAGACGATTGATTGATTGATTGATTGTCACCCCCTTCTAGACTGTGAGCCCACTGTTGGGTAGGAACCGTCTCTATGTGTTGCCAACTTGTACTT
The DNA here is from genome assembly GCF_015852505.1 of Tachyglossus aculeatus. NCBI lineage: Eukaryota > Metazoa > Chordata > Mammalia > Monotremata > Tachyglossidae > Tachyglossus > Tachyglossus aculeatus. Next base: position 9,994,241 of record NC_052080.1, read on the forward strand.
CCCAAGTGCTTAGTACAATGCTCTGCACATAGTAAGCGCTCAATAAATACTATTGATTGAATAAGCGCTCAATAAATACGATTGAATGAATAATAATAATGAGCCCGTTGTTGGACCCTCTCTATATGTTGCCGGCTTGTCCTTCCCAAGCGCTCAGTAAGTACGATTGAATGAATGAATAATAATAATAATAATAATAATAATAATGATAATGAGCCCGTTGTTGGACCGTCTCTGTATGTTGCCGTCTTGTCCTTCCCAAGCGCTTAGTACAGTGCTCTGCGCAGAATAGATGACTGAGGCACAGAAGAGTTGAGTGACTCGCCCGGGGTCACGCAGCCGACAAATGGCAGCAAACCTTGTGACTCCCAGGCCCGTGCTCTATCCCTATGCAGCAGACAAATGGCAGCAAACCTTGTGACTCCCAGGCCCGTGCCCTATCCCTATGCCATACTGCTTATCTAGTGATGGTTATCTATGTACTGAGCGTTTGTATGGATTTATTACTTTTTTTATTTTACTTGTACACATCTATTCTATTGTACAGATTTATTACTCTATATATTTATTTATTTTACTTGTACATATCTATTCTATTTATTTTATTTTGTTAATATATTTGGTTTCGTTCTCGGTCACCCCCTTCCAGACTGTGAGCCAGCTGTTGGGTAGGGACCGTCTCTATGTGCTGCCAACTTGTACTTTCCAAGCGCTTAGTACAGTGCTCTGCACACAGTAAGCGCTCAATAAATACAAATGATTGATTGATTGATTGTCACCCCCTTCTAGACTGTGAGCCCACTGTTGGGCAGGAACCGTCTCTATGTGTTGCCAACTTGTACTTCCCAAGTGCTTAGTACAATGCTCTGCACACAGTAAGCGCTCAATAAATACTATTGATTGATTGAATAAGTGCTCAATAAATACGATTGAATGAATGAATGAATAATAATAATGAGCCCGTTGTTGGACCCTCTCTATATGTTGCTGGCTTGTCCTTCCCAAGCGCTCAGTAAATACGATTGAATGAATGAATGAATAATAATAATAATAATGCGCCCGTTGTTGGACCATGTCTGTATGTTGCCGTCTTGTCCTTCCCAAGCGCTTAGCACAGTGCTCTGCGCAGAATAGATGACTGAGGCACAGAGGAGTTGAGTGACTCACCTGGGGTCCCACAGCAGACAAATGGCAGCAAACTTTGTGACTCCCAGGCCCGTGCTCTATCCCTGTGCAGCAGACAAACGGCAGCAAACCTTGTGACTCCCAGGCCCGTGCCCTATCCCTATGCCATACTGCTTATCTAGTGAGGGTTATCTATGTACTGAGCATTTGTATGGATTTATTACTTTATTTAGTTTACTTATACATATCTATTCTATTGTGCAGATTTATTACTGTATATATTTATTTATTTTACTTGTACATATCTATTCTATTTATTTCATTTTGTTACTATATTTGGTTTTGTTCTCTGTCACCCGCTTCCAGACTGTGAGCCCGCTGTTGGGTAGGGACCATCTATGTTTGGCCAACCTGTACTTCCCAAGCGCTTAGTACAGTGTTCTGCACACAGTAAGTGCTCAATAAAGACGATTGATTGATTGATTGTCACCCCCTTCTAGACTGTGAGCCTACTGTTGGGTAGGAACCGCCTCTATATGTTGCCAACTTGTACTTCCCAAGTGCTTAGTACAGTGCTCTGCACACAGTAAGCGCTCAATAAATATGATTGATTGATTGATTGATTAAATACCATCATTATTATTAATATTATTTAAGCTTGAACAAGTGGTTCCCTAGTCCTGGGGCTGGGAGATTTAGAGAGCAACCATTTTGGGCTCACCCTAGTTCATGGACATCATCATCTTATAAACTTCAGCCATATTCTCTGTCAGTCTGTATCTCTTCAGACTGAAGAGGCCTAAAAGGCTTTTTTTTTTTCTGGTTCCCTTAGAGTGCTGGGCAACCAGAGCTGCACAAAATCTCCCGGAAGAATGGTAATTATACTTTCTCTTTTGTGTTCACTAGCCTAGATGATGATTAGGGTATTTGTTAAGATTTCACTAAGTGTTAAGCACTGTTCCAAATACTGGGGTAGCTTCAAGTTAATTAGGTCAGACAGTCCCTATTTCAGATGGAGCTCATGTCTAATTAGGAGGGGGAACAGGTATTACATCCTCATTTTACAAATGAGGAAATTGAGGCAGAGAAGTGAAATGACTTACCCAAGGTCACACTGCAGGCAAGTGGCAGAGTTGGTATAGAGCCCAGGTCCTCTGACTCCCAGCCCTGTGCTCCATCCACTAGGCCATACTGCTTAATTAATGATGCCCAGCATACCATTAGCAATTCTGGTAGCTGCCAGTGGCCAACAAGAGTGGTAGTAATAACAATAATGACATGAGTCACAGTGGTAGTAATAAATACAATGGACATAGTAATATTGTTAGTATTGATGAGTGAGACATGATATGAGTAATAGTAGTAATATTGTTAGTAGTTGTAGTAGAAGTACTAATAATATATATAATAGCCATAGTAGTAATACTGTTAGTTGTAGTAGTAATGAAGCAGTGTGGCCCAATGGATAGAGCACAGGCCTGGGAGTGAGAAGACCTGGGTTCTAAACCCAGCTCTGCCACTTGTCAGCTGCATGACCTTGGGCAAGTCACTTGGCTTCTCTGTGCCTCAGCTTTCTCATCTGTAAAATGGGGATTAAGACTCTGAGCTCTATGTGGGACAGGGACTGTGTCCAACCCAATTATCTTGTATCTACCCCAGTGCTTAGAACAGTGTTTGGCACATAGTAAGCTCTTAAATACCATGATTAATGATGCTTATGGAGGATAAATGGGTCAAGGATAATTTTCTATAGCGACAGCTTACCTCAAGGTAAAAATTTGTAACTGCTGAGGAGGATTGCCATGAGTGGTTTGGGATGGAGAATCTGCTGCAATCAATAGTCACCCTGGGGCAAAGGGGACTGGTGAAAGTGAGCTGGGCTGGGGGACTCCCCAAGGGACCAGGGCCTTGGAACTGGAGGGAACCTAAGCCACAGCCACCCCGGATCACGACTCAAAGCACCACTGAGGCCCAGAGAAGTGAAGTGACTTGCCTCAGTTCACACAGCAGACACGTGGAAGAGCTGGGATTAGAACCCATATCATTCTGACTCAGGCCGGTGTCTATCCACTACACTACGCTGCTTTTCAGGTGCCTTCTGGGTGACCATGGGCAAGTCACTCCAATTCTCTGTGTTCAGTTTCTGTCGCTGTAAAAATGGAGATTCGATACCTGTTCTCCCTTCTACTTAGACTGTGAGCCCCATTTCCAACCTGATTAAATGCTCTCTACCAGAGCCCAGCACTTAACAAATACCATAGTTAAAACACCAGAATTGTCTGCGTCGATAAAAGGGCCAGACTACCCTGTAACCTAATGTCACTCACCTACGAGTAGCTAAATCTCTGTTATGGTGTTACACTTCCCGTGTTTTGCAAAGTGAAAGAAAAAAGAAAAAAGTCAACTCTGAGTTTCATGTACTGAACTTCCTGGGTCTGTCAGTTAAGAATACAGCTGAGCGCTTACTGTGGCTTCATATTTTCATCTTGGCCTTGATAATATCTAGCAGAGAAACATCCTTTAAGGACGATACCATAAATTAGAAATGATACAAGTTGGCCAAGTGAGAAGTGGAAGCACGAACTGTGTTTGAGACAAATTGTCCCTGGCCTAAATTTTCTCTTGATTAATAATATCACTGAAGGGAAAAAAAACCCATAAAATTCCAATCTAATCTTTCAGGGTCCAAATATGGCCCAGAGGTAAAGTTTATCAGGTTTCTAGATTAGCAGAATTTTTTTCTCTTTGTCTTTTATGCTTTACTGCAAGGATTTCTATCTTTTGCTTTAATTTGGAGGGAACAAACCAACACCCACAGTGTAAGTTCTGTGTTATCCAACAAAGACAAGAAAAGTGCTGCCTCTGAAATCCCATTTCACAATGAGATTTTCTTCAATTTCTCAACAAAACTGCCTCTCATAAAAGCCACTTTTTCTCCCTCTTAAATCAATCAATGCAGGGATCTTATTCAAACATTTAGTCTTTTTGAAGCCCAACTTTAATAATCACAAAAATATCTTCACCTCAATATGTAAGACTGCTTTGATGTGGAAAGACCCCACTAAATCATCTTTTAATCTGACAGAAACCCGGGAACCAGGTAATGACCAAATCTGGCTCACCTAAATGCTACTTTGTTTAATCACCTACTCTGTAGTAGGATTAAAAGCCTTTGCCTTTTGTTTCCCATGCTACACATCTTAATGCGGTAAATAGCACATCTCTTGGAACACGTTAGTTCAGGGGGAACAGAGAAATGAGCCACAAACTGGTACAAAAATACAGATGAGGCAGTCAAAAAAAAAATAATGAATTTAAGCTTTTTGCCCTGAGAATGGGTTTGTGGTTTGAGGGAAAAACTGATAATCAATACTGGCCATTTGAACTTAAAAACACACACGCTAAGTGGTGTGTGATGTTCACGTAGCCTGCAGTACAGATGACTAACTACTCATTTGCTTTGTCTAGGAGAAAAAAGAAAAAGAACATGAAAAATACGAAGCTAACAGCCCAATCAGAATTAAAGTGTCTAGGGGAAGGAAGACCTACTAAGCTGAAACTTTCACTTAAAACAATTTAGAAATCGCCTGCCACCAGGCTTGACAAATAAATGGGAAATCAGTAGGTGGCAGTCTCCCCTTTAATTTAGTGCTGAATGAATGCGATTTGTTTTACTCTCCCAAAACATTGTGCATGGGCACTGGGTTATTGAAATTGTTGTGTGCGGTGTGAAATACAAAACCCTCGCCTTATCCAGACCCGTATCCCAAAGAACGTGTTTTGATGAGTAGGTAGGTATATGAGCTCTGAATCCCTGTTTCGAAATTGCCATCGGACGATTAGAATTTGCCCTTCCCAAAATCTGCCTTCAAGTTCATTTCTTGTCTTAGACATATTTGTCTTGCTGCCATGCACCATTAAACAGAAGCTATGTTTCACTGCAGAGTTGTGCATGGTGTTCCAGCAGAAGAAACGGCTTCTGTTTATAAGCCGTAGCCCAGTTTTAAGTTATTTTGGTTCCTTTTGGATAAAAATACCATTTTAAAGCATCGGCGTTCTGCCTAGAGGTTTAAAAGGGAAAGGCATAAGTTGCTCAATAGACTTTCACTATTTAAACTGGTATTAGTCCTATTAACCCTGTGATAGATTTGTGTAATTTAGAAGTATTTGTTTGGTTTCCATCATGCACTGCCAAATATTAAGGCCGAAACAGTTTGGTTTTCCTGTAGTGATTCGCTTAGGACCACTGCTAATTTATCTTCAACAATGGAACTTTGTTTATTTGCTCTTGATGTAGTGATGTTGACCACTGCAGAGAAAGATTTTTATGTCCCTTACTGCCCCACCCCCAGCCATGTTTTTGTAGGATAGAGGATTATGGGACAGCAGTTACTGAATCAGGACATGGAACAGAGTCAGAATTAAAATGTCTTTTTAAGTATTGATTCCCATTCTCTTTTTCATGTTGGCTTCCTAGAATCTTCCCCAAGTAAGCATGAAAGGGTAATGAGTTTCTGAACACATGGAGTAATGGTGCACCCTTACATCAAAGCTTTCAGCAAATGCCTGGACGCTGCTTCCCAGCAGTACTAAACAACTTAAATATAATTAGCTGGAAGCCCTATGGGCAACATTTCCCCACTGGAGCACCTCTTACACTAATCCATTTATCAAGCTGACAGATGACTGAATCATTGATATTGTGGGCCCCATATTCCATTACTATTTCTCTAGTCAAAAACATCAGAGTGCTCCTTATTCTGTCTTTTGAGAAGAAAATATGGATTATTTGGGCAAGAGAGAAATCTAACAGTCTACTCTCCTTGGTGGCCAAAAGTGACATTATCAATTGACTGAAATCAATGTTGGTATTACAGCATCACACTTTATCCCGAAGAATTTTCTCAGTGTCACGACTGTAAAGACAGAGCGGGTGGGGTTACAAGGAAACGATAAGAGTGACTGCAAGGAGAAAGAAAATTGATCAAAGTTTTCTCTCTGGGTTTGTTAATATCACATCAATAATGGAATTTGGGAATCCTCCCCATCGGGCTCACATGGCAGTGTGAGCTGAGTGACTTCTCCCAAAATAGTGTTGCCAGGAGCAGGACTGTGAAATACCCTGCAAAGAAATCATGTCATTTTTTATTCCATTATGCCTGCCTCAGTGGGAAAACTGTTCCTTGAAATACATTCAAATTCTCTACCACAATCATTCCTACAGAGATGAAAACACAGTCAACATTAATATCTTTAAACAACATAAATAATAATAGTAATAATCACAATATCAAAGCAGCTAAGCAGATATGGAGGATATCCCTATTCCCTTCCACTGCTACTTCAGTGCATCCATGTCACTCACCTAAATACTTCCCTATAGAACTTAGGTACTATTTATAATTTATTTTACTGTCTGTTTCCCCCCCACCAAACTTCAAGCTTCCTGTGGGTGAATACAGTGTCAATTAACAATTGAATTGTACTTTTCCAAGTACTTAGCACAGTGCTCGGCCCAGAGGTACCCCATGTGGGGTAGGGTTAGGACCTGAGCAGACTACCCTGTTCCTTCGCCAGCACTTAGTATAGTTCTTGGCGCAAAGTAAGTGCTTAACAAATATCACCACTATTTAAGTAAGCACTGAGTATATACTACTGATCGACTGATGATCTCCTTAGCCTCCCCAACAGCACCAGAAATCTCCATGTTCTCTCAAAAGAAATGATGCCCAGGGATACGTGGGCAAGTCAGAGGTTGTGGGCCGGGTGGACTGTTAAAAAGGGTCAAACCTCCTGCATGTTTTGTCCATTGAGGTCTTAGTCTCATATCAGCAGGAGATATTATATCTTGGCCCACGGCAGGAGTGACTCAGTGGGCTATGAATTTGCCATATCTTTTCTCTATCACACTGTGAAGATAATATAGTTCTTGGCAATGATACTTGGTTTAGCCTGCAGGGATTTGGAAATATTGGCTGGCCAGGGCTTCTTCTGGCTCTGGTAAAGGAATACATTTGCTTGGTTTGTGGCTCGGTTTGTGAATTTACATGAGACCTGAAAAGGAAACGAGCAGGGAATCCTGAGAACTCCATATCCGTTTAACATCCCATTTAATTTCGAGCAATGACCAAATTTCCTTCCTTTGCCCAGAAAGGAAAAGTATACTCCCATTCACATCCATTAGATTGTCAGGCCCTAGGGTCAGGGTCCTTGTATGAATCAACATCAACGTGCTTTTCATTGCATTTGTATAGTGCTTCTCATACTGTAAATGTGTAATAATTGTTGTTGATCTCTTTAATACAATACCTTTTTTTGTAATAGCAAACATAAAAGGGTTTTATCATTATAGCCTGATGATTTTCTTACAGAAACATACACCAATTAAAAAAATCTTAAGCATGGAAATGAGCAAAATTGACTGGAATGCCATTATGATGTTTACTGTTGGTATTTTTAGAAAAAATTTTAGAAGCTAAATCTAAGCCTCTCATGCATATTATGCCCATTTGGCCTCTGAATAACACACACAAGAGGCATATAGCTCTGCAAAATGAAACAGAGTGCTGAGAATATCAATTGAATTGGGGACATTGAGATTTCCAGTCTGGCTAATTCAGATTTTAGTCCTCAATTACTTATTTGTGGACATAAACCTTCTCATGGTGAAACAGTCTATCTTCGCTCACCTCATGTAGAACAAATTTCTGGTCCTATGCAAGAATCTAAAGAACTGTTCTTTTTAACACCACATTTATAGAAAAACATTTGAAATTGCTTGCTTTACATTTGTGTTCCATCCCCTCTCTTAAAAAGCTGCTGAATTGAGGCTGCCTTAAACAGAAAATACCAACTCAGCAAATGTTCTGACCCAAGATACAAGGAAGCAGTTCTGCCTATCGTCAATTCCTGGATAGATTGATCAATTGGCTACAGATCACCTTTCTGGTGAGGGTTAGAATTGTCTGTGGTGTCTCAATATTCTGCCCTCTCCAGGGGAAAGGACAGCTGATGAATGGCTAATTCCACCTCTCCTAAGGAAAGGGGCCCCAATTTGGGAGCAAAAGGCAATAACAGTGATAACTGTGTCCCCTTGATTTTGAGCGGGGCTCTTTCCCAGAAGATCTCAAGGAGCCTGACTCAGTCATCACCAATGGTATTTACTGAGCACTTACTGTGGGCAGAGCCCTGTACTAAGTGCGTGGGAAAGTACAAAACAACAGAGTTGGTAAACTTGTTCCCCACAACGAACTTATATTCGACTTCAAAACATCCCTTGCAGTTAGTCAGGACACCATACAACACTCTGTATGAGATAAGTTCCTTGAGGACAGAGGCCATGTCTACTCATGCTATTGCATCTTCCAAGCACTTCCAAATACAGTGCTCTGCCCACTGTAGGTACCCAATCAATACTAGTGATTGGTTCATTGATTCACTCATTCGTTCAACTGATGAGGAAATGAGCTCACCCCAGTAGTTAGTCAGTTGTAGAACTTGTGTAAATTGTTGAGTTTTCAGTATTTCTTCTTCTGACTAGGTATTTATGCATTTTTATGAGTATGAATTCATGGAAGGAAAAAGACAATGCATGCTTAGACCATGGGCCTCAGAGTCCGATGGTCCTGGGTTCTAAACCTGGCTCTGAGACTTGTCTGCTGTGTGACCTTGGGGAAGTCACTTCACTTTTCTGTGCCTCAGTTTCATTTGTAAAATGGGGATTACATTCTTAGATTGTGAGGTCCATGTGGGACAGGGACTGTGACCAACCTGATCATTTTATATCCACTCCTATGTTTACTAGAGTTCTTGGTGCATAGGAAGTACTTAAATGCCAGTATTCTTATACCACTATTATTAGTAGTAGTATAATAATAATCAGAAAATCCATATTCCTTTCTATATCACTGCAGCAAAGATGATTTTGGGAGACCATAAAAACTTGAAGGAAAAATATGACAAACATCTTTCTAAGACTTTCTTGTATCAGTCCTGTGGACAATTTTCTTGTTAAGATGGTATCATTAGACATTCTCATTCACTCAATCATATTTATTGAGCGCTTACTGTATGCAGAGCACACTCTCCCATTCCAGAGTTCAATAAGTTGGATGGCATTTCTTTAAAACCTAGTGATTCAGGGTAAACCTGAAAATTTTGGGAGGAGGGTTCTAAGAAACCTCCTCCCCCAAAACAATAGCTTCATTGGCAATTAAAACTCTCAAACCTAGTCATCTTCTGTTGGGCAATTCTGCAGTTCAGTTGCTCTTTCACGAGTATTTCAGCATTTCAGTAAACCTCATTTTAAGGATGGGTCCTTGACCACATTTTAGGATGCAACTCCAATGGACGGAATAAGAAAACTTGCTCGATTGGTCTGTGTGTGAATTTTGAGTATATTTCCAGAAATAAAAACACATTATCCCATAATGAATATTTTGATATATGCTGTGCTATAATGAAAGGAGAAGTTAAAAGACGGAAAAACTATGCTGCATCAAATTTCCTGGTCCTTGATCAGAATTTTTCAAAAGACCTCCAACAGACCCATTTTACTGAGGAAGAATGATTTTGAAACACACACACACACACACACACACCCAAACATATGTTCCAAACATAACTGCAATAAACCAAAGGAAAAAATGAATGAGTTTTAAAGTGCCTGTTATACTGTACTCTCCTAAGCGCTTAGTCAAGTGCTTTGCACACAGTAAGCCCTCAATAAATATGACTGAATGAATGAGAAACCTCCTCAATTTGATTGGAATTCTGTGGGCATTCTTATGTTTTGTAAAAGGATATGGCCCCAAAACAAAGGACTTAAAATCAAACTTTAAAAATCCAGACAGAAAAAGAAGCTAGGCGACCAATCTAGACTTCACTAGCGTACCGTAAATCAATGGTATTTATTGAGCACTTACTGTGGACACAGTACTGTACTAAGTTCCTGGGAGAGTAAAATACAACTGAATGTGTAGACATGATCTTTACCCCCAAGGGGCTTACCATCTAGTGGAAAGAGCTTAAGATCTATTGCCTTAATGAAGCAGCAACTATGACAGGTCCTCTTAATCAATTTCTAATTACATTTTAAATGGGAGAAACATGCTGGGTATGGGTGACTTTGGACCGATTTCTGCAAAATGGTATGCACGCCATTATAATGTTACATTGTGTGCCCCACACTATGCATAGTATTCCATGTGTGTCTAGATCCAATACTTTGAGGAATATCAATTACCAACCCTTTAATAGCATAAGCTTCTAAATATGAAGAAAATGTTAAAAAAAAAGCTGACAACGTGTATCTTCTCAACGTGTTAAAAGGTGATGTTAGAAGGACCTGGGTTCTAATCTAAGACTCTGCCACTAGTCTGCTATGTGAAATTGGGCAAGTCACTTACTTTCTCTGTGCCACAGTTAACTCATCTGTAAAATGGGGATTAAGACTGCAAGCCTCATCTGGGACATGGACTATGTGATTAGCTTGTACCTATCCCAGTGCTTAGTACTGAGTCTGGCACAAGGTAAGGGCTTAATAATAATAATAATAATAATAATAATAATAATAATAATAATAATAATGGCATTTGTTAAGCACATACTATGTGCAAAGCACTGTTCAAAGTGCTGGGGAGGTTACAAGATGATCAGGTTGTCCCACCGGGGGCTCACAGTTTTAATCCCCATTTTACATATGAGGTAACTGAGGCACAGAGAAGTTAAGTGACTTGCCCAAAGTCACACAGCTGACAGAGCCGGGATTTGAACCCATGACCTCCGACTCCAAAGCCCGGGCTCTTTCCACTGAGCCATGCTGCTTCTCTAATAAATACCATTAAAAAATGGAGACTCTTCCCAACCATTCTTGAACGGCGGGAGCAGAAGAATACAGAATAGAAATTTCCTACTTCGAAAATTATCTTAATATTTATTCCGCGTGGCTCAGTGGAAAGAGCATGGGCTTTGGAATCAGAGGACAAGGGTTCAAATCCCGGCTCCGCCAACTGTCAGCTGTGTGACTTTGGGCAAGTCACTTAACTTCTCTGTGCCTTGGTTACCTCATCTGTAAAATGGGGATGAAGACTGTGAGTCCCCCCCATGGGACAACCTGATCACCCTGTAACCTCCCCAGCGCTTAAAACAGTGCTTTGCACATAGTAAGCACTTAATAAGTGCCATCATTATTATTATTATTCCCTAAAATGTGCCATGTAGACTTCTTAGGGATTATGGCCAACTGAAAAAATATGTGCAAATATGCTTTGCACATAGTAAGCGCTTAATAAATGCCATCATTATTATTATTATTCCCTAAAATGTGCCATGTAGACTTCTTAGGGATTATGGCCAACTGAAAAAACATTTCAACTTCTGTCTTGGCGATAGCACTAAATGCTACCTAACTTGTTGGCCAATTAGCACAGGTTAACTGGATGTTATTGGATGCTCGGAATTCTTTTCACAACTTGGTAGAGATGGGCTGAAGAGCCCCTAGGCTCAAAGGACTGGCACCGGGAATGATTTTTGGAAGTTGCCACCTCAGATATGCCTCCTGATTGGCTCATTCTTCCACCCAATCAATAAATATTATCTGGGTGCTGTAAAGCCTAGGCTCTCCCTTGTTCCTTCCCATTCCTCATCAGTCAGCTTCGTTCTTGAGCACAACACCATGACTTTCTAGATGAGCAATTACTCCCTCCAGTTACAATTACTCTCCCCACCTTCAAAGCAAATCTCCTCCAAGAGGCCTTCCCTGACTAAGCCCTCATTTCCTCTTTTCCCACTCCCTTCTGCACCTCTCTGATTTGCTCCCTTTATTCACCACCCCCAAGCCCCACTTCACTTCTCTGTGCCTCCGTTCCCTCATCTGTAAAATGGGGATGAAGTCTGTGAGCCCCCTGTGGGACAACCTGATCACCTTGTATCCTCCCCACTGCTTAGAACAGTGCTTTGCACATAGTAAGTGTTTAAATGCCATTATTATTAGTATATATACATTTTATTTACTTACATTAATGCCTGTTTCCCCCTCTGCACTCTGAGCTTCTTATGTGCAGGGGATGTGTCTACCTACTCTGGTAAAGTCTACTCTCCCAAGTGCTTAGTATAGTGCTCTGCAACACAGCAAGTGCTCAATATATGTGTTGATTCAAGATTGATTGAGCTGTAGGGGTAGCTCGATAGGGAGGAAAGAGAAAACAAGGAAGGGGTGTGGGAAAACCTAAAACACTTAAACCAAGGTTCCTCAAAGATTTGGGGGTCAGCTAGAGCCACAAAATGTTGATTCTGTCAGCCAAGTGTTGTACATTCCCAAGTGCATATTGGTGGCAAATTTCAAGTGTGGTGGGAATCTACCAATGTGAAATTTAGAGATTCCCAGAGGAAAATGCTTTTCCTGAGTGATCTGAAGCTGCCTACACTTAAAAGACAACATCTTACGGCTAAGCTTATTCTTGTCAGTTGCTTGGTGTTTACAACGTGATACCACATTAATCAAAAAATATTTCAACATTGAAATGTCTCAGGCTGCATACTGAGAAGTGATTAACTCACCACCTTCAGTGTGCTACAAAGACAAAAGGTTGAAGGTTGAAAAATGTTTAAACCCAGAAGAAATGCAATATCGTTAAAATATATTGCTTCTCTTCCCTCTCTGTGGTTGCTATACTGTGCTGCTTATGAGAAGCAGGGCGTGACCAAAAGGATACCCTGTTTAATGACATTTTTCCTCCCACCTCGAGGGCATCCCTAGAAGGATGGCCCACTGGCACATCGAACACAATATATCCTAAACTAAACACTGCAACTTCCCTCTCACATCCTTGTCCATCTAACTTTGCAATCACAGCTGACATCACCATCTTCCCCAACTCCCTGGTCTATAATCTTCCCACAATCCTTGACTCCTCTCTTTCTTTCAAAGCCCACATTCAATCTATTGCTAAATCACAGTGGTTCTTCCTCTGCAATACTTCTAGAAACTGTCCCTTACTCTCTGCCACAGTGGTCTAAACATTTGTCATAAACCTGGTTTGAATAGTGCATCAGCCTCCTCGCTGACTCCCTTGCCTACCCTGTATGAAATCTTTCACTTTGCCCAGAACATTCGGACAAGTATGGTGTCTGCCCACAGTATCTTGTATCTATCTTAGTGTTTGGCACAGAGTAAGCACTCAACAAATTCTATTATAATAATTTTTCTAAACCATTTTTCTGTTCATGTCTCTCCCCTCCTCCACAATCCTCCCCACTGCTGATTGTTACCCTTTCCCCTCTGCATCAGACACTCCTGACCATTGGCTATAAGAAACCAAATCAACTCTTTCCACTTTACTTAGCCCTCCTTTTCCCTCACTGCTCCCCAGATCACATATTTGATTTCTCTCTGAGGGAACAAGGCCTGCAAGTATGAGAGCTTCTGAGTGCCCAGCACCAGCCCATAATTCTATAATCAATTCCTCTGCACAAGTTCTCAGTCCTGAGGCTGGAGGCTCACCGTCATTTCTGACGGGAGTCATCAATTTCTACTCGATCCCGACTCTCCGGTTTACATCGATACGGGTCAACTCCTGGTTCCTAGAGCAGTCCAACCACGATAACAACCATAGATCATTAAGGGGATACCTTATCTGTACTGCCAAATCATCAATAAATGTGAAATTTGGTAAGCCTTTACCATGTGTCAAGTACTGTACTGTACCAAGTGCTGGGGTAAAATTATATAATACAAGATAATCAGGCTCCTCATGGGGCTCACAGTCTGAGTTGTAGGAAGAACAAGTACTGAATCCCCATTATACAGTTACAGGAACTGAGGCAGGGAGAAGTTAAGTTGACTTGCCTAAGGTCACACAAGTGGTGGAGCTGATTAGAAACCGGGTCCTCTGAGTCCCAAGCATTGCTCTTCAGCAACTTGAATTGTTTAAGCTCCATGACAATAGGCTTAAAGCCAGCCAATAAAAAAGAACAAGTCTAATGGGTCCTCTTTCCAGAAATGGAGAGAAACAGATGAAATGTTTCCTGCTGCCTTCAGCTCGGGGTGGGGCACAGGAGGTTGAAACTGGTGAGCCAATTCCCTGTGGAATTCCCTCTGTCCCCAGGGGGCTTTTTAATGATGCAGAAAGTCATCCTCAGCAGACTCCAAGGGAAGAGACTGTCTCTGAGGGCAGAACATTCTCAGTGCTCTAGCAAAACATCTTTGACAGGGCAGCATCAATTTACAACAGATCCCCCAATTAGATGATCATTAGGAATTTGGGGGCAATTTTTTCAAATGCAATGGATCGATCCCAAACGACACCTCATTTCCATGGCTGAATGGTCGATATTTCAGAAACTTTTTCCCCCTACATATATGGCACTGATTATTTGTCATAATTTGAATGGAAACACAAATTGTCAGCTTTATCACCTACTTATCTGTAAGTCGATAAGCCTACTTTCAATAATCCATTTCTTGCTAATGGCAAATTAATTGCATTAGTTAAATAATCACATTCAGAAAGAACTAACCTGGGTAAAAATAATGGACTTCCACACTATCCAAACAGAGACTATCTATAGACTAATGGATATTAAAAGTTTTTTCCCTTATGAAAATCATGTTTGATAATAATAATAATAATGATGGCATTTATTAAGTGCGTAATCTGTGCAAAGCACTGTTCTAAGCACTGGGGAGGTTACAAGGTGATCAGGTTGTCCCACGGGGGACTAACATTCTTAATCCTCATTTTACAGATGAGGTAACTGAGGCCCAGAGAAGTTAAGTGACTTGCCCAAAGTCACACAGCTGACACTTGGCGGAGCTGGGATTTGAACCCATGACCCTGGCTACAAGATTAAGACTGTGAGCCCCATGTGGGACATGGACTGTATCCAATCTGATTAGCTTAGTACATGACAAATATCATAAGAAAAAAAAAGACATCTATAAGCAATGGCAAAAGAAATTTGGAGTCTCTCAGAACTGTTCAGTTTTCCATTTTCTACTGCAATGCTTTATGTCTCACAACGTACATCATTTCAAAATCTTTACCCAACTTAAAAGGAAAATCAAGAGGTGGAGGAATTTTCTGAGTAGAGACAAAAGAACCAAATGTTTTTTTTAACACACCTTGATAGATCCCATTCACATTCCTTTTATTGGAACACTAATGGGAACTGCACAGCACCCTGCATGTTTTAAGTGGCAACATTTAAGAAAGAGGAGTTTACAAAGTTAAGGGATACAGAGGGGTATATGGTGTATGCCCTCCAGGAGAATGAGTAATGGTGAGTTAATGAGCTTCCATATTTTAATCTTGTAATCTATTGTTCTGACCTTCAGCATTGTCATTCTTTGAAAATTATGGTTTTAAAATGACAAGATCTGAGGCAAACATTTAGCTAATGTGAGCACTTCAGCAAATAAACGTACCCTCCTAAGCACTTAGTACAGTGCTCAACACACTCAAAGCGCTCAAATACTATTGACTGATTGACTAAATGGCAGAGGCTACTCCTTGAGTCTTATAACTAGGCTCTATGATAACAGAATTTGCATTTCTATAACAAAAATGATGCCACTGGTGCTTTTTAATTTTTCTTTTTCCCTGTGTCCTGTGATGGTCAGTTCAAGTGCCCAGAGCCATATGGGCCTTTCTCCACATAGGGAAAGATTCCATAAACCGCAAAACAAACCGAAATCTAGACCCATTTCTCTCAGCTCCTCTGGAAGTGGAGAAGCAGCATTGCATATTGGATAGAGCACGGACTTCATCAGAAGGTCACGGGTTCTAATACCAGCTCTGTCATTTGTCTATGTGACCTTGGGCAAGTCACTTCACTTCTCTGTGCCTCAGTTACCTCATCCGTAAAATGGGGATTGAGCTCCACATGGGACAGGGACTGTGTCCAACATGATTTGCTTGTACCACCCCAGTGTTTAGTACAGTGCCTGGCACACAGTAAGCTCATAACGAACACCACAATTATTATTATTATTATTACCATTAGGGGAAATAGCCCCTTAGCAAGATTGCAAATTTAGCATCTCCTCTGTCAGGAAAAGATGCTTAGAGGGCTATATGAGCTGTCACAGAGTTAAGGTTTACTGATTGCCATCATAGATTCCCCTCAAGGTTTCCAGATGATGATGATGGTGTATGCTGAGTGCTGTTCTTTATTAAGCGCTGGGGTAGATACAAGATAATCAGATGGAATCTAAGCTCTGTTCCCATGTAGGGCTCACAATTACTGAACAAGAACCTTCACTTCAACGACACTTGTTGATGCAATTCTATAATGTCTTTGTTACGGTACTTGTTAAGCATTTACTATATGTCAAAAACTCTTCCAAGTGTCGGGGTAGATACAAAGTAATCAGGTTGGACATAGTTCCTGCCCCACATGGGGCTCACAGCCTAAGTAAGAGGGAGTGGGCTTTAATCCCCTTTTTAACAGCTGAGGAAAATGAGGCACAGAAAAGTTAGGTGACTCGACAAAGGTCATACTGCAAACAAGTGGCAGAACTGGGATTAGAACTCAGATCCTCGGATTCCAAAACCCGTGTTTTTTCCATTAGATCATGCTGTGGGTGTGAGCCAGAATGTGAAATCCCAGAGTAAAGCAATTATATTTTGCAGCTGGGTAAATATACCACATTTAGGGCTGTTGGATGTGGGAGGAGAGGGAGAAATAAGCCATTAGCGGCTTCTCTGCATATTGTTCAATATCAGAAAGGCTATGGGTTTTCCTTTGTGGGGAAGAAATGTCTGCAGTGTTCTACAAGTGAAAAGGGAGTCTATAAATTCATGCAAGTGTCCTCACCAAACATACACGCTGAAATTCAAGTTCCATCTCAGAACCGTTAACCTTTAGTTACATTCTGACAGCAACTGAAAACTTGAAAGGCACTTCTCATTTCCCAACTTCCAGCCTTCCTGTGCACTTTACAAGATCTGAGGCAAACTTTCAGCTTATGAGAGTAAGTAATTCAGTAAGTAAGGTTTAGTGAACTGCTCAAAATTTCCAGCTCAGGAGGAAACCTTTTCTAAACCTTTTTGCGTGCAACAATATCAGAGTATTTAGGCCAGAATGACGACACCACAACCATTGTGTGGCTTCAATTCTTCCTGCTGTTAAGGATGAATCATCCAACTGCAAAGGTTGTGAGACATTGGGACACACTCTAACAGTCAGCTTTTCTTGGTAAGATTTGTCAAAAACCCACAACTGGTGATTCAGGTTCTATACAGGCATCCTGAAACAATGAAACTCGAAGGGGCCTCCAGTAAAACTGCTCATTTGTCCACTCCACATTCTACTTCTCCCCACCTATTCTACTGGTGGGACAGCCTCCCAAGTTATCTCTTTTCCCTTTATTTTATTTTTTTCAAAATGGTATTTGTTAAGCGTTTACTTTGTGCCAGATACTATACTAAGCACTGGGGTAGGTGCACACTAATCAGGTTGGGCGCAGTCCATGTCCCACATGGGGCTCCCAGTTTGAATTCCCATTTTACAGATGAAGTAACAGGCACAGAGAAATTATGTGACTTACCCAAGGCCACACAGCAGACAAGTGGCGGAGCTGGGATAAGAACATAGGGTATTCTGACTCACAGGCCCATGCTCTATCCAGTAGACTTTGCTGCTTTTCGGGGCCTGTAGCAGGTATGAACCCTTTCTAGATAGTAAGGATGGAAACCAAGGACACAGAAAAAGAGAACGCGGCAGGAAGAGAGGGAAGATGAGAAGAAGAGGAAATACTTCTAACACACAAATGGAAGCAATGTTCCTTCCTTCATTCTAGGTCTCCAGAAGCAATTGGGCACTAGCTCTATATTATATGCCCCCAAGTGTTTAGTACAGTGCTCTGGATGGAATAAGTGTTTAATAAATACTACGGATAGATTGATAATTGGGTACCACAAGCTACTTTGGGGTCTTCCCTAAAGCAGGAGCGGCATAGCTGAGAAGAGAGTCCCTCAAAGTAGGTTTCCCATAGCTGCATCAACCCGTTCAATTCCATCTTATCGAAACATTGTTCCCTCTGCCTTCACCGTCCCAGGAATACCCTTCCCCCTTTCAACATAACATCCAAAACAAAATTAATTCATTTGACATATGTGATATTTGTACATGTCTGCATCATCCCCCCACTTCCACCCCAACAGCACTTAGGTACCTATCTGTCATTTATTTATTTATATTAATGTCTGCCTCCCCCTCTAGACTGTAAGCTCATTGTGGGCAGGGAATGTGCTTATTGTTGTACTGTGTTCTCCCAAGCACTAGTTAGTACAGTGCTCTGCACACAGTAAGTGCTCAATAAATGGATTGAATGAACTGGACAGACGGTCACCATTCCAATGCTTTCTTCAGAGCCCACCACAATCCCATGTAAAGTGAATAAATTATCTTGCTGCTGACAAACTCCCTGAGTCTGAACTATTTCCCGTGCTTCCTAATCTACTGCAACATGGAGTCACTGCCTCATACAGGCATTACGGAGCAGGGGATTGCCTCTCTAGATGAATTCAGATCTGGGTGATAATTTGTGTTATGGTGAGGAGGCACAGAGGGTGGAGATTGAGGTAGGAAAGGAGGGGAAGGCTGAGAGTGGATTACTGAGAAAGGTCTCCAACTCAGCTTTGTTAGTCTTGGTTTGGGGAAAGTACGCACTGAGTGCCCTACCACATAGACTACTTTGCCGTATTATTGGCTCCCCTGAGTCATGCTCTTCCCTCGTTTCCCCCTTGAATTGATTCTAGAATAATGATGTCCAGATGGGGAGTGGAGTGCTCAGAAGCAGCAGAGACCTAGTGGAAAGAGCACAGGACTGGGGGAGGGGTGGGGGGGGCAAACAACCTGGGTTCCAATCTCAGCTCTGCCACTTGCCTGCTGTGTGACCTTGGCAAAGTCCCTTCACCTCACCATACCTCACTTTCCTTATCTGTAAAATGGGGATGAAATTATCTATTCTCTCACTCCCTTGGACTATGAGTGTCATGTAGAATAGGGACTGTGCCTAATTGGATTATTTTGCATCTATCCCAGCACTTAAAAACAAGCCTTGGCCCTTGAGAAGCAGTTTGGCCTAGTGGCAAGAGCCCGGGCTTTGGAGTCAGAGGTTGTGGGTTCTAATCCCTGCTCTGCCACTTGTCTGCTGTGTGACCTCGGGTAAGTCACTTAACTTCTCTGTGCCTCAGTTACCTCATCTGTAAAATGGGGATGAAGACTGTGAGCCCCACGTGGGACAACCTGATTACCTTCTATCCCCCCAGCGCTTAGAACAGCGGTTGGCACATAATGAGCATTTAACAAATTCCATCAGTACTATTACTATTTCGAGTGCTTAACCAACACCGCAATTACTATGTTATTCAGAGTAAATACCACGACCTAAAATTAGCACCTAGTAGCCGCGGAGGGGCGGTTTCGGGGGAAACTGCTCCTAGCGCCCACAACTGGTAAAATTCAGAAGCCCTTGCGCCTGCCTTGTTTCCTCTTTCCTTTAAGCCCCAAAGACCCTAAGACAAAATGTGACTTTTCTGGTTCAATTTCAACTGGTGAAAATTTCCTGGTTCATCCCCTACCCAGCACTCTGTCTAAGCTAATTTGCTCCTGAGTTTTTTTTTCTTCCTTGGCCTTCTCTTCACTGTAAGATGCCATTAACTTCCTAACCAGGAGCTGACCATCCATGTGAAATTTGAATTTTTTCTTATATTAGGAATCCAACTGGCTGGGTGTCAAACAACATTTGCCACTTATAGTAGTCTGAAGCATACTCTATATTTATTTCCATTTTCTCACCAGCCATTTAACCAGGTTTGCTTACATTTCATCTTATGAATACAGCTACATTAATTTTTTTTCTCTTGAAAGAGTGCACCTGCTTTTTTTCTTTAGTGATTCTATGGGTTATTAGAAAAAAGAAACCACGGAGAGCTCAGTGCATTTGGAAATTCAAAATGAGGAAATATAAGATAAGAGAACAACATAAAATGGGGAAAAATTTGAATTGTCCATTATTAACGCTGATGGGAAACAATATGCCTTCTGACCTGTATGTAATGCCAGCACTTTACTCTCTACTGTGGCAGCCACAGAAAATAAAAACATTTTAAATAAACAGATTAAAATAAATGTTCCAAGACATTCCTTGTTCACTGAGTTCAGAAAATTGGCGATACCCTTACCAATTTAATTTCTTTCAATTCCTCACCCTGCATTACTGCATTAAGTCTGAGCTACGTCTTTCCATTTTAGTGTCATAAATACCAGGAGAAAAAAAAAAAAGAGGTGATATCTACCAACTCTACTGGACTTTCCCTAGTGCTTAATTCAGTGATCTGCACACACAATAAATCTTATAGATCTTATTAACAGTGGAAGACTATATTATAAATGTTTGGAAAAATACCATTTCCCTGTTTCATTGACCTCTATTTAATTTTGACCTATGGACACAGAAAATGCAACTCTTTCATTGTATGTTGCACTACCACCAGAAAGGCTTCTAAATTGATCACTTGTGAAATGTAAAAAAAAAAAAAAAAAAATTACAGCTACAGGAAAAATTCCATGGTAATAAAGAACTCATGACAATAAAATGTAGTCAAACCCTCAACCATAATCCTTAGCTACAACAATGTCCGACCTTCAATTAAAATGATCTTAAAGTTCTTCTCTTAAGGCAGGAACTAGCACCTGGCTGGCAGCTTCTTATTTTTTCAGGGAAATACATTCCAAAATGTGCATTTTGGGGAAGAGGAGAAAGATGGACCAAAAAGAGGTCCTAAAGTATTTCCTCTTCATTAGTATCATCTGCCCCCTTTCGTCTTCCATCCTGGTGCATTTTTTACTACTCTACCACTTACCTGCCAGGTGACCTCGGGCAAACCACTTAACTCGACTGTGCCTCAGTATCCTCATCTGTAAAATGGGGGTGAAATACCCATTGTCTCCCTCCTTTAGACCGTGAGCCCCATGTGCAACAGGGACTGGGTCTGACCTGATTGTCTTGTATTTACCCCAGTGATCAGCACTGTGTTTGGCACATAGTAAGCATTTAAATACCACAAATATTATTATTATTATTACTAGGCTACTACCCAGAACAGAAAGAGTGGAGTTATTAATGTGGTCATCTACCCTTAAACCTCCCTTCTCTCCCAGACCTTCATTTGGAGTGCCCTTCTGTGACCTTGTCAAGGGCTCACATTTAAGTTTCCTCCACTGACCAGGAGTGGGTGTGGGTTTGGGCCACTCAAACCTTGAGGGTCGCCAGCACTTCTCATTCTCTCTCCCTCCTCGGACCCCTTCTTTCTCCCTCTTTGCCCCCATCCAAAGCCTTTTCCAGCCCAACCAGAAACAGAGAAGTCCTACTTTCACCTATCCCCCCCAGCCCCAACCTGCCATCTGTGCAGAAAGGGCCATCAGTGCTAGAGAAGGGCAATTGCCATACAGATTAATGTTCCAGGCCTGAGAGGAAGGGTAGAATTGGGCATGGGAAGCCTGAATAATTACTTCCAAACAGGTCAATATATCAGTGGTATTTATTGAACACTTATTCCGTGCCCTGCACTATGCACTCCACTAAGCACTTGAGAGAGCAGAACAGAGTCAAACCATCAAGAGTCTTTCCAATCAGTGATATTTACTGAGCGCTTATTCTGTGCCCTGCCACGTGCACTGATATTAAACACTTGGGAGAGTACAACAGAGCCAGATCTTATTTCTTCCAATCAATCCGTTTGGTATTTGTTGAGCACTTCCTGTGGGCAGAGCACTGTTCCAAGCACTTGGTAGAATACAATACAGCAGAGTTGGTAGACATGTTCCCTGCCCACAAGGTGATGAGTCAAGAGAGGGTGACAGACATTAAAATACCTAAGATGAGCTGTGGGCCAAAGGACCTTACAATTTACTAGTTCTCTCTCCTTATGCTCAGACTTATGCAGATCCCAAGGCTTGAATCCGAGGGCAAGGAGGTCTAGTACAATGGCAATCCCATAGTCTCCAATGATATCTGAGGTAATGGGGTTTCAAACATCTTTCTTTGACATTAACTTGGGTTTGCTAGGTGGGAAGGCCTATCCGTGACATGCAAGGTCTCTTACATTGTTATCATGGCTCCTTATCAAAGATGCAGGAGGTGAGAATGGTGATGAGGAAGAATAATATTGCCATTCAGGGGTAGTGACTGATGCAGACAAGAAATGCATTCAATCGTATTTATTGAGCACTTACTGTGTGCAGAGCACTGTACTAAGCGCTTGGAAAGTACAAATTGGCAACATATAGAGACGGTCCCAACCCAACAACGGGCTCACAGTCTTAGTGGTGATTCATACCATTTTCCCTGAATTTTTTTCTTATGTTCCTTCCTTCCCCCACCTCCCTCCCTCCCTCTCCCTCTCCCTCTCTCTCTCTCTCTCTCTCTCTCACACACACACACACACACACACACACACACACACACACACACACACACTCTCTTCCCCTCTCTCTCCTTTTCCACATAGAGGGAAGGAGGGGAGAGAAGGTGGTAAAAATCAATTAATGGCACTTTTGAGCACTTTCTGTGTGCAGAGCCCTATACTACGTGCTTGGGAGAATACAATCAAACTAAGCTCAACTCTCCATTTGTGCTAAGTGAATGTGAAAGGGCAAAACTAAACTCAGTTTGTAAAACTTCTCCTGTTTTCCTGATTCTTCTTATTTCAGAAAGGGATCAAGAGGTTTTCATTTGTGTCTGCCTTTAATCGTGAGCCTTGCTGAGAGAAGACAGAAGGGAACTTGAGACAGCTCTATTAGCAACAATTGGAAAGATAATTTGATTCAAGAATAATTTGATTTTTTTTAAAGGTGAATGCTGTACCCTTTGAGTCAGAAAAGAGGAAATTAAATAGGATTTCATGCATCTTTCTAAATATTATAATCCACGAGGCATCAATACAATTTTAAAGGTCTCAACTTCACGGAGCTGAAGCGAAATCCTGGCCAATTGGATTTCTTGTTTATCTCCCCAGCCTTATGTAACCAAAGAACCCAGACTGATTTTTCATTCATTCTAAAACACTTGCTCATCTAAGTTAAACGTTTACTGAACCAAGTGGTAGACCTGGTATTGGTTCTCTAAAGGAGAGTTGTTTTAAGGTTCCTTTTCGGTGGTTTGTGATTTACTATCGTTGCATTTGTAGTGTGGATAGAGAGATGAAAATGAGGTTTGTCACATATTCTGCATCAATACTGAGGAACAGATTCGCCCTGGGATAAAGGTTAAGCCCTTGTGATCTTTAAAAACTGCTTGGCTGAATTCATTTAAAAGATTTTGGAATTTCCCCTCAAACAAAATAGGTTTCCATTTTCTAGCTGGGGTGTTTTTGGGGAGGGGCAAGCCAGAAACTGCTGTCATTGTAATAATATTAATAGTGGTATTTTTTAAATGCTTATCATGTGCTATGCATGGTACTAAGCACTGCAGTGTACAATGCAGTCAGATCTGACAGTCCCTGAGCCATATGAGACTCACAGACTAAGAGGGAGGAAGAAGAGGTATTTGATCCTCATTGTAGAGATGAGGAAACAGAGAAATTAAGTGACGTAAGGTCACACAGCAGGCAAGTGGCGGAGCCAATATTAGAACCCAAGTCTCCTGACTCACAGTCCTGGGTTGTTTTTCTTATTCTTTGCATGCATTGAGCATAAAACAGAAAATTATTACTCATTAGAGACCACACTCAAATTTCTCTGGAGTTTTCAGTGCCACAGGCTGCAGTGACTGGGTTCATCCCCAAACAACCCCTGTTTGTACATATTTATTACTCTATTTATTTTACTTGTACATATCTATTCTATTTATTTTATTTTGTTAGTATGTTTGGTTTTGTTCTCTGTCTCCCCCTTTTAGACTGTGAGCCCACTGTTGGGTAGGGACTGTCTCTATATGCTGCCAACTTGTACTTCCCAAGCGCTTAGTACAGTGCTCTGCACACAGTAAGCGCTCAATAAATATGATTGATTGATTGATTGAAACTGACACACCCACTACTCCTGGATGGTATGCATCGATTGGCCTTTTCCACTAACCTTACCCCCAAGCTGCTTCCTTTCCACTGAGTGGCTCCCAACATGCCAGTTCGAGGAAACACGTCCGACGTAGCACACTAACAAGGGAGACTTCGAAATCAGAACTTTGTTGAGATGTTTTGTGTTTACCTAACAGTTCCCTGAAAAGAGTTGCCATCGTCTTGAAAGATGAGCAACTTATCAGAGAACCAGCCAGTCAACTGGGCTAAACTGTGCAAGGCTTCGTGAAAAAGCCTTTTGACTGCACGCCTACAGGCAAAAGCAATGCTCTGCTAACTGCTTCTCTTCCTGTGACCCTTCCCCGCCTCAAAGCATGTAAGAAATGGGGGAGACAGGCTCAGAAAAGGTCATAATCAAGTTATCCCTTAGTCGTGTTTGACCCTCACAGAGTTAATGTTTTACAGTTGATCCCTAATTTACTCCCGAAGACTAAGTCACAGTGGGAATATAAATCCAACATATTTGCTGTAATACTATCAACGCTTAATAGTAATGCCTCCAGTTCAGTCATGTGGAAAAGCTTGTTTAAGGTAATGTGT
Organism: Tachyglossus aculeatus; assembly: GCF_015852505.1. Taxonomy (NCBI): domain Eukaryota; kingdom Metazoa; phylum Chordata; class Mammalia; order Monotremata; family Tachyglossidae; genus Tachyglossus; species Tachyglossus aculeatus. The sequence continues at coordinate 10,018,990 of NC_052080.1, forward strand.
AACTAAATTAAGTTTTTTTAGAAAAACTTGCAAGCCTGACAAATGGGGAAAATCCACATTTTTAAAGAAAGGGGCAGATCTAAAAGCCATTTCACAGACCTAGGAGGATGAATACTTGTACGTCCATATACAATCCCTCTTGTAATTTACTTAAATTTTAAAAAGTTGCTCTAATGATCAAGAAGTGTCCAGATCCGTGGGAGAAGAACATAAATCATTGTGTTAATAACCTCTTGAACATTCAACTTAAAAAAAAAAAACAACTACTTGACACCCCACATTTTCTAGGCAGCTTCTTGGGATACTTTAATTACTGTAAAACCTAAAGTACTTGGAGGTTTACAAAAATAAACTATGCTACAAGCACCAGTGAAGCAGAGGTGTGTTTGCAAATTTAATAATGTACTTTGTATAACTTTATAACAGGATCACTGAAAATATTAAAGGATTTAAGATGATAATCCATGAACTAGAAGATCCATTTGTCTAATCAGAGACACAGCAGGTGGTATACATCTACATACTGATCGAAAAGTCTGCTTTTACCCCAACTCTAGGGGGACAGTTTCCGAAACCTGAAAAATACTAGATTCTTCACTCAAACTTTGAATTTTTTGGTATGTCTTCCAACAATAATTTAATATGATATCCTAATGTTTTGCAAACATGTAAACAGGTCGCAGATCACCAATTTCATCAGAAAAGACTTTCAGTACCAAATGACTTGAGCTTGATTTAAAAGCTTCTGCGTCCTATTACTAATTCCATAGGCTATCCAGGACACCAATATTTTCAAACACAAAACACATGCCTTTTCGAGTGATTGAGACCTTTCTGGCATTTAAGTATCTACCTCTTGTAGCTTAACATGAAGCCTGAGTTTATGATCCAGGTGATCCAGTGTCTAAAGCTGGAGGGTTTATTTATTTTTTTTTTAGTTGAAAAACACAGCCGGCTACATCTATACAGCCATCCGCTTGCCTGAACATGGAGCTGAGTTTTGTCATTCTGAAAAGATGGAGATACTAGAATTTTATTAAAATTGCTTTGGGTTAGCACTTCTAGTGCCACAGTAACAAAAAAAATCCTGATTTTTTCAATGATAAGACACACCACTTCTAGGAGCTCTTCCAATCAATCACCTTAAAACTCAAAGGTCTTTGGCAGAACAGATAGGTTCTGATAACTTACTCAATTTAGTAGAGAAACCAGATCAAAGGCTTGTGCATAAGTCCCATAGCAAGCAGACTAAACAGGCTATAAATGTTACAAGAAATAAGGACCATCAAGAAGCACATGTGTTTTGTGCTTAATTGTAATTTCTATTCAGTTTAGACATAACAGCATTAATTAGATCAACTGCCAATCCTGCTTAAGAAATATGAGAACCTTAAACAGAGGAAGTGATCAACAAATTATTTCTACCAATCTAAGCAAGTCTGAAGAACAAGGCAATACCTTTCTAGTCTTCTGGTTCAAAAACTTGAACCCATTAATCATAGTTAACAAGAAAAACGAAAAAGGAGAAATAAAAACAAAATAACAATAATAATATTTCCTAAGTGTTTACTACGGGACAAGCACTACGCACTGGGGTAGATACAAGACAATCAGGCCCCACATGGGGCTCACAGTCCAAGTAGGTGGAACAAACAGATATTGAATCCCTGTTCTGCAGACGAGGGAACTGCGGCACGAAAGTTAAATGATTTGCCCAAGGTCACCCAGCAGATTCATTCATTCATTCAATCATATTTATTGAGTGCTTACTGTGTGCAGAGAACTGTACTAACCACTTGGAAAGTACAATTCAGCAACAGAGACAATCCCTGCCCACATAAGTGAGAAGCCAGGAGTAGAAACCAGGACCTCTGAATCCCAGGCCCGTGTTGTGTCCACTAGAGAAGCAGCGTGGCTCAGCGGAAGGAGCCCGGGCTTTGGAGTCAGAGGTCATGGGTTCGAATCCCCACTCCACCACAAGTCTGCTGTGTGACCTTGGGCAAGTCACTTCACTTCTCTGGGCCTCAGTTACCTCATCTGTAAAAATGGGGATTAAGACTGTGAGCCCCCCGTGGGACAACATGATCACATTGTATCCCCCCAGTGCTTAGAACAGTGCTTTGCACATAGTAAGCACTTAACAAATGCCATCATCATCACTAGGACACACTGCTCCCAAACCACTGGACTTCTCTCTCTTTCTCACATCCATATCTGCTCTAAATCCTTTCATTTAAACCCTTCTGCTCTCTGAGAGCCAACCCCACATTTGGATCTGAGCCAAGGCTGACAGGGGGGTTGGGTACAATGTAGGTGACTAGGACCATTTCCTTCACAGGCCCAAGTCTCACGTGTGGAGAATTATGTTGAAGCCCTAACCACCCACGACTGCCCTTGTCACTGTGATTCTAAACTTGAGTTTCACTGTGTATGGACTGGGGGATTTTTGTTTCACTTGGGGTCTCTTGTACAACTACGTATTTTTCCCAATGCATCTAAACCCTGAAATAAGAGTGGGAACTACTTTTAACTCTGGATGCCTATTTTCTGTAGGATTAACTGGTTTATAAAGGCATTCCCCCTCCAGTTGGTAAGCTGTCTTCTTTCAGAAATACAAAGCCTGTCATGTTTGCTTCTCAGATGGCAAAAAGCAAAGGAGCCCCTTGGGGAGCGTTATTGATTTTATTGAGCTAGACATATCAGAGGCTGATGCTTAATTCCCAATTTGGATTCTGTTTTAAAATATCTATCCACGGTAAAGAATCACAAGGTAGAAATAGTTCTGGAAATGACATCCTATCTGTCTGTTACCTTCAGGCAGGAATCAAACTAAATCACCTCAGAAAGGGTCTTTTCTGTTGTCAAAGATCTCTAAAAATAGGAGCTCTCACATGTGCTCTTGCAAATTTTAGCTCGCTACAATATTCAACAAGCCCTCCCTTTCCCTTCCCAGAGAAGCACTGTGGCCTAGTGGAAAGAATACCCGTCTGGGAGTCAGGTGACCTGGACTCTAATCCCAGCTCCACTGCTTGCCTGCTGGGACTTAATTTTATTGTGCCTCAGGTACCTCACCTATAAAAATGGAGATATTACTACTACTACTACTACTACTACCACCACCACCACTACTACTACTACTAGCATTTATTAAGCACTTACTATGTGCAATGCACTGTTCTAAGCATTGGGGAGGCTACAAGGTGATAAGGTTGTCCCACATGGGGCTCACAGTCTTCATCCCCATTTTACAGATGAGGGAACTGAGGCCCAGAGAAGTTAAGTGACTTGCCCACAGTCACACAGCTGACAAATGGCGGAGCCGGAATTTGAACCCATGACCTCTGACTCCAAAGCCTGTGTTCTTTCCACTGAGCCATGCTGCTTCTCTGAAGATAAAATACCTATTCTCTCCTCCTTAGACTGGGAGCGCTGAGAGAGACAGGAACTGTGTCCAATTCAATTATCTTCTATCTACACCAGCATTTAGTACAGGGCTAGGCATATAGTAAGCACTTGAATACCACAATTACATATGCCCTCCAAAACCCTTGACACTCATCCTGTTTCTGTAATCTACCCTCTCTTGAATCCCAAGACAATATTCACTTTTTACACTATATCATGCACATGCTGATTCATGCAATTCTAAAATTCATGACATAATTAACTGGTCCCCGAAAATTGCATTTTAAGTCAGAACGTTCTAAGTAGAAGCCGATTTTCTCACAGGGGCAGTGTTATAAGTGGGAGATTGGTTCCAGAACCAAAGCTAGGCATACTATTAAAAATGAACTATAATCTTGGAAGAGAAGAAACACTTGAGTCGAGAAGCAGCGTGGTTCAGTGGAAAGAGCACGGGCTTTGGAATCAGAGGTCATGGGTTCAAAACCCTGCTCTGCCGTTTGTCAGCTGTGTGACTTTGGGCAAATCACTTAACCTCTCTGTGCCTCAGTTACCTCATCTGTAAAATGGGGATTAAGACTGTGAGCCCCCCGTGGGACAACCCGATCACCTTGTAACCTCCCCAGAGCTTAGAACAGTGCTTTGCAGATAATAAGTACTTAATAAATGCCATTATTATTATTATTATTGTTATTATTAAATATCATACTTACAACCCACTAGATTGCCAGCTTAAGCTCTTTGTGACAGGGACTGTGTCTATCAACTCTATTGTACTGTCCTGAGTGCTTATCAGAATGTTCTGCACTCAGTAAGCTTGCAGTAAATACCACTGATTGACTGTTGACAACTAAGTGGAGTACACTTGGAGCTCACAGTCCAAGTAGGAGGAACAACTGATTTTAGCCTCCATTTTAAAGATGAGGAAACTGAGGTGCACAGAAGTTAAGTGTCTTGCAGGAGAGGGGTGAAAGCCTTACATATCTAAAGAAAGGAAAGGGACAAAGGCACCTGAAATGCTGCACACAATAAATTTTTCTACAAAATCCTGAACACATAAAGATTAAGGACCTTAAAAGGCCCCTGGAACAACAATGGGCTCACCCCTCTCTTTTTCTTTGCTATCCCAGAATCCTAATGTTTCGTAAACTAGCAGACACCATTTGAATTGTTGACGTAAAAAATAATCCTCTGAGTGTCCTGTCAATTGGGCAAAATGGGGCTGTTCAGTAAATGGTCAAGAATTCCAAATGTTCCCTGGGAAATAAACTAAAATACGACAAAGCTTTCTCCAAAATGATAAGGTGAAAACTTAATATTGTCTTTGCAAACACACACTACTGGGGGCTGTGGGGTCACTCGCTTGAAATTTATAAGTGACTGGGGAATAAGGAGTGGAAGAGGCAGCTTGCTATTTTACTGTCTTTCTCTCCTGACAGGAAAATAATATGGACAGATTTTATAGTTTCAATCTGTGACACTGAAAACAACGCAACCAAATTGCCAATACTTCTGTAAATAAACATGTACTGCAAATTTTAAGCATCTAAAAACCACACAAAGGAAAGTCTGTTAAGTCACTGGGCTGCAGATTTTAAACATTTATGACAGATATAGATGTCATTATTGCTATCTAAAGGGTATCAGATGGCTTGGGCTGCTTTGTGAAACATTTTCCATGAACATCATGCATTTCATAAACCTTTTTTTTTATTTTTTTTGAATGCCCATGACTTCTGACATTTAGTAGCATTGCTTGTTAGTGGGAGGTTGAATATGTAAGTGGGTGGATGAATTATCTGGATATTGTCATTCAGGGCTGTTCCAAGTTAGTACTGAAAAGAATAGTGTGCACACTCAACAGCATGAAGGCTATTTAGAAGCAAGAGGATCTGGAAAAGGCCCGAGGGGGAAAAAAAATCTGGGCTGGAGGGACCTTTAGTACACTTAGGGGGAGACTATTGTCACAGCGGATAGAACTGTTGAGTCAAAAGCAGTGTAAGCAGAGGGCAGGGGGGCTCTAAAATGATAACATAAAATGAATTTTCAACTGAAATTTGTCTTATTGTCATCTGCTTTCAAAGTATTTTTCCATTCCTGATGCTCTGTGCTTGCTTCCCCTCTTCTGACTCTAGTGTGATGGATCCTCCATGCTTTCCAACACTGACAACTCAATTTCAATTTTCACCCCTTTCCGGAACGTAATACCTGTATTCCTGTTGACAAGGAGAGAATCCCTTAGAGGTTGGTGTTAGAGGAGCAAAGCAAAGTTGTGGTGTTGTACTGATAGAGGGAGAAGTTTAGGTAGGAGGGAGAGAGCTGACAATGCCTTAAAGCTGATGACCAGCTCCTTGTGGCGAGGGAATGTGTATGTTTATTGCTATATTGTACTCTCCCAAATTCTTAGTACAGTGCTCCACACACAGTAAGTGCTCAATAAATATGACTGAATGGATACATGCATAGGCAACCATCAGAGGTTTCGGGGGAGTGGGAAGATGTGCACAGAATGATATTTTAGAAAAATGACCTGAGCAGCAGAGTGAACTATCAGAGAAGCAGTGTGGCTCAGGGGAAAGAGCCCGGGTTTGGGAGTCAGAGGTCGTGGATTCTAATCCCGGCTCTGCCGCTTGTCAGCTGTGTGACTTTGGGCAAGTCACTTCACTGGGCCTCAGTTCCCTCATCTGTAAAATGGGGATTTAAAAATGTGAGCCCCACGTGGGACAACCTGATTACCTTGTATCTTCCCCTGCACTTAGAACAGTGCTTGGCATATAGTAAGCAATAAATGCCATCATGAGGATGATGATGACGGGAGTGGTGGGAGGTAGCAAGGAGGTTGATGAATATCATGATGGGATATTTTTCTAAAGGAAATGGTGGGGGGAATGCTGAAAGGAACTTGAAAAATTTGGGTTACACATACAGAAGAATTTCCCAAGATTACGGGTTGTAGAATCTACTTGTGACATCTTTAAAACTAGAAGACTCATTTTTTTGAAGCAGTTTAAGACAGTATTCTCAAGTCCCTTCCAATTCCATGAATTTTATGAATTGAGGACTCTCTTAAATGGGCTAAAATTATTGTACAAAGTTTTGCGTGACAGACACAACTTGACAAATTGAGATATACTTCAGTGCAGTTCTCAGATCTGAGTGTGCAGGTATTATTAATAGAGATAAAGCTAGAAAAATAGCTGAGGAATCTGCTCAGCTTAACACAATTTTGGCATGCGGACACCTGGCATCTTCCCTTCATATCAGGGAGATTTGTGTTATATGTTATGTTAACCTCGGATAACAGTGCTGGGAAGAGGTTTGTTTTGGGTGTGTGTTTTTATAAGCAAGAAGTGTTTGAAAAATCAGGGTTTGGTTTACTGTTGGATATAGTAACTCCAGGGTGTTGACTTAGAGGAGCATGTGAAAGTAGCTGAATATCTTATTAAGAAGGGCATCTATTATTTAAACCAAAAGATCTAAGAACCTGAAGAAGAAAATGGCATTTATTTTAAGAGAAACCTGCATTTGAATTTCAAACAGAAAAAAAAAAATCACTTGTAATTTCTCAGACTAGAATTGTGTGTGTGTCACCCACAGGTCTCTCTCCGTCCTACGTGGCCAAACAGGTTGAAGTGGTAGCTAGTTTAACCTGGCTACTGAGAAGAATACTTTCAAACTTCTCACTTCCATGGTAGAGTCCAGAAAGCTGGGAAAAATGGAGAAAGAGTATGCTTTGTAGAATAAGAAGCTGCACCACTCAACAACATACCTGTTGAAGAAGAGAGTGTACCACCAGTTGAATTCATGTCACTCCGAATAGCGAAAAAGTGCACGAGCAAAAATCATAGTTACAAACGAAAGAGGTGTGAGACTATGGCAGAGGGGATTCCCTAAGAGCCTATGACCTGATGCTTCTCATCCAAAAAAGAATAACAAATCCACTCAACTAAAAAAAAGAAAACTCACAGACAAATATATAGGAAAAAATAAGGATTTCTGATATGATGGTTGTATATATTTTAAACACTTGAAACTTTGACCCTCAAAACTGGTTTGATAGCGTACACTGTGGTTAGAATGAACACAAATTCTGAAACCTCAGATCTCCAAAGAAAGGGTTACATTACGGCACAACTTCACAAAAGAAAATGGTGCGGGTGTGGGCAGAAAAAGAGAACCAATGTTATGAAGAGACTCTTGAATCCTTATACTAACAATCCAAAATATGCATCCAAGGTCAAAGTCTGGCATGGTGTGGAGAAAGACTAAGGAAAATTATGGATGGGAAACCTGAAAATCATTTCGGACAATAACCGTAGGTTTCCGCAACCCAGTATTATTCTTCCGATCTTGAGCTCAAGAAAAACATGTTTTGCTAGGAGCCCTTTTCAAAAGATTAAAAGCATTCCAAGCTCTTGAAACCCATTTCCCCTGCTAAAGGGGACAGATTCCAAACTGTCTCCTGTTCCACTTGCCGGTTTGGCTCTGCAGGACACACCCAGACCCCAAATTCTCCAGCCCCCTCCTTCCCTGGAGCCCTCTCCCCAAAAACCAAGGAGAAAAAAGGGTAGGGGCTGGCAAAATAAACCAAGAAGGTTTTCCTTTGCCCTAAACATCGAGAAAAAGCACCTCAAGACAAGGAACCCCAAACAAAAATGTGGACAATTTATCACCATGTCATCATCTTTTTATTTACAGTGAAAGTCGAAGGGAGTGGCCTGTCTCCGTACTTTCTTATGACCAACGTGTACTTCACAAGTCCTGGCATATCGGAACACTTTTTCCATAGGAAAACTGAGGAGTTCTGCAATGGATTCAATCCCTTGCTTGAATAAAAATGGTGCTTTTCAGGAATCACAATGTGTTAGTAGAAGGATTCGGTTTAAGTTTCAGAATATAACTCCATCCATTTTGGGCAACTGCATTCAAAATTCTAGCGTGCGTGAATGTAAGAAAAATGCTAATATGGGGACAATTATGAAAGATGCTTGCCAAGTTAGATGTTTACAATGATATTCCTCAATTAAATAGTTGAACCCCAATTTTTTGCCTTGTGGTTTCAGGTGTCTTTCAGGGTGCAGGACCATGGCTTGTTCCGTTAAATACTAAATTTGCTAAGCTTTTATTCTAGGAGTAAAATCATTCCCCTGGCACCCTGTGATTGGAATAAGCTATCTTTCAAATAGCACTGCCTGGAGTCATTGTCATATGGGCAAAATCTTAGAGTCATGCAGCTACCTGGAAAGAAAAAAAGGATCCTTCAGAGAGAGAGTATTTATAAATGCTAAATGGCACGGGAAACCACTGAGTTTTCTCAGGCTCAGATCCTCATTTTCTCCTGCATGGTCATCCCTGGGAAAAAACACAGGAAAACAAGGCAGCCATTTTCTCAAGCTGTTACACTCAGCCAACTCGATTGAAGGGCTCGATAAGCCGCCGTTCTCTTCCGCCGTTCTCTTCCGTGCCTGCAGCAATCAAGGGGAAAACAACCATTCCACCACAAACAGGTAGCAACCACAGCCATTTTTGTACTGGCCTGATATGACTCACAGCTCAACAACAGATGGGGGCAAGGAGAGATGGGGGGAGGAGGTGAGATGGTTGTGGGGAGAGGAGGGCAGGACAGTTGAGGAAGGATGCTGGCAGCAGGGGAGAAGAGGCAGGGGGAGGGGACTCGATATAAACAAATCAATATTCTCCTTCATGCAAGCGTAATGTATGATTGGCTGATTTTATAATTGTTCCCAATAGTCTTTCATAATAAAATTTCCTTGACCAAACTGAATGACTTATTTCATCTTCTTTCATCTCCCCAAAAGGTTTTGAATGAAAGTATTACTCGGGGATACTATAATAGGGTGTTTTACATCACTCATGTTTCACTTAGAGAATCAGATCGGTGCCCTTTAAAAAATGGCTAGTGGAAAAAAACCAAGAGAATGAACCCCCTTTTTTTCTGGAAATTCAAAACAAACATTATTAAAGGCTGGCTTACAGTTGAATTTCGACAAGAAAAGCATAGTTTTACCACCACGTTCTCAAGATAATGAAGGTGAATAAAATTCTGGGAACTGTAATTTTCCTCTATATGAATTCTTAAGCACCATCTAAGGCCTTGTACACATTTTCATGACACTGCTTTCGGGGAAATACAAAATGAGGTCTGAAACGGGAAAAATGGTGAACCAACCCTTTCAAAGATTCAAAACTGGAAAATCTCATCGGCCATTAAAAGCCATCCTTTTTACAGCTATAGGTGTCAGCATTTGAAAATGGCTTTCAAACAATCAGTCATTGACATTTACTGAGCAGAGCACTGTGCTTGGGAGAGTACAACAGTTAGACACATTCCAAGACAAAAATATTCTTCCCGACCCCACTATATGCTAAATGCAACTAAACCCACTCACACACCCAAAACTTTTTCTTTATTCCTCCTGTGGATGCAAAAAAAACAACAAAAAAACCCCAATACAGATTCTAACCCCTTATTGCATACTGAACAACTGAACCATTGAAATCCTTCCTAGAAGTCTCCCTTACAGAGAAGGGCAATAAATCTATTAGTTACAAGGGTGTGGGGGCATCTATCTTTCAGTGAAAGAGTAGGGTGGGGGAAAATAGGTACTGAGTGTCCTAGTACAGAGAAGATAGCAAAACAACATACAACCAGAAAAAGTAATCGAATATTGGAGCTCCTACTCTGGTGGAGAAGATGCAGTAGAGCACACTATTACAACTCCCTTCATTTGGCTATGCTCTATAATTTCTTATAAGAGCAAATCAAGCATTATGGCCTAGTACAAAGAACATGGGGATGAGTCAGGGAACCTGGGTTGTAATCCAACTTCCATCACTTGGCTGTTTGGCCTTGGGCAAGTGCTTAATTTCTTTGTGCCTCCATTTCCTCAACTGTAAAATGAAGATAAAATGCCTGCTCTCCCTCCCATTTGGACTGTGACTTGTACTGTATTGTATCCCACCTGATTATCTCATATTTAACACAGTGCCTGACACACAGCAAGCATGTAATAAATACTCCAACTCTTATCACTGAGAAGCAATGTGACCTATGGGACTGAATCAGAGGACCTGGGAACTAATCCTGGCTCTGTCACTTACCTGCTGTGTGACCCTGGTAAAGTCACTTAACTTCCCTGTGCCTCAGTTCTCTCATCAGCAAAATGGGGATTCAATACCTATTCTCCCTCTTAATCAGTCTGTGAGGCCCAGGTGGGACCTGATTATCTTGTATCTTCCCATCTCTATTACTTTATTGATCAATCAATCAGGAGAGCAATGCCTGAACCCCCTTCCTTCTAGATAAGCTGGACCCGCCTTCCACCAGATCCTGGCAAACTTCTACCTGACATCTTGTCTCTTCTCCCAACCATGCCCAGAGACCCTTCAAAGACCACCAGTAACGCAGCGACAACTAGAATAGCTGCTGCAGCTCTCCCTGCAGGAAAGCAGAGTGGCTCTCCCTGCAGGAAAGCAGAGTGGCCTAATGGAAAAAGCATGGGCCTAGGAGTTGAGGACCTGGGTTCTAATTCCGGCTCTGCCACTTGTCTGCTGTGTAACCTTGGGCAAGCTTTACTTCTCCGTGCCTCAGTTCCTTCTAGACTCTAAGCTCGTTGTGGGAAGGGAATCTGTCTGCTTATTGTACTCTCCCAAGTGGTTAGTACAGTGCTTTGCACAAAATAAGAGCTCAATGAGTACAACTGAATGAATGAATAAGTAAAATGGGGGTTAAATCTGTGAGCACCATGCAAGGCATGGACTGTGTCAAACCTGATTAGCTCGTGTCTACTCCAGCGCTTAGTTCAGGATCTGGTTTAAATACCATTAAAGAACAAAAGAAAAAAAAAACCAGTGGGCTGGGTGGGACAGTGATGAAGAGCTGGGGGAAAGAGGAGGAGAGAGGAAGGAAAACAGGGGAATTGTGGAAGTGGAAAGGGAGGTAAAGGAGGAGGTGGAGATATTGTAGGATGCAGAAAATAAGGAAGCATGCCACAACTGCTTCACTCTGCAGTCTGGTAGCAGCAAGAAAATAGATTTTCCTAATGATGACTATGAGCAAGAGTCAGGAGGAGAAAAGAACAAGCCTTGCTACAAGCTGGTGAAAAACATAAGTTTTGGAAACCTGAGAATTTACATTAAAGGTGGGAGCTTATCACATAGTAAGCGCTCAGGGACTGTGTCTACTAATTCTCTTGAATAGTATTCTCCCAAGTGCTCAGTACAGTGCTCTGCACATAGTAAAATACCATTGATTGATTGGAAAGAGGCTTGTGTCATTACAACACTTCCAATTAAGGGAATAAGAACTGGATACTGTATTTTGGGTTCTTGCCTGAGTTTCTTGCCTCTTTGCCCACTGGATTAAGAAACATCACCTGTATCTAAAAAAACGTTCCACAGGAATTCAGGAAGCTGGCCTAGGTTTGAGTCATGGAATAAGAAAATGAGGTCTGGAGGAAGAGGCAATGATTTGGAAACTGGTTTCCTTCTTTCCTTTCCTCCCCTTGTTCCTTATCCTCCTCCTCCCCCCTCTGTGAAAATATCGATGGAACCAAGTTTAGTTCCTGAGTCAATGTTTGATACTAGTGAATGAAGAAGCATTTGACACACATTCTCTAATATCAAACATTAACACTGATTCACCAATGTCTGCGACTTCAATGGCAATTTAATAGACATTTTATGACATGAAAATGTTCAAATTGTCCTGGCCCCTTCCTGGATCCTTTTTGAAAAGGAAAGTTTTTGTTGTCAAGCCTTCAAAAAATGCATTGCTCTCACATGAGAATTATAAATGTGGAGCTCTTTTCTTCTATGTGTTGAAATGTGTGTGTCTATACACACACACACACACAACCATCCCCTCGGGGGCAGAAGTGGAATAAACTAGAACCCAGCAGTGATGTCTTTGTGTTTACAACACCTTCAACCCTTCACAATCCTGCACACCTTAAATTCACCCACTCCCAAAATATGGGATAATGAAACAACATAAAGGAGAGCACTTTGCTCAGAAAGGAAGGGAAGGGGAAATGTTTTGAAAGATTTATTTAGAAAAGTTGCAACCAAGAGGAAAACCAGGGAAACTAAAGACCAGACAACACCACAGGCTTAATGAAAGCCTAGTGCGGAAGCCCACCTCAATGGGCTGAATAAGTAGGGATAACAAGTCTGCTTATGCAAGGTCTCCAATGTTTTGGACCACAGTGGCCTGGTCAGCAAATTACCACAAAACCCAACTGATGCACCCAATCAGCATTTAAGTGCATGTACAAAAGCAGTGAGAAGGAGTGGGGAGCTAGGGGATGGAGCATGGGCCTGGGAGTTAGAAGACCTGGGTTCTAAACCCGGCTCCACGACTTGTCTGCTGTGTGACCTTGCTCAAGTCACTTCTCTATTTCCTCAGTTACCTCATCTTTAAAATGGGGATTATGACTGTGAGCCCTATGTGGGACAGGGACTATGACCATCCTGATTATTTGCTATCTACCCCAGCGCTTAATACAGTGCTTGACATATATTAAGTGCTTAACAAGTATAATTTAAAAATAATTCACACAGAATCTTGTCTTCTACTTAAAAATTAGCTTACTATGTGCCAAAGCACTGCACAACTGCTAGGGCAGATACCCAGCAATAGGATCAGACAAGTCCCTTTCCCAGCAGGGTTGACCATGAAAGAAATGGGGAGAGCAATTTACTATTATTGCCATTTACTAGATGAGAAAACAGTCTTAAGGAGACACAAAAACTTGCTCAAGCTCATACAGTAGACCAGTGGTAGAGCTGGGACTAGACTGTAAACTCATCCCTGTAGACTGTAAGCTCGTTGTGGGCAGGGAATGTGTCTGTCATTTTCTTATATCGTACTCTCCCAAGTGCTTAGTACAGTGCTCTGCATACAGTAAGCAGCATGGCATAGGGGATACAGCACAGGCCAGGGCGTCAGAAAGGCATGAGTTCTAATCCTGGCTCCACCACTTGTCTGCTGTGTGACTCTGGGCAAGTCATTTCCCTTCTCTGGGCCTCAGTTACGGCATCTGTAAAATGAGAATTGAGACTGTGAGCCCCATGTGGGACAGGGACTGTGTCCAACCCAATTTCCTTGAATCCACCCCAGCGCTTAGTATAGTGCCTGGCACATAGTAAGCGCTTAACATATATCACTATGATGATGATGATGATGATGATGATGATGATTACTGTTAGTAAGCACTCAAAAAATATGATCACTGACTGGCTGACTAGAATCCAGGCCTCCTGACTCTCAGACCCAAGCTACTTCTGCATTCTGTAGCAAATGCAAATGTAATTAATATCAGTGAAATCCACAAGCAATGACAACTTATAGTTACAGAGAATAGCACACATGACTTGTGTATACAATTCACATCCTCTCACTCAGGGTCTCAAGCAACGAAAACTTTGAAAAAACAATCAGCATCACTTGTGTATATGATTCCTAGTTGACACAATGGTACATATACATCTATCAAACAACGGTTTACTGAGTACCATCTGTATGCAGAACATTGTACAAAGTGCTTATGAGAGTAAGCTTGGGAAGAAGCATGGCCTAGCACAAAGAGCATGGGTCTAATCCCAGCTCCGCCACCTATCTGCTGTGTGACCTTGGGTAAGTCGCTTCACTTCTCTGTGCTTCAGCTTCCTCAAATGTAAAATGGGGATTCAGTACCCACTTTTCCTCTTACTTAGACTGTGAGCCCCACATGGACAGGGACTATGCCCTACATGACTAACTTGTTTCCACCCCAGTGCTTAGAGCAGTCCTGGACACACAGTTAGCACTTAACAAATACAATTAATAATAATTACTATTATAGTAGATGTCAAAGATACAATCACTGTCCCCAAGGTGTTTATAATCTAAGCACTTAATATAGTTCTCTGCATATAGAAAGCGCTCAATGAATACCATTGATTAATTGATTAAAAGGGGAGACAGGCACAAAAGTTATTCATGTTTTATTCATGTTTCAGCCGTTCAGTTATTTGTTCAGCTGCTTTGTTCTCACGTGTTTCTACTTATTCCTCCCGTTTTTCCTACATATAAATAAATCCCCACTGAAACTGTAAGCTTCCTAAAGGCAGGGAACTAAGTCTTGATTCTTTTGTACTCTCCCAACTGCCTAGTCCACTGTCAGGCACTAAGAAGGAACACGGTTAAAAATAGAGGAAGCTGAGTAGCCCAATATAATCAACATGTTCCCAACGTTTTCCTACTTAGGACATTTTCTTATCGTAAAAATTCTACAAGTGAACTTCAATGAATGGAAATGCAAGGTATCAGCATCCTATTTGACAGAGCACCGGAAACAATAATTCTCAGAACCACTGAGAGTAGATAAAGAAACAGGAATGGCAGGAAAAATAGAAGTCTAAAGTCACAAATCATGCCACCGTTCCAAAAGCAATGCCACTAGACCTAGGAGAAAATGCTATACTAAATCTCCTTCACTAAAAGTGTTTGGGGCCTAGTACTAAACAGTGAAACTGCAAAGAGGAAGGATCAAAATCTAGTGCTCCACCCTAAATGGTGGACTTGACAATGGTCCTATGGAAGCCCCGCTGCTGGCCCACTGAAAAGGGCACCACTGCACTCTGGGACTTGGAATAATAATGATAGTAATAGTATTTGCTAAGTGCTTACTATGTACTAAGCACTGTTCTCAGTGCTGGGGGAGATACAAGGTTATCAGGTTGTCTCAGTTGGGGCTCAAAGTATTAATCCCCATTTTACAGATGAGGGCACTGAGGCACAGAGAAGTGAAGTGACTTGCCCAAAGTCACACAGCCAACAAGTGGTTCAGCCGGGATTAGAACCCATGATCTCTGACTCCCAAACCTGACCAAAAGTGCCACCTAGGGAATTCTGGGAACTGGACAGGAACCATCGGGTGTCCTTACAAATAGGAGGCCAATGAAGGCAAGAGGAAAGACAGTCTTTTGGGTTTTTTGCACCCAGTGTAGCCAGAACCGTGGGTCCTACGTGGGCCATTTCAGTAACACATGGACAGTGACTTCCACTGTCAGAGCTGTTTTCTTCCAATATGAAGGACAGATTTCCCTGTCCGTCTCTCTCTCTCTCTCTACACACACACACACACACACACACACACACACACAGATTAAAATGTGCCAAGCATTACAATAATAATAATAACTGTGGTATTTGTCAAGTGCTTACTATGTGCCACACAATGTATTATGCACTGGGGTGGATACAAGCAAATCGGGTAGGACACAGTCCCTGTCTCATGTGGGACCCTCAGTCTCAATCCCCATTTTTCAGATGAGGGAACTGAGGCCCAGAGAAGTGAACTGACCTACCCAAGGTCACACAGCAGACAAGTGGTGGAGCCAGGATTAGAACCCATGACCTTCCGATTCCTAGACCCAGGCTCTAGCCACTACACCACGCTGCTTTGCTAAACGCCGGGATAGATAAAAGATAAGGAGGCCCCATATGGTGCTAACAGTCTACGTAGGAGGGAGAACAGGTATTTAAACCCCATTTTGCATAAAAGGGAACTGAGGTTCAGAGAATAATAATAATAGTAATAGTATTTGTTAAGTGCTTACTATGTACCAAGCACTGTTCTCAGTGCTGGGGGAGATACAAGGTTATCAGGTTGTCCCAGTTGGGGCTCAAAGTATTAATCCCCATTTTACAGCTGAGGGCACTGAGGCACAGAGAAGTGAAGTGACTTGCCCAAAGTCACACAGCCAACAAGTGGTGCAGCTGGGATTAGAACCCATGATCTCTGACTCCCAAACCTGTGCTCTTTCCACTAAGCCTGGCTGCTTCTCAGAGAAATGACTTGTCCAAGGTCACACAGCAGGTAAGTGGCAGAGTCCGGATTAGAGCCCACGTCCTCTGACTCTCGGGCCTTCTTACCACCAGGTCATGCTGCCTCTCTTGCTTTTTGACCCAATATTAAACAAAAAAGGTCCAGGAAAACCCAAAATCTCAATTTGCTCCACTAAATCTACATTGTACCAAGGTTTCCATGAAGGCTTCCAGAGGCATGTCATCGGTGAAAAGTGGAATAACTGTTTATTGTTATCAGACAAGAACACTGCAGGGACCACCCCCACTGCTTCTTCAAAGGATGTAATACACTTAGACAGACTTCCTGGCATCCTTCCATCCTAAAATTTCCTACCATTATTATACCGATGAGTCAAATCTAATTTTAACAAGCGAGCCTTCTGCTGTCAGCATCCATTGTTCCAGGACTCAAAGAAAATACATCTTCACATCTTTAATAACATTGTTTTTGTATCTCTTGATTTGTGGGACAGAATATTTGTGTGTGTGTGTGTGTGTGTGTGTGTGTGTGTACACGTATATGTGTATGTGTGTGTGTAGGGAAGGAAAACAGGGAAGAATGTTTCCACTGTGGGGCATGGGTGATAATGTCTGCTACCTAAACAGCTCACTTTCAAAAATGGAAAGTGTCACTTAAAATGTCATGCGCTTTTAACATGAACACCCCTCAGACACTTTGAGAAGTAGCTCAAGCAACAGTAATATAATATGGATGTCAAATGGTATACCTAAGGAGAAAAGTAATAGTATTTATAGTACTAGTCATTGTATTTATTAAGTGTTTTCTGTGTGCAAAGCAATCGGGTGAACACTAGGAAATGAAAGAATACATGGGTGAGAATTAGGTAAGATTCCTGACCCTCAGGGGTCTCACAGTGTCAGAATAAAGGAAGGCAAGAGGGGAAGGCACCAAGCACATGAAGGATAAAACAATGAAAACATGATACCTTGCTCCTCACTTGAGGACTTGAGAATCGCCCAAAGTACCGATAATAATAATAATTACGATATTTGTTAAGCGCTTACTATGTGCCAGGCAGTGTACTAAGCAGTGGGGTGGATACAAGCCGATCAGGTTGGACACAGTCCCTGACCCACATGGGGCTCACTGTCTCAACCCCCATTTTACAGATGAGGTAAGAGGCACAGAGAATTGAAGTGACTTGCCCAAAGTCACAGAGCCGACACGTGGCAGAGGCGGGATTAGAATCCCTGACCTTCTAAGTCCCAGGTCCATGCCCTATCCACTATACCATCCTGTGTTCCTACGCCGATAGCTATCATGGGCTAGTGCCCGCCCCAGACCTCTGTAGCAGAGCCAAGGGAAATGGCATTAAGGTCAGACTAGGACTGTCTCTTGTAACCTCCTCAGAGCCCATTGGCACTACCAATGGGCCAGAGGTGCCTCTAGACGCTAAGCTTGTTGTGGGCAGGGATTGTGTCCGTTTATTGTATTATACTCTCCCAAGTGCTTAGTAGAGTGCTCTGCACACATTAAGTGCTCAGTAAATAAGACTGACTGACGAACTGCCCAATGGAGGGACAGAAGATGGAAAACCTTGGCCTTAGGTACATAATTTATCTAGCCTACCAACGCAGAGCTCACCCACCAACTCTAATTTATTCTTGAAAAGTGAGTACACGATTTCACATTAAAATTCAGTGTGAGGGGAAGGGTACATTCTTAACCCAAACTGAGGTAGAAGACCAGGCTCAGATGCAGACAAACCCATGGTCTGTTTGATGCATAGAGATGAATCGGTTCGACTGCACTGCCTTGCATGCAGTTTTCAAAGATTATCTGGTCTACCAAGTCTGCACAAGCCCTTCTCCCATTACCAGTTGCATTTTGCTATCATTCTTCTTCAACTGTATTTTCTGAGCACTTACTCTGCGCAGAGCACTGTACTAAGCGTTTGGGAGAGTACAATACAACAGAATTAGCAGACACTTCTGCCAATAAAGAGCTTACAGTCTAGAGGAAATAAATTTCTTTTAGACTGCTGCCTGATTTCTTCTTGGATTCCTCCATACCTGGACTAACATGTGCTTTTGAAGTTGGACTACTGCATGCCGTTTTCCATGTAAAGATCATTTCTGATACTTCAACAGCTCAGCAGGGCACTATTAGTGATCAACAGATGCCAGGGAAAGAAAACGAATGGAAACATATTAGCAATCATTTCTATAAGCTGGAAAGGTAGATTCCATAAAAGCAACGTATAGGTCTCATAAACTGGATTGCTAGGATATATATGTTATTAGAATCATATGGATTAATTATAATAATTAATGGGGATTCATTCTAGTCCTGCATATCTAGGCTAGTCTCCATTCTTTTTGTAGTTCTCACTTTTTAGAAGGCATTTTCTGCTGTACGACACTTCTGTTTAAGTTTCTCTCAATTTCAACGGGGCAGAATTATCAAGAAAAACAAATATTCACAACACATAATTTGATAAAGTTCATTAGTTTTCTAAAAGAAAAACCCTCATTTCAATGAATGCCAGATTTTCTCAACCTGCATTCTACCACATTAAACATTCAATTTTGTCTTCAGTGAAATGATTATCCATCCTGAATGTTGTAGGTAAGCTGACACTCATTTTAGATTACTGAATCAAAGTTATCTTTGATAGAGCAATTTTAATTAATAATTGCCATCACAAAAATAATTTCACCCCTCTTAAGTGGTCTAAGTAATGCTATCAGATTTGATGCTCATCTGCCACCAAAAGAGTCTCTTCTTGAGTGATATCCCATTGAGCTTCCCTCTTATCAAAACACTATGACTATATTGTTCATAAAAAGACTCATTTTAAAAATGGTATTTGTTAAGCTCTTATTATGTGCCAAGCACTGTACTAAGCATGCGGATAGATAGCAGATAATCAGTTTTGATACACTCCCTGTCCCACATGGAGCTCATCCTCTAATTCCCCAATTTACAGGTGAGGAAAATGAGGCACAAAAAGTCAAAAGGCTTCCCCATGTACACAAAGCAAGCACACAACAGAGCTGGGATTAGAACCCAGGTCCTCTGACACCCACTCCCGTGCTCTTCTAAGCTCCTTGTGGGCAGGGAATGTGTCTAACCAACTCCGTAGTATTGTTCTCTCCCAAGTGCTTAGGACAGTGTTCTGCACACAGTAAGTACACAATAAATAGGGTTAATTTCTACTATATTTCTACTATAATTCTATTTATCTATTTTGATGGTATTGACACCTGTCTACTTGTTTTGTTTTATTGTCTGTCTCCCCCTTCTAGGCTGTGAGCCCATTGTTGGGTAGGGACTGTCTCTATTGCCAAATTGTAGTTTCCAAGTGCTTGGTACTGTGCTCTGAACACAGTAAGTGCTCAATAAATACGATTGAATAAATGAATGAATACTAAGCCATGCTGTTTCTTCATCTGTGTATTCATTCCGATGATTAATACCCTTCAAATACACCACTGCCTCAACCACCATATCTCTCCACAGACCTGTATTTTGGCATTCTTCCTAAATGTGTTTCACCTGTCCTTTCTTGTAAAATCAGGAGCAATTTCAGAGGGTATTGTTTAACCGATTCCACATGCTAGGTGTGTGTGGAGTTTTCCTTCTCCCAAAGCTTTGCTAGAGGAGGGAAATTTTAAAATCCTCAGTATTCAAAGCAGTCCAACACACTGTCAGTGATGCCCAGACCCTAAGAATCATAGGAGTTAGACCTAGTCAGATTGTTCCAACAATAACATTCATCACTGCACTTCAAGCCTCCAATAAAACACTTTCCTACGCATCAACAAGCACCTTTCATGCAGCCGAATCAAAACTAGTGTATGCCTTCTCTTTCCGGGTCACCGTAAATTACTATGGGAAACAGAAAGGAAATGGTAGATTTGAGCCTGGGTCTGAAGTGGAAGCCAAGGTTAATTGTTAAACCGTCAGGATTTTATGAACCACAAATTTGGAATTTGGAGAAATCTGCCCGATTCAGCCCTCTCCACCCTATGGGCGTTGCTTTATATATGACCAGCTTTTTGACCTGACTGCTCCAATCCGTGTTCTACTCTCTCTCCCGCCAATCCCCAGTCTTTCCACTCAGCACAGTCTGACAGTCTGTGGGGTGGTGGAACCCACATCAGGCAGGCAAATTCAACTACACTGAACAAACGGAGACATTCTGGAGCGGCACCAAAAATAACAGCTAGAGGGAAACCATTTTCCAGTTTGCAGGGTTCAGACTTAAGTGGAGCAAGGTTTTGATGCTCCGCAACCTTTAAATTCAACCTTGCTGATGTTAAATATGTTGAAATCCCCACCAAAAACAAGAGAATTTGACTAGCATATATTTCGTAACTGTGCAGCACAAGGTTAATTGTATAGCCTTTGCCAGTGACCTTCTGCGCCTGCAAAAATAGTTTCCTGATGATCACAGAGCTACCCATCAACTGAAATGGTTTGGGAGCATTGGGGGAGGGGGAGAGAGACTTGGTTTGTGCAAGGGGAGATGGGGGAGTGTCATTAAAGTGAGAGAAGTCTCTGGGGTTCAAGGTGGACCACCCAAGAGTTTTTGCCTATACCCTCTGAGTCTCAACAAAGGCTTTGTAAACCAGATCAATTTTTAACATCTGGGCATGTCTGCAGCACAAACTGTTACCTCGCTAGCTTTATTTATTGCAAGTTTATGAATTCGGCTGGCTCTCACACAAATTATGACATGATGGAGAAACGTTCTTGTAATTATTTATATGGCTTGAATGAAAACAATATCCATCTGTGCCCAAATTCACTGCCCTGTGATTTCCTTCCTCATCCTCTCAAAAGCAAACAGGGGCTGCTTTAGAATCCATTCTGGGCCAGTATCTTGGGAACAGTACAGCCAGTGGAAATTATCTGGATTCCAATTTCTAACTTTATCAGTAGGGCAGTGGTACAAGAAATTGGAATGCCAGTCTCATAAATATAGTAAGATCTAAGAGCAAACAGTTCTTCATTGCCTGCTCTCTCACCATGTGGCCTACCGCCCGTCATAACACAATTTACGTTTAGTGCTGCGTTTCAGTGGAGTGTTTCCCCACGTTTTGATGCTCAATCTTTATATAACAGATCTAAGATACTTTGCTGCTCGTTGCATCACCTAGCTGTCTCAATAGAATCGGTTACAACAAGATGCATCAATATTCTCCTGCAGCTCACCCTTTTGTCACTGGAAGCCGTGAAAAACAAAGTAATCCACACATTCTCAAATGCTTGGGAAAGACAATAAACAGCCAGGAACAATATGCAACAAAATGCCTGCTATTCTTTCCTTCAAGGATTCCAACATTAAAGGCTACCCACATTCCTCTAGGACTTGGCTTTTTGTTGTGAGGGGGTGTCGCTTTTATGAATTATTTCAATTTAACTCCCTGTTGGATAACCATCTTGCAAGATTTCTGACACATCTGGTCCTCGGAAAACATTTCCATTCAGCTCTATGGATTTGGCAACAACCCATAAGACGATTTCCATTGAAGCATGAGAATCAGTTTTATTTTTTTATTATTAATAGAGTATGTTTGGGAAACTGTCTGATCTTCCTTATGATGATGAATGCTGCAACGAACGATTCGCTGTATCTTTAACAGAAATGGCCAAATCAATTGCATTCTGACAGAAAGCTCACACATCCCTCCCTGCCAAATGTCTTGGCTGTATCCTGCCACAGAGAGCCAGCCCATTTGTATTCCAGCCCAGTAGGGCGCTTGTTTTATTGACGCATACAGTTCTACTTAGGTGCTATCAACAGAGCACTATTTCAGTTTTCCGATTCTGTGTCCCTTTCTTCCGGCTCTGGTCTTGGTTTTCACATTTTCAATTTGACTGATCCAAACGTGTGTGTATTGCTAATTGCAAGCCGGAAATCTAGCTGGAGACAATAAGAAAAATACATTAGTGACCAATTACAGGCCATTTTGGGGGTGGGGGGTGGGGGAGGGGGAGGGGGAACGAAGGGGGAATCAGCGCAGGTTACCATTTTAAGGGATTGAATCACTGCACTTGTAGTGAAGCTTGAGGTTCCCTTTGAGACTATCCAACTAATTGCTTCTGTTTTGCCAGTTATTGCATGAGCTGGTTTGCAAAACGGATTGTTGAAAAGGCTTTCTAAATATCAGAGAGCAATAAGTAAACAACTTGTGCAAATCAAACCAGTAATGAGCTCTCCCTCACCTACCTAAAGAGTGCTGAAATGTGCATTCATGTCACCTAGTTTTCTCTTTCCCTCCTGTTTCCCATTACCTCAACAAGTAATGAGCATGGGTAGGTGGGCTTCTGTCATTTTCTGTTTAAATGTACAGCATGTTGAAGGTGAAACTGGTGTTGATGCAAAGTAGCACTTTTTGTTTACCTCCCTCCCTAATCCATACTTCATTCAGCTGCCCGGATTATTTTCCTAAAATATCACTTTGCGCTCATCATCCCAAGCCTCAAAAACCTCCTCCAATGGTTGCCCGTCCCCACTTCACATCAAGCAGAAACTCCTCACGATTGGCCTTGAGCCAATTAACAATCCCTCCGGCTACGGATCCTCACTCCTCTCCCACTACCACTCAGCCCACCCACTTCCTTCTTCTAATACTTTGGTCTCATCACTTCTGCTGTCGACCCCTTACTCACGTCCTCCCTCTTGCCTGGAACTATCTACTCCGCATCCAACAAACCAATCAATCAATGGTACTCCTTGAGTGCTTACTCTGTGCACAGCACTGTACTAAACTCTTGGAAAACTATAGTAGAGTCAGTCCCTGACCACAAGTATCCCCATACTCAAACCCCTTATAAAATAATGTCTCCCCTGGGAATCCTTCCCTGAATAATCTCTCACTCTCCTACCCTATCTTTCCTCACTACTGCATTCCTCAAATTCTCCTTCCCTAAGCACTTAGGGTACTCACCCTTCACCACACAGTGTTTCTGTACTATCTTTATATTCAATTGCTTCCTCTATGGGTAATTTATTGTAATGACTAAAAAAGTCTGTCTACCCCATAAAATTTTACACTCCTTGAGGTCAGGTGTCATGTCTATTTACTCGATGGTGCACTCCCAAGCACTTAATAGAGGTCTTGTACACAATAAACACTCAATAAGTAGCTCTGATTGATTGAAGTGTGCTGTGGGCAGGGAACGTGTCTATCAATTCGGAATCACCGTACTCTCCCAAACGCTTACTACGGTGCTCTGCACACAGTAGGCGTTCAATACGAATGATGATGGCAATGATGATGATATGAAGTAAAAAAAAAAAAAAACCACCCAAACAAACCACCCACTACTTGTCAAACAGCAAGTGCTCAAAAAATTCCATTAATGGTGATGATGTGAAGTAAAAAAACAAAACACCCACTCCTTGTCATGAGAACAGGGGGTGAACTTCTTCGATCAGTTGTGAAGGTTTCTCACCTACAGTATCATATGGAGGGCAGACAAGGGGAATCCTGAAACCAGCTGGTTAACGTGGTTAATAATGACCCCAGTGGCTACTGAGGTGGCTGTCTACCCTGTGGCAGCACCTGCCAGTTCATGAAGCCACAGCACAGCATCTGCATTATACTGTGGTCCCTTTAGACTCAAATGGGTTTTGCACATAATATTCTTGCATGAACTTAGCAATATGCTACTCTCCTACTCACTTACTGCACTTCATGCTCCAGAAGGAACACTGGCAATGGACAAGAGAGTGCAAAGGGGTCTAGTCGAGAGAGCATTAATTAGGAGTCATGACACCTAATCCCACATCTCCCATTTGCCTGCTGTATGAGATTTAGGCCTAATCACTATGTCTCTGTGCCTCATCTTCCTCATCTGTACAATGCCATTCTCTCTCCCCCTGACTACAAACCCTATGACTGTATCTGAACTGATAACCTTGCAACTACCCCAGAGCTTAGCACAGTGCTTGGCTCATTAGACACACTTTACAGAACCACAATTATTCCATGGTGCTGGGGAACCACCATGATTCTTTGATGCGTAATCTTGGATTCAAAGATGTTATGTCTAGATTGTGGCTTGTCCTTCATTTATGATGGAAGACCATCAATATCTCACACTGGTACACAGAAGGATGACAAATTAGCCTTGGGAATACTAGGAATTGATTAAAAAACTTACAAACCTAAGTCTGTTTGTTTCCCAAACACCTTCTAATGACCAGTTCTGTCACTGAAAACCTCAGGAAGCAAGAATATCTAGTGAGAATATCTAAAACTAATGAAGTACTGCTATGTGACCTCCCAAACACCAATCAAGTGAGCAATTCTGTATTTCAAGATAACCCAAACCAAAAGATTTAGTATGTTAATATTTAAGTTACTTTAAAAGTGATGATTAAATGCCACCCTTCAAATTCCCCATTTCCTCAGGACCCCAAGGCAAAGCCTCAATTCCTTTGCACTACAGATCAGTGTTATTAAACTTAACTTTTGACAATCCTTTAGAGAAACTTCAAGACGCAATGGGCCCACACAAGCCTAATACAATTCTCCTACAATGGCGAAATGTCATAAATTGATAGAAATCTCTCATAAAAAAGTTGACTCAATTAGAAATTTCTGAATATCATTACTGTGTTTACTGAAAGAGAATTATACTCTTAATTAAATTTTGCAGTTGCATTGTAGTTTGTGGGGGTGGGGCGGGGGAAATCAGTATTCATTCCCTACATTCACATTTTACCCACAAGATACATATTTTATTTTTCATTAAGAGAAACCTAAAGCAATTCAGGTGCATATTATTCCTCACTATGCCGTAAAGTAGCCAACAGGGTGCGCTTAGTACAGTGCTCTGCACACAGTAAGTGCTCAATAAATACGACAATGAATTACGCCTCAAGACATCTCATAGCTAAACAGACCCTTTCACCACTTGCCTTCCATAGTTCTAAAAGACCTTTAACAGAGTGAAGAGTATACAGAACTCCTGAATATCCATGTTTCTGTCTGCATTTTCACTCAAGATTAACACTATACGTACCTTTTGAAAATGATTAATAGCTCAGTAAAGTTAAATGACAACATTCTAGGAAAATTAACCGTAGAATTCTTGTAGCTCATATATACCACTCCTACTCTATTTTCTGCTACAGCTCCAGTCCTACATTTTTCAGGACCCTGCAAAAGCACACAGAGAAAACCTTAAAATAGATGTCCGAATCTGTAAAATGTCCAAAATACTAAAGGTCAGTAAATACCTTGTCTTTCATCACTGTCAAAAGTAGCAGGTTAAGATACGCACAAGGTCACAAAATCAAACAAATGAAAATACCAGGTATTTAATTAATAAAAAGCATGACAAGTTTAAAGAAATGAAAATGGCCTCAAATCGTATTTGTACATATAAGATAAAAAGTAATTTAATTTCAAATTCTTAATGAACTTCTTCACTCTATCAAAGACCCCTCAGATTTGAGATAACATGGAAGAGAAATACAAGAGACCAACTAATTCATCGCAGTAGATGATAGCAGAAAGCATATGAATATAAAAAGCATTTCAATATTAAACACACGGTGACATGTATGTGTGCAAGTGGTACTTGCCTCAGGTAATTATGATTTAATACATAAAATGTATTAACTTAATATGACCTACTTGAAGGAATTGTTGAATTATCAAAATCATCTGCAAGACAAATCAACCGAATAACACTTTATAGATCATCTCCCCACCCAAGTACAACTTTCAATCCCTTTCATCTGTCAGTAAATATGCCAGTATTTTCAGATGAACCCAGAGGCTCTTAGTGAAGCTAAAAAATCAGAGGTGAAGTGAAAATGGTGGTTTTCTAAACAATGAAAATCTGATTACATACAAAGTTGGGAAACTAACTTTTTCAATGCAGGGTAAAATATCATTTCTCTCATTATTATTCCATCTCTATTTCTAATTTCTAAATGAAAAACACATTTCAAGTCTGTTGTTGAAATGGTCCTTGGAAAGCAAGTGATCTGGCAAGCGACATTATTGGATTCTATAGGTTTAAGAATACTTTCCTTGAATCACTCAACATTCTCATTTGTAATTGAAGACTGGCCAGGAAAACATTTATTCTTAACAACCACCGAGACTTGGTGATTTTAGAAAACATGACCGACGCTGAGGGAAGAGAGGCAATTCTAACTGATTCAATGCCATCACTAGACTAGTTAAAATCTCTTGGGCATTCCCTAACCAGCGTATTGGAGCCCACCACTGGAAAACTGTCTAGAAGTTCCAGACAGTTCCTATTCTGTTGAATTTTACTAGACCATGCAGCATGGGATTGTGGAAAGGGCACAGACCCGGGAGTTAGAGTACCTGGGTTCTAATCCCAGATCCGCCACTTGCCTTGGTGTATGACCTTGGACAAGTCACTTAACATCTCAGTTCCCTCATTTATAAAATGGGATCAATTCCTTACCTCCCTCCCACTAAAGACTGTGTGCCCCATTTGGGACAGGAATTGTGTCTGACCTTATTAGCTTGTATCTACCCCAGTGCTTAGTGCAGTGCTTGGAACATAAGAAGTGATAAAAACTACATTATTAGACGTAGTGACTAAAACATTGTTTATCTCCCATCCAGGGAATGTTTTTGATGCTGAAGGAAGAAGGGGGGTGAGTTGAATAAAAAAGTCAAGAATGAATCTTGGAAAAATGATGTCTACACAGACAGATCTTTAAGGAGACACAATGCATGATGACCCATGTGTGCGAAGAAACAGATTAAATTAAGCCCTGCCTGCATTCTATGTTTGATCACAAATATTTCACAGAGATTTCGACAGGATTGAAAACACAAATAAAACACCTTGACTAGTAGGAGTACTAAACTCAGTCCAATGCCTGTCATATCCTTGCTTTTATTTCAGCTAGATAAAGTTACAGAAATTACAGAATGGGATGATTCAAATTGAAATTGAGGCTTTATGTCCAATATGCAGCCCAGAAAAACCCAAGTTATTGGCTCAATTTTTCACACAAATTAAAGGTGAATGAAGTTAAGCCAACCTGATTTCTGCAGCACAGAAATGTGTATAAGTTCAAATTTATTCAAGGGGCTATGGTTTCCTATCTTTTACACATTAATAATCCTAAAACAAGCACTCAATTTGTAGCTCAAGACACAGTTGAAGGTCAGCAGGGGAAGTTTAAGATGAGGCAAATAGATGTTTTTTCTTTCCAGATACATGAATGTAGTACCTCCCCAAAGGTCATTTTGCCCACTCCTGTGAATCTTGGTGACAACGGGCATCTGGACAGAGACTTCGTCTCTGTTCCTGGGATATATGTTGATCGGAGAGGGAGGTGTGGGAATTCCTATAAGCTCTGTGTTTTCTGGTCAGGGTTCTCCACCACAGGTGCAGATTCAGGAGCAATGACAATATAGAGCAACTGTTTTAGAAAGAACCTGTTTGAACTTGTCTTTGTCCTGGATGGGAGGCTCACTCCTCTGGTGGTTGGTCAAATCCTGACCAGGGAAATTTAATGGATGGCACCTCATTGGTTCACTACCCCTCAGACACTAAAACTAAGCAATCCTCCAAATAATTGGACTAATTTGAAAATAACTATTGGAATCCATTTGGATGAAAAACCAACAAAGAACAGCTGAAGCCGAAGAACAGCTCTACCCTACAGAACCTGATGCAATCGGGTTCCCTAGATAGCATGCCCATTCCTGGACATTACTTTTATCACCCTGAGCACTGACAAACATCAAAAAGCTTATTCCTTATTATACCACTGAGGCAAAATAAAAAAACAAAAACTAAACAACCAAAACCTCAGTTTGCCTCATTTACTTAAATCTTCTTTCTTTGCAGCTTCTGTGGAATTCTCAGAAGCTTAAGCCTCTACATTTAACACGAGGAGTTTCATCTTACCAGCCACTTAATTTTTCTCTCAATAAGCTTCTCGAGAGTTAACTGCTCCCAAAAGGCTGGAGAAGTATCTGGTCCAAGCTCCCCTTGAAGATAAGGAGTTTGGGGGCCCTCAAGGAAGAGTTCCCATGTGAAGAGCCTGCTAAATTTCTTTGGCTTTCCCACTAAAGAGGGTTACTTTTCAGCAAGGATAACCCACTTCTGGAATGCTAGACCGCTGTTCTTGATACAGTGAAGGACCCCTGCGCATTTCTATCACAGAGGGAAAGCTAATTTGCTCAGTCTACCGGGCTCTGTTCTGAGAACACAGAACTCAGTCCAGTTCTCCAAGGTCTACCCAGATCAGGTTCCAGACTGGAGAAGGCAGTTCCTGCTGGGGAACAGAGTTCCCTGTAGTGTAACATTAAAAGGCTTTCACTCTCCCACAGTCAAATCCCCAAGAGAACTCTCACACTTACCCCAGTGGCCCCCCTGTAGTTTCCGATGGCCGCATTACAGGATGCAGCAAGTGAATCACTGGAGTATTTGACCTCAGTACAACAAAAATCACCAAGTTATGCCTGGTGATTCTAGGAGTTATTTGCAATTCCTTCCTCACTATTGAATTTTGGTCAACCTCTATGTTTTATATATCCTTCATTTGCAGGAATCACGAATCATTTAAAACAAGGACAAAAATATCCAGAATGAACAAACAGAAATGTACCTGGTCTATAGTACTGGAGTGAGTGTGAAACTCTTTAGAAAAAACATGGCTCTTTCAAAATAAACACACTTCAATATCAAAGTCTCTACACATTTTACTGACTGTTGAACTTCATACTTAACGCTGAAAGCCTAAATAGAAAGGAGAATTATTATGAAAGGCTAATAGTGATATACATTTTTATGAAGCAGGCACAAGTATTCTTGGATTTCTTTCCAAGAAATCTTGAGTCATCATCTTCATAGTTTCCAGTAATGCCAATTCAGTTGATATTTATTTCTTTTAAGCACAAAAAATCCTGCAGAAGCTGACAGAGCATGAATTATATAACCAGAATTCCATTTTACACATTCATTCACTTACTCAGGGGCAAGGTGGCCAGGCCCTCTTTCTCTCCAGATTTCCTTATCAGCCCCGCTCTTCCTCCCCAGTTACCTGTCAACAGACCACAGAGAAAACAAACCATTATTTTCAGTCTGAACAAGGATTAACATGCATATGCAATTGACCTCAGGATCCAAAGGAATGCAACTAGAGATCTGGACAGCAACGTGGCCTAATAGAAAGAACACGACCGTGGGAGTCAAAGGCTCTGGGTTCTAACCCCATTTCTGCCACTTGCCTGCTGTGTGATTGGGTGAGTCACTTAACCCACTGACACTGAATGTTGTGCTCTCATCAACAGCTTTAATGGCATCAAATTTTACAACAATCAGTTATTACAACTAATAATAAATCCACTTTTTTTTTTACACACCAAATGTTGCTATTTCCACACTACATTTTTGGCATCAAAGTTTACGACAATCATATTTGTCAAGGGCTTGCAATAGCTGATGGCTAACCTGGCACTCATTCCCAGATAATTTTCATGATGAATTTTTTTTAATGGCATTTGTTAAACACTGTGTGCCAGGTGCTATACTAAATGCTGGGGTAGCTAATCAGATTGGACAAAGTCTATGTCCTACATGGGGCTCGCAGTCTTCATCCCCATTTTACAGTTGAGGTAACTGAGGCATAGAGAAGTGAAGTGCCTTGCCCAAGTTTACACAGTAGACAAGTGATGGAGTTGGGATTAGAACCCAGGTCCTTCAGCCTCCCAGACCAAATGCTAAATAAATTAGAATTGCTGAGATTTGGGGGCACAACCACATCCCATACTGAGATTCCACAATCTGGACAGGAATAACGAGTGAGCTTTAAGTCAACTCCCCAGAAAAATGACATCTTGCTTTGCAGGTTTTCATTTGGTATATAAACCTGAATGAAAATATGGCACACATACATATTTTAAAATAGTTTCTTTTTTGTGCTTTGAAAGATATCCTTCTCTGCTGAGCTCATAGCAGCTGTTAAAACACCATATTCAGAGCTATGTTGGCATCTTAAACAATAATGTAGTACATCACTTGAATTTATAATAATAGCCTACAAGGTAATTCCAGCCCCATTTGAAATGGGAGGAAAAAGTGAGGGGGAAGGGACGGTTGTTAGTCAAATAAAAAAACAGAAGTCAATGTAAGTTTTATTCTGCCCCTCTCCATCTCCAAGAGGCTTTTCAAAAGAAAAGCATTTGCTATTTAAAAAGCAAAATTGACCATATCCTCTCAATAAAAATTCTATCATCACCTTGTATTAGATTTCACCACAACTCATTTTACTAATTCTTCAGGGGAATCATTTTAAGCAGGCCCCAGAAACTGGTTCCTAGGATTCCTCTCCAGCGTTGGCTCTCAGGAATCTTCATTACTACATGGCTAACAGCTTAGAATAATAAGAATAATAATATTAATGGCATTTGTTAAGCACTTGCTATGTACAAAGCACTGTTCTAAGCGCTGGGGGATACAAGGTGATCGGATTGTCCCATGTGGGGCTCACAATCTTAATCCCCACTCTACAGATGAGGTAACAGGATCAGAGAAGTTAAGTGACTTGCCCAAGGTCACACAGCAGACATGTGGCAGTTTCGGGATTCAAACCCATGACCTCTGACTCCCAAGCCTGGGCTCTTTCCACTGATCCACACTGCTTCTCTTAGAAGAGAAACAAAGAGAGAGACCCCAGCAAAGAGTAGAGTGATGTCCTGGCTTTTTCATTCATGGCCAGGATGGTGGCATAGGGCTCTCCAACCTATGGTCAATTCAGGAATAATCCTAGGGTTTACGGCCTGCAAGAAAAGTACAATTATATTGAAGTCAACCTTCAGGTGCCAAAGATTGTCAAGGAGCCATCTGAAGTCTTGATGACTAGAAAGACACTGCCTTCCTCTGTTGTTCACTGGAGGCTGATACAAAGGAAATAGCTGTCCTTTGAACCAGGATGTCCTCTCCCAACGTTTCTCAGATAATGTCTAGGTGGTTCTCCACTTTGCCTACCCCAATGGGGCTCGATAATCAACGTGAGACTCCATGACTGCAGCGCCCATCATTTTCAACATAAATTCTACGATCTATAGTGGCCAAGGTCATAGATCAATTAGGGGATAATATTTTCTGCTACCAGTGTCCACAGTGGGAATCTTGGATGGGTTGGGTAGGTTAACACATGCCCCTAGATGAGGAAAAGGATTAGAGAAAAAATATGCCCAAAATATATTTGTCTGCTGATTTAGATTTGAAACCATTCATTCATTCAATCATATTTATTGAGCGCTTACTGTGTGCAGAGCACTGTACTAAGCGCTTGGGAAGTACAAGTTAGAACCACACAGCATCCCGTGCTTTTTCGGTTATTTGTGAGGTTTTTGTATGGCTAGTTTTCCTCTCTGAGATGGGGTCCACTGGGTAGGGAAGGAGCAGAGAATTATTCCATTAGAAAAGCACAGGGCTGGAAAGGAAGAGGTCATTTGAACTATCTGCTTGATCTCCCAGGCAGATAAGTATCTCCCATATTTTTAAAGACTTTCAGAAAAGAAATGTCCAAAATCTATTTCCTCCAAAGTAGTCCTCCTTTTCATTGAAAGTTGTCATCAAGTCCTGCTCACAGAACAGAATTACAGCTCCTTCACTCTTCCTCTCAGGTTCTGTGTTCCAACCCTTCACTATCTATCTTGGTGGTTCTTTCTAAACTCTCACCAAGATTTTTTTTTTTTTTTACATTGGAGAACAGTTTTCTGGAAAGGCTTTGACCAGGGCCAAGTATAATGGTAATCTTTTCTTGTAGCAAATTGAAAATGGCCATTGTGTAAACAAATGTAAAATCTGACTTTATATTTCGGGTATTCTCAATTTATTGAAGGCCTCAGGCAAAAAAGATCTACAGAAATCTCTTCTTCACAACTTATCGAAATGTTCAATTTTCATGCAAGTTTGAATCTGAGCATTTTTTTTTTTCCAGAAGGAGATGAATTCCCCTGGCAGTCATCTCAGGGGCTCAAAACCAACTCAGACTGACCCAGGAGCAAATTCCACTAGTTTTATTTTTGATGGCATTTATTAAGCGCTTACTATGTGCAAAGCACTGTTCTAAGCGCTGGGGAGGTTGCAAGGTGATGAAGTTGTCCCACGGGGGGCTCACAGTCTTGTCCCCATTTTACAGATGAGGTAACTGAGGCACAGAGAAGTTAAGTGACTTGCCCAAAGTCACATAGCTGACAATTGGAGGGGCTGGGATTTGAACCCATGACCTCTGACTCCAAAGCCCATGCTCTTTCCACTGAGCCACGCTACTTCTCTGGAAAGCAAATAGTCTCAAAATGGTGATTTTAACCATTTGACATAAAGGCCTTAAAGGTAAGAGGGCCGAATGCACCTAACGTTGAAAGAATTTGATGAGCTCAATGTCAGGCGTTTGACTATGGCTTTTAGTCCGAAAAGATAGTAAGCTCCTTAAGGGCAGAGAACATGTCCAACAACTCTGTTATACTGTACTGTCCTAAGTGCCTAATGCAGGCAAATGTAATATAATGCCATTATTATTATTATTATTATTATTATTATTAATAATAATAAGCACTTGGGCCAGTACACTGCAACAGCTGCCTACACACAGTAAGTGCTCAACTGATTGATGATTTTCTGGATCCTATCCCCTGACATGTAAGGATCCAGTTGAGGCTAACAGTGCTAGTGAGGGGAGGGGACCCGGTGACTGTAATGCCATGAGATTTTTTACAGTCGGTGTTGAAGCTCCTAGCCCACTCTCAGGCAATGAACTTGGCACAGCACAGGAGAACCCCAGAATATGTACCTAGATCCCAGCAGCAAGAGGAGGCTCAGATTGCAACTAGCCTACAATGGAGTTGAAGCTTCCCTGCAAGAGCTAGAAATGAGGGCGACAGTGTTTCCCATCCGACAGATGTGCAGCTGGAATTTCGCTAGTCTAGCGCGCAGTGTCAAGGTTAATCTGGTTCCATCTCTGTCACCTTTGCCGTCCCCACCACCCCAAGTGAACACGGATCCGGTTTGGGTTTGGTCCGGGCTTATTTCCAGTGGGGTTGGGGCTAGGAAGTTAGGGGTGGGAGTTATTCAGAGGGCAACAGGAGCTGGAACTAGGTCAAATCAAGCATCAGAATTTTAGCTCACCCAGGAGTGTCTCCTGAGACCCAGTTAGGGAAACGCAGATATAAAAGCTGAACTCCGTAGGAGGGGTTAGGAAAGAGGAGAGGGAGAATGCAAGGAAAGTATGTACATACGCTATATGTTATAAATTATTTATTTCTACTAACATCTGTTTCCCCTCTACTTAAGATCATTGTGGGCAGGGAATGTGTTTGCCAACTCAGTTATATTGTACTCTCCCAAGCACTTAGTACAGTGCTCTGCATGTATTAGACACTTAATAAATATAAAAGAGCAGGTCTGGGAGTTAGAGGATAAATATAAAAGAGCAGGTCTGGGAGTTAGAGGACGGGCTCTTCCACTTGCCTGCTGTGTAACCTCAGGCAAGTCACTTACCTTCTGGATACCTCAATTCCCTTATCTGCAAAATGAGGATTCAATGCCTGTTCCCCTTCCTACATAGACTGTGAGCCCCATATGGGACCTGATGACCTTGTTACCCTTCCTACATAGACTGTGAGCCCCATATGGGACCTGATGATCTTGTATCTACCCTAGGGCTTAGGGCTTGGCACACAGTAAGTGCTAAATAGCAAAATTATTATTATACATAATGTGTAATTATATATAATAATAATAAATACCACTGATGAATTGGTATATATTTATAATCTATTTATTTATATTGATGCCTATTTACTTGTTTTGATGTCTGTCTCAGTGCTTCTAGACTGTAAGCTTGGTGTGGACAGGGATTGTCTCTAATGCTGAATTGGATTTTCCAAGAGCTTAATATAGTGCTCTACACACATTAAGCGCTCAATAAATACAACAAAGAATGAATGAGTAAAGGAGGAAATCAGAGTCAGAAGGAAAGGTCAGGGGCAAGTGAGAGACTTGCAAGACTGACACCAATGACCCAGAAAAAAAGAGGAATAGAAAAGGGCATAAAGCAAGGACAAGGTCAGATAAATCAGGCCTGAGTGAATAAGGGAGGGCAAGCAGATGGGGTAAGGCAAGGAAACTGGGCAGACTCAATCTTACCTTGGCCCTTCCTGCCCTATCCAGTACCTCTGTGTCCTACCTCTCCCAGAGAGCTCTACTCAAGCAGCCTCGAAAAAAAGCCCACAAAAGGGCCGTAAACACAATGAAAGTCTGAGCTACGCAAATGACCGTGCAGAGCCTGTAAGGAATTCGTTTCTAAACAAGTTTTGGGTTTTACCGACTTGGCAAATATAACCCACAACACCAGCAGGGTATTTCTCCAGGGCCCTAATGCTGGAGGACTAAAGTGCAGTTCTGTGATCCTTCAATAAATATTTGCTGGGTCACTGGTGCTATGTGCGATCCAAGACGTCACGGTCTTAATAATGGAAAACAGGAGATGGGGTGGTGCAAAGAGTGGATAAGGTTATAATACTTGGAAACTAGCAACATCTGCAAAGGTGGATTATTCATTTGTTTGCTCATTCAAACACACATAAAGCAGGGAAATATGTTTCCCATTTCACTCCCCCCCCCACCCTACCTCCTTCCGCTCCCCACAGCACCTGTATATATGTCTGTACAGATTTATTACTCTATTTTACTTGTACATATTTACTATTCTATTTATTTTATTTTGTTAATGTGTTGTTTTGTTGTCTGCCTCCCCCTTCTAGACTGTGAGCCCACTACTGGGTAGGGACCGTCTCTATATGTTACCAACTTGTACTTCCCAAGAGCTTAGTACAGTGCTCTGCACACAGTAAGCGCTCCATAAATACGATTGATGAATGAATGAACCTGCCATCTCCTGTCCAATCAAAAGCCACTCACAAAGATTCTTGATCTACAAACAAGAACACAACAATGCAAAAACACAACGAAGAGCAACTTTTTTGGTGCCCACTGAGGGTGTGACTGTGGATCCTGCATTGGCCTTTTATCCCCCTTTAGATAGTAAGCTCCTTGAAGGCAGAGAGTATATCCAATTGTTTTTCAATTGTACTCAGTGAGCACTTGTGCAGAGCACAGTACTAAGCATTTGGGAGAGAATGATACATGGTAGTTGTGAACCCTGCTCTCAAGAGGGTGCTTAATACAGGGCTCTGCACTAAGCACTCAATTAACACCACTGATTGACTGATCGATTTTCTGCCACACACCCACTCAGGTGAAACTGGATAATTGGATAGAGGTGGACTAAGTTTTTCAGATGCTCTTTTAATGTTTAATTAATCTTCATCCATACTCTTTCCTTTTATTTCAACTTGTCTGTACCTGTGGCTCCAACTTTTTAGGATCCAATTTTTAAAAATTATATGTCTTTAAAATGCAAGTGCCTTTATGCTAATTATTTAGATATTGTGCCCACATAATGTAGCACCAAAATGACAGTTTGATGCTGGCTGTAGCTGAGAACAGACTTGTGGGGCCTAAATGCTTTGCCAAAGACTAAAAATCCAGATGGGACACCATACTAGAAACAAATACACCTCTTCGGATCAAGTAACCAGAGATCAGTGATTTGCATTCCATTGCTTATGCTGCTTTGCCTCAGTTTTAAAAGGCTACTCCTCTATGTTAAAGGCAGACTTACTCTGATATTATTGAACCATTTTTCCTTCCAATCTGGGGTGCAATTCCTTCACCCTATCAGGCACCGGGATAGGAAGCAGAGGAAGATGAGGGCTAAAGTGATGCACATTATCAGCAAATGAATGATTCTATTACGAGATTGAGCTCCAGACACGTATGTATCCACTCACTCACAAATTCCAAACAGAATGAATGAAAATGTGGGAAGGATAAGAGACGTCTAACTGTGGCCTGGATCAACAACTCTCTGCTCTAGGTGGGGACTGTTTCATTTTCGAAACAGATGCAATATCATCCAAACTTTGCTATCCCTTTGGTTTTGGTGGAAGTGGATCTAAGACATTTACTTATCAGGAGCCCTCAAGGGGGAGAGGCTATCAAAACCCTGAAAACTATAGATTTAAGAATCATTTGGTAGTACTGAATTCTATTCTCCAAATACAGAATCACATAGAGGGAGAGAATGGGGTGGAGGGGAAAGAGGCATGTGAGAAGTTTACAACTTGTGTTGCATGTAATCAACACAGCAGTGTGCCCAAGTGGAAAAAGAACAGGCCTGGGATTTAGAGGACATGGGTTCTAATCCCAACTCCAGCAAATACCTGCTGTGTGACCTTAGCCAAGTCACTTAAATTCTCTGGGTCTCAGTTCCCTTATCTGCAAAATGGCGATTCAGTCATTCAGTCGCATTTATTGAGCACTTACTGTGTGCAGAACACTGTACTAAGCACTTAGGGAAGTACAATACAACAATAAATGGTGACATTCCCTGCCCACAATTAGCTAACAGTCTAGAGGCGGGGAGACAGGCAATACAAATAAATAAAATTACAGCTAGGTACATAAGTGCTGTGGGGCTGGGAGGGGGGAAGAGCAAAGGGAGAAATTCAGGGCAATGAAGAAGCGAGTGGGAGATGAGGAAAAGTGGGGCTTAGTCTGGGAAGGCCTCTTGGAGAAGATGTGCCTTCAATAAGGCTTTGCAGGTGGAGACGGTCACTTATCTGTCAGAATTGAGGAGGGAAGGTGTCCCAGGCCAGAGGCAGGACGTGGGCAAGGAGTTGGTGGTGAGACAGGTGAGACTGAGGCACAGTGAGAAGTACTCAGTGATTCAATACCTGTTTTCCCTTATACTTAAACCGTGAGCCCCAAGTGCGACCTGATTATCTTGTATCTACTCCAGCACTTAGTACAGTGCTTGGCAAATCGTAATCGCTTAACAAATACCTTAATTAATTATTATTAACTCTCTCTCTCCGGAATGTGACCAAGGGTGAGATAGTTGTTTCCTTTCACCTGCAGGAATGGTTTGGTCTCTTTGAAATGCAGTAGAAAGGGGCCAGATTCCAGCCCTCCATGGTGTGTCCCCTCCTCCAAAGAGACACATGCAGGGTTCCTCAGAGGCCTCCCCACCACCAAAATCCCAGGCAGATCAGGGACCTCTGAAATAACCCTCCCAGCCCTGAGGCTTGGCCTTCAGCTCAGAGATCCCACAGTTACTTTCTGGTCAACTGAAGGGAATTCCTTTCACATTTCAAAAATTCATCATTTCCAAATAATGTTTCTCCGTAGCAGAACAAGGCTTTTAGTGAATAAATTTCACGCTTGTAATCAATCCTTGCAAAAAAAAAATCAATGTATATTTAGTATTGTCAGTGCACCTATTGCTTACAGATTGTTTTATATCTTAGTATAATTAGCAAGTTAGTCGGATGCACATATCCGATGCTGGAGTGACAGAATTATGAGCTCTCTCTTTGCTGGAACTACGTAAAGAAAGCAAATTTTCGATAGATGAGTTGCTGACCACATGCAACTTTATTCAGTAGACATTGGGAGACATCCAGTTAATAATCAACAGATCATTAAAAACACAAAGAGTACAATTTGGCCTAAATCTCACCCAGGAAGCCAGCATTATAAAATCACAAAATAAATCTCTAAAGAAAATTTTGATTTTAATGAATGGTTCTGTTTCTTTCTTTGTTAACTGGTGGAATTGCGTGTTCTTTGACCAGATTTATATGGATGGTGATGTGCTTCTCCTGACTTTTCAGTCTCCAAATTAGTTTTCTCTTTCTGAAAATGTAATTCCCTTTCCTTTGAACAGCCATAGACATACACATACACACACATTCATATTTACCCCCACACACATTTACATATAAAACAGCTTCACTTCCACAGGCTCACAACATCCTCTAACATACTCACACATCTTTGGAAGCTCACACACCTACTAATCCACAAAGCCTTGTTCATATAGCCTCATCCCTTCTCATTAAGATAAATTACAAATCATTCCCTGCTGTCCCTCCAACTTAGACCGTGAACACCATTCATTCAATCGTATTGAGTGCCTACTGTGTGCAGAGCACTGTACTAAGTGCTTGGAAAGCACAATTCAGTACAAATAGAGACAATCCCTATCAAGCAGTGGGCTCACCATCTAGAAGACGGGAGACAGACAACAAAACAAAACTAAACCAGTAAACAGGCATCAATAGCATCAATATAAATAGCATTATAGATATATACACATTAATCCAATAAATAGAATAATAAATATGTACATATATTCACACTTGCTGTGGGGCAGGGAGGGGGGTGGAGCAGAGGGAGAGAGTGGGGGCGATGGGGAGGGGAGGAGGAAAAGAGGAAAAGGGGGCGCTTAGTCTGGGAAGGCCTCCTGGAAAAGGTGAGCTTTCAGTAGGGATTTGAAGGAGGGAAAGCATGCTAGTTTGGCAGATTTAAGGAGGGAGGGCACTCCAGGCCAGAGGTAGGAAGTAGGCCAGGGGTCGACGGTGGGACAGGTGAGAACGAGGCCCAGTGAGAAGGTTAGCCGCACAGGAGCAGAGTGTGCAGGCTGGGCTGTAGAAGGGGAGAAGGGAGGTGAGGTAGGAGGGGGCAGGGTGATGGAGAACTTTGAAGCCAATAGTTATGAGTTTTTGCTTGATACAAAGGTTGATAGGCAACCACTGGAGATTTCTGAGGAGGGGGGTGACAAAAGGACTGCCCAACTTAACTTGTATCTACTCCAGTGCTCGGAACAGTGCTTGACACGTAGTACTTAGCAAATACCAAGTGCTCCGAACAGTGCTTGACACGTAGTACTTAGCAAATACCAAGTGGGCAGTCACATTCCATGGCCACAATTAACTTACATCTAGAGCTGACAAACATTAATATAATAATTTCTAATGTATCATTTGAAGATCTGTGAAGAGAGAGTATCTATGGGAGAGAGCCTGGAGGAGAAGGATGGGAAAAGTGTCAGTTTCAAATGCACTGAGATGGGGGAGAATTCGTTGCTAGGTGACCCTTGAAGAGATGAGTTGCATGCCTCATGCAGGGCCAAATAAGTGACTAATCCCAAAACATGCATATTCTAGTCAGAGAAGGAGGCCTGATCCTAGAGAACTACCATTAGACTGCTGATTAGAATTTGAGAGGGAGCTTAAATGTGTATACAGTTCTCCTATTATGGGCAGGTTTTCTCCCAAAACCTCACTTAAAGGAAACATTGTGCTGCAGCATTCACTTGTTCAAAAGTCACACAAATGCACGAAGTGTTTGCTAATCACGCCACACACCAAGCTCAGACAAGCTCATAAAGTGCTCCGCATACAGTAAGTGCTTGAAAAACACCATTAATTGTTGCAAGAAAATTCCTTAGTTTTCAAAAGGCCATCAGGTCAAAAATGCTTATTGAAAACACACATTGTTATTATTGAATATCACACAAACAGTAGTATTTGTAGAGCACTTACTCTGCTAAGCACTGTATAAGCACTTGAGAGTACAATGGAGATAGTAGAAGCTAACCCTGCCTTCAAGGAGTTTGCAACTCAGGGGGAACTAACTCTTGTCAACTTGTACTTCCCAAGTGCTTCGT
Organism: Tachyglossus aculeatus; assembly: GCF_015852505.1. Classification (NCBI taxonomy): domain Eukaryota; kingdom Metazoa; phylum Chordata; class Mammalia; order Monotremata; family Tachyglossidae; genus Tachyglossus; species Tachyglossus aculeatus. The sequence goes on from NC_052080.1 coordinate 10,058,839, forward strand.
ACAGTGCTTTGCACACAGTAAGCGCTCAATAAATACGATTGAATGAATGAAATGAATGAATTGCATTGGCCAAAGAAAATGGAGAAAATGGCCAAAGAAGTCTTACTGGCATTACATGATTAAATTAGTTTAATGAGTACCTACTGAGTGCAGTACACTGTCCTAAATTTCTGAGAGAACAATATTAAAAAGAAACCATTCCTGTCCTCATGGAGGTTATAACCTAATGAATAACTTGTGATTAACAAATCTTACAGAAAAAAATTGGCAAAAAACCAAGAGAATTAAATGGGAAGATCTGATTTATATTTTGATATTTTATTGGTTAAAGCAATCCTTTATTTTTATCCATTCTAAAAGTAGCACACCCAGAAAGTTGACTTGAAGTGACCTTTCTACTACTTCTTGAATTCTGGAAGAACGTTGGCAAACACTTGAACTGCAAATTGGCCCTTGGCCTGAAATGTACAAAAGTACTACTCAAGATAATAAGGAAAAAATATTTGTATCTTTCTCATTTCCAATAACAGTTCTTTTTTCCCCAATCAAGATTTTTAAAGGCTTTTTTTAAAGCACTCTCTGAAATTATCTTTAAAATTGCACTATTTTTTTCTATTCTAATAAAATGACCAGATCCTTTGTCTTCTTGACTTCTTGTTCCAAGAAAAATAGTAGTTCCTGAATTCCATTCCCCACTTCTCAGGATGGAGTCAACTCGGGATAGTAGAAGCAAAGTGATATGTGAGGGAGAGGAAAAGTTAAATCCATTTTCTGCCCTCTATCTATAGTAATAACTGTGGTATTTGTTAAGCATCTGCTAGGTGCCAAGCACTGGGCCCAAACCTGGGGTAAATACATTATAATCAGATCAGACACACCCCCTTGTGGATGCACAGTCTAAGGGAGAGAGAAAAGTTATTTAATCCCCACTGTTTAAATGAGGAAACTGAGGCTCAGAGAAGTTAATGACTTGCTCAAGGTCACAGAACAGCTGCCAGGATTAGAATCCATGCCTCCTGACACCCTCTGGTCCCGGGCTCTTGCCACGTGATTAATCAGTCACATTTATTGAGCACTTTCTGCATACGGAACACCGTACTAAGCATTTGGGGGAATGCAATATAACAGAGTGGGTAGACATTTCCAGACCGCAAGGTGCAGTTTCTCTGGGAAAGCCTGGTGCAGTTTGTGATGGGTCTTCCATTAAAATTTAGGAGAGAATTGGAGGCATTTTGTTGGAGTGTACTGATGGCCGTCACTTACTCGTTGTAAACAATGGATTAGTCTTGCAAAGTGTTGACAGGAGTGTGAGCCGGAGAATGCTGAGAGCCACTAAATTCATCTGACAGTTCTCTGCTTCCAAAGGAAGAAGAATGGCACGATTCAGAGAGGAGAAACTGAGAGTTGCTCTGTCTTGGCAAAGGATGGAGTAAGTGAAAACTTGCAAAATCAGGAAATGAGGAAGGCTCACTTGCAGGGTCATAAGGCAGAGCACAGGGCTGGGAGTCAGAAGGACCTGGGTTCTAATCCCGGCCCCACCACTTGTCTGCTGTGATGACCTTGGACAAGTTACTTAGCTTCTCTATGCCTCAGTTCCCTCATCTGTTAAATGGGCATTGATACTGAGCTCCACATAGGACATGGACCTGTGTCCAACCTTGTATCTACCCCAGAGCTTACTTTAGTGCCTGGCACACAGTATGTACTTAAAAAATACCATTAAAAAAAAAACACAATGTTTTGGTTCGGGTAGATATTGACTCTTCCTACTGGATTTAGGGAAGAGGTGAAATATTCTTCCTACCCTAAATTTTTAGGTGCAACACTTTCTGAAGGCTGGGTGGATGGGATATTATCTTCCAAGGCTAGAATTTCTTCACACAAAACATGAAGCGAGGTCTTGATTATCAGAAACTATTATTAATAACTGGATTTGACTTCAAAATCCCCAACGACAGAATTGAGCCATACAGTTTTGGGAAGAGCAGCAGACTTGCCTCACTGCTGTGAAATCAATGGCATTTATTGAGGGCTTACCATGTGCTGACTAAATTGTACTAAACAACTAGGAGAGTACATCAGAGTCGGTAGACACGATTACAATCCCTTCCCTCAAAGGCTCAGGGCTTGCCACCTGTCCTCTAGAGGTGAGGTTTATGAGGTGAGGTGGGATGCACTGGTTCCCCAAACTGAAGAGGATGCAATAAGATGCCTTTCACAAAGGCCCAAACTGGGCCGGCCTGCCACTGTGTGGAATGTGGGGAGAAGGGAGATGGGACCAGATCTGGTCAGACTTGGCTATCAACAACAGAGCACTCAGACTCACAGGCCCCTGTTGATTTTGGGTCCTGAACGTGGCTGCTCTCTAGCTGGGCAAGGAGGGGTGGTATGAAAAGCGGAACTACTTGCCCCTTCTGCTCTTTATGTTCCTCTCCCCTTCTCCCCTAAACCCCAATTCCTCCCGGAAGGAGAGTAGGACCATCCCAGCTCCACCCCTTGCCTGCTGGGTGACCTCAGGCAAGTCACTTCACTTCCACACCTCAGTTGCCTCATCTGCAAAATGGGGACTAAAGACCTGTTCTCCCTCCCGATTTAGACTGTGAGCCCCAGGTGGGACAGGGACTGTATCTGATCTTAACTGCATTGCATCAACTCCAACATTAAGCAGTGCTTGGCAAATAGGAAGCACTTAAATAATACTATTATTCTTTTCCTTAGGGATCTTACACTGGACAACTGAGGCTTGGTAGATGGTCCCTCAAAATTGGAGGCACCAAATGATTATTCCCTTTGCCATCCCCAAAACTGACTCTAAAGACATGAAAAATTAAGGGTAGGATATAGGCATTGAAGTGACTAGGCCCAGCATGGCCTAGTGACAGCAGCCCAGGCCTGGGAGTTGGAAGGTCCTGGGTTTTAATCCCAGCTAGGCCACTTTGCTGTGCGACTTTGGGCAAGTCACTTCTTTGGGCTTCAGTTACCTCATCTGTAAAATGGGGATTAAGAGTGTCAGCCCCACATGGGACATGGACTGTGTCCAACCTAATTAGCTTGTATCTATCCCAGCGCTTCAAGTGCTTAAATACCATACGTACACGCTTAAATACCATAAAAGAATGAGTGCAGTTCTTTTTATACATATCCCTGAATGCAATCTACCGGCCTCCAACACAATCTTTCCCACCCCTCTTTTCTACTTTTACCAGTGTCACAATAATGAGGCACAGCTAATGGCAGAGGACATCGATAGCCTGAAGTAATGCAGTCTTGCTGGCTAGCATGTGTCCTCGCTACCATTCCTACTTATTCACACAATCTTAAGTCCAGCACAATGTCTCTCACACCTTGGACCTGAGGACTGTTTTAATTACATGGCTGTTTAACTTCAAATGTCTCAAACATAAAAGGGATTTATTCTTCCAAACAATTAGAAGCTGTGACCATTTATATTTTAATTCTTCAGGGTCTTCCCTGTGAAATTCCAAAACGATAGAAACCCAAGAGAGTTAAGTCAATCACGTTGTTCCAATGAATAAAATGAATTTTTACCCAGAAAGAAGCAAACATTTTACCAAATAAGCAGTTATGAACAGTTAGAAGAAATTCAAGTTACTGGGCTCAGCAAGTCTTCATTTCTACAATAGAACTGTTCTGACCTTAGAATCCATTTTTTCTATCCTGGCCCAGATTTTAGTAGGTCACATAAATATTACATTTAAATTGCTATTTATTTTTATTCAGCCTGTGGACAAAGAATAAATGAGATGGCAGGAAATGGGTCTACATGAAAGCATTTTTTTTTTAACAAGGACTCAAAAGGGAATTTTTATGCTTTCGTCTATCTGACCCTTTGTTCCAATGAATCCTGGTTCAGTTGGCTACAAAATTACCATTTTGTTCCATGACTTAAGTGGAACATTTCTGGGGTCTCATATTTTGGCAAGAGCTGTATGCCCCAAGTCCAGACATGTAAAGAGCCATTACTCCATATACCTCCAAAGACTTCCCATTGTTCTTTAGTAATTAGTTGCAAGCTGGAGCTGTTTAGCTTATTAGTTTAGTACAGATGACTGTGGTAACTGGAAACTTGGGTTTCATATAATGTATGCATTGTAGAGGCTAAGGAACTGAAATGTGTGATGATCATTTCTAATATTTTGATGAGTATGCTTTTCTAGTTTCATGATTCCTTTTTTAGAAAAAAAAAAACACACACAAAAAAACTAGCCCACACAGTCCTCACTGCCTAAGCATTCAGCTACTCACTCCAACTCCCTCTTTAGGCAGTGAGGACTCAAACAGGAAAGTGTAGGAACTGTGGGAAAAGGAGAGCAATGTCATGATCCTGGAAATTAGTGTCAGGAATAGGGGAAAGAAAATTCAGAAGAGGCAACAGGAATATTTGACTAAATATGTGGGCTAGTTAAAAAAAAAAAAGGAATCATGAAACTAGAAAAGCATACTATGACTTCAAAATGCTAATATGGGAATCAAAAGTGTAGTGGTGGGGGGTCTGCTTGTGAGTGCTGGGTTTGTGTCTACCAACTCTACAGTAATAATAATTTTGACATTTATTAAGTGCTTACTACGTACCAAGCACTGTACCAAGCTCTGGAGTTGATAAAAGGTCATCAGTTCCCACACGGGACTCACAGACTAAGTAGGAGGGAGACTAGGTACTGAATCCCCAATTTGCAGATGAGGCACAGAGAAATTAAGTGATTTGCTCAAGGTCACACATCAGACAGGTGGCAAAGTAGAATTAGAACCCACATCCTTTAACTCCCAGGCCCGGGCTCTTTCCATTAGGGCACAGTATTTCTCTATTGTATTGTACTTTCCCAAGCACTAAGTACAGGAGTGCTCTTTACACAATATATGTACAATCAACACCACTGATTGACTGATGGGAGTGGAGAAGTGGGTCAGATGTATTCAGAACAACTGACTGAAGGAAATTGGGTGACCATGCAGGAGGAGTAAAGGCATCTCTTGGGTCCTATAACTTGGACATTGGGAGAACATGGCTCATTTTAGGTCAGGAGGGTGTGATCAAAGATGAAGAGTAGAGATCTGCACAATGTTTTGCTTCCATAACTGAGCTCTTTAAATTCAAGTGAATTTCTATTTAGTCCATTAACACACACTGTACAGCATTTCAGCTCATTGTGGACACTAAATAAAACGTAATTGTAATCAGAACAGTCATCATCATCATCATCTTCTTAGGTAAAGCACTCGTATCATTGGATGACATCCAATTTAACACCTTTTAACTGGCACAAGGCCCATGAACTAAGCATTAAGAGAAAAGGATTTCTTATTAAACTCTGCCCTGAGGTGTAAATCTTGTCATGAGCAAAATCTTAAGCTCTTTTTTTAATGGTCTAGTAATACTCAAACAGCCTTTGGGCTGTTTAAAAGCAATTTTAATAAATGAATTTTATAATTTGGATCAAGTGTTTCTATTCAAGGATGCTTGTTCCTGCTTTGCACCTTTAAGATTTCTCGGTTAACGGCATATTCTTGTTAGAAGTGTATCATGTTATTTTAAAGCCAAATATTCCAGGAATGGAATGTCATTTCCTTCTTCACACTTAATATTTGTTGTAACAAATTCTTTTCTTGAGTTTTGAATATTCTATTACCTCTCTCAGGGCACTTTCTCTGAAGCAACACTTTCTAGTCAACTAAGTTGGGAGTAGAGGCTTAAGAGGGCAGAGCTAGAGGCAGCAGATACTGGGGAAAAAAACAAAAAAGAAAGGAGGAATTGGGAGAGAGAAGACAAAACATGCATACAGAAGGAAGGGCAAAGGAAACCAACTAACTGACCCAACAAACAAACAAACAAAAAACCCATCAGGCCCAAGCAATGGGAGAAGAAGAATGTGGTAAGCCTTCTGCCTAAACTCTCATTTCCTCTTTTCTCACTTCTTTCTCCCTTTATTCACAACCCCCAGCCCCACAGCACTTCTGTACATATCTGTAATTAATTTTTTTTTATATTCATGTCTGACTTCCCCTCTAGACTGCAAGTTTGTTGTAGGCAGGTGATTTGCCTGTTATATTTTTGTGTTGTAATCTTCCAAGCACTTAGTACGGTGCCCTGCTCACAGTAAGCACCAAATAAATAAATAATAATAATGGCATTTGTTAAGCGCTTACTATGTGCAAAGCACTGTTCTAAGCGCTGGGATGAATACAAGGTGTTCAGGTTGTCCCACGTAGGGCTCACAGTACTATTCTCCATTTTACAGATGAGGTAACAGGCTCAGAGAAGTTAAGTGACTTGCCCAAGGTCACACAACAGACATGTGGTGGCACTAGGATTTGAACCCACGACCTCTGACTCTCAAGCCCATGCTCTTTCCACTGAGCCACACTGCCAAAGGGTCATCATTCATTCATTCATATTTGTTGAGCACTTACTGTGTGCAGAGCACTGTACTAAGCGCTTGGGAAGTACAAGTTGGCAACATATAGAGACAGTCCCTACCCAACAATGGGCTCACGGTCTAGAAAGGGGAGACAGACAACAAAACATGTGGACAGGTGTCAAGTCATCAGAACAAATAGAAATAAAGCTAGATGTACATCATTAACGAGATAAAATAGAATAGTAAATATGTACAAGTAAAATAAATAGCAGGAACATCTATTTGGATAATGAAGTCCCCAAGGATCAATGGAGGCACAGAGAAAGACAGAAGGAATGTGAGAAAGGGATCAAAATGGTTAAAGAAGTTGGAGGTGGGATCTGGTTGTGGGGGGGGGGGGGGCGACAGAATCTAGACTGGATGGTAGAGGTGGATAATATAGGCTTCAAAGGAAGGGAAAGAAAAGGATAGGGGAGGTGGAATGGTACAAAAGAATTAGAAGGAATGCATTAGAATGCAAGAAGGAAGACTACACCTCCTCCTTTCCTAATGAGTCTGAGGGAGTGGGAGAAGATGAGGCCCCTCTGGAGAGAGCAGCAGGGGGGACTGTGTTGTTTGGGGAGCGCCAGAATTCAGAGATGGTGAGGAAGAGGAGTGACTGGGTCAGGAGCAGGTCAAAGGATGAGAGGAAGCCTCCCATGATGGAACGGGGGTCCCACAGGCGGCACTTAGTTGAGGCTGTTGGGGGAGCTTGAGGGGAGGGGGCAGTGCAAGGGGTAGGGAGGTGTTAGATGAGAGTGAGTTGATGGGGGCCGGTGAGGGGGAGGGACACAAGGGACAGGATTACAGGGATGGGACAGGGATGAGAGGTGGGGATGGCCCAATGAGTGGGTAGGGGTTGGGTGGCCGAGAGGGAGGTGAGGTGGGAGAAGAGGACTGGGATGGGCTGACAAGTGATTGATTGGAAGTAAATGGACAAGGGCAGGAAGGTTAAAAGGAGAAGGTGTGAAAAGGTGAGGAGGAAATAGGCCATAGGAATAGAGAAAAAGAGAGGAGGGAGAGTGTTGGGATGGTAAAGTCTCAGCTCTTCCACAACACACATTTCTACTAGGCATTTTGGACAGAATGTTGTTAGGGATTACGGAATGTTTTTCCAACAGAGCTCAATTACCTGGGTATAACACACTGTGATGTTCAGAGAAAAGGTTGTGTCCGTAAACTCGTTTGCTAATTCTGGTGCACTGTACTCTCTCAAGTGCTTAGTACAATGCTTGGCACATAGTAAGCACTCACACATCATTGATAGATTGAACTGCACAGGACGTCATTGGTACTTGTCAAGCGGCGCGTACTATAACATCAGATTTAACAGAAGATTCATCAAGAATGTAACCAATCATCCTAAACTGTATAAACCTATCATGCAACTGCACCATTTATGGACTTATTTATATCCATGGACCTCAGCGCTCTCATATATGCTTAGTCAGTCACACAATTATTTCTTTTGGAAATTTGTTTATGGTTGTCTTCCACACTAAAGGATAAACTCCTTGTGGGTAAAGAGTGTATCACTTCCTTTTTCCAAACTTGCCAACTGCTTAACACAAGGCAATGCAGTGGACCCATTTTCCCCCGCCCACTGCAATACTACTGGAGAATTAAAGTAAATGACAAAAATACAGGTAAGACACGTTTTTCATCTAGGAAAGGACAATATGTCAAGGCTATGCAGTAACTAACATGCACTCATGCCTACTTTTAAATTACAAGACTTCCAGTTTATACACTATATATTATAAATTATTTTTATAAATGTTTGCGTCCCCCTCTAGACTACAAGCTCATTGTGGGCAAGAAAAATATCTACCAGCTCCATTGTACGGTACTCTCCCACTTAGAACAGTGCTCTGCGCAGAGTAAGTGCTCGATAAATACCATTGATATTCATTCATTCAATCATTTATTGAGCACTTACTGTATGCAGATCACTGTACTAAGTGGCTTGGGAAGTACAATTAAACAACAGAGAGGGACAATCCTTGCCCACAATGGGCTCACAGTCTAAAAGGGAGGAGAAAGACATCAAAACAAGTAAACAGGCATCCGTAGCATCATTATAAATATAATTTTAGATATATATACATTAGTAAAAAATAGATTTATAAGTATACGTACATCTGTACTTTTGTACTTCCCAAGCGCTTAGTACAGTGCTCTGCACACAGTAAGTGCTCAATAAATATGATTGAATATGAATATACATCTATACATATGTGCTGTGGGGCAAGGAAGGGGGTAGAGCAAAGGGAGCAAGTCAGGGCGATGGGGAGGAGAAGGGGAGCAGAGGAAAAGGGGGGTTTAGTCTGGGAAGGTCTCCTGGAGGAGGTGAGCTTTCAGTAGGGCTTTGAAGTGGGGGAGTTTGGTGGATTTGAGGAGGGAGGGTATTCCAGGCCAGAGGTAGGACATAGGTCAGGGGTCGCCAGTGGGACAGGAGAGAGTGAGGCACAGCGAAAAGATTAGCACCAGAGAAGCAGAGTGTGTGATATGATGATGAAGACCTTAAAGGGAGCTAACACTATCATAGAAGAAATACATCTCCCTAAAGTGAGCAAAATATTATATATGGAGTTTTATCTCGCATGAAAATTATGCAAAGAATATCATTTGTGTAGATACCAGCTATACCTAGCAATAAATGGAAAATATAAAGTAGCAAATCAGAAATCATTGATAAGACTGCACTATATGGGATATATGATAAGACTGAGGCTTGTTGAGATTACAGTAAGCAACTGGGTTTGGCTTTTTTAACCGAGTACTTGCCCAATTCTGTTCAGTGTTCTGAACACTTTCTCCTTTAGATTTTCTGAACTAGCTCACCTGTGGTTCAGAGTTAAAATAATTGGCTTTCTACTGAATATAATTATTAATTTGGCCTCTTGACCCCTATTTTCATTTAACTTGAAGACTTTCCAATTGTGTTTAGGGACTCTCATTACAATCCTCTTTCCAAGGCTCTTTGTTTTCTGACCCTTTATTTGATTTTCACAGAGTCTTCTTTTAAAAAGCAAATTGACTATGAAGTTGAGTCAGAATATATAATAGCCATGGTAAACGCAGCTAGCAGCAGCCTTATGAAGTATAATTTGTATTAGTCACTAGAAATAGAGAATGATTAAAGGATAGGAAAAAAATGAAAGGAACTGAGATTAGTATAAATGAAAGGAAGAGGTTACAGGTGTTATTTCATGTGCACCACACATGAGTTTACACAACAGTGATCAATTTTTCTTCATCAATATTGAGGCAAAAATGGAAAGAAATATTACATTAAGCTAGTTATAAGTTAAAATTTTCTGTCAAGGATGCTTGCCAAGTATTTAAATGGGAATTGAGGTAAATTGCGGAAGCAGTGTGGCTTACGGGAAAGAGCCTGGGCTTCTGGAGACCATGTTCTAATCAAGGTTCTGCCACTTTGCCTGCTGGGTGACTCTGGGAAATTCACAACTTTTCCGTGCCTCAGTTTTCTCATCTGTAAAATGGGGATCGTATACCTGTACTTCCCCCCACTTTGGCAGTGAGCACCTTGTGGGACAGGGATGGTGTCTTATCTGCTTATATTGTGTTCAGTTCTTAGTGTAGTGCTCTGCACATAATAAACACCTTGATTGACTGACCTCACCACAGTGTCTGGCATGCAGTAAGTGCCTAACAAAGACTGTGAGCCCCCTGTGGGACAACCTGATCACCTTGTAACCTTCCCAGCGCTTGGAACAGTACTTTGCACACAGTAAGCACTTAATAAATGCCATTATTATCAGCGCTTAGAACAGTGCTTTGTACATAGTAAGCGCTTAACAAATACCATCATTATTATTGAATACCACTGTTACTGTTTATTATTATTTCCTGGAGAACTACCTGAATACGATAGATTCCTAACTGAAATGATTTGATGATCCCTACCTAATGAAGCGGGATGAAGTTGATCGACAGTTGATCTAAAATAAAATCAAATTGTCTAATCATCCAGAGTTGGTGCCTGGAAAAAAAATTTAAACAAAAAAAGGGAAAGTAAAATCTTGTGCGGTCTCAGTGTTACTCTGAGAAAATCCCTGGCATGACAGCCCAGGCAGAGGTTGTTCAGCACTTAGTGAAGAACTGTATCCTCAACACTACCATCACCATTCAAAATGGGCACAGGAGGTGGGTAGAGTTCATCATTTTGTTTCTCCTTTCTACTTTCATTCCAGTCTTAACCCTGTCTCTTTCTCATTAATAATGATCATTATTATTATTGAGAAGCAGTGGGGCCTAGTGAAAACGCACAGGCCTTGGAGTCAGATCTAATCCCAGCTCCTCCACTTGTTTGCTGTGTGATCTTGGGCACATCATGTATCTTCTCTGTGTCTCAATTCCTTCATCTGCAGAATGGATTCAATACCTGTTCTCCCTCCTACTTAAGTTGGGAGCTCCATGTGGGACCTGCTGATCTACTCCAGCACTTGACACATAGTAAGCGCATAACAGACACCACGATTATTATTACCATGATGATGACATTTATTAAATACCGTGTACTAAGCAATAGGGTGCTCACCTGGGACACAGTCTCACACAGGGCCATCATAGAGGTAAGGACAGCAGGTATCTTCTCCCCATTTTCAGGTGAGGAAACTGAGGTACGGAGAGGTCATGCAGCAGTCCAGTGCCAGAGCTGGATTAAGAACTAGGGTCTCTAGATTCATAGTTCTTTTCACTGCTTCGCACAGGTATGTTTACAACGGACTTTCCTATGAACAGGCACAAATAGCTAGTCCCACCATCTGCTGCAGCAATTTAGCATCCTGTCTTGGTACTACAAGGTCCCACTCTGTTTATGCTTCTTGTAGACAAGTGCACATATACCTTGGCCCCCCTCAATTTGCCTCTAATGATCCTTGTCCAGGTCCCCTAGCCAATCACACACGGCTCGGGTCTAGCCATGAGCACTATGATGAAACTCTGGGGTATTTAGCATGCGCTATGTTCTGCACAACAGATAGTACAAGAAATAATATCACCCACATAAACTTCTAAGTTACAGGCTGAGGCAATCCCCACAGACAAAGAACTCCGGTGAGTTCTCATCAGCTCCCCGAGGGAAAGGGGACAGGAGGAAAATAATGAAAGCAATAGGATTTTATGCCCTGCGGAACAGTGAGAATGAAACCAGTTCACTCCAGGCAGGAAACAAGCCACCGACATACCGATATGGGAAGCACTGCCTAAAACACAAAGAGTTTCAGCCGAGATTGCACAGTCAATTGAACTGCCCATCAATCATGAAGAATTGGAGTTGATGACAGTACTGCGTGGGATTGGGGAATGATAAGTACCAAATACACAGCCATGAAGATTCAAGGGCAGAGTCTCATCTTCCACTATTCTGGATTAAAAAAAAAATACAGTTGCAAGATTAAACCAGTACTTCTCAAATTTAATATGGAGATATTCAAAATTCAATTTTTGTGGGCCATTTTTATTGCTGTTCAGTAATCCCCAGACACGGTACTGATGTCACAGTAAGCATTACTGCCTACATCATACACATACTCGAATCAAATTCAGTTAGTCACCAGAACAGGACAAATGGTGAGGGCAGGAGATTAGTCCTAGTACTGCTACTGTGTCCTCCCACTTCCCTCTGGAGCATTTCCAGTGGCATGCCTTTCTTCCGCACAGGGGTCTGGTGAACCTGGATGCTTACGTTCCCAATCAATGAGTGATATGTATTGAGTATTTACTCTGTGCAGAGTACTGTACTAAGTATTTGGGAGAATACAACCATTGGAAAACAGGATCCCTGCCCTTGAGAAACTTACAATCTAGTCAATTGTGCTTTCCAGTGATGCTAAAACATTTTCCAGGATGACCTGCCTTTATGTAATACAAACTATTGTCATCTATTTTTGGTCCTTATTTGGAACCATTTTTCAAGATTCTTTATAGGTGATTTCTTTATAACACATTGAGGTACTTATTGGAATGGCCCAGAGAACTCAAATCCTTCATATAAGAAGTATACAGCAGTTAGAATAGTTGTACTAAAAGAAAAAACACAACAATGCAACACTTCAGTGAATACCTGAGGTTCATTACACCACCCATTTGGATATACCATCAACCTCACATGGAGACCTAAGTTACTGAAGCTTGAACTTCATTGTAGTTTGAGTTATTCAGCAATAAAGTGGCATTATCACACCTTAGTCATCAAGAGTATAACGAGCTTTCATATACTTTTGAATTATTACTGGGACACTGTAAGCTATTCCACCTCTCTAGACTGTAAGATCCTTGGGGGCAGAAATCATGTCTAAGTCTGTTGAACTCTTCCAAGAGCTCAGTCCAGTACTCTGAACATGGTAAGTGCTCAATAAATACAATTGATTGACTGCTATAATAATAGATAATTACAGTACTTAAGTACTTAATATGTGCCCTGCACTGCATTATGTTCTGAGGTCGATTCAAGATCATCAGGATGGACAGTCCTTTTGCCACATGGGGCTCATGGTGCAAGTAGGAAAGAGTAGGATTTAATCCCCATTTTACAGATGAGGAAAGTGAGGTACAAAGAAGTTAAATGACTTGGCCAAATTCACGCAGAATATGTGACGGAGATACCTAGGTCCACTGCTTCCCTAAAGGTAAGAAAGATAACTTGTGTGAATTCACAGCATCTCTTACGCTTTGAAGTCCTATAGGGCTGAGTTTAGGCATTTAAAATTGGGCGAGGATCAAAATCTTGGAAATTATTGGAAATGTGCTGCTTAAAAAAAACCCAAGATAATTTTGTGACAAATTTCTATTTATGAAGAGGACTGATTCAGAGAACGCATTTAATCCACCATCCATTCAGGACCTCATTTTAAGAAAACAGCAACACTTGTCTCTTTTTCTTGGAATACATAGATTATTCTGTAAATTATTGAAAGAATTCCAGCTCATAAGATTAGGTATCTGCAAACTGAATTTCAGAAACCCGTAGGACAGAAGTGGTGTGTATGCCTTCTACTTATTGCTCCAGGCCTGAAAAATCAATATCAACTGACTACTGTGAAACTTTTTTCTGAGGGAAATTAAAATACAAGAAAACCTTTATTGAAACAGACACTGAGCTTCAATACCAGTTAAAGGGACATTGCCCTTGTCTAAATACATTTTCCTCTTATTGAAAGGGAAATTAAAAGGCATATAGAAAAAAATTATTACCTCAATTCAATAGCTGAAAAAGGTCTTTTCTTTATCATGGAATTCTAGCCAGGAGTTTTTGACCTCCAAGTAATTTTACAATGTAATTTATTTCATTCTGGGGGGAGGTTAAATGCTTTCAAGTGGTCTAGAAGCTACCCAATTTGACAAGGAGTGTTGGCCCATTTTGCAATTACTCCTGCTTCGGCTTCTTAGCGATGCTAACGATACTTTTACTGAATTATACAGCGCTCCAATGAGTAAAAATAATAGTATAATTACTGTCTGTGCATAATAAGTGGTGTTTGCTTAATTTAAACAGGCAGTTTCTGAAATGCATTCTCAGCCAAATAATGAAATTGTTAAAGTTAGGCTTGACCAAAATTTGAATGATGTGAAACATTAATTTTATTTTTATTTTCTGGGAAAAGATCAATTTTTTTTTATTAATACAGACTTTGAAAACACACAGGGCTCAGCCTAGATGTGAGTTTCACTATGAAGCAGAAGATGTTACTGGTTTCTTTTGAAATCTCAACAATGTACTGTTAATAACCATGGTATTTATTCAGAGGTAACTACGGGTCATGCACTGGGATTAATACAATACCGTCAGATCAGATAGGGCCTCACAAGGGCCTCACAGACTAAAAACAGAGGTAGAACAGTAAATGTAGAGATTTTATCCTGATTTTACAGATGAAGGAACACTTTGGCAGGCAAAAAACAAGCAAGCAAGCAAGGAAAAGAGTCCTGCCTCTGACGTTTTCCTCCTGGCTTGTAAGTGAACCTTCAAAAAATATGTGCACTCTTGGCGATAGAGGATGATCCATTTCAACAGTCCCTTTTTATGGAGACTAAGTACCAGTGGGTTTTCAAGTACATCATTCAGGGGTACTTTTCAACGGAGGAAATAGAATTGTTAAGTGAGGTACAGCCAACAATTCTCCATTACTTCGAAAATGGACTAGATAGCATAATAGGTCAGTCCTCTCCCTAATTTCGATCATTCTTACTGTTAGGTCCTATTCATAGCTACTTTACGAAATAGTTTCTTTGACCTAACTCTAGCCATCATTCCCCTTAACTCCACAGAAAGCTTAATTTTTAGACTAGTATTTATAATCAGAAAATCACTTCTAGGAAAATGAAGGGCCTGGCAAATTAATTTGAGCAAGCCATTTTGGAGAATGAGTTACAATAGCTAGAGAAGCAGTGTGACCTAGTGGAAAGAGCCCGGGCCTGGGAATCAGAGGACCTGGGTTCTAATCCCAGCTCTGCCACACACCTGTTGTGTGACCTTTGGCAACTCACTTTACCACTCTGTGCCTCCATTCCTTGGCCTGTAAAATGGGGATTCGACACCTGTTCCCCCTCCTACACTGTGAGCTTCATGTGGGACCTGATGATCTTGAATCTACTCCAGCGCTCAGGACAGTGCTTGGCACATAGTAAGTGCTTAACAAATACCACAATCATTACTATTATAAGAAATATATTGTCCCACAGGGGGCTCACAATCTTAATCCCCATTTTACAGATGAGGGAACAGAGGCCCAAGGAAATTAAGTGACTTGCTCAAAGTCACACGGCTGACAATTGGCAGAGCCGGAATTTAAACCCATGACCTCTGACTCCAAAGCCCATGCTCTTTCCACTGAGCCACGCTGCTTCTGAAATCACATTTGTTCATTCATTCAATCATCTTTGAGGACTTACTGTGTGCAAAGCACTGTACTAAGTGCTTGGAAGAGTGCAGTACAGTAACAGACACATTCCTTTCCCATCTCTTCCAGGAGGCCTTCCCAATATAATAGACATTCCCTGCCCAACTCTTCCAGGAGGTCTTCCCTGACTGATCTCTCAATCTATCCATGCTATGTTTCCCTTCCAACTGCCACCTCAAACAATCCATGAATACTATTTATTGAGCACTTACTGTGGACAAAGCATTGTACTAAGTGCTTGGGAAAGAACAAAAGAGTTGGTAGATGTGATCCCTGCCTACAAGAAGCTTTCATTTGATCTGAGAAGGTCTTTGTCACCTCAACACAGACCTCCACAGCACTTATATACACATCTTTATGCTCTATTACTTCCTCCAATCTCTAATTTATTTTAGGGTTTGTGTCCCCTGCTGAAGGGTAAGCTCCTTGAGTACAGGAACCACATCTCCAAATCACATCTTAATACAGTGCTCTGCACAAGCAGATGTTCAGCAAAAACTACTGATAATTCATTCAATCGTATTTATTGAGCGCTTACTGTATGCAGGGCACTGTACTAAGCACTTGATGAACTGATGGACTGTGAGGAAGAAGCAAAGCAGGCACAGCAAGATCAGGTAATCCTGGAAATTGGCCTTACTACCTCGTCTTCAGATTTCAGCAGCATGGTAACATGGCGGTGTCAACCATAACTGCAAAACTGCCTTTAATTCTCTTCTCTGCCCTGCTTTTCTACTTCCCAGTTCTTTAGAGAGAAACAAACTCCAGGGACACGGTAGTGGCCTTGGCAGCAGGAGCCATAACACATTTCTATTCTTAATTGCTGCTACTCTGTTTCACCATTCACATGCCAGCAACACTTGTATGTGGGGGAAGGTGTGTGTGTGTGTGTGTGTGTGTGTATGTGTGTGTGTGTGTGTGTGTGGGTGTGTATGCATGCATGCACGCACATAAAAATGAATCTGCTAAGAAGTTGGGGGGGAAAATAAAAATAATAATAATGGTATTTGTTAAGTGCTTGCTATGTGCCAAGCACTGTTCTAAGTACTGGGGTAGATACAAGGTAATCAGGTTGTTTCTCATGGGGCTCACAATCTTAATCCCCATTTTACAGATGAGGTAACAGGCACAGAGAAGTTGAGTAACTTGACCCAAGTCACACAGCTGACAAGTGGCAGAGACGGAATTAGAACCCACGACCTCTGACTGCCAAGCCCCCACTCTTTCATTCATTCAATCGTATTTACTGAGTGCTTACTGTGTGCAGAGCACTGTACTAGGCGTTTGGGAAGTACAAGTCAGCAACATATACGGTCCCTACCCAACAACGGGCTCACAGTCAAGAAGGGGGAGACAGACAACAAAACAGTAAACTTTCCACTAAGCCATGCTGCTTCTCCCCCCCCCCCCCCCCCCACCGCCCACCCAAAAGACAGAAACTAGGGAGCCAGCAGGAAAGTGGAGAATCACTGGAGCAAGGAAGCAGTAAAGCAAGGAAGACATTTTGATCAGTCACCCTGATGCAAATGCAGGTTATCACCTTCTTTCACTGAATACCCACCTTATTTCTCCTGCTACTAAGCCACCTGTCCCCTTGAGTTCTTACCCCCTTGAGCACTTAGGTACTTACCCTTCTTGGCTATAAAGCCCTTATAATAATAATAATAGCATTTAAGCGCTTACTATGTGGAAAGCACTGTTCTAAGCGCTGATAATGATGGCATTTGTTAAAGGTGATCAGGTTGCCCCAAGTGGGGCTCACAGTCTTCATCCCCATTTTACAGATGGAGGTAACTGAGGCACTGAGAAGTGAAGTGACTTGCCCAAAGTCACACAGCTGACAAGTGGTGGAGGCAGGATTAGAACACATGATCTCTGACTCCCAAGCCTGGTCACTTTCCACAAAGCCATGCTGCTTCTCTTTACACTCTTTGATATTCACCCTAGCAGCCCAGCACTTATGCACATATTATTATACTCTATTTCCCCTTCTACACTATAAGCTGGTTGGAGTCAGGGAACTGCTAACTCTGTTAGACTGTACTCTCCCAAGTGCTTAATAATAATGATGGCATTTGTTAAGTGCTTACTATGTGCGAAGCATTGTTCTAAGTGCTGGGGGGATACAAGGTGGTCAGGTTGTCCCATGGGGGGCTCACAGTCTTAATCCCCATTTTACAGATGAGGTAACTGAGGAACAGAGAAGTTAAGTGACTTGCCCAAAGTCACATGGCTGACAGGTGGTGGAGCCAGGATTAGAACCCACGACCTCTGGCTCCCAAGCCCGTGCTCTTTCCACTGAGCAACGCTGCTTAGTACATATTAAACACTCAAGTATCATTGACTGATTGAAGTTTCCTAAACAGCATGATGCTCTGCACACAGTAAGTGCTCAATAAAAATCATCGAGTAATTCATTGACAGAGTGCTCTGCACACAGTAAGCACTGAATTCATTCATTTCATTCAATCGTATTTATTGAGCGCTTACTGTGTGTAGAGCACTGTACTAAGCGCTTGGGAAGTACAAGTTGGCAACATATAGGGAACCGTGCCTCGTTCTCGCCTGTCTCGCCGTCGACCCCCGGCCCACATCATCCCCCTGGCCTGGAATGCCCTCCCTCCA
Organism: Tachyglossus aculeatus; assembly: GCF_015852505.1. Taxonomy (NCBI): domain Eukaryota; kingdom Metazoa; phylum Chordata; class Mammalia; order Monotremata; family Tachyglossidae; genus Tachyglossus; species Tachyglossus aculeatus. The sequence continues at coordinate 10,076,807 of NC_052080.1, forward strand.
CACATCCGCCAAGCTCGCTCTCTTCCTCCCTTCAAGGCCCTACTGAGAGCTCACCTCCTCCAGGAGGCCTTCCCACACTGAGCCCCCTCCTTCCTCTCCCCCTTTTTCCCCTCTCCATCCTCCCTGTCTTACCTCCTTCCCTTCCCCACAGCACCTGTATATGTATATGTTTGTACGTATTTATTACTCTATTGTACTTGTACATATCTATTCTATTTATTTTATTTTGTTAATATGTTTTGTTTTGTTCTCTGTCTCCCCCTTCTAGACTGTGAGCCCACTGTTGGGTAGGGACCATCTCTATATGTTGCCAACTTGTACTTCCCAAGCACTTAGTACAGTGCTCTGCACACAGTAAACGCTCAATAAATACGACTGATTGATTGATATAGAGACAGTCCCTACCCAACAGCGGGCTCACAGTCTTTAAGGGGGAGACAGACAACAAAACAAAACATATTAACAAAATAAAATAAATAGAATAAATATGTACAAGTAAAATAGAGTAATAAATATGTACAAACATATATATCTATTTACAGGTGCTGTGGGGAGGGGAAGGAGGTAAGGCGGGGGGGGATGGGGAGGGGGAGGAGGGAGAGAGGAAGGAGGGGGCTCAGTCTGGGAAGGCCTCCTAATATATACTCTTGATTCATTCATTCAATCATATTTATTGAGCTCTTACTGTTTGCAAAGCACTGTACTAAGCGCTTGGGAAATACAAATCGGCAACATATACAGATGGTCCCTACCCAACAACAGGCTCACAGTCTCTCATGGATATTGTACAATGCTCTGCATATAGTAAGCACTCAAATGATTAATTGATAGTAGTAATATTAGCAATGGTATTTTTTGAGCACACACTGAGATGAATGCACTACGACGAGTGCTTGGGAAAGCACAACAGAAGAAAACACACCAAAAACACAACAAAACACAGGGAGAGTTCTTCCATAGCCCAGTATTTTACTATTCCTTTGGGCCAGAGCTGGAATTAGGGAACGGTCTTGCAATACTGGGAGGTGTCTGGTTCTAACGACACCTGGTGTTGGAAGAAATGCTTATGTCCCATGTATATGACCTCAAACACAGCATGTACATTATCATGGGCTTAGGTACTACCTTTAAATTATATTTGATAAATTTCTTATTTATACTAAAATCTGTCTCTACCTCTAAGCTGTAAGCTCATTATAGGCAGGGCACCTGTTTGATCATTCTGTTGTATTGTACTCTCCCACACTTAGTACAGTGCTCTGCACAAACTAAGTGGTTAATAAATACCACTGATAGATGGGCCTGCCTTCACAAAGCATTCTGCAAGAATGTTGCCCCTGTTTTCTTTGAGCTTGATGAATCTCTTTCAGGAAATCTTGGGGGGGTGGGGGGGGGGAGGGAGAGAGAGAGAGAGAGAGAGAGAGAGAGAGAGAGAGAGAGAGAGAGAGAGAGAGAGAGAGAGAGTGTGTATGTATATAAGAGAGAGACAGAGAGAGAGAGAGAGAACTCCCTGTTTATTTTCTATATTCCTCACTCTCAAACATGCTCCAAAAGATGCAAAATGACCAAAAGACACTGATGTTTCATATCTGTGCATGCACTGCTCACACACACAGACACACACCCCCCCCATCTTGAACTTTGTAAACAGCTGCCCACATTCTCCTTAACCCTGTTGGTGGAAACAAATGCAACAAAAATAAGTTAAGAATGCCCACGCAAATTAACATCACAGACCATTCAAGTATGCGTTCTTTTTCCTAGATGGGGGGGGGGGGGGGTAGGGGGATGCGCTAAAATACCATCTCTGGATTTAAACACTTCCAATAGACTGTATCAGACCATATTATCCTGTATCCAACCCAGCACATAAAACAGTGCTTAACAAATACCCCTTATTATCATCATCATCAGTATTGGAAACTCTTTTGAAGCACAGAAAATCTCCTTGAAAGGAAAGGATTTTCATTGTGTAAACAAGCAAGAACAATTGTGAAAACCATGTACATGACAAGAAAAATATTATTTACAAAACTATTTAGGCATATGCTCTCAGTGTGATTTCCGTTCATACATAAATTTAAATGCCTGCACATATATTTATCTCTCGTAAGAAGTGCCCTAGTTTCCACACCTAACAGGTACTCCAATAAAACGCAAGTTATCTTCAAGTCGGAAACTACAAAAAACATAACACTCTTGAGACCTTGAAAATTTTCCATTCCTTTTTTTAAAAAAAAGCTAAACCACTCCAGTGTAAATCCTGACAAAAGCCTCTCGTTATTAAGCAATTACATAATAATTGTATACTCCCGGGAAACTTTAATAACATCTTGCCACAGTAGCATACAGCCAAGGTTTCATTCCATAGTATTCCCAGCTACAAGTCATGGCTATGTTTTCACTTGCCTTAATAGGAATTTGGCCCAAATTCCTGAGCGTTTCTTTGGAGGGGGTGGGGTGGGGGGTTATATTTAGGGGTGGAATGGAGAGGGAAGCCACAGTGAAAAGAAGGTTTTAGAAGTATCCATCTACGCCTTGAAGGAGGACAAACCGTATGACTGATTTTTCTAAGCTGAGCATGAAATCAACTCCCATTTTCAGCACTTAGAAAACTCCTCACCAGCTAAGGGAAACTACTGATTGTATTTTCCTTTCTCAAGGCTAAATGTCAGCATGGATGAGATTAAAATCCTGTAGGGAGAGGTGAAATGATGGCTTTCTAATATCTACAGTTCCAACAAGATGAGATGAGCCAAGGAGTACCAGATTTGTGAGTGATGGCGGCCCTACTTCTGTTACACCTCCCCAACGCATAACTTGCCCCTCCTTTTTCCTCAGATAATGCTTGCCTTAATCAGTCAAACAAATATTTACTGTGATTCCAATTGAACACTACACTCAGTGTGCTGAACCAGGTTAAAAGAGAAACAATTCCTTGCCCTAATTAATAAACAAACAAATCCAGGCACAATACAGGAGGATCCATTTGGATCAAACCCTATAGATATACTGATCCCACTGTTTCAGTTTGGGCTGCACTTGGTTCTAAGTTGTCCTCGCTTGGCTTTTTTTTTTTCTTCGACTCTTCATCATTAAGATGAAGAAAGGGCAGTGTGGGGAGTTAAAGGAAGAAAACAAGCAGCGTGGCTCAGTGGAAAGAGCCTGGGCTTTGGAGTCAGAGGTCATGGGTTCAAATCCCAGCTCCACCAATTGTCAGCTGTGTGACTTTGGGCAAGTCACTTAATTTCTCTGGGCCTCAGTGACCTCATCTGTAAAATGGGGATTAAGACTGTGAGCCCCATGTGGGACAACCTGATTACCTTGTAACCGCCCCAGCGCTTAGAACAGTGCTTTGCACATAGTAAGCGTTTAATAAATGCCATCCAAAAAAAAGATAAAATAAGAAAACAGAAGGGTCATGCGGGTGGTGGAAAGGTGGGGGAAGCAGCATGGCATAGTGAATAGAGCACGGGCCTGGGAGTTGGAAGGTCATGGGTTTTAATCCCAGTGATGCCACTTGTCTGCTGTGTGGCCTTGTGCAAATCACTTCACTTCTCAGTGCCTCAGTTATCTCATTTGTAAAATGGGGATTAAGAAAGTGAGCTCCATGCAGGACAGTAACTGTGTCCAACCCAATTTACTTGTATCTACCGAAGCTCTTGGTACAGTGCTGGAACAGAGTAAACGCTTAACAAATACCACAGTTACAAAGGTGCAGTAGGGAAGAGATACTCCAATCACGTTGGTTCTGAAACGCAGCTTCTGTGGTCTACAATCTCACTGAACCCAAATGGTAGTTGCTAGATCAAAGACCCACTTCATTTAGTTAATGTATTCTTTTAGGCCGCTTAGGACATGAAATACAGATAATTTCCAGTTGACTGGCTTGGACAATTGCTTTTAAAAAAGGTGAACGTTACAATGATCATTGCTCATTCTGTCCATTTTAAATTTTAGCTCCAGTTTCAATCCCAGAGTTAATAATTCTTCAAGAGGGGATGGGGAAAGAGGTGGGAACTAGAGTCAAGAAAACCATGTCATCATAGTTGAATGAATCCAGTGTCATAGGAAAATACTTTACCACCAAGCTTATCTAGAGGAAAGTACCTGCTGAGGGAGGAGGTCTTTTAAAGGAGTCCAAGTATTGCAACTCTCTTCAGTTTCAGGTCCATTGGGCTAATGTTCATGATCCTATCTAACACAGCTGTGTGTGGGAACCCACAAGAAATTAGCAGGCAATCACACCTTTGACATGGTGTCAGAGGAAGGGGACCTTCCCATGGAGGCCCAGTCTTTACCTCTTGACCCCGTTTTCTTCCTCATTCCTGCCCTCCACACCAGTTTATATAGCAAAAGTAGTTTCGTTTTCCTCATTTATGGAGTATACATATCTCCTGATCCCAGAAACAAGATCAAATTGTGTGATTTGTAAATTCTACGTAGGATGGGATCATGCCTACGAACTCTTGTATTCTACTTTGCCAGGTGCTATGTACAGTGTTCTGCACACAGTAAGTGCTTAATAAAAACCACTGATTGATTAATTTGCACTTAGGACAAAAACCATAAATAATGCACCTTGGTATATATTAGCTATCTAAAGCAATGTGCTAGACTCTATGCTCTTTGTGGGCAGGGAACGTGTCTACCAGCTCTGCTATACTGTTCTCTCTCAAGGTCTGCACACAATGAGCATGATTGATTGCCTGATGTTTCTCCCTCCAGCAGTGGTTATACAGAGTATGTGGGGAAAAAAGTGTGATGATTGCCTTATTCCTTCCATTATAGACAGGCCATTCCACAGTTCCACTTTTTCCACCCTGGGCCAGCTGCCTAAGGGAGAGGAGAAATTAGGGGATTCTAGGAGTTTGGTAGATACACCAACAACTTTAATAATTCATCAGGGACCTTTGGCCCATGAAATTCCCCAGCCCAATTGAACCCACTTCTGTATGCACTGGAATACATGAAATTCCATATTACGTCAAACAGTTCACAGCCTTTGTAACCAGATTTAAAACACAAGAACAACTATGTTTAAGCACGCTTGTTGCTGCTAAAATCTGCTCATTTTGACTCTAAATACACAAGATGATTAATAAATTACTGGCATTTGAGTTCTTGTGTACAGAGCACCATCCTGAGCACTTGAGACAGTACAGTAGAATGACTAGGCATTACCCCTGCCCTCAAGGAGCTTGCAATCTAGCATGGGATGAACCCTGGAAAGCTGCGTTCCTGTATAATTTTCACACTGTCTTGTTCTTTTTTCTCTCATCAGTACGGTTAATATCATCGCTCAAGACAGTCCCAATTCCAGGCAAGGTTTGAGACTTACTCATTAGTCATTACTCTATATTCTGGTGTAAAGAGATACTAACACCCACAGAAACGCCAAGAAAAGAACACCCTGAGACAGCGTCACACTATTTAAAGAGGAGAAGGGAAGGAGAGGCGGGAGGAGGCAGACGTAACCTAGCCATTTGAGAAACCCAGTCTGCCCCCTGAATACAGAGACGGTGTCCCCTTTCTCATTCTCTGAGTGAGAACGAATTAATCTCAGGCTCTCCCTGTGCTGGTTGTCTTTTTTGGCCCTGCACGTCTCTGTCACTCCTTTTACCACTATAATAGTATTTATTAGGCACTTGTGTTCAGAGCACTGTACTAAGTACTTGGAAAAAGTACATAGGTGGTAATTAGACACGGTCCCTGTCAGTGGGGGAACTCCATTTTTTGCTCATTATGGGTAGGGAATGTGTCTGCTACTTCTGTACTCTCCCAAGCTCTCAGTACGGAGCTCTGGACAAGGTGAACACTCAATATATACCACTGTTTGAATGATTTTGTGAGCAGGCTTGTGTGATTGTATCAGAATCCCTGTGTGTACGGCCTCTTATGCATGCACCTCTGTCGGAGCTCTCTGCCTTTGTGTGTCTGAACAAAATTTATTTCTGTGCTTCTCTACCTGCATGCGGCCCGTGAAAGTGCATGGGGATAGACTGTTGATCCCTCTGTGGAAGGGATACTTCAGTCCCTATTTCACGCTGCTGCCCGGATCATATTTCCACAGAAACATTCAGGACGTCACTCCGCTTCTCAAAAAACTCCAGTGGTTGCCCATCCACTTCTGCAATAATTAAAAACTCCTCACCACTGGCTTTCAAGCACTCCATCAACTTGCCTCCTAACTCACCTCGCTTCTCTCTTACTATAACCCAGCCCACGCACTCCGCTCCTCTAATGCTGACATTCTCACTGTGCCTCCATCTCTTCTATCTTTCCGCCGATCCCTCACCCACGACCCGCCTCTGACCCGGAATGCCCTCACTCCTCAAATCTGACAACAATCTCTCTCTACCCCTTCAAAGCCCCTTTTTGAAGGTATATGTCCTCCAGGAGGCCTTCCATGACTAGGCCTTCCCCCCACCCTCCCCCGCCACCATTCCCTCTTCTCCCACTCCCTTAGGCCTCACCCTGATTTACTACCTTTGTTCTTCCCCCATCCCAGCCCCACAGCACTTATGTACCTATCTGTAATTCATTTATATTATTGCCTCTCTCCCCACCCTATAGACTAAGCTCATTGTTTACTGTTGTACTGTACCCTCCCAAGTGCTTAGTACAGTGCTCTACACACAGTAAGAGCTCAATAAAAAACTACTGAGTAAATAAAGGATGTGTGCATGTATTTTCATATGTGTTTGTGCTGCGTGAATTCTTAGATTGTGACACCCACTTCTACATGTGGGACATGGGTAGTGTCTGAGCTTCTTATACTTATATACCTCAGCATTAAGTACTGTGCTTAAATACCACTACTGTTATTATTATTATTAGGGTTGTTTTGAGGTAGGGGAAGAGGAGTTGAAAAAGAGGGGAAAAAAGCCAGATTGAAGGCTACTTCAAGTTTGGGGTAAGTATGAAGATACCACTCCTGAGGCCTGTTTCAACTTTACCACCAGACACCACCGAAATGCCAAAAACCCTGGCCCCCCTCTCTGCCCACCCAAGCCTTGAGATTGTGAGCCCCAAAGAGACAGAGGCCACGTTTAGTGCCCACCTGTGTGTTTTCTCCCAGTGCTCTGAACACAACAGGTGCTTTTAAAATACTATTTCCACTGTAAGAAGCTTAATAACAGTAGGGGAGATTTTTCCACTTATCTATTGCATGTTCAAAGACTTTTCATTTTGCCAAAACCAAGTTAAAATGAACATACACCCAGACAAAGATGCTATTGGCAGACCCAATTCTGAAGTCACCACATTAACAAAAAACAGAGCCCAGACTATCTCTTTGCCTTAGACCATCCTAGGGTTCTAGAAATGACAGTTCCAAAAGAATAATTGGTTGTGACTACTACTATAGTCCCAATACGTATGGGGACACGTTTTATAAATTCTTCTTTGAATGCCATCGAGTCATTTCTGACCCATAGCGACTCCATGGATGCATCCTCTTCAGGGCTTCCTATAAAAATGTATTATCTTGTAAACTGAAGGTGCCCAGATGAATTAGCAGTTAAAATATATGAAATATTTTCAAGAAGTACAGTTAAGAGTTTAATCACTTGATTATTTTGTTGATTGTCCACACTTGAGAAGCAGTGCTCCACAATTTAGGTGGCATGAGAACTAAACTCGGGTTTATTAATCCAGCACCTGCTGATGTCATCACTCACAGCACTCCCTTCCAATATCAATCAATCAACTGTATCTATTGAGTCCTCACTGTGGGCACGCACTGTACTAAATTCTTGGAAGGGTACAGTACAGCGTTGCCAATCATGTTCCCTGCACACAAGGAGCTTACAGCCTAGGGTGGAAGACAAACACTAAAATGAATTATGGATATGGGCACAAGTGCTCTGGGGTGAATATCAAGTCCGGAAAGGCTATGGAACCAAGCGTAGAGGCAAAACAGAAATTAGAGGGAATAGGGGAGATGAGGGCTTTTGGAGAATAGTTCCATTCTTTCAGCAGTAGGGCGCAAGCATTTGTACCCCACACGGGTGCTGAGGATTGTAGATTCCAGATGCAGTCAAAGATGCAACAAGACAGCAGCCAAGCACTATTTTTTTAATGGTATTTGTTAAGTGCTTACTACATACCAGGCACTGTTCTGAGCCCTGGGGTAGATACAAGGTCATCAAGTAGGACACAGACCCTGTCCCACGTGGGGCTCTCACTCTTAATCCCCATTTTGCAGCTGAGGTAACTGAGGACCAGAGAAGTTAAGTGACTTGCCCACGGCTGTCCAGCAGACAAGTGGTGGAGTCAGGACTAGAACCCAGGTCCTTCTGGCTCCCAGGCCTGGGCTCTATCCGCTAGGCTACACTGCTTCCCACTATTCTAAACAAGCTCAATGATTACATTGTTGCTGAAACTACTGACTATATCAGCCATTCCCCAAGGGTCTAGTATGTCTACTATTTTCCCCCTCACCCCACCCCCCAAAGGACTCAAACCTTTCCAGAGTGTTTATGAGTGGAAGGAAAGGAGAGAGGATTGTTAGTGCCATTTTGTATACGTTTAGAGCAGAGTAACTGAGGCCCAGGTAGGTTTTCCCGATGCCAGGGAAAGAGGGTGAGGCCATAGGACAGAATTGGGCATTTGGCACAGGTACTGGAGCTGGCATCTAGGGATCAACTTCCTTAAACTTTCTGAACTGCCTGGGTTTACATAGGGCAGATACGCCCATTCCGGCTGAATCATGGAGACTCAAGAATGCATCACTGTAGACTTGCCGTGACTCACAGTCATTCTAGTGCATCTGAGATGTATCATTTTATAAAATGCAAAATATTTTAATCTCTTCAACCCCCAAAATAGAGAAATAAGGAGCAGAATGAAGTTATAGTTCTCATCTTAAATGATGCAAGTCATTCAGGCCATAAAAGCCCTTACACTTCACTTGCTGAATCTCATTTATAGAGGAAAGAGACGGCAGAAGGAAAATGTGTGAGTCAGCAATACCCAGTTCTAGGCAAAACAGCAATTCTGGCATTGAAATAAACATAATCTTTCATTTGGTGTTCTCCTGGGGAAAGAGAAATAAAAACTGAAGCGAAGGCAGAACGCATTGATCAGTTCTTATGGGATTCACTTAAAGACTGATCTATTTACATATCAGAACCACTGTCAACAGAATGTTGAAGAGGAATTCAATCAGCCCCAGTTTCAGCCAAGTCACATCTTTAAAGGCAGTCTCAGCTTTGGTCTGATGGAAAAAAAAATACTCAAACGTTTAGACATGAGTGCAGTTATGATCATTATCATTATGGTATTTAAGTGCTTATTACGTGGCCAGCACTGTCCTTAGATTTTGCGTGGACACAGTCTCTGGCCCACAAGGGGCTCAGAGTCCAAGTGGAAGGGAGACTGATAATGAATCCTTGTTTTACCGATGAGGAAACAGACACATATAAATTAGATTACTAGCCCCAGGTTGCAAAGTGGACAGTGGCAGAGCAGCAAGGAAAAGCTAGCTCCTTTGACTCCTAGGCCTGGGCTCTTTCCACCAGGAAACACCACTCCTTAATGTGTCTAATTATAAGCAACGTAACTATTCACAAGAGGTTTATTAGAAAGTGAGATGAAATCAGTCATGGGAAGCAGCTTAGCATAGTGGATAGAGCACGTGCCTGGGAATCACAAAGACCTGGGTTCTAATCCCAGCTCCACCACTTATCTGCTGTGTGACCTCGGGAAAGTCACTTCACTTCTCTGTGCCTCCGTTCCTCAGCTATAAAATGGGGATTAAGACTGTCAGCGCCATGTGGGGCATGGACTGTGTCCAACCCCATCACCTTGTATCTAACCCAGCACTTAGAACAGTACACAATAAGTGCTTAATAAATGCCATCCAAAAAAAAAATTCAGCCAATCAACAGTACGACAGAGTTGGTATACACCATCTGTAAAATGGGGATTGAGACTGTGAGCCTCATGTGGGATAGGGACTGTGTCCAATCTGATTTGCTGATATTCACCCCAGCGTTTGTACAGTGCCTAGCACACTGCACTTAAATACCATAATAATACTTATTAATAATATCCCTGCACACCAGCAGCATCCAGTGTCCAGGGGAAGGGTTGCAGTTTATTTTAATGTCTGTCTCCCCATCTGTACAGTAAATTCTTTTACAGCAGGGATCGTGTCTACTTACTCTGCTCTCCCAACTGCTACTCCCTGTGCTTTGCACCCAGCGAGTGTTTAAAAAAAATACCATCAGATGCCCCAGGGATGACCTGACAGGGACTCACGGGCCCATTCAAGCTGGTAACCTGACAGCATCTGGGCTTCATAACCTGAGGGGGCTTAGTTTCCCGGTGACGGTAGCCCTCCGATCGGTCCAACCCTCTGCCCGCTGCTCGGCCCTCATGTAGGACAAAAGCGAGCTGACTGGCCTAGGCTTCCAGGGCAATGAGGGGCATGAGAGGACTTGGTATGGCAGTGCCAGTGTCCAAAGCCGCAGCTGTGCCCCTGGGCATCCAGAAACAGCATCCACAGCTGCCTCAAGGCCCTGGCTCCTGGGGATTCCCTCACCCTAACATGTTCCACAGCTCCACACAGCAACCCAGCAGTCTAAGCTCCTTATTGAGCACTTCCTCTGGGCAGAGCTCTGTACTAAGTGCTTGAGCGAGTACAATAGACTCAGAGGTCACAATCCCTGCTCCGAAGGGGCTTACAAATCTACACAGAAATAGCTAACTAGTTAACCACTACCTCTCTAAGCACCAAGTTTTTTCTAAGATTCAGAAGACCGCGCTCCATATTAAGTCTTGTAGAGAGCCGAATCAGCTCTGTGTTTCTGGAAGCGGCCAAACAGGCATCTTCGGACTAAAGGTCACAGCATGTTCACTTTTGCTTTAGGATATTAAATTGTACTAGATTAGCCGTGATATTTCAAGGCCTAATTTATAAACCCAAGAGCAGTGTTTCCTAACCATTTTTAGCTTGAGACAACCCCATGAATGTTCTACAATTTCCATTCCATCCCTAACTTGAAAACCCTCCTTTCACCAACCTTATCCACCCACCCTTACCTCACCTGACCCCACGGCGAACTTTAGGAGGTGGCTATTGCACTTCTTAGGACCAGCCTGCTCTGATACATTCAAGCCTCACAGCACTGTGACTACCAGTCGCAGCAATGCCCAGGGACATCACTATAATCATAATAATGGTGGCATTTAAGCCCTTACTATGTGTCGAACACTGTGCCAAATGCTGGATAATCAGATCGGACATAGTCCTTGTGCCCTATAGGTTTCACAGTCTAAGGGGGAAGGGGGAAATGGATATTGAATCCCCATTTTATGGATGAGATTACTGAGGCAAAGGGATGTTAAGGTCACACAGCAGGCCAGTGGCAGAGCCTGGATTAGAACCCAGGTCTCCTGATCCCTACACTTGTGCTCTTTCCAGTAATATTAATAATAACTGTGGTATCTGTTAAATGCTTACTATGTGCCAGAAATTCTTCTAAGCGCCGGGGTAGATACAAGCCAATCAGTTTGGATGCAGTCCATGTCCCGCATGGAGCTCACATTCTTCATCTCCGTTTTAAGGATGCGGTAACAAGCATAGAAAAGTCAAATGACTTGCCCAAGGTCACACAACAGACAAATGGCAGAGCTGGGACTAGAACCCAGCAACTTCTGACACCTAGGCCACACTCTATCCACTAGGCTTCACTAGTAATTCTCTGAATAAGCCTGCCCATCTCTACCACTGGCACCCTTCCCCAGTTCAGCACAGCTCTATTGCAGTGGAATTTGGGGCTCCCTTCTGGCCCACAAATGGAAACCTGCTGGTGGAAGAGGGTCGCTCCCATTCCTTAAAAAAATATAAAATACAAGAAACGTATGCCAATTAAATTCCAGCCCTCGAGTTCAGGTCAGGATCACATTTTCCACCGCTCTCTGCCAAGACTTTTCCGGCTAGTCTGCCTGGGACAATCTGCAAGGGGAACTGATCTGTCTTCATTCATCAACAAGAAAAGAAAAAGAAAAGACATATGCAGACGTGCAATATGCCGCAAAACACATCCGGTTTTTAACCTCTGATAACATCTCTCTGGTAATACCACCTCTCTGACCCCCTCTTCTGCTTCCCTAGAGGCAGAGATACTTTGAACAATGTGTGAAATTTCAACTATTTTGGGTAACATTTATTCAACCTAATGTAAGTGTACAATTTGTGCTTGTTTCAAAAGAAAAAATAAAGCTTATTTCTCTTAGCATCTAGTTGATAAAATCTTTGTTACTGTAGCTGCTTGGTGGAGTTTTCAGGGTGAAATGGCAGTGAATTTAAGGTACACAAATGAAAATAACTATGGTATTCTTTCTTAATCAGTAGAAACTAAATTGACACAAATAATAGGTATCAACCACAAAGAACAGTGTTCTTTTCTTCCTTTGTCCCTTCACCTTCCTAGGAGCCCTGTCCCTTTCAAGCCAAAGACTTGTTTTGGACAAACATGATATTAATAATCAACTGGATGGCAGAGATTTCGGCTGCCTCACGTACAAAGAGTTCTACCCTCAATATTTCTCTCTCACCCCCTCCCACCCTCCATTTTTTTTAAACCATTGCTTCACAGGCTATTAATCACTTCCCCCTGATGTGTAAGGAGTTAACGACAAAAGGGCAGAATGGTTTTGCAGTTTCTAACCCAGCAGACACTCCATTTTTCCTTTCTTAGAATATAAATTCTTTGAGGTCAGGGGCCAGGCCTTCTCACTCCACCGTATTGTGCTCTCCAGAGCACAGCATCCAGGCATTAAATGGATGGATTTGGCATGTCCCAGTGGGAAAAGCAAGAGATTGGGAGTGAGGAAACTCAGGTTCTAGTTCAGATTCCAGAGCTTCTCTCCTGTATGACAATGTGCAAGTCACTTAACCTCTCTGGGCCTCAGTTCCCTGATGTATAAAATGGGGTTCAAATACCCATTCTCCTTACCCTCATACTGTGACCCCCATGTGGGAGAGGAACTGTATCCGACTTGATTATCTTGCAACCCAGCACTTGACACATCCTTATTTTGAGTCATTGGTGCGAACTTCAAGGGAGCAATGAGGGTGAATATCCCCACCGATTTGAATAATTACAATAATGATAGTATTTACGTGTTTACTATAAGTGAAGCATTGTCCTAAATGCTGGAGTAGGCACGATATAAGCAGTTTGGACCCAATCCCTTTTCCACCTGGGGCACACACTAGGTAAATAAAGGGAGAAAACGTACGGAGAGGTTTTTGAGCTGGAATCCCAACCTCGCTCAGTACAGGTCTTGCATAAGACCAGAGAGTTTACCATCTGGCCTGCAAAGACCCAAAACCTTGGCCTCCTCAACAGTAGCATGACCTAGCAGAACGGGCATGGGGCTGGGATTCAGAGGAGTTGGGTGCTCTGCCACTTCCCTGCTACGTGACCTTGGGCAAGTCACCTAACATCTCATCAGATGAATGGCAATACTTCAGAATTAGAAGCAGCAGAACAGTTCTAAAAATCCTGCCCAAAATTGGTGTATGCATCTGCTCCATCCCCAACTTGACTCCATTAGACAGCATATCATTTGGTACTCTTGTTAGATGGTGGGGAATTTTGTGTGTTTTAAAAAATGATATCCCACGGTCCAAAGGAATGAGGGATTTCCAAACTCAATCGACTATTTATTGAGCACTTACTATGTGTAGAGTACTGTACCAAGCACTTAGGAGAGTACAATATAACAGAGCTGGTAGACATCACCCATCCACAATGAGTTTACAGTCTAGAGTTGAGCTTGCAGTCCAGAGAAATTAAATTTACTCAGAAACTAAGACAAAACTGCACAACTCAGGGAAACCTGATGAGATTCAGTGAGATATAGATTATTTCTCATCTTGAATTTCTGGCTAGAATCCAGGCCAAATCAATACAGAATGCAAGTCATTTCATCTAATGACTGCTTGGCATTTGACATGAAACAAACTGATACTCTGATGCTCCTTCCCACTGGACAAATCACCACATGGCAGAAAGTGATTGCCGTGGGCACACACCCATGGTGTTTCTCAGCTGAGAAGTCCAAATTGTTGATTGATCAATTGCATTTATTGATCACATTCTGTGCAGAGCACCACATTAAGCACTTAGGAGAGTATAATATAAAAAGTGTTGATAGACATGTTCCCTGCCCACAACAAGCTTATGGTCTAGAGGGAATCTGATCTCTTGATCAGGTTCCATTGAGGTCCAGAGAAAACTCTCTCTAGACTGGAAGCTCTCTGTGCGCAAGGAACGTGTCTACCAACTCTGTTGTACTACACTAGCCCAAGTGCTTAATATAGTGCTCTGCACACAGTAAGTGTTGAATAAATATCATTGATGATGTTGATAACAGAAGCTTACCCGCCTCTATTCACAGCCAAAGTTCTCAGAGAACAAAGGAAGGTTAAACCAGTGCTTCTTTGCACTAAATGAATTTTTGATATACCTACAGCTATAGATTTATAGATGTAGACATACGTAAACCCAACATATTTCAATTTGAAGGTTAAGGTTCCTCAGAATTAGAAGTATTAGCTTATTAGGGTTTTCCCCCCCTCTGTAAATGAAGGTGGTGGTTTTTATACAAACTGCTTATGAAGTTCAACATTTTGGTGATTCATTAATTTGAAGACTGATAATTAAAACTTCCCCCCATACTAAACTTTTTATTTAGATCTACATGGGAGATAAGGTTATGGAATTACTTTTGCAGTGTGACACCACTGAGAAGCTATTCAACTCATGAATTTCAAAAGGTTACCCAGATTTATCGAGAAGCCAACTAAGCGTCTTAGGGAAGATACTGAAGGAATAGGCTCTGCTGAGAATAAATAATCAAGTCCATTGAGATTGATGACGAAAATAGTGAAAAATACAAACCCGTGTAATTACTTAACCTAAACAAATGGAGTGGGGATTTGAATGGAGGTGAGTGAACAAAAATCAATAACAAACCGATAAAGAGTTATATTCTGAGATTGTCAGTGGGTTGGTGGGAACCATTAGGAGTGGAAGAAAAATAGCTGAATGGTCCAAAATTCATTCATTCAATCGCATTTACTGAGCACTTACTGTGTGCAGAGCACTATAGTAAGCACTTGGGAAGTACAAAATCTAGGAAAGCATTTTAAGTTTTTTAGATATTTATGTTTAAAATAAAGGCTCTTTTATGTACAAGTGGAGCCAGCATGGTACCAAATCTCACACATCTACAAAAACTAAAGTTGTAAGAAACAGGTAACCTAATTCTCTATTTCCATTTAGAATAACTGTCTGATTTTGGCCGATAGTCAACTTTTGCCCATGTTACTTCACCCAGATTCACATAACTAGATAATGAAGAAATTATACTTTGTTCCCCCACTGATTTTTTTTTTCTATTTCTCTATTTGGGGCTTCCTTATTGGTCTATTAATCAATCAATGGTATTTACTGATGATTGATGCAGAGAACTTTACTAAGCATTTAAGGAGTGTACAATAAAGGTGTTGGAGATGTTCCCGGATCCCAAGAAGCTGGGATTATTATTCATGTCCTCTAACTCTCAAGCTCCTGCTCTTTCCACTGGGCCACACTGCTCGTTTTCCACCTAGATCACCTCAAAACCATGAGTGCATGGCAGCTTTGTTGTGTCTTTTAATCCAGACTCATTAAGGCAAGTATTTTTGCTGGACAGCCATTAAGTGGATAAGAAGCAGTCAATCATATTTATACATATTTACTACATATTATATATATTTACTATTCTATTTATTTTGTTAATGATGTGCATCTAGCTTTATGTCTATTCTGATGACTTGACACCTGTCTACATGTTTTGTTTTCTGTCTCCCCCGTGTAGACTGTGAGCCCATTGTTGGGTAGGGACCGTCTCTATATGTTGCCAACTTGTACTTCCCAAGAGCTTAGTACAGTGCTCTGCACTCAGTAAGCGCTCAATAAATACGATTGAATGAAGGACTGAATCAATCGGATTTATTGAGCTTGCCAAATGCACAGCACTGTACTATGCATTTGGGAGAGTACAACAATCAACAGACATTCCCTGCCCACAATGAGCCTGCCGTCTAGAGGCAGACATTAATATAAACAAAGAAATTACAGATATGTACATAAATACTGTGGCCTCATGAAAAGAGCAGGGCCCTGGGAGTCAGAAGTCTTGGGTTCAAACATCCACTCCACCACCTGCCGGCTGTGTGACTTCAGGCCTGTCACTTAACTTCTCCTTACCTCAGTTCTCTCATCTGCAAAATGGAGATTCACTAGCTGTCCTCCCTCCTACTTAGGTCCCACATGGAGTTAACAGCCTAATTATCTTCCACCAGCCTCAGCACTTAGTATGTGCCTAATACATAGCGAGTGCTTAGATACCAGAGTGATTATTATTATCACTACTGAAAGCTCAAGAACAAGAGTTGTGCTGCTACCGCTTCAGCCCTAGGGACTTAATCACTTGGCAGAATCCACAGTGTTGCCAGGCCTTTCCAGACTGAGCCCTCTTTTTCCTCTCCTCCTCCCCATCCCCCACCACCCTACCTCCTTCCCCTCCCCACAGCACCTGTATGTTTGTACAGATTTATTACTCTATTTTACTTGTACATATTTGCTATTCTATTTATTTTGTTAATGATGTGCATCTAGCTTTATTTCTATTTATTCTGACGACTTGACACCTGTCCACGTGTTTTGTTTCGTTGTCTGTCTCCCCCTTCTACACTGTGAACCTGTTGTTGGGTAGGGACCATCTCTATATGTTGCCAACTTGTACTTCCCAAGTGCTTAGTACAGTGCTCTGCACACAGTAAGCACTCAATAAATACTTTTGAATGAATGAATGAAATGCTCTGCCTACCTCTTTCTCAGATAATACTGTGGAGATGAAGTCTTAAAACACTGGTGGCATTGCAGGGTGGCCATTTTGCAGCAACTGTTTCCCTGCTTCCACCCTATTCCACCTCCTTGGGAGTGAGAAGTTTACCCTGAGTGATGGTCTGAGAAGACCCTAGTTAACAGGGATTGGAGAAAGTTAGAGCTCCATCTGAGTATTCCAAAGGGTAAGTCATTCCATAGATCCATTTTCTCTCTCCACATCATCTTCTACGAAGGTGATACATTTATGTTCTTTATTTTGGGGGTGGGGGGGTATTTGTTGAGCACTTACTATGTGCCAGGCACTGTACTAAGCACCGGGGATGATACAAGCTATTCAGTCCATGTCCCATGTGAGGTTCACGGTCTTAATCCCCATTTTACAGATTAGGTAATTGAGGCACAGAGAATTGACTTGCCCAAGGTCACACAGCAGACAATTGGCAGAGCCAGAATTAGAACCCAGGTCCTTCTGACTTTTAGGCCCATGCTCCACCCACTAAGCTGCTTCTCTAGAACTAGCCAAGAGTACAGTAAGTCATCTCAGCTTCTTCAGGGTGAATAAAAATGGGGGTTGGAGAGGGTGCAGAAGACTGCAACTATAAACTCAAGTGGAACTCTGTCAACACTTGCCAGCTGTGAGATCTTGGGCTAGTCACTTCACTTCTCTGTGCCAGTTTCTTCATCTGTAAAATGGGGATTAACATCTTGATTCTCCCTTGATTGTGAGCCCCATGTAGGACTGGTAAACTTGAGGGTGGGGATTACGTCTATAACTCAATTGGATTGTACGTCACCAAGTGCTTAGTAGAGTGTTCTGCACATAGTAAATGTTCAATAAATACATTGATTGATGTGGGACAGGGACTGTGCCCAAACAGCATAGACTGTATCCATCCCAGAACTTAGATCTGTGTCATGCACATAATAATCACTTAGGAACCACAATTATTATTGTAATCATTATTAACAGAGGAAGCATATGCGTAAACACTCAATTATATCTGTATTTAGATCCTAGAAACTTCCTGCGGAATTTCTCTTTTCCTACTGTCCCATGCTTGTTGTCCAACCCTCAGATCTCTCCAGGTCCCCCTGGGCACTTTTAACAGAAGAAAAACAAAAACCCAACAAAACAAAAAACCCACCACTCAGAATCCTCTTTGTAACCTAGTGGAGCACTGGCCTGGACATCAGGAGACCAGGGTTCTAGTCCAGCTCTGCCACGTGTTTTCTGTGTGACTTGAAGCAAATCACTTAACCCATCTGGACCTCCATTTGCTCATTTGTAAAGTATGGGATAATAGCAATAATAATTGTGGTATTTCTTAAGCACTTACTGTGTGCCAGGCACTGGGGAGGCAGAGCTCCCTTCCCCTGAGGTTGTCAGCCCCAAATGGGCTATGTCCCAACTGGTTATCTTGCATCTACTCAAGCATTTATTCATTCAGTCAACTATTTATTGAGCGCTTACTGTGTGCAGAGCACTGTACTAAGCGCTTGGGAAGTACAAATCGGCAACTGAGACGGTCGGAACCAACAACTGGCTCACAGTCTAGAAGGGGGAGACAGACAACAAAACAAGTCTTGTTTAGGATGTTTGATTTAGGATGGTGCTTAGCACCTAGTAACTGATTAATACTTCAATCCTTATTTAGTGAGTGTTTACTGCATGCAGAGCAATGTACTAAGTGCTTGGGTGAGTACAGTCTCCAGTCCCTTCTTCACGCCTTTATATTTTAAGGTTGTGAGCCTCCTGACAGGGACTGGATCTAATTCTCAAATGTGTATTCTCTCCCAGCACTTAGTACAGGGCTCTGAACCCAGTGAGAACTTGATACTTTAACTACTACTGATGTTTGTTTGATTTAGGATGGTGCTTAGCACCTAGTAACTGATTAATACTTCAATCCTATTTAGTGAGTGTTTACTGTGTGCAGAGCAATATACTAAGTGCTTGGGTGAGTACAGTCTCCAGTCCCTTCTTCGCACCTTTATATTTTAAGCTTGTGAGCCTCCTGACAGACAGGGACTGGATCTAATTCTCAAGTGTGTATTCTCTCCCAGCACTTAGTACAGGGCTCTGAACCCAGTGAGCACTTAATACTTTAACTACTACTGCTACACTACAAAATAAACAGACAATCCCTAAATTTCATCTTTATTGCTACTGATGATTAAGAGTTTTTTGTTTTTAGTGATATTTGTTAAGCTGTTACTATGTGCCAAGAGCTGGAGTATGCACAGGTTAATCAGGTTGAATGGAGTTCCTGCCCCACATGGGGCTCACATTCTAAATATGACGGGGAACAGCTATCGGAGCCCCACTTTACAAATGAGAAAACTGAGGCACAAAGAAGTTAAGTGATTTGCTCAAGATCACAGAGCAGAAGAGTGACAGAGCTGGGATTACAACCCAGGTTCTCTGATTCCCAGGCCCATGCCCTTTCCACTAGGTCACTCTGCAGTTACCATTTACATGTCTTTAAGAGGCATATGAATCTTTTTTTCCCTCCCACAGAATCATCACAATAAGAGAATCCTGCTCAGAAATGTAAAAACAAACAAATTAACAACCAGATCAAATAGCAAACGGGGTGAATGACAACATGGCAGCCCAGGTTTGGGCAACTGGATGCAGTAATGCATCAGAAAGATCAACCCAAAGCACTCATGGACTCTATAAATTGTTACAAATCATGTGTTCATATTAATGTCTGCCTCCCACTCTAGACCATATGCTCATTGTGGGCAGGGTACATGTCTACCAACTCTGTGGCTGGAACGCTCCCAAGCACTGTACACGGGAAGAGCTCAAATACCATTGTTGATGGTGATGAAGATAACCCAGGCTGGGAGTAAAATTAGACATTTCCGTGGGACCCTTTCTTCACTAATGGAGAGGTATCTGGGGAGTTTGTGACCATCTACTTTTTCTTCTAAAGCATAAATCTTTTCCATAAACTTGAAACATTTCACGTAAGAGCAATAAAATGACAACCTTGACTTTAAAATTGTGGATTTAAATCATGAAGATGGTCTTTTTGATTCAGATGAGCGCTTAGAGAAATCATGCAGAGCTGTAAGAAATTTGGCTGTGACATAAGAAAGCATTTTATTTGAAAATACCATCCTGAGCACTTCTTTATGCCACTGATACAGTAGTAATAATAAAAATAACAATAATAATAATAATAATAATAATAATGGTATTTGTTAAGTGCTTACTATGTGCAAAGCACTGTTCTAAGCACTGGGGGGATAAAAGGTGATCGGGTTGTACCACGTGGGGCTCACAGTCTTAATCCCTACTTTACAGATGAGGGAACTGAGGCACAGAGAAGTTAAGTGACTTGCCCAAAGTCACACAGCTGAGAATTGGCAGAGCCAGGATATGAACCCATGACCTCAGACTCCAAAGCTCGTGCTCTTTCCACTGAGCCACGCTTCAGTAGGTGCATCATCACCAAGGCACTGGCAAAAAGGCTAGTGAACATTGCACTGACAGGCTGAAATGAGTGGGGTTGAGGGCATTAGATGTTGTTCCATTTACCTCCCACACAAGAGATATCAAGAGAAGATTCAGGCACAATCCTCCACTGACAAACCCAGCTAAACAGGAGCTCATTGCCTGGTTACAGGGCAAGAGCAAAGCTGCAAAGTTGTATTTGGGATAGAGATAGAGATCATCCTTCACATAACCAGGGCTCAACATATTTCCCCCAATGCTTACTCAAGTCTCCCTACTTCTCAGTGGCTGGCGGAAGGAAGGGTACGAAATTCCTGCTTGTTTCTGTACCATCACCGTAATGACCCCTGCTTATTCTCCACACAGTAAACACTCAATAAATACGATTGATTGATTGATAGCACAAGGATCTGAAAAGGGACAAAGAGGAAAGTACTTGCACACAACTCATCCTCTCAGGCATTCACTGGTAGTTATTGAGCACTTACTACGTGCAGAGCGCTGTACTAAGAGCTTGGGAGACAATATAACAGACATATTCTCTGCGCACAACAAAGTTACAGTCTGGGGGGAGACAATATAAATAAATAAAATTACATATATGTACATAAATACTGTAGTGTTGGGTGGAGGATGATTTAAGGGAGCAAGTCAGGGTGACAGAAGGGAGTGGGAGATAGGGAAGGAGGGCTAAGTTAGGGAAGGCTTCTTGGAGAAGATGAGCCTTCAATTAGGCTTTGAAGTTGGGGAGAGGAATCCTCTTTCGGATTTGAAGAGAGAGGGTGTTACAGGCCAGAGGTAGGAGTGGGCGAGAGGCTGGTGGTGAGATCGATGTACAGTGAGAAGATTAGAAGAGTGAATTGGGTGAGCTGGGTTGTAGTAGAAGAATAGCGAGCTGAGGTAGGAGGGGGCAAGGTGATTGAGGTTTATAAACCACTCTTCTCCTGGCTCCCAGCAGGGCCTGCCCGACTCCAATGATAGCACTTGCATCTGATCCCTAACAATACTAACTGTGGTATTTTTTAAGCACTATGTGCCCAGCACTGTATTAACTGCTGAGATAGATAACAGATAATCAGGTCAGACAAAGTACCTGTCCCCAAGTGGGACTCACAATGCAATTACATATTTAACCCCCACTTTACAGATGAGGAAACTGAGGTTCATAGAAGTGACTTGCCCAAGATCACTCACAGCAGTAAAGTGGCAGAGCCAGGATTAGAATCCAAGTCCTCAGGCTCCCAGGCCTGAACTCTTTCCACTCTGCTTCTTGCTACCCCTCCATCCACTGTTTGGCAGATGAGGCTTTGTAAACTGTCAGTACACCCCTCTACTGCAGATAATCTTCAGGGTTTAAGCATAAGATCTGAAGGCAGCCACTACCAGGGAGAAAGAGATAGTGAAGTGGCTGCTGAATTCTGTGAGTTCCACGAAGAGTTATAAATTATTAAGGAGAACGATCTAACAATGTACAGCTTTCTCTGGGTAACAAAATTGTCACTAAAACAAACTAAGAAATCAATAAGGTGCACTGGAAGCCTAGACCTAAAACAGGGAAGTAAATGGGAGGAGGCATCCAGTGCTTAGAACACAGTAAGCACTTAAATCCCATAATTATTATGAAGAGATGCAAAGAATCTACTGAAGGCTGGAGTGTGCACTTTGGTGCAGTCAGTTGGACTACCGGAATCCATATTTGCCCCCAGAAGTGGAAAATATAAAAATAATGACAGCCAATTTTAATAATAGATACAGACAGTTCTAATACCCTGCAATGCTCCCCATTACGTATGGTTTCAGAGATAAAAGGGCAAATGTAAGATAACTACATACAGTTTTTATGATTGTGATTACACATTTCCATTTTCTCTATGTTAAGGTTATATATTTATTTTCTCTTGGTACCAAAGAACTTGCTTATTAACACATTACTTTTCACCAGACTCACATTGCCTCATTCAAGCTCTCAGTTCCCAAACATCTCATCGTAATGCATCGTAAATATTATATTACACATTTACAAAGGCTGCCAAATAATCAGGACATGGACATGCATTACTTTTGGATATTCTTTTTTCTTTCACATAGAGTAACTGAATCAAGAACTAAATAATTTAGTTACAGAGGAACACTTTCCAAATACAGGACTCTGGATAACAGTGTGCTAAGTATAAATTCTGTTTATGTTTTAAGGGACAGAATGGTGGAATAGAGAAACAGAAAATCATGTATTGACAAATATACTTCAAGTATTTGCTTTGCTTATTTTCCTTTAGCTTTTATAGAAAATTTTAATGTGTTTTAGTCTCTGGAGAGAAGAACATAAAGGTGTTAAAGTTTGATTAGTGAAAACCCTTTTATATCCTTTTCCTTCTCTTTAAGAGTAGATGCCCTCTGGACATTTCTCCAAGAGAACCAATTATCTTTCAAAGGAGGGAAAGAAAATCAAGTTCAAGATAAACATCTCAATTGGTTATGGCAGAAACTGATACAAAATCTCCAACGGGTGTTGAAGACATTTTGCCCTGGTGACCCATCAATATATACAAATTTGCAAGTTTCTCTACATCGTCTTGTATTTATGCACCGTTAAATTAAAGCTTCACTATTCTAGGGGGGAGCAGGCTGAAGAGGCGCAAGGGACAGCTGGAGGAGGGGAAAAATGATCTAACCCCCAAGAATTTCAGCAATCTCAAGGCGATAAAGGCAAAATCTCCATAGCTGAGAATATAAGCGGGGTCCAGCAGTCCCCAAAAGGAGGGAGGTGGCAATAATACTTTTGAGTAATCAAAAACAGAAGGCCTTAGGTTCCTTTGCTCTGTAACCTAAAATATAAATGCTCTTTTGACCTTTATTTTCTACCTGACAACTCCAGTATGGAGAAACTGCAGTCTTCTCCATACAGTCACAATACGAACAGTCACGATCAATTCTCTCCACCAGGCTCCAAATAAAGTTAGGCCCTATGGCCCTCTTATTTCCATCCATGTATGCGGAACACCATTCATGTTTAGAAAATCAATTGCCGGGAAAAGCATGCCGGAAAATAGCAGCCGAGATCAATCTCTTTTAGACACCAAACTTGATTTTCATTAGCCTGATCCTAGTTTCCGTTAACCTGTCTAGTTCTCACTGGCACATAGTCACATGGGGTTAAGACGTATTTTCAACTAAACTCCTTGTGAGAAGGGAATGTATCATTTCTTTATTCTATACTTCACGAGCACCTAGTACAGTGCACTAAGCCAGCTGGGCACTCAAATGATCAACACTACTGGATATTTCTTTGAGATTATTTCTTTTAGCAAGGCTTTTTACTGTGCTGAGCTATAGACTTCTGGAATTAGTTAAAATCAACATAAAAGCAACTGTTTTCCAAACATAAAACCCTAGGCAGGAATTTATCGTGACCTAATTAATAAAAAAAAAATACCAGCCCCATTTCATCGATCAATACTGTCAAAAACTTGCCTACTCTACTTTCTTATGCCCTCAAATAAAAAAGGAATGAGTTTTTATTATCTTTTAACAATAGGGCCCACAATACTGTGATTCTAGGGTTCTGAAATATAATTAGAACTGATAACACTGAATTGTGAACCAAAATCTAAGCTAATGAACCAAGTTTATATGTTTGGAAACAGGAAATCTAATACACTGATCACTAAATGAAGATAAATAAAATAAAAATTAGGGGAACCAGAATGACTCTAAGATAAACCTCTGTCCTGTAAAGAAGCAGCATGGCTTAGTGGAAAAACCATGGGCTTGGGAGTCAGAGGTCATGGGTTCTAATCCCAGCTCCACCACTTAGCTGTGTGATTTTGGGCAAGGCACAACCTCTCTGTGCCTCAGTGACCTCACCTGTAAAATGGGGATTAAGACTGTGAGCCCCACCTGGGACAACCTGATTACCTTGTAATTACCTGTAATTATCCGAGTGCTTGGCACATAGTAAATGCTTAACAAATACGATTATTAGGAAAGGCATCAGAACCAGAAACCTCAACTAGTACCAATCCCATTCTTGAATCCCTGTGGCCATGTTAATAATAATTCATTCATTCATATTTATTTAGTTCTTACTGTGTGCACAGCACTGTACTAAGTGCTTGGAAAGTACAATTTGGCAACAGAGACAATCTCTATCCAACAACGGGTTCAATATTTGTAACGAGAAGCAGCATGGCTTAGCGGAAAGAGCCCGGGTTTGGGAGTCAGAGGTCCTGGGTTCTAATCTTGGCTCCACCACTTGCCAGCTGTGTGACTTAGGGCAATTCACTTAACTTCTCTGGACCTCAGTTCCCTCACCTGCAAAATGGGGATTAAAAGTGTGAGCCCCACCTGGGACAACCTGATTACCCTGTATCCACCCCAGCGCTCAGAACAGTGCTCAGCACATAGTAAGCGCTTAACAAATACCATCATTATTATTATAATAATGATTAATTACAATATTCTAAGCACTGGGGTAGATATAAGCTAATCAGGCTGGTCACAGTCCCTGTTCCATATAGGGCTCACAGTCTTAATCCTCATTTTACAGATCAGGGAACTGAAGCACAGACAAGTTTAATGACTTGTCCAAGGTCACAATGCAGTCAAGAGACAGAGCTGGGATTAGAACCCGGCTCCTTCTGACTCTCGGGCCCTTGCTCTATCTACTAGGAGAAGCAGTGAAGTAGCCAAGTGAAGCAGAGAAGCAGCACGGCACAGTGGAAAAGAGCACGGGCTTTCACATCTGATGTCATGGGGTCAAACCCTGGCTCCACCAATTGTCACCTGTGTGACTTGGGGCAAGTCACTTTAACTTCTCTGTGCCTCAGTTACCTCAGCTGTAAAATGGGGATTAAGACTGTGAGCCCCACGTGGGACAACCTGATCACCTTGTAACCTCCCCAGTGCTTAAAACAGTGCTTTGCACATAGTAAGTGCTTAATAAATGCCATTATTATTATTATTACTAGGCAGACTGCTTCAATGTTTCTGCTGGGCAGGTGCCTCTTTCTAAAAGGATGACCAAAACCTAAACTGGATAGTCTGTTCTGATGCTTATTCCTTCACTGCCTCAATAGGTTTCTCTCCTAAATGCTTCTCTTGTTAGAATAAAGCTCAAGGGGGAGAATGTCATTGACACTGTGGAGACAAATAATTGGTTCTAAAATATTTGTGAACCTAATGATGAAAGCTGATGTGTTTCCCAACTTTTCTTGAAGGTCTTATAAAGATTGCACCTTAGGGTTTCTTTGTGCTTCGCAAGGGTTCTCAATCCATATGGTTAAAGATATTTGTCCCCCCCCCCCCACTGAAGAATTAAAGACTGAACCTGAGGCCTTAAGGACTGCATGGACTCTTCCAATCAAGGAAGGTATTTCGTTACTTGGCTGTTCAGTGTTACACTAGATTCTTGATTATGTAATTTCTTGTCGCTTTGTATTTCTGGTATTATTCTATGTATCTGTTTACCCCCATTTAATTGTGGTCAGGGAACCCTGGTCTAATCTGTTTACTTTGTAAAAGTACTCCAGCATTTCACATAAAGTAAGCCCTTAATTAATATCTGGATTTCTACAACATTTCATTGTCATTATTTCAGAAGATACAACGTTTAAGAAACAGGAAGCAGAATGCCTAGTGGAAAAAGCAAAGGCCTGAGAGGGTAAAGTCTCTCTATGTTGCCGACTTATATTTCCCAAGCGCTTAGTACAGTGCTCTGCACACAGTAAGCGCTCAATAAATACAATTGAATGAATCAATGAGAGTCTGAGGACCTGGGTCCTAATGCCAGCTCTGCTACCTATTTGCTGTGTGACAAGTGTGGTAAGTCAATTAACTTTACTGCACCTGAATTTCCTCACTATAACATGGAAATTCAATACCTGTTCTCTCCTCCCACCCTGTGACTTTGGGCCCCATGTGAGATAGGGGTTGCATCTGACCTGATTATCTTCTATTGACCTCAGAACTTAGTACACAGGGATTTAAAATTATTAGGAAGACAAGGAATTGAATCTGTGATGTCAGCTAAATAATAATAATAATAATGGTATTTGTTAAGCACTTACTCTGTGCCAAACACTGCCACGCCAAGCAAGTTCATTCCCTCTCCTTCCCCCTGGCTCTTCTCTTCATGCCTCGGTACCTCCCACACAAATACTCCTCCAACTCATATTAATGCAGAACCAAAAGCAGTAGGTGAAAAAAAATGCTAAGTGCATCCCACTTTTCCTTTTCTTCCTTCTACTTTAAAAAATCCTTCATTTAGTCTTCTCTAAACGACCTGCTTAATCTTACCAAAACAAAAAAAACCCTCAACTACCATCTGCCTAGGTACCACTCTATCTCTCTTGTTTCCAGGTGTGCCTATGCAAAATCTCCCTGGGTTTCAGGGGTGCCACCACCTTAGAAATAAACCTATCACACATGTAAATAGCACTTTCAATTCTCTTCTATATACTCTTCCCAGGAGGTACTTACATATTTGTTGATGACAATGAGAAGGAAAACGTTCAGAAGGAGGATCTAGAAGGCTTCACGATCTTCTGAGATCTGTAATATCCACCAAATTACCCTGTTTTAGTCACGCTATTTACTGAGCCCCACCTGGGTGAAAAACACTCTTACGAACTGAAGAAGGCAAGTGAATTTCAGCCTCTGGATCTCAAAGAGAACAAAAACCCCAAGGAAGTGCTGATAAACATAAGATTGCAACCCTTTTGGGGTGAGGAATGACACCTACTTTAGGATACACTCCTTTGCTCTCAGCACAACCCTCTGCAGAGAGTAACAGCTCAATAAATAACACTGGCTGCGCAAAGACTAAATAGCCTAAGGAAACACGGACGACAATAAAAGCACCTAAAAACTGCAGTTGAAGAAATCAAGCCGGGATTCCCACTGTCCTTTCTGCCCAAGGCACAGTCAGCACTCTGTAGTATGGAGAGGCTGAGGGCCTTCCCACCCAGGTCAAGATTCCCTTCATTGTGCTACCTTCTACTCCCTCTGCAACCAGACTCTCTCCCTTGGCTTTTACTCTCACTACCCTTCCTCTAGCTCTCCAGCTGCCCTAACTGCCTCAGGCAGCAGTTCATTATACCTATTTCACTTCCTATGCTTGCCCCTCTTTCTGCTCCAGGTGATGCTTATGCCATTCCTTTAATTCAGCTCTCCCAGCCAATCAGAGCTCAGATCAATCAGCACTTCTGAGCCAATCAGAACATTCCGTCTTGACCCAAATGGGCACGAGATTTTCTACTTATTCCCAACCCAAAGGCTCAGCCTTTAGCACCTCTGGAGGCAAATCCCCTGATTCCATTGTTTTCCTTCAGCCTTTTAAGTAGCTCTCTATCTTGATTCCACCTCCCTTAAAACGAGCTCATTTCCTGTCCCCCTCCACCCTCCTGGGTTTTGACTTTGGTCCCAGTGAGTTCTCCTGTGGGGCTTTCCAAGAGGGTCTCATGAAAAGGAGAAAGGTAGGATTGATACTTTCTCAGTTAACATCGTTCTCAGAGGGTTTGTCCCGTGAAGAACAACAATGGTAAGTAGAGTTTACAAACTTCTCATATAGTTGCTTGAGTAAAATTGTAATTTTAAAAACATGCTCTGGGGAGAAAGATATATAACTTACACACTGTGGTGGTGGGTTTTCACAGCATAAGCAAAGAATCTAAGATGTCAAAAAACACACTTGGGGTGTTCCTTCTCTCACCCACCCTGAATCACTTCTTATCACTCAGTACTGGTTTATACATTGCATCCTCATATATGTCAGATGTATATATTCAGCAGGAATATTGCCAGGGAAGTTTAAATCCAGAATTATAACAGTGACAGTCTTTTTGCCAAATGGTGATGGGTCCAGCCTCTTCAGGTTTGATCTCAAAATCTACCCATGGATGAGGCTAGATAAAATGCTCATTTTGGCTTAAAGTCACCTATCAGTGACCTGCCAGCTTGTTAGAAAGGGGGTTGATTGGAGCTAATTAGACTCTTTACTAGCTCTCCTGGTCTTTATGGCAGAAGAGTAAAAGGGGGAAGTAATCACTGGGAGACATCAGCTGTGATGTGGATCCATATGGCTTTTTTTTCCCTCTCCTGGTTGTCATTCTTCATGAAACAGTGATGCATTCTGCTAATGAATATCCCATAGCACTTAAGTATATACCCTAGTATGTAAACACCAGTTGATACACATTTCTTACAATATTTCTTCCTCCTGTCTGAAGTTATCATCTATCTTGTTTGTTAAAAGGAAACTCTTGTATGGCCGTGATTGTGTTTAAGTCTCCTGAATTCCTCCAAATGCTCAGTACAGTGGTCTGTACTATTTGTTTTTTTGTATTGAGCATCTATTTATTTTACTTGTACATTTACTACTCTATTTATTTTGTTTTGTTGTAGACTCTGAGCCCGTTGTTGGGTAGGGACTGTCTCTATATGTTGCCAACTTGTAATTCCCAAGCGCTTAGTACAGTGCTCTGCACACAGTAAGTGCTCAAAAAATATGAATGAATAAATACTATTGATTGAGCAAACTCCCTGAAGAATGAGGTGCAAGGAAGCCACTGAATTCTAGAAATGTAAACCTCGGGGGTGGTTCCATTGAGTTGCGAAAACCCCAGTTAATTGGTTGGATTATTTAGCACCCTTTACTAAACAGGAAAGGTCTTACTTTTAGCTACTTGACCTAGAATAACACGCTGCACGCAGTAACCAGTTAATGAATACTGGTGATGATGAAAATCTGGCCTTGATGGAACCGTGGGGCTTTTGTTTAGCTCTTTTCTTGTGCTATTGTTAATGGATTTCTCAAGAGAAACAATTTAAACACATTCTGAATAGCTTTCTCTAGATTATTCTGTAAAAATGGAGAATAAGCCTTCTATACCCCAAACTTCAGATAACTGACACCCCCAGAAATATTCTAAGCAGATTATTGGCCCTTAAGAAAAGCAGTGTTGCTCAGTGGAAAGAGTGCGGGTTTGGGAGTCAGAGGTCCTGGGTTTGTATCCCTGCTCAGCCACTTGTCAGCTGTGTGACCTTGGGCAAGCCACTTAACTTCTCTGTGTCTCAGTTACCTCATCTGTAAAATGGGGATTAAGACTGAGTCCCACGTGGGACAACCTGATAGCCTTGTATCCCCTCCAGCACTTAGAACAGTGCTTTGCACATAGCGCTTAACAAATACCATTATTATTATTATTATTATTTAAATTCCCATTTAAACTGCTGTTGGAGCTACAGATGTTTCCAAGGGTAGAAACCAACCCTTGTGAAAACTATTCCAAAATCTATACTGTAGGAGGAAAAAAAAAACTACATTTCCAGACCTGCAGACAAGATACGTGGGCAGGGAACATGTCTACCAACTGTGGTATTGTATCCATCAAGCAATTATATTTATTGAGCGCTTACTGTTTGCAGAGCACTGAATAAAGTTCTTGGGAGAGTACACTAGAGCAGAGTTGGAGGCCCCATTCTCCGCCCACAATAAGCTTACAGTCTAGAGGGGGAAGCAGACATTATTATAAAGAAATTAAATTACAGATATGCACTCAAGTGTTGGGCTGAAGGAGGGGTGAGTAAAGGGTACAAATCTTAGTGCAAGGGTGACAAGGAATGCAGTGGGAAAAGAAATGAGGGCTTAGGGAAGTATTGTGGGCAGGGAATGTGTTTTACATTGTGTTATACTCTCCTAAGTGCTGAGTGTAGTGCCCTGCACACACTAACGCTCAATAAATGATCTATTGGAAGGTCTCTGGGAGAAGATGTTTCTAATAAGGCTTTGAAGGTGGGGAGAGTGACAATCTGCTGGATATCAAGAGGGCGGTACTTAAGTGCATAGTACAGTGCCCTGACCACAGTAAGTGTTCAATGAACCTCACTGATTGACATGGGAAAGTTTTCTAGTAGCTCCTAGTATTGCTTAATGGTGGTCCAGTTATCCACTGTAGAAGGGTGACTGAGAGATTAAAGAGCAAAATATGTTTGGAATTATGTCTGCTTTCCCTAGCTCTTGGTACAGTGCTCTGCACATAGTTTATGCTCAGTAAGTACTACGGATGGATGGCTTGATTAAAGATGGGCCAAAACTGGGGCTTCCTTGTTACCAAGGGTCTTGGGAACTGACCAAATGATCAGGCAGTTTACCCTTTTCCCACTTGACCTTGTGGGAGCCAATCACACCCCATCCCTTACTGGAGGAGCAGGAGCTACCAGCTGCTTCTGGAGATTACAGGGTAAACCTTCCCAACTCACTGAATTCTCATTGATCTAGGCTTCTTCCTTCTCCCATTTGGACTGATTGCCCCTCATGGGTCAGAGATAAGATTGTATTTTTGTGTGTGCTTTAGTAGGTTTTTGGCACAATTTAAGTATTTAATCAAAATTAGTAATAAAACAAAGAAAATTATTCAAAAATCAACATCTGAAATTCTGCAACTTCATTTTTATTGAGGTGAATGCAAAGTGGCCTAGTGGAAAGTGCACTTGCTGGGAGTCAGAACCTGGGTTCTAATCTTGGGCTCTGCTGTATGACCTTGGACAAATCAATTAACCTCTCTCTGTGTGCTTGAGTTCACTCATCTGTTTAGACTGTGAGCCCGTTTGGTGGGGCCCATCTCTATATGCTGCCGATTTGTACTCCCGAAGCGCTTAGTACAGTGCTCTGCACACAGTAAGCACTCAAATATGAATGTAAAATAGGGATTAAATATTTCTCTGCAGATTGCGAGCCCCTTGTGGGGCAGGGACTGTATCTAATTTGATTATATTGGATATACCCCAATGTTTAGAACAGTGCTTGGTACATAGTAAGAACTTAACAAGTACCTTTAAAAAATGCAGGGGAGCAACGGGAGGTGAGAAAAAGTAAAACGATGAGGGAATAATCGTAATCAATGGTATTTATTGAATGCTTACTGTGTGCAGACACTGTACTAATCATTTGGGAGAGTACAATACAACAGAGTTGCTAGACCCGTTCCCTGCCCACAATGAGCTTAGAACATCTTCTTCAATCAATCAATCAATCGTATTTATTGAGCGCTTACTATGTGCAGAGCACTGTACTAAGCGCTTGGGAAGTACAAATTGGCATCACATAGAGACAGTCCCTACCCAACAGTGGGCTCACAGTCTAAAAGGGGGAGACAGAGAACAGAACCAAACATACCAACAAAATAAAATAAGTAGGATAGAAATGTACAAGTAAAATAAATAAATAGAGTAATAAATATGTACAACCATATATACATATATACAGGTGCTGTGGGGAAGGGAAGGAGGTAAGACGGGGGGATGGAGAGGGGGACGAGGGGGAGAGGAAAGAAGGGGCTCAGTCTGGGAAGGCCTCCTGGAGGAGGTGCTCTCTCAGCAGGGCTTCCTTCTTGCCCTGTGATAGCAATTAGTAAAATAGCCAATAGTGACCAATCATACCAAAAAGCATTAGCAGTGGGCCTGAAAAATACCCCAAAAATCATCTGTTTACTACTATCAGAATTTCATATTCTCATATGGCACTGGAGAGGGACTCAAGTATTGCTGTAAGCAAAAGATTTATAAGATTTTAAAGTTGTCTGGCCTCCCAGAAGGGTAATTTATGTCCAACACTCCCCTCCCATCGTATCCTGACAAACACTTAAATGGTATGAATCTGGGCCTGTTACCTGATGAACATATTTGCCACTGATGTTATCACTAGGCCTCAGAATGAAAAGAACCGTGGTAAAGTTCAAGACACTTCCTGTGTTAGTCGCACACGTGTTTGGTGTAGTCAACCTTAAGCATGTGCTATGTCTAATGTAAGGGCTAACTAATAAACTATATAGATTTATTATTACATCTAGGCATCAGGAGGGCTCTACAGAAATGACCCAATTCTGACTCTGCTGCATTATGTATATGGAGAAAACTCTCATCTGTAGTACTAATTTTGTAAGCTTCAGTAGTTTCACATACCATCCATTTTGATCAAAATTCAATCTAAGAATGATTTGATACCAACTTTGGAAAAAACATTTTTTTCCTGCAGTTTAATTCATGTGGCTATAGCCAAAAGATTTCTCTTCTCTTCTCCACCCCCTCCGCACCACCTCACCTATTAGCTGTGCCCCTCCCCCTTCCCCATTAAAAGTGAGCTGTACAGTATGCCAGGAGAGAAAAATATCCCACAGTAATGAAAAAAATCTTGTGTGGACTCAGACAAGAAAAATATCTATCTTCAAATGAACCAGAGTTTTCCGGTTCAATCTGATTACCCATTTGAAAAGGAAATAATGCCTTGCATGTCTACCTTTCCAAATTTTCACTAGCCATGTATATGTCTGAGAATCAAACAAACAATTAAACAGGTCTGAGGTCATCAGCTTGACAAGCCATTGCAATCGTATATTAAATCAAACCATTCTAAATCAACCAAAATATTAGACCAACCGCTGACTTTTAAAGCAGTACAAAGGCAAGTGGAAAAATAAATGACTGAACTGTTGGGAAGGGGAGGTTTACACCTCTTGCAGAGAGCATCAGGCATCTGTTAGGCACACACTGAGGGACTTCTGGCCTTTATATTTGGGGGGCAGATAATATGGGATCAAACGAGGTCTCTTTGAACACCAAGAATACATGCAACAGGTCTGTAATTTTGTTTTCTTGCAAACATGGCAGCATTGTGCATCCACTTAAATAAAAGCCACAGTCCATTTCATAACGTCAACACTGTTACACTGGTTTAAGAAGGTGGGGGAAGGGATGAGAGTAGATTTTAAGTTATTTGACAGTACAGCACATTGTCGTTCCAGGGTGTGTGTGTGTACACACACACACACACACACACACACACACACTACTAACTTATTTAACTATTAGGAGTGTAACTCAGATCAGTGTTTTAGAGTGTAATTCCAGCCCTTGCTGTAGCCATACTGTAGTTGAATGAGATCTCCCCTCCCCCCCGCCCACCCCCCTCCCACCCCCTCCCTGCCTCTGGGCTGGTGGAAATTCCACACCCTCTGCAATGTGAATCCTTTATATTTAGCAGTTTTTCCAGTTAAAAAATACAGGATCCACAGGCAGGGGGATTATTCCGAAAACACTTTTGCAAACTTCTTCACCTTCCTCGTGGGCCCAAAATAGTATTATTGTCATTGTTTTTAAGAAAAGCAATCCCACTGCTTTCTGGCCATCAGTTCAGAACAGCACTTTTGAAACTGCCACATTTGTTATTGTCCTGCCTTAAAAAAATTCAACATGGTCTTCCAACCTCTGAAACACCACAATAACAACACTAATAATCCTTTCCCTCTAGAAAGCAGGTACTCTCACGTTTCTCCAAATGAATTAAAACAACCCAAACACACACAAACACAAGCACATTCACACTACCCAAACACTCAGTAAAATGTTGGTAAATCTCACTAGGAACGACAAACAGTAAAGCCAAGTCCCAAAACAAATCAAGAGGGAATAGAACAACCGAAAGACAGAGCCAGGGGAAGTTTGTTGATTGCAATGAAAAATATGGCCAAGGAGAGCCAGTTGATCAGGAAATTACAATTCACACAGAGCACTCCCCCCAACACATACATACATACACACACTCACTCCACCTCCCCTTCCCCTCCCCCTCTCCCCCCAAAAAGGTCTAAATGATGAATAATCCGCCTTCCAAACTCACCTCACTCAACGTATATTAAAGGCACAGCTTTCTCCCTTGGAAAACAGCAGGAAAAAAGCCTCAACTTGCGTCGGAAGCAACACACAGACTTTTCTTTCACTTGCTGTACATGGTGCAACTCTTCCAAGGTCCCAGCAAGCGTTAAAGGAGACTGTAAATCCCAACCCCCACTCCTCCCTCCCCCTCCTCCTCTTCCTCCTCCTCTTCTTCTCCTCCTCCTCCTTCCCAGCACACAACAAAAAAATCAAAAGGAAGTCCCAGAGAGTGAGAAGAGGAAAATGGAAAGTTTTGGGTGCGGAATGGCGGTCAGGGAGGTGCTGCACACTAGTTCATTAGCAGAGTTAGTGTTTGGAGTGTGTGTGTGTGTATGCACACACATGCATAAGTGTGTGTGTGTTTGAGACAGAGACAGAAGAAGCAAGCAGCTTTAGGAGAGAGACAAGAGAGATCCACACTGAGACTGGAAACAGAGACAGTCAGTGACCTCCTAGGGAAAAAAAAACAACCAAGCACATCGACCTGAGCTGGTAGGAGAGAAAAAAAAAACCCAACAAAAACACCCTCATTTCTTTTTACTCTTCCCCCACCTCCAAAATCTTACCCTTCCCCCACCCACGCCGGGAAAAGGGAGGAAAAAAGAAAAACACACCCAAGTAAAAAAAAAAATGCACACACACACAACTTAAGCAACAACTAGATGTTTTCGCTCCCCCCAGAAAAAAGATCTCCAATGCCCCAAAGTAACCCCCATTTAAACCACATCTTAGGGATTTTTCTTGCTAAAATTATGTTGCTGGCACATTCAAAAAAACCTCCCCCTCCCTGGAAAGGTTCAAATCTAAGCACCGTCGTTTTGCACATTTAACAAATCACCCGTCTTCACAAGCACTAGTGTGTTTGTGTGTCTGTGTGCATAAATGTAATCATAAACATATACAAGAGCTTATTTTGTTTCTTTAAGGTCGAGAAAACCAGCCCCAGACACTCGTTCATCTGCCAAGTTTCAGAGAGCAGGCATTTGCAAACATATCTATTTTTTAATAGAATGCTCTAACTTTAAAATTTTAAATATTTCTTTCCCTCCCCCTTCTAGAACCCATGTGGCACTTACCTAGCACTCATTAGTTAGATCCATTTAGACAAATACTCGAGAACAACCTTGGATTTTTTTCCCCAGCCCCCACCCCCCGAAACAACACCCATAATAATAAATTTCCTGTACAGTATGATCCCAGCTTTCAAATCCCAATATTGTAATTTAAACACCGCCTCCTTGATCTATTTGAATATAAAAGCAATGCTGGGGTTGGGGGAGTTGATTTTCTTTGTTGTTTTTTTGTCAATAAGGAAGGAGTCACTTATCAAACAAGGCAAAATGAAGTTGCAACAGAGATTATTATAAAGCATGAGTGATGCAAAAATTTTTTCCTATGCCATTATTAGAGCACATCAAAAATATAGACTTACACAGTCTCCATAATTGTGAATCAGCAGAATGGACTTTATTATATATCAGTTGCAATTCAAGACCCCCAAAAGGGTTTGTTGATGTTCTCTTTCCCTTGAACCTGCCCTTCCTTCCTTATTTGTTCCCTGGATTTGTACAGATGGGTACTGAGGTATTAGATTCAATCGAAAAAAGAAGGGAGCTATAGAAAACCAAGGCAAGTAAATGATGCAACACTGCCCTGGTTACATGTGCTTCCCTTCCCCCATGCTCTTGCTGGTGGGAGTGCTGTGTTTTTTCCGCCTGTAGGGTCACATTGTGGTTGATTGATTCTCCTTTCGCCTTGCTCAGTCATTCAGATTTGGAAAGTAAATAACAAGTTGACATCATTACAGCTCTCTGCATTACTGTGACACATTCCTCTGGTACCACACACTCTGTACTAGCTGCGCAGCCAAACCTTCCCTACCCCCCCCCCCCCACCCCACCCCCGCCCCAGCCCCCTGGTCCCTCATCTCAAGCCCAGGAACACCGGATTTTCCAGTGAAAGCCTCGCAAATAACTTACCTTGATGCCGCCTCTCCTTGGCGGGGGTCAGTGATTTTAAATTCCCGAGAAAGGGGTGGAATCTGAAGCCCAAATGAAATTTTCGGGCTGCCTTTCCAGGAGTTACAGCTTGTGCCATTTAATACCCAGTTAATACCCAGAACTCAGCATTCAGCGTGACTTTTTATTAATGCGCCTTGAAGGGAGGGATCCTGGACAACTTCGCTTTTTCACATTAGTGGGGTGGCGGGGCTCAGATCGATGGAGAGGCCATCTAGTCACCCCTCTTCCATGTTAAAAGGATTGCACTCAAATCAGCCAAAAAATACAGCTGTGTATCCTCCAATCTGTAGCTGTCTATCTTCCTGGTGCCTGCCTGAAAGCCAGAAGCAGAAAAATGGTGTGCAGGGGCCCCAGAGCAGAGCTCTTGGTCTCCTCGAAGGATAATGCTTCCATAAGTCTGTATAATATGTTTACTTTTCCGTCGATCTGTCTCCCCCTCTAGAATGTAAGTTCTTTGAGGTCAGGAAGCGGTGTCTACCATTCTGTTGTACTCTCCAAAGTTCTTTATACAGTGCTCTGCGCAGAGTAAGTGCTCAATACCATTGATTAATTTTTTTTATCTTCCTACTACCTTTACATGGCTGGAATTATTCTGCTCAGATAAGGAAATTGAGTCTGAGTGGTTAAGGGACTTTGCTCAGTGTCACACAGCAAAATGGCGGCAGAACTAGAAATCAAGTCTCTGGACTACAGAACTTTCCTCTTTCCAGTAGGCCAGTAGTCATGGAAACATGACTACTGTCAATATGACCAGAGGACAGTCATCCCTAGAATTTATGTAGATATCAATTTATAAACCCTACTATTGAAGAACTCTCTCACCTATCTTTTCTCTTATCATAAGACGCTGAATCCCTTCCCCTTCAAATGGTAGTCTCCCCATTAGATGGTTACTCCTTTGAGTCATGTAAAGAGTATTTATTAAGTGCCTACCATGTATAAATTACCTGACTAAGCCCTAGGAAAATATTTCTGATTGAAAATTATACAAAAGGCTCGCAGTTGATTTGGAGGAGGGGTGGTGACACACACAGATAGAAAGATGAAAAAATAGAAGGGACCCGGCTGATGATGAGAAGGGTTTCAGGGTCTGTCTAGCCACAGCCTTCCCAACTTTCAAAAAACGGAGAAGGCCTCATGCTACCAGGGTTTGAGTCCTTCCTAGGCTGGAACAGATGCTGATGGAGGGCAGATGCTGTGTCTTTTACCTCCTGAGCATTTAGAACACTGCTTTGTACACAGGCACTCAAAACACATCACTGATTAACATAACTCCAAGGCTAAAGTATGCTCATAGGTGCTACCTAAGTATCCCTGATGTGTCTCCAGGAAGGCAGGCAAACCTCAAATCTGGAATCATAGAGGCTTTGAGGCCTCCTACTGTAAAGAATGGCTCCTTTGGTTCTGGAACAATCACCTGGCTGTTCCAAAGATATATAGTAAGCACTTGCTATTAAGTGCTGAAGTAGATCAGATTGGACACAGTTCCTGTCCCACCTGGGGCTGGCCATCTATTTTAATCTCCTTTTCATAGATGAGGAAACCAAGGCTCTGAGAGGTTAAGTGACTTGCCCGATGTCACTCAGCAGGCCAGTGGCAGCCCTAAGATAAACCTCGTGTCTCCCGACTCCCTCTCCTATGCTTTTTCCGTTACAACATGCTGCCTCCTTCCAATTATAGTCGTACCCTTGCCTAAATCTCTCATATCGAATTTTCACTTCTCCTGTCCCCAGGAGAAGCAGAGAACAGCTGCTCTAATGAGTCCTAGAAATTTGTATATAAATGCTTTGCTGATGTGAATTTATTTCACAATATCCCAGCAAAGAAAGTAGAGCAAGCATTTTCTCTCAACAGTGAGGGGGGCAGAGGTATGGAGGTTAAATGATTTGCCCACGATAATTAGCAGAGTCTAGAAGAGAAGGCAGGTCTCCTGACTCCCATTAAAATGCTGTTTTCACTGGACCAGCCATGAAAATAAGCACTGGCCCATGTCACCGAGGCCTAAAGGAATAAGGAATTCAGTAAGGGTTTAAATTAAGCATAGGCCTAATGAGATATTTAATAAACTCTGCCTGTCCTCTTCTATTCCTTTTTAGTTTGATTTTCCTGGGAACTCACTTGTGGCAGGGACAGCATATTCACTGGGCTGATCTTAAGATGGTGTTGCTCTATACTTGAGCCAGTAGTAATAATATTTATCAAGTGCTTACTCTGTGCAGGGCACTGTACTAAACAGTGGGAAAGATCTTACATACTTCTTTATGGTATTTATGAGCTTACTATGTGTCAAATACTCTTCTATGCGCTGGAGTAGTTAGAAGTTAATTAGGTTGGTCACAGCCCCTGTCCTGCATGGGGCTCACAGCTAAGTAGGATGGAGAACAGGAGAACTGAGGCCCAGAGAAGTTAAGTTAGTTGTCCAAAGTCACACAGCAAAGATTTGGCAGAGCCATGCTTAGAACCCAGGCTCTGTGGTTCCCAGGTCTGTGCTCTTTCCACTAGAACATGCAACTTCTCACCCAACTCCCAGTGCCTCCAGCACTTACATTCGTTCGCATCTTTAGACTTTGCTGCTTCCTCTAATTTATTTTGTCTGTCTCCCCCTCCTAGACAGTAAACTTCTTGAGGGCAGGGATCATATCTATCAATCCTGATGTATCATACTGTCCAGTGGGCTTAGTACAGTGTTCTGCACATTTACTAAGTATTCGATAAATACCACTGATAGAATAGAAGAAAATGTGAAAGAGTAAGAGGAGAAGCAGTAGCAGTGGAAAAGTGCAGAGTTTTCTGACCATGGAGATAGGGAAGGCTGATGATTTTCAGATCATGAAACGGGGCCATAATGCAGGTCATTCATTTAGATTTTTATGCATAAAGACAGGAGATGTATATCCGACCTAGATTACGCCCCGTTCTTCCATCTCTGTTACAAAGTAATGAGGGAGGATTCCTTACCACTTACTCAGCCTTGTCACCCTCCAAAGGCAAACAAACAAAGGCCTATTCGCCACACTGGTTGGAGATATTTTGGGAGAACCACACAGTGGAAGTGTTTGGCAATAAATCACTTCTTGGCTTTCATAAACTTATGTCCTAACTGGTCACAGTGGGCTCTAGTAGTATCTCCCCCTCCAGATTATGAGCTCCTTGAGGGTAGGGATTGGGTGTACTAACTCTATTGCACTCTGCCAAAGGCTTGGCACAGTGCTGTGCATAGAGGAAGCAATCAATAATTATTAATCATAACGATGACGGCATCTGTTAAGCACCCGATATGTGTCAAGGACTGTTCCAAGCGCTGGAGTAGATGCAGACTAATCAGGTTGGATACAGTCCCTGTCCCAGATGGATTGATTTATTGAATAGTGGAAATTGCTGAATATTGTTTCATATTAATCATTTCTCCCACCCAACCCAACTGAGACTAATCTCAATATACCCAGCATCTCTACAGACTTAACCCTTTGCTTCCCACTTAACCCTTGCATAGCCCCTTCATGAGAAGCAGCATGGCTTAATGGAAAGAGCATGGACCTGGAGTTGGAAGAGCTGGGTCCTAATTCTGGCTCTGTCATTTGCCTGCTGTGTGAACTTGGGCAAGTTACTTAAATTCT
This sequence comes from Tachyglossus aculeatus, assembly GCF_015852505.1. NCBI lineage: Eukaryota > Metazoa > Chordata > Mammalia > Monotremata > Tachyglossidae > Tachyglossus > Tachyglossus aculeatus. The sequence goes on from NC_052080.1 coordinate 10,116,534, forward strand.
CTATGCTTCAGTTACCTCATCTAAAAAATAAAGATTGAGACACTGAGCTCCTTGTGGTGATAGATACTGTGTCCAAGCCAATTAGCCTGTATCTACCTCAGTGCTTAGCAGAGTGTCTGGCACATAGTAATCAGTTAACAGAAAACATTAAAGCAAATTTTGTTTCCAACAATCACTTGTCCCATCTTCAAAGCCTTATTAAAAGAACAATTCCTCCCAAAAGCCTTCCCCAACTAAGCCCTCATTTCTTCTCCCACTCCCTTCTGCATTGCCCTTGCCCTTGGATATGCACCCTTTATTTCACCCCTCCCTCGGCCCCACAGCATTTAGGTACATATCTGTAATTTATTTATTCATATGAATTTCTGCCTCCCCATCTAGACTGTAAGCTCATTGTGGACAGGGAACCAACTCTGTTACAGTGTACTCTCCCAAGTGCTTAGTGCAGCGCTCTAAGCGCACGCAGTAAGCGCTCAATAAATACCACTGATTGATTTAGCCCAAGTGCTCACTTGGATTCTAGCAACTCTGTGTTCTTCAACTGGTAAGAACTAAGTGGAAAGAAAGAAAACTCACCAGAGCTCATAATACAGGTAGCTTATAATGTTTCCCAAGCGTTCATTGTCATCTGGGTCAGTTTATGTCAATATGAATCAAGCCAAATACAGGCTAAGCTGAAGAAAAACTGAGGCCATAGATGATGGAAGATTAGGGAGGCATCAGTTCAGGGAAGCGGCGTGGCTCAGTGGAAAGAGCACAGGCTTGGGTGTCAGAGTTCTTGGGTTCTAATCCCAGCTCTGCCACTTGTCAGCTGTGGGGAAGTCACTTAACTTCTCTGTGCCTGTTACCTCATCTGTAAAAATGGGTATTAAGACTGTGAGCCCCACGTGGGACAACCTCATTACCCTGTGTCTACCGCAGTGCTTAGTACAATGCTTGGCACATAGCAAGAGCTTAACAAATATGATCATTATTATTATTATAATTATCAGAAAAATCTGGGTGTCGGATGACAGGCTGAATGGAATGTGTGCACAGCTGTGCAGTGCTCGAGAGTCCGTGATCTAGCCTCCCTCAGGAATAATAATAGTGCCATTTGTTAAGCCCTTACTCTGTGCCAAGCACCGGGCAAGATACAAGATAATCAGGATGGACACAGTTCCTGTCCCACATGGGACTCATAGTGTAAAGGAAAGAGAGAACAGTTATTTCATTCCATTTCACAGATGAGGAAACTGATACACAGTGAGGTTATGTGATGCCCAAGATCAGACGGTGGGCTAATGGTGGAGCTGGGATTAGAACCTTGTTTCTCTGAGTCTGGGGCCCAGGCTCTCTCTACCAGCCACTGTGCTTCTCCTCTTTGTTTACTTAAGTTCACTAGCTGATGTAGGTCAAAGTGCAAAGGAAGACTGGTTCCATGTGTTTCCCTCTGGGCAGGCCTGGGCTTGGTTCAAACACAGACCAGTTTGGCAGCTGCATCACGGAAAAAGCTTTACTTCCTATTTTTTTTTTAAATGGTATTTTAGTGTTTACTATGTGCCAGCCACTGAACTAAGCGCTAGGGTAGATATAAGCTAATTAGAGTGGACACAGTCCATGTCCCAAGTGGGACTCACACTCTTAATCCCCATTTTTCAGATGAGGGAACTGAGACAGAGAAGTTAAGTGACTTGCCCAAAGTCACACAGCAGACGAGTGGCAGAGCCAAGATTAAAACACAGGTCCTCTGATGCCCAGGCCTGTGCTTCTTTCACTAGCTCAAGCTAATTCTCCAAAACCTTCCTTTGATGTCTGTTGAGTGGACAGCATAACAGTAATCCAAAATATGCATTTTGACAATCTCAAATTTTATGAGAAAAAAATAAATCTACCTTTAATTCTTATTGACAATAATAACATGGTCTTGGGGAAAATGCATGGGACTTGGAGTCAGGGCATGTGGGTCTAATCCTGCCTCTGCCACTTGCCCAGGGCAAGTTACTTGACTTTTTTGCCTCAGTTTTTTCATCTGAAAAATGGAGATATCATTCCCATTTTATCTGCCTCTTTGACTGTGTGGGCCAGAGCTTGGGTCTAATCTGATTATCTTCCATCTTCTCCAATGCTTAGAGCAGGGCTTGGCATGTAATAAGCACTTTGTTCATTCATTCAATCATATTGAGCGCTTACTGTGTGCAGAGCACTGTACTAAGCGCTTGGGAAGTACAAGTTGGCAACATATAGAGATGATCCCTACCCAACAACGGGCTCACAGTCTAGAAGGGGGAGATGGACAACAAAACAAAACATGTAGACAGGTGTCAAAATTGCCAGAACAAATAGATTTATAGGTATATGTACATCATTCCCATTATTATTGTTATTGCTTTTATTTGTTATCTATTGTTATCTACCCACTGTCCCTGCAGACCAGAAGGAAGAGAATTATTAACTTATTTGAACATAAAATGTGATTCAGAGAGTTTAAGGGCTTTGTCTCGAGCATCAGGAAGTGCAAGGTCCTACTCTTTGAATAAATTCCTTAGTGCAGCTTCTCAGGGAAGCACTCATCTCCTTGGAAATAAGAAATAATATCTCAGCACTTCCCCTTGTGGGTCAGTCCTTTCCTCAGAATAACTGCGCAAGGGCTTGGAACACAGTCTCCCACTGGGAAGATTGGACTTGCCCTCCATTTTGCTTGTCATTCGTATTTATGGAGGGCTTATGTGCAGAGCACCGTACTAAGCACTTGGGAGAGTACACTACAACAGAGTTAGCAGAAAGGTTCCCTGTCTATAATGAGCTTACAGTCAAGGTTTAGATGTTCCTGAGCGTAGGGAGGCATTTGCCTAGTGGCGTCCTGGAAGGTGACCTTTGAACCAGCTTGTGGCCCTTGGCTGCCTGTGATGGGGAAGTCTCTCTGAGCATATTCCTACCAGGGCCTTTCTTAAAATAATAATAATTACAGTATTTAAGCGCTTACTATGTGCTAAGCATTGTTCTAAGTGCTGGGGTAGTTATAAGGTAATCAGGTTGTCCCACATGTTGCTCACAGTCTTCATCCCCATTTTACAGATGAGGTAAGGCCCAGAGAAGTTAAATGACTTGCCCAAGGGCACATAATAGAACAGTGGCAGAGCGGGCATTAGAACCCATGCCCTCTGACTCTCAAGCCCCTGCTGTTGCCACTAAGCCATGCTGCTTTCTTCCTCTAGACTGACTATTGATTGCGTTAGGGAGCAGGACAGCAACCTCCACAGAAAGCCGTTGTTGCCATAACACAAGGCGATTTCATATGACTTTCACAAGTCAGACAAGTTACCACAGTTGGGTTATAAGAGAAACAGCATGGCCCATTTGAAAGATCATGGGCTTGGGAGTAAGAGAACCAGCAGTCTAATCCTGGCTCCGCCACTTGTCTGCTATGTATCCTTGAGTAAGTCATTTAACTTGGCTGTGCCTCAATTACCTCAGCTGTAAAAAGAAGATTAAAACTGTGAGAACTGTTTAGGACAGGGACTCTGTCCAAACTGTTTACCTTATATCTACCCCAGTGTTCAGTGACTGGCACATAGTAAGTGTTGAAATATCATTTAAAAAAAATTCAAAGCGGAAAAATCTTGTCAACAGACACAATTCCTAATTGAGGTACCACGACTGGAAAATGCCAACAGGATTCTGAGACTACTCAATCAATTTGATTTGTATTTGTTGAGCATCTATTGTGTGCAGATCTATTATTAAGCACATGGTTTGACTGAGTGCTTGCTGTGCTGAGAGCACTTTACTAAGAGCTTGGGAGAATACAATACAATAGAGTTGGTAGACAGGATCCCCACTCTCAAAGAGCTTACTATCTAGTCAGGGGGACTAGACATTGACATAAAACTGCATAAAGGAGAAGCAACACTTAAGCATTTACTTTGAGCCAAGTGCTGGTAAAGATGTAAGATAATCAGGTCAGACACAGTCCAGGTCCCACATGGGGATCTTGGGCTACATAAATTCTGGGGGAGTAATGGAGTGAGTAGACACAATCCCTGCCCTCAAGGAATTGACAATCTAGCAGGGGTGAGGGATAGGAGCCACTTAGACTCTTCTCCAAATGAAACAGCATGAGGAAGGAGAGTCAGTCACAGTCCCCCCTCAGCACCCCCTTCTAGACTGTGAGCCCGTTGATGGGTAGGGATTGCCTCAATTTGCCGAATCGTACTTTCCAAGTACTTAGTACAGTGCTCTGTCTACAGTAAGTGCTCAATAAATACAATTGAATGAATGAATGAACAGTGTCAGTGTGTCATGTTGCAGGTCTAAATGAGTCCGGAGTTGAATGAACTTCACAACAGGCTATTTTTTTTTGCCACTGTTCAAGTTCCTTCACTGACTCTAACACCTGGTCTTGCCCTTGGCTGTTATATTCAGCTCCTGGCTTTCAATATGACACATTTCTGTATTATCCTTTACGTCACTGAGAAGGGTAGAATCCCCAGTTGTGACATTTTAAGGCTCCTTCTCACCACAGATTGCTGTTCAGTGGCTTGGAACCACGAACCCAACTCAGGTTTGGTTGCTCGTATAATGAAAGTTGAATGGAGGAGCTGTGCACAAGACAAGCAGAAGAAACTTCACATGGAAACAGTGAAACAAAACTCACAACAACGTGACTGAAATCTGCCATAGACAGATATGTCTCTAGGGAGAATGAGAACCCATGGACTGGGCCAGAACTAGTTTCATTCGATCTGGGATTTTTTTTTAAAAGACGTTAGAATTCAGCTGAGGGAGAGGAAGAGTTGGCTCTAAATGTCCCCACCTCCTTCTCTTGACTCTCCCTATTCCTTGCCTTGCCTCCCTCCTTTGGCCTTTACTAGAGAAGCCACAGACCCTATTATTTGAGCCCAATGCAGGGCTCCTGATTTCCTCTTCATGGCAGCTGTGCCAGAGGGGAGAAAGGTCAGAGGTCAAGCCTGACAATCACCAACACTAATCCCTGAGACTCCCTGCCTGGGATTCAAGGATGGGAGCCACAATGTCCCCCTCTGAGGCGTAAAGCCCTGAAAGATGCTGGGAGCGCCAGTTGCGGAGCCCAAAAAAAAGTCCCATAACCTTGTCATCACCCCAATCTTCTAAGCACCTGTCACACTTTTAACTGTCTTTGCCAGCCTGTCAGATTCCACAGGGAATTCCACACAGAATTCCAGCTTCACGGTTTTTCTCCTCTCCTTCAAGCAGACAACTCACACAATCCCCAAACCCCCAAACCAACACCTGCTATTTCTCCTCTGCTCTGGAACAGCTGTGGAGGGGCTTTCAATATCGGTATTGTAGGGTCGAAACAGAGGGCAACCTTTATGGGTAGAGTTGGTAGGATTTGTTCCTAGGTGATCATAAGACAAACCTTATAAGTGTGCTTTCCTATGTTTCAGCTGATCTGGGTTTTTGAGAGTTTAAATGAATGTTGCCCGGATTTATTAAACAAACAGGAAAAATAAATATTGTGTTTAGTTATACTGATAGAAAAGGGGATAGACTTTAAGGAAATTTGGAGTTGGGAGGCTAGCATTTCAAATACCTATCCACCATGATAATACTATGTGTACAGCAGGGAGTCTGTTTTGGGGGAACAAGCATTTCAGTCAACACATTTATTTTTGCCACATCAAATGTTCAGTGACTAAGAAACACACACTGCAGGAGTGTGGTGCCTTTGTTCCCAAGCCTTCAGGGTGAGCATTCTTTACCAATTCTACCTCCCATCCCACCTGAGAGACCCTTTCTTTAGCTGCTGCTGGGTGCACCAATCAACACCCTGAAGGCGTATCATTCTCAACAGCATTAAGAAATGCTCTAAAGGACACTAAGTACTTCATGAATACAGCAATAGAGAAGCAGCATGGACTAATGGAAAGAGCATGGGCCTCTAGGCTGTAACCTCATTGAGGGTAGGGAATGTGTTCATTGATTGTTCTATGGAACTCTCCCAAGCGCTTAGTACAGTGCTCTGCTCACAAGCAAGCACTCAATAAATACAACTGACTGAGTCAGAGGGCCGGGGTTCTTAATCCCAGCTCCACCACTTGTCTGCTGTGTGACCTTGGGCAAGTCACTTAACTTCTCTGTGCCTGTTACTTTATCTGTAAAATGGGGATTAAGATTGTGAGCCCTGTTTGGGACAGGGACTATGTCCAAACTGATTAGTTTGTATCTACACCAGAGATTAGTATAGTACCTGGCACAGGGTAAGTGCTTAACAAATACCAGTGTGGTAATAACAATAACAACAAAAACAAAACCACAATGCTGAGAAACAGATGAGGTTTGCTGAGTAGATTTTTATGGCGAGCTTGTTTCTTTAAGACTTGACATGAGAGGGTGATAAAGCATTTAGCATTGGGCAATCATTTAAATTTTTTTTACAACTCAAAGCACTTCAGACTTCTCCTTATCAGTACTGTAGTTTATCTTAACTATTCCAAGGAATCCAGTGGACTTTCTTTCATCTGGAAAAAAGATATTTTACTAGTGCACTAGTTTCAGGAGTTTAGGCAGTACTATTATGAATATAACTTCTTAAAGCAGTGACGGTGGATGGAGCAGGTTTTGGATGGGAAATCTTGGATTTTTGATCCACATTTTCATTTTTTTCCCCACAGTGTTGTTTGATACTTTATTCAGTGGATTCTCAAAATGCTTTCCTTAAAGACTGAAGATTTGATACTCGGTCTATTTTTGGTCAGGAGAAAAGTACGTAGCAAGACTAATGTGTTCAGTATTGTGGTCCCAGGGGAGAAACACAATAATCCTCTGTTTTTCCATTGTATGAGTCTTTCTAGAACCTGTTAGCTTTGTGGGTTTTTTTTTTTTTAACCAAGATGGAGTTTTACAGAAAGGGTCAGTCCCTTCCCTCTGCGCCCACCAACAATCTCAATCAAGTGAGGCCTCTAAGACTTCCCTGTTCCAATATGAGGAAGCTTCCTTTCATCCTTGACGTGTTCCTAACCCACTCACTGCCGCTCCTCATCATTTTCGAAACCTGACTCTCCGCAGACGACACTCTCGCCTGCCACTTTCTCTAGGGGCTGGGGGGTTCATTTTTTAAAAAATTATGGTATTTGTTAAGCACTCACTTTGTGCCAGGTGCTGTACTAAACACTAGGGTAGATGGAAGATAATCAGGTTGGGTAGTTCTCCCACTGCCTAGGACTGATTGGGAAAGAGGGAGGAGTCTGCTTTCTTCTTGCTCATCAATGCTGCTTTCCCACCATCCCAACTCCCCCGTCACTCTCTTTCCCTTCATTTGAAGGCCATATCATTTGTCTCTGCTACCCACTAGTCATGGTTATCTAGCACTTCTCACACCCTTCCTTCAACTTTCTGATCCCCTTTTCATAATTTTTCTCTCTTTCTCCACCCTTACACTGATCCTCAAGGACATAAATATGCCTATGGATGTTCCTGATGACTCTTCCACTGCCTGTTTCTTCTCACTCTTTAGCTCCACTGACCTCCAGCTCCACCTCACCCATTCACTAACCTGGACACATGCTTGATCTGATCATCTCTAGTCACTGTACAATCTCTACCCTCATCAACTCTTAAATTCCTCTACCCAACCACAACCTCCTCACTTGACTTCTCTTCCACATCCCACTTCCTGACAGTCTGTCCGGTTCTCCCACAGAGATCTCATATATTCTGACCTTGTTCAATTTTCTGAAACCATTATGCCCCATTTTTTTAATGGTATTTAAGTGCTTGCTGTGTGTAAAACACTGTTCTGAATTCTGGGATAGATACAAGTTAAACTGAATTCAGTATCTGCCTTACATCATCATCATCATCATCATCATCAATCGTATTTATTGAGCACTTACTGTGTGCAAAGCACTGTACTAAGCGCTTGGGAAGTACAAATTGGCGACATATATGGGGTTCACTGTCTAGAAAGGAGAGCAGGTCTTGAATTTCCATTTTGCAAATGAGGAAACTGAGGCCCAGATATATTAAATGACTTGCCCAAGATCACATAGCAGACAAGTGGTAGAGTTGGAATTATAATCTACATCTTCTGGCTTCCAGACTGTTCCACTAGGCCACATTGCTTTCACACGTGAAGAATGAAGAATGTCCATGATGAGGATGGGGGAAGGAATTTTAAACTGCTTTGATTTGCTTAGAATAATGAGTTTCAAGGATAATGTAGTGTATTTGTTCCAGAGCTCAGCATAGTGCCTGGCACATACTAAACACTTAACAAATACCACAGGAATTAATATGATTGTTATTGTTGCTGTTATAATAAAAAGTTCCTCCTTATTTGACTGGCTCTTTGTCCAGTTAGACAATGTTACTTTGGTAATCATATCTTCCAAGTTGCTAAGTATCCCTTCCGAGTTGAGATCTACTGTACTCTCCTAAATGCCTAGAAGAGTGAGTGCTCAGTAAATACTATTGATGGGACTGACTAGACTGTAAACTCTAGATTGTAAATTCTCCTCTAGCCTGTAAACTCCTTGTGGGCAGGGAACATGTCCACCAACTCTGTTGCATTGTACTCTCTCAAGCGCTTATTACAGAGCTCAGCATGCAGTAGGTGTCCACTAAATACAATTGATTGATCAATTGATTGGGTCACAACATGCAGAAATATCAGACTCTTTATTCCACCACCCCAGCCATTGATAAGAATATTCAAACATGCAGTTAAAAGCCTCCAAAGACGACTTGGAAGCTTTGGTTCGTTATTATATATAGCTTGTCCTTTGAAATTGAAGGAGACACTCAAATCAAATTTCCTAGGTTGAATTTCTCACTATCAGCAGAATTTCTGCTTGACCCTTGAAATGTTGGCTTGCATTGCCCTGTCCACACTCTCCACTGTGACGTGTGGTCCAGTGTCTCGAAAGGGTTCTCCTTCCGGCTCTGACCACAGCCCCAATTCATTTCAATCTCTCTCTTGAACAGTGAAACGGCTCCAAGATCCACAAATATTTTGTGTACTCTGGTGGAGAAGATATCCCAATGTCTACTATGTCAGCTGTTTCATTGACTGTCATCACATGGATCAGTTTCCACTTGAGAGTTACCAGAGCACTGTCCAGGACAAGGAGAGAGAAAGACCAGCTAGGGATTCATCCTTCTCCCCATCTATTCTTAGCATTCAAACCATTCTGTGTTAGTTGGGTCATGGATTAATTGTAAAGGCCAGGCAAGGAGAGGCCCCAGAGAAAGGAGAGGTGAAAGGGAGAATGTTCATGGCCTAAATAGAACTGGATCTGAGATGGGACCAGGGAGGAGAGAAAGCACTGGACAAGGAAATGACGATGTTACCAGAAATTAACAGACCATAAAAAGGCCATGTGACCAGAGCTATGTTGAGCATTGCCTGGAAAGTCACTTTAATTTTTATTTTAATGGTATTTGTTAAGAACTTACTGTGTACCAGGAACTATACCAAGTGCTATGGTAAGTACTAGCTAATCATGGGGCTCACAGTCTTAATCCCCATTTTCCAGCTGAGGCAAATGAGGCACAGAGAAGAGAAGTGATTCATTTGCTTATATTCATGTCTACCTCCCCCTCTAGACTGTGAGCTCATTGTGGGCAGGAATGTGTCTGTTGTAATATTGTACTTTCCCGAACACTTAATGCAGTGATTTGCACACAGTAAGCACTCACTAAATATGATTGAATGAATGATTTGCCCAAGATCACAAAGCAGACACATGGTGGAGCTGGGATTAGAACTCACATCATTCCAGGCCCGGGGGATGACGTGGGCTGGGGGTCAATCCCAAACGCTCAGTAAATACGATTGAATGAGTGAATAATAATAATAATGAGCCCATTGTTGGACCGTCTCTGTATGTTGCCATCTTGTCCTTCCCAAGTGCTTAGCAAAGTGCTCTGCGCAGAAAAGATGACTGAGGCACAGAGGAGTTGAGTGACTCTCCCGGGGTCACGCAGCCGACAAATGGCAGCAAGCCTTGTGACTCCTAATCAATCAATCGTATTTATTGAGCACTTACTAAGCGCTTGAGCACTGTACTAAGCGCTTGAGCACTGTACTAAGCGCTTGGCCAGTGCCAGTCCGGGCCCGTGCTCTATCCCTGTGCAGCAGACAAATAGCAGCAAACCTTGTGACTCCCAGGCCCATGCCCTATCCCTATGCCATACTGCTTATCTAGTGATGGTTATCTATCTATGTACTGAGCGTTTGTATGGATTTATTACTTTATTTTACTTGTACATATCTATTCTATTGTACAGATTTATTACTCTATATATTTATTTATTTTACTTGTACATATCTATTCTATTTTTTATTTTGTTAATATGTTTGGTCTTGTTCTGTCACCCCCTTCCAGACTGTGAGCCCACTGTTGGGTAGGGACTGTCTCTATGTGTGGCCAACTTGTACTTCCCAAGTGCTTAGTACAGTGCTCTGCACACAGTAAACGCTCAATAAATACAATTTATTGATTGTCACCCCCTTCTAGACTGTGAGCCCACTGTTGGGGCAGGAACCGTCTCTATGTGCTGCCAACTTGTACTTTCCAAGTGCTTAGTACAGTGCTCTGCGCACAGTAAGCGCTCAAAAAATATGATTGATTGAATAAGCACTCAATAAATACGATTGAATGAATGAATGATAATAATAATGAGCCCGTTGTTGGACCCTCTCTATATGTTGCCAGCTTGTCCTTCCCAAGTGCTCAGTAAATACGATTGAATGAATGAATAATAATAATAATAGTAATAATAATAATGAGCCCGTTGTTGGACCGTCTCTGTATGTTGCCGTCTTGTCCTTCCCAAGCGCTTAGCACAGTGCTCTGCACAGAATAGATGACTGAGGCACAGAGGAGTTGAGTGACTCGCTCGGGGTCACGCAGCCGACAAATGGTAGCAAACCTTGTGACTCCCAGGCCCATTCCCTATCCCTATGCCATACTGCTTATCTAGTGATGGTTATCTATCTATGTACTGAGCGTTTGTATGGATTTATTACTTTATTTTACTTGTACATATCTATTCTATTGTACAGATTTATTACTCTATATATATTTTACTTGTACATATCTATTCTATTTATTTTATTTTGTTAATATGTTTGGCTTTGTTCTCTGTCAACCCCTTCCAGACTGTGAGCCCGCTGTTGGGTAGGGACCGTCTTTATGTGTGGCCAACTTGTACTTCCCAAGCGCTTAGTACAGTGCTCTGCGCACAGTAAGCGCTCAAAAAATATGATTGATTGAATAAGTGCTCAATAAATATGATTGAATGAATAATAATAATAATGAGCCTGTTGTTGGACCCTCTCTATATGTTGCCGGCTTGTCCTTCCCAAGCGCTCAGTAAATACGATTGAATGAATGAATGAATAATAATAATAATAATAATAATAATAATGAGCCCGTTGTTGGACCGTCTCTGTATGTTGCCATCTTGTCCTTCCCAAGCGCTTAGCACAGTGCTCTGCACAGAATAGATGACTGAGGCACAGAGGAGTTAAGTGACTCGCCCGGGGTCACGCAGCCGACAAATGGCAGCAAACCTTGTGACTCCCAGGCCCGTGCTCTATCCCTATGCAGCAGACAAATGGCAGCAAACCTTGTGACTCCCAGGCCTGTGCCCTATCCCTATGCCATACTGCTTATCTAGTGATGGTTATCTATCTATGTACTGAGCGTTTGTATGGATTTATTACTTTATTTTACTTGTATGTATCTATTCTATTGTACAGATTTATTACTCTATATATTTATTTTACTTGTACATATCTATTCTATTTTATTTTGTTAATATGTTTGGTTTTGTTCTCTGTCACCCTCTTCCAGACTGTGAGCCCGCTGTTGGGTAGGGACCGTCTCTATTTGGCCAACTTGTACTTCCCAAGTGCTTAGTACAGTGCTCTGCACACAGTAAGCACTCAATAAAGATGATTGATTGATTGATTGTCACCCCCTTCTAGACTGTGAGCCCACTGTTGGGGCAGGAACCGTCTCTATGTGTTGCCAACTTGTACTTCCCAAGTGCTTAGTACAGTGCTCTGCGCACAGTAAGCGCTCAATAAATACGATTGATTGATCATTCTGACTCTCAGGCCGTCCTGTATGCACTAGGCAACACTGCTTCTCCTAAGTTATCTGAGATACTGAATGAGAGTCATTCACTGAGGGAGCAAAAGCATTTGGTACGTAAAGGAATACGGACCGAAAAAGCACTTTATTATTTCATGATGGAATATCCAACAGCTATTTTTGTTCACTAATTGTAGCTACTTGCTCTTCTGCTTACCCGTTGATCAAAAATGTGGAAATCTGATTTTATTACCTAAAGAGTGTTTGGGTCAGTGGTAATCATGGTATTTATTAAGTGCTTGCTGTGTGTCTAGCACTGAGGTAGATAAATGATAATCAGTTTGGACTCTGTCCCTATCCCACTTGGGGCTTGTAGTTTAGAAGGTAGGAAGAGCACATATCATGTCTCGATTTTTTCCAGCTGAGGAAACCAAGACCTAGAGAAGTTAAGTGACTTATCTGAAGTCAGGCAGTAAGCCAGATTCCCCAGACTCCTGTTTCCCAGACCCAAGCTTTTGCCACCTAGGCTATCAAAAGTTTTATTTTGACTGAATTTTTATCAAGCATTTTTTTCATTTAGGCACACAAAGTATTCATTTTTAGAACAGTGATCCAGTTTAAAATAATTTGGGTCATTAAAATAAGATTCCTCATTTAAACCATGTGCATACTGGGATCAAATAAGCCCCTGGAACAAGATCAGTTCTTTAGTCCAAGAAAAGATCCCATTTTTAACTCAGGAACTATAAATCCTTCATTTGGGTTGAGATAAATTATATCTATCCCTTTAACTGTCAGCCAGGCTGGATTGAAAAAGGAAGCATAACTAAAACATAATCAAAGGGTTCAGGGGTTATATAAATATGACAAGAATGGGATTGTAGATGCAATGGCTTATTCTGTGATTACTGCCATTTTAAATCCTTTGGTAGAAAGAGTGAATGAAGAAATAAACCAAACAAGTCGACAGGTAAATATCTTAAATGCTTGCTGTGATATTGTTAAGGGAAGCAGAATCCCTTGACTCTGAACAGCCTATACGGATAAAGTAGTTTAGGATATGTGACCTAGATTGTTTCCCCTGAATGGCAATCATTATAATTGTAAAAGAGTTTGTTGGATTTTTGAATTGTTCAATGCCGTTATTTCTTAATTCTTTCTGGGTAAGAAACAGCAAGACCAACATGAAAAGGGGGCAGAGATTATTCCAGTCTCTGCTTGAATTTTTTTTCCAGTCTACCAGTACTGATAAGAGAGGAGACAGACTCGTACAAAACACTGAATCTAGAAAATTGGACAACTAGAGTTGGAAAATTGGTCTGAGATCAAGGAACCGATCAGTTTGGTGCTTTTGTTCTATGAAAATCAGAGGTGACAGAGCTTTGCTTACCCCAGCAGGACAAAAAGCAGTTTAGTATTAATCCCTCAATCAATCAATGGCCTTTATTAACAACTTACTGTGTGCAGAGCACTGTACTAAGCACTTGGAAGTGTATAATACAATAGAGCTGATAGACGTGTTCTCTGCCTACTAGGAGATTGCCGTCTACAGAGGGAGACAGACATTACATAGTAAGTGCTTAACAAATACCATCATTAAGATTACGTTGTCATGGCTATGCACATAAGTGCTGAGGAGTGAGCATGGGGTGAATATCAAGTGTGATCCAAGTGCAAAGGAGACAAAAATGGGTGAGGGGGTAGGGGAAATAAGGTCTTTTGGAGGAGATGTGATTTTTAACAAGGCTTTGGGGATGGGGAAAGTGGTGGTCTGTCATCAGTGGTATTCATAGAGTGTTTACTGTATGCAGAGAACTATACTAAGCATTTAGGAGAGTACAGTACAACAGAGTTGGGAGACATGTTCTCTGCCCACACTGAACTTACAGTATAGAGGGGGAGACAGACATTAATAGAAATAATTTATAATAATATGATTTATAGAAATGTGTGGAAGTGCTGTGCGGCTGAGAGGAAGAAGGAGAGTTAGGGAGCGAGAGGGATGACATTTATTCAAATCTTTCCAAGCCCAGCAATTCCACCTACACAGCCCCTCTAAAATCTTATCTGGAGGATGAATTCCCCAATTAATTTATCTTCCCACCCCATGTTAAAACAGAGAAGCAGCCTGGCCTTGTGGAAACAACTTGGGCCTGGTAGAGAACTTGATGTCTAATCCCGACTTTGTCAGTCATTTTCTGTGTGACCTAGGGCAAGTCATTTAACTTCTCTGTGTCTGTTTCCTTATCTGTCAAATGGAGATTAAATGCCTCTTCTCTCTCCTACTCAGGCTGTGAGCCCCTTGTGGGACAGAGACTGTGTCCAACCTGATTAACTTTCATCTATTCCAGCACTTTGAACAGTGCTTGATTCGTAGTAAATACTTACCAAAAAATATATATTATTGTTATTATTATTGGCTGTAAATGCCACCTCAGTGTCTGATCACTGAAGTATTTACTCACAAACTCCCATTGCTCCATGCATATATTTTATATACTCTAGTACTGTATGAAGACTGTTATCTGGACTGGATCCTACTCCTGCCCAATGTTTTGCCCATTTGCAGGTCTGCCAGGTAATATGCATTACACTGTCTCCCTCTAACTAGAATGGAATGCTGCATTGAACCTGGCCCTCTGGTTCTGTTCAGCTCATCCAGGCAGTTGAAAGTTCCTGACGGTAGGCTCTCCCTTGAGAAGCAGGACAGTCTAGCGGAAAGACTATTGATTTGTAGTCACAGGACCTGGGTTCTAATTCCAGTTCGACCACAATTGTTATTATTACTCCTCAGTGTTTGTCAACCACCTCCTTTAGAGCAAAACTCATAAAGTTGCACAGAGAAAATGCTCAATAAATCTGATTGAATGACCTTCCCTCTATCCCTGCTCACAACAGACCACACCTGATGAAGCACAGCTCCAGAGCAAGAATATTCCCATCAGTATCCTGGGGCCCAGGTACTGAGGGATTTTTCTCCAAATTACATACTGGTTTTATTTTCCAGTTTATGCTAAAGAGGATAAAGCCTCTCTCCTGACAGCTGTCAATCAATCAGGTTACAGAGTCACATCTCAACAGGTCAGAGTATTTGGGCCATCTTTGTAAATAAGCCTCTGAATATCCTTATAATAATAATGGTAATATAATAATGATAAATATATATATATATATATATATGCACACACCCACACGTTTTGTCTTGTTGTCTGTCTCCCCCTTCGAGACTGTGAGCCCATTGTTGGGTAGGAACCGTCTCTATATGTTGCCAACTTGTACTTCCCAAGCGCTTAGTACAGTGCTCAGCAAACAGTAAGCACTCAATAAATACAATTAAATGAATGAATACTGTTATATATATATGCATCTATATAACATAATAATGGTAATATAATAATAATAGTGAGGAGTAGGGTTTGCCTTTTTTTTAATAGTATTTGTTAAGGGCTTACTATTTGCCAGGCATTGTACTCAGAGCTGGGGTAGACACGAGATAATCAGCGTGGCTTAGTGGAAAGAGCACGGGCTTGGGAATCAAAGGACGTGGGTTCTAATATCACATCTGCCACTTGTCTGCTGTGTGACCTTGGGCAAGTCACTTAACTTCCCTGTGTCTGTTACCTCATCTGTAAAATGAGGATTAAAAGTGTGAGCCCCACATTGGGAAAACCTGATTACCCTGTATCTACCCCTGCATTTAGAACAGTGCACATAGTAAGTGCTTAACAAATGAAATAATTATTATTCCTATTTAAATCAGGTTGGACACAGTCCCTGTCCCACATAAGGGTCACACTCTTAATCCCTATTTTGTAGCTGAGGGAACTGATACACAGGTAAGTTAATTGCCCAAGGTTACACAGGCCAGTGACAGAGAAGGGAATAGAGCATTGGTCCTTCTGACTCGCAGGCATGTGCTCTATCCACTAGCCTGTGGTGCTTCTTTAATTATATTTCATTTGTTTTCCTTCCTGAACATCTAATGGCTGCTAAACTACTGTTGTTTCTGGGGTAATGTTTAATTCTTGTTGTCAAGGCTGCTTTAGAAAATTCAATTTTGTACCCAATGAATCTGTACCAGAGACCAGTTGGCTTTGGTTTTCGCACCACTGTCTTAAGTGCCTTCTAGTGTTTGTGTTTGCAGGACTGTTCCTTCAAATACTTTTTGTTCACTGTAAATGAAGCAATCTTTGAAGTTTGGTCACTTAGTTAAAAAAAATCGGACACAGAGCCTGCTGTTAGATTTCTCCCCAGACTTTTAGGGGGTACTAGTGGGAATACCAACGTTGCAGAAAATAATGCACTTATATTGAGTGACCATCTAATCCTGCCTCTGCCATTTGCCTGATGTGTGACCTAGGGATGGTCACTTAATTTTGCTTTACTTGTTTCCTCATGTTTAAAATGGGGATTTAATACCTGTTTTCCTTCTCCCTTTGGCAGTGAGCTCCCTTTGGGACAGGGACTGTGTCTGATCAGATTATCCTGTATTCTACAACAGTGCTTGGCATGTAAATATTTAACAAAAAATAAATAAATTCAAACAGCGTGTCCTGGTGGATAAAGCAGATGCCTGGGAGCCAGAGGACCTGAGTTCTTAGCTCCTCTACTTGCCGGCTCTGTGACCTTCTCTCGGCCTCATTTTCCTAAACTGCAAAATGGGGATACAATGTCTATCTTCCCATTTGACAGTGCATCCCATTTGGGACAGGGACTGTATCCATCCTGATGAACTTGACTCTACTTAGCACTTAGAGAGTAGTCTTTGATACACAGGAAGCACTGGGCAAATACCATTAAAAAATGCCATAATTATTATTAGTCGTATCATTAAGCACATACTATGTGCCGAGCACTCAACTATTTGGGAGAGCACAGTAGAGGAAGAAGGCCTGCCCTGGGCCTCAAGGACCTTTTCATCTACCAGCGGAGGTATTGTGAACTGTCCTTGAGAGATTTGTACTTCCCAAGCACTTAGTACAGTGCTCTGCACACAGTATGCACTGAATCAATACAACTGAATGAATGAAAGGCAGATCCATCATTAGGAGATGTGGGACCAGGTAAGGGTAATTCTGAGCAGTAGAGAGCATCAGATAGCCACAGATAAAATCTGTCTTTCTTTATCAATATCCTAGTCTCTCTTCCACAGTCCCTCCCTAGATGGGGTGCTTAAAAAAATCAATTAATTTTAATCAAAATTTAAAAAATGCAGGGTACCATTAAGAATATGTTACTCTGGAGAACAATGCTCCTCCTGAGATAACTCATCTCGGAGGCTTGTCAAAAGATGAGGATGGAGGTGGAGGTCTCTATTTTATGGAGTGAAATCAATCAGTAGGATTTACTGAGCCATTACGATGAGCTTGGGAAAGTACAATAATAATAATTGGGGTATTTTTTTTTTAAGCTTGACGTGGGCAGCAAATGTTCTCTACCAATTACGTTTGTACTCTCCCAAGCGCTTAATACAGTACTCTGCACATACTAAGCATTCAATTAATACCACTGATTGATTTTTTTTCAATGGTATTTAAGTGCTTACTGTGTTCCAGGAACATACTACATGCTGGGCTAATTCAGATTGTACATTCATTTTACAGATGAAATAACTGAGGCACGTAGAACTTAAATTAAGCCCAAGGTCTCACTGCAGACAAGTGCCAGAGCTGGGACCACGACCCAGGTCTTCTGATTCTCAGGCTTAAGCTCTTTTCCCTAAGCCTCGCTGCTTCGCAGGATTAAACATTTGTTTTGTGCCAAACACTATGGGCAGATACAAGAAAATCAGATGAGACACTGTTCCTTTCCCACATGATCTCACAGTCTAGGGGGAACCTAGGAAACTGAGGCAGAGAGAAGCTAAGTGACTTTGCCAAGATCACACAACACGGGGCTACTGGAGGCATGATTAGAATCCATGTCTCTTGACGCCTAGACCTGTGCTTATTTCCATTCTATTGCTTCTCTAGAGTTAATAGACATGATCCCTGCCTTCTAGATGCTTATAAAAGATGTCTAGTGACCTAAGGAGTTAACCATTAGAAGAATTGAGTAAAATTCATCTTTGACCATTAGAGAATATTGACTCCTTTACTCCTCCGTCTTCTGCCCTTCACTCCTTCTTTCCTTCTAGATCTATGGAGAAAAGCCAATTGATATATTTTCTGAAAGGTTGGTTTCTCTTTCCTTTGCAGTAAGTTTTTCAGCCTGGGGAATTACCATGTCCATATCTGAACACCAGAATGAATTTGTTTTCACCATAAATAGTGTTTTTCATTTGTTATCACTGAGAAACTGCTGGTAATGGAAAACCTGAGAAACTGGGAAAGAAACATGCAGTAATAGCTTTGAATTTAGCACACTTTTTGCAAGGAAACATGCCGCCAAACCTGTTGACAAAACAGTCAGACATTTTAAGTCCATTTAACCTTTCCTGAAAATCCTCAGTTGAAAATAAAACAATCCTAAAAATGGAGGCTAGGGAAACAAGCAGTTTCCTAAACTTCCAGACATGTCCAAGTAAGACTTGTAAATGTATTTTAAATGTATTATGTGGCTTAAACATGGTGGTAAATAATGATATTAATAGTATCGATTAGGTGCCTTTTCTTTGCCAAGCACAGGGGTAAATAAGATGTGGTCAGATCAGACACAGTCCCCGTCCCACTTTGAACTCGCAGTCTAAGGAGGAAAGAGAACAGGTATTACTCCCCATTTGGCAGATGAGGAAGCTGAGGTCCAGGAAAATTGTGACTTGCCCAAGGTCTCACAGCCAGCAAGTGGCAGAGGTGACATTAGAACCCAGGTCTCCTGACTCCCAGTCCTCTATTCTGAAGCAGCATGGCATAGTGGATAGAGCACGGGCTTGGGAGTCAGAGGGTCATGGGTTCTAATCCCAGCTCCACAACTTGTCTGCTGTGTGACCCTGGGCAAGTCACTTCACTTCTCTGGGCCTCAGTTACCTCATCTAGAAAATGTGGATTGAGACTGTGAACCCCACATGGGACAGGGACTGCGTCCAACTTGATTTGCTTGCATTCAGCCCAGTGTTTAGTACAGTGTCTGGCACATAGTTAACGCTTAAAAAAATACCAATACAATTGTAATTATTATTACTCTTTCCCCTAGATCACTCTTGTTCTCTGGTGGGAAGTCAAGTGGTTAGTACATGTAAATAATTGGAAGTAGTTTTTTATCCCAAGATATTTCAGGACTGAGAAGAGTACGGTGGGGTAAGGAATATCCTGCCTTATTACATTCTTACTTCTTTTCCTCTAGATGATGATGATAATGATGGCATTTGTTAAGCACTTAACTATGTGTGAAGCACTATTCTAAGCACTGGGGGGATACAAGGTGATCAGGTTGTCCCATGTGGGGCTCACAGTCTTATTCCCCATTTTACAGATGAGGTAACTGAGGCTCAGAGAAGTTAAGTGACTTGCCCAAGGTCACACAGCAGACATGTGGCAGAGCCGGGGTTAGAATCCATGACCTCTGACTCTAAGCTCTCCTTTACAATGAGGGTGAGGATTGTGTCTACCACCTCTAATATATTGTATTCTCAGCCAAGTGCATGGGCCTTGGACTCAGAGGACTTGATCTATAATTCCAGTTCTGCCACTTGCCTGCTGTGTGATCTTGGGCAAGTCTTTTAACTTCTATGGGCCTCGGTTTCCTCATCTGTAGAATGGAAATCCAGTGCTTCTCCCTACTCCTTTAACTGTGAGCTCCATATGGGACAGGGAATGTGTCTGAACTGGTCATCTTGTCCTTCTAGACTGTAAATCCTTTATGGGCAGGGATTGTGTTTACAAACGGTACTGTATTTTCCTCTCTCCCAGATACTTAGAACAGTGTTCAGCACATTCAATTGTATTTATTGAGTGCATACTGTCTGCAGAGCACTGTATTAAGCACTTGGGGAGTACAATATAACAAGAAACAGACACATTCCCTGCTCACAGTGAGCTTGCAGTCTACAGGAGGAGCTTACAATATGCTCTCCCAATAACTTGGTACAGTCCTTGGCACATAGTAAGTGCTCAATATATACCATTTATTGACACTGTTCTTGAATCTAATCCATCTGCACTTATCTAACAGGTTGCGGCTGGTGTAGCATGGGGCTAAGAAACAGAACATGAAACAGTAGTATTGAGCATTTACTCAAAAGCGCAGAGCACTATATGAAGCACTTAGGAAAGTACAATACAGTTGAATTGGTAGACAGAATCCTGTCCCTAAAGAAGCTTTTAGTCTAGTGGGGAAGAAAGGCATTAAAATACATTACAAATGGGGGAAGCAGCAGAGTAAAAGGATATGTATATAAGTGATGTGGGATGAGTATCAAAGTGATTAGGTGGTATAAGGCACACAGCTCAGACAGGACGGAGGGGGAACAAGGTAGAGAAAAGAGAAGTTAGTCCGGGAAGGCCTCTTGAAGATGTGTTTTTGGTAGGACTTTGAAGATGGGGGCGAATAGTGACCTGTCGGAGATGAAAGAGGAGGGAATTCCGGGCCAGAGGAAGGGGTCAGAGTTGATAGAGACGAGATCGAGGTGCATTATTATAATTATTATTATTATGGTATTTAAGCATTTACTATGTGCCAGGCACTGTACTAAGCTCTGAGGTGGATATGAACAAATCGGGTTGGACACGATCCTTCTCTCATGTGGGGCTCAGTCTCAATCTCGATTTTACAGATGAAGTAACCAAGGCACAGAGAAGTGAAGTGATTTGCCCAAGGTCACACAGCAGAGTCTCCTGGGAATGATCATTGACTGCTTTCATTCCTCTCTAAATCATTATATGTGCACACCTTGAGCTAGACATGGATAGGCAGCAGAGAGGATTATTGCATTAAATGTCCAGATCCTCTGGAGATGAGGAGAGAGAGGACACCATCGTTCTTCCCATGCTCACTTGGAATGCATCCTCTCCTACTGGATGGGGAGAATGGAGTCATTCAATTAAGTCCTCACAAATCCCAGAGTAACAACTGGAGGGAAAATCCTTATCTTTTAGGAATGAACAAGCAGCAGACATCTTTCCAGAAGAGGCAAATGGCTTTCCTAGAGTGAGCCCAAAGTCTCAGCATCCCTAGTCTTCCCCGGGGTGAATTAGCATGCAAAAGCAAAACCCCTCCCGGTGTTAAGAGACTCTGGCCATAAGCATCACAAGCTGCCACATAGTCTCCTGGAAAAACAAAGTCAACATTTCTTCTGTGATGAGCAATCAAAGGGATATTCACCCATGGTTTCTTTTCCAAGTCATTAAAAAGCTTTTTTCAAAAATAAGATACTAGATAAATTATAAACAAAAACACACAGCATGTACAAAAATAATTTAGAGTTCCCAACAATTGTATTTGAGCCAATCGTACTTACTGAGTGCTAGCTGTGTGCAGAACAGTGGATAAGGCACTTTGTAGAATGCATTATAACAGACTTGATAGACTTGTTCCCCGGTCACAATGAGTTTACAGTGTAGAGGAGAAGACAGACAGTAATATAAATAAATTATGAGATGTACGTAAGAGGGAGTGTTGAATAAAGGGTGCAAATCCAAGTTCCAAAATAAATTAAGGGTAAATAAATTTCAGTCAGTCCAATCAACCAAACAGATATGTTTCAAATCCTGAAGGACATCCCCAGCAAATAGGGCCATGAAGCAAATTGAAAAGCTCATCTGGTGTTTAGGATGTAAATATGTTGCATTCTTCAGAATGGCACTAACACAACGTGGCCTAGTTGAATGAGGCCTTTAGCCTAAGGAAATATAGGATTAAAAAACTGTGATATTTGTTATATTCTTACTATAATGCCAAATACTGGGGTGGATACAAAATAATCAGGCCAGACACAGTCCCTGTCCCCACATGAAGCTGTCTAAATAGGGAGAGAACAGGGTTTTCCCCACTTTACAGATGAGAAAATGGAGAGACAGAGAAGTTAAGTGACTTGTCAAAGGTCACAGAGCAAGAAAGCAGCGGACATAGGATTAGAACTCAGGTCTTCTAACCCCGAGGTCTGTGCTCTTTTGACAAGGCCACGCTGCTGCTCAGGAGACCTGGGTTCTGGTCCCAGCTCTGTGACCTTGGGCAAGTCACTTAACTTCTGCATGTCTCACTTTCCTTCTGCATAAAATAGGGATGAAACGTCTTGTTTTTTCCCTCTTAGAATTGAACTCCATGATCTGATTGCCTTGGAACTATCTCTGTGCTTGGCTCATAATAAATGCTTAATAAACACCATCATTATTATGGCTATTAGGAAAAAATAATGTTTGCCATAGTTCTTGTTATTAGTCAGATATGAAGAAAATCCTTAGAGTGTTCTGGGTCTGGAGTGATAGCAGGATACTTTACCTTCCAGGGGATACAATGCGGGGCTGTGAAACCTGTCAGCAAGAGAAAGAGGGGAACTAGATTATTTTTCCTGGGTAATGGGAAGTAATTCATAGTAATTATAATAACTCTGCCATTTGCTAAGTGCTTACTATGTGCCAGGTACTGTACTAAGCGCTAGAGTGAATACAAGCAAAGGATGCTGGCTGCAGATGGCATCATCTGGTGGATGATCCTGGAAACTTTCCCTTCATCGTTCTGGTCATTCTTCTGGCTTAGTGGATAGAGCACAGGGAGTCAGAAGATTATGGGTTCTAATGCCAGCTCCGCCGCTTGTCTGCTGTGTGACCTGGGGCAAGTCACTTTACTTGTGCCTGTTATCTCATTTGTAAAATGGGGATTGAGACTGTGAGCCCCATGTGGGACAGGGACTGTTTCCAAACCGATTTGCTTGTATCCACCCCATCACTTAGTACGGTGCCTGGCACATAATAAGCACTTTAACCGATGCCATAACGATTATTCTTCTCAGGCTGTCAGGCTCACTTTGTGCCTAGCTGAAGTTCTGGGAGTGCTTCCTGGGAACTGCTTAGCACTTGCAGGGGAGGGAGTGTCTTGCACTGTTCTGTAATGACCCAAGGAGCTTTAGTAGAGTCTTGCTTCTGGCAGGCAAACAGGCCCCATAGAAAATCTTCCCTGGCCAGGGAAATATGGGAATTTCAGAGTCAAGGAGCAACTACCCAACAAAGAACTTCCATTCTAGGTTCATAACAAACCAAGGAGCAAACCCTGGTAATAAAAAATGGTGGCATTTGTTAAGCACTTACTATGTGTGAAGCACTGTTCTAAGCGCTGGGGTGGATACAAGGTGAACAGGTTGTCCCACAGTCTTAATCCCCATTTTAGAGATGAGGGAACTGAGGCCCAGAGAAGTTAAGTGACTTGCCCAAAGTCACACAGCTGACAAGTGGCAGAGCTGAGATTAGAACCCACGACCTCTGACTCCCAAGCCTGGGCTCTTTCCACTGAGCCACACTGCTTCCTACCCTGGTACCCTGCCTCACCCAACCAACAACTAAATGCTCGAAAATGAGGATTAAATACCTGATTGCCCCTTACCTAGACTGAGCCAGTATCTGACCTGATTATCTTGCATTCAGCCCAAGGCTCAGTACAGTGTTTCATGCATACTAAGTACTTAACAATTTTATTATTATTTTCTCAAGGGTCCAAGTTTTCAAACTTATTAAGGCTTCCAGAAAGCCAACTTGCCATCAGAATGTAGCGTAACTACTAGGATAATCTGATGTAGCGAGCACAATATTCTCCTCCACTCCACCCCAAATCAATCAGTGCTGCTTTCCTTTCTGTGAAACCTCTTCACCTTTTCCATTTAATCCACATAGCGTTCACATTTTGGGACCAGAGTTTTTGCGTGCCCCATTGCTTGGATCATGAAAAGTCGGCGAAAATGTGACAGCAAAAACCAATTTGACCTTTTTGCTATTTTCACTCAGCTTCATGATAGCAGCATCTAACAGCAACCGTATCATATTTGACTGCCAGATAGATGGTACCTTCAAAATAATTAGTTCTAGGGTGATAACATAAGTAACTCATGTTCAAAGACATACAGAATTCTGGTATAAGTTGCACCTGGAATCATTTGAAAACCTTTTGAAAATGTTAGTCATTCCAGCAAATCGAAAAAAAAGTGTGTTCATCTCATTTAATGCATAATGCTTGTTAAAATGTAATCAGTTGAAGTGGGCAATTTTTTCCATGAATTTAATTAAAGAATAGCATGGGATTTGAATTTTTTTTTAATTTAAGGTTTTCGTCAGCTGTCAGCTTATCTGCTGTCACTTCCTCAGTTTAATTTCTATGAAATATAAATAAAAATGTTCCCTGAACCTGTCTTAACATTTCCCATGCATTTTCAAACGATGTAAATTTAAATAAAACTGTTTGAGACCCTATTCAGAGGCAGATTCATCTCTTAAAAGCTGCTAATTCAAACCATTAATCCAGATAGATAAAATAGATTTTACAGCTTCTTGTTTTTGTACCTTTTGGTTGTTTAAAACATTTTAGCCTGCAGCATGGTTATATCAGAAGAGATATTACCACCAGAACCACTAGCACCTTCTGAGGGAATTGTGGCCAGCTAGAATGCAGGGAAGCAGAATAGATTAGGGGAAAGAGCACAGCCCTCGGAGTCAGAGGACGTGGATTTGAATTCCCAGTCTGTCACTTTTCTGCTGTAAGACCTAGAACAAATCACTTAACTTCTCTGTGCCTGTGTTTCTTCCTCTCTGAAATGGGGATTAAATGCCTATTGTTTTTCCTACTTGGACAGTGGACCCACGTGGAATAGGGACTGATTGACCTATCTTGAATTTACCCCAGCACTTAAGGAATGTGTCTGTTTATTGTTGTATTATACTCTCCCAAGCTCTTATTACAGTGCTCTGCAAGCAGTAAGCGCTTAATTAGTATGATTAAATGAATGAACAGTGTTTATCAAATACCACTATTATTATTTTAATACAGAAGGGCAAGAAAACTTTAGGATATCTATTCCCCTCTGTACTCACCAAGACAATTCCCTTGAGATCTTAAAGTCCTGATTGAGAGACCAGAGACCAAAATATACTCTGTCAAAGTCACTAAGGCAACGTTTAAAAACATTGAGAAAAACCAGTATTATACCTAAGAGACTGCTGGGAAGTTTTCTATCTGGAACAATAAAGAAGGGGGAAGTTGGCATGTTTTTTCAGATTGGTTCATTCAAAGCTTATTGACAGAACTACCAAGATCGTTGTTCCTGTTTATAAATGGGTTTGTGTGGGAGACTCACTGATTTATTGCTTTCTTTGTGACACATAGAAAAATAGTGCTAAATATAAATGTGAAAATTAAGCATATCTGGCTGAACAAAGGCTCACTAGCAGCAGAGCTGAAAAGTTGAGAAGCAGCATGGCTTAGTGGAAAGAGAACAGGGTGGAGACCTGGGTTCTAAACTTGGCTCTATCACTTGCCTGCTGTGTTTTCCTTGGACAAGTCACTTAACTTCTCTGAACCTGTTTCATCATCTTTAAAATGGGGATTAAATATTTACATAGGATGCATGATAGCAAAAAAACCTCAAAGACCCGAAAAAAACAAAACTTTAGAATAGATGTAAAGCAATAGATTTGAGATGAAGATGATTGGGTATGGTTTTGAATTTTTTTTTTTACCCTGGCCCTACAAAAACCTTCATCAGTCCATAAAATTTGCTTAATCACCAGTCTTGTCCACATTCCTTGTCTTGCACACAGAGACCCACTGAACAATAATAATGATCATAACTGTGGTGGCTTGCTGTACTTATAGTTTGGCATTGTTGCAGTATAAGCCTATAGGACACATTTCTCTGAAATGTGAAAAGAAAATTATCTGGGTAACGGAGCTAAAAATTAACATTGGCCCAAGTTATTCACCTCTCACTACTCCACAGACTGATAGCTCTCTTGCTTTTCTTCCTCCCTCTTTCATCCCCAATCCCCTCCAACTTAAGATGGTACACTCGAATGATCTTGAGAC
Source organism: Tachyglossus aculeatus (assembly GCF_015852505.1). Taxonomy (NCBI): domain Eukaryota; kingdom Metazoa; phylum Chordata; class Mammalia; order Monotremata; family Tachyglossidae; genus Tachyglossus; species Tachyglossus aculeatus. The sequence continues at coordinate 10,142,540 of NC_052080.1, forward strand.
AGAAGAAGGAGATGAGGATGTTCTGAGGAGAGTGGGGATTCCTGGATTCTGCCTTTGGATCCTGTGCTATTCTCCTATTGCTTTGGAATGATGTGAGAGAGATTAATTAATTCAGTCAATGTCACGTTTATTGAGCACTTACTCTGTGCAGATCACTGTACTAAGCACTTGGGAGAATGCAGTATAACAATCAAAGATGCATATTCGATGCTCACAAAAAGCTTACAGTCTAGAGGGGGAGATAGACATTAATATAAATAAATAAATTACAGATCTGTACACAAGTGCTGTGGGGCTGGGAGGAAGGATGAATAAAGGGAGCAAATTAGGGTGATGCAAATTGGAGTGGAAGAGAAGGAAATGAGGCTTAGTCAGGGAAGGCCTCGTGGACAAGATGTGCCTTGAATAAGGCTTTGAAGCTGGGAGAGTAATTGTCTGTCAGATATTAAGAGGGAGGACTATCCAGGTTAGAGGCAGGACATGGGCAAGAGGTTAGTGGCAAGATAGATGAGAATGAAGTACAGTTAGTGGGTTGACAGTAGGTTGTAGTAGGGGAGTAGCAAAGTGAAGGAGGAGGAGGCAAGGTGATTGAGGGCTTTAAACTGAAGACATTTATTGAAAAACATAGTAATGCAGGGGAAAGGTCCATATACATGGATTGCTAGCGTTACCGGTCTGCTAGGGGATCATGCTCTATAGCTGGAAGGAGGACAAATCCACCAGGAACATAAATTACTGCAGCTAAAACAACCATTCAGTGGCAACAAGAGAAGTAACAGTCCTGAGCTGCTGGTGGGAATAGTTCTCAGCCTCCTCCCTGACCACGTAGGGCTGATTGGGTATATGCCAACACTGCCAACCCATGTTCTAACTGTGGTTCAGGGGTTTCTGTCCATCCGCAGTCCCACAGAGACAGGGGAGAGGGTGGTCTTCTCCTCTAACAGCATTTCTTAGGTGGTTACTATGTGCCAAACACTAGAATGTATACAGTCAGATCTGGAACAGCAACAGTGGGCTCACAGTCTGAGAACAGGAATTTAATCCCCATTTTAATCACCTCTAATAGCATTTCTAAGGTGGTTACTATGTGTCAAACATTAGGGTAGATACAGTTGGATCCAGAACAGTCACAGTGGGCTCACAGTCTAAGGAGAACAGGAATTTAATCCCCATTTTACAGATGAGGAATCGGAGGCCCTGAAGTCAAGTGACTTGCTTGACATCACACAGCAGGCCGGAGGCCGAAACAGGATTAGAACCTACATCTCCTGACAGTTCTGGCTGCTTTTTTGTTCCTTCTACCCACCTCCCACCTTAGAAATGAGATCTCAGATATTCAATGGGGAATGTAGGTCTAAACTGATCTTAACATCATGTCTCCCCAAAGCTGACCCTCTTTAAGATGAGACCACGTCTTGGTTTGACCCAAGAGTGAAGGGCTGAAACTAATTTTCAAGGATAATTTATGAGTTTGAAGCCAACATAAAATCAGTTAGCAGCAAGGACACAAATTGTTTGAAATTCAAGAGCTCTCCCTGAAAGCAGGCAGACTGAATAATGCAGAAAAGATAAGTAGGATGTCACAGGTGAAAACAATGAATATGGAAAAAGTTTGTAGAATTTGAGCTGGAAGAAAATTCTTTGGCTATTTTGGAGTCACAAACTTTACCGAGCGGGTTAAGCTATTTTCTGTTTTGCCTTCAGCTGCAAGGGAGCATGAGAAAAGTAATGAAATGCTGGAAAAGTTCCTACCTCTTAACATTTCTTCTTCAAATACTGTCGAGTGGTTTCTGACCCATAGCTAGTTCGCGGACATACCCTCTTCAGAATGTCCCATCTTCTGTCATAAAGTCATTGTGGTATTTATAACCACAGAGTTTTCTTGGTAAAGATACAAAAGTACCATTGTTTTCTTCCGTGGAGAAAAACTTGAGTCTCTGCCATTGTCTTTGATCAATGTTTTGATCACTTGATCATCCGCCTTTGATTCTTTCCCATGCCGCTGCTCCCCGGCACAGGTGAATAGACTTGGATGCTTTGGCTTAGACCTTTCCATTATTGGTAGCCCTATATGGCATAGCTCTAAGCTTCATCAGTGTACGTGAACTCTCCTGCAACAATAAGAAATCAAGTCATAGGAGAGACTTCTTAAGGTAGTTCTTCTCTTAACTCTCTGGTCAATATTTCTCTAGCTCTTCCTGTCTGCCACCCCTCTATCTGTGGGTATTCTTCACTGATGCTTTCCGGGTGTCCTCTTCTCAACATACTATCAATCACAAGATTTCAACCATCATCTGTATATGGATAATTCCCAAATTGGTCCAACTAGCCCATGTCAGTCAAATTTATTGAACACTTACTGTGGACAGAGCACTGTACTAAGCACTTGCGAGAGTACTGTATAACAGAGTTGGCAGACAAGTTCCCTGCCCACAAGGAGCTTACAGTTGAGAAGGGGAGACAGACATTAATATAAATAAATAAAGGATATCAAAGTGTCATGAGGCTGAGGGTAGGGTCAGTTAAGGGTGCAAATCCAAGTGCAATGGTGACACGGAAGGGAGAGGGAGTAGTGGAAATGAGGGCTTAGTTGCGGAAGGCCTCTTGGAGGAGATGTAATTTTTTAATAAGGCTTTGAAGATGGGGAGAGTGATCATCTGTCAGATATGAAGAGGGAAGGAGTCTCAGGACACGGGCAAGGGGTCAGCTGCAAGATAGATGAGACTGAGGTACAGTGAGCAGGTTGGAATTAGAACAAAGTATGTGGGCTGGGTTGTAAAAAATCAATAAGATAGAAAAGGGTGAAGTGACTGAGTGCTGCTGGCCATGTTTATTGTTGTATTGTTTGTTAAATCGTACCTACCAAACTCTGAGTACAGTACTCTGCACACAGTAAGCATTCAATAAATATGATTGACAAATGAAAAAAGGACGGACTTGAGAACTAAAGGACCCGAGTTCCAATTCTGGCTCTGCCACTTGCCTGCTATGTGGACTTAAGCAAATCACTTAAACTACTTTGTGCCTCAGTTTCATCATCTATAAATTGGGGAGCCAATACCTGTTCTCCCTCCCTAATTGAACTGTGAATCCCATAAGGGATAGGGACTGGGTCTGATCTGTTTATATTGTATAAAATAGTTAACACTTAACAAATACCAGTTATTATAATAACAAGGGTCTACGCCTTGGCTTGGGATAGACGGAAGGAGGAAGAGAGAGAGAGGGAGAAAGAACAAGCAGCATACTTCTGATATCCTCCTGCCCCTTCAGGCTGTCTGCTTCTGTCATTTTCCATATATTTAGGTCAATGTAGATGGATTTTAGAATCATTTAATACATTTTTATGAACCCCAGCAGAGCATCTTGTTAAAAATAATTCTGTCAAATGTATTTTAACAGGAATCAATTTGAGACCTAAAAATAAAAAAAAAATTGAGGATGGGACAGCCCAGGAGGAAACGTCAATTAAAAAACTACACCTCACAATTCAAATGTTTTTGGTGTCACTGCCTTGATACCTAATCATCTTTTTCTCTTCATTTCCAGAAATATAGTTCTATATTTTGCATACCATGGCTTTCTTGCAAATGTAATGCCTCTTAAGCACTTTGATACTCACCCTAGCCCCACAATACTTCATGTTAATATTCATATACTTGATATTTCCCCTATCCCTAATGTACTTTAATATCTGTCTCCCCCTGTATATTGTATGTTCCTTGTGGGCTACCAACTCTATTGTGTTGTACTTTCCCGCGTGCTTGGTACAGTAATCTGTACACAGTAAGCATTTGATAAATACCATGGATTGATTGATATTTTTGTAGAAAGCGGTGTAATGGAATAGCTATCAACCCAATCATCTTGTATCTACCCCAGGGCTTAGTACAGTGCCTGGCACATAGTAAACACTGCACAAATATTATTAAAAAACAACAAAACACACACTCAAGGGACTGTTAAGACTAGAGCAGATCAACAGCCCATCTGACTCACTATGCAGTGTGGCTTATTGGAAAGAGCATGGGCTTTGGAGTCCGAGGTTCAAATCCCAGCTCCGCCAATTGTCAGCTGTGTGACTTTGGGAAAGTCAGTTAGCTTCTCTGTGCCTGTTATCTCATCTGTAAAGTGGGGACTGTAAGCCCCACACAGGACAATCTGATAACCTTGTATCCTCCCCAGCGCTTAGAACAGTGCTTTGCACATAGTAAGCACTTAACAAATGCCATTACTATTATTATTATTATTATTATTATCATTATTGTTATTTTTATTCTATCTGTGACAGCACCAGCTAGTATGTTTGGAGTAACCCTGTAACCTCCTGGACATCCAGTCAATCAATGGGATTTATTGAGCACTTATTGCATGCAGAACACAGCTTTGGAAAGTCCAATAGAGAGGCCTGTACTATACCAGACCCTTGACATTTCCCCCTTCCCAACTCTATCTTCCCTCCAGAATTCCATTACAAATCTCTCTTGCCCATGAAATCATGCAAAACCTTTTGAACCAAATATTTTTTTGTCAGCCCTGAAGGTTTTTTTTTCCTTGACCACATTTGCTTATGGAAAGAACAGCTTCTTATCATCCATTGGTTATACAGCCTCCGTTTCTTACACAGCTATGATTAGGATCTCCTATTTATAGTCATTTCGTTTGCTTACATATTTGTATATTGTGCCTGGGGGTTCAGAATCTTGTGAGAATTTGAACGCTGGCACCCAGGAAGCCAGGAGTTGTGGTCAGTGTTTGAGGAAGAGGGGTTTGATGGAAAGTATTACGATAATGGGAAAGAGATAGTAGTTTAATAACTACAGACTGCCAAAATAACATCATGTGTGGCTTGTTAGATGCTTTCTTTCCTAACTTATTCATTCCATCCATTTCACTAATCGAAAAATATACTTATCTGCCTGCTTTCCCCATTAGTTGGTAATCTCCTTGAGGACAGGGATTGTCTCTATTTTCACTGTACTTTTACTTGTACTTTCCCAAGCACACAGGAGAGTGCTCTGCACGTACTAGGTACTCAAAAATGCTTTTGCATGAAGAACCTTCTGCATCTCAGTTTCATCATCTGCAGTGTGAGTGTTTCAATACCTGTTCTGCCTCCTAGTCAGACCGTGAGCCCCATGTGGGACAACAACTGTGTCTGATGTGATTATTATGTATCTACCCAAGTGCTAAATACAATGCTTAGCGCATAGTAAGTGCTTAATGAATACCACTCTTATTATGATTATCATCAGTGGATGCTAAATTCTCTTCACTTCAGCTTGTTTCCACATGCTACAGCTCCTTTTATTCCCCTTCTCATTTGTTGCCCCCAATTTGAAGAGGAATTAATTCATTCTTTCATTCAATCATACTTTTTGTGTGCTTACTGTGTGCAGAATCAATCAATCAATAGGATTTACTGAACACCTCTGGGTAGAGCACTGTACAGAGAGCTTTAGAGATGACGGAAGATTGAGTAGATCGGATTCCTGACTTCAAGAAGCTTACAATCTAGTGGAGGAAACAGGCTGTAATATAAATTACGGCCCCTCTCTGGACCATAAGCTCCTCGAGGGCCAGGAACATATCTGCCAAATCTGTACTTTTGTACTCCCCCAAATGCTTAGTACAGTGTTCTGCACACAGTAGTTGCACAATAAGTATGATTGATTGTAGGAAAAAGAAATAGAGATTAAAGAGTTGTATGTAAAATTTTCTGTGGTGTTTGTTAAGCACTTAGATTGTCAGGCACTGTACTACGCACTGGAGTAGATAGATAAAGGTAATCAAGTTGGATACAATCCCTGTCCCATGTAGGGCTCACAGTCTCAACCCCTGTTTTTACAGCTGAGGGAACTGAGGCACAGAAAAGTGAAGTGACTTGCCCTGGGCCACACAGCTGACAAGTTGCAGAGCTGGGATTAGAATCCAGGTCTTCTGACACCCAGGCCTGTTCTCTTTCCACTAGTCCATGCTGCTTCCAGTAAATCCTGAGTGGGGGTGGGCTGGGGTGAGTATTTATATGCTTAAAGGGTGAGGACTAAGGTGCATAGGCATCACCATAGTAGGGGAATAGCATGGAGGTAGGAAAGACTAGTCAGGGAAGGCTTCCTGGAGGAGATTTGATTTTAATAAGGCTCTGAAGATAGGGAGAGCAATGATCCGTTGGATGTGAAGAGGGAAACGGAAATAAGGCATCTTTAGGAGATGTTATATTTTTTCCTAATGTTATTTAGTAGTTGCTCGTGCCAGATTTTTCATTTCAGTGTACATCTACCTCTTGGTTCAACCAATTCTCCTGTAATGGAGAGGGGGGCTAAGGGGGAGACCATCCTCTTTCAAAACCCCCTTCTAAGAAAATGCTCTGGAGGATGTTCCCATTCTGATGCTACACTCTTGAACACACAAGTACATGTGTGTCCAAGTTATTTCTGACATCACAGTGAGCCATATCAATTGATCTTTCAATCAGTAGTATTTACTGAGCACCTACTGTGTACAGAGAACTCTGCTAAGTGCTTGGGAGAGTGCAATAGAATTAGAAGACATGACCCCTGCTCTCAAATTTACACTCTAGAGGATCCAAGCAGGTTTGTATTGTCAGATAAACATTTCCTCAACAGGCTTTTTCCAGAACATGTAGTGAAAACATATGTCACGGCAGGGCTGAGTGTATTTTGTCTCATTAAACTGTAACATAGAATGATCACTGACTGCATGTAGAAACTACAGTTATCCTTAGAGATTGTAAGCTCCTCTGGGGACTGGGATCACATCTACCAATTGTACTGTACTCTCCCAAGCAGTTAGTACATTGCTCTGCACACAAGAACTCAATAAACACCATTGTTTGATCCCCTAGGTACATATAAAATGCATCAAGAAGAGAATGATCTTGAATTCAATCAATGGTCAGTCAATGATATTTATTGAGCACTTACTATGTGCTTAGTACAGTGCTCTGCACCCAGTAAGCACTCAATAAATACAATTGAATGAATGCAGAGCACTGTACTAAGCACTTGGGAAAGTATAATACAACAGAGTTGACATACATGTTCCCAGCCCAAAATGAGCTCCCCAGAATGTGTCTATGAATATCAAATACTGCATAGCTAGTGTGTGGAATTCCAGTTAGAGGGCAAAGGTAGTGCCTATATTAACATTTACGAAACTCCTGGGCGATATGGCATTTTTCATTCCATTAAGGTACTTCCCAAGTGCTTAGTACAGTACTCTGCACACAGTAAGCGCTCAATAAATGTGATTGAATTAAGGTGAGCTCTTTGAAATCCACTGCTGCATTCCGGAGTTGAGGTGAGTGTTTGGCTCACGGCAGGTAGAAGGTTGAATGTGGCTTTCTTAAGCTTGATAGTAAACCTGTTGTGGGCAGGGAATGCGTCTTATTGTACTATGCTCTCCCAAGTGCTTAGTACAGTGCCCTGCACATAGTAAGTGCTCAATAAATACGATTGATTGACTGACGGACTGAAAGAAGCCTAATTCGTCAAGAAGTGGATGCCTGAGAGGGAAATGAGTTTATTTCCAGGGAGAATTCTTTCCTGCTCATGGGAAAGCGAGGGAGGTAGTCAATCTGATAGACTAGCACTCCAATTAGATTCTCAAAGCTTTAAAGAAACTATTTAAATGGAGTTAATTTTGTTCGGAGAAGCACACCCCTAGGACTGGGATTTTGACATTAACCAGCAATAGAAACTGGAATTTTAGATTTAGTGATACAAATGAGAAGTAGCATGTCCTAATGGTTAGAGCATAGGCCTAGAGTCAGAAGGTCCTACGTTCTAATCCCCGGCTGTGCTACTTGTCTGCTGTGTGACTTTGTCCTTGTTACCTCATTTGTAAAATAGGGATTAAACACTGTGAGCCCCATGTGGGTCATGGATTGTGTTCAACTTGATAAATTTGTATTTATCCCAGTGCTTGGTACAGTGTCTGGCATGTAATCATTCATTCATTGTCCTAAGCACTTGGAAAGTATAAATCAGGAACAGATAGAGACCAGTAAGTGGTTAACAAATACCATTAAAAAACAATAAAGTTGGAGGCTCTGCCCAGGGTAAATCGCTCCCATGTTTATGGTCTTTTGGTAGGGCCTTTTTCATTCCCAATTTTGATACAGAAACTTCATGATCCAAAGACAAGCAGTATGGCTTAGTGGAAAGAGGAGGATGGGAGTGAGAGCCAGAGGACGTGGGTTCTAATACTGGCTCCACCATTTACTTGCAGTGAGACCATGGGTAAGTCACTTAGCTTCTCAGTGCTTCAGTTTCCCCATCTGTAAAATGAGGCTCCAAGCCTGGTTCCCCTCCTACTTAGACAGTATGTCCCATGTGGGATGGGTACTGTGTCTGACATGAAAATTTTTGATTTACCTTATAAGAGTTCTTGGCATATAGTAGGCACTTAGTAGGTGCTCAGAAGCAGCCTGGCCTTGTGAAGCAGCATCCCTGGTAGAAAGAGCATGGCCTGGGAGTCAGAGGACCTCCTGTGTGACCTTGGGCAAGTCACTTAACTTCTCTGTGCCTCAGTTATCTCACTTCTGAAATGGGGATTGACTGTAAGCCCCATGTGGGACGTGGACTGTGTCCAACCTGAGTACCCCAGCAGTCAGTACAGTGCCTGGCACATAGTAATTGCTTAACAAATACCATACAAAAAACCCTCAAAAAGCAAAACTTAATCCATTGTGCCTCGATTTTCTCAACGGTAAAATGGGGATTAAATACCTGTTCTCCTTCCTATTGAGATTGTGAGCCCCATGTGGGCATTGGACTGTGTCCAACCTGAAAGCCTTGTATCTACCTCAGCACTTACCACAGTGCTTGACACCTAGTAAGCGCTTACCAAATACCATAATAATAATGATTATGATGGTGTTTGATTACCAGTACCTTGTGAATGTCACCATCTACTGCATTTGAATGGCTGTTAAATCAAAAGGATAATCTAGGCACTTACTCTGTTCCGAGACCTAATCTAAGCACTGGGGTAGATAGAAATAATCAGATGAGACATAGTGCCTGCCCCACTTGGAGTTCTCATCTAAGGGAGAGGGGAAACAGGTATTGAATCCCCATCTTACAGATGAGGAAACTGAGGCACAGAGTAGTTAAGTGACTTACCCAAAGTCTCACATCTGGAAAGTGGTGGAGTTAGAATTAGGACCCAGGTCACCTGCCTCCCAGGCTGAGCTTCTTCCATTATGCCATTCTGCTTCTCCAACTAGAATGTAAAGTCTGTGTGAGAAGGGAAGCAGCGTGGCTCAGTAAGAAAGAGCACGGGCTTTGGAATCAGAGGTCATAGGTTCAAATCCCGGCTCTGCCAATTGTCAGCTATGTGACTTTGGGCAAGTCACTTAACTTCTGTGTGCCTCAGTTACCTCATCTGTAAAATGGGGATTAAGACTGTGAGCCCGGCGAGGGACAACCTGATCACCTTGTAACCTCCCCAGTGCTTAATAAAAATGCCATCATTACTTAAGGGAAAAAGCCTCTGATTTCTCTTGTACCTTCTCAAGGGTGTTTAATAAATATCTTTACTGTGGAGCGAAAAGTTACCCTGACACAAGTAAGGGTGCTTCAGCACCCACCTGCTTCTCAAGGAGACTTTAGTTTAATATTATCTTTTGGAGGGAAGCACGAAATTCAGAAACATGATTTCTGAATCAGCAGATGTTTTCCTGGGGCCTTAAATCATTGCAAAACCACTTGCATGGGGAGCGAAGACAAACAAATTAGAAAAAAAAAAACCCAACCAAAACTAAACCTTGAAGGCAGTTCCTGAATTCTTTATGTACTCCAAATAGAAAAGGCGTTTCCCAAACAGTCCGATTGAATGTAGCTTCTGTGGTATTAGCTAAGCTATTTTGCCAGACGGAACAAATGCCATTTTCAAGTTGCCTGCTTCAGATCTAGATCCAAGAGGAGAAAGTTTGGAAAGGAAATAGGGTTCTCTGGATAAATGTTAGTATTCTTAGGTGATACAGCAGTTCCAACAAAAATTGCACAACGAGGGATTACATTATGCCTCACAATACGTGACCTTAAAAGGAATTTGTGTCCACATGAACTCAAAGGAATGAAAGCCTGCATTGTTTTATTTTCTGTGCTTTGTGCCCTCTACGAATACCTGTTAGAAAGAAGTATCTAAGAAAAAAAAAAAGCCAGCTGGATTTGGTGAAAGCCACCTGTTTCCTAAGAAAGACTTTTTTCTTGCAAATGAATAGCTTGTTTATAATTCAATATCCACTTACAAGCTGGCAATGATTAAGTAAAGCTTAAATATTTGTGTGCATGATTCAGTGGCTTTTGATGCTAATGATAATTATAATCTGGATTCCAAAATATTTGGCGGGTGAAAATGGCTTTCTATATGGAGGTGGAAATGGTAGAAACCCTAGAAAGACCCATCATGCCTCAGTCTTCATGTTGTGGCATGAGTGTACTGCTCTGAGATTTTATCTCCTCCAGGAAGCCTTCCTGGTTAGGTTGCTAATCTCCCCATATTGTATTGCTGCTGCTGCTGCAACCTCACACTTCGCTGCCACCTAAGCCCTTGGTTGCTCTCACCTCACGTGGAACGTTCCACCAACGGTGGTATTTATTGAGCGCTTCCTGTGTGCTGAGCTTTGCATGAAGCATTTGGGAAAGTACAGCAGAGCTGCTAGCCACAATCCAGGCCCACACTTACGTACATACTTTTAATCTGTATTACTTATCTGTAATGTATCTTAGCCTCTGTCTCCTTGCTAGATTGCAAATTTCCTGAAGGCAGACTCTAAGTAATTTTGTTCTACTTTTCCAAGGGCTTAATATAGTGTTCTGCCCACAGAAGGCTGCTAATAAACAGTACTGATTGTGATTAATGGTCAGTTAATCAACCTATGGTACTTTATTGAGCCCTTACTGTGCTCAGGGCACCATACTAAGTGCTTGGGAGAGTACTACATAACAGAGTTGGTAGACACATTCCCTGCCCACAGTGAGAAGCAGCTTAGACTAGTGAATAGAGCACAGGCTTGGGAATCAGAAGTGTCTGTGTTCTAATCCCGGCTCCGCCACTCATCTGCTGTGTGACCTTGGATTAAATAGTTTCCCTTCCTCCTACTTAAACTGGGAGCTCCATGTGGGAACGGGGCTGTGTCTTTCAGGATTAGCTTGTATCTACCCCAGCATTTAAAACAGTGCTTGACATGTACCCCCAATTATTATTGTTGTTATTATTTGGATAGTGCTTATAGGTGGCATATTTCGAGTGAAATACCTAGGTAATTGTGGCCCTAATGCCTTATCCCAGGTAAGCAGTATTTAAATATTTGCTTCTTAGCTTACAGATCTGTTTCTGGAACACCACATGGCTCTCAATGTTCTTCAAAAGTAGGCACAGAGGATTCTTTCTAATGAGAAAAACCTAACTAAAGCTCAAAGATATCCCCCCCCCCCCCCCCCATGCACCATATCAGAGTAGGTTAGCTTCAAATGTTGAAAATTAAATTATTCAGGCTGCACAGTAGTGAGGTTAACTCAGAAGTGATATTCTTCATAACTTAATATTTTGGGATTTTAACTGTTTCCTAGCTGTCCTTTGGAAGCTGCTTTGAATAATGTTGTTGCTGATACCTTGGGGGTTGGAGTGACAACCCTGGTGAGCACGAGGGACATAGAATTGGGACCTAGAATTGGAGCCCTAGCATCCTGAATTCAATACCATTAATAAATTGACCAATCGATCATATTTATTAAGCACTTACTGTGTGCAGAGCACTGCACTAAGCACTTGGGAGAGTGCAGAATAACAATATAATGGCCCCATTCTCTTGCCACATGGAGGTTTACAGCCTGCAGGGGGAGACTGACCTTAATATAAATCAATCAATCAATAAATTTACAGCCTAGAAGGGGAGATTGACTTTAATATAAATAAATAAATTATGGATACATATATCAGAGCTGTGGGGCTGAGGTGGGGTGAATAAAGGGAGCAAATCAGGGCGATGCCGAAGGCAATGGGAGAAAAGGAAGTGAGAGCTTAGTGGGGAAGAAGGAGATGCACCTTCGATAAGGCTTTGAAGGTGGGGAGAGTAATTGTCTGTAAGATATGAAAAGGGAAAGTGTTTCAGGCCAGAGTCAGGATGTGGGCGAGAGGTCGGCGGCGAGACAGACGAGATCGAAGTACAGCGAGTAGGTTGGCATTAGTCCAGTGAATTGTGTGGGCAGGGCTGCAGTAGGAGAACAGTGAGGTAGGAGGGGGCAAGGTGATCAAGTGCTTTAAAGCCACTAGTAAGGAGTTTCTGCTTGATGAGGAGGTGGATGAGCAACCACAATGGAAGTTCTTGAGGAGTGGGGAAACGTGGACTGAACGTTTTTGTAGAAAAATGATCCGGGCAGCAGAGTAAAATATGGACTGGAGTGGGGTGAGACAGGAGGCTGGGGGGTCAGAAAGGAGGCCGATAAAGTAATCGAGGCAGGATAGGACAAGTGCTTGGATTAATGTAGTAGCCGTTTGGATGGAGAGAGGAAATGGCATGTTTTAGGGATGTTGTGAAGGTTGAACTGACAGGATTTAGTGATAGACTATGTGGGTTTAATGAGAGAGAGGAGTTAAGGAAAATGCCAACATAGCCTTGCCATTAATGCTTCTGGAATAGGCATCTCGGCAAATTGTGGTAGCATAACTTTCTAGAGTTTTACTGAAAGTAGGATGGTCAGGTAGATGGCATTATAATAATTGTGATATTTGTTAAGCATCTACTATATGTCAAGCACTGTACTGAAGCCTGAAGTAGTTAAAATATGTAACTATATATATGTGTGTGTGCACGTGCGCGCACACACACACAAACACACACACACACATATATTCAGTGGGTCACAGTCCCTTGTCCCACACTGGGTTTATGGTCTAATTTATAGGGAGAACAGGTATTTAATCCCTGTTTTATGGATAAGGAAACTGGGGGATAAAGAAGTTAATTGACTTTGTCAAGGGCACACAGTAGACAAGTGGCAGAGCTGGGATTAGGATTCAAGTCCCCTGACTCCCAAAAGTCCAAAAAGAAAAGCATGCCAAACACTGCAAATATTAAACATGACAACATAACGAGGGACAGTCTTTTTGTGTTTACAATTTGGTCAGGACTGTGGGTCCCACACTGAAGATATATATTTATAAATTATATATACATACACACACATGACAATTTTTGAGTTCTTACTGTATGCAGAGCACTATACTAAGTGGCTAGGAAAGTAAACTACAACAGAGATATTAGACATGATACCTGTCTTCAAGGAACTTGCAGTGTACTACGGGAGACAGGCATTAAATAAATCACTGGGGGTGTGTGTGTGCGTGTGCGCGCATCCCCTCCAAAGCAAAGTGGGACTTCCTGGGTTGATTGGATTGGTTATTTCCACAACCATTTCTATTCTTCCCAGAAAGAAACGGCTCTTTTCTGAGGGCTACATGTATGAACTCCTTGGTCTCAGGCATTCCTCACTAGTTTCCTTCTCTCAGGACCTAACAGATTTAGGAAGTGCCCAGTCTTTTGACAATAGCTCCACATTTTTCAGTGCCGGTTTAGGCTGCATTCCTGCGGACCTGAAAAAGGGTTTTTGTGAACTCTCATTGAATAATTAATCCATTTTGGCTTTAAATAATTTACGAGTTCTGGACTACGTAATTGTCGGAGACCAGGGAATTAATTTGTTTGAGGGTTTGGCTTTCTTCTTTTCACCAGGAGAAGACGGTCAGTTATGCAGCAGAGAACTCCTTTCTTCCATTGCATTATCACCCTGAAAACTGAGCACAATTGGGTCTGAATAGGAGCGAACATGTTGGCCATTATGTTGGTGTTGTATAAAGCAGTTACCATTACCTCATGTTGGGCTTCTTCTCACTTGGTCCTGAAGTTCAAGTAAGGAACTTGGAATGGGATCCTTGGACATATCTTTATGTACAAGAACTGGTAATTCTGACTTATTTATTAGGAAGTTTTCTCTTTATCAGGTCTCAAAAGACCTAAGGTAAATTTTGGACAGTGACTTTTTTTTTGGCCTCTTTGAGGGGAAGCAGGGAAGCCTAATGGCTAGAGTCCAGGTATAGGAGTCAGGCAGTAGTATTTACTGAGTGCTTACTGTGTTCATTCCACTGCATTAAACTCTTGGGAGAGTACAGTACAGTAAATTTGGTAAGCATGATCCCCGCTTAATAAGAGCTTCAGTCTAGAGGAAGGTTGAAGGGGAATTTTTCAACAGGACCCAATCATATCATCATTAGCACCATCATCATGAGAAGCAATTTGTACTAGTGGATAGAACAAGGGCCTGGGAATCAGCAGGACCACTTTCCTGCTACGTGACCTTGGGCAAGTCATAGTTTCTTGGTGCTTCAGTTATCTATTAAATGGGGATTAAGACTGATCCGCATTTGGGACAGGGATTTTGTCCAACCTGATTAGCTTGTGTCTACACTGGAGCTTAGAACAGTGCTTGGCACATAGAAAGTGCTTAAATACCATAAGAAAAAAATCATCAATAGTATTGAGCACCTAGTGTGTGCACAGTACTGTATTAAGAGCATAGGAGAGAACTCCAGGAGCAAAAGGTAGGTGATTTACAATCTCTATTGTGTGGGTCAGTGGAGAGAAGAATGAAAATATTTAGCTTTAGGAAGGGATTGTGAAACTCTGGAGGGAAGCAGAAGACACCTAGAAATGCAAAGTTCAAAATCTCCCAACTCAGTTTGAAACTTTTAAAAATGGTACTTGTTAAGCACTATGTGCCAAGATATGTAATAATAATAATAGTGGTATTTGTTAAGCACTTACTATGTGCCAGAAACTCTTCAAAGGAGCAGAGCCAAAGTGCTGAGGGGAGGGAGTTTGGTAAATATCAAAATGCTTAAGGGTTAAAGACCCATGTTCATAGGCAACACAGAAGGGAGGGCCAATAGAGTGGGGAAATGAGATGTTAGTCAGGGAAGGTTTTTTGGAGGAGATGTAGTTTTAGTAGGGCTTTGAAAATGGAAGAGTGGTGGTCGGTCTGATAGAAAGTATGAGGAAGTTCAAGATGTGAGCGAGGAGTCAATAATGAAAGACATGAGAACCAGGTACAGTGAATAGGTTGATGTCAATGGAACAAAGAATCCCCTGCTTTTCTTGCTTCCTTCCTTGTTTGTCCTCTTCCTCTTTCTTCTTTCCTCTCCCGACTGCTATTCCAAAACGTTTGGTCTGCACTGACTTTATGCTGACCTCCACAGTAGACCCTTTGGGAATCACGTAGATTCCCTGCCTCTTATATCTTTGGATTCTTTGAAGGTGATAGAATGATCCAAGGAACCAGCCACTGTCTCTAGAAAGCCTCTATCATCTATACAACAGTATCTACTGAGCACTTACTATAGGGAGAACACAGTGTTTGGTGCTTGGGAGAGTTACTTCTGTTGACTTTTTCACCAGGGAGGGCTGCTGGTGGAAAATAGGGAGCAGACAGACTTTCCATTATGGGGCACCTAGGGTACAAGCAGACAGTTTGGGGGCAAATCCCTCTATTACTCCCGAGTGCTTCTGGTCAACCCAGTTGTTATGACTATGGCTGCCATTACAAGTCGTGAAGTCCATTTTTCTTTCCTTTGTCTAGTATTCTGAAACATTCAGAGTGGTACAGTTCTTTCCCAACATATTTTTCCAACAGCATGCATCCAAGAAGGGGTGTCAGAACCCCCAGCTTCTATCCCTGCAGAATGACAGAGGTTAAGTAGGAAGGTTAACTGAAGGGAAGAGGATTGGTGTCTGGAAGCTTTCTCTGGAGACAATAGCAATGATGGTAATGATAGAAGTGTTTGTTAAACATTCACTATGTGTCAAGCATTGTGGTAGATACCCTACATCAGATCAGACACAGCCCCTGTCCCACATGGGACTCACAATCTAACAAGAAGGGAGAACAGTTATAGAACTTTTCAGATGAGGAAACAGAGGCACGGAGAAGTGCGCTGCCCCAAATCATACACCAGGCACTTGCCAGAACAGAATTAGAACCCAGGTCTTCTGACTCACTGGTCCTTTTAAAATGGTAATTATTAAGAGCTGCTTATGTGCCTGGCACTGTTCTAAGCACTGGGGAAGATACAAAATAGTCAGGTTGGACACAGTCACTGTCCCACATAGGACTCCGTCGTAATCCCACTCTGCCAATTGTCAGCTGTGTGACTTTGGGCAAGTCACTTAACTTCTCTGTGCCTCAGTTACCTCATCTGTAAAATGGGGATTAAAGACTGTGAGCCCCCCGTGGGACAACCTCCCAAGTGCTTAGAACAGTGCTTTGCACATAGTAAGCACTTAATAAATGCCATTATTATTATTAATCCCCATTTTACAGATGAAGGAACTGAGGAACAGAGAATGATAATAATAATCATGGTATTTAAGCGCTTACTATCTGCCAAGCACTCTTCTAAGCACTGGGGTAGATAGAAGGCAATCAGGTTGTCCCATGTGGGGCATTTTGCAGATGAGGTAACTGAGGCACAGAGAACCCAAGGTCACATAGGAGACAGGCGGCGGAGCTGGGATTAGAACCCAGGCCCCTCTGCCTCCCAGGCTTGTGCTCTATCCACTAGGCCCCGCTGCTTCTGTGCTCTCTCCACTAGGATAAGCTGCTTCTCATAATTCAGAGGATTTCCAGGGGCTTGAGGCACGTGAGTTGGCTTTCTTCAACGTGTAGCTGAGCAATGGCCAAGAGTCCTAGGATGGGAGAGCTCAGAGTAATGGTAGCAATGAGTGCTATTCATTAAGGGTCTCATGCACGCTCTGACGGACAGTTGAGAGAGTAGAAGAAAATTTGTAGACGTGCTCCCTGCCTACAAGGAGCTTACAATCACATGGGTAGGATTTGAGCTAATCTGGGGCCTGGCTACCTAAGTAGCCGGTAGCTGAAGCCTTTTGGGCTGAACATGGTCAGGCTTGGACATTATATGGCCCTGGAAACATCCTTGCTCTAAACGTTAGCTTGGGAGCACCAAAAATGATCCTGCAGCCTTCTCTGCCAGTTTGTGGTTATAGATGCTGATGCTGTTTCCTGTACTCCTCACCTTTTTTTTGTTGTTGTTGTTGATGTGATTTGGATCCTCTGCTGCCACTGAAGAGGGATTTTTGGAGTTCCTGAATGATTCATTTGGGTTACCTAAATGGGACACATCAATCAGAAAGCGATTGAACCCTCCACCTCCCTGGGGTTGTCCAGATCCAGTCAAAGGCCAAATTTGCATCGGCCTAAAACATTTTCAGAACAGATAGTCTCACTGTAAATATCTGGTTATGACTCACACAACCTTGGGGCATATAAGCCTGGGGTGCCAAACACAAAGCGTGGGGATTTCCCCACCCAAGCAAATGGAATGTTTTTGGAACCACCTACCACTAGTCTCCTCTCCAAGACCGCAACTAGGATCCTTGTTGTCAGGGCAACCAGCTGATTGACAACCATGTTTTAAGCTTTCCTACACTCTCTGGCCTGACCTCACTGCTGCTCCTAACATGGTTTCCCCTGGCTTCCAAGCTCAGTGGTCTCCTTACTTAGCTAAACTGTAACTTTCACAAAGACTTGGCAGAGTAGAAGAGCAAACTGTTGATACTTAACACCCTAGGTTACTTGATGATTTTGATCTAACACTAGCACCTCACAGCGGGGCACAGTGTCAATCATTCAAACTCCTGGACCAATCAGAAAGCAACCCAAGGATGTACTCTCACAGGAAAAAGAAAACACGGGCCAACCAGACTTCAAAGGGAAGGAATTCAGCAGAATCATTCCAAACTGTCACTTCAAATCCTCCATTTGCTGCAGTGAAAACTAACCTAAAAGCCTTCCCACCATTACCAAACTGGTGGGTTTTTCTTGCTAAGGAAGTTTTGTGTCCTGTGCAGTCTTGGCTAAAAATTAGATGCTTAATAAACACGACTGATTGATTAATTCAACTTAAGCCCCCATCTACCCTTTGCTTTCCTCACTAGTAACTAACTCACTCTGACTCTTAACTTGACTTTTAAGTTAAGTTACTTTTGGGTGGCCTCTCAGAATGAAAAGTTGGCTGGCTTTTTGGATTTAGGATTAGAAGCTTATTAAAATTTATCCAAAACCATGCCAGAAAATTGGGGTGGAAATTCATGTCAGGAGCATTAAGAGCCATGGAATCTGTCAGATCATGCTTAAAGCATCATAAGCAGGAGCTGAATAGATGACATATTTTAGGTTTGAGGTTGAAATGGGGTTTGAGATTCGGTGAGAGGAAGGAACGAAAGATGAAAATGTAATTAAAGAGCATCTTATGTATTTGAAAGTACATTTCTTGGGGATAAGATGGAGGGAAAGGGAATGGACTGAAGAATATGTAATCTGAATCTTGTGCTGCTTTGTTCTTTTCCAAAAAAGGAAACGATCCATGCATTTAAAAATGCAGGGAGAATGCACCATATGGAAGCAGAGGATATTGGGAGATTGCTGCTTACTGGATATGCATCATTTTACCACCTAAAAGAGAGATAAGGATCTAATAATTATGACATTTGTGAAGAGCTTACTCTGTGCTGAGTTCTGGGGCAGATGTAAGGTTATCTGAACTCCCAGTCCCTGTGTCACTCAGGGCTGACAATCTAAGATTTTGCAAGCCAACTGCCATCAAAGTTAAAGCAGACCTTCTACATTTTACAGTACAGACTCTTGACAGAGATATTGAGGAAACTGAACTTCACCTGTGCTTGAGCATCACTTTCTTTTTAAAGAGTTGCCCTCAACGCTACCAAGGCATAATGCATTTTCTGTTTGCAGTGGATTTATATTTTCCAGCCTTATTCATGGTTACCAAATTCTCATTCTGATCATAGAGGAGTTTAAAATGGGGAGGGAATTTTAGTGAGGAAGGAAGGAGATTGAGTTTGGAACAAGAGAGCAGGATTTGAAGAGCTAACGTGTGAGAAAGACGGAATTGGAATTTTTAGGATCATTGCTTGGAAACTCTTATCACTCTTCAGCTCTGTCAGAGACCTGAGATGGGGGAGGCTCAGTCCAGTTTAGGAAAGCTGCAGGACAAAAAGCTGTAGGGTTCTTTTCCTCTTTGCCCTAGAAACAGGAACCCTTGGGGAAAATGGCACCCATTGTTCTCAGAGAGTTGACAAATGTAGTTATCTATATATAACAAATCAAAGCATTTTTATTTCTGTTAAATAGTTTTCCGATATTTCCATCTACCCAGAAACCAATTAGATTGAGACAAAATGGTAGAAAGTTAAATGGGGATTCAATACCTGTTCTCCCTCCAACTTAGACTGTGAGCCCTATGTGAGACCTGATTATTTTGCATCTACTCCAGCTTTTAGTACAGTGCTTGGCATATAGTAAATGCTAAACAGATACCACATGTATAATAATAATAATAAATATTACTATTACTACTACTAATTGTCTGAAAGAGATGCACAAGATCACAGGATGGCAAAAATTTCTGAAAGTAATACCTCCTGCCCAACAACAATCAACACACTATCTTGGCTCCTTCCACAGAAAGCTCATCAAACAATAGATCAATAATATTTATTGAATGCTTAGTCTGTGCTAAGGTTTCGAATGCATGGGAAGAGGGAGATTGGCTGGTGTTGGGTCTGTTTACAGATATGTGGCAAAAATACATATTTTTGATGGAAAAATCTGAATTCAAACTCTTCTTGTTCAGGTACTTAATGGGGATAAAATACCTGTTCTCCCTCCTTCCTAAACTGTGAGTACTACATGGGACAGGGGCTGAATTTGATCCGCTTATACTTGTGGCACAAAATAAGAGCACAATTAAATTCCCTACTCTCCTACAACAACCCAGACCACAAACTTTGCTCCTTTAATGCTAACCTTCTCACTGAACCTTAATCTTGTCTATCTCTCTGCTGACCTCTCATTCACTGGGACACTCTTCCCATTCATATCCATCAGACAAGTACTCTCCCCCCCACCCCTTCAAAGCCTTATTGAAGGCCCATCTCCTTCAAGAGGCCTTCCCTGACTAAGCTCTCCTTTCCTTTTCTCCCACTCCCTTCTGTGTCACCCTGACTTGCTCCCTCTATTCATCCCCACTCCCAGCTCTACAGCACTTATGTACAATACAACAGAATTGGTAGACATTTTCCCTGCCCACAGTGAGTTTACAGTCTAGAGGGGGACTGTGATTTATTCTTTTATATTAATGTCTGTCTCCCCCTCTAGACTGTGTTCTTGTTGTGGGCAGGGAATGTGTTTATTATATTGTACTCCCCCAAGCACTTAATACAATGCTGTGCACACAGTAAGCAGTCAAATAGGTTTGGCTGAATACTTCCAATAATAACTGTACCATTTAAGTGTTTACTATATACCAAGCATTCTACTAAGCATGAGGATAGTATATGCAGATGGTACACAGTCTCTGTCCCACATGGGCTCACAGTTGAAATAGGAGGGAGAACGAATATTGACTCCCCACTTTATAGAAGAGGAAACAGAAGCCCAGAGACTTGCCCAGGGTCACACAGCAGAAAAGAGGCAAATCTGGGTTAAGAACCTAGGTCCTCGGATAACCAGAACTGAGCTCTTTCCAGTAGGACACGCTAATGATGATGATGATGGTTGTTGTGGACATCATGGTTATTACTAAGGCTTGGCTGGTCTAACCCTAGGAGGTGAGGGAAAAGAGAATCACTAAATAGTCTACCCAGAGCAACAAAAAGCAACATCTGGTGCTACAACTGACAACTGAAGGGATGGTCCCATATGCCGACTCCGGGAATGTTTTTGAAGCTATGAATCATTGGTCTCACACCAGGGACTCCTGATATCAGCTCAGAAATCTGCCTAATTGACAGACCACACTACTTTACTTTTGGCCAGCTTTCTTGGCCTGTGTTTGGATTTTTGTCGAGTCCCACTGCTCTGATTGGGGGATGTTTTTTTTCCTGGATCTCTTCTCCTCTTCTTTTTACTCTCTATTCTCCTTCTCCCCCCTCCCCACCCCTGCTGCCCTTTTACTCTTTCTTTCATTTAGCCTCCTGTCACTGACAGCACAGTATAAAGGTTCTTTAGAGGGCAAAGAGAGGAAAAGCACTGAGAGGAGCAGTAGAAGATGAGGAAAAGGAAGGAAAATAAAGGAGACTGAGGAAAACTGGGGTGGGGAGGGTGGGGGGAGGAGGGAATGTGTCTCTGAGAAAAGGCAGAAAGACCAAGAAATTACTTACATGGCAATTTCTTACCAGATTAGTGGTCAGCACACTTTTCTAATTCAAAAGGGAATGGACAGGACAACTGCAGACCTCAATTTGAAACTAAATACTTCTGAGTGATCTTGGGTTATGGAGTCTCAGTGGAACAGAAAAGTTACATTGTGAACAAAGGAAGAACAAAACCAAACAAAAAAGTCTTTGTCATTACTGTCTTATGGAAACATCTTCAGTTTATCTATTGGCTATAGAAATCTCTGTTGAAAATTTTCTGTTATTGTTCTTTTCTCAAATGGATATTTGGTGTGCATGTTACTCCTGAAAGATCATTCCCCAACTTCCATGAATACCACTCGGAATCACGAGAAGCAGCATGGCTTAGTGAAAAGAGCACAGGCTGGGAGGATCAGAAGGACCTGTGTTCTAATCCACGCTCTGCTGTCTGTCTGCTCTGTGACCTTGGGTAAATCACTTAACTGTAAAATGCAGATTAAAACCGTGAGCCCCATGTGGGTTGTGAACTATGTCAAATCTGATTAGCCTGTATCTACCTCAGTGCTTAGTACAGTGCCTAATACATAGTACGTGCTTAACAAGTACCATTTTTAAAAAAGGAATAATAAAATAACCCCATTGTATCTGACTGACCTCTGTCTTTCAGGTCCTTATAACTAGAAGGAAATACACATTACATAAAGTGCTCAGCGCTTAGAACAGTGCTTTGCACATAGTAAGCGCTTAATAAATGCCATTATTATTATTATTATTATTATTGTTATAAATCTTTTCTCTCTAAGAGCACAATATATGTCTTTGAAATAGTCACCCAGGAGCTTCTAGACACTTAGGACTATTGTCCCCCTCTAGACTGTAAACTCATTGTGGGCACGGAAAATGTCTACCAATTCTGTTATATTATTCTTCCGAGTGCTGCTTAGAGTGCTCAGCAAGCAGTAGCACTCAAATATGCTTGATTGATTGATTGACTTTGCTTTGGAGGAATATATCCAAGAACACATTCAGACTGTTGCAAACTGCTTCACAGACTCAGAACAGCTGACAATAAACCTGAAGAAGACCAAAGTTGTGTATCAACCAGGACCAAATAGGCTCCTCACGTTACCAGATTCTAATCAACTCCCCAAAGCTGAATGTAATCATGAATTCTACTATGTAGGCTGTATATTGTCCACCAGTGACAGCCAAATAGGAAACTGAATCTTAAGGGATAGTGTATCATTTGGGAGGCTGACAGTTAATGGACTAACAAGCTTAATATCAGGCTTTGTCTCTCTCTCCCTCTCTTCTTCCTCTCGTTTCTCTCTTCCCCTCTGTCTCTTTCTGTCCTTCTGTTCTCTCTCTCTCTCTCTCTCTCTCTTTCTCAATATATATGTGTATGTATATATATTAAAATATTTGTCCTTCATACACAAAAAGGACACGACTAATGGTGAAACTCACCTAAAGATGTTAGTTTTTTTAAAAAAACAATCTTTTCAACACAAAGGTGGTATGAGGATGGATTGAGATATTGTGGAAGGGTCACCTGAGCATCTGGGATGACCTAGGTGTTTGGAAGATGATATTCCAAGGTCCTTTCTACAGTCCTCTGGCTCTGTGAAACCCATCACCAGCTACTGAATTGAGCCATCTGAAGTGCATCTGGAATACATTTTCAGAAATTTCCTTTTTTTCACCAACTTTTAGCCTGTTATCACAAACTGATCTGACATGCTTCTAAATTTTATCAGTGTCAAAAGTTTATCCGTATCTGCAAGGGCAGTATTTTCTGGATGAATGAAAATACACAAGTTCTGTGTCTGAGTGGCTGATGTCACTTCCTGCTGAGTCAGAAGTGGACTGCGGGTGGGTTTCTGGTCTGGTAAGGAAGATGATGATTTAAAACATCCTTACTGGGAAAAATAAAATCAAATAAAACTATTGATAGACTTGAGATAGACTTTCCTTGGAAGAAAAGAATTACATTCTGCAAAATTCTTTATATTTATTGGGATTATTTTGTTACCAGCTTTCTTCAGGTAAAGGAGTGTATGAACCATCATTACAACCTAACTGGATTAATATACTAACACATAGCAGAATGAAGAAAATCATTAATCTCATCTATTCTGTTCAGTGTGTTTTGTTGGGACCAATACTCCTTTCAGTAGATCTCGCGAAATGCAGTGACTCCCCAGATAATCATTCGTTCCAGATTTAAGTTCTTCAAAATTGTTGCCACACACACTTCCTTGGAAGCTTCTTCTTTTTCTTAATAACTGTCTGAATGGAAACATACTTCCTAAATTCTGAAACGAAATGCCTCTGTTTTTACTTTTAATTCCTCATGCCATGAGACTAAACACTATTGCTGCCTTTGTGGTGGAGGAACGAAGGTTTGCATGGAAGCTTAACAGAGTAGTTTAATTTTAGCCGAGAAAGATTGCAATAGGTGCATTTGAGAGGCAAAGGATGGAGTAGGTTTAGGGATTGATGGATTAAGGAGTGTCTGATAAAGGCTAGGGCAGTGACACAAGCAAGGTAAGAAAGGTTGAAAAGGATCTAGATGGAAAGTAAAAGAAGGAATACCCACCAGCTACTTGCCAGTCATGTTTAGAAGCAGCATTGCCCCGGGGGAAAGAGAGCAGGCCTGTTAATCAGGGGACTTGGTTTCTAATCATGGGTCATTGTTCTAATTCCAGCTCTGCCGCTTGTCTGCTGTATGACCTTGGGCAGGTCACTTAACTTCTCTGGACCTTGGTTACCTTATCTGTAAAATGGGGAGCAAGACTGTGAGCCCCATGTGGGACAGGGACTGTGTCCAACCGAATTTACTTGTATCCACCCCAGCGCTTAGTATAGTTCCTGGCACATAGTAAGCACTGCTTGGTGCCTCAGATTCCCCAACTGTAAAATAGTGATTAAATAACCGATCTCCCTCCTTCAACTGTGAGCTCTAAGTGGTACAGGGATTGGGTTCAACCTGATCTACCCCAGTGCTTAGCAAATACCATGGTAATGATAATACAAGATAGCTATGACATAGTGGGAAGAGCATGGCCCTGGGAGTCAGGTGACCTGGATTTGAATCCTTACTCTGCCACTTGTCTGCTATGTGACTATGAACAAATCACTTGCATTTTCTATGCCTCTATTTCTTCATCTAAAAAAACTTTCTCCTTCCTCCTTGGAATGTGAGTCCTATGTGGACCTGGAACTCTTCCCTGAGATGCTTATAACATTAGAAAAGTGGCGTGGCTCAGTGGAAAGAGCCCGGGCTTTGGAGTCAGAGGTCATGGGTTCAAATCCCTGCTCCGCCAACTGTCAACTCTGTGACTTTGGGTAAGTTACTTCACTTCTCTGTGCCTCAGTTCCCTCATCTGTATAATGGGGATTAAAACTGTGAGCCCCCTGGGGGACAACCTGATCACCTTGTCACCTCCCCAGCGCTTAGAACAGTGCTTTGCACATAGTAAGTGCTTAATAAATGCCATTATTATTATATCTATCATGGTGCTTAATACAGTGCTTGGCACATAGTAAATACTTAACAAATACCACACATTATTATTAGCTTTGGATAACTGTTGGTGGGATTGTAAATTTAGCTCTTCCAGGATGATAAACAAGGTTTTGGATTAGGGTTCAAGGCAGGACTTCAGAATGACCGGGAAGTACGATTTTCTTCTGCAGCCTCCAGAGAATAACAGTTGAGTTAGTATCTCTGGTAGGGGCAGGGTTTAACAGCTGCTAATTTTAGACCTTACACTCAGTATCCAAAAGCAGAAGCAGTGGCCAATTAGCAAACCGTAACTCAGCATCTACCGCTGTGCTCCTGTGATGGTCTCCCTCAGTTGCAAAAACTCCAAGCTGTCTTACTCCATACTGACTTCTCTGGTTGGCTTATTCCAGAGAGAAGAGAGGGAAAATGACTCTTAAAGGCACAATCAAACAATCAGTTGTATTTGAGTGCTTACTATGCACTATAATAATAGAGGTAGTAGACACGTTCCCTGCTCACAGCAAACTAATTCACCGTCCTGAATTATGCCTGTTTGATTTATGAAAGTAAAAAACAAAACAATACAAAGAATTTGGATTTGTTTTGAACATCTCATGACTTTGAAAGAAACTGAGTAATTTAATTTGGTAGTCTCCCCTGTGAACACCTGGAGATTCTGGAATTAAATCTAACAGTTTCTGCAGATTTTTGTGTTAAACTAAAAAATGTTGAACATTTCTTAGATGAATCTCTTCTTGGAGTAGTACCATGAACTTCTGAAAACATACTATCAGGATAAAGAGACACAAACAAGAGTGAAGAGTATATTAGCAGTCCACAGAACAGCTTCAATTACCCAGTTCTTAATCCAGAGACCCGATGACCGCCCTCTTTTTATTTTTTGAGGCCAGAAAAAGTACAATCAAAATTGACTGCTTTACGCTATCGTGTGCCAAGACTTAAGTCCCTGAAACTGTAGCAACAACAACCTCAGACCTATTCCAGTCTGGAATATATAATCCAGGAAATCACCTTTAACCTTGAGCCATACCCCCAACATTGTTTCAAGATTAAGACATTTGGGCTAAACAGTTTTTTCCTTTCATATCATCACTTTTGGTCTATGAATTTAGCTAGATACTATGGTGATCAGCACAAGAAATATTTGGGAGAAAGATAAATTGAGTAGGGAAACACTTAAATCTCACTATATTGTAAAGTCCTTAAGGGCAGCAATCATGTCTGTTTATTCCATTGTACTTTTCCAGTAACTTTGTAAAGAGCTCTGGTGATAATTCTGTGGTGATAATTGTGATATCTGTTAAGCACTTACTATGTTCCAAGCACTGTACTAACCAGTAAGGTGGATAAAAGATAATAAAGTTGTACACAGTCCATCTCCTTCATGGAGCTCACAGTCTAACCATGGGCTCATTACTGATTAAATTACTGGGTTAATTAGTAATATTCAGGTCCTATTCTCTTCAAGAGTCGCTAGCATTGCTCTTGACTGGTAAAGGAAACAGCATGACCTAATGAAGAGAACACAGGCCTGGGAGCCAGAGGACCTGGCTTAGTACATCTTAGCTTAGTACAGCTCAAGCGCTTAGTACAGTGCTCTGCACACAGTAAGCACTCAATAAATACGATTGAATGAATGAACCTGGGTTCTAATCCCAACTATGCCACTTGCCTGCTATGTGACTTTGGGCAAGTCACTTAACTTCTCTGTGCCTCAGTTCCCTCATCTGCAAAATGGGAATTTACTACCTGTGTTACCCTGTATTTAGAATGTGAGCCATAGGCGCCTTCACAAGTGTCATATCCAGTGCTTAGAACAGTGCTTGGCACATAGCGCTTGACAAATACCATCATTATTATAGCACGTACTTTTACAGTTTGCAGTTGATAGTTGACGGTGTGAAAGCTAAATGTACCCTCCTAAAAGTGAATTGGTGGGTCACAATTCTTTAATGGGAATAATAATAATAACTGTGGTATTTAAGCGCTTACTATGTACATAGCACTGTACTAAACTATGGGGTAGATATAAGTTAATCAGGTGGGAAGCAGCATTGCGTAGTGGATAGAGCATGGACCTGTGAATCAGAAGGTCATGGGTTTTTATCCTGGCTCTGCCTCACGTCTGCTGTGTGACCCTGGGCAAGTCACTTAACTTCTCTGTGCCTGTTACCTCATCTTTAAGATGGGGATTGAGACTGTGAGCCCCACATGCTTAGAACAGTGCTTTGCACATAGTAAGCGCTTAATAAAAGCCATCATCACGTGGGACAAGGACTGTGTCCAACCTGATTTGCTGGTATCCACCCCAGCACTCAGTACAGTGCCTGGCACATAGTAAGCATTTAACAAATATCACAATTATGATTATTATTGTTAGGTCAGACACCATCCCTGTCCCTTATGAGGCTCAGTCTAAGAACCTCCTTCCCCTCCCCACAGCACCTGTATATATGCATATATGTTTGTACATATTTATTACTCTATTTTACTTGTACATATTTATTCTATTTTATTTTGTTAATATGTTTTGTTTTGTTGTCCGCCTCCCCCTTCTAGACTGTGAGCCCGCTGTTGGGTAGGGACCATCTCTCTATGTTGCTGACTTGTACTTCCTAAGTGCTTGGTACAGTGCTCTGTACACAGTAAGCACTCAATAAATATGATTGAATGAATGAAAGAAGGGAGAACAAGCCATGGGTCCACATTTTGCAGTTGAGGAAACTGAGGCACAGAGCGGTTAAGTGATTTGCCCAAGGTCGCACAGCAGGTAAGTGGTTGAGGTAGGATTAGAACCCAGGTCCTCTGGCTCCCCGGCCCATGCTTTATCAATCAATCAATCAATCGTATTTATTGAGCGCTTACTGTGTGCAGAGCACTGTACTAAGCACTTGGGATGTACAAGCTGCAACATATAGAGACAGTCCCTACCCAATAGTGGGCTCACAGTCTAGAAGGGGGAGACAGAGAACAAAACCAAACATACTAACAAAATAAAATAAATAGAATATATAGGTACGAGTAAAATAAATAAATAAATAGGGTAATAAATATGTACAAACATATATACGTATATACAGGTGCTGTGAGTAAGGGAAGGAGGTAAGATATGTGGGATGGAGAAGGGGGAAAGGAAGAAAGGGGCTCAGTCTGGGAAGGCCTCCTGGAGGAGGTGAGCTCTCAGAAGGGCCTTGAAGGGAGGAAGAGAGCTAGCTTGGCGGATGGGCAGAGGGAGGGCATTCCAGGCCTGGGGGAGGGCGTGGGCCGGGGGTCGATGGAGGGACAGGAGGGCTGAGGAGGTGCGAATGAGGTTGTCGTTAATGTAACTTGCTGATAACATGGGCCTTTTTCCCGGGGGGGGGAGTCAGTCATGACCGGGTGGGCGGGCCTCTCGGGAATGGAGTCCTGGGCGTCGATGGCGGCACTCTGAGGAGAGGATCCTTCCGGGAGCAGCAAGGTCGCGCGGTGTGATGGCGGGCAGTTGGGCCTCTCGGGAACGGAGTCCTGGGTGTCAATGGCGGCGCTCTGAGGAGAGGAGCCTTCCGGGAGCAGCAAGGCCGTGCGGTGTGATGGCGGGCAGTTGGGCCTCTCGGGAACGGAGTCCCGGGTGTCAATGGTGGCGCTCTGAGGAGAGGAGCCTTCCGGGAACAGCAAGGCCGCGCGGTGTGATGGCGAGCGGACGGGCCTCTTGGGAACGGAGTCCCGGGCGTTGATGGCGGCTCTCTGAGGAGAGGATCCTTCCGGGAGCAGCAAGGCCGCGTGGTGTGATGGCGGGCGGTTGGGCCTCTCGGGAACAGAGTCCTGGGTGTCAATGGCGGCGCTCTGAGGAGAGGAGCCTTCCGGGAACAGCAAGGCCGCGCGGTGTGATGGCGGGCGGGCGGGCCTCTCGGGAACGGAGTCCCGGGCGTCGATGGCGGTGCTCTGAGGAGAGGAGCCTTCCGGGAGCAGCGAGGGCCACGTGGTGTGATGGCGGGCGGGCCTCTCGGGAACGGAGTCCCGGGTGTCAATGGTGGCGCTCTGAGGAGAGGATCCTTCCGGGAGCAGCAAGGCTGCGCGGTGTGATGGCGGGCGGTTGGGCCTCTCGGGAACGGAGTCCCGGGTGTCAATGGCGGCGCTCTGAGGAGAGGAGCCTTCTGGGAGCAGCAAGGCCGCGTGGTGTGATGGCGGGCGGTTGGGCCTCTCGGGAACCGAGGGTCGACAATACCCTGTCCCGAGGGTCGACAATACCCTCGACCGACGGCCACTCCTCCCCTTGGAGCCCAAAGCACTCATTAGGTCATCTACGGGCACCAGATATCTGTAGCCACCTAAAAATCAGTTTTGCGATCGTGGGCACAAATAAACAGATTTGTTCTGCCATGAGCACCAACAAAGCGCTTGCTCTTGCAGGCTTCACTTGGGGAGAGTGATTTTCCATCACTTGGGGAGTGTTATCCATTAGACCATACTGTTTCCCAACTTGTGGTGGTGCTAACTGGTTTGTTGAATTTTTGTCATCAACCTACACCCAAGCCTCTAAGGAGTTAACCAGTGACAGGAAACGAGGAATGAGAAAGTGTTGAGTCATTCTGGATATTAGGAAACTTAGAATACTTCCTTTGGGTTGTTGCAGTGATATGACTAACCCTGCATCCCAGACCTTTTGTATTCTGCGTCTTCTCCCATGCCTGACAATATTCTTATCTCTTCCGCACGCATCCCTAACCAGTTTTGGAGCCCTGATCAAATCCTGGGGAATCTCCCTGATTTCACTACATTTCTGGCTTCAGAATGTATTCCACTGGACTTCCCTTTTTCTATCAGGCAGCCACCTAGTCACCGATTCTGCCTTATTCATTCATTCAATCAATCATATTTATTTAGCGCTTACTGTGTGCAGAGCACTTTACTAAACACTTGGGAAGTCCAAGTCGGCAACATATAGAGACAGTCCCTACCCAACAACAAGCTCACAGGCTAGAAGGGGGAGACGGACAACAAAACAAAACATGGAGACAGGTGTCAAAATTGTCAGGAGAAATAGAATCAAAGCTATATGCACATCAGTGACAAAATAAATAGGGCCTCCTTCGTGCCCACTGTGTGTCAGCTGTGTTTGCCTCTCTCCATGTTGCCACATTGGAACATCCACACTGAGTGACACAATCATATTTTTGACCAAAAATTTATGAGTGACTATGGGATAGGAACTTTGCCCAATCTGGTTATCTAATATAATAATAATGGTATTAAGAGCATACTATGTGCCAACCACTGTTCTAAGCGCAGAGGTAGATTCAAGATAATAAGGTTGGACACAGTCCTCGTCCCACAAGGGGCTCACGGCGTTAATCCCCATTTTACAGATGAGGTAACTGAGGAACAGAGAAGGTAAGTGACTTTCCCAAGGTCACGCTGCAGACAAGCGATGAAGCGGCTATTAGAACCCACGTCCTCTGACTCCCAAACCCTAGCTCTTGCCACATATCTGCCCCAGCATTTACTACACTATATGGTACATAAGTACTTACTAATCAATTATCAATCAATCGTATTGATACCTCAGTTATTATTATTAGGGTGTCTTTTGACTGGTGGCAGCCAATAGTCGAGCGCAACCGCAACCAATCTGGAGTCAACTAACAAGACTTCCACCCCAAGAAGATTAATTGTAGGGTCTCCATAGGATAGGGTCTCCATAGGAAAACTATTTACTGACCTGCATCAAGCCTGACTAATGTAACTTGGAGCACCCCCTATTCATTGTTTGGTGCATGAGGTGCTACGATTTTTACTCCAGAAACAGGTGATTTAGGGATTTTTTTTTTCTTTGCTCAAAGGGACATTCACTTGCCCTGTGAAGACTAAGATATTGGGTCTCTCGGAGGGTGTGCAGTTCATACTAGAGAGTGCCATATGGTACTCTCCCAAGCATTTAGTGTACGGTGTTCTGTGTCCAGTAAGGGCTCCAAAAGCACCACTGGTTGGCTGATTATGAAAGCCCCGGGGAAAATTGAGCCCTTTCAGATTCGCTATTTCACCCAAGAAGTGGTACAGGTATATTCAAACATTTTATAATCTTGACAAAGATTATAAAATCTTTATAATTTGTATCCCCGTTGTTGGGTAGGGACCGTCTTTATATGTTGCCGCCTTGGACTTCCCAAGTATTTAGTACAGTGCTCTGCACACAGTAAGCACTCAATTACCATCACCATCCCTGAAGAGATAAATCCCCTGTAATGTAAGTGGGTCCTCTGTCTTGGCGATGCGATATCTCCCGGCTGGCACAAACCACATCATCACAAGGATTTGATTTGGTTGGTTGACCTCGTTACAGAGTAAAAGCCTGTGGCCTTGAAGTTCATTCTGGCAGTTGAAAAACAAAATGCTGTTGATCATCAGTCTGGGGTTTTTTTTCCCCCCTTTTCCTCCTTTCTTCCTTTTACCTTTGGCCTGCTTGGCATTTATCCAAATTACTAGGCTATCATTTCTGTTTAATGATTATTCTTTGAAACTCCAGAAATCGTCATGGTTGAATTCTGTCAACAGATAATCATTAATGCTGAACAAACAAAATGCATATGCTTAATTGTTTTTGTTGAAATACACACTCTGGGCACCCCTTGCTATTTAACGAACCACCAGGTTAACTAAGAGATTATTGGTGTTGCAATGCTGCCATCTTTAATTTCTAGCTTGCAACAGATGAAAGCTTACAGCATGCTTGTTCTTAGAACAGTAAATATGATTTCACCTTCTTGGCCTTCATCCCACCCCTCCCATTTTCCGAAGTGAAATAAGCCAAATTAACAGGAGCTTACAGAGGGCTGGAAAAAAAGCAGAGAAAGCTGGCCTTGTGAAAGAGCATGGGGCCTGGGACCTGGGTTCTGATTCCTGCTCTGCCATAACAAAATTCACTATTTGTTTAACAAATATCACTATTGATGTTGTTCTTCTCACTCTTTTTCTTATTCGTGAGGACAGGTGATTGCCTATAATACTTTAGGTTTATATCTACTTAGTTGAAATATTTCAATTGAATGTAAGAAGTGGAGCTTTCCACTAAGGCTGGTACCTCCACTGCCATGTTATAGTATTTGTTAAGCACTCACTATGTGCCAAGCACTGTACTAAATTCTGGGGTAGATATAAGATCATCAGGCTGGACACAGTCTCTGTCTCACATGGGGCTCGCACTCTTAATCCACAGCTTACAGACAAGGTAACTGAGGCTTGGAGAAGTTAAATGACTTGCCCAAGCTCACACAGCAGACAAGTGACAGAGCAGGATTAGAACCCAGGTCCTCTGACACCCAGGCCCGACCTCTTTCCATGAGGCCACTTCTCCAGCTAAACTAAAACAAAATTAAACTCAAAACAGTTTAGTTTTAAACTGTTAGGTTTAAGTTGGACTCTGATACACTTGTTGTTTAACAGAGGTATTGTGGACAGAAGATTTGGGGGTCAGAGTTCATATAGGTTATGAAGATCTCTGTCAGGACTCCTATTAGGAATAGAAAAAAACAGCATATTCTGAATATCTGTTCAAGTGTGACTGCAGAGAGCAACTACTGAAAATGCACGCTGTCTTCCTCACCAGATTATAAACCTTTACAGGGGAGGAATCATATCTATTAATTCTATACTGACCTCATTTTAGGATCATAGTTGGACACTGGTCTTTAAAAATTTGGAAGGACAGCATACTGAACTGTTCAGTGAATCTCTCTAAACCATATGATCTTCCCCCTAGACCTTGTCAGAGGGGAATGTGTTAGTCGATCACATTTATTGAGTGCTTTAAGTGTGCAGAGCACTGTAATAATAATAATAATAATAATTTTGGAATTTGTTAAGCGCTTGCTATGTGCAAAGCACTGTTCTAAGCGCTGGGGAGGATCAGGTTGTCCCCCTTGGGGCTCACAGTCTTCACCCCCATTTTACAGATGAGGTAACTGAGGCCCAGAGAAGTGAAGTGACTTGCCCAAAGTCATACAGCTGACAATGGGTGGGGCCGGGATTTGAACCCATGACCTCTGACTCCAAAGGCCGGGCTCTTTTCCACTTAGCCATGCTGCTTCTCTACTGAGCCACACTGCTTCTCCACTGTACTAAGCACTTGGGAGAATGCAATATAACAATGTAGCAGACACATTCCCCGCCTACTAATTGTTGTTTTGTACTCTCCCAAGTGCTCAATACAGTGCCCCACAAACAGTACTGAGCACTTGGGAGAGCACAGTAAATACAACATTCATTGTTTTGGTGGGTTGCAGCTAAGTTTTTGCCTTGAACTCCAAGTTAGTCCTGTTCTTATCCCCGCACTGGGCTTCAACTTTTGACTTGAAATGAGGAGAGAAGAGAAGTCTAATGCTTCACTGGGCTTAGAAGAAAAATCCAGGGTTAAAACAGCTGAAGTACCCCTTTCCTGATCAATTGTATAAAGGCATTTGGGCAAGTTCAAGTGAAAAGTGCTTTTAAAGAATTCCTGTGCTTGGGTGGTTCATTTCCAGAAAGATTTTTTCCTAACTTGCAGGAAATCGGCCTATGTGCTACCCTTAACCTTCGCTTAAATTAGCATGTTTTCCCTAAAGGAACAGACCTAATGAAGAAGTAGTAGTAATATTTATTAAGCATTTATTGTGTGCAAAGCCCTGTGCTAAACACCTGGAAAGAAAACACCTTGAGTATTTAGAGCTGACCTGGCCCTGGTCCTCAGGCGGGTGAAATCAGCATCTGCTGTGAGTTAGCTGGAAAAAAAAGCTCGAGTTTCTCTTTCTCAGATTCAGATTATTTGCAGATGAGATAACATCAAACAGTTGCTAACTTATTTCCACTTATCCTGCCCAAGTAATGCTTTTTTTTTTTTTTTGGAATTCCCAACTTGATCCCATTCATTCTGCTGGTTAGTGCCTTTTGTCCTTTACACAAAAGATAATTCAGTGTTTGGTAACATATTTGGAAGAGAACAACATGCTGAAAGAAAATTTTTTACATGTATTAGAGTTCAATCGATCAAGTAGTGATATTTTTTGGACATTTACTGTTCCCAGAGGACTATACTGAGCGCTTAGCCCATGTCTGAATGAAATCCAAAGTGGGACCTCCATCTCCACAGACAGGGAGAGTGACCAGGTGTAAAATCTGAACTGGCAGTTGTAGTGCATATGCCAGACAGGAAGGAGGAGGAGGAGCAGAAGAAGAAGGTGGAGGATCTTACTGATCTCCAGGTCTCTGCAATCCTGAGAGCCCAAAATAATGAGGCCCTTAATGCCATTTAGATTATGGCAGCTGATGGCTTCAGTGACTCCTTGCAACCCACATAAGCCCTGTGGCAGCTTTCAATCAATCAATAAAATGTATTTATTGATCCCTTACTGTCTGTAGAACGGTGTACTAAGCACTTGGTCAAGTAAAATACAATAGAGTTGGTAGGCATGATCCCTTCCCACAAAGAGCTTACAGTCTTCAGTTTTCTTTCCAATAATAATACTGGTGGTATTAATCAATCAATCGTATTTAGCGCTTACTGTGTGGAGAGCACTGTACTAAGCGCTTGGGAAGTACAAGTTGGCAACATATAGAGACAGTCCCTACCCAACAGTGGGCTCACAGTCTAAAAGGGGGAGACAGAGAACAAAACCAAACATACTAACAAAATAAAATAAATAGAATAGATATGTACAAGTAAAATAGAGTAATAAATATGTACAAACATATATACAGATGCTGTGGGGAAGGGAAGGAGGTAAGATGGGGGGGATGGAGGCGGGGGAGGGGGAGAGGAAGGAGGGGGCTCAGTTTGGGAAGGCCTCCTGGAGGAGGTGAGCTCTCAGTAGGGCCTTGAAGGGAGGAAGAGAGCGTGCTTGGCGGATGTTGGGAGGGAGGGCATTCCGGGCCAGGGGGTGTATGGCGGATGTGTAGTGGGCCCAAAGCGAGGAAAATGGAGGAGCTGGATGTTCCCCAATACTGCAGGTGCGAGATCCAATTTTTCTTCATAAAACCGAGTAACTAAGCAGAAGCCATCACGAGGCAAAAATTCAAGGGTTCTGCTGAAGCGGTAGCCAGCCAAGACTAGATGGCTCCATCTTCACGCCTCCTAAAGATGATTTCTTCCTTTGTCATTGGCAGGCATTGACTTCAAACGTTTGTCTGAGGGGTGTGATGAAACCAATCCAATAATCTGTTTTGAACACCCAACACCTCCTCTA
This sequence comes from Tachyglossus aculeatus, assembly GCF_015852505.1. Taxonomy (NCBI): domain Eukaryota; kingdom Metazoa; phylum Chordata; class Mammalia; order Monotremata; family Tachyglossidae; genus Tachyglossus; species Tachyglossus aculeatus. The sequence continues at coordinate 10,177,518 of NC_052080.1, forward strand.
AACTCCTTGTGGACAGGGGTCCCATCTACCAACTCTGTTGGAGTGCACCCTCCCGAGCGTTTTGTGCGGGGCTCTCTGTAAAGCAAGCGAGCGCTCAGTACATAGATAGATAACCATCGCTAGATAAGCAGTATGGCATAGGGATAGGGCACGGGCCTGGGAGTCACAAGGTTTGCTGCCATTTGTCTGCTGCGTAGGGTTAGGGCACGGGCCTGGGAGTCCCAAGGTTTGCTGCCATTTGTCTGCTGCACAGGGACGGGGCACGGGCCTGGGAGTCACAAGGTTTGCTGCCATTTGTCTGCTGCGTGACCTTGGGCGAGTCACTTAACTCCCCTGTGCCTCAGTAAGCGCTCAATAAATATGATTGAATGAACGGAATGACTGCATGAATAATAATTATAGGCGGTAGTTATAAAAATCATTACTGGTAATTATTATAGTGGTATTTGGTAAGCTCTTTCTGTGTGATAAAAGTGCTGAGGTAGTACAAGATCGTTAGATGAGACAGTCTCTACCCAACCCGGGCATCTCAGTGTATGAGACAGTGAAAGTAGGGATTTTATTCCCATTTTACAGATGAAGAAATTGAGGTTGAGACTGGCTCGGAGTCACAGAGCAGCCAAGTAGCCTAGTCTCCTGCCTTCCTGTCTTGTTCTTCCCGCTTCTGAGACTGGGAGACCCATGAGGGGCAGGGACCGTATCCTATCTGGGTATCTTGTATCTATCCCGGCGCTTATCACAGAGATTGGGATAATAATAATAAATAATAACGGTGGCATTTATTAAGCACTTACTATGTGCAAAGCACTGTTCTAAGCGCTGGGGAGGTTACAAGGTGATCAGGTTGTCCCACGGGGGGCTCACAGTCTTAATCTAATTTTGTTAGTATGTTTGGTTTTGTACTCTGTCTCCCCCTTTTAGACTGTGAGCCCACTGTTGGGTAGGGACTGTCTCTATATTTAAGTGCTTACTGTATGCCGAGCACTGGGATGGACAAGAGATAATCAGGATGGGCACAGTCCCTCTGCCTCAGGCTTCCAAGAGGCACGTGAGATTGGTGAGGAAGCAGGGATATGGTGATATGGGAAGCACAGAGGAGACGACTAAGCCCTCTTTTCCTTTTCTATGTCACCCCAAGTAGCTCAATGTATTCATCTCCCCCCGTCCCAGCCCCACAGCTGTGATGTATGTATCTGTCATTTATTTATTTCCATTAATGACTGTCTGCATACAGTAAGCACTCAGTAAATACAACTGACTGACTAGCTGACTGACTAAAGAATCGGGATGAGGGGGGATGAGGTATTTTAAGAGTGCACTTTATAGTGCACAGTCAATCCTTGAGGGATTCAGGAGATAAAAATATGCGGGCATCCACAAATGTAGCTATGGAGACATATAGCTCTATATTTCTCCTGAACGGGGGTGAGAGTAAAAATGGACTCAGAGTGGGATGGGTTGGGAAGCGGGGGAACTAAGGAATTTAAAGGAGCTGCGAACAGGGTCCCCACACTGAGCCCGATATTGAACTGTGGAATGGGATTGTGGGATGGTTCTCTCACCTCTCCCCACCCCAGGGTAATCCTCGCACCCTGCCTGAGGAGCCAAGACTGGGCTGCATCATTGGACTGGGGTCTCACGCCACTAAGCGTTTAGCACACAGTAAGTACTCAGTAAATACAATTTGACTGAATTGAATGAGCTGAGGGGCAGCCCAGCCCCACTGGGGAGTCCATGGTTCAGATCACCTGACCTCCAAGACCTCCCACAAGCTTAGTGGAGAGAGCACGGGCCTGAGAGTCAGAAGGACCTGTGTTCTAATCCTGGCTCTGCCACTTGCCTGCTGTGTGACCTTCGGTAAGTCACTTCACTGTGCTTCAGTTTCTTCATTTGTAAAATGAGGAATTAATACCTGTTCTCCCTCCCACTTGGACTGTAAGTCATAAATGGGACGGGGACTGTGTCCAAATTAGCGGATAGAACATGAATCTGGGATTCAGAAGGACCTGGGTTCTAATCCTGACTCCACCATGTGTCTGCTGTGTGACCTTGGGGAAGTACCTTAACTTTTCTGGGCCTCAGTGACCTCATCTGTAAAATGGGGAAGAAGACTCTGTGTCCCATATGGGATGGGGACTGTGTCCAACCAGATGATCGAGTATCTACCCCAGTGTTTAGAACAGTGCTTGGCACATAGTAAGCGTTTAACAAGCACAATAATGTATTTATATGTTTTACAGTTAGTAGTAGTATGTTGATGTTGTTAATATCATTATATCCTTTAGGAAATACTATTTTACTTGTGGCTCAGGGAATATTCTTAATTGTCCCCTGGGTTTATCCAACCCTGCCTCATCCCACTGAGGAATTTTCAGAAGCACAATTGTCAAGCAGTCAATTTTTGCTAGCATTTCATTAGTCCAGGCAATCAATCATCCACCAATCATTGGTATTTATTGAGCACTTACTCTATACAGACCATTGTACTGAGCACTTAAGAAAGAGCCATTGAGTAGGTAGACATGACCCCTGCAATCAGGTGCTTCTACCAGATGAGATATTACCAGTGAGACACTGGCTAAAGCTAGATCTGATTCCAACTTAGAGACTTTGTGATTTGCATTTTGTTCCTACTAGTTTCTTTTCCCTCTTTGTACTTTAGAACCTTAGTTTTACTTCTCTACCCACCCACCTTTCACTCTGAATGGAACCAAAAAAATAACACGGCTATTTTTGTTGAGTGGCATGATAGGTTCAGTTATTCAAAAAATCTAATCAAGCTGAGAATTTTTTTTTCTGTGCCTCAGAAAACATTTTCTTTGCCACAACCACAATGATACTGCAAAGTTGGAGTAATTGCTTCATTGTTGTCCCAAAGAAACAAAACTCAAAAATTTGTGGTCATAGAGGATAAAAATGCCTTATTTTTATACTTTTTTTTTGGTGGTGTTTGTTAAGCACTTACTATGTGCCAGGCACTCTTCTAATTGCTGGGGTAGATAAAAGGTAATCAGGTTGGACACAGTCAATGTCCCACATGAGGTTCATGGTCTTAAGCCCCATTGTACAGAAGAGGTAACTGAGGCCCAGATAAGTTAGTGATTTACCTGAGGTCACACAACAGACAAATGGCAGACCAGGGGTTAGAATCCAGGTCCTTCTAGCCCCCAGATCCATGAATTAACCATTAGGCCAAAATGTATTTCCCGAGTAAATGCCCAGTTAGGTTCACTGCCCTGGACTGTGAGGTTGTTATGGACAGGAAATTTCACTGTTTGTTGTACTTTCCCAAGCACTTAATACAGTATTCTGCACACAGTAAGCACTTAGTAAATACAATTGAATGAATGAATGAAGTAGGATTTATATGTTCAGATGAATAATCACTCAATGTTGGGCTATAGCGTGAGAAGCAGCATGGCCTGGTGGAAGGAGCACAGTCAGAGAACCTGGGTTCTAATCCTGTGTCTGCCAGTTGCCTGCTGTGTGACCTGGGGCAAGTCACTTAACTTCTCTGGGCCCCAGTTTTCTCATCTGTAATCTGGGGATTCAATACTAGATCTCTCTTCTACTTAGACTGTGAGTCCCACCTGGGACTTAGAGCAATACTTAGAACAGTGCTAGACACAGTAAGTGCTTAACAAATACTGTTTAAAAAATAAAACCCAACCAAAACAAGCAAACAACAATTTGACCTTTTTAAGGACCATGTTGCCCAAGACTAGTTAATCAAAGGACACTAGAGAAGCAGTGTGGTTCAATGGAAAGAGCTCGGGCTTTGGAGTCAGAGGTCATGGGTTCAAATCCAGACTCCACCAGTTGTTAGCTGTGTGACTTTGGGCAAGTCACTTCACTTCTCTGTGCCTCAGTTACCTCATCTGTAAAATGGGGATTAAAACTGTGAGCCCCCTGTGGGACAACCTGATCACCTTGGAACCTCCCCAGTGCTTAGAACAGTGCTTTGCACATAGTAAGCATTAATAAATGCTATTATTATTATTATTATTATCACCTAGAAACTGTCCATGAAGCCATGGCATTGTATCATGCAAGCTGTTGAATACTGTGATTTGTGGACATTGTGGGTGTATATTCTTGGTGTATATTCCTTATCCCTAAAACCCTCTGGAATTGAACCTGTGTGGCTCACCTCTCCACACAAACCACAGCTACACTTTCCCAGGTAGCATTCTTTAGGGCAAAATAAAATTTGTTTTTGGTGCTGGCCTTTTTTTTTTAAAATGATATTTGTTGGGCACTTACTATGTGCCAGGCACTGTACTAAGCACTAGGGTAGATGCAAGGTGATAATAATGGTACTTGTTAAGTGTTTGCCATGTGCCAAGCACTGTTCAAGTGCTGGGGTAGATCCAAGTTAATCAGGTTGGACACAATCCCTGCCCTACATGTGGCTCACACTCTTATCCCCATTTTACAGATGAGGTAACTGAGGCCCAGAGAAGTTAAGCGACTTGCCCAAGGTCACACAGCAGGCATGTGGCAGAGCCATGATTAGAACTCAGGTCCTTCTGACTCCCAAGCCCTTGATCTATCCACTAGGCCATGCTCCTTCTTGTTTGATCATTAAAAAATCCCTTTCTCAGAAGAGACTCTCTGTAATGAACATGCCCAGATATGAACTTTGGTGATGATATTAATGGTATTTAAGTGCTATGTGCCAAACACTGTACTAAGCACTGGGGTATCAGTGTGGCTTAGTGGAAGGAGCACGGGCTTGGGAGTCAGAGGTCTTGGGTTCTAATCCCAGCTCTGCCACTTGTCAGCTATGTGACTTTGGGCAAGTCACTTAACTTCTCTGTGCCTCAGTTCCCTCATCTGTAAATTGGAGATTAAGACTGTGAGCCCCATGTGGGGACAACCTGATTACCTTGTATCTACCCCAGCGCTTAGAACAGTGCTTTGCACATAGTAAGTACTCAACAAATACCATCATTATTATTACAAGTTTACCAGGATGGACACAGTCCTTGTCCCTCATGGGGCTCACCATTTAAGGGGGAGAGAGAACAGGTATTTTGTCCCTGTTTTACAGGAAAGATGGGACTGTGAGTTGAATGCTATTCTTTGGTCTGTAAGGAACCAGACTCTGGCTTTTTCTATTTCAGAGCTGGTGATTAAACTGGAACATTCAAGGAAGGGTGGGAGGAGAACACTGGCAGGGATTCTGGCCTTGAGGAAGTATAGCACAGAAGAAGATGAAAAAAATACAACCAAAACAAACCCACATGGTTTAGATTATAACCTTTCAGTAAGGAACTCTCCAGAATGTTGATCTTACTGGGGATATTAAAGAGATAAATGTTCAGTTTATGAGGTCAGTAATGATTCTGAAATGCTTGGTAAATGGAGAAAAATGAAAACTTTTATGGGTTATTTTGATTTTGCTTTCAGATCAACCCTACAGCCCCTCCCCGACGAGGCACTTCCACACACTTTCCCTGGGGACCATTCTATCAAACGTTAATAGGAGATTTACCCCTTTGGGAGTGGCAGTTAGATGGATGTTGAGATTTATCTTTATCTTTGAGAAAGTCCAGTCATACACATGACCGTAGTACGCAGAAGGTTTTAAAATCTGACTGCCTCCCATAAAAAAAAAATGATAAAAAATGTTTGCTTTCATTTACTGATTGATTTACTTATTTGGGTTGACCATGCTAGTGGTGTTAGGCTGGGGGCCGGGAAATATGGTTTCCATCCTGAGGGGCCGGAGTTCACTAAGGGTAAAATAACTCCATTTGGGTGGTTCTGCTTTCTAATAGAAATATGTCAGTCACAACTCTCTCCTGGCCTTTAGAAAAGAACTAAACAAAGCAAGAGTGTAGGTGAAAGATAGATTAGCCCATTCAGTCAACCAGTAGTATTTACTGAGTACTTCCTCTGTAGTAAGTATTGGAAAGAGTATTCATTCATTCAGTCAAAAGTACTTATTGAGCACTTACTGTGTGCAGAACACTGTCCTAAGTGCTTGGAAAGTACAATTTGGCAACAAATACAGTCCCTACCCAACATTGGGCTCTCAGTCTAGAAAGGGGGATTTAGTAGTCCTGACCTTTGTCTTCAAGTTTACCATCTAGCAGACCCTATCACATCACTTAGGTGGAGGGATGCACACAGTGAGCGCTCAATAAATACCACTGAACTGAATGAAGACTAAAGCACCTCTGTAGATCCTAAGCTTCCTGTGGTAAGGGATTGCATCTATCAAATATGTTGCATTGCACTTTCCCAAACACTCAGTACAGTGCACACAGTAAGTACTCAGTGAACACTACTGATTGATTGATTGACTACTAGAATAAGCCACTAATTTGTAAGCTCCTTGAGGACGGGGATCCTGCCTGCCAGTTCTATTGAACTCTCCCAAGAGCTTAATATGGCACTCAGCTCATAGTAAATGCTCAATAAACACCATTGATTAATTGATAGATGATCAGCCGGTAGGAGTGTGTGGCTTCAAGGGAGTGATTAGGGATGGGGAGGGAGAGAAGAGGACAGGCACCTTGAGGTGGCTTAATGCAGAACCATCAGGTCTGGGTAAGCTGTCAAGAAGTGGGGATTAGTGGAGTTAAGCTGTCAGCACCTGTCTTAGAGAGTTGCTCAAACTGGGCCACTCTGTCCCTGACGACTGTCCAACAATGCAATCCATCTGCTGCCGTCACTGCCCAGTAGCTGCAGCTAATGCCTCATTACTGCATGCTCTGCCTTGGCCTCCCTCACTGCAGTTTCTTCCCCCCACCCGGCTGGATGTGGACTCCCTTTGGAGGATCAAACAGCCAGAAGAATCCATGCCCCTCACATGCTGAGTGGAAAGGGTGCGCTCCAATTTCTTATTATTTTTACCCTTCCCTCTCTAGCTATTTGTTATTGTTGGATTTTTTTAAAATTCTCCCCCACAAACTCATAATATTGTTCTCCATGATAATAATAATAATAATAATGATGGTATTTACTAAGCGCTTACTGTGTGCAAGGCATTGTTCTGAACCATGAGGTAGATACAAGATAATTGGGTTGGACTCAGTCCCTGTCCCACATAGGGCTCACAGTCTTAACGCCTATTTTAAAGATGAGGGAACTGAGGCACAGAGAATTTAAGTGACTTGCCAAAGGTCACACAGCAGACAAGTGGCAGAGCTGGCATTACAACCTATGACCTCCTGATTCCCAGGCCCATGCTCTATTCACTAGGCCATGCTAATTGTTACCTCTGTACTATGTCTAGCCGTCAGGACCTTTATTCATTTATTTATTCATTCAGTCATATTATGGAGTGCTTACTGTGTGCAGAGCACTGTTCTAAGTGCTTGGGAGAGTACAGTATAACAATAAACAAAGACAATCCCTGGCCACAATGAGCACCAATGATCAGTAGTTTTAGCTTGGTTTTTAAACTGTTGTGTTTTGTTAGTTTCTTTAAGAACATAGACTCTCACTGGGGAAAATGACTTCAGAACTCAGATATAATTAGAATGTAAGCTCCCCGTGGGAGGGAATATGTCATTTTGCTGTTTTGTATTTCCCAAGTGCTTAGCACAGTTCACTGCCCTTGGAGTTACTCAATAAATACTATTTTTATGATTACTAAAGCCCTGACACCAAATGTGGAAAATACCTTGCCTGTCAGGGGTTGTGTGGTGAGAAGTATACCCAAGTAAATACCTTAATGCATAATGAAAAGGCTTTTTAAGCAGCATGGCCTAGTGTCAAGGACATAGACTTGGAAGTTAGGAGATTTGGGTTCTTATCCTGCCTCCATCCCTTGCATGCTGTGACTTCAGGCAAATCACTTATCCATTCTGTGCCTCAGTTTCTTAATCTGTAAAAATGGGGATTGAGATACCCATCTTTCCTTTTCTTTAGGCTGAGACCTATATGACTAAGGGATTGTGTCTTGTCTGGTATCATATCTATCCCAGACCTTAGCAGTATTCTTGGCACATAGCAAATGCTTAACAAATAGCCCATTATTAATATGATTGTTAGTAACAATAATCATGATGGCATTTGTGAAGTGCTTGCTATGAGCCATGCAGTGATCAAAGTGATGGAGAAGATACAAGCTAATCAGGGTGGACACAGTCCCTGTTCCATATGGGGCTTACAATCTTAATCCCCAATTTAAAGATGTGGGAACTGAGGTACTGCGAAATTAAGTGACATGCCCAAGGTCATACAGCAGACGTGTGTGGAGCTGGGATTAGAACTCAGGTCAATCTGACTCCCAAACCCATGTTCTGGTCACTAGAACATGCTGCTGCTATTATTATTATTGTTATTATACTTTTGAAAGCAGGAGGATCTACAGCTCTGACCTCTCTCATTTCCTCCTGCCTTCAGAACATCTCTACCTGGATGTCATACTGACACCTCAAATTAAACATGTCCAACACTGGACTCCTTATTTTCCTGCCCAAATCCTGTCCTCCTCCTGTCTTTTCCTGTCCGTCACCATCCTCCCTATCTCTGAAGCCCTTAACTTTGCCTTTGTCCTCAACACATGGTTCTCATTCCATCCTTCACAGTAAAATCCACCCTTTCTTCTCTACCCAAACTGCTACCATGATGATCCAAGCACTTATCCTATCCCCCCATGACTACTGGATTTACCTACTCACTGACCAGCAGCCTCCTGTTTCTCCCCACTCCAGTCCACACTTCACTCTGCTGCATGGATCATTTATCAACAAACATGCTGCGTCCATGTCTCCCCACTCTTCAAAAAAACCCCCAGTGGCTGCCTCTCCACCTCCACATCAAGCAGAAACTCCTAACCGTTGGTTTTAAAGCACTCAATCAGCTCACCCCATCTACCTCACCTCGCTCCTCTCCTTCTACAGCCCAGCCCACACACTCTGCTCCTCTAGCTCCAGCTATTACTCACTGGGTCCTGATTTCATCTATCCTGCTGCCGATCCATTGACTTCCCCTAGCCTGGAACTCCCTCCCCATCCCTAAACACCAGACAACCACTCTCTCCACCTTCAAAGCAGTATTAAGGTCACATCTCCTCCAAGAGGCCTTCCCTGATTAAGCCCTCGTTTTCCTGGCTCGTTCCCCATTCTACATCATCTGTGCACTCAGATCTGTGACCTTTGGACAGTTGATATTCACCCCACCCCAAAACCCTCAGAACTTACACATGTATTTTTAAATTACATATTATAAAAGAATTATTTATTCATATTAATGCCTGTTTTCTGCTGTAGACTGTAAATGCAGTCTCGTCAGGGAATGTGTCTGCTAATTTGTTGTATTATATTCTCCCAAACACTTAGTACAGTGCTCTGTGCACAGCAAGCACTCAAGAAATGCTATTGATTGATTGGATCTGAAGACCAGGCTGGTCTTATGATTATTGTGGCAATCTGTATTCCCTTCTATTGTTCTACTGATATCTCCCTTCTAGTCTATTGCAATATTAATTTAGTTTTCATGTGGTAGTTCATCAGTTTCCCTTCTGCTATCTGACAGTTCTGAAAGAAAGGATCTGAAAGATATTGTTGATATTGCTGATATTGTTGATTAACCTCCTGCTTTGTCTCGACTTACTTGATTTTTGGGGTTGGGTTGACCTAAGACCATGGTGCCTACAGCCCTGATAGATTTTTTTAAAATAATCTTTGTTAAATTCTTGCTATGTGTCAGGCACTGTTCTAAGTGCTGGGGTAGATTCAGGTTAATCGGGTTGGACACAGTCCCTGTCCCACATGGGGCTCACAGTCTTAATCCCCATTTTACAGATGAGGGAACAGAGGCACGGAGAAGTTAAGTGACTGGCCCAATGTCACACAGCAGACAATTAACAGAACCGGAATTAGATCCCAGGTCCTTCTGACTCCCACCACCATGCTCTATCCACTAGGCCATACTACTTCTCGGTGATTAGTGAAAGTTAGCTAGGTAATGCTTGAGATTCCTATCCACCTTTCAAATTGGCAGTGGGGCAAGGGACCCACAGTGATTGGAAATGCAGTCCAAATACCCATTAGGTCCAGCATATCTGATCTCATTCATACCCCTCCCTCAGACTTAAAAGTAAATATCTCTGTTACCCTGTCCCACTTGCTAATATTTATTGGTGAAGAGCAAGGCCTATCCTTTTGGGGTAGAGGGTTAATTTGCTTGCCTGTGGCCTCTCTTGGTTGGCTTAGCAGTTCTTGTCCTGTTCTAGAATTCAGCTACTCTTGGTAACACTATCCTGGGTTGATGATCCATTGTCCATTTGGATCATTAGTGACTCTCTGGTGAGAGACACTTAGTTCGTGCATGTAACGAAGTGGTCCTGTGTGTCATGCTCTGGAAACATTTACCTGCCCTTGAATTAGTTAATTCTGGGACTGGCATTGCTCTCTCTCTCTCATCTCGGGAATCTCAGACACGTCCTTAACTTGTAACGGTGCCTCCGGAATCCAACCGAGATATCTTAATAAGAAGAAAAGACAGGAATTTGCTTTTTCCTATTTGTTAGACCTTGAGCATTCCTCAGTAGTCCCTTGACATTTCCTGTTGTGCTGACTCGAAATGACAGCAAGCAAAGAAAAGAAAAGGGAATGCCAAGAAACCTGAGAAATGTGAGATGCCTTGAAGTTGTAATGAAGGTCTCTGCCTTAAATCAAGAATTTCCTCCTTTGGTTTGAGAGAAGCCTGTGTTGCTGCTGCTTTGGTTTAACTCCAGTTTGTTGTCTGTCTGGTGAGTGTATGGGGCTGGCTGTGGGGAGAAGCGAGGGAGTCAAGGGGTGCGGAGTGAAGTATTCGAGGTGTCTTAGTGGCAGTGTGGCTTCAAATCGTCGGCAGAGTAGGGTGCCATTGCACAATGGTTTACTGGATCCTGTAAAAAAGAGTTATGCAAAATTTCTGGCTTTCACTTCCTGAGAAGTTCTCTGAAAAACTTACCAGGTTATCTACAGTTTTGCTTAATTTCTCAGACCCAAAATAGTCGACTGCATAAAATGTGTTTCTTCCCTTGCAAAATTTCTTCAGCCCACATGACTGTTAGTGTTTCCCTAAGGGCATAAACAAAGTTTGGAGAAGAATGGAAAAACCCACTTCTGATAGGCCAGCTTAATGGACTGAGGTATGGTTGCCATTTTAAAAGTTCAGAAGTGGATGTAGGGCCCAGGAGATTTCACTGTTAACACAAATTTGCACAAGAAAATGAGATGAGTGCCTGAGGGATGAATGACTAATATTCATTTTAAATTTTAAAAACCCACCAATGGAAGAGAAATTGTCCATTCTAACCGTCAACCTATAAATTGTATTTATTGAGTGCCTGTGATATGCACTGTACAGAGCATTTGGAGAGTTCAATAGAATTAATGGACATGATCCCTGCCCTTAAGGGGTTTATGTCTGAGTTGGGGAAACAGGCGCTAAAATAAATTCCAGACAGAAGAAACTAATTGAATATAAAGATACGTACATAATCCATCAATCAGTGGTATTTATTGAGCACTTGCTGTGTGAAGAGCACTGTACTAAGGGCTTGGCAAGAACAATGCAACAAATGCTACAGAGTGGAGAGAGAGAGAGTGTGTGTGTGTGACTAGCCATTACTCAAGTGGTGAGGAGTGCTAAAGTGGCATTTGAGGAGCAAAAGGGTGAAGGGATGTGAAATGAATCGGAGAAGACCTCAGAGACAATTTTAAAAATCTCTTCTCACTCTAAAGAAAACTCTATGTGGGCTATTCATATCTTGAAAGCAGGGCTATATTAAAATATATATAGGGGTCCCTCTCTACTTTTGAACCACTGAGAGAATAGGATTCTTGTACATTTCAATAATTTTGCTTGAGAAAACAGAGCAGGTAGGAAAACCATGGGACAGCCTGGGATATACTTACTGACTGAATATGCCTGTAAACCAAAACACAGCTGTTGGTTCTAATTTTAGGCCTGCCAGACTTCATAGTCTTCCTTTAGAAGTAGTCTAATTCTATCGCCTAGAAGTAGTCTGAATTGGTTTGGCAAGTATTTTCTTGTCCAGAAGATCCTGCGTGTTTAACAAGAATTTGACAGGATTCCTCCTAACCCCAGAGTCCTCTTTGAAAAATGAACTGTGGGATCTGACAATACTGAAACAGTGCCGAAATCTTCCTTTGAAAATGTTTAATTTTCTTCTTGCCGCACTTCTTATCTTCTGTTATACAAATCAATCAGGAAATGTATGACAGGAACAAAAAGAAGGAAGTAGAGAGGATTATAAAAAAAGCTGCAGTCAGTCAGTTGGTCAAGAGTATTCATTAACAGCCTTTGAGTGCAAAGTACAATATTACAATTTCTTCTTTGACACGTGCTTCCATTACTCAATGTGGATATTACCTGATGGAAATACTCTTCCCACAACATAACTGCATTTTACCATTCAAGACTTTGTACCTCTTTGTGTTTTTGTAACTTTGCAGCTTGTAATACAGTAAAATAGATTTGAGTGTTCTGGGTATCAAGCAATGTACTAGTGGTGGACTGAAAATTAACACTGGAATTTGTATCTAAACGTGACAGGCATGGTGGAATTTTTGAACAATCGAATCAATTAATGATACTTATAGTGTTTACTATGTGCAGGGCATTGTAGAAAGTGCTTGGGAAAGTACTATACAGTAAGCAGACATTCCTGTCCTCACAGAGATTATGGTCTTGTGGAATCTATGAATACGATTTAATGAATGAATATATAGATCTAAGTTTATTCTGATGGTATTGACACCTGTCTACTTGTTCCATTCTGTTGCCTGCCTCCCCCTTCTAGAATGTAAGCCCGTTGTTGGGTAGCGACCATCTCTACATGTTGCTGATTTGTACTCTCCCAAGTGCTTAGTACAGTGCTGTGCACACAGTAAGCACTCAATAAATATGATTGAATGAATGAATCTATTACCAATCTCTTGACTCAGTGGCTATTACATGACTGTATAATTGCACAGGTTTTTCAAAGGTATAACTACTGTGTTGTAGCAGAAGTGACCGCATGGGTTGCTTGGGGTTCAAGTGAAAGAATAGTCTTGCAGTCCGCCACCAAAGTTGAAATGGGAGATAGGATCTGGTCTCTGTACGTTCAACATCGATCTCTACAAATAAATATTGTAATTACAAGTATGAGTTGAAGGGGACAGAGTGGATCATAGATGGTTGGAGAATAGCAATGTGGCCTAGGGAAAAGGACCTGGGTTCTAATCCTGGCTCTGCCACTCATCTGCCTCATCTGTAAAGTGGGGATTAAGACTGTGAGACTCATGTGGGACGGGCTGTGTCCAACCTGATTATCCTGAATCTACCCCAGGGTTGAACACAGTGCCTGGCACATAGTAAGCTCTTGTCCTGTAGCCTGTAAACTCACTGTGGGCAGGGACTGTGTCCATTTATTGTTATATTGTACTCTCCCAAACATGACAGTGTTCTGCACACAGTAAGCACTCAGTAAATACAATTGAATTGAATGAATGCTTAACAAATACCATAAAAAAATTGGTGGGTCCATTAGGGTAAAACTTTTCAAGTGCTTCAGATTAAGATTTAATAGAAGGGGAGAAATAGGTTTTGAGGGTAGGAGTAGGAAGGTTATTCATGCCCTGGTGGATGTCTTAGATGAAAGCTTAGAGGAAGGAGAGGGACTGAGTGGAAGAAACACAATCTGTTATACTGCAAATTCCTTGAGGTCAGGGTTAGTATCGACTACCTCAATTGTTCTTGTGTAAGCACTGAGAACAGTGCTCTGCACTCAGCCTGTGCTCAATAAATACTATTGCTTAGGAATGAGTAGGGCAGAAAATGCTAGTTACATGATGTTTTAGGTTAAGTGAAGGAAGCTAGGTTTGCGGCTGTAAAAAGGTGAGTTGGAGGAAAAGTCCAATTCCAGGCCTCAAAAATGAATGGCATTGCATTGGTCTGAACCAATGGTTAAGAAAGATTTCGATTTACCCTGGAGCAAGTTACAAAAAACATTCAGCCATTGCTTATTCTGTAACTGTGACTCATATGAGACAAAGCTGCATCTCTGGTCCACTGGAATGATATGGGATTTTTTTTCTGTACTACTGTAGATTCCGGTCAAAGGAGGGAAGAAGCTTTGCAGGTTGGAAGTGATTCACCTAAGCACCAGAAATTCAGGTAAAGAATTCTAAAATCCAGGTAAAGAATTCTAAAATCCAGGTCTTCATCTCAGATTCACAATGGACAGGCCTCACATCTGGCAGAAAATCCACCCAGCCACTCTGCGTGTAATATTTCAAACTCAAATGCCTTTTCATTTTCATACCCAAGTCATTCAGGTGAAGGATAAAACCAATCAGTGGATGCATCCGAGACAAATGGTCTTTTACTTGGGTATCTAGCACACAATGCATAACCTGTTATTTTAATGATTTAGCGTACAGCTCTTCTAGCTGAATTACCCGAGCACGAGACACAGTAAGCACTCAAATACGAATGAATGAATGAATTGATGTCTGTTTACTGGTACTGATGTCTGGCTCCCCCCTTCTAGACTGTGAACCTGTTGTGGGTGGCGATTGTCTCTCTTTGTAGCCGTATTGTACTTTCCAAGTGCTTAGTACAGTGCTCTGCACACAGTAAGCGCTCAGTAAATACGATTGAATGAATGAATTGATGTCTGTTTGCCTGTACTGATGTCTGTCTCCCCCCTTCTAGACTGTGAGCCTATTGTGGGCTGCAGTTGTCTCTCTCTGTTGCCGTATTGTACTTTCCAAGCGCTTAGTACAGTGCTCTGCACACAGTAAGTGCTCAATAAATGTGATTGAATGGGAAACTAGAAAGTGAATTTGCCTTGCCACAGCCGGGCAAAGGGAATCAATCAGTTAATTGATCAGTCAGTGGTATTTACTGAGTGTTTACTGATTGCAGAGCACTGGACTACAGAGTTGGTAGATGTGATCCCTACTCATGAGGAGTTTACAGTCTATAGGGGATTAAAGATAGGGGAAATACATGCCTGATCAACACTGAGGCCTGGTGGAAAGGCCAACTAGGGCTGGGAATCAGGAAACCCAGGTTCTCATCCCCGCTCTGTCAATTTGCCTATGGCCAAGTCTCTTAAATTATCTGTGCCTCAGTATTCTAATGTGTAAAATGGGGATTTAACTCCTGTTCTCCTTCCTTTTTCCTTTCTTTAGGCTGTGAGCCCCATGTAGACCAGGGACTCTGTCCCATCTGATTATGTTGTATCTTACCACTTCTGGCTTAGCACAGTGCTCGGCACATAGTAAGTGCTTAATAAATACCATAAATATTGTTAACAAC
This sequence comes from Tachyglossus aculeatus, assembly GCF_015852505.1. NCBI lineage: Eukaryota > Metazoa > Chordata > Mammalia > Monotremata > Tachyglossidae > Tachyglossus > Tachyglossus aculeatus. The sequence goes on from NC_052080.1 coordinate 10,192,800, forward strand.
AGAAATGTGGAGAAATTAAGCCGAAATCTAAGCTTAGTACAGTGCTCTGCACACAGTAAATGCTCAGTAAACACTACTGACTGACTGACACCGCATTAGACCCATAAGTAATTAGGAAAGAGCTGGCAAGATCTGCTGATCTCTCTAAATTCAAAAGTTTAGCATGTATTAAATGCTTTGCCTCCAGATTGAATTTTGTTTTGGCTCATGCTTATTATCATTTCACTTATATTATTGTTAGTGTCACCTCCTGCTGGATAGCAGCAGACAGAAAGGCCAGGTGACAGTAAGGAATGATTGATTGGAAAGTAATTTGGAAATATGTATTTCTCCATGATGCTGAATAGTAGACTAAATAACAAGGCCACCTGTGTGTACTAATTCCTTCCTGCTTTGAAACTGAGCTTTACTGATTTGGTATGATGACAAAGTTGATGTTGTCTATCTCTAAACACTTTGCTACTCTAGGAATAGGTGACCTTTTTTTTGGGTCGGGAGGACAACTTAGGAGGTTGTCTTAAAGGAAATGTGGCCCGATTAACATGGAATATTCCTTCTAGGACAGTATTCTTGGTAGTGTCTTTTTACGTGCCCATTTGTGATGGAAAACATCATAGTTGAAATGTTTTAGCCTTAGATGATGATAATTATCCACTTGCACCTGGGAGGACCTGGCTCTTTAAAAAATCGTCTACCACCCAGGATGGTATCAGTCTCTCTTTGAAAAATCTTTTCTTTCAGGCAGATAAACAGAGAGTGTGAGGAGAGCAATGGCCGGGCTGGTTCTGTGATGTCGTGAGGTCAAATCTCTTGTAATAGAGACAAGGCCTGTGAAGAAGTGATCCTTTGTGAAAGAGCAGCATGAGGAAGTCACCCATGCATTTCTTTTTCTTTTTATATTCACAGCTACAGTTCAGGCTGGGAGGGAGGTAGCTTGGGGCTATTTTGGGAGACATATCATACTCTGTTTTTCTTCTTTTCTTGTGGGCAAGGACGGGCAAGTTTATGGGCAAGGAAGATTTAACAGCATTCATCAAAAGTGATACAGGGACTGAAACAATCATGAAACATATACTTTAAGAAAAAAAATCCTCAGGCCTAAACTACTGTTGATTTGCCTCAATGGCTGATGGCTAATACAGGAGAAGGAAGAGCAGAAACAAGCCCTTGTTTTATTCCCATGCATTCATCTCAGCTTTTTTGAAAAAGTAATGGGGAGACTTATATATATATATATATATATATATATATATATATATATATATATATATATATATATCACTCCTTTATATTTAAATCACTCCTTGGGCAAAATGGATTGTCATAAACTATTTTTCATCCGCACAATTTTTGTAAATCTTCGAGAGGAAGCTTGATAGCAGAACTATCTGAGTATTTGCTTTCCCCTGTCATCGGAATTCCCACTGTTCCAATCTCAATCAAATCAGCATGTGTATCCTTAGGGAGGTCGACATTCCCATAAAAGGACCATTCCAAATCCCTTGGATAAGTTTATTTCCCAGTGCTATTCAGATGAACCAAGCATTCCAATTGTTTCCCTTGACCTTTTAATCTACCCTCCTCTCCAAGCAGAGGTCAAAGGAAAAGAATCAGCTCCCACTCCCAGTTTCCTTTCCATAATATTTTTGACCTTAAACACAGAACATATCAGGTCGGAAAATTAAGGAGCTTAGTGGAGCCAGGATTGGTGGTGGTGGGTGGGGAGGGGGGGTGTTAAAGATTGGTATTTATATAATTGATCATTAAGTCTTGAATAGGAAACTAATTGAGAATAATTTTATTCAGATTCAGAACAAAAGGTGTATAAAGACAATTACTTCATGTAGGGATGATACTCCCAAATATGATGAAAAGGTTAAATGTGAGCATCCTCAATCATTTCTAAAAATCAGAATGTTCTTCTGAAGCAATTTCATAACACCCTATAGATCACAGATGTTATGTTTATATGTATTTAATACTCTGTTGCAAAAGAATAATTACTGTGCCTTATGACTTCCTGAGTTCTTACTCATAGATTTAATTATAGGCTAGCTTCTGCTGAATGGTTGTTCTCAAGATTGTCTTTCTGCAGAAACCCCTTTTGTCAAGGGGGTCTAAATTTTAGGGAGCCCCTTTTGGCATTCTACTGAAGAAATCCATTCCACTTCTAGGCTTGAACTTCCTCCCTTCTGACACTTCATCTGCACAGGATTGCATCCACAGGCTCCCCACCCGTTTTCCTTTTCTTTCAGTTCCTTCCGAGCTTTTCACGGGAGTGCCCTACAATCCCTTCTCATTCCCTCCAACTCCATCTCTTCCCCTTTCCTTCTCTCTCTGCCCCCTTCCCTCTCCCCCCCTTCTCTCTTCCCCTCTCTGTTTCCTCTCCTTCACTCTATCCCTTTCCTTCACACTCTCCTTTTCTCCTTTCTCCCTCCTCCTTCATTCTCAGCTTTTACTTCTTTCTTCCTCTCATTTAGGAAGACCCAGGTGCTTATGATGTCGCTTGAGTTACCCTGATGTCATTTGGGTCACCCTGACTCACACTGATGTAATGTAAAACAAAGCCACACACACCATTTCTAGGAAGCCCAACTGAGTCTGCCTGAACCTAGAATGTTTTCCCAGGGACCTCCTGGCCCTCTTTTTTTTTTTTTCTTTTAATGGTATTTGTTAAGCGCTTACTATGTACCAGGCTTTGTTGATATAGGTAGTGCCCCGGCTTGGGAGTCAGAAGGTCCTGGGTTCTAAATCCAGCTCTGCCATGTGTTTGCAGTGTGACCTTGAGCACAGCACTTCACTTCTCTGTGCCTCAGTTACCTCATCTGTCAAATAGGGATTGAGACTGCAAACCCCATATGGGACAGGGACTGTGTCCAACCCGATTTGCTCGTATTCATCCCAGTGCTTAGTACAGGGCCTGCTTAACAAATACCACAATTATTATTATCAGGTTGGACAGTAGGCAAGTGTCAGAGACAGAGTGACAGTCCATGTCCCACAAGGGGATCACAATGTTAATATCACACAGCAGACAAGTGGTGGAGAAAGGTCTCTCTCCCTTCCTTCCCTACCCAGGATTGGGGGAGTCAGAGTGGAGGTTGGCAAGATGGTCAAATAAAAATGCTGGACACAAAGTTTGTATCTATACATGGAACTAATATACAACTGGATGAAGCAACATGGCCTAATGGAAAAACCACAGGCCTAAGAGTCAGAGGACCAGAATTCTAATCCCTTCTCTGGCTCTTGCCTGCTGTGCGACCTTGGAGGAGTCACTTCACTTGGAGGAGTCAGCGCTTAGAAAAGTGACTGGCACATAGTAAGCACTTAACAGATACCATTAAAGAAATTTTCTGGGCCTCAGTCTCTTCATCTGTAAAATAGGGATTTGGTACTTGTTTTTCCCCCCCTTGAACTGTGTGAGCCTCTTGTGGAACAGGGACTGTGTCCGATCTGATTATCATGTGTCTCCCCCAGCACTTTGTACAGTGCTTGACACATAATAGGTGCTTCAAAAGTAATAACAGTAATAATACTAACAATAACAACATGATGAATAGCCACCCTTCTTATCTATTCTTTCTCCTTCCCTTCTCTCCTTTTCCTTCTTCCTTCCCCGCTCCCCTTTGTGTGCAGCACCTTAAATTTAAATTTGGGTATAATCCCCAGGGGTACCGGCATCCCAACCCCCTGTCGGAGAAACACTTGGGAAAGAGAGATTTCTGGAAGATCATATTTGAGAGATCTAAGGATTAGTGCTGCCTCGGGAGGAAAAGCATCTGTTGTTCTGCTGGGAGTGCCCGTGTTTTCGAAAGACGGTGGTAATTCTTTTTCGGCTCGGGGAGCTGGCGTTGACCTCTTAACAAAGAACAGGTTCAATCTGCTTCCCCTCCTCCACCCCAGGAGACTGATGAGGGTCACATGACCTTTCTAGACAGCACAGAATTTGGATGGTAATATAGAGCAGAGGGGGGAGGGATGCGTGCACATTGCACTGCTGTGCTGGAGGGGGAGGGAGGAGGAGAGAACCAGCCCAGACCAGCTTCATTCCAGAGACTCATTAGGATGCAAATGCCAAATATTTTTACCAGACTGTATAAATTTACAGTTTCCTTTTCAGCTTAAGCAGACAATGTTAAAGCACATTAGGTTTTCTGAATGCAAATCAAACATAGGCGATCTCTTTTAAGACTTAATTAAGGGATTGCAAAAAAAAATTGATCCTCAATAAGAAAGGATAATGTATCTTTGCTGAAATTTAGGCGATTAGTTATTAGCAACACCAAAAATCAAGCCTTCCTAGGGAAATAACAGGAAGTTCTATATAGCTATAAAAATGTAAACCACACCATGATATTTATCAATGAGGGGATGGGAGGAGTTTTTATTTACCCTGCTTAAGGTACTATCTACAGTTTCATCTTCCCTTACTAACATTATAAAGATTTCAGACTTCTCCCCCACCTCCATCCTCACCCTCCACTGGGGTTTTTTGTTTGTTTCCCAGGTGCGAATGACACAAACAGAAATAATAGTAATTGTAATATTTGTTAAGTGGCAGGCACTGTGCCAAGCGCTGGGGTACATAAAAGCTAATCAGGGTGGACCCAATCCCTAACCCACTTAGGGCTCCCAGTCTCAATCCCAGTTTTACAGAAGAGGAAATTGAGGCCCAGAGAAGTGGAGTGACTTGCCCAAGGTCACACAGTAGACAAGAGACAGAGAGGGGATTAGAATCCACATCCTTCTGCTTCCCAATCCTGGACTCTATCCACCAGGCCATGCTGCTTCTCTAAACTCCCTGTTTAGGCAGCAGACTGCCTTTCACCACCCCCCACCTTTATCCAACAGTAAAAAGGAACATTGGGTCAGCCGTTCTGTGCTCAAAGTTACCAGGTTTGGGGGTCCTTTCCTTTTTTTTTTTTTTTTTTTGCAAGAGAGCTCTTTAAGACCTTTAAATGCCATTTTGTGCATGCATAAGTTAAAAATGGCTCTGGCAGGGAGAGGAAAAAAATGGCAAATGTATAGTTCACAATCTGTTCTCATCACGTGAAGCCAGATTCAATAAAAACTCCATTTGTTCTTCTGTGGCAGGTTATGCAACTACTCAGCAATGATTCAGGATTTGTGTGGTGAGTCGGGGGTGGGGGAGGGAAGACGGGAAATGAAAGCGATCAGGAGCTGTAGGGGAAGATTGCCCTACATAATTGTGGTATTTAAGTGCTTAGGTGCTGAGTACTGTACTAAGTGCTGGGGTAAACACAGTGCGGTCAGAACAGTTAGTGTCCATTTCCCATGGGGGATTCACAGTTTGAGGCTCGGAGGAGTTATTAGCTAGCTTCATTGCATATTTTAATTTTACACTATGCTATGTGCTCGCAGACCCAGGGACTCATTAGCATGAAGCAATGATAGAGCTTCTCTGTATTTTGGCCCTAGACCTGTTTTGGCACCTTTCCCCTAGATCATTGCAACGGCATACTAATCCCGGCTATGCCACTGGAGAAACAGCGTGGCTTAGTGGCAAGAGCAAGGGCTTGGGAATCAGAGGACACGGGTTCTAATACTAACTCTGCCATTTGTCTGCTTTGTGACAAAGCAAGCCACTTAACTTCTCTGTGCCTGTTACCTAATCTCCTCACCATGCCTCGTTCTCGCCTGTCCCGCCATCGACCCCCGGCCCACATCATCCTCCTGGCCTTGAATGCCCTCCCTCTGCCCATCCGCCAAGCTAGCTCTCTTCCTCCCTTCAAGGCCCTACTGAGAGCTCACCTCCTCCAGGAGGCCTTCCCAGACTGAGCCCCTTCCTTCCTCTCCACCTCGTCCCCTTCTCCATCCCCCCGTCTTACCTCCTTCCCTTCCCCACAGCACCTGTATATATGTTTGTACATATTTATTACTCTATTTTACTTGTACATATCTATTCTATTTATTTTATTTTGTTAATATGTTTGGGTTTGTTCTCTGTCTCCCCTTTCTAGACTGTGAGCCCACTGTTGGATAGGGACTGTCTCTATATGTTGCCAACTTGTACTTCCCAAGCACTTAGTACAGTGCTCTGCACACAGTAAGTGCTCAATAAATATGATTGATAGATTGATTAATCTGTAAAATGGGGTTTAAGACTGTGAGCCTCACGTGGCAGAACAGGGATTAGAATTCTATGAGCCCCATGTCGGACAGGGACTGTGTCCAACCTGATTACCTTGTATCTACCCAGCGCTTAGTACAATGCCTGGCACATAGCATTTAACAAATACCTTAACAAAGAAGAAAGAAAGGTCTTTCTGACACTCTGGCCCCTGCGTTATCCACGAGGCCATGCTGAGTCTCAATAAATAAGTGTAAAAGCAACCAGCACCATACTGGAATCACAACCACTCCAGCTGGACCCATTTACAGCTTTTCACTATAGATGATCATTAAGTAAGGATTGAAAGCTGGTGCCACTTAAATCCACTAGATTGCTGGAGTTCTGTGACCCCGAGTCATGTGATTCCACACTCTCAGCTACTGAGTTTCTGGGGCAGGAGAGCAGGAGATAGCTCTGCTATAGTTTTCTGGGTTTTCCACTGTGGAGCTTCAGAGATTCCTATTTGGAATTCCCCTGTCATGTGGTTGAATAAGTGAAGGGACCATGCCCAAAGCCTGAGTGTGTCCCTTTGTTCAGGATTTCTTTCTCAGGTGGCTAGGAATCTCACATGGGGGTGAAACTCAAATCCAGTCTGCTGCTGCTTTGGGGTAATTCAGAGTTCTGGCCCTGAGTGGGGAGACCTCTGAATGCTTCTTGGAGATCCTCAGACTTCTGTGGGACACAAAGCCCTACACAAAGCTGAGTCCAACTGCCCCTCATTTCATAAGAGGGGGCAAGAACCCAAACTGTGCCGGTGACGCAGCACTGCTCAGATGTAAGTTTGAAAGGATTTGTTTTTATTGTTTTATTTCTGGTTTAGTGGTTCTCTGAGTTGTCCCATGTGTGACTTGGCTGGGCTCTGGATTTTAAGCCCTTGCTGTTGCTACTAACCCATTTATCTGTGGTGGTAGTTGGCGGGGCGGGGGGGGGGGGGGGGCGAATTCCCCCAAACCTAGAAGAAGGGTTTCCCCCTCTTCTGGAGTGTGGTCCAGAGCAGTAGTGTGGTAGTGTTGTCTAGTAGAAGCAGCCCCTCTCTGAGAATCAGGAGACTTGGGGGAAGGTGCTAAATTCTTAGTTCTGCCATTGGCTTTCTGGGTGTGTGCTTTTGGATAAATGACTTAGTTTCTTGGTGCCTCAGTTTCCTTATCCCCAAATGGGGCTGATAATCGCCTGCCTTTCCCAACCTCCTATGGATATTGTGGGGATAAAATGAGAAAATCGATGTGAAAGTGCTTGGGGCAAATAAGAGCATTGCACAATATCATGCTATTAATTTGGGGTAATGGGGCTTTCATTGAAGTCATTGAATGACCACTGGCACTCTTGTCAAAAGGTGAGGCACCGCTGTAAGACTCAGATGGTTATATATCCTGGTGTTACATAAACATCAGTAAAATGCCAGGCAGAAAAACTGCTTGGAGTTACAAGAATATGCTGAATTGAATGTCAGTGATAATAGCTTATGCTGATCAAAAATGTAAGAAAGTTGTAGAAAACACTGCATTGAAAGGAATGGGTTGAAGTGCAGAAATTCGAAGACTAGTGGGTCCTGCTTCATGGGGTTAAATGGAGTCAAGTTGTCCAATTGGCAGTTCAACCTTGGGCCTCTTGGAAAGGCCTGTTTTGTTTACAATCCGCAGCATCACCTTTGCACAGAGGGACGAATCTACCGCTGTAGCTGGCCGAGTGGCAGGAACCTTGTGGAATTCTGGGAGGAGAATCCATCCATCCATCCATCCATCGTTTTTGAGCACTTTAATGATGATGATGGTATTTGTTAAATGCTTACTATGTGCCAAGCACTATTCTAAGCACTGGGGTAGATACAAGGTAACCAGGTTGTCCCACTTTGGGCTCATACTGTTAATCCCCATTTTACGGATAAGGTAACTGAGGTACAGAGAAGTAAAGTGACTTGCCCAAAGTCACACAGCTGATAAGTGGCAGAGCCAGGATGCAGACCACTGTACTCAGCACTTGGGAGGGTACAGTATAAAAAAGTTGGTAGGCATGTTCCCTGCCCACGGTGAGCTTCTGGTATAGAGGGGGAAGCAAACATTAATATAAATAAATTATGGCTCTGTACACAAGTGCTTTGGGGCTGAGGTGTGGGAATAAAGGGTGCAAATTGAAGTGTAAGGGTGACACAGAAGGGAGTGGGGGAATAGGTATTGAAGGCCTAGTCGGTGAAGGCCTCTTGAAGAGGATGTACCTTCAAAAAGACTTTGGAGGTGAGGAGACTGACCGCCTGTCCGATATGAAGAGGGTAAAGTAGGAGCGGGCCAGCTGGCTGAGTGGTTTATTAATGATGGTAAGTATTTTCTGTTTGATGTGGAAAATCAGAGATGGAAAAGGGAGAGTGAAGGATGATATATAGTATATCCGTGGAAGGACGGGGGAGAGATAGGGTCCCTGGGGAATTTTGGGTAGACTAGAGAGAGACATGTTCACCTAGGCAAGAGCCCTCCTTGTCTACATCATCCTGAGTACCTGGAGACCTAGTGGAACCTGCTTAAGGTAGCCTTAGCCCTTCTGGTCCCTAGGAGTGGGATCTCTGGCCCCTGGCTTCTGTCTCATTTTTCTTTAAAAGCAAGAACAGCAAACTGCCAGCAGAGCAGATCTGACCAGTATGTATTTGACCATCAAACCACTACATTGTCTTGGTGTCATAACCTCATCTTGTTGTGTGGGCGTCTGTAAGAGTTTGACACGTTAGTCCTAACATCCTCTCCCACCAAGGCCAAACCCCTAGTATTATTACAGAAGGATGGTGGCAATTGTCTGCCTGAAATGTGAGTTTTTGAGAGAGCTAAAGTGTCATTGGCTAAGCAGCTAAGATATTGCCAGTTGAAATTTTGTCTTCACATCATCCAGTAGTTGATGTTCCATGGGAAAAGCTGGTGGTGTGTCTTGTAATACACACATTTCAGAATTGGTAAGCAGTTTGACCTAAGGATGGAAGACATTTAGATCTGATCTGTCTTCTTGCAGTTGATCCCTTCAAAATCACATCTAGTAGTCATGGCAGCTCACAAGCAGCTTTGACGTTTGCTTCCCGATCGAGATACTAAAAACAGTTCCCAGTAAGGACCAGCAATGATTTAGCTTCCCTTGAGTTAAATATCAGAACACTGGAGAAAAGAGATAGAGGGGCTTTGGTCTTTTGAATTTCCCTTCCCTCCTGGCATGATACAGATTACAGATGTTCAAGACATGGGAAAGAAGCAACCTTTAGATTCAGCCAAATGGCGATTGATGGATTTGGCTCCCTTATTACTATTTTTGTGGTAATGTTTTTTATGATTACCAATGTTTTTAACAACAGTTTGGTGAATAGGCTTTGAAACCCAGTGCATGTAGGAAAATTCAGAATTGGAGGGGTAATTTTTACAAGTAAAAGACCGAAGAAATAAGAAACACCAAGCTCTGTTGGTTACCCTGTGTCATGGTGGATTTTTCTTCATTGAAGCAAAGGAGCTGAAAGAGGGACTCAACTTAATAGCAGCTTGAAAACCCACTGGAAGGCCCTCTTAATTTTCCCATTATGGAGAAAAAAAGGACTTTCATAGGTTATTATTTTTATAGTGTATTTGATGTTTTATATGCTGGAGGCAGATTTCTGGACACTAGTGGAAAGGAAACTCAAGACAAAATGGGCAAATTGTCAGGAAAATAAGATCCAATGATGGAGGACTTGCAAATGGAAGAAATACTCTCTAAGCTTGAAAAGCATCCACTAGAACCACCACTAATGCGCTCATTTGTAACTGAAGCCATAAACTAAAAGAATAAAAAAAGAGTTGTTGTAAACTCATGTTCATGCAGATGGGGTATAATTATTTCATCCCACATTACTGAATTATAGTATTCGCCTGACCTCACTAATGGCTATACAGTTTTGTGGACCTAAGTTAAAAAAAAAAAAAAAGCCTTAGTTTTGCCTAGAATTTTCACTTAAGCAATCACCACATAATGGAATGATGGCATCATCCCTCAATAGCTGAGATTTTTAGGACGGCGAAGTAAAAAGTTCACTCTCCCTTTTAGTGAGAGAAAGTTTCTTCCAGCAGATTTTTGAGAAGAGTAAAAAGAAAAGTGCATAATTGCAGCTGTCACTGAATCGATGAGAAATTTTTTCCCTCTTTTTTTTTTCGGGTCTATTCTTATTCATTCAAATTGTGTAGACAACTTTCCTGCCACAGAAATTGACGAGTGATTTACTCAGCTCCTGAAAATCCCCTGACAGCAAAACTGCACCTCTCACCTGATAATACTTTGCACTGCACAATCCAATTTCCATTATGCATTTTGATTTTTTTTTAGGACTCATTTTCCTTCTGTATTATGGAGGACAGGTAGCTCTATAATGTCTGAACAGTGCAGTGGATTGGGTCTTTGAACCTTAGTATGTAACAGTATATAGCTCTATTGGAACATTTAAAAAAATGCAAGGCTTTGAATTTTTATAGCATGGCATGATATGTGGAAGTTCTCATAACTCTACTGATTATAAAATTAAAATCTGGACACTTTGTGCATTCACTATGGCTTTTCAACAAAGCTTGCAGAATTGTTGACCTACTTTTCGGTGGTGAGAGAGGAAGAGCCGTCTAGGTAGCAGTCAGTTTTCTTACACATTTTATGAAGTGATTTCCCTCCTCACCCCTCCCCACCCCTGCCCTCCTTCACAACACATACCCTATAGTTCATGGGCAGTTATTTAAATTCAAATGTCTTTGCTTTTCTGCCTGGAATCCTTTATATAATTTCCAAAATGTTCCTTCGGAGTGTGGGATTTGAGTTGCTGGAGGGAAGTGCGGTTTTTAGACTGGTTCACTAGAAAGAAGAAGGTTAGCATGTATGTGTTCAACTTATTTTGAAGGCTGATTTGTTGATGTTGCGTTCTGCAGATTCATATTCCGAAGGGCTGGAGCCTTCTTGTGTGATACTTTAGCCCTTGGTTCTACGTGAATTTAAAACTAATAGATTTATGAGACCTGAGGGTGTACTCACGCAAGTAGGTTTTCCCAATCAATTTAACGATGACTTGATGCACAGAAGGCAGTGACTTAGGGTATGAGTGGACATAAGACCAGGAGGGGCTGTAACCAAAGGAAAGCAGGGCTTCTGCCTGTCACTTGAGTTTTTACCGATCGGTGCAGACGCTGGGGATGTAGTGAAAGGCCATTATCTCAAATTTCCCTCAATGTAATTCAACACCATTTGAAGCTTCTGGGTCTCCACTGAAAATTTAATCTGCCGCTCTTACTTTTCTCATCTCCCTTAGTTTCGTTCTCTCCCCCCACTTCCCCTGACCCCTCAGTTTCCAAGTAGGTATTTTGTTTAGAAATCCCAAAATATAAAGCACCCTCTTCTATTACTGGAAACATGATGATGACACATTTTACCAAAGACAGTCTACTTTTGTGAGATGATAACCTTCACCAGTTGGAATATCCTAGCATAATCTCCAGAAAATGACATCGGTTAGGATGTTTTGTATTTCTTTTAATAAGGGGAAAGTCCTGAATGGGGTAACTAGCTGTTCCTGGTCTATCATTCATGACAAAGCATCCTAACAAACAAGGGAGAAGTGTACAGGGTTATGGTAATCCATTATTTGAAGCAGAGAGATTCCTAGACCCATATTTTTGTTGTAGTGAGCCCCATAGAAATGTCAGAATGCTCTAAAGCCCAATCCATTTAAAAATAACTCAGAACAAATGCCAGCTAAGAGATGTCAAAGCCAATGCAACAAAATAGAGGATCCTGATAGTGGGCAAAGCTAAAGGATTTTTGACAAAAGCTATTTCAATGGTCAATGCTTTTTCTTCGTAACTTACAATGTTGTATAATACCCTGTGAGAGCAGAGCTGGACAATTCACAGAAAGAATTAATTTCTATGTGAGTGGCAAAAAGAACCAGAAAATGAGTTGGAGTATTTTTTTGGGGGGGTGGGGGTCACTTTGAACAAAATGTCTTTGACAGGTGCAGAAACTCATTAAAAAGAAATATTTAACTATCCGTCAGTAATGTTTAGCTCTTCACAAAATGCCATACTGTTTACTGAGGAGAGCCCTCAGAAATTTCTTTCAAAATGGTCACAAATGGTTACCATAAAGCCCTAAATTAAGAATTGATATATCTATTTTATCCTCTTCTCTCCAATGATTGAGTCAAACTGGAAACAATTTGTTTTGCTTCAGTTTTCAGTCTTTGATTGCATCTAAATGTAAATATTTAAGTGTTAGTACAATTTCCATTGTTAACTTTTTCTCTCCAAAGTTGTCATGTAAATAATTTTAAAGCAACTGAGGTAAATAGCTTGAACTGCTGTATGGTGAGATCGATTCATTTTCAAGGCAAATCCTGGAAATGTAAACATAAATAGCCTTCAACCTCACATAAGGGATGCTCTTATTTTGTGATTTTTTTTCAATCAAATCAGTGGTATATATTGAGTACACACTGTGTGCAAAGCACCATAATGAGTGCTTGGGGGATAACAGTAGATTCTAGAAGCTTGTAATCTTGTTTCTGAAAACCTAGAGGAATGGTCTTTGGAGTATTCTGATCACTAATGAGTGATCCATTCATTCATTTTCATAATTCATTCAAAGATGAAATGTTCTACAAGTGGTATGATCCAGGGAATCATATGGTATGGTATCTGTAAGTGCTTACTATGTGTCAAGCACTGTTCTAAGCACTCCGATAGATACAAGTTAATCAGTTTGGACACAGTCCCTGTCCCACGTGAGGTTCACAGTGTAAGAAGGAAGAAGTAGGATTTAATCCCCATTTTACAGATGTAATAATAATAATAATTATGGTATTTGTTAAGCACTTACTATGTGCCAAGCACTGTTCTAAGCACTGGGGTAGATGCAAGGTAATCAGGTTGTCCCATGTGGGGCTTACAGTCTTAATCCCCATTTTTCAGATGAGGTAGCTGAGGCACAGTGAAGTTGTGACTTGCCCAACATCACACAGCATTTGGTGGCAGAGTCAGAATTAGAACTCAGGTCTTCTGACTCTGAGGCCCATATTCTTTCCACTATGCTGTTTTCCTGAAAATATTTCCATGCAAATATTGTATGCTCCTTCAGGGCAGGGATCGTGTCTACTAACTATTGTAGTCTCCCAAGTGCTTAATTCAGTGTTCTGCACACATACTGTTGGATGATTTTTTTTTAATGCTTGCAGTATCACATTGATATTGAAGGACTATTACAACTCTAGGGGGCATCACAGTGACCACATGAAATTCAATAAACATTGTGGTTGACTTCATTAGGCTGAGTTTCCATTTGGACATCCCTGCAAATCATTTGAACATCTTTTTCATTGAATGTTTTCTTCCAAAAACAGTACGCAGTTGGTTTTTGTGGTGGAGCATTTGAGGACAAACAAAATAAATCCCTTCTCCAAACTTGTTCATACATTTCCCTACAGGAATAAGAGTTAGTTTCCTTCATCTTCATCCAAGTAAACAGATTTCCTATCTGATTTGTTAGGCATCAATTAGCTGTATGCTCCCATGGGGATAATTTCTCAGTACTTTTACTTCCTTAAAATGGGGAAGAGAAGATTGGGGTCTTTGCTATGGATGTGTGTGATCCTGCCGTATTTATGGAGAGGCCAGGATGCCCTGTGACTAGGGCCAGCCAAAGAGTGGTGATTCCACCTCTAGCAGAGGGAATTCTGGGATGGGTCCTGGAAAGGGATAGATTAGTCTATTTCCAGTAAAGGATACCAAGAATGAAAATAATATTGTGTTATTTAAGAACCTACTACATGCAAAGTGCAGGGTAGGTACCCCATAATCAGATAGGACACATTCCCTGTCCCACAGGAATTCACATTCTAAGTGGGAAGGGGAGCAGGTTTTTCATCTCCATTTTACAGATGAGAAATCTGAGGCACCAAAAAGTGAAGTGACCTGTCCAAGGCCACACAGCAGTCAAGTGGAGGGGCTGAGATTAGAGCTCAACTGTCCTGACTCCCACTTCTGTGCTCCATCTGCAAATGTTTCTCTGACAAATGCCAAGGTAATGGGCAACTGGAGAGAGCAATTCTCCTCTTTAAACAAGTCTAAGACCATCCGCCTGAGATAAAGTGGGAGGAAACGAAGGAAGATTTCCTTCCCCCTTGAGGCCAGAAAAGCCTATTATTAGACTTTGGCCCTATTCAAAGGGGAGAATTGAACTTTGATATGCCTAGCCCTTGGAAGAGGACTGTCTTTCAACAGGACAGAATTTCTGGTTCAGCGTTCCTTTTGGGTTGAAATAGAATCAGTGTGAGATTGCCTTTCTTTATCACAATACAAAGACATGTTTTTCTGTTATATTCACTACTCCAGTTGAGCCTCGTTTTAATGAAATGATTTAATTAGCTTTCATGGAAAGAAAGAGCTTAGGCTTAAAGCAGATGCTTAGACCTAGTGCATTGAAGACCTGGGAAAAATAACTAAATTCTACTTGTGTGGTAGCCATTAAAATCCTCTTTCACTCTTAAAAGGGGAAGGAAAATCTGGGTTAGAAAATTTATTGCAGAAATATTACCTTGTTTATATTTTATTATGATCATAACAGTGTGGCTTAATGCACAGCAAGCGCCTGTGTTATAAATGGGAGAGCACATGACAGAGTCAAGATGTTGTTCTAACTCTCCTATTAATAATGCTTGAAACCCCCTCGAGCCTTTTGCTAAGCTAGTAAAATTTCAAGAAGAATAATTACAGTGGACAAAAATAGCAGAAGGATAGTACAGTAGGTCAAACAGTTAAACTATGTTTTATAACATTGGTAAACTTTCCTTTTTTTCCTCTCCTAAATTTCCTGGAGTTATTGCTGGGTTTCCCGTTAGAGCCTCTATAGAGTCACTGCTGTCTTAAATTGAGGTGCTGTTTGTGAAAGGCCCTAATTACAGTCATGAAAGGATGATGAGATAGATTGTATAATGACCTACTTAAAAATTGTTGGAAGAAGCATTAGTAATAAATACTCACCAGTCAAGGGACAGTGACAGGTTGCCGGAATGTATATCATGTGTGCTATGGGCGTAATTGTCTATCAGGGCTCTTGTGATTCAGAAGGTGAGCGGTACACAGATAACGCAAAACCATTAAATAATGAGTCTGATTCTCCCCTTGGTGATCTGGAAGGCACTACCGAGGGGTAAAGCACCCTTCTGCTTTCTTCCTTTTTAGGTTTTCTCAGGTAGCCAACTTTCGCCGCCAAACGCAAATGCAGTTCTGCCTCTGCCACATTTAGAGGGGGACGTGTTTGGCAGGCTGATTTTTCAGTGCCTGCTAATTCAGGCTCTGGGAGGCATAAACAGCTTAGCATCCCGCTCTTTAGCTTTGACACTCTTTACCTCTTCCTCACCTCAAGCACCCACCCAAAGGAGATTTGAGTCTTTGCATTTGGCATGATAATCCACACCTAGGAAGAAAGACATTTCCCCACCCCAACCAGAGCCATCTATTCAGCAAGTTCTGTGAACCAGTTTCTACACCGACTGGATGGGTGGTCGTTTTTTTTTTTCAGTTAGAAATGATGGTTTGCACTCAACCATCCACATTCTCCCACCTGGTCCACCTGTAGGTAGTGGCAAACATTGTGAGAGAGATGGTAAGGGCAACATGGGAAGTCTGGAGTCACAAAACAGAATATCTGAGATCTAGGTGGCAGCAGACACATTGCAATTGACGCTTACAATGGGTTTGTGTAAGCCCGAGGACTTAGCCACCTGGGCCGGTGTGGCTTGAGCATGCTGGAGACAAACTGGGTAGTTGAGTATCAATCTTGCAGTGGTCTCTATCTGCTTCCCCCTTTCTTTACACCCAGTAGAGCTTGTGGGTTGCACTTGGCCAAAAGAAGCCAGGTTTCTGACAGCTAGGGAGGACACCAGTGCCAGAGTAGAATTTTTTTTTTTAAGATTATTAAGCGTTTACTGTGTGCCAGGATCTGTACTCAACACTGCGGTAGGTACAAGGTTGGACACAGCTGATGTCCCACTTGGGGCTTATGGTCTTAATCCCCATTTTGCAGATGAGGAAACTGTGGCAGAGAAGTTAAGTGACTTGCCTAAGGTCACACAACAGATAAGTGGCAGTCAGAATTGGAACCCAGGTTCTCTGACCCACCAGGTCCATTATCTTTCCACTAGGCCTTGGTGCTTCCCAAGTCTGGAGCAGTATGCTTTTCATATCAACATACATTATCTTGCAAAAGGGGAAGAATTGTAGTTCAGTCATTTTTGCTCCTTCTAGGAATTTTGAGGTGAAGGGAGTCTCTATATAGAAAACTAATTGATATATAAACCTTGGGCTGGAGGAAGTTAGAACTGTGAAACTGAATAAACTCTCCATCATTAAATTCCATGCAAACTGAAAAATTCTTCTGCCTCCACCCACTGTCGGATCAAATTAGAAAGCAGGGTGTGATTTCTTGGTGTTTTTTGGCCTGAATTATCCAGATACTCTACTAGCGAGGCTCAGGCTTGAGTTGATCTCCACTCCTGAAGAGATCCAAAGTGAGTAGGAGGCTGTAGGGGGAGTGGAGGCCGGGGGTGTCACATTGCTTTCATCTAATTGTTTTGTAACCTCACAAGTCAGCTGGAGTCTTACCAAGGAAGAGGCTTGCAAAAGCTCCAGCCTCACTGAGGCAACTTTCCAAATGATCCATTTTCTTTTCATAGCCAACCCTGGCAGCGATGCTTGTATTTTTGTAGGAACTGGCTCAGAAGGAGAGAATAACTTGCTATTTTATAGTCAGTTTCATCATCCTGCCTGCTCTTTCAAACATGTCACAATTCTGTCTTCCGAACATTTTGATGATTAACAGGATATTGAATTGTGACTAAAATGAATCAAAATGGCCTATTTTGGCTTTGTCCTAGTTTCTCATCCCTGTTAGGTTATAGAAGCCTAACTCTCTCTTTAGGCAAAGGCAATGAGAATTATTGTCTTAGAATGAAGCCTTTTTTCAAAAAAACCAACACCATACATAATAGTGATGATAATCATCATAATAAAAACAGGCTATTTGACTTGTTTTTCCCTCAGCCAAAATTGGAGCAGCTTTCAGAATCGGGCCAGGAAATAATGAGGAAAATAAGTCATCTGTTGGCTCACAAGAGCCCAGATCCATTTTTTGACTGGGGATAAGGCTTTATCAGCACGAAGGGGGAAAATCAGGTTTTCTGGTAATAAAACAGGCCCTTGTCTCGGTTCTGTACTGCTCCAGTGTTGGGGGGTTTCGCAGAGAGGGACGATATAAGAATCAGGGGTGGATATACCTTTTCAAGCACTTATAGAATTTGGTTGTCCTGGGCATTTTAGGCTGTATAAAGGTCATCTAGCATTCTTTTCAGTTTCCCCATAGGTGCAATAATGGGGGAGAGAGGGTCTCGATGTGCCCTTATATGGTTGCTCTGACTAATGCTCAGCTGGACTTGAAAGGGAAAATTGGTTTAAGGCAAAGTTCCCTCTCTGAGTAGCTCCATTTCCTCATCTGTAAAAATGGGAATAAAAAAAATCTGTTCTTTCTCCATCTTAGATTGTGAGCCTCCTGTGGGACAGGGATGGTGTATGATCTGATTGTCTTGTACTTAGCTCAGTGCTTAGCACAGTGTTTGGCATACAAAGTGATTAATAAATACCATGATTATTAATATCGGTTCCACCCACATTATCTACTTGGCTGGTGTTTATACACCTTGGATCAGCAGAATCTTTGGCAGTCAAACACGTATTCTGGCATCCAATAATAAAAACAGTTAACATGAGTGAACGTTGGAGTGCTAACTACGTGCCAAGCACCAGCATAGGTACAAGACAATCCGAGTAGACCCAGTCCCTGTCCTACATGGAGTTCACGATATAAGCAGCAGGTAGAACATCTTATCTCCATTTTACAGAGGAGGAGACTAAAGTAGAATTTGTCCAAGATCCCACAGCAGACCTGTGGCAGAGTTGGGATTAGAGTCTAGGTCTCCTGACTTGGTTAGACTATAAGCCTCCTGAGGGATAGGAACTGGATCTAATTCTCAACTGTGAATTCTCTCTCGGTGCTAAGTACAGGGCTCTGAACCCAGTAAGCACTTGATAAATACCATTACTACTGACTCTTAGTCTTGTGCTCTGTCCTCTAGGCTACTTAATAATGGTGATGAGCACTTGGATACTTTTTCTGCCTCTCCCCTAGAACTCAAATTCTTTTACCTCCTCCTACCTATAACATTTTAATGCCTATTTCCTTCACTTAGCTGGTAAACTCCTTGGAATACTATTGCTTGATGGAATTTCTCAACAGGAACAACAGATGAGCTTGGGTCTTGAGGCTTCAGGAGAACTTGTGCAGAAAAATTGATTACAGGCCTAGTGTTTCAAAAGGTCCTTGCTACTCGCACCCTTTCATACCTGTCCATCATAAATTGATCGATGGGAATTATTTAACACTGTACTAAGTGATTGGGGAAAGTTCAATATAAATAGACACACCGAATCCCTGCCCATAAGGAGTTTAACAATAATAATAATAATAATAATAATAATAATAGTACTTGTTAAGTGCTTACTATGTGCCAAGCACCGTTCTAAGTGCTGGGGTGGATATGTTAGGTTAGACATAGTTTGCGTCCCGCATAGAGATCACACTCTTAATCCCCATTTTACAGATGAGGGAACTGAGGCCCAGAGAGTGAAATGACTTCCCAAGGTCACACAGCAGACACATGGAAGAGTCAGGGTTCGAACTCATGTCCTGTGACTCCCAAGCCCATGGTCTTTCCACTGAGCCATACTGCTTCTAATACCGGCTCTGCCACGTGTCTGCTGTGTGGCCACGGACAAGTCACTTCTCTGTGCCTCAGGTTACCTCATCTGTAAAATGGGGATTGCTGCTGTGATCCTCATGTGGCACATGGACTGTGTCCAATCTGATTAGCTTGTATCTACACCAGCATTTAGTACAGTGCCTGGCACATCGTAAACACTTAACGAATACCAAGTGTGGGCTGGGATGAGTATCAGTGTTGGAAGGGGTGCACAGCCACTTGCCTGCTGTGTGACTTAGCAACTCTTTTAACTTCTCTGTGCCTGTTACGTCTTCTATAAAATGGGGATTGACTGGGAGCCCCACGTGGGACATGGCGTGTGTTCAACCTGATGACCTTGTGTCTATCTGCTCTCTTATTACGTTCCAATGTAATACATGTCATAAATGATGAATCCCAATATCTGGATCTGTAAATCTAAAACAACTCGAACTAGGAACCCGGGAAGCAGCACTGTGAATAGAGCACGGGCCTGAGAGTCAGAAAGACGTGGGTTCTAAGCCTGGCTCTGCCACTTGTCTCCTATGTGATCTTGGGCAAATTGGTTATCTTCTCTGTGCCTCAGTTACCTCATTTGTAAAATGGAGATTTAAGACTGTGAGCCCCATGTGGAACATGGAGTGTGCCCAACCTGATTACCTTGTATCTACTCCAGTGCTCAGAACAGTGCCTGGCACATAGTAAGCACTTAATAAGAACCATAAAGCAAACAAAAACAACCCAATTCTATGGATTAAACATGCATTCATAACCAGGCTCAGGTTAGCTCTAAGTGGTAAAGCTAAATGGTCAAGATCTAAAGGTATTCAGTGTGTTGGGAATCAATTGTGAGAAATAAAGTCCTGGGTAGATCACAAAATTCACATAAAACTCCTAACATTTGAAATTCTTCCCATGAACTATAATTAATAGGCAGCTCCTGATAAAAATATATTTTACAAGTCAGGATTTGCTCTTGATCTTTATTCTCATTTATGCTATCAACCCTTCAGTTATGCCGTTTTGATTAATCACTTGGAAAAAAAACAACCTAGTTCTGAGGTAGAGAGATGAAATGATCTGCAATAGGCTGAGGGAGGAAAAGAATTTGATCAAACCAAGATGACAAAGATAATGCTGCAACAGAGAACCGAGAGAAGTGAAACAGTTCAGGAGTGGACAAAAAATATTTGAATGTGTTCAAAGACTGTGCATTGTATGCTACAAAATAGACATTGAGGGAAGAATATTCTTTATTTCAAAATCCTGCTCAATTCATTCTTCTTAACACCATTTACAACCCTTGTGCATTTTCTGCTTCTACTCATCTTGCAGCTTTCCTCAGTAGCATGGCCTTGTGGATAAAGCATGGGCTTGGGGACCTGGGTTCCAATCCCAGTTCTGTCGCTTGTCTGCTGTGTGACCACGGGCAAGTCACTTAACTTCTCTGGGTCTCAATTACCTCAATCGGTAAAATGGAGATTGATTGTGAGGCCCATGTGGGACATAGACCATGGCCAACCTAAAAAGTTTATATCTACCCCAGCGCTTAGTACAGTGCCTGGCACAGAGTAAGCATTTAACCAATACCAGTAACATTAAAAACAAGACAAAAAATCTGGCTTCTAATCTTGGCTCTGCCATTTTCTTGCTGTGTGATCTTGGGTAAGTCACTTCACTTCTCCATTCCTCAGTTCTTCTTTCTCCCTCCTACTAGGACTCTGATCCCCATGAGGGACAGGGAGTGTATCCAACCTAATTAGCTTGTATCTACCTCAGCACTTAGAATAGTGTTTGACTCATAATAAGCACTTAACTATAGTAAACATGACATTGCAAGCACTGTACTAAGTCCTGGGCTAAATGCAATATAGTCAGGACTGGCACAGTCCTTGTCCCACATAGAGCTCACAATCTAAGGGGAGAGAGAACATGTATTGAATCACCATTTTATGGATGAGGAAACTGAGGCACAGAGAAGTTATGACTCATCTGTGGTCACAGAGGGGGCAAGTGGTAGAATCAGGATTAGAACCCAGATCTCCTGGCACCCAGACCCCTACTCTTTCAGTTAGTGGTAATTATTGAGGGCTTACTGTGACTAGACCATACTACTTCTCTTATTATCTTGGGTCTCTTCTGATTGGCATACAAAAGGTATTCTGTCTGTTTCTTTACCCTGGGACATATTTCTCTATTTACCATTTGCCCAAGAGAGGCAGCGATGTGTGGGTGAAACAAATTTCTCTTCATTGTCATGCCTCATTAGGACAGACGAGCTATGTTTAAATATACCTTATGATTTCTTAGCACTCATGTTTTCCATGAGGTCATGAGTGATGCTTTAATCTTGGTATTTGGCTTTTTGTTTTATTAAAAAAGTATCTAAAAGTGTTCCCATGTTTTGCTTTCTCTTGTTGATGATTTTATTCCATATTTATTTGTCTGGTTCCATATGGAAATCTCTTTAATGGGGCTTTCCAAATATCTTTGCCTATTGGATTTGAGCTGCTTTTAGAAATCTGGGTCAGAATTTTGAGCTTTTCTAGAGGCTGGATATAAATATGACCCCAAATGCAGTTACTCTGCATTTCCCCACCCAATCATACACAAGAGCATAGCTATTTTGCAATGAAACACAGTTTATTTAGAATAGAGGTCAGAACTCAAAGGAAATAATGGTGGTATTTATGAAACTTATTACTTATGTCCCAAGTAATGTGCTAAATCTAAGGGAATGTACAAGATAGTGAGATTAGAAGCAATCCCTGTCCCCCACAGGGCTTGCAACCTAAGAGGTAAGGAAAGACAAGTATTTCATCCCTGTTTTACAGTTAGGAAACAGAGGTTATGTGATTTACCAAAGTTTACACAGGAGGCCAGTGGCAGAGCTGGGATTGGAACATGGGTCTTGTGACTTTGAGCCCTGCCCCTTGCTCTTTCCATTAGGTTTCACTGACCATTTAAAAAACAAAAATCCACAATATGTCAGACACCCTCCCATTGTGGTGAGCCAAAGGTTACTTTTCAGTTTTCTGCGATTATCAGGCTGTATTGATTAGACAAATGTGCTCAGGTGTCAGACTGGCACCTTCCTGGCAACCACTTAATCCAGATCCCTCAGGAGGAAATGAGAGGATATTGCGTGCTAAGACACTTCTTGGCCAACATATAAAGCTCCATTAAAAGTGACTGAAAACGATTATATGACTTCCTATTTCTCAAAAGAGGTTCTGGTGAATAATTCTATAAATAAACATTGGAAATCTTGCATTGTGGCTCAGTATTTTGGTTTCTCTGCTCCCATATTTGAGGAAACACTCAGCAATCAGATTGACTTGCAAAACAAGGGGAATGGATCCATCAGGAATATGTAAACTCTTCACTCAATAATAGCTTGGTTTCCTCCCCTCTCCATTTTGGATTGGTGGCTTGTGGTTTCCCTCATTTCTAAAATAATTGCTAATATCCATAGATGTGATCTGTTCCCCAAAAAACAGTTTGGGTTTTCTTCTAGCCAGTAGGTGTTTTTTTTTTCTTTATGGCATGTAAGTGCTTACTTTGTGTCAAGTACCGTTTTAAGTGATAGGGTACGTAAAAGTTAATTAGGCTGAACACATGGGGTTTACAATCTAAGTAGGAAACTGAAGGACAGAGAATAATAATCGCAGTATTTAAGTGCTCACCATGGTCCAGACAATGTTCTAAGCACCTGGGTGGATGCAAGCAAATTGGGTTGGAGACAGTCCCTGTCCCATGTGCAGCTCAAAGTTTCAATCCCTATTTTACAGATGAGGTGATTAAGGCACAAAAAGTGAAGTGACTTGCCCAAGGTCACATAGCAGACAAATGGTGAGTTGGGATTAGAACACCTGACCTTCTGGCTCCCAAACCTGTGCTCTATCCACTATGCCATGCTGTTTCGCATGGCTAGAATGGGTGCTGCTGCTTTTCTCATTTTAATTCAGATGCCTTTTGTAAATTGGAAGAACGTCATTAAAAACAAAGAAACAACTTTAATCCGGCTAGTGGAAGAATGTAGTTATTTCGGCCAAACCAAGCGGCTGCGTTTAAGGGATTTTTTTTTTTCTTTTCTTTAAACATTTCTCAGAACAACTTTTGGTAAATGTTTCCTGCATTTTGTCCCCCTCTCTCTTCTTTCTGTTGGTAAAATAAAAACCGTGTGTTTCAGCACTCACGGAATGAAAAACCATTGCAACTTAGAAGTGTCGAATGTTGATTTACTGTTCATGTGTGAACAAATAAATTTCCCAGAAGTCTGTTGTTTCAAGCGGTGTGCACTCAGCTTGTCTCCACAGCTGTGGGGCACGCAGATGAGGTCACACACTGTAGAGAGCCAGCAGTGTCTGTGGGCCTGTCAAACCCTCCAGACAGCCTGGAACAGGAAGGGAAAAGCAGACTGGAGGGAACTGAACAAGACGGTTTTGATTATGATAAAATTTCTTATTTTTGCCTGCTTTAGAGATTTCTCATGTGTTATTGAAAAACAACCACTCAACTAACTCTTCTGAGTCCTTCACTGAAGCAGAAAGCAAAACCCTCTGTTGGGGCAAAACCCTAAATCAATTTAAAAGGGACCAGATAGGAGTTGTTCCAAGTTTTACTTGACTGCTGTGTGACCTTGGGCCAGTCACTTAACTTCTCCATACCTCTGTTTCCTCATCTGTAAAACAGGGATTCAATACCTGTTCTCCCTCCTACTGAGACTGAGCCCCACGGGAGGCAGGGACAGAGTGTGATCTGATTATTCTGCATGTGCCCTGGCACTTAGTACACATGGCACACATTGTGTAAATGCAACAATTATTTTTATTATTAGACTTGGAATCAATGGTATTTGAGAGCTATGTGCGGAGAGCCCCATACTCAGTGCTTGGGAAAGTACAGTACAATAAAGTTAGTAGCCCCAGTCCCTGTCTGCAAGGAGCTTATGATCGACCATTTGATCGTCACTGTGGGTAGCACTCTTGGGGGAGTACAATACCACCGAGTTGATGGTCACATTCCCTGCCCACATGGAGCGTATAACCTAGATGGGAAGACAGACATTAAAATAAATTACTAATGGAGGAAATGGAAGAGTCAGTTGTATTTGAGGGCTTACTGTGTGCAGGGCACTGTACTAATCACTTGAGAGAGTACAATATAACAGACTCATTCTCTGACCACAGTGAGCTTACAGTCTAGCAGGGGAGAGTACAGGGATGTGGATGTAAGTAAAGTCCCTTTTGAGCTTTAGACAAATGTGAGAGCACTTCCAGTGAACTATAAAATGGAGTTTTAGGAAGAGTAGTCTAAATAGGAAATTCATACCAGTATCCCTCCTTGAAGACAGGATTGAGGAAGCCCTCTGGGGAGAGCTGGAGTTCCACTTTCTCTGCCACCACAGATATGGAGGTGAGCCAACAGGGAAGAGGAGGAAGTTTTTTTTTTTTTTTGCAACAGTGCTAGGAATTGTGGGATGTTGTATGGAAGTCAGAGAGGCAGGTGCAGCATTCGTGGGGTGGAGGATGATCATCCTTACGGGGGTTTGGAGGGATGTGAATGCTGAATGGGGGCAAACTTCAGTCATGGGAGGTGATGACCCCTTTAAAGCCTCAGACTTAGATTGAAGGTCCCAGGTTTTGATCTAGAATTAACATCTTGTCCACTGACGTCCGTGACTGAGCTGTTCCTCTCAACCTGGTGTGGAATTGAGATTGCTGTAGCTAGTATAGGAGAGGGTCAGTGAGGAATTTAGGGGTACCAGGTTGACTTTATTGGTGTTTTGGAGTACAGGTTGCATACAGCTCTCAAATATCATTGATTGATTGATTATCAGTTGCCTGTATGTCTCTCTCCCCTCCCTCTTTGTTTCTCTCTGTATGTCTTGGTCTTTTCCTCCTCATCACCCCCCCCCCCCCAAAAAAAAAACCCACAGATTTGGGCCATTAACTCTTCCCAGTAAGCCTGGTCACACACCCCCTCAACTGCTATCTCTCTCTACTGGACTTTGTGCAGTGCCCTGGAGTGCTCAGTAAATAACAGTGATTGAAAAAGACTCTGGTCCTTGTAATGCCACAACTTATAAATTTATAAAGCATCATTCCTGCTGTAGGAAAGTGAGATTTTTTTTTCCCCCTGCAGAGGAATTTTCCAAAATAGATTTATTTTTAATGATGGATTTATCACAAAAGCCCTGTCAAGACAGAGCCGTTGGAATACTGTACTTGTTTTCTTGGCAATAAGGGAGTTATGTGAGTTTATAAATTTCAATTATTTTGTCCCTTTTAGGATTTTTTTTGGATTGCCTCAGGCCTGCTATTTATCTGATTTTAGAAATGATATAAATACTTCTCATGCTGAGATCCTTGGATGTTTTCCCACTGTAAGGGAGGGACTGTGAAACTAGCTCCATTAGCAGGCGTCTCTAGAGCATTGTGTGCTTCTTCCTCTGGCTTCCTAACAGAAGGCATTTCACTTTCCCTGCGTCATTCCCAAAAGATTGAAGTCAACTTTGCTTTGGGCAGGTCACTTGCAGCCTCACTACCTTGTTTGGCTTTTCTTTTTACTATCCTCACTCTTCTTGTATATTCCCATATTTTACAGGGTTTTCCTAGTTCCAGCTTTAATTCAGAGCTGCTAATTCTGGATTTACTGAATAGCAGAAATAGACTGCCTTTTCTCCTCCCTCAATTTTTCTGCAGAGCTATCTTGCTTCAGATGCCTTCTTTCTTACCCCGTAGATTGTGCCCACTCCATCCTACGGATCAATCAATGATATTTATTAAATGCTTACTGCATGCGGTGTGCTCTACTAATAATAATTATGATATTTGTTAAACACTATGTGGCCAAGCACTGTTCTAAGCACTGAGGTAGATAAGAGATAATCGGGTTGTCCCACATGGGGCTCACAGTCTTAATCCCATTTTCCACATGAGGTCATGGAGGCACAGAGAAGTGAAGTGGCTTGCCCAAGGTAACACAGCAGACAAGAAGCAGAGCTGGGATTAGATCCCACGTCTTCTGACTCCCAAGCCCGTGCTCTTTCCACTAAGCCACTTGGGGGAGAACACAGTAGAGTACAATCTATTGCCTAGATGATTTTAGCCCTACATTTTTTTTTTTCCCTGAACAGCAACTATCTTTCTCAAACACACCTCTCCTCCAGGAAGTCTTCCCTGACGGTCCTCATTTCCCCTATCTCTGTCAAGTAAGCACTTGGATACTCACTCCAGCCCCACAACGCTCTGGTGCATATCTTTATACTCTATTATCTATAATTTATTTTCAGATCTGACTTCCCCTCTAGATGAGCTCCTTGTGGGCAGGAATGGCATCTACCAACTCTTCTGTGCTAGAGTTTTCCAAGCGCTGACTTGAGTGCTCTATGTGCAGTAAGCACTCAATGAATAATATTGATCTTTTAAAAAGATATGGTTTGCAATTATTCATTCAATCATATTTATTGAGCACTTACTGCTTGAAGAGCTCTGTACTAACTACTTGGGAGAGTATACTACAACAATAAACAATGATAATAGTGATGGTATTTGTTAAGCACTTACTATGTGCCAAGCACTGTTCTAAATGCTGGGATAGACATGAGGTAATCAGGTTGTCCCATGTGGGGCTCACAGTCTTAATCCCCATTTTACAGATTAGGTAACTGAGGTACAGAGAAATTGTGACTTGCCCAGTCACATCTGATTAGTGTCGGAGTTGTTATTAGAACCCACGACCTTTGACTCCCAAGCCTGTGCTCTTTCCGCTAAGCTTCCCTGCCCACAACGAACTTACAGTCTAGAGGGACAAGCAGAAGTTGTATTTACTGAGTAACTTTTGGGTACATACCACTATGTTGCCTCCGACCTCTTGCCCACATCTTGCCTCTGGCCTGGAACGCCCTCGCTCTTCCTATGACAGACGATCACTTTCCCCACCTTCAACATCTTATTAATAGCACATCTCCTGTAACAGGCCCTTCCCCAACTAAGCCCTGATTTCCTCTTCTCCCACTCCCTTTTGTATCACCCTTTCACTAGGATTTGCATCCTCCCTCGGCCCCATAGCACTTCTATACTTATCCAGAATTTATTTATATTAGTGTCTGCTTCCCCCTCTAGACTGTAAGTTTGCTGTGGGCAGGGAATGTGTCTGCCAACTCTGTTATATTGTACTCTTCCAATAGTATAGTGATCTGCAAACTGGAAGGGCACAGTAAATGCGATTGATGGATTGGTTGATCTTGGTAATGAACAACAAAAGGAATTGATGTGGTCCCCACCCTCAAAGACTTTACTGTGGGTGAGGGCTGCAGTGTGTTAATGTGGGGTTGAGGAATGATAGAAGAGTGGTAATTGTGGTATTTGCTAGGTGCCTACTAGGCACAAAGTGCTGGGGTAGGTACAAGATAATTAGGACAGACATTGTACTCTCCCAAACACATAGTACAGTGTTCTGCACACTAAGTGCTCAAGAAATACTATTGATTCCACAGTGAGGTACAAAATGCGGGACTCATAATAACCTTATTACTAGGAAAACGTGGTGCAGATTTGGTGGACGGGTGTGTGACATATTGGGGGAAATGTGGGGACCTCTGAGAAGGAGGAGAATAAGAGATATATAGAGAGATATGTACAGGAAGCAGCATGGCCTAGTGGCAAGAGCCCAGGCTTTGGAGTCAGAAGTCATGTGTTCTAATTCTGGCTCCACCACATGTCTGCTGTGTGACCTTGGGCAAATCACTTCCCTTCTCTGAGCCTCAGTGGCCTCATCTGTAAAATGGGGATTGAGACTGTGAGCCCCATGTGGGGCAGGGACTGTGTCCAACTGATTACCTTGTAACTACCCCCGTGCTTAGAACAGTGCTTGGCACACAGTAAGCGCTTAAATAGAGGGAATGTGGGAGAAAGGTGGGGAGTTGGAATAGAAAAGAATTAAAGCCGTGGAAAAGGGTAAAGAGCAATAATGATATTGAGGGAAAGAGACAGTGAGATGAGAAAAGTTTTAAAATCCTAGGTTTTTCAGTACAGAGATTGTTTTCCAAAGGTGGCTTAGGTTATTTTGGTAAATGAGTCTTTTACACCCTTGAAGTTGTTTAGCGTGAGTCATCCTTTATGTCACTGGAATTGAAGAATAGATGGACAATCATAGAAGCAACCTAAAATGCCCTACTGAAAGATTCTGGCCAATTTGACATTGATCCGTAAATCGTTTTTTTGCTCTCCAAATATTTTATTCTTTAGCAGTTTTGTCTCTTTCTTACACTTTTCCCTTCATATACCATTTCAATAAAGTATTGATTGCATTTATTTATGCATCAGACCTGCCTGGAAGCAGAGAATTGGGGAAATCCAAGGCCTGTTGCATTCTGTCATTATTATGTAAGTAGATTAAGTACTGTACGGAACATGGCTTTTAGTTTGTATGCTGAATTTAATGGGCAGTGGAGTAATGCTTTTGGTAATGTTTCTCAATTTTTTTGAATCTTCCAACACTAAAACAAGTACGTTATTTTTTGGGGTTTAGATATTTGTATTTTTCTTGTAAATTTAGACACAGTCCAGATGGCACACTACATCATTTTAGAAAACATTTAAAAATGTCCTTTTACTGCTTTCTGACAATCTTACTGTAAGGTCTCGGGGGTAAAGCATGATATGCAAAAAGAAATAATTTTCACCAAGAAACTTATGTAAGAAACTTTCTCTTAAAAAGGCCAGTGAAACAAATTGAAGCTAATTTATAAAAAAATTGCTTCTTAGGATCACATCAAAACATCAAAAAACCCCCACCCTAATGATTCAGTTAAATTGCAAACAAGAAAGACTACACATTCCCAGAATTAATCTTACTATTTTTTTTTTATTAAAACCAGCAGGGATGCTGTTTATGTGGCTTTGGGATCAGGTGGGAAGAGAGTTATTAAGGTTATATTTTTATACTTTGGAGAGAAAATCCAAGTGTAGAGAGAGTTTGTCAGCTGCTATTTGTAAATATACCACTGCTTAGGGAGAAAGCATACTTAAAAAAAAAAAGCTCATTAAGAGTATCTCGCTGTGATCTTTGTAAATAGATTTGCCATGTCATTGTTCCAGAGACTAACATGCTTGGCCAGTTTAGAAGGGAACAAGAGGAGGATAGAATAATACTGTGGAAAGAGCATGAGCCTGGGAGTCAGAGGACCTGGGTTCTAATCCTGGTCCCACTTGCCAGCTGTGTGACCTTGGGCAAATCATTTAACTTCTCTGTGCCTGTTACATCATCTGCAAAATGGAGATTTGACTGTGAGCCCTTTGTGGGACAGGGACTGTGTCCAACCTGATTAACTTGTTATTACCCCAGCAGTTAGTACAGAGCCTGGCACATATTAAACACTTACCAAATATCTTTTCTGTTTTTTAAATGGGGAGAGCACTCCATCCATCTCCATCGATTCCGGGTCCCTGCCAGCCAGAGTGCTGCTTTGGAGGGAAGAGGAAGAACATCGGAGGAGGTCTTTCCAGGGTCAGAATTTGCATTGCGTTAACCCCTCGCTAAACCAGCAGTTGTGAATTGAGCCAGCACGTGTTTACTGAACTACTAGACCCACAAAGAGTCCCACACTTGATGTTGCCCCTTCCCCACTCGCACTCCCCTAGAGTTGCTCAGCTCATAGAAATGACAAATCAGTATTCCATCACTTTAAGCCGGTTTTAAGGAGGGCTGTCTTAGAGGAAATTAATCTTATCACAAATTTAGCCAATCCTCTGCCTCTAGAGACAAGCTCGGGGTGGTCAAATCAATTCACCTCTCGCCCATGCCCCGCCGCTGTCCGGGAACGCCTTCCCTCTTCATATCTGACAGACTATTACCCCATTTTCAAAGCCTTATTGAAGGCCCAACTCCTCCAAGAGGCCTTCCCTGACTAAGACCTCATTTCCCTTTCTCCCATTCCCTTCTGCATCACCCTGATTTGCTCCCTTTATTCACCACACCACTTCCTAGCCCCACAGCACTTAGATACATATCTGTAATTTATTTGTATTAATGCGCCTCCCCCTCCAGACCGTATTCATTGTGGGCAGGGAATGTGTCTGTTCTACTGTGATGTGGTACTCTACCAAGCACTTAGTACAGTACTCTGCACACAGGTGCTCAATAAATACGATTCATTTCACTCGGGACAGGTTCCAAATTCCAGACTATCTTGTATCTGCCCCAGTCCTTAGCACAGTGCTTAGCACGTTGTAAGCCCTTATAAAATGTCATCATTATTTGCTGCTAATAGCTTCCTCACCTGGACTTCTCAATGATGAGGCTAAAGGATGAGAAGCAGTGTGGCTGAGTGGAAAGAGCCCGGGCTTTGGAGTCAGAGGCCATGGGTTCAAATCCCGGCTCTGCCAATTGTTAGCTGTGTGACTTTGGGCAAGTAACTTGACTTCTCTCTGCCTCATTTACCTCATCTGTAAAATGGGGATTAAGACTGTGAGCCCCCCGTGGGACAACCTGATCACCTTGTAACCTCCCCAGTGCTTAGAGCAGTGCTTTGCACATAGTAAGCATTTAATAAATGCCATCATTATTATTATTACTTTCCATTTTGGAAAATGAGGATGATTGAAATTGATCTTTGAATTCTTAGAAATGAAATTTCGAAGCATTTATCACTTCCCCTCATATTCATTTTTGATCTTAGCTGCTTTCAATATTTCACCTTTTTAGGCTGGGGCAGACCAAGGAAGGATGTGGTGAGCATCCCTGGAGGGCAGACCTTTTTCAATCAAATCCTAATTTTTTCCTAAATCCAACTGAGTCTCATAATTTCTTTCCCATGGAAGAATATTAAAACTTAGACATGTAATTGGTTCAAATCTGATGCTCAGATTCTAATTTTCTTTTATTGGAGCTAACACCCATGTTACAATCTGCTTGGTGGATACAGGTTTGGTGGCGGTGGTACGAGGCTGACTGTTTTGGAGAGAAGGAAGCTTTATTGCTTCATTAGAACAGTGCCAGACAATTCCACACTCATTTGAAGGGGCTGTGATTTCTAAGAAGAATGGAGAATTAGGGGAAAGAAATAGTCATATCCTGGTATCCGCTCCCAGAACCCCCACCCTCAACAATGCCTGTCGTGGAATTTACAAGGGAATATGCATCCTGTAATGATGTTTATGACTATTTCAACGACCCCAGAATGAATGCCAAGGGTGTAAGTGAGTCTTTGGGAGGAATTGTTTACTGGTACTGTCAAGTTGTGTATGTGAGAAATGAATAGATGATAGCTAGATAGATAACATGGAATAATATCTCCTTCTGGGTTACTGCCAAACATTTTGATACCTAGATGTGGCTACTGGCTCCAAGATCTAGGCCATGGGTGGGGTAAGAACCAGAGGTGGAGCCAGGGGTAAGGGTGAAGGGGAGGGTAGAGGGGTTGGAAGTAAAGGGAGACAGGGAGGCAGATGGGCCATTGCCCAAGAGCCTGAAGCTGTCAGAGAAGCAGCCAAGTGAAAAGAGGGTGGGACTGAGAGTCAGGAGTCATGAGTTTCAGTCCCAGCTCCACCATTTGGCTGCAGTGTGACCTTAAGCAAGGCACTTAACCTTTCAGTTCCTTGGTTTCCTCATCTTTAAAATAAGACACCTGTTGTCCCACCCTCTAAGACTGTGAGTCCCCTGTGGGACAAGGACTCTGGCTGGCCTGATTATTTTGTATTTCCCCCAGCACTTAGTGTGGTGCTTGGCACATAGAAAGTATTCAAATACCACAGTCATTATCAAGAAAATTAACGTGGCAATTTCACTTCAGGGCAAAGCCAGTTGGCGTGGAGTCACTGGCTTCACCCCCTGCCGGACCTGCAGAACAGTTTCACTGCTCCCTCTAGGCTGTACAATCATCCTCTAGACTGTAAGCTTGTCTTGGTCAGGAAATGTGTCATATTGTTAGATTGAACTCTTGCAAGTGCTTAGTACAGTGTTCCGCACACAGTAAGTGCTCAATAAATATGACTGATTCCCTCCCATTATGCATGAAATCAACGTGTTCATGACCTCACACTATCTTTCAGGCAGCCAATGGCATAACATACCTCTCCAGTCAGAAGTTCCTTTTACTTCCTGAACTGAGGGTGACTTGCCCTGGAGTTGGGGAGCCCCCCCCGCCCCACAACCAATTGTGACCCCATTACTCCCGGCTCACTGTATTCCCCTTGTTGGGCCTTTTAACCAGGGCTGTCAATCAATCAATCAATCAATCAATCGTATTTATTGAGCGCTTACTATGTGCAGAGCACTGTACTAAGCGCTTGGGAAGTACAAATTGGCATCACATAGAGACAGTCCCTACCCAACAGTGGGCTCACAGTCTAAAAACCGTCTGTGGATCCATGAACCGAAGCTACTACCTCCCTGTTAATGGTGATCAGTAATTTTATGTGCATGAAGGACACAACCAATTTTTTTAAACACACTTTTGTAGACCGCCCATGAATTTCTGGATGATCGGACAATCTTATTTTAGCACTGGCTAGGGCAGAAGCAGCTGTCTGAATTTACAGACAGTTGGCAACTTGGCTGTAATGGAAGTGCTGCTTCCCATTAGGGCTGGGGGGGCTTTAAAAATTTTTAGCTGTTGACCCTGTCACCCCTTGCAAGTGTCACTTTTTTAGCATTCTTCCTGAACCCTGCCCCACTGCAATTAGGACCTAATACCAAATAACTAGACAACGATCAGGCCCAAATCCTGCATGCCAGTTAAAAGAGTGCATGGGCCTGGGATTTAGAAGACCTGAGTTCTAATCCCTACTTGGGTATGTGCCTGCTGTATGACCTTGGGAAAGTCACTTAATTTCTCTGGGCTTCATTTGTAAAATGGGGATTAAGTACTTGACCTCCTTCCTAAAATTATGAGACAGGGACTGTCATCTTATTTCTTCCTCAGGGCTTAGAACAGTGCTTGACACATAGAAAACATTTAACAAATGCTATTATTATCATTATTATCATTAGTATTTGTATCATTTTTAGTATTATTATAGCTACTACCCCATAGTGGTCTGTCACAAGGCCTCAGCACCTTCGAGGAATTGCTGGCCCTTGTGGCATACAGAAGTAGCCTTTAATCAGTGCATTACAGGCATTTGGGTAGGCATGATCTCATATCTCAAGGAGCTTGCAAGTCTAGTGGAGTCTTTGCATAAGAAAACACCGCTAAACAGTTAACAGCTGACATGAACCAAGCACTTGGTACAGAGCTCTGCACACAGTAAACACTTAATAGTTACCACTGATTGTTGGGAACATTGCTCAATGCCCCAATTAAATGACACATTAGGAAAGGGAGTGCTTATTAGAGAAGCAGTGTGGCTCAGTGAGAAAAGCGTGGGCTTGGGAGTCAGAGGTCATGAGTTCTAAATCTGGCTCCGCCACTTGTCAACAATGTGACCTTGGGCAAGTCACTTCACTTCTCTGAGCCTGTTACCTCATCTGTAAAATGGGGATTAAGACTGTGAGCCCCACGTGGGACAACCTGATCACTTTGTACCCCCCCCAGCGCTTAGAACAGTGCTTTGCACATAGTAAGCACTTAACAAATGCCAACACTATTATTATTATTATTATTACTTCTCTGTGCCTCAGTGACCTCATCTGTAAAACGGGGATTAAAAGTGTGAGCCCCAGGTGGGACAACCTGACTACCTTGTACCCTCCCCAGGGCTTAGAACAGTGCTTGGCACAGAGTAAGTGTTTAACAAATGTCATTATTATTATTATTATCATTACTACCCATCGAGCTCAGGCACATAACTTTCTGGGTGGAATTCAAAGTCAGAACATATGCTTTAGAGGATATCTGGATGGAAATGATTAATGTTGAGAGCAGGAGAGTATTACTGACCTTGTTAATACTAATTGTAGTATTTCTTTAGTGCTTACTATGTGCCAAGCTCTGGACTAAGCACTGGGATAGAGACAAGACAGGTCAGAAAATGATCTCACAGGGGCTCAAAATCCAAGTAGGAGGGAAAACAGGCATTTAATTCCCATTTTACAGATGTGGAAACTAACTTATTTGAGTCCAACTGGCTTATCAATTTGATGAAACCGGCAAAATCCTTTAGAACAAATTAAAACACCCAACCTCCCACTCTCCTACAAACTACAGTTTTAGAAAAGGAAGAAAGCTATCAATTTCATATTTTGCTTTGCCTCCCCTTCTTTCTGGACAAACTGAGACACATGCTTTCAAGAGTGGCACAGTGTGAAATATTGAACTTTGGGTGTATTTAGACCTTTGAGGTTTTTGTTGTGAAAGAACAAATTTACCTCGGTAATAAGAAACTTCACGGAGATAGGGAACTGCAATAAAGTTGGAACAATTCTTTTGAAAGACTTAATAATCATTTTTCTTTGATACCACACTAAGATGGGTGAGTATGATAACATTTTTTTTAATTTGATTTTTTTTTTTTAATTGATTTTGGTCCGGTGCTCCCTTGCTAGAGGGCTCTTTGTCTGGGATCTCGGTTTTCAAAAATGATTTGAGAGAATAGTTTTTTCTCCTCTCAGGTTATTGTGAATTCTTGGAGCCAGTACTACACAAACAGGCCAACTCAACTTTCTGTAGTGTCTCCTTGTTTTCCATTTGCCTCCTCATTTTCCATTTTTCCCCATCTTGAATATGCATATTTTTCCTTGATATGTCTTTATTGAACAGAGTTGATAATACTGACATTTATTAAACATTTTTATGTTAGGGCAGATAGAGTTTTCAACCTTGGCCACAGGCCTTGTCTCACATGATGCTCACCCATGTGGCCTTATCGTCATTTTACGGAGGAAGGAGCTGAGATCCAGAGAGGCTAAGTGACTTGTCCAAGGCCCATGGAAGTCCAGTGATGGAGCTGAGATTCAGTCCTGGGTCTTCTGACTCCTAATCTCATGCCCTTACCATTAGGCCATGCCTCCTGAAAATACTCACTCACAACATGGTCTATGGAACATAAATGTGGACACTGTCCTGAAAACATCCCCTGCCTGCAGTCATCCTGCATGCATTTACCGCCACTGAGCAGCATGACTTAGTAGATACAGCATGGGCCTAGGAGTCAGAAGGACCTGGGTTCTAATCCTGGTTCTGCCATGTCAGCCGTGTGACATGGGTCCAGCACTGTTCTAAGTGCTGGGGTGGATATGAGTTAATCCTCAGAGAACTGATTTTAAATTTAGGGGGAAAAAAATGTAACAAAATACCCTGAACCTGCTCTCAAGTTGTCCCATGACTGTGTTTGTTGCATTACAGCCCATTGCTCTGTGTGTTAGTTTTGATATTCATCAAGTGCTTGCTGTGTGTCAAGCACTCTAATGCTAGGGCAAACACAAGATAAACCACTCGGACACTGTGCCTGCCTAAAAGGAGCTCACAGTTTAGGTGGGGAGGATCAATTGTTCCAGCTTCATCAGTGAGTTATACACCAAAGCAATAGGCACATTTAATGGAAATTATTTTGAATGTCTTGAGAGAAAATGTTATCGAAGTAAGATTGTTGATGTAGGGATATGTGGTCACATACGTAGCTGATCAGTGACTCTGAGTAACCTCAGTTGTTCGGACCCTGGTAGTGATAATAGTAACTGTGGTATTTGCTAAGTGCTTACTGTGTGCTAAGCATGGAATTGAGTACCGTGGTATATTCAAGATGAATAGGTCAGACATAGCCCCTGTCCTGCTTGGTGCTCTCTGTATGAAGGGAAAACAGGTATTAAATCCCCATTTTAGAGTTGAGGAAACTGAGCCACAGAAAAGTGACTTGCCATCCAGCAGATAAGTGGCAGAGGTGGGAATAGAACCCAGGTCCTCTGACTTCCCAGGCCTGTGCTCTTTCTACTAAGCCACACTATTATTGTGAACTTCCATGATAATCTTACCATAGGGAGAAAGTACTGATCTGTTAATGTATGTGTAAGTCATGCCGGATTAGACTTTGCTGTGCCAGTTGTGATTTTGCTGCCTCTTGATGAGTGAACAGGTTCTTGCCCTAATGTCTCATTCCAGCAAGCATGAGATTAGAGTGAGTAGACAAAGAGAGGCAGAAGTTTGGTTGGGATCTACAGGGGGAGGGCACAATCAATCAGTGGTACTTACTGAGCTCCTACTATTGTGCAGAGAACTGTACCGGGCACCAGGGAGAGTGTAATAGTGATAGACATGATCCCTGTCCTCAAGGGGCTTACAATCTAGTTGGGGGAGAAAAAGAGTAAGGTGTGTATGGAAGCTTGAAAAAGGGTTTCTGGGAAATGTAAACAGCAACTGCAAAATCATTGTTTCCTAAAGTGGGATGTCCCAGCTCACTGTCACGTTGTTCTACAGGACATCCCACCACTGTAAAACTCAGACAATTGCAATATTGGGTCCGCTATTTGTCTGCTCTTTGACCTTGAGCAAGTCACTTCACTTCTCTAGGCCTCAGTTACCTCACCTGTAAAATGGGAGTTGAGACTGTGAGCCCCACATGGGTCAGGGACTGTGTCCAACTCGATTTGCCTTTATCCACCTTAGTGCTTAGTACAGTGCCTGGTGCATAGTAAGCACTTAACAAATACCGTCATTAATTGCAACATCAAATCCCAATGCCAGGGATAGATCTTTACCTCAGTTCAATTGCCCACAGTTCCAGACAGACTCAAAGTCTGCCATTGTTCTTTTATAGCTGCTGGAGCCATATGACTGACTTGGTTGCACTGGTGCTATTTCAATGATGTACTCACCTAAGTGACATTGATGTGTTGGTTATTGGGGAGCTCCACTGCCTTCTGAAGCTCTGGGGTAAGATGTGGGTTGATGTCACAGCACAAAGTTTGAATACAGTGGGGGACCTGTTGTCTGAAAGGATTTATCAGAGTTTGGAGAAAGGGCATTAGACATAGAACTTCAGAAGCAGGAAAGATCTCCAATAGAAGCAGTTGGGTTTGTGAATTTGCAGATAGAAGGTATTTTTTAAATGTTTCATAGTATTGAGTACTTGCTGTGTGTCAGACACTGTTCTAAGCGCTGGGGTAGATACAAGTTAATTTAAATTGGACATTGTCTCTGTCCTGCATGGGGTTCACTTTGTAAAAGGGAGGGGAAAAGGGAGAACTAAGGCACAGAGAAGTTAAGTGACTTGCTTAAGGTCACACAGCAAGCACTTGGCAGGGCCAGGTTTAGGTCTCCGGTCCTCTGATTCCCAAACCTGTGATCTGTCCACTTGGCCATGCTGCTTCTCCACATTATTGATGTGATTCAACAAACCAAGTTAGAGAGTGAATGAGATATGAGAAGGAACACATTGTTCCCTTCATGTCTGGGGGAAAAGTAATCAAACTCATTTATTAAATTCACAATGTAATACGATCAATGTAATATATCCAAAATGACCTTTGCCTACCTGTATACTTGTGGTTTTACAATTTTAGCCCAGCAACATTTCTACAGATACGGAGGTATTATCCAAATGTTTGTGGAAAGGGGGATTAGAAAATTATTTGATATTTGCTTTTAATATGTATATGTATACATATGCTTGGTTGTTAGGTTGATTTGTAGTCAGTGTATGAGTAAGGTAGCCCTGGAGAAACTTGGTTGGATTAGATGGTGAATTCAGTTTCAAAATCTCTGTTTGAATAATTACATCATCCAGTTGTGCAAAACTCACAGTGAAAAATGATTCTGTCTTGAAAGGTACAAATGAGGTAAGGAAAAAGTCTTTAATTTAAAGTTCTGCTATTTCCAGTTTCAAATATTTCTGATTTTCCATTTCATTTTTTCAGCTTTGTTTTTGAATTACTATGATGCTTTCTCAAATACAGAAACCAAATTATCTACAGGGCACCAAATAACTCCTTGATTAAAATAGGCTAGTGTATTAAAATTCAGAGAATATCACATAATAGTGAATGTTCTGCTGAAGAATATCTGTAGGTATTAAAAGCAGTCCTAATGCTGAGTAAACTGAAACTTTTAAATTTAAAATGATGCTTTGTAATTAACCCAGTTAAGCCCATAGTTAACTTTATATGTTTTGTATAAAAAAAAAGGTCTGTTGGCATATAAGAACTGAGGTGTAAAATACTTTATAATTGCTCTAAAATAGGTTATATTTGCACAATTAGCACACAGGTTATTTTCATGGTAATTATCTGATTACAGTAAAACATAATGAATTGTTCTGGGTGTAGCTTGGCTAGCATGCGATTTAATTTGCTGTAATCTTTCTGTGACTGGATAGAACAAAAATTCAGTGCCCTGATTGGATGAATCATGTATTTTATTGTGTGTAGTTATAATTTTGAAAATGGAATGTTTAAATAAAATAGGGCGGAATTAGTGCTTTTTCTTATTGTAGGTGAGGCCCAAATCTCTGAGGATCTCCTGGTTGGTAGAGGCCTTTGAAAGTCAAATAGGACAGCCCAAGGGACCAAATATTAAACCAGAGTCTTTCTGAATCACTGAAATCCACCAGGAAAAATGGGCACAGAAGGGAGATTTTTCAGATTTTTTTTTTTTTGCTTGGTGCGATGGCTCATATGTTACTCTGAAATTCTGACCAGGCAGGCCAGGTTTCCATTCCAATCTATTTCTTACTGATGTTCCAAATCCTTGAAAATTGAGATTCTGAACTAGAGACACTGAGAACCACTCAAGTGACTCAGCTCACTGGTTGATCTTATTAGTGAGGCTCGGAAGCGACCCTTCACTTGGATGGGAATGCTCAAGATATTTGCCAGACATCCCAGCAGAATGTAGAGGGCTGGGGTCTCTTGCTGTCATTTTGCTGGAAATACAGTTGAAGGGTCTCCCTTTTTCCTGAATAAAAATTTACATTAGTCTAAAGGCAAACTAAAGGGGAAAATCCAGGCAAAACTTAGAGTTCTGGGCCTGAAAGGCAATTCTATCTTCCTTCCTGCATAGGGTTGAAAACATCTCAAGGAAATCCAGGCTGCTTACTGAGGCAGTCATTTCTGTACGCATCTCTGTTTGCCTTCACCAACTAAAACCTTTTTCCCCCTTCTGCATCATCTATGCCCTTGGATCTGTGACCTTTGGGCATGTAAGATCACTGTGACAGGGAATGTCACTGTTTATTGCTGTATTGTACTTTCCCAGGCACTTAGGACACTGCACACAGTAAGCGCTCAATAAATATGATTGAATGAATTTGATATTCATCCCACCCTTAACCCCACAACACTTATGTCCACATCTATAAATTATATATTATAAATAGATATAATTATATACTATAAATTATTTATATTAGTGTGTCATCTCTAGACTGTGAGCTCCTATTAGGCAGGTAGCGTGTCTACCAGCCCTGTTGTATGGTACTCTACCATGTGCTCTTAACACAGTAAATGCTCAAAAACCCCCACTGATGTTTGATATGCTTTGGAATCCATTTCTGGAAACTCTTTCTGAATAATTCAGAGCTCCTAGTTAACTTCTGTAAGACCTCAATCAATGGTATTTATTTATCAATGCTACTTATTTATCAATGGTATTTATTGAGTAAGTATATGCAGAGCATTGTAATGAGTGC